>NC_140740.1:82947500-84147500 GCF_050655825.1 Lonchura striata | reverse complement strand
TTCATTCCCCCAGTTCCTGTCTTGAGGTTCAGGGGCTTTAGAAATGTTGGAAGACAGTTTAACATTTAAAACTAAAGCTAAAATAATTGCTGAGTTACTCATCTTCTTTGCACTGATTGTCACTAATTGTCCTGTCTTATTTATTGAGGGGGCATATTTTCCTTAATCTTCCTTTTCTATCCAACACACCTGTAGAATCCCTTAGTATTCCTTGAATCCCTCAACAACTGCAGCTACAACTGTTCCCTTCTCCATACATCTAGACAGTGTCTATATTCTTCCCAGGATGGGTATCTGTCCTTTGCACTTCTGTCTTTAGTTGGGAGGCCAAACTGAGTTGTGCTGGCCTCCTGCCTTCCTCTCCTGGTTACCTATAGGGAAACAAGACCTTTTGCAGTCTAAGAAGAATGTCCTTAAGGAGCTGACAGCAATTTTTAACTCCTTTATCCCCTGAGGGCAATTTCCCAGGATCTCATTGCACTAATTCTTCAAAATTTTGCTTTCCTAAACATGAGGATTCTTCATCTGGCCCATATCCCTCAAGACTGTAAATTCAATCAAAGAATGATCAATTCGGGACAGGCTGACACCAATTTTGGCATCTCTAATTACTTCATCTAAGCTGGTAAGTAACATGTCTGGTAATACTGCTCCTCTGGTTGGGCTATCACTTGGATTAATAAATTATCCTCAAAACATTCCAGGAGTCTCCTGGCCTGTTTACAGCTTGCTGTGTAGTTTTCCAGTAGATGTCAGAGTAGTTGAAATCCCCCATCTGGATCAGAAGCTGGAGTGTGACTCTTCCTGTAGCTGAAGTAAAAACACTTCATTAACATCCTCCTCTAGGTCTGGTGGCCTGTAGTAAACATCAGCCATGAGATTTCCCTTGTTAGTTTGACCCCAATTTTTACCTATATATTTTTACCCATTTTACCTGTTCATTGCTGGTTTTCCATGGCAGCTCTCTGCAGTTCATCCATTTTCCACACAGAGGTAACATCATTCCCAGTGCTGCCCACTCCTCCCTCCTTGCCTGTCCCTTCTGGAGGGTTTATAGCCCTGATGCAGCGCTCCAGCCATGCAGTTTGTCCCTCCACACCTCAGTGACAGTGATCAGACCACAGTGTTCCAGTGCAGCTCTGGGCATTGCTGCATGGGCACTTGACCTGTGCTACAGATTGTCTCACCTCTTCAGATGAATAGTCCCCAGTGTCTCTGAGGCATTCCACAGGTGTTTCTGTGTTGTTTCTAATACATTAGCAGCCCCTAGTTTTTCTCGATTGTTCAAAATCCCCTTCCCCAGTAAATCTAATTTAATGCTCTCCATTTAAACCTGGACAGCTTGCTGGTGAGCAACCTTCTTCCCCACTTTGTCAGGTGACTCTCACAAGATCACAACAGACCCAGCTTCCAAAGGCAAGTCCATGATGGTGGAAGCCAAAACCTTGAGTATGGCATCAGCCACACAGCCAGGCATTCACATTTCAATTTGATTCCTCTCTCCTGAACTCTTTGTCTGCCTGGGAGGACAGAGGAAAACGTGACCTGTGCTCCAGGGGATTTGATATTGCTCTGAGGGATACACAATCTCTTCTGAGTCCTCAGAGCTGTCCTGCCACAGACCCTACATAGGGTTGTATTGAAGCAGATGGTAATTTTTAGGGTTCAGTGGGTTCAGCAGCCTTGCAGTGACATTGTGAATGCAATCTGTAGATAGGAAGTGAACTTCTCTAGAGAAAAATCTGGATGAGAAATAGGTGCTTTGGCAGCTCACAGCAAGGAATCTCCAATTACATCTTTTTCTGAAGCTACTGTTTCTCACACGAGTGATGGAATTGGATGGTTGGGGTTTCCTGGATCCTGCCCATTATTACTGTGACCTTCTCTACTTGTGCATGCCCAGAGCATGGTATCTGTTGTGTAGAGACACTTCAGGGGAAGATTCTCCATGCTGAGGAAATCGTGCAATCTCCTTTATCTCATGAGTTACCAGTGTCAGAAGGTTTGAGGTTAGACTCCCTTGTACAGCCTCAATGCAGGATGGTTGGACAGTCTAGGACAGCACAAGATACCAGTTATTGGCTTCTCCCTCACCTTCCCAGGCCCTCTACTGCCTGTTGAACTCCTCCTGTAACAGAACAAATTGTCTGAATTGTTCTTCCAGCTGGGTCCACTTGCAGCAAGTGCCTCCACTGGTTGGGATGGATGCTAGAGAGATTTTCAGGTATTGGAGCAACAACAGCTACTCTGGACAGGTACTTCAGTTTTTGGCACGTCTCTTTGAGTGGAGATATCAACACAGGTGTAATGTTTCTGCTTTGGTTTCAGCCTCAGCCTTGCAGTTGCAGGAAGTGGGCACCATTTTCTTTCCATGGTCAGTCTTGTTACAGATTACAGGGGGAAAAAAAAAAGAAAAGCAAACGACACACACTTGGAAAAGACAATTTTTTTGAAAGTCTTTTGAAAGACTGTCTTCTTGTTGTTAAAATTTGCTGTAGACCTCAAGTTTCTGTGGAAATGCATTTCCAAATTGAGGAAGTTGCAGTTCTGAAATTCTGTTTCTTTTTTTGCACTTGCATAGTTTTTCTAGCAGAACTATGGACTATGTTTTGTTCCAGAAGCATCTGCTCCATATTTTTATGCATGTATTTAATTTCATAAATACTCCTCTGTTTAACAGGGAAATGAGAAGTCATGAGACAAATAAACCTCAGCAGATAGAAAACAGTGGCAAAATCCCAGAAGTCTAAATATTTATATTAATGTATTTTTAAAACCTTTCTAAGGGAGAGTGGAAAAATAAAAATTACAGCAAACTCTGGAACTCCAGCTTTAATTTTCTGCAATTTCTTTCCTGTGGAAATGTTGCTTTGCAGACCAGGTTCAACAAGAATGCAGAAACATTATTAAGACATTGAAACTAAAGCTCAGAAATAAAAAATAGGAGCTGCCCCATTGTGAGACTCAGAAAAGGGCTAAAACACTGTTAAAGTCACTGTTGGCACCTCTTCTTTGTGCCAGTCGATATCTAGTGTAAAGCAAATCAAGTTTGATTACTCAGTACCTTTCCAGTATTTGCTTTCCCTTTTCTCTTTCCCCAAACAACATGTGCTTCATGACATTTTGCTATGAAAGCAGTTTGTAGTATTTTCACGTATAAAGTGACAACTGGCATCTTCTGCCAGCTGTCATCTTTTCAAGGAAATACGAAGCAGAGCAGGAAAGATCCAGCACCTATTGGTGCACTGTGGCTTGCTTCTGTCAGTAATGCAATGTTGGCAACATACAGTAACTTGGCCAAGGTCAGAAGAATTGGGCTTTATAAGAAAAAAAAGAAAACCAACAAAAAAACCCCCAAAAAACCACAACCAAAAAGAATTAAGGAGTTAGCACATATTTGAAAGACAGTGACATTATACCCTGGGAAAATACTGAGTATAAAAGCTGTTTCTCCAACTGTCTTAAAGTAACTCAGTTCCTTGCTTTTTATTCTTTGGTTAAGAGGAAAACAGAAAGCAGTGCTCGTGATCATGGCATAACCAGAGACTCACAGTTGTCCTGATGCACAAAGAGAAATTAACACAAGGAGTGACAATCCTGTTACCAGATTAATCAACTCATCTCAGTTCTTCCATGACCCTCAGGACAGTTAGCCTTGTGGCGAAAAAAAAAAAACACTTATCTTACAGTATCTTACCTCTTTTTAACAAAACTCATACACAAAATCCAAGGTAAAAGTACCATTTTCATATGGTGTGAATTCCCATCTCTGGGTCTTTACTCACTCCAGCATGGGCCCAGTGTCTTATGAGACACAAGCGCCAGGAACAAATCTGGTTGCCTTCCTTCTGTTTCTCTATCTCTGTTGTTCCCATTTGAGCAGAAGACTTGGTCATCACAAACCAGAAATCTTTCAGACAAGTGTTGTGAAGAGAAAGAACAAAAGGAAGCAGTGTCCAAAAAGGGTGAGTAAAAGACAGTTGTATCCATGTGATATGTGTGAGATTTACTGGTGACTTGAATGTTTGACTAATGGTCCAGACTTAGAAAAGAACTTCTATAGAAAACTAGATATTTTCCAGGTATATTGATGAAAAGATCATGGTATTTTGGATAATGATAAAAAAAAAGATAACTGGGCTAAAGCTACAGATGCAAGAAAATCATTGAATGTCACTGACCTTGAACTTAGCAAGATTTTCAACACGGTTTATTACAATACTCTTTTATCAAGACAGAACTTAAAGGTTTAGTCAGGTAGATAATTGTCTGGATGAAATATTGAGAGGATCACTGGGTTCAAAATAAAGTGGCTGATGTGTATTCCACTTAGGCATAATGACAGGTGGCTTTTCTCAGGGATTTTTCCTGGGCCCTATCTGATATTTGGTATTATTATCTATGACCTATACAAGTAGACAATGCATCTCATTACATCTGAGGATGACCCCAAATTGGAGTGGTAGCTCATATATTTGAAGGCAGACCTTTCATTCATAGAGACATAAATAAGCCAGAGAAATGGGCTTGCAGAAACATCATGAAATTCAGCAAAGAGAAATGAGGAGTCCTGAACCTGTGAAAAAAGCTTGTTCAGCCTGGAGAAAAATATACCTTTGGAGGCACCTCATAATTGCATTACAGTACTTACAAGACCATAAAGAGGACACAGCAAGTCTCTTCAGCAAGTCATGTATGGAAGAAGAATCAGAGACAGTTCTCAAAAATTAAGTCAGTGGAGGTTCAGATAGATATAAGGAAAAGAAATGGAAGAGTTTTCCTGCATAAAATGTCCAATCTTCATTTTTGGAGGTTTACAAGACTTTTTGGATAAAGCCCTTGCAACCTACTCTGAATTCAGTATCAGTCCTGCTTTAAGGATGATATTGGATTATAAACCTGTGATCAAATGTA
Source organism: Lonchura striata (assembly GCF_050655825.1). Classification (NCBI taxonomy): domain Eukaryota; kingdom Metazoa; phylum Chordata; class Aves; order Passeriformes; family Estrildidae; genus Lonchura; species Lonchura striata. The sequence continues at coordinate 84,142,586 of NC_140740.1, read as the reverse complement.
GGGATCTCACAAGGAATGAGAAATAAACAATATCTATTATCTGGCTTCCTGATTTCCCAGACACTGAGGAGCCTCATCAGCCTGTCCAGCCTTACACAAGCTTTGTCATTCTGACAAGGATCAGAGCTATTCCTCCCTCTCCTGAGAAACCCCCAGAGTGGAATCTGTGAGGTGGAAAGGTTTTTTTCATGGTTTTGCATGAAGAGGTAGGATACTCAAAGTCCAAAGAATGCTCTCTACAGGGACCTGCCATATCCACCACACCAGATCCAAAGGTTGCCAAGCCTACCAAATGTTATTGTCCACATACTGTGGCAAATGATAACTGCAAATTCCACAGATCACCTGACTCAGTTGTAAGATGCCTCATCCTTTATGTGCAGAACAGCAGAGGTTCTTGCCTCTTTGAATCAACATATGACATTTTGTAGGTATCTTTGCCAAGAAGGGTTTTGTAAGGAAACAATACTGAAATATTGAAGCTGAAAAATTAATTTTCATTTAGGGCTGAGCTCCAGCTGCCATTTTGCAATGGAATGTATATGACAACACAAATTGAGGGAGGAAAGAAATATTTAACAGTTGATCAGAACACCAGGAACTTGAATTAAACACCTTGGAATTAACTCAAAGGTCTTCCATCTCAGAGTGAATACTTGTGCTTCAGCACAAGGCAAAGAGTTAGTAACAACCAGACTTTATACAGGCCAAGAGAATTTATTGCTGCAGTAAGATTGTAAGGTATGGTGAATGATGCAGTAAGTGATTATGTTTGCTCTCTTTAGTCATAGATACTGTGCTGCAGTAGGTCTGAGCTTTGCTGTAAAGAAACTGAAGCCAGAAACATGTCAAGCATACAAAAGATTTCGGGTTGATGGGGTAGAAGGCAGGGAACAAAATGAGAAATGAAGAACAGAGCTTTGCCATCTTACTCGTTATGTGCAACTACTGACATTTGAAAATTCAGTCACAGAGAGAATCTCTGCAACTTCTTCTGTAAACACATGTAATTAGGAGTTTATATTGTGCCCTGAATACAAAGCCCCTGATGTGATCAGTGAAAATCAAACTCATCCCCATCTGAGACAATCAATTTTATATCTTAGAACTAAAAAGACCTCACAAAATAAGGAAGCATTTCAGACTCACAAATTTTTCCTTAAGTCAGCCGCTTATCATATTTATGGCTACACTTAAGACTCAGTTGCCTCTATTATTTATGTTAAATCTGCTAATGACAGTGTAATGAGTTGTGTACAACTCAAAATTGGAACTCATTTTTCAGGGGAAATGAAAGACCAAGTGTATCCATGTTTCATTCCTTAAGGAGCTATAAAAACCACTCAATATTCTAATAAAATTAAAGAAAAAAAGAAGGGAAACAGATAGAAAAAAAATAGAGAAAAGACCAGGGCTTCATTAGGGAAGTTCACCATAGTACACCACATAGTCAAAAACTTGTGGAAACAAACATGATGAGAACAAAGGACCATCTGAAGTGTCCCTCAAGTGTACCTGCACTGCATCTGTAGCATTACAAATCCCTTTCAGAGGTTTATGTGGCAGATGGGTGAAAAGCAAGGCTCGTTTAAGCCCACAAACTCTATTTTAGTAAAAATAGAGCAAAGCCACACTGTGTCCAGTAGGACACCATGAGAGGTATCATTCTTAGCATAATCTCTGAAGGTAAATAAAGAGAAATTACGGGTTTTTTTAAACAGGCTTCCTTCAAGTCACAACAAGACTTATGTGCGCCTCTATCTGGCCTCCATAATTTCCTAAAAGCTCATTAAAATTAAATGTCATAGGAGTATTCATTTCTATCAGCAGTAAAAAAATAAGTATTAAAATTATTAAGTGAAGTAAATTATCCATGCAGATTTATACTAATTTGACTAGAAGTATACTCTTAATTTCTCTGAGGTAGACAATAAAAATTGAGATTCAACAGAACCAACATCCTATGCTAGTGTCTACTTCTTTATCTCCTATTGCATCTCTGCAGAGGATGAATGATTAATTCACTGAAATTTTTTGGTTTATTTGATTTTCCCTGACTGATTTTTATGTGGAGGGAATGGAGAAAGTGAGTCCACTCTCTACTGGAATCTAAAGTCATTTCTCTTCCATACTGTGTAGAAATATCTCCCACTGAGTTAGACATTTTTAAAATACAGCCTTTTGACCCCCATTTCATATAGTATTTTGTTAAAAGCTACAGCTGTAGGAAAAGGCTTTCAATCTTACCAGAACTCTATGTATTTGTTCTTACTTTGTGACTGGGGAGGGAAAGTGCAAGAAAAAAAATGGTTTTCAACCAGACGCTCTTCTCCTGAACTATGGAAACATTTTTATTTTTTAAATAATGGAATCATTCTTAATGGAGACATTTGGAAGGACCATGGGAATGCCCTGTACCTAACTTGTTCCTTTTATAACACAAACTGCCACTTGCAGCTTGCCATAGTTTTGCCCCTTCCCTGTAGGTTCCAGTCAGATGTCGCTGTTCCTTGCTGGTAGAGGAGCTTTGAAGCAGAGAGAAGGTGAAGGAGGGAATGCAGCATGTGAGGAAGGGCTGCACTCTCACAAAAGTGCTGCATACATGAAAGCTGTGCCCTGCATAGCCAAAATCCACCTCTGTGTTCAGTCATCATTCTGGAAGCCTCTCTAGTTATGGTCTCATCTGAGGCAAAAGCAAAAGTGGTGTTTGCTGATAGCCAGTTTGATGGCCTTGTTTAGATGCTTTCATGAGTGTCTTTGTCTTCTAAAGCCCCCAGACCTAAATGGTTTTGTGACCAAACACATCCTGATTTCCACTGGGTATCTTACAATGCAGTATCAGGCTTTCTGTTCCGAAAGGGTGGCTTCCAGAAATTGTCCACCTGTCAAAAAAGCCAGCAGAAGGTTCCTTTCATTTCCCTCTTCTTTTAAGTTTATGTCAGGCAGCACAAATAAAGGAGATGAAGTTTTCTCTAATCTCTGCAACTCACAGGAATAGAAAAATATTTTAATTCAGTAAGGAGCATATCACAGGTCTGAAGGAGTTAAACGGGTCAAAGTTTTGAGTGTCTGAGGAGAAGTATCCCAGTCAGTGATTTATTTTTAAATTTGGTCACTGCTCAGGCTCAGATGTAGAAAATTAGGTAGGCAAGTTTGGATATAATAGGGAGCCACAGTGAGGGGAGCTGCATGCATCCTTTGACAGGCCCCACCTGTTCCACTCTTTTGTACCAGAGGAAAAACCTCATTCCAACACAAACTGGAACACACAGTGTACAAACAGGTCTGTCCCACATGAAAGTAAGGTACTGAACAACAAGTTCAGATACTTTCCTCAAAGCATTTGGCTTTTTCCTTTCCTTTGTAAAAATTCTGGTCTAAAAGAAAGCAAAGAGTATTTCAACCCATATGTGGGTTGAAAGAGTGTAAGTGTTTGGATTGCTTCAGAGGATGGCTAAAAATTATCAGAAGAATCATGAGAAAATATTTAGAAGGTTCCTGTATGAAAGACAGAAGGAGATTCTTTAATGAAGTTTGTAGCAATAGGACAAGAGGTAATGGTATTAAGCTAAAGGAGGATGGATCCCAGCTAAATACAAGGAAGAATTATTTTTCTGTGAGGGTGGTGAGGCATGGGAACAGAGAGGTGCTGGATACCCCATCCCTGGAAATATTCAAGGTCAAGTTGGATGGGGCTCTGAGCAACCTAATTTAATTGAAAATGTTTGTGCACTGCAGAGGAGTTGTACTAAATGAACTCTAACAACCCCTTCCAACAGATTCTATGATTACAATATTCTATGTAAACACAACTGTAATGTTTGTTACCATGAAAATTTCATTATGAACAGAAGGAATATTTCCAAGTGACTTTTTACCAGAAATAAAAGTTACTACTATCAAGGGTGGTTTTTTATGGAGTAGAAAGGAATTAAGTAAATGAAAACAGATAGAAATAAATGGAAGAAAGTTCTATCTAGCAAAAGGTACCATAATTAACTCCCTAAAAGTGTATAATGAAAAGAATAGCTCATAAAAGCTATTTCAATTAAAATATTCCCCTTTTATTAATTGAGCATTAAACTAATGTACTTTCAATCACATATTTAATTTGCTTTGCCCTACCCTACCTTTCCTTTCACCAGAGCATAAAATATGCATTTCTAGCACAGACTGGTTCTCTTGAATGTACTAAAAGGACTTTGTGATTTTTCTGGCAACATAAAAAAATAAACAGGCATCCAAATATACTTGCTACCAATGGTAGCCTCTTTTCTTGTTTAGGACATTTATCCTTATATGAATTATTCATGTCCTGTTGCTTAAAGATAACACAGCTTTTTGCAAAAGAGGCAACATTGAAAACTCACATTAGAACCCTCTGATTGCAACAACTTCCCCCCGAAACAGCATCCTCAAAGGAAAGGCCTTTGGAGCTGTTTTGAATATTCCCCATGATTGAAAAACAGCACAAGGGAGAGATAAAAATCCTCATATTCTTGTGCTTATAACTAGGCTCTCAAAAAATCACATTGCCATTTCAATTTTGTACCTGCAAGTATGCTAAAATAATGATCAGGTACATTTAAATAGGTTTTGTGGGATTCTACTTTGATATAATGTCTTGGCTTAGATGTCTCATAGACATAATTAATTTCAGAATTTGACCATAATCTGATCTGATGCTTTCTTTTCTGTTCTAATTCTCTGCTCTTTTTTAAAATGGGGGGAAAATACTACATTTTCCAGCTTATATTTTATAGTCTTTGCTCTTTTTTAAACATGTCTCTTAAAGACTACCATTAAGTTTTCACATTTAATACAAAAGCAAGCACACTAACAAGGTAATAGTCTATTTATTTCCTCTCCTTGGCAACTGATGGATCACAGATTAAATATTTTTTAAAGATTTAGCAGCCAAATAAATAGAAAATCCCTTCTGAATGTGTTATGTAAACAATAATTGAACAAGAAATGTGCAGATCAGAAGCTGCACATACATCTTATTTTGATCTGTCCATTATGTTAGAAGTGCAAGACTGGCTCTTACTAGCTTTAAAAACAAACGATATATTAGAAATATATTTTTCTGCAGAATCCACAGGAGAAATCATCACTCTGCAGTCAGATCTTGTCTCCCAACCCTTTTAGCAGTGGACTAAAAGGTTCTTATTCCATTCCAGGTAAAGCCAGCCAAGATGCAGGTGGTTATTTGTTTATAGTGCCAAGTAAAAGGGGCCTGTCTATTTCTTGGATGATTCCGGTCTTAGAAGGATATGTTTCCTGCTACTGTCTAACCTTTAAAAAAAAAAAAAAATCAAAACAAAACAAAAGGCCCAGCAGAATCTGAGAACAGCCTTTCCTGTGGCTAACCAAGCACCCATCTGCCACAGGACCTGCCCTACGAACTGGTCACATCAGAGATTTTACAAAAACAAAGTAAGTATAACATTATCCTCCCCTCTCAGATATGTGGCTTCTATCTTCAGCAATCCTAAACCTCTGCACCTCAGCAGTGGGTTTCAGGGGCTTCTGCAGATTTCTTTCTTTGGAGAAGCTTATTTCTGGTGAGAAATGTAGCCACCATCCTGGATTTTATTCCTTTTATTCACATAGCAGTACTCTTTGTATGATCATTTGAGGTAGGGGTCTGCTTGACATAATTATCCATACTCATGTGTAAAGGGGCATAGTTGTCTATAACTGGACTTATTTGCATTGATGTCTGTGACAGAAGTCCTTGTCTAGACATGCCACTTTCCATGTGGGGAATGCAATAGGAGAAGGCTGAATGGTAAATTTGCTCATAGAAGAGTAGAACAGAAGCATCTCTGCTGCTCTTGGAGAGATAGAGACCCATCTGCTTTTAAATATAGCTGTTTAAATATATCAAAACATTTTGTGCTGTCCTCATTAGGAGCACAGTGACAGATTATAAATATCTGAAACCAATCCTAAAACAGGTTACCTCAACTTATAAAAAGCTACCTTCCAGTGATTTCTTCTTGGGCTTTAAGAGAGCAAGATCCTACAAAGATGCTTCAAGAGCAATATCCCTTGATGTCCTGACAAGAGAAGTTAGCAGGTATGCAAAGAATGTGCTACGACAGTGGTCTGCTCCACAGTGCCCTCCTCATCTGCTTCCAGTCCAAATACCCCCACAGAGTCTTATTGCCTTCAAGTAGTTCTGATCAACAAGTTAGTTTGAAGGTGTTATTTTGAATATGCCATTTTCACCCATCATTCCCATCAGTAATGATTAAGGGTGTGTGGAAGAAAAGAAGAGATTTTTCTGACCTCAAAACCACTACCATTATGCTCTTCACCCTGCCAAACTAGCTATTCATCATCGTGGTGCCATAGCACCAGCCCTACCTAGCCCTGAGAAAGATACAGGAAAAATTTACAGATTCCTGTTGGATTTTCCTGATGAAAGCCATGTTGTTCAGATAAAACACCCTCAGCTGTCTTAATGAGCAGGAATTTCTTTCTCTGTGTCAGCTGCCTATTTTGTGCTGCTGCTGGTCTCTCCTTCCTTTCACCAATACCGTAGGCTACCATGAAAGGTAAATCTTGGGGCTTTCTGAATAGTTTTTTCAAAAAATACAGCATGCAAACTGCTCTGGGGCAGCATTCTAATGTATATAAGAAAGCTGCCAAAGCCAGTCCCTTTCTCTCCCACCTGACTGGCAAGCAGAGGGTTGATTTTCCTCCTAGCCCTGTGGCTCTTACAGAAACATTTGCAAAGAACACGATCTGCTGACAAACAGCAAAACAGGTTTAATCCTGCCAGTGAGCACTGTGCTTGTTCAACCAGATCTAACTGCAGCTTTTGAAAAGCTCAGCATCTCTGCAGTGTAGTCTTGCAGTCTTACACTGCAGCCTCCAAATTCTGCATTGAGCGCTGATGACCGCGCACTGCAGTGTGACGCACTCCCACCACGCTGCTGCAGTCTGTGCAGACTGGGTAAAGGACAGCAGCAAAACAAGAGCTTCTGGCAGAGCTCAGCATCCCAGTGAGCTTCAAGGGCATTGCCTTCTTAAAGGCAGAGCTTAATGTTTTCAATGCAGAACTCCATACTAGAATGGCTCTGCTCAGATTTCAGTTGCGACAAAGTGAAGCCTGTTTAAGGATTAACCCTAAGATGGCAGTGGGAACTTTGGAAGCTCAGTGCTTGTGTTTATCCCCACATTTTTTTCTGATGGAAAGAAGTTCCCAACAAACTTTTTCAGCACTGAATAGCTTTGCACTCCGAATAGCATGTGAAGTTTCAGGACCTATGTCATACATCCAGCCAAACTAGGGCACCAAAGTAAAAAGGTAAAAAGTTAAAAGGGTAATCACACATGAACAATTTGCCATTTCAACCCCACTTTGACTCACCTTCACAGTGCAGCATTTCTATGTCAACTGGCAGGGTTGTGCTGTGGAAGATAAACCAGATGGTGCATAGTTCAGACTGTAGAAGCAAGCCTAGGACTGAAACTTGAACACTGTAGTTGTTCCTTCCTCAGCTTTTCAAAAGATAAGTTTCACTGGTAGAGCATAAATGTTTCACACAGAGCAGATAATAAACAGAACAGAAGCAAAATTCAATAAATATCCCAAGGCATAACACTTCTAAGGAAACACAAATATTATTGAAAGACTTACCTGTTCTGGATTGAAAAACCTGAATACACAGCTACAAGCATGAAGAGCCCTGAAAGAAATACTGGGACATCCAATCACATGAACTTACCTAAAGCCTCTTTACTGCATTACAGGAAAAATAGACTCACTGAACCTTCATCTTCCATTAAGGTCGGTGGCATTAGCATTTATTAACTCATGTGGTTTGACTCTAATATTATTACAAAGAGAATCAAAAAGTGCAGAATAAAAGAACACTCAAAGCACACTCTAAACTCGGTGTTGCCACTCTGTCTGCTTACAGTGAAAGAAAAGCACTCTCCTCTATAACAAAGGACAGAGACATTTCCTTTGGGGAGGTTAAGGTTCCAAACACTGCTACAGTTAAGGGGTTTTGACTAAAAATACTCATTCTTGGCATTCCTTCCTGTCTCTTAATGCTGAGTTGGGTCTGGTAACAAGATGTGAGGGAGTAGTCAGGCACTTTCAGGAATACTACCCAAAAAATTGATTTATCTTATAATAGCTCTTGGCATTTCAATACCTCCAGCTAGCACTATTTCTGGAGATATTCAATAGTGCTGCTTTAGTATGCTCAGAACAGAAGAATGTGGCAAAGTGAATGCTTGGAAACTGGGGGAAACAAAATGCTCTCAATGTCAGCTGCAGGTGTGACTCTGGACAGAAGGTCAATGGATTTCTTTAAACCACAAGACAGACTTCTTCAAGCTGAAAGAAATGTTCTTTTTACTTTCCTTGATAAATATTTATTTTGACCTAGTCTGTAATTTTCTTCTTCAATTTCACATCATAGGAAATCCAGAAGAATTTTTGTTTCTTTTCTCATTTTCTCACATGAAAAATTTGCTCCAAAGGCTTTCATGCTTACCTTTAACTTTAGAAAGTTAGCACAGATTATCTTAATTTCCTTCTTTTGGAATCTATTCTGCCTTTCATGACTCAAACTATGCTTCTCTGGTCTGACACAGACAACCTGATTGATCAGAATTGATACCTTATACTGGCAGATCTGCAGAAACACCAGACTCATCACAGATAGAGGAATCTACTCCCAAAGTCATACCAGTCCAAACCATTATTAAAAAAAATATTTTACTTTTGTGTTTACATCATCTGAATACAGCACTGGAAGGACAGGTGTTGAGGCGCGGCATGCGCTCCTCGCCGCTGCACTCCGAGCCGTGCTGGGCGGTGAGGGAAGAGAACGGGCGGCCGCTTTCCCCCGCAAGCTCTGCAGTTTCAGTTCGTGGCGCGCAGGGACAGACGAAGGCGACACGGGACTTGGGGGGGGAACGAGATGGTTTTATTCCATGAGCCCCAAGACCCCGGCGGGCGGGGGGGCAAAGGTTTTATACAGAACTCAGGAGGACGGGTGTAGGAACAGTAACCAATGAGGGAATAGCAGGGGAGGAGTTTAGGGCAGAACTAACATCTGGAAGCTGAGGAGGGGGCTAGAATGAATGACAGGGAAGGTTCTAGGGAAAGGGGCAGGGAAAGGGAGGATTGGGGGGGGGAAACAGATATTAAACAAATATCAAATGAAAGAAAAACACACCACCGCATCTCCCTCTTTTTCTTTACAAAAAGAAGGAGAATTTTGTGGTTTAAGCAAATTAATAAAACATGCAAATAATATAAAATCATATGATAACATTGTAAATTACTTAAAGGACATGAAAGACACATTATTGCATTTATAGGGCAGGAAGAGTAGTAACAGCTTAAATTAGACACAAGACTGCACAAAACTTGCTGTTTTGCTGCTCTGGGTAACAATTTAAAATAATGTAAATAATTGAAATAATTGAAATAGAATTGAAATAATTGACAGAAATTAAATTTTAAAACTTAATTAGAATGATTAAAATTACAATTATCTAATTTAAATAAAATAATTAAATGGAATTATTGGAATTAAATATAATAAAAAATCAACTAAATATAACTAATAAATTTTTAAATTTCGCAGCAATGCAGCAAGCCTGAAGCGATATAGTAGCTGAGTGATTCCTGTAGCAATAATGGTTAAACACAGCCTTTAAGTTAAAAAATATCAGAAAAGACTGAATTAATTATAATTACAACAAAATAACTTAATATAAAATTAAATTGTAACATTACATATTATTAAAAAAACATAAATTGAAAGACATTAAAAAATGATAAACTAATTGTGATTACAACATATGAAATATATAAAAACTTCATTTGGAATATATAAAATTGACTTAAATGAAAGTCCAAATTAAGGGTACAAAGCACAGCAGGATTTGTGACTTCATCTGATTTAGAATTTGCTTCGTCGCGGCGTTTGTGATGTTCAGCTTCTTAAATTTTTAAAGCAGAGTTAGCGGATAACGGCGCTTGTCTTAAAGCAGAGTCAGCGGATAGCGATGTGGTTTGTTCAATTTGAATGTCCGTTTGAGAGGTGGGCATAATATCTTGAGTATTAATTAACTGGGATGATATTTCTTTCTATAAAATATAACTCAACAAACAGATTATTCAAAAATAATCAAAAGCAAAAAGAGGAATTCGTAGTTAAATAAAAAGGAGTATTGGGTAGGGTACATTAAGGAATAGGATAGGGGAATCAGACAATCACTTAATTAGTGATTGCCATGATTAACAGGGGGTATTGGTAAGGGGTGGACCGGGGCGCCGCCATTTCAGGGGGAAGACAAAATGACGGATCCTCAGTCTTGGGTTTCGGCTCCATTTCCTCGGAAGAAGATCCCTCCCGACCTTCCCCCCGGAGGACGAGCCCGAAGAAGGACGGGGGAATATCCAACCCCGCCTCCCCCAACAGGGACTAGCCTCGTGCAGGGACGGTGCAGGGCTATTGGGAGAGAAATGGGACTGGCGGGAAGCCAGGGGCGGAAAAGAAGGGTCAAGGCGGGAAAGCGGGTCCCGAGCGGCGTGGCCAGCGCCATCTTGGGAGGGGTGCCAGATACACTGCACTTGGCCTGAGCAGTGTCCGGCAGGGCACTTGGGGTGGCTCGGCCACAGCAATCCCCAAGGGAGGATAGGAAAGGGTTTTAGGAAAGTCCGAGGGGATGGGGGCATAGGGAGCTTCACAGAAGCAAAAAGGGGAAATTTATAGGAGGGGGGGGGCCGCCCGACGCAGCTGGATGTCGGCGCAATGCGTGGGTGTAAAGGGCCCCTTTTAACAACGCTCCTATAGCTAACGTGTCGTCTTCTTAGCTGATCCCTACTGGTGTCTTTTCTACCCCCTCCGTCCAGCCCAGAATGGGGAGGGGAGGATAGAGAAGACAACTTTTTCGAGGAGAAGAAAAAGCGATCCAATCTAGGTCCCCACAGAAGACTAGGCGAAGGATAGCACTCAGTACTAGCTTCCCCCAGAAAAAGAAAACCCACCCGCTTGCCAGGGACATGCACGGCTACAGCCCCAGTCTGGGCGCAGACGGGGGTTAAAACGCGAGAAAAAAAAAGGTGGCAGACCCAGCCGTCCGTCGGGGCGACCCCGCACCCGTATAGCCCACCTTACCTTGCAGGCTCGGACGGAGATGGCTTGAATCTTCTCCTCGACTCGATGGAAAAGTCGCGCTGAAAACTGGGGATGTTCCTTCCCGGTTTTGGCCCTTCCGGAAGCCTGGGTGTTCCCGTTAAACCAAGACTCGTCCCCGAAGCCTTGGTTTCGGCCACTATCAGCCTCCGGTGGTCTCGCTGCAGATGCTGACCGAGGAATGAACCTCTTCTCGGTCAGCCCCTCTTCAGGCTCCCCCGAGCCGCTGCCAAAACCGCCCTCTGTGTTCTCGGGTAAGTCTGCCCGCCAAAAAGCTCTGCAGCCCGGCTGCCCGTGCAGCGCGGCTGCTCCCGGGCGGGAAGATGGCGAGAACAAAGAGGTCCCGGAGCCTCAATCTTTTTCGCTCGGCGCTCAGCTCCTCATAGCATCAGGCAGAGCTTTTACGGTCGTAGATGTTCCTCTTCCTTCCTTCTTCTTCTGTGAGGCGGGCGCCCCCACAAATTTGCCCGTTTTTTTTACAAGACGAAGGAGGGAACCATCCTCTGCTACCATATGTTGAGGCGCGGCATGCGCTCCTCGCCGCGGCACTCCGAGCCGTGCTGGGCGGTGAGGGAAGAGAACGGGCGGCCGCTTTCCCCCGCAAGCTCTGCAGTTTCAGTTCGTGGCGCGCAGGGACAGACGAAGGCGACACGGGACTTGGGGGGGGAACGAGATGGTTTTATTCCATGAGCCCCAAGACCCCGGCGGGCGGGGGGGCAAAGGTTTTATACAGAACTCAGGAGGACGGGTGTAGGAACAGTAACCAATGAGGGAATAGCAGGGGAGGAGTTTAGGGCAGAACTAACATCTGGAAGCTGAGGAGGGGGCTAGAATGAATGACAGGGAAGGTTCTAGGGAAAGGGGCAGGGAAAGGGAGGATTGGGGGGGGGAAACAGATATTAAACAAATATCAAATGAAAGAAAAACACACCACCGCAGACAGGAACATCTCCAAAAGGGCAATTTGCTGTGTCATGCATGATTCCAGATCCTTTTCTGATGCAGACCAGAGTGATTAAAACTCTCACAGAAGCTCACCAGCTGACTCTATGGCTTTCTCTTATGCTCAGAACCAAGGTGCCTGCATCTGTTCAATACCTTCTTCCATGTCATGTTAGGAGTTCTGCCTAAGGGACCAGAATTATGTTCTGAAAAAAATGTCTTCCATAAGGAACCTCAGCCTCTCAAAGCCAAAAGAGTTCCTTACACCCATCTTAATGTCCCTTTGTTCTCCCACAGATCCTTCTAAAACTTGCCACAGCCTACAGAAGAGTATGAATCACAACTCTCTATTATGCTAATAAAAACTATCCACTTCTTCTTGTGTTGCCATGTCCATCCACACCCACCAGTGCTGTCTTGCCTCCAAATGCAATTATATCTTTCTGTGGCAATGAGACAAGATTTCCTGTCTGGTTGGACAAGACACTAAAAGGATGAACATAAACAAGTAGCTGTGGCAATTAATTCTTGATCTCTGGGCCAAATATCACCCCAGACTGATGAGAGCAAAACACAGGTATAAATGTACTGCTGGGTGCACTGAAGGAGGTTGCTTTACTGCTTGAGGTTTAGCAAGGACAGCAGTGATGCTGCAAGATTGTTTCCAAGCCATTTCAGCAAGAAAATATGAAGAAAAGTCCATCTGGGGACCAGAAAAAAAAAAAATCTGATGCAGTATGCAGAATAAAATTCTGAAAATATTTTCATTATTAAGAAGAGCTGTGAAAATCGCAGAGAAAAAAACACAAACCAGCAAACTAAAGGCAGAACCCTTTAGTAAGGCACAACTACATGTTAGATTGCCAAGTCTTGTTGTGTGCCCTTGCCACGTTAGGAAACACCTTTGTAGCTACTTTTCTGCCACACTGAAAAGCATTCATATGATGACAGGAGCACCAGGCACTGGTTCAATAAGTTATGTAGAAACACTCCAAGATTTGAATTGCAGTCCAGGTGAGTGAAAATATCAGCAATAATAGATGCAGTATCAGAGAAGGGAGCAGAAACACATCCCAGAAGTACAGGCTGGCAGTAAAGGAGAAAAATTAGTGTCAGCTATATGGCAGAAGGGTTCTGTATTTCCTGATGTCCCTGATAGCAGCCCCAGTGTCAGACTACCACTTATTCTGAGGTTGCCTTTCCTTTCCTGGGATAGCACTCATTTTGCTGACAGGCACTGCTCACAGACACTTGCTCAGATGAAATGTGAGCTCTGCCTCAGATCTCTGATATGCTGTTTCCAGGTGTTGGCACTTACCATAAATGCATGTCATCCAAGAGGCCCATCAGAGCTGCCTCCTCTGGATATACCCAAGGGGACATGGAAAGGCATATCTAAGACCAACATTGTGCAAAGGCCAATGCTTGCTGGAGTTGGACCAGCTGAGCAGTGGGATGACTGAAGGAAAGCTGTTGTGTGCCTTAGGATGTCAGAAGCTACCTGCCCCCTTTAAGCATTGCCTATTGCTTGTTACCCATGAGAAGAAACTCAGACCTAACTTCCAACTTCTTCTAGACTCAAAGCTACATCTGACCTAGATGGAGTTTTCCCCATATCTTAGAGGCATTCATGTCATGACTACTCTGTTCTGACTTTGTCAGTATGAGCTGCATTATGGCCCTCTAAACACAGGTGCTGATTCTTCTTGTAGGCTGCAATTACGTGCAGATGTGTGTAGTCTTGTAGACTACAATGATAGTCCTGCAGACTACAGTTAGGAGCAGATCTGGACAAAAGGCACATCTCCTTTCCAAGTTTTCCCCTGCAGCACAGGTTCCAGAAGTCTCATTCTTGCAACTGGTTCCAGCTTCATGCACAGTCCTCATTTTATGCCTGTAGGGTGTTGTGGGAAATATTGCCCAGTAAAGTTCATGCCCTTGTGTTCTCTGGCAGAAGATACACAGAGATTTCTTGCTTTCCTTTTCCTGTTCTGCTCTGCTACAAGGCAAAAATGGTGTTCAGTTTTAGCCCAGGGGCAAGCTTCCTAAAGCATCCAAAGCAAAGGTTTTGTAGGGCTGTTGTAGTTACACACGTACTGGGACCTGAGGAGCACAGTCACAGCTAAAGCAGAATAGACAGCATGGACAAAGACATAAATCCTACAGAATACATATAGTTCTGGGCTGCTGCCTGACAGGAACTTTAAAGACACTTTCTTGCAACAGAAGAAGAGAACACAAGAAGGCTAGTATGCCTGGATATACAACATTTATCATTCAGTGTGTTCAGTTAGTGATCAGAACTGATCTTCCCCCTGCAGATGTAAGAACAGACTGAGAGGCTTGGCAGGGCAAGAGATGTCAAAGTGGGACTATTCTAACAACACATTCATTTGTATGTGGAGAAATGCAAAGATTGAATCCTCTTCCTCTTGGGAAGAACTGTGTAATGCCAAGTCTGCAAATTAGGGTTATAGGGGAATTGGAGAAAAGACAATTTCAAAGGGAAAATTGCTGTAGTTTCTGCCTTGCTTCCCTTTTTCTACAATGGACAAGCTGAAGAGGAAATTAAATGGAAGCTTTAAAAGAGAAACCTTCTAGACTTTAATATTATTATCATACAAGTATTTGTACAACAGAAAATCTTGCACAAGATCACTGCATTCTGGACCAGCTTTCAGTGGTTAAGCTGGCATTTGAGGTAAAGCTAATGAGCCCCACTCTCACATTTGTGCATGCACCTTGCTCTGATATGTGTGAGTATAAACTGAGAGATTGCACATGAAGATCCAGCATGCACAAAGCCCACAGGAGTCATTGGGTAAATCTCCCTGTACCTCAACATGTTTGGAAAGAGAAGCTGGATACTAGTAAGGTTTCATTTTTCTGCCTAGGTAATCACTGGTACTTTGAAGTATGCCACAGACAGTAGAGCAAATAAGAATAAAAAGTAAGCAAAGATGATTTTCAGTCTTCCTAAGCAGGAAAAGGAAAAAGGAAGTTGTCCATTAAAACAATGTAAGGCAATGAACCAGTAGCAATTGCTCATTGTTTCAAGAACCCTGTTAAACAGACCAATAACTATGAAAAAAAAAAGATAATGTTTCAATGTAGTTTACTACTCATGGTACAAATTCTACTATCTGGGGACTGGCTCTTACTGTGTGAATAGATACTTTTGGAGGGGATTACTGTCTAGACTCCTTGGAACTTATGTGATAAACTAATTCCCAACAATTACATTTTAGACTACATGACTATGCCAAGTTATGCTCATATTCATGGCTCTTTTGGTCTTCAAAACTAGGTACTGCTTTAAAAAATGTTGGAGATCAACCATTCCTTTTAAAAAATATAATAGAAGTGACACTGTTAACAACTATGCCATCACAGGGGATTTTGATACAGCAAATAAGTTTTCTAATTCAGTGGTGACTGAAATGTATTCTTGCATAGTTTAGTCAGGAGTTAAGTAGCCAGCACACCGGATAGAGGTGTACAAGGTCTGGGCTGTAATCCAAATCTAGCTACTGATCTGAAGCATGCCCATATGCAAACCATTTACTCTCCATTTCTCCACATATATTTTCCTAGGCCTTTTGAATTTACATGTGAAAATTTCCAGGAGCAGGGAAAGGCACTAAGTGTGTGCCTAGCACAAGGAGGGCACCCAATTCTGAGTCAGGGTCTGAGTCAGGATCTGCAGCTGCTGAAGCTGCATAATACTTAAGATATAGATGTGGATAAGCATGTGAAGATATGGATATGGATGTCCAGGGAGAGAAATTATACTTCAGCATTTAAAATTAGGGGCAACTCTTTTAGTAATGCTTTTGTGGCCTTCCATTTTTAATCACTATGCTTTAAAGTCTCAGCTAGGCAAAACAGCAGATTGCTGTTAAAATGTCATCCAATAGCTATTTTAACTAAAAGAATCCACCAAACACTGAAGATTGTATTACTATGAAATCAAAACCACTAATTTGACATTAAAGTAACCTTTAAAAATCATTCCTCAGAGACAAACCTAACCTTTTTAGCCAAGCAATAAGATACATACTTTGCATAAGTCATATTAGATCTGATACTTCTCATGAGCAACTGAGAATGTAGGGAGGGCATCAAGTGCTTTTAACCTCCAAAGGCCGCTGTCTCAGATATATCTCACAAAACACAACCCTTCAAATAAGGATGAACTTACTCCTTTGGAATTTTATAACATACATAATCCCAAGTTCCATGTAGAGGCAAATGGGGGGGATCCATTGATCTGCCTTCATCTGGGCTTCCCAAGGGGTGGAAATAGATGACAAGTGCTATCTTGTAAATTCACTGTTCTCAAACCAGAGAAGAAGCCAAGAGCTCAGTGCACCCCTGATGTGAAAATTCACACTCCACATCAGAGAACGTGGGCTGCTCTGAGTGTGAGACAATTGATGGCCTTTCCTGATTTCCCTGAGGAACAAGTTTAGCCTTGAACAAGGCATAGGATGAACATGAATTCAGGTTCTGGATCCCCAGCACAGGGGACAGTTAAGAGGTTTTCCTTATTTTTTTCACTCTAGTAATGCAAAGGTGGAAACACAGTGAAACAGACTCTGCAAGGCACAAATGGAAATTACTTGCACTGACTAGCCCAATTTAGCAATGTCTACTTTAGCAAGAAACATGACAAATGGTGTTTTGTGGAGTGTACTGGCATTTTTACGGCTAATTCATGAAATAACATGAAGAAAACTTGCTGCAGATGGCCTTTAATTGAGAAATAAATAGGTAGAGTGTTAGCTGCTAAAATATCTGATGAGAGCTATATTTACAATGCACGAGCTAACCAAACTGTGTGTTATCCACACCTCATTTAGCAGAGTGGTGTCCAAGTAATTTTGTTACTTACCCAGGAAATTTGGCAAGGGGAACAAAAAGGCATACAACAAAATACTTTACACTATTGCTCAATGTGTTTGTAACTGTATTCTTCAGTGATGGCAAAAAGAGGGCTGCTGAATAGCAGTATAGTTTCATGATTTCCTTTCAAACATGGATAAAGTAAAGGTACCCACACACATATATTTAATGAATTCTGAATGCTGTTCAAGGACCCTTTCAAGTCAGAAACATCTCTTAGCTCAGACCTGTACATTTAGAGCCTGCAAGAATGTTTTGTCAGAAATATTTTTTCCCAGCATGAGTGATCTCTTCCTGCAAACACTGGTTGCTGTGCTTCAGAGATGTTCAAGAATCAAGTTCAGGATGGCAATTACCTTTCAAAAACTGAATTGCTACACGAAAAACAGCACAAAAAAAAAAAAAAAAAAAGGGTAACACATGACAGAGACTACAACCTAACACTACAGTTTCTAATCAAGCCCATGTCCAAAGCAGTCATTATCATTTATCAATTTGACAGATAAAATAAGGTTTCAAAAGCATTTCTGTTAGTGTTCAGAAACACACATAATCACAGGATATGATTATCTGCAGGTGCTTTTATTAAGAGCTCTGGGAATCAGGGGTACAGACCCAAATCTGACTCCGACATGGCTTTCGAGCTGAATGTATTTTCTATTCTATCGTTATATAACTTACACATTAATTATTAAACTTATATTGTTCTATTGTATACATTGACATGAGTTTCTCGTGATGTTTCTTAGGTCCCTGACCACAGTTTCTCATGATTATTCTTATGATTAAACAGTAATTATATTTAATTACTAAACAATCATCACATCTAACAATTATATCATTTATCATGTACTAGCTACATAGTGCAGTTCTAGCAAGTACAAGTTCTTCATGTGCTTAAGGTATTTATTTTTCCAGGGCCTACTAAGCTTATTTTCCTGTTAACCCTAAATCCCCATGATTTTAAAACCCTTTGACTATCATTTTCAGAACTTGTCCATGGCCATAATTGCAGCCATGTAGCATAATGCGCTGCCTGCACTGCAAGTTGAAGAGGGAATTTTAAGTGCCACAAAGCAGATGAGGTCAAACTGTCTGGAGATTTCTGTGTCATCTGCACTGACACCTCCTCATACATCAGCACCTTTCCCATCCTCCACCACCCCTCACCTCTCCACCCTTGCTCCTTTCTCCATTTAGTGGGCTGGAGGCAGTGTGTGCTGCAACTGACCTGGAGCTCCTGGAGTGCTGTCTGATGCAAATAAAGTACTGACCAGCTGGCTGCTGCCTCTGATGAGGGCTTCATTCCACCCATCTTTCCCTGGGCCAGGCACATGGTGTTTGGATTTCTTTCCTCTTGGAGATCTCTGTACCTCAATCAGCTTCAGCTTCGTTTGTTTAAAATTCAAAATTAGGTGTGAGAAGGAAAAGAGAAGTGGTGTTAAAAAAAAAACCTCTGGGCAAATATACAAAGAAGGTGGTTGTTTTTTTAGGAAACTAGTTAAAAAGTCTAAATCTGTACCAGGTGGAATAATATAATACCAGAAGAAAAGTCAGATTAAGTGCGCCCATCTGCTTTTGTTATAATATAAAGAGGGTGGGGAAATATCTGTCTGTGTCACCCTCTCAGAAGTGGCTTTGAACCAGCTGCTGTGTTATGAAGAGGCTCTGGTTACACCTTTCCACTCAGGAAAATGCAGAGAAGACAACAGCTCCAGATCCCTGCTGGACTAGTTAGTACTGACTGGTTATTAGACAGTGTAAGCTGTCAAGAGTGAAATGAGTTAATGGGGTGAGAGAAATGTGCTGGAGTGGTATTGGATGTCCAGAAAACAATTGTTTTCTTAACGTAGTACAAGAAGAAGCCAGATAGGTAAAAACTGTGCAATTGACAGAAGACTGGAGAACATTTATTTATATTTGTAGGGCTAGAACCACATAGATATTATAGAAAAGCAGAGATATAAAATTCTTGGGAGATTAAGGGTGTTGGCAGCAGAGGAAGACATAATGTAAGATCCCAAATTAAATTTTGATAAAGGATAATGTTACATTCTGAGGAAGCCTTGCATATCATGATAAGTTTCTAATGAGGACCACTAGACTTTGCCATTTTAAATAGGAGCCCAAATAATGGAAATATCAAAGACAGAAAGGTATCCAGAGGTCATAAGATAAGAAACAATATGGGATTTTTTTTTTTTTTTTCTGCAAAAGACATGGCAGACTGAGATTATGCTGGCACAAGATGCAGGAGCCTCATCTCCCTACAAGTCCCTTTGGGCATTCAAAAACAGAGTAGCACAAAGAGCCTGGAAACAACAGCAGAGAGATTGTTTGCAGGGAGCAGTAGACAGTGCTGTATCAAATGACAAATGGACTATCAGTCTGGAGGCAAATGGGATATTTGTTCATTTTATGTTGAAAACAAACACACCAGCCAATAGGCATAAGTCTGCCAAAGATAATGATGAGGAAATAAAGAGAATTCAGTGGCAGATAAGTAGGTAAGACCCTAGGGCTTATGGTAATATTTTTGCTCCAGCTAAGTAGATGAATTAACGGGATGAATAAATAGCAATTTCAAAAAAAGAGTTGGAAAAGTACCATTATCAGGCAAAAGTGTCCTTTATCTCATCTAGCTGATGAGGGTTTGTTTTAGAAGAGACTGCTGAAAAAAGGTTTTCCAGAGAAAGTAACCCTCACCAGGACATGGTTGTTAAAGAGAAGGTGTTATCTGGGAAACAGGTTTTAATTGAAGATGAACCAGGACTTGCAGCATGAGGAGACAGCTGCTGCTGATAACAGTTTGCCAGCAACTTTGAACAGGCCCAGATACAGTGGTGTGGAAATCATGCAGCCCTGTAACACAGCCTTGCCATTCTGAATAAAGGCTACAAGGTTTGCAATGTGCAAGTACCATGAATTGAGACCTCTCAGGTCTGCCCTCTAGTAAAAATATGACTACTTTTTTCCTGTGTAGGCTGGACCATTGTCTGTTTTTATTTCTTGAGGTACACCTGGTGAAGAAAATGTTTACAAAAAGAGATTACAAACATGCCTGGCTGTTTCTCCTGTATGCGAGGAGGCAAAAACTGCATCAAAAAAGGCATCTATTGATACATGGATATTTTTTAATTTCTCAGAAGAATGTGTCCAGGGAGATTTTGCCCATCTCTGATGGATATCTGCCCTCTCTGAACTTTCCTTGACCTGTCTGTAGCTTTATGTTGCTTCTGTTGGCTGTGACAGCAATTCCTCTGGCTGATCAGGTACCTCTGTGCCTGTTCTGTTCTATTTTTGCTTCTCCTGGTGTGGTACGACCGTGGTTTTGCATAGACAGCAATGACAAGCTGCTACTCCATGTGCAATGAGATTCATACAACAGCAACGTGATGACAAAGTGCTGACAAACCCAGGCCTGGCAGGACAGCAGAGGCTTGAGGAGGACACAGGATGTGGCATGGAGGAGCACGGCTGCAAACAGACTGTCCACGGTGTCCTAGATTGAGAAGCAAGATGTATTCTATTTGCCATCTGCATGGCAGATGCATGACTTCTGTTAAGGGGGCAGTTTTCTTATCTCTTCCACAACCAATCCTCCAGAGACATCTGCTGATAATGGGTATTGAATGTCACTGTGTGACTGATAAGAACTGTAACATCCCTTTGTGAGATGCTCTGCACAAAGGGAGGAGCCAAGAATTTGTACCTGGATATAATCTGGGCCCTGGGGACATCAGAGCCAGCCTTCCCACAGGTTCCCAAGAGGAACAGCTGAAGTTTTCCACTGGACCATCAGAAGAAAACTACACCCATCTACAGGATCCTGCTCCAAGAGAACCACATCTGCCACTCCAGCAGGACTGCAGCCACTCCAATTTGGATTGCTACCAACATGCTGGCCAAAGGCGTGTCAGGTTGTATTCTGGCTCTGTCAGTGTGAGAACCCCGGGCTTGGTCTGGAGTCTTGTGTGATGGCAAAGTCTCTCCTCCAACCCATGCTTCCAAAGAAAAACTCCACAGGCTCTTGTTGTTTGGTCTCAAGGCAGTTTATTGTTGGTTATCTAAAAGATTTTCTTCTCGGGCTGCAGCTGCTTGGTCAGCGGCCTGGGCAGAGGCACACATGCACACACTGACATCCTCTCTGTCTGGTGTCTTCTTCTTCTCCCTCCCCGCCCAGGGCTGCTGCTATCTTTTATATGATATATTATGTATTACATGTTTACAGTTTTCCCCAATACCTATTACTTATGTTACAAAGTGCTTTTCTACTCTAAACCAATCCATAAGTGCTAGCATCACCAAGAACATGGAGGCAAGGAAGAAGAAGGAGGAAGAACAGGATCAGCCCACTTTCCTCCATCTTAGCTTCTGACCCCCATGTACAAAATAAAAATCCCCCTGTACAGGTGCTAAAACCCCCCTGTACAATACTAAAATATTCTCCCTCTGTTTTGTAACTACTTTTACTATACTATCTAACCTTTTGTGAATGCTTGTTCCACCTCCAAAGTTGGTAACTCATTCCATGGCTCAAACTCAAAATCACAGCTGTTTGCAGCTGCCTGTCAGGGTCTAAAATGCTTCTGACCAAGGCCTGGAACCTCTAAAAATGTCTGAGAGACATTTGATTTCCAACATGTCAGTGGTTTTTTCTTTTGTATTATTGCATGTATTTTGTTTCTTTTCCCTTTTCCTAATAAATTGTATTTCTGACTTGGAGTCTCTCACTGGTTTTGCTTTCAAACTAGAACACACGGTCAGCTAAGTATAAACCTGGAGGTGGGCAAGCTGGGTTCAGGGGTCATGAACAGAACAGAGAGAGAACACACTGAGATGGCACAGGGTGAATTTAATTTGGGTGCAACTTGGAGCTGCAGACCACTGTAGAAAGGGAACAGCATATACAAATTATCATCAACATATACAAATCAACAAGATATAAAAATTATCCCAAGTGATCCTAGAGGGACAAAGAAGAATTAATAATGTGAACATTCTTCCTGGCAGAGGACTCCGGGTGTTTAAAGCTCCCAATAACATCCCCCTGTGACTTCCAACAGTGAGGAACCTCTCAAGACAGGGGAGCAGTGGGAGGGTAAGCACAACACAGAAAGGGGCAATATGAGTGAGGAAGTGTATATATGACAACAATTTCATAGCTGTTCTTCCACTGCATTGTTATTCCTTCATTTTTGCAGCACTTGGAGCTGGATTGAACTGAAGAATCCCTTCATATTTCAGTTAAACAAATATTAGATTCTTGGCTTTACTAATAAATGAAATATGCTTCCTTCTTGTCTATAAACAATTTTGTCAATGTAACAGCCTGCTCGTTGCAGGGCAATGGATAGCAGCAATTTGTAAGGAGCAATGAACAGTAAAAGTTCATGGTTTTAAACAGAAGAGTGCCTTTTTTTCACTCAGCAAAATGGGAGTAAAATCCAAGTATCACTCAGAAGGGCCAGAACCTATTGAAACTGGCAGCACCAAAAGGTAACAGGCAGTTAATACACAGAACAGAGCTAATTTGCTTCACAGAACCAGAGAACAATTAAGTTTAAAAGGGCTGTCTTGTGATCCTCTAGTCCAGCCTGCCTGCTGGAGCAGGGTGAGCTAGCACAGGTTATCCAGTAATGCATCCAGTTGAGTTTGGGAATCTCCATAGATGGAAACTACACAACCTCTCTGGGCATCCTACGACACTGTTTGACCCCCCTCTCAGTAAAGATTTTTCATGACTTCAGATAGAATTTCCAGAAAATGGCCTTTTCTATTGTTGTGGCTGAGGGTTTGGAGCAAGGAAATTCCCTACACTTGCTGCTTTTGCCTTTTTTTTTCTTTTAAAATATTAGATTCATGATAAAGAATACAGAAATGTCTGAAAAGTAAAGTTGATTCTAGATTTTTCTAGAGTCAAACATGCTCATGAATAATTGATTCCTTTTCCGAGGCTAAGTGTGGATCCTCAGATAGAAGGTCTTCAGAAAGCAGGAGGGTCCTTTCTGAACTTCATGACTCAGTGGGAGGGTTTCTCTGATAAAATTTGTCTGAAGCTTCCATTATTTCTGCCATAATCAGCTTATAAGGAACTCAGCATTTTACTGTTGTGTCAGTGGTAATATACAAATTGCTGATTCCACATCAGATTGATTCCACATCATGATAAATCGTTCATCTCATCTACAGATTAAATACTGACAGAAAATTAGACATAAAAATGCAAAATCTCTTCTGAGATGCATTACTAGAGAATGCAAGATGCAATCCCAGATAAGGTTTCAGCAAAAATAGTATTTACAATAAAAGTACCTGACATTCTGAGAAATATATACGGCACATCAGGCAAGCAGAAAGAATAAGCAGATGTTCACATAGCTGGAATTCCCAAAAAATACTTGAAAGGAGCTCCACCAACAGCTTCAGACACATAAAGGGCTGCTGTAAAGAGGCAGAGAATAACATTTCTTATGTACAAAGTGGATAGGACAAGAAGCAGTGGAATTAAATAAACGTAAGGAAGCTGTGTGTTAAGGGACCTAACACTAAGGGAAATCAGGGAAAATGGGTTGTTGAGAGGAAATCAGGGAAAATGGGCTGTAATCTTCACCTCTGGAAGCTTTTAAAGACAGTCTAGGCAATGATATGTCAGAAAGTCTTAGGTAGAAGTAGTCCTTCAGTGAGACATGAAGGTAGGCTACGTGTCCCTTTTACAGACCTTTTCTGTCTGATTCTGCACTTTCTATCTCAGCTTAACAGTTCATTATCTACAATGAAATAACTGATTCCCTTAGACTTTAGCAAGACTACTAAAGCATGTAGAATCTGAGGAAATTTACTTGGCTGAACCAGGCCCTAGGAAGAATCAATGAATTAACATGCAAATTCCATATAAAAGAAGATTGAGCTTGTACCTCACATGGTACAAAAATGGATTATTTTTAAAATATAATTTGGTTTCCTTTCTCTTCCTCTTTGTTTTTGGGTATTTCCCCCGGAATAAATATTCCCAGAAGTAATGCAGATTTATAGATAAACATGACATTTCTACAGCAAATTTTATTTCATTTCTAACTCTGCCAAAGTACACAGCAATTTTTTTGAGTGCTCTTTTTGAGAGAGTAAGTGGAAAAGATTCTCAGCGATTCTGGCGAGTTCACTACAGATAAGAGCAGGAAAGGAAGGAGAGAAGGCTAAATATCCTCTCATAATTCTATCAGGGTAACAGAGATTTGGGATCTTTTTACTTCCTCATTATGGACTAGGTTCTCAGGTGCTATAAGCTTTCTGATCTTAATACATATCTCATCCATTATATCATTCCCTCAGCCATGAGAATACAAAAAGATCCAGAATTTTCTGATCATCTGACATTAGAAAAATACTTAATCCAAGCCACCAAGAAACTCACTGAGGGGAAAAGGAATAACCAGGATGGCTCCCTTGCAGTCTAACAAGGAACTTGGATATGCATTCATTTTTTTTCCTCTCTCCACTGACATAATTTTTTACAATAACTGGATCACACCCACAAGAGCTGTCACTACACACATTGGTGCCTCATTGGGCAATCCACTGAAAGAGATGAAGATGAGAGAAAATTACTCTAGTTTTCACAGGCTGTGTGGGAAGACACTGAAAATTCTGCGGCACTTGTCTGATAGTTTCTTACCCATGCTCCCAAGAGCTGTTTTGATTATGAGATCAACATCTTGTCCTTCTGAAGGGTGCCTGAGATCAAGCACAAGATGTAAATGGCCAAGCAACACACAGTAATATCAATCCACAATTTGTTAATATCATATTAAAAGTAGTATTTTAAAAATTTCAACCTTAATAAAGTATGTAAAACCACCAAATAAAATCAATGTTTTTGTAGACAAAATGTTTCCTAGAAGCAGCTGGGGAAGAAAAAAGATTTATGTAAGTAATGAAGACACAATGAACAATATTGTCAGAATGAGTCCTTTTTATTTATAACATTAATCCAAAGACTCTCCAGGGAATTTATATTTAAATACCCTCCTATGAATATATTACAACTGTAAAAGATAATTTGATGGGAAGGGAAATGTTATGACAATAGGCAGCCACACACTGCGTATTAACAGATTACTTACTGAACTGAGCTGAGGCCATCAGCCAGACACCCAGTTATCCCTGAGACTCTACTTGAGGTTATAATGAAACCAGTCACAAATAAATCTCATGAAAAGCTGTGATATTATCTCAGGAAATTATCCTGAGGGGGGAGAGTGTTCAAACACAGTGGCAGGACTTCATAAAATAAAATAAAATATACTTCCATATATTTCTTCAGCTAGAAAAGTTTTACCTTCAATGGGGAAATTTCCTGAAAGATGAAGACTTCATGAAAGACAAAGGCAAGGGACCTACACAGCATCCAACTTCCCTGGGACGTCATTTTGAGGAGGAAATTTTTGCATTCTTAATTCTTCATCACACTAAGGGGGCAACAGAGACATTTGTATCAGCCAAATCCCTTACCTCAGAAGGGGCAGGACAGGATAAAGGGTGGTAGGACTTCACCCAGGCTTCTCTCTGTGTCCCTCCTGTTCTGATCTGCACTTTACTCATCACAGCATCCTGTTTATCTGTTGAGATCTTCCTGGCTTTCCTCCTCCCTTCAGCTTCTCTGCTGCTATGAGCTCCAGAGGTACATGGAAGTATGGTATTCCCTAATAAGGATGATTTGGGCATCAGAATTAAAGGGGTATAGACAGGCTACTTCCTGCTGGTGGTGTCTTCCCCAGACAGTCCTTCCAGTAATTAACTGGGATAACAAACCAAAGGAGGAGCTCAGGTCAACATTAGCCTGTGTCCAGCTGAATGACTTCAGATAAAAACTCCTTTGTAAACACAGCTGCCCTACTGTCCTGGTGGTGAAACACCAATTTACACTCACCTGATATGAATAAGACACAACCTTCTGTGTGAAGTCAGCTGTTGGCATGCGATGTCAGTGAAACAAGAAGAAAATTTTAGTTTAGGACTGAGGAATGGTATGGGTCAATTGCCTTTCAGTAGAGGACAGGAGGGAAATGGATATTGTCCACCTGAACTTCAGTAAAGCTTTTAATACTATCTTCCACAGGATCCTCTTGGGCAAGGTGTTAATGTATAGACTGGATGAAAGGGCAATGAGATGGAGTGAAAAACAAATGAAGGGTCAGGTCATGAACAGGGAGATCCTTGGAACAAGGCGTATTTGGAGGTCAGCAAATAGCACTGTACCCCAGGTGTTGATACAAGGTTCAATCCTAGTCAACATCTTCATTAGTGATCTGAATGATGGATCAGATCCCCAGTAAGTTTGCAACTGATAGAAAACAGAGCAGTAATTATATGCCACAGGATTGTGCTGGCATCCTGAGAGATGACAACAGGCTGGAGAAGTTGGCTGAAACAGAAACCTTATCTATTTCAACAAGGACAGGGGTGAAGTTCTGCTGCTGGGGATAACCAACCAGAAGAGGCTGAGAGCTATGCAATTTGGGAAGTATCTGGGCAGAAAAAAGACCTGGGGGTTCTGGTGGGCACCAAGCATCACATAAGCCAGCTCTGCACCCTTGTACTTCTTGCACACAGAAGGATAATGTTGTTCCTGGGCTTCACTGGGAAGAGTATTGTGAGCAGGTCAGTGGAGAGGGTCCTTCCCCTCTTCCCAGCACTGCTGGGGGCACACACTGGTGAGGGCACACCGGCTGTGGGCTCCCCAGTATAAGAGAGATATGGGCACACTGGAGACAGTGCAGTAAAATGCCACAAAGTTTGACTGGAGCACCTGTCCTGCAATGAAAGGCTGAGAGAGTTGTGACTGTTCAGCCTGCAAAAGAGAAGTCTCATCAGGGTCTCCATCAATACGCAAAAACCTTTTGGGAAGCTGAAAACAAGAAGGAGCCAGAGTCTTTCAGTGATGCACAGCAACAGAACCAGATTCAGTGGGTATGATTGCTGCAATTGTAACACTTTGAGGGTTTTGGGTTGTTTTCTGTTTTGAATTTTTCTGATTTGTAAGAATTTTTGGGTTAAAATTTGTCCTTTAACATGGGCAGGAAGCATGGCAAGGCTCTGAGCCATTCCCTGCACACCCTTAGGCTATGGAACTGCAGTCAATGAGAGAAGTTCAGTGCTTTCATTTTATGAGCAAGTAATCTGAGGGCTGCTGCTCTTGCAATTATTAAGGAGAATGCCTCCAACTAATGAAGACTACAGATTAAAAGTAGATTTGATAAAGTACAAAAAGGCCCTGTCATTTCTCTGTTTTTCTGCAGAGTTTTATTTGCTGTATAATGTTTACCAGAAATAATATTGGTTTTTATACTTCCCTTTTTAAAGTTAAGTATTGCCTTAAATAAATCTCAAAAAATCTGGGAGAAGTGCATAGACTCACCAGAGTTTCCTTTTCATTCTCCCCACACACAATAATGAATGCACTATTCCAGATTTAACCTCTTTCTACATAAGATCAGTCAGATCCTTTAAAAGATTTTGTGCAGTCTTTTTCAGAAGTATGAATGATGGCATATTCAATTGTGTGGTGTGCACTCACTGTACCTTTTTCATGACTTGGGTGAATTGTGCTTGCAGATATTATAAATCAAACCCAGCATAGCATGAAGCACAGGCAACACCTGGTTGATGTGATTTGTATCCCAGGGACAGGTGTGTTGTTGTTGCTAAAGATGATGTCCTGGAGTTGTCTAACAGGGAAAAACTGGTTTTCTGAGAGAGGAAGAAGATTCCTGTTTCTCTATCTGAGGCACAGAGCTGGCAGTGAGTGGCAGAAAGTCATGAAGTGCTATCTATTCTTTGTGGTAGTGTTCAGTGGAACAGTGGAAGAATTAGTTTGATTTCAACGTTGCATTCTGTTTAAATTGCTCTTCTGTGAAGTACACTGAAAGACTTATTGAAGCAATTAAAGCTTTTCCCACTTTGGAAAGCAGCAACACCAAATTCAATTTGGCATCACTGTGCCAAACAGCCACTGAAGGAACATGCAGCATGGATTACCACAGTTTAGCAAAAATCAACAAATATGTCTTTTTAATCAACAAATCAATGTCTTTCCCTGTCCCTCCCCAGCTGTTTGGGGCACATGAAGTTATCAAAAAGAAATAGAGAGCAACAGACCCTCTACTCTTGTGCACAGCCCTGGCAGGGGAGGGTGGTATACAGCTCAAGGAATCTCTGAGGATATTTGGGGTTTCTAGGTCTAAAATCTCTGAGGTTGGGAAGGTGGCATGAAATCAAGACTTCTATCCAATGTAGCAGATTCACTCTGTCCAGCAGCACAAGAAAAGAAATGCTGTTTGTCTTTCAGATGGCAGAAAACTTCACTAGATACATCCTGCATACCTGAAAGCTGTGTTAAGACCCTCATCAGTAATTTTTGTATTTATTACTCTGAATTTTGATCTCTTTACTTTTGCCAGTACTCCAGACACTGAAGAGTTGCTCCACAGGAGAAAGATCTTGCTTTATAAAGCTCTTTACACACAGCCTAGATGTTTGAAATGAAAAAGAAAAAAAAAAAAACAAAACAAAAACCAAAAAAACCCCCAACAAACTCAAAACCAAAAAGATAGATAAAAGACAACTTCAACTATTTTTTTACCTATGTAGAACTCTTTATATGATAGTTTGACTCTTTAAAAAAGGAACCCATACTTCTCATTTCCATAAACATACTGGAGACTAGCTTGAAAATCATCCTTAATGTAATTTTCCATGGACACAGCAGGACTGATGATTGCAACTTCATTTTACACAGAGAAAATAATAGAATTCTTTATAGCTGTTTCATCACCTCTTTGTGCCTGAGATGCATCTTCTAGTTTTGTGGGGCAATGACATTCCCACTTTCTCTCTACCAATTTGTATTCAATGTTCTCTCAATCCTTCTTTGATAGTTGCTGTAGAGTGGTGTGAAAAGAGAGAGGGAAGAGAAAGCAGAAAGAGACTCATTGTCACTGAATCTAGCAGCAACACTGATGGAAATGGTTTCTCTCATCCAGCAAATTAAGAATAATTTAAAAAATACCCAATTTACTGTAAGCAAAGTAATATGACACCACCTTTGAGTTTTTTTATGTAATTCTTTTGTTTCACTGTCACTAATGAAGAATGATGTTAGCTGGGTGCTTGGTAGATAGAAAAGACTCTGGGTACAAATAATGCTACAATTTAAGTAAATCCTTTATTTCTGTGCAGTTAACTCTCACCAGTTACAGAAACACAGAGCTCAATGGTTGATTTTCCACAGATAAACAGTTTTTTACATATGTGCGGCTTTTAATGGCTTTTTGCTCAACCCGTTCTTTGTTGGGCAGGATTTGATTTTCATCCATTGTGTTTTTCCTTCTTGTTTATGCCTATTAAAAACAATAACTGTGCTGGGCCTCACCAGACAGGAAAGGACCTTTAGAATTTTTTCCTTATTTCATACTTTCAAAAATGAACAGACCAATAACAACAGGTACAGGTGTCACAACTTGAGTTTTCCAGAGGGTTTGTGTGCTGCAGGTTAGAACAGGACTGTTTTTCCCCACTCTGCACTCGCTATGATTCTATGGTGAGAAACACCAGACAGTACACAGTGACGTAGCACAGGAACTTCTGGATGAGATCCTTCGCTCTGATTCCTTTACACCTAGAAATTTCCAGATTTTATTTTTCTTGTTAAAAACAATCTGCTATGTACAATGCTGAGATAGCCTAGTGCTTTTTATGTAGTTGTGAGTTGGGTTTAAAGCCTGCCCCTCCTGCTTCCACCTTCCATATCTTGATGTGAGATTTGTTTTGGGAGGGACGTGATCAACAGCATAGGGTAACAGCAGGAACAAGGCAGTTGCCTTTTCTGTCTCTAAATACGATGGAGGAAAGGATTGAGAGCATTCATGCACAGGGAGGAATGCTCTAGGCATGCATGTCTGTCTAGCAGAACACTTTCATGTTACACACCTGATTGTGTTGGACAGTGACAGAGCTGCTGAAGTGTTTTCACCAGAATAACATCACAGAGACATCAAATTGCTGCCCATTCTCTCAGTAGGGGCCCTTAAACTTTCTCACTGCGATCTCCCTGAACTGATTGTCTAAAGCCAATTCTAACATGGCGTGGAAGCTTGAAGCAGAGAAGCACCTTTCCCTTTTTTTTGGATCTGGAGACCTGGTGGTATTGTTCATGCAGGCAGTGAAAGGTCACAGCCTGGCTGTTAATGAGTTGTGCACTGACTGTCCAGCACGCCCGCTGCGAGTTGTACTGAATGAAAGAGAGGGAAAGCTACTGCTGCTGGCTGATTGGAGCTGGCTCACACCAAAGCAGGTTGATTAAGACTGATGAGGTACCCTTCACCTTCTTTTCATTCTCCACCCCCAAATACATTTTAGCGATTTTGCAAATGGATGCAAAAAAAGCTCCTCACAAAGCGCATTTGATGGAAGCCTCAGCAGGAGGAACACAGGCAGCCTGAACACAGAGCAGGTGCAGGCACACAGCTGGGCTGGCAGGACAGTAATCAGGGGAAAACACTTGGCTTGGAATTTAGCACACCACCTCACACCTTCCTTAGCAGCAGATCAGCACACAGGAGAACAAAAGAACAGCTCTGTGACCGCCTCTCCTCGACTGAAGGAAGCAGTGAGATGAGATGTAGGTCTGGACATGGAGGCTGACTTAAAATGATCCTAAACTAACAGCATGACAAACTGGCCCCCTGACTTGAATTTCCCTGGAAAGAGGGACACAGAGACAGCAGCAGAAACTCTGAGAGAAAAAAAAAAAAAAAAATCAGTTAATGGAAGTGCTTCCAAGACATCAAAGTTTTGCTTAAGTTCCAGGAAGAGGAATATGTACAGTCTGAATCTAAGCTACCTCTTCTCTAAAAGAGAGAAGGGTGCTAACCTATAGGAGACCTAAATAATGAGACACCTCTTAAAACATCTATTCAGTGAAAAATGTTGCACTTGGAAAATTATTTCACAGCAGATTAATTGCTTTTTCCAGCATTCATTGCTTAACAGTCCCTCTAATCCATTGCAGTCTGGATGATGTATTTCTTACAAAACTAGCAGCATTTCATTCTACACTGTGTCTTCTTTGAATCTAGAAACAATAGGCAATAAAAGATGAGGAAAGAAATGTAACTGAAACAGAGTCAGTGGTAATTCCAGCTCACCAGCTTTATACAAGTAATGATTCCCATCTATTTCTCCAAACTCTAGCTTCTCTAGCCTATATAAATAAAAGCAATGGTCAACTAGAAAAAATTAATCCAGCATGATTTCCCTTTTTTGCCAGGCTTTTTGACAAGGACTAATATCTTTTTGTGGGTGGAATATGAGATTTCATTCTTATATTTTCAGAAAACCCTAATC
Source organism: Lonchura striata (assembly GCF_050655825.1). NCBI lineage: Eukaryota > Metazoa > Chordata > Aves > Passeriformes > Estrildidae > Lonchura > Lonchura striata. The sequence goes on along the minus strand of NC_140740.1, from coordinate 84,111,156 downwards.
AACCATATGTGATGCTAGAATCAGTGTTTTGCTTTGTCTAGCACTATGTCTGTTATGCATCCATAAAAACCATTACTTCACTTGGTATTCCCATGTCAGCACAGAGGCTCAAGAGAGACCCCTGCATTCTCTTCTCATATGCTTTTAGAAAACAGCTCCTCTCATACTAGCTTAAGAGTTGCATGAAATCAGAATATTCAAGAAATAATGGTAAAACAATGGTTTTAATGTTATTGGTAAGGCACAAGCTACAATCTTAACACATACATTAGTTAGCCATCTCATAATTTGTTCTCCAGCACTGGTGAAATCTATCTTTTATGGTCCATATATGAGGATTATAACTAAGCCTATACAGATGAGACAAAAATGGTTATTACTCCATAGAACAGGTGAAATAAACATAGGACTGGTCCTGCAAATGAGAAGAACCTGGTACTACTCCTTCAGGACCATGACTAGGGAGAGAACCCTTATTTGGTGGAGGGAAAACAAAGGAGTGGCCTTGCAGGAGAGAAGGCTTTGATGCTGTACTGCAGTGGCAGGACCTGGTGGAGGCCAACAGAGCAGTGCCAGATAAGATGCAGAAAATGCAAATCCATGAGGAGACCTGTCTGTGCCACAGGATACATACACCCACCAGGTCAGCAATCCTGAGCAGACAGCTGGTCCTGTGCACACCTGACATAGCCACACCACACCAGAGGAAGGGCAGGGGAATTTAGACATCTTGGAAGCTGTTGAACTGTAGAGTCAGAGCTTCTGTCGACGTACTCTTGCAGTAGGCTTCTGGGTCTGTCCTTCAATCTAATTCACCCCTAAAGAAAGAAGCAAATCAAGCAGTTCAAGAGCAACTTCATCCTTTTAAATTGCCTTTCCTCACTGCCCTCTATGCCCTCTTCTCTCTTCACTTAAGCACAGCATTTCAGCGTGGGTGCCTCAAATTGGTTGCAATTTATAAGCATGTTATCCTCACAGCCAGATATTGATGGGAGCAGCATGGAGCCCTGGGGCTCTGTGGGCTCCCTGCAGGCAATTTCTGGGATACTGCAGGTGGATTAATTATTTCTATTTCTACAGGCTGCTGCTCTGAGGCATAACATCCATTCTAGGCACATAAAACAGCAATTAGCAATGCCAAGCATGTCCAGACAACTGTCTAGTTTCAAATAGTCACACACATCTTCAGGACGATCTGTTAAACTATTCACATTCACCACTGCAGTTGCTATGGGCTCAGCTGCAGTAAGCACAAAGAGCAGAAGTCAGGGATCAGAAATGGCATTTTCATTGCATTAGACCGTGGCACTTTGAGCGTCCTCAAAGCTTCCAGCTGGCTTGGCTGGGAACAGGAAGGGTCTTCAGGGGCACAAAAATTAGTATTAGGGCCCATATTAACAGCTGCCACCAAGTACCAAAGTTTATTGGTCCTCAGGATAGCTATCTGAGGTAGCATGCTACTTATTCCAGCAGATGAGGATGAACAAAGGAAGATTCTGAACATGGACTAGGGCCTGAAACAATCATCTGGTGGAAATAAAAGCATGGACAATACCAGAGTGCCATTCCAGACTCTGCAAAATCTGGAACAGCCTGGGAGCTATGAAGCTTTGTAAGTAGTGTTGGACTGCTGGGGAAAAACCAATGCTGTACCTGCTGAGAGAAAAGAGTAAATCTTCTTTTTCATCAAGCCTTAGTAGAAATACTGGGAGAATTGCGTTTGTTTGGAGCACAGTCCTTCTGAAGTGTGTTGAGCACTTTTGGTGAAAACCTGTAGGGCAGCAGGAAAATGAGAGGCTGGGAAAATGAGGACTTCCACAAAGGACAACTTTAGAGTGGGGGAATAAAACTGACTAAAATCTGGCAAAAAAATCAACTTTATACATAGGTGAAGATGCTTAGGACATCAGAAGAGTATACTCCAAATATATTTCCTGCTGTGATTAGGGACAAAATCTTTTAGATGTGACAGCATTAAAAAGATGGTAATTATATTTCATTTCCCCTTGTAATTTTCCATTTAAATTAAGTGAATGGAATAATAATATTTAATATTTTGCATTTTACTCTATTACTGCATTATAAATTAAAATAATTATTAATGATAATGGTTGTTTAAATTGCATTTGAAGACTATTTATATCAGTGCAGGACTTCTGGCTCTTTTCTTGTAGACAGAACACTTTTTAAGTGTTTGCTCTATTCATGAGACTAATTATGGACAGAAGGTGTGACAAGGAGTATTTGACAGAAAACAGATGGTTACATGACAGCAAGTTCATTCTGTATACTGGAGGTTCCTCAACTAGCATTTTCAAAATTTCTTCTGAAGTTGAAAAAAGCATTTAAAATAGTTCTTTTGCTGTAAGTGAAAATGCAATATTTTAGCCCATAGTATCTTTCTTCACGTCAAAATAAGGAAATTGAGAACTGAAAAAAGTTTCTCTTTACACAAATTTTTTTCCACTAGAAGTCAGAAGTTAGTTTTGGCCCATTAGAGTAAAAGCAACAGTAAATTAAAACCCATTCAAAACAAAAAAATCTCATAATACACTGAAAGAAACCCAGAAACATTAGAAAGTCTGGTAGTGCATTTTGCCCTGTCCTGAACCCTGGGCTACACTATCATCTCAGAAATGCTCGTTAGTCCTTAATCTTGATGAGCAGCACATTATCTCAGCTGCTCTTGAGTTTATGAGAAACACTGTCTGCTCCCAGGTGCTGTCTAAAAACCTCCTGGTTTTAACAAACACTATTAGAAACTTTTATTTTCATCTGAAAAACAAGACAAGAGGAACAACATTTTTGTTGTTGAACTTTAAAAGAAAGTTACTGACTCCAATTGCGGCCAGGACATCAATGTGCTAAAAGCCAATGCTCTCATGAACTATAAACAATGGTCCTAAACCCCTTTGACTTCCAGCCTCTCCCTCTGAGTGGAGCCTCTCAGAGCCAGGGAACTCTCAGATTTGCTGTACTGGCAAACAATGATGAAAAGCCTGGGCCAATATCCCCACTCCTCAAGGCTCATCCCTTTGCCTGCTGAGAAAATTCAGACATCTGACATGAGCACTTCACTGAGCTCAGTGGAGTTTCCACAGGAGCCTTGTGTGTGCTCTAGGTCTGTGTGAATATGCTACAGAAAATGTACCTGGAATCTCTTAAGTACTTTAGGTTGTTAAGTCAAGCCTATAAATAGAGCTTGAAGTAAATCCTATACAATCTTTTGCAAATTGTTTAAATTAGGTGATTGTTTTAATGCTGTTAAACTCTTTAGGCACAAACTACAGTTCAAGTCCAGAGCTAAGTTTTACACAGCAGTCTATGCTGAAATTCATGACTCAGTGGGAGGGCCTCTCTTTTTGTTTTCATCCTTGCCCTTTCCCACCTTTACACTTTTCCATCCCCAGGCTCCACACAGATAATTTTTGGTTGATTTTAGTTTCAGATTAATTGTTTTTATGTTTCAGTCCAATTTTTCATGTGTGTGCTTTAACCATATAGCAAGTAATAGAGTGAACTGAGTAATGAACTTCATTATGATTTTAGTTTTGCATTAAACCTGGTTTTGCCAGGTACCTTTGGTGGTGATTCTGACAGCAACCTAAAACACTCATCCACACAGAAAAAGACCTTTACAAAACAGTAAGTTTCTGTTATTTTCTTTAGAAGATGCCTCTTTTGGCCAGAGACCATAGCACAAAAACAGTACCTAAGACAGAAGCAGGAAAAATGTATCTGTTCTGCTGAGCTGTTCAAAATCTCTCAAATATGTAAATATCAAATATCTAGCCCTAGAGTGGCTAGAACAGACTGGGAATGTTAGAATTGAAATGTGAGGTCACTGCAGAAGAAAGTGAGCTCTTCTGGAGTGATCACAAGGTCACCATGACTTCTAAGAAGTTTTACACAAAATAATCAAAATAATCATGAATAGGTAGCTTCTCATGCAATGTCTCATTGATGCCTTGAGAGACTACCTAGAACAGAGGCTAGACAGTGTAAAGGGAATAAAGTAAGGATTTATTAAAAAGGCCTTAAAGAATATATTTTGGGCAGTACAAGAGCATGGCCAATGGACAATGGGTCACACATGTTCACACTTTTATAAGTTTTGGTCCATTTACATATTGGGTTAATTGTCTAATTACAACTTCAGGTTATGAAGTCCCATCCTCCCAGATTGCTCTCCTCAATTTTCTGTTGTTTGTACTTTTTAGGCCTGAAGCTGCAATGATGTCCTTGGCTCTCAGGTTGGAAAAGGATTATTTTGCCTAACTAAACTGTGAAGAGAACTTGCTAACACTTTATACAAAATTCAGAGTTATATATTAATGCAGCACAGAATCTGGAAAGAATGAAAGCTAAAACTTATGGCATCATCATTATGCTGGTAGTAATTCTTCTCAAAAGATTTAAATTCTTTAATTTTGCTAGAACCTGAAGAATACCACAGAAACATTAAGAACAGATTCTCTTAAACAGAAAGAAACAATTTATTCAGAAAATCCCCCGAGCAGATGCAAGCAAGTATGTTCTTCAGAAAAATATATAACTTGGCATGTTCTCACATTTTCCAGGCATCCATTCAAAGCCACCATGTTTTGTTCTTGCAGTTTTTTTTTGCTTCAGAAATAGTTTTTATTTGTCAACAAGGCAAGAGTCACAAACTTCATCTGCATACAGACAGAGTTTGCAGACATTTGGAATAAATAGCACCATCTGCATGTTTTTTACATAGCTCCAGGGATGGTGATTCCACCACTTCCCTGAGGAGCATGTTCCAATGCCTGATCACTCTTCACAGAAGAAATTTTTTCTAGTATCTAACCTAAATCTCCTTTGCTGCCACTTGAGGCCATTTTCTCTCCTGTCAGAAGTACATTTAAAGAACACATTGCCTCCCCCACAAACCACATCACTGAAATCTCAGCACCATTTACTGAGCAGGGAGGTCTCTTATGTGGCTGCTTAGTGGAAAGGCTGAGCTAAATCTCATATACTGTTCTGTCCAAAGCTTGGGTGGGAGAAAGGTGTTAAAGTCACTCACAATTATCCAAGCAGAGTCCTGAGCAGAGGAGACAAGGCTAACAATCAGGTGCTCTTACAGAAATATTCTAAATAGCAGATGAAATCAAGACAACAAAAATGATGGTTAAAGGATTTGACTTAACATGTGCTTTTGCAGGAAACACTAAATCTGGGAATGGTTGTGCCAAACTGCTTATTTACAGATACGCTTTTTAAACTCTACTTTGAACACTTGTGTAGTAGGGCAAAGGAACATTGTAGTGAGAGGAGTTTGCCAGCCCCAGAACCCCCTGTCTGACCTGCTGCCAAGAGAGTTTTAAATGACATCCTTCTCCTAAACAGAAAAGTCTGGTGATGAATGGGGTCACCTAAACAAAACAGAGCTGAACTATTGGGTCTTAGTTTCAGTTTCCTCTTTTTTCACTAAACAGCAAAAACTGACAATATCCCTCTTTTCTTGAAGACCAGCAACACACCTTACTGCCTGTAGATACACACCCAAACCTGAGCAGCCATGTCCCCAGTCACTTCAATGCATTCTTCAAAACCAGTGGAGGATATGAGCAAAGTGCTGATGGAGATACACCTTGTATGTATTTCAATGCCATATCAATGATAGTATAATAGTGCAACACAGTGACTTTTTCAAAACAGACCAACGAGGCCAGTTCAGGTGAAATAAATCACTGATGTCCTGGCACTGTACTGGTAGGCTGTCTTACTTCACATTAACTCAGGACTGCAAATCCTCCCATCTCAGAACAATTTTCTTCTCCACAGAAATGAGTGCTTAGGGACCAGAGGAACTATTAATCTACTATACATAATATTTCCCTCTGATTTTCCTTCTGTGATTGAAGACAGGAAGCTACTCTGTCCAGAAAGCTTCACTGAGTACTGTGGCCTCCAGAGTTCGAAGTTATAATTACTGATATCTTTTGCCCAAGTCATCCACTGTGGTGAAGTTTTCTAAGAGAGCCTAGCACTGGCTGTTTGCAAGGGACAAAATGAGTCAGGGAAGCAGCAGAAATCAGCAGAATCTTTGCCATCAGCAGATATATGACCCTAAATGAAAACTGTTCAGAAGCAAACCAAGCTGCCAAAAATGAAAAGGACCAAAAAAAAAAAAAAAAAAGCAACAAAAAAGAAATAAAATTCAGAGTGTTTCTGGAGCTGAGATTTGTCAATGAGAACAGAAACTGCCAGGTGCGGGGGAAAGCTGTCACAGTTCTGCACACCAGAACTAACCTAGCTCCAGCTTCCCAACTAATAAACACACAAGAGATAGGGGATAACCCTGACAAGGTTACAATGCAAGAGCTGAGTGCTAAAGGAGATAGACCAAGCTGTCAGAAAATCAGGTTATTTAAGGTATCAGAAGAGAACTACCCCAAAATGTGGTAAGCAGATCCACTCAGTCTCCGCAGAACACTGGGATCCTCTAGGCTTAATTTGCTGATTTGAGCCAGTGGAGAAAACTCCACTTACTGGGGGAAAGGCAAGGGGTGTTTAGGATGCCACTGCCTATTTATGGCTTGGATTTCAATAGACCCCCATGCCAAAAGGCCGCATAGGCTATCAGGAAAAGTTCTTCTGTCCAAATATGCTGACTGTTTGAAGGAAAAAAGCCAAACAGGAGCAGGGAGACACAGGAAAAATAGATCACTACTGCACATAATGGCAGTTTGTGGACATGATAAATGAAAGTTTTTCCAAAAGCAGTTCACCAAAGGTACATTTTAAAGGCAGAAATTGAGAAGGAGCTGGAATCCTTCCTTTCAGGACCAGGAGCTGAATGTCTTAGCTTTTCTTACCCAGTTGATTTAAAGAAAGAAGCTATGAGGCACATATCAATTTCAAAATAAATATTATTTTGAAAATCGATGTTCCCGTGCAGTATTCCCTTTCCAAAAATTTTTGGACGAGGTGAACAGTCCAATCAAGCTTTGCAAAGTATAATGATAAAGACCATTATATTGCTGGAGCAATGTTTAAACAAAGCCCACAGTTTGCTGTGATGCTGGGGGGCAGCAGTGGGGAAGGAGGAGGGAGAATAGCATGAAAATGATGCATTTGGTTTGGGTGTCTTCATGGTTGTTGCATCCAATATATTCTGATCTTTTAATAGTCTAAACTCTGTTCAGGAGATTTGGCTTCAAATCATAGCTCTGCCGCAGATGTCATTGTGTGACCTTGAGAAAATCCACTTGACCTCTTTTCTCTTCATCTGTGAAGCAGCAACAACACTCCTGCCACCCTTCCTCAGGGCAACAGGAGCAAAAATATTCCAATTATCTCTGTAGACAACTGCAGTCATGCTGAGAAACTAAAATAGAAAAGGAAAGAAACAGCAGTTACATAATCTTACCATATACATACATACACACACACATATATATATGTATACAGATTAAGTAATGTATATTTTTTAATATGAGAGGGTTTTGGAGAGGGATTATTTTTTGTTTTATTGTTTGTTCTTCTGGGATAGGATTGTGAATGACTCTGTACGATAAAAATTATAATTTTTATGCAGTTTTATCAGAAACTGGCATACAATATCATAGTTCCAGTACAAGTTTCACCTTCTAGCATTCTGCATGGGCAGTTTATTCAACAGCATTGTATTACTGCTTCATACCAGAAGCCCTAAAAAACACCTGAACATGTTTTTAATTCATGATACTTGCAAGATGGCTGCTAACAGTTAACATACACACACATGCATTTATAATCTCAGTCACTGAATAAAGCCCAAACTGTACTAAAAAAAGAAGGGGGAAAAAAACCAGTAGTTTATTAAGGGAAAGAAAGCAGCATAATCTTCTGCAGTGATAACAAAACTACAGCACCAGGAACATAAATATCAACATAGCAGAGGATATGGGAGTTTTCAAGCAGGAAAGCTACCACTTTTCCTTGTTTACTCATAGAAGCTGCATTTAGGAACTTCATTTTAAAAGGAAAAAAAAAAAACATAAAAGAAAACAGCTAGAAAATAAACATGGATTAGATCCCTAGCTGTCTTTTTTTATTATTATTTCTCTGGCATTTTCAAGGGCCCTATCACAATCTACAAGCCTAAGCAAGTGCAACAATGACATTCAAACTCATGGCACATGGATAGCCTCTTACTCCCACTGGCTCACCATGCATCCTAACACAACCTGCCTATTTTCAAAAACAAACTTCCTGGGGGTGATTTCTGACTCAGTTCTTGGCATCCTCCTGCTGCTGGCAACTGAAAAGACATGTATTTTTGATTGTGTAGGCCACCCAAGGTTTGATGTTTATGTTTGCAAAATGCTCTGCAGAATTATGGGCTTTTGAATAATACAGGGTTTCTCCTTGTGACACTGTTTTTGTTTTATATGGAAAGATGTTGAATTATGGGAAAAAATATCTTTTTTTTTTCTTTAATAAAAGACTGAATAAGTAATTCCCTAAGAAATACTGACATCCTTCCCTGATTTATCTCTCTGTAGAAAATAGGGCACTTGGGGAAGTATATGGTTTCCAGATGACTGTTATTGGTAATTTACTTATATACATATTGCTGACATCCAGTTTGCACTCAAATTGTGATGGAAACCAGCACATATCAATGGCTGTGAATTTGCTGTTTATCTTACTCCATCTGCTGGGACATACAGCTCTCTGCAGGATCATAGCAGAGGACAGAAACTTCAGATGTACTTATGATGCCAGCATATATTCCTCTACTTCAAAGCAAAGCCAAACAAGACAAACAAGAATTTATAGAGTTCTCATGAACCTGTCAGTCAGCAGATCAGCACTGCTGCTGGTCCATGCCTCTGAAATCCCAGTGGGAATGAAGGCAAGCACAGGGACACTGAAAGACAAGAAGAAAATGAGGCAAATAGCTGTTACAATGAAAAAATATAAAAGGCTAATGCTTTGTAAATGTCCACAAGCAGAGGACAAACATTCAGCTCCAATTCCTACTTGGAAAGTGAGTCAAAAGAAGATGGCATGCATGTAACAACAGAACCATCCAGCAGGCATAGCAAAGGAAAACAAAATGTCATACTCAGTATTTGACAGTGAAACCAAGTTCCCAGTTGTTCACATTGCTCATCATGTTGTGAATGATGAAATGGTACAGAGAGAGATTGCCTGTGCTCCTCTTCCCTCTGTCCTCCTGCCCTTTCTCAAAAAATGGCAAAAGATAGCCAATGAACAAACTACTAAAGAAAAAAAAACAGAGTTATAAAGAATAATTTCAGGAGTAGCATCTTTCTGCCAGCTTGCACATGATATATGCAATATAAAACATAATTTGTCTTTCAGCATAAACTGCCAAATATAGTGGGAGAAAAGAAAAGTCACTGGTCCCAGTTAGAAGTTAAAAAGCTGGGCCTGAAGCCCCATGTTCTGAACCCCATAACCTGTACATTCCACATCAATACTCCTCACCAGCTTTCAAAAAGCTGACAGGAAATGAGAAGTATTATGAGTCTTATCTGTTTCTATGCTGGAAATAAGGACCATCTTTGCACATAACTGACTAATATTTTTATGCTCACATACCTGCTGTGCAACAAGGCACAAATAGGAAGAAAATGTCCAGCACCATCAGTGTGGCTTCTTCTAATCTGATACCTGAAGTGCCACCAAGTACTGATGTTATCCAAGTGTATTTCCTTTCTGCTACAGCAAATGTAGAAGCCACTCCAATATCATTTACTGTGTTCACACAATGGAACAACTATTCTCAAACCTAGTATTAGCACTTTTTATAAGTAGTTTTCAAATTCTACATTCTTATCAGTGTTGCAGGAAATTCTCCACAGGGATCTGAAAAACTTGATATTGGATGAAAACAGATCATACACATATGCATGCACATATATGGAAGCCAGAAATTCAGATTTTGGGTGGAGTACTCAGATGGTGAATATAATCAGAAAACCTCAGTCAAACAAGTAGTTTCATAAGTCTGTTGTACTGGTATTCTCCTACAGACTCTAAAAGAGTCCTCACAGTCCAAAGGAACTAAGATAAAATTTTAGGCAGATTGCATACATTACACAAGTCAGTGTAAATGGATCTCAAAATGTCTAACCTACAAATTTACCCCCACCTACAAATTTACCCACTAGGGAAATATTCCACACAATCTCACATACATGGCTTAGATGTCATCATGTCCTAATTTGAGACCTGTGTTTCTCTCAGTTCAGAAAGCAGCCAGGCCAGTTGGTCAAGGATTGTCTAATGAGCCCTAAGTTTATTACACACTTGACATCCATTTTCCTTATCTCAGACCTAGAGAAGATCAGGGAAAGTTCAGTTTATACGTCTCAGCACTACTAACTTCTGAGGACATCACAGAAATGAAAAACCTGCAAGAAAGAATGAAAAATGCTGTGAGCACAATGAAACAAAGTGCCAGGCAACATTTGCCATTTCAGTTTGGTGGCATAAACTGGGCATTGAATGTGCTGATTAGTACAGTTACCAAAACTTTGGGGGGAAAAAAGCCAAAAACAAAACAAAACAAAACTTGCTTTTTTCCAAATTGCCTTGTACTGTGTCTCTTTATAAAATTTTGATGATATGCCACTGTTGCCAAAAGAAAGAATGACACATTAAAAGAGAATGCTGGTATGACCCATGTTTGGGCAGATGTCATTCCAGCATTTGATGCTGGGGGTAAGTAAGAGCCCTCTGCTCTTAGGAGGATTTGGGTTCCTCCTGGTCAGAACTGGGATGTGTTACCAGTCTGAAACAACAGGCTGCCAAAGCCAGAAGCTGGGAACAAATGGGGATGTTATTAGATGGAATGCAGTACAGGTCTCAAAAAGTTGTCTAAAAATGAAAGTATATTCACACTTTACCACTGTGACAGAGATTGAAATAAAAAGTAACCTGCCCTTAGCCCTTAGTTTACTCTAGAGAAAGGCCAGGCCTGGGAAAAGCAACATTAATTTTATTTCATGGGCACTCCCATACTGCAGGAGTCAGAGATGAGCTGAGAAACCAGGTACTCTTCAGACATTGGACTGAGCAGACTGCAAGAAGTTACACGAACCTTCCCACAGGCAAATCAGCTCATTCCATATTATCAGCTGGTTACTTTTAGCAGCATGATTTTCCTAGCAAGCATACAAAGCACTGTCACTGCTGCAGTTACAGAAATGCATTGTGGCATAGGTCAGGCAGCCTGATAGTGGCACAGTGTCTACAACTCTCACAGCAGCAACCTGCAAAGCCCCTCTGATGAATTATACCCTAAGCAGGTACACACCCTGTACAGGTGGTTGAGCAAGGCACAGAAGAACCTTTATTGCTGAGGAGTAATGCATCTGCAACAGTTTTGAGACTCCAGTCTAGCTATAGATTAATTATACATAGCAAGTCTGAGAAAAAAAGTTCATTATAAAAACCTAAAGAAAAACTTAGTTACTTGGATTGTGATCAAATACTAGAAAAGGCTGACCTGAGAAGTTGTGAAATCTTCATCTTGAAGATGTTAATGACTGAACTGGACACTTCTCTGAGCAACCTGCTCTAGTTGATCCTTATTTTAGTAGTAAGCCTGGATTCAGAATCTCTAGATGGTTTTCTAACCTCAGCCCTTCTGTGATTCTATGAAATAAGCACATTTTACAGTCACAAGACAAGGCATTGAGGATACAAGACACAACTTTCAATCTGCAGTATTATACAAATTTCAGATAGCCCTGAAATCATTAAGGCACTATGCAGGTGTTAATTTACACAAGGAGATGGTGCAGTTCTCATAGCAACTCCAGATCAAGAAGGCAGAAAGGTAGCTTTTAAGCTGCTCAGATGTTCCTCCCTGTGTTCCAGACCCCGGGTGGTGATTCCCTGACGCAAAATTTTCCACTCTGTGCACCTTCATTAAATACTGAATTTAGGACCAGTTTAAAAATGCTTTGAGATAAGATTTTGTGCTATCACAAAGACTGCTTTCAGATCATTCTGATAGGCTTGTACAAGATTCCCATGTCAGAAACCAGGATAGCAGCAAAACATACATAATTTTCTACTGAGAGGTCATCTAGGACATTCTAGCTATTTTTTTTCTGCTGGCGAGCACTAAGAGTCACATGTCTGTCCTGTTCTCTTTGACTGATCAATTTAGCATCAGCACCTGTAATCTGTGTGCTTTTACTGCAGCACTAAAAGGATTTCCCTGGCTTTACTTTCCTGTAATTCTATGCCCAGAGGCAATTCAATTCCTGCTTGGACCTGCACAAGATGACTCACTCTTTTCTTTAAAGAATTCCATTACCAACAAGCAGTGACTCATCACGATCAGATTAGCACTGCCAAGGTTTTGTGTCTGTAGCCATTTCCCATGCAGCTTGAAATTCTGCATGCTCACAATGCTTGGGAAAGAGTGCTTGCATCTGCTGAACCAGTGGTTTTCACTTTGCAGCAAGCATGCACTTGCACTCTTCTACGTGTTACAAGTTCCACATAAAAACACTTGAACAAATAGTTTCCTGTGACAGATATAAACGTTTGGCAGACACCTGTGTGGAGCTTTTTAAAAATTATTGTTGGCAAAACTGAAGTTCTTGAAGCAGCCTACTTTTCACTTGGTCTAGCTTAAAAGCAGTGTGAAGGCAATTCCTTCCCCACAGTGTATGTTTCTGGACAATTTGGTACATAGATAATCCCAGAAAAAATAAGTGAGATAATCCCAGAAAAAAAAAACCAAAAAACAAGTGTGTTGTATTGAAAGGTGTTCCACTGGTGATTTTTAAATCTTGCCTTCAAGACTGAAATTATCAACTTCACTGCTTGTTTTCCACACCACATTGCTGAATATGTAGTGCAAACAGTTTGGACAGAACTTGGAGGGGAACAAAAGACATACCCAGATGTCAGTGCCAAGGTAAGGACACTGAGCTGGCTCTTGATGATTGCAGAGCTGGGAGCATGCATGAATACAGCTGGGATGTTCTGCCTCCATGGCAGCACTGGGATGAGGGACCTGGCCACATGTCCCTCCTGACAGGCATGACCGGAGAGAAGAAAGCACAAAGCTGCCAGTGTGCATGATTCCTTCACCTGCTGCTCCTCCCCAGCAGCTGAGATCAGCAAAGCTGAGCCCTGCCTGCACATTTACATCCCTGTGGAAAAACCCCAACTCCTCAATCTCCTTAGATCTCCATCTTCTTAGACCTTCATCTACTGCAGCACTTGACTCTGTTCAGCTCTGAATCCCTTTTGTGTGCCACAGTAATGAATCTGCTGAGAAAGTTTTCAGGGGCTAGGGAGAGGTCATTGGGAGAACATCTGCCTGTGATATCCATGTTCTTTACCTCAGAGCAGGTCTGAATGGCATGTTTCACCAAACACACAGGCCAGTGGTACGTCTCTATTCCCCAGGGACACGGGTTTGCCTGGTTGCTGACACAGACCACTGAAGTGAATCATGCCAAGTGAAGTTTAGGATTATTGTGCACTGGGGCACAAAAAGCTTGGAAAGAAATGTTTGGGGGTTGTAATTCCATGTAAGTAACATGGTTATGGACTGCTGGATGGCATTTAACATGATTTTGTTGTTGCTGTGGTTAATTATCTCATATTATGCAGAAACTATATCAGAGGCAACCAGATAATTCTGGAACAAGGTTACATGAATTAGGATATTAAAAGTGACTTTCTTAATGCCTTTTTGATCCAATACTTAAGTCCTAGACTTTAACAGCTTCTTAGCATGGAGGGTTCCACGAATAATGCTGCTAGCAATATTGAGTAGCTAAACATGTTAGATTGACATAAAGAGTTCATCCATCCTTTTTAAAGAGACACAGATTAAAGAATAATGAGAATAACATGATTTTCCTAACAAGCATACAAAATGAGAATTTAGTTCCACCTTCAATCCTAAATTGAGTGTGCAGGCAAGACCAAAGAGCAAAAGGAAGAAGGGCTTTGCAGCATTCATTTTCCTTAAATGCAAAAGGGGCCCTATGCTACAATTTCTTGTCATATCCCTCTGGTACTAATAAATTGCATTTGCAGACGGTTTGACCTGCTGTACAAAATTGCTTTGCTTATTATATTAAGATGATGGGAAAAACAAATTAAAAAAATTTCTCTCCAATTTCATCTCTTTGCTGAACAGCTTCCTGCCATTATGCAAGTTTATCTTCCCAAGAGTTTAAGCAATGTTTTTAGGGTTATTTTTCTGCTTTACTCATGGTGGTGGAACAGAACATAACTCATATATGAATTTAAAGCACTATTTTTTTCTGCTTCAAGGGAAAGAGAACAGGGATTAGAGATCAAAACACTAGGAGTGCTTGCACACAAACTCCAGCCTAAGTGCTGCCAGTGACAGAAGTTCAGAGAGAGCCAAAAATAAAATAACAATTTCTGAAAAGCATAAATCATAACTGATCTATCTTCCTTCTCAGTAAAAATAATGAAAACTGAAAACCAACAGGAAATACCAAGTTTTAAAAGCCCAGAACCTTCTGAACACATAATTTGGTGGCTATGAGTGGTTATTTTTATAAATGACAGTTACTTAAATAAAGTCCAGAGTATACTACACCAGCTGCAATGAGCTAGAAGAGACCTTAAACCATTTGTGTCAGACTCAAGAGCATCCACTCTCACTAAGCAATGGTCCTTGTTTGGCTGTGTCTGTCTTTAACAGACAGAGCATCTCTCTCTGAGGTCCCATCACTACTGAGAATGCTTAGCCACTACAAATAGTATACTGAAAACCAAAATGAAACTAGAAAAAGAGATGTATTTTCCACATCAGAATTAAATTGTAATTTTAAAGCTGAAACCAAATGACTGCATCTTTTCATTTTCTCAGTCATTGATGATAAAATTCCTGATCCTTTAGCTTGCACAGAATTTAATTTATGAACTATGATCCCACAAAATGAAAGAAATGGATCCTATCACCCAAACCTTTTTATAAGTTGATTCAAACCAGACAGGATAGCAACAGTCAAATATTGCAGAGAAAAAAATGACAACTTTCCCTGACAAATACCTCACAAAACAGCTGCAGCTTATTCCAGTTACCAAGATTTGGGTGCAACATAACAAAGGTGAATGTTCAAGTAGAGCTGTTGGTAGGAAAATTGAGAAAGGTTTGTAGACACCATCAGGGTATCTCTTGCCTGGTACCAAAGCAGCCAGGATAAAGCTGGTGGCTAGACTGAAAACCTATTTATGGAAGCTGGTGTTGTTGATGAAATGGAGGCTAACGTTAGCATTTAATAAATTTATTAAATAGGGGTATGTTTTGATAGGTGTTGAAGAGTGTGTAAATACTCAGTATATGGTACAGAAAAGATGGACACATTATTCTATGATGCACAGAGATATGACATAACCAAAGCATGGGATTAACAGCAGAATGAAGCATCTGCAATATTTCCTCAGAAAATCTCCAGAATACTTCTATAATACACAGACTATTACATGCCTTTAATTTCCTCCTGCTATATCCAATACTGACAGAGTGTGCCTGTTACAGTGTTAAAACAAGGAGATTGATTTCACAACTTAATTGCAGGTATTAGTAGTTTAATGTAGCTATGACAGCTATCACACAGTGACCAGGCCACCACTTGTCACTACCTGAAATTCAGCTACTTAACAACTAAGATTTTTGATTGCATCAGTCTCATTTTGCATTAACACGTAAAGCCTGAAAGAATTGAACTCTATTAATAAATTTATAAGCTCAGCAAGAGAAGCAACTGTGTTAAAAATAGGTTGGGAGTGCTGGCTTCACCTGGGCTGTCAGAGCTTTCAGAAAGTAGAGCTGAAGGACACTGCACGGAGTCTTCAGGGGCAGCAAATTGGATTGAAATCGTACCTCTAATGGCATTATGGGCAAGTCACAGTGTGATATGTAATTGAAAAGATCTGTAGGTGAACCTGGCAGTGCTTTTAAAGCCCTTGAGGACCCTTAAGCTATTTGTATTAGTCAAACCTGGTGCACGTACACCTGCCACAGCAAAATTGTCCCCTCTCTTCTTTCTTGTTTCTAAACAGAAGCGTGTTAGAAATGCTGACAATAACACAAAATTACACGTGCTACAAACCATGGTTCACCTCTGAAACACTCATACCTCACTGAAATCACTGAAAATGTATGTTTTTCCATGGACTTTGAGGTAAGTCACTCATAAATTTCCAGGATATTACAAGTGTCAACCATAAGCTGATTAAATCATCCTCTTAATTCATGATTGCAGACTATCCAAAAGCTTACAATGAAAGTTTGAGTTTGTTTCTGCCAGGCAATAGAGCACAATATCTTCCTATTTAGAACAGAAAATTTTTACCGTGCCTTCCTCAAAAGAGAAACAAATTTCTTTCTCTGATACCATGTGTGTTGCTACCCAGCAGATTTTATTCTATTTCAACAAACTGAACTGGGTACTGCATGTATTCCTTACCAAATTTTATAGCTCTTTTGAATTTAAGAGAAAATAATACCATAACTGTAGGACTACAGATCTCTTGGGACCTTTTAAATAGTCAGTCTTAGAGATTAGACTTTTCCTTCAGTGGTAGATGCCTGCTAATAATTATCTATCCTACATTTTTTTTTTCTTTAATTGACAATATTCATTTTTAATTCACTTTCTTTTCCTTTTACGTGTCCCCTCAGGGTTTTCTTTTGAATTTCCCATCTTGTTCCTTTTTCTAATGATGCTTTGAAAGAAAAGCTCTATGGAATCTAGAGATTCTTAATTATGATTTATTCCCTGTTGCCATAGATTACCACAGAGCTTTCTGCAATTCACAACATTCCCTCACGACAGTCTATTTGCACAATGAGGAATCATATTCATTTAAGACCTAGGAACTGGCATGTCAATTTTCATTAAAACACACTTATATTTATAGCTCATATTTCAGGAATATGGTATTTTTATAATCAATGGTTGTGCCATATTAATTAGTTTCAACAATTTTACAGTTGAACAGGAGGCTGAATAGCCAAGGAAAGGAACTAATTTAATTCCTTCATTTGTTTTCATCCTGGACTGATTTAGATGTGCATCTTAAACCTCTTCAGACAAGTCAACTCAAATTTAATAATGAAATTCACTGTACTGTCTTTGGTTATTTGTTCAAAATTATCAAAAATGGCTGAAAATTTGTTTGGGTTCTCTGAAGAGTGGATTCTCTAATAAGGGGAAGAAATTAAATACAGATTAAAATGCCACTCTTTTTGTAACTTGCTGATAAAATTATGGCCTGCCAGCAAGACATGGATTTAGATACCTTATATAAAATTGATAACATGACAACATGATTTTGACTCCACTTGAAAACCTTTAAAATATTGCAGCAATGCAACACTGAACAACTTGTCCCAGTCAAGTTAGTTAAGGCACAAAACATAGACAGCAACTGGTCTAGAGCTGGCTTCCACCCCTGTGTCTCATCTTGGTGAGACTGGGAAGAGGCAGCAGCAGGGTGGAGAGCATATCACAGAAAACAGGCATGAACCACATTAGTATTTTTCATAGAACTGTGTATTGAAAAGTGTATTATTGCTAATTGTATCCTACATTTTGGGGTATATGAAAACTCCATGGTAACATCAGAAATGTTCAAATAAAAAAATTTTGTGTTAAAAATTACACTCCCCAGGCATGGACTATCTAGAAGAATGTGTTCATCGTGTATAGTCACACTGATGTAACTCATATCAGTGTACCCAGAGACCTGAGAATCCAGATGTAAATGATGGAACAGTGGGAAAAAAAAAAAAAACAACACCTTTTCTCAAGGTGTTTAAAAAGCAAATAAGACACTAAAATTAAGGAAAAAAAAAAAAGAAAAATAAAAATAAGGAACTTTTAGTCATCTGTTTGCTGAGAAACAAAGAAAGAAAGGGACAGATGGCAGATGGAAGAATATGCTCTTGTATCTTTCAGATTTCTCATGAAGTTTTTTAGTTGAGATTATTGTTCTTCCTTGCTAGGCAAGAAGTCACTTAAAACCCTAGTCTATTGTGAACTGTTTACTTAGTACTAGGAAAGCATTTACAAGGGAAAGGTGGAGAAGAAAAAATATTTTACAGATTTAATCAGGTTTAAAGTGCTCAGAACTCATTTTAGAGAACCATTTTCCATGATTGGGTGGATAGTGGACCATATAGTGTAGACATCCCAAGAGAAGATTGCAATCTATCTACTTGATTTAATCATGAGATCAAAGATGTGGAACACACTTTAAAAATTCCACAATTTCAGTGCCATGAAAAGCAGAGGGAATTCATCTACATGAATAGACAAAAAAAAATTGAAATCTGTAGCTGTTCAGCCAGTAAATATGAGGCCTGAAACCCTTCAAAGAGTGAAATAGCATAACCTTGAGATCTGAGACTGAAATATGGAAAACTAGCAAATATTGCTGAGGGCTTTGCAGAAGGAAGCTGTGAGAAGGGAATGCAATTTTTCATAGATATGAAAGAGATGCAACCAAAAGAGATGTGAAAGGAAAAACAAAAGCTAACTCAAGAGTAAAGTTGCAGGAACAACACAAATATATACTTTTTGTCTCGCTGCCAGATAGGGACCATTTAGACCAGACTTCTCAACTTTAACCCCACAAGCAGATGAAGTAGAATGAAGATCCATGTTGCCTAAGGTGGGAAATGAGCAATGTAATTTTCACAGTTCTTTTCTGCCCTATTTTTTTAACAAGCCCATCTCAGATAGATGTCAGGAGTGCTTTCCCAGGGAAAGGGCTCCAAAGACAGACTTGAGTGTTACAGATACTAGCAGCCAGGATTGTGGGATCCAGTCCATGGCTCTCTCACTGTCTCTGAACTGCAGCACCAGGAAAAGCAGTGCTCTGGCATTCCCTTTGCTAAAGAACTACTGACACAGGGATTCTCCCATTTTCTTGCAGGTACCACATATATCCCACTAGAAATGGGTAGGGAAGTGCTGAATGGCAGCACGCTGGTAAATGAGGGGATAAGGATGAGCAGCTCAGAAGAAAACAGGAAAACTGCAACAAAAAGTCACTACTGGCAGAAGGACCTGAGGAAAAAGGATTGAAATGTGAATATAGAGCTGGCAGCCCCTTTCACGGGAAGAAATGCCAGTTTGCAGCTACCAGAGATGCCCTGGGCCCAGTGTCATGCCCAGAATCATGTTTGCCATGGAAGCAGACAGCTCTGCACTTCCCTCCTGCACAGTGGCAAAGCATAGGAGAGACATTTCTACCCTAGTGATGAGAATCTGGGAAGAATTTGGGTTGTTTTTAAGATATAATAGGAAAAGACAGCTTTTGAATTTCTATCTTCATTTCTTCATGATTTACTGTTTAATAAGTCACGTTCAGACTTGAACAGTAAAAGTTTTAGAGGGTAGTTTCTGGATGTGCTTGGCCTCAGGGCTGGTTTGTTGCAAAGAAAGAAGTGCTTGTGTTGGAAAGGAGTGCAATATTGGGCAGGAAGCATGCATGCAAATCTCCACAGTGTCATCTTGAAACATTTCCTGTTCTTTAACAGTAGATAGGTGATCATGGATGTATGTAAAAAAGGAAGCTAACAGGAATTGAGAGAAGCCAGACAGAGCATGTGCAGCTGTGTGTCTGTTAATTATGAATATGAATCAGTGCTCCACTTCCTCATGATACTGCAGAAAAAATAACACTCCGCTCCTCTCCTCCACTCTGTGTGACAGCAGACAAATCTAAGTAACTACTTTCTCAAATGGCCTGGAAATAAAATGCCCACCAGAAATGAGAGCACATTTCAGCCTATTCACACTGACATTTAGCACAGGAAGGCATGAAAAACTACTATGTTTTTATTTTTCCTTCTACTGCATAGGGACCAAAGACAGTACTGGAAGGATGTCATAACTTTAAAAATTCTTTAATTAAGCAGAAGCCCCCATGAAATCCACAACCGTGTACTAAAAGTGCTGACATTTCCTTGCTTTCATTTCTGTTTTGAAGGATAGAAATACACTTCGTCTATTAATCTGAGAAATTATTTAAGCTCTGGGTTGTACTCTAACCAATAAAAATAGAATAAAGCTGACACAGAGAAAGGGCTGATCAGGAATAAAACTGGAGGAGAAGCACTTCACAGCAGATGTTTCAGGAAGATGACACCACGGGAAAATTTCTGCATGTTGTCAGGCTCTGTTGATCTCTTCCTGGCACTCCATGGCCTGTAAATTGCTTTCTAGATTTCTGATGTTTGTGCAATGTCAGGATGAACATGAATGGACACATAAAGAGACTAATTTCGTTAGAGTAGCCACATGGCATCACTTTGCTGTACAGAAAAAGGGAAGAGACAGCAACAGGCAGGAATGGCAGTGCATCTTCTACCCCCTCAAGTGGCCATGCCCATTCTCCCACATCAGCCAGTGGGAAGCAGGCAGTCATCTTCTTACCCTGAAGGAACAGTAAAACTGGTAAATTTAAGCCCTCTCCATCTCCCAAGTGCTCTGTTTTCAGTCCATCAAGCTCTAGACTGACTGCAGTTAATCCCAACCATGAACAGATATGAGGTTCTGATGATAAACACATTGGCTAACTTCACTAAAATTGATGCGTATCAGGAAGAGGTCCTGAAACCACCTGCTTTGACAAAAAGAGAAAAATAATTTAAAAATGTTTCATTTTCAGACACAACCTTCTTTGAGCCTCTCTCTTTACAGTTTAGGATCTTCTGAATGTCTCAGGACCCATCTGATGGAGAGCCACTTGCCCAAGAGAGCAGGAGTGCAGGTGCAGCAGTTAACAGGCTGTTACTTCTCAGGCAGAAGCAAGGAGTTATCTTTGAGCAGTTCACAGGTAACTACAGAAATACTGCTTTATTTGGAGGCAGCCTGCAGCCAAAAGAAAATGGACTCCATCAGGAGCAACTGGGCTGGGAGCAGAAGTACTCTCCTGGGAGTCTGCAGGTTTTCTTTACATTTACTTGATCCATATGGTGCCATTGTCTTCCCAACACCCACCATTTATTAGCAGCTTCTTTTAAAAAGTGCTCTCCTTTTTGCTGTTTCTTATTTCTGCTGTTTTTCATGTTTCTGTCTTCCTGGCAGGTCACAGTTGGCTATCAGCATATACAGACACATTGGCATTTCACATATACAGACCTTACAGCATCCTGTACTCTTCTCCCTGGTCCATGATCTACACCAGATTAATGCTGCAGCAGAGCTGAGCCATTCTATGTAGAGTTCTGTGGTGTGGTTATGTATTCTGCAGGACTTTAAACAGCCTGTTCTCTGAGGAGGGAATGAGGAAAGGAAGAAGAAAGTGGAGTTCAAAGAGACAAAATTCTGTAGTGCCTAGGCTTTAGTAATTTAGTGGAAATCCCACCTAAGAAGAGAGGCAGAAACATTTCAAGAACAGTCAACCCAGAAATGCTTGTATTTTTCAATTAATTTTATTATTATCTTTGTTGTAAAGAGCAGAGGTAAAATTAAAATATTAAAGAGTTTCCAAAATCTGGAAATGCAATTTGAAGGTCCATGTACTCAGAGATGAATGGATGCAATTCTGTGTAAACAAGGCTTCTGTGCTTGTGTGTGTGTGTGTATGCTGCATTTCCAGTGTGCCTGTCCATCCTCCTTTACTCTTGCCTGATTCCAGGAGCTGCAGTGAGCCCCTGGTGACCCAGCCATCTCCAAAGCCTGCTGCAAGGTGCAAAAGGTGAGGGATGGTAACACAGACAGACCTGGTGGCTGAGCTAAGGGTGCATGGGGAGCCTGTGGTGATGCCAAGACCTGAACACAGGTTCCCCTATCTCCATGCAGAACACCCCACATCCTCAACCTGCCTTCAGGAGCACACAGATATTTCTAAGAAGAGTTTAAGAAAATTAGCTTCCTCTTCTGGCTGTTTACTTGCACTTTCAGCTTGGAAAGCAGGCATGCTGGTTAATATGGAATTGAGAGCTGAAACTGCCTCCAGGCTCTCTAGAACTTCACACCCACTGCTGTCAAAGCCAGGGTGCTTCCAGCACAAAGCTGACCAAGTATTGCTGCTCCTTCTCTCTCCTGCATGTGTGACCCTCTTCCAGAACATTGCTACTGCTAATAAATAAGTTTGTAAGCTTTGCAAGCAATGTGCAAGACCTGTGAACTGAGACCTCTCAGGTTTGTCCTCTCTGAACTTTCCTTGACCTGTCTGTAGCTTTATGTTGCTTCTGTTGGCTGTGACAGCAATTCCTCTGGCTGATCAGGTACCTCTGTGCCTGCTCTGTTCTATTTTTGCTTCTCCTGGTGTGGTACGACCGTGGTTTTGCATAGACAGCAATGACAAGCTGCTACTCCATGTGCAATGAGATTCATACAACAGCAACGTGATGACAAAGTGCTGACAAACCCAGGCCTGGCAGGACAGCAGAGGCTTGAGGAGGACACAGGATGTGGCATGGAGGAGCACGGCTGCAAACAGACTGTCCACGGTCAGCTCAAGTGTGAACCTGGAGCTGGGCAAGCTGGGTTCGGGGGTCATGAACAGAGCAGAGAGAGAACACACTGAGATGGCACAGGGTGAATTTAATTTGGGTGCAACTTGGAGCTGCAGACCACTGTAGAAAGGGAACAGCATATACAAATTACCATCAACATATACAAATCAACAACATATACAAGTTATCCCAAGTGATCCTAGAGGAACAAAGAATTCATAACATGATCATTCTTCCTGCTGCAAGCTCCCAATAACATCTCCCTGTGACCTCCAACAGTGAGGAATTTCTAGAATAAAAGGAACTAGTAGAAGAGTGAGCACAGAATCAAGGAGTTAAATGAAGCAGAGACTCTGTGTGTCTGTGACAATTTCAGAGCAGTACTCCAGTTACATTGCTATTCCTCCATTTTCGCAACTATTAGAGATGAAACAAAACTGAATAGTCTCTCAATATTTTGATTATGCTAACAATAAATTTCTTGCTTTACTTCTTCCTTGATATGCTTCCTTCTTGACCATAAACAATATTTTTAGTGTAACAATGGACAACAGGAAATTCAGAAGGTTTTTTTTTCACATCCATGCACCATGCACTACAAGAGACTGTGTGCTTCACCACAGCAAATACAGGAATAAATACAGAAAGTCTAGTTTCTGTGTCCTACTACTATCACTGCTATTAATGCATTTTTTGCCCATGAAAGGCAAAATACATCCAGATGATTCTGTTACCTATTTTAAGCTTTTCTTCTGCATGCTTTTTGAAAAACACAAAAAGCTGGGAGGCAGAGCAGGTTGGGAGATTTGGTTGTACTACCAGGGAAGTAAGTGCTTAGCTGTCTTCATGAGAGTTGGGGTTTTTTCAGTTTGTTAATTATCAGTGTATGCATTAGAAAATCTGTCTGTAGGTTTACAGAACTTTGTTGAGCGACAGTGGATATTCCCAGAGAGTAAACACCAGCTAAAAATGCACTTTAGTGTGAGAGTCAAGCCACAAGAATGGCTTCAAGCTTCTTTTCCCTCCCATCTTCCACTTCCCTGAACTGTTCATAGCCCTGCAGTGAACTTCAGCTCTGCACAGTGCAATCTGCTTCCCCAGATGTGTCACTAAATAGATAGCAGTCCCTGTCAGAAAGTGTCCTCTGTGAAATGTGCTGTCAGGGAAAGTTTTCCAAAAGCCCTGAGAATAAAAATGTCCCTTCTCAATATGACTTTAAAAACGTTGACAGATGGCTGAGTTTTCCATCTTCCTTCCCTCCCTCCCACGTTTAGTTCAGAAGAGTACTGCCTACATGAATCCAAAGCACACTGTGAAATGTTCTTCGACTTGCCATTTGTGTTTCTGCCAGGAGGAAGCCAAAAACAGTGGAATCAGAATGCCTAAGGACTTCCCACCAACTGTGTGAGCCCCCCTCAACCTAGTGAAGCTATTTACATATCCCCAGTCTTTCCTCACTATCCGTCAGGGCTTAGAAGGTTTGCACCATGCCTCCAGAAAACTTCCAAGCAAAGAATAAGATTGAAGTAAGCTTAGTAGTCCTTCTAGCAGAAGGAGGAAGAGTTTGTATTTTCCTAGATCTGACTCTGATAAATCTTCCTCATAAGAAAACTAATTGTCTCTGGGAAAGAATTAGTAAGATAATAACCCAAGAAAGGCTGTGCTGCTCACATCCTCAGTGGCAGGTCATCAGCCAAGGGTGCAGAAGGGATGAAAGGAGAAGGGGAGGAGTGAGAACTTACTACACAGTTATTAATTGCAGAAATTCTACACTCTCCCAAAGGACACCAAATACCAGGATCTCTGTAAGGGACAGCACACACAAAGCTGGTAATAACACAACTGCCAATAAAATTTAAAAATTGAAAAAAAAGGGAAAATATCACATCAAACCCACAGCTTAGACACTTTTGTTTTGCCTGGTCAGAAGTATAAGTAAGAGTACATAAGAATAAATTTACATAAGGAGCACACTGTTTATTGGCTGATGGAATTACCTTTCCCTTTTGCTACACAGTCACACAACAAAGCAATGCTGAGACAGCACAGTTAAAGTACAACCAAAAGGAACAAAAGGAGACAACAGAAATTATTTTCAAAGTGGTACTGACAATTTTTAGGCTATAAACAAAATTTCCCCTTGGGGTTTTCAATATCATGTGATAAAAGCATGCTTTGGCACCAATTTGTCCATTTAGCTCTTCAAGGAAACACAGGAAAATGCTGCCATGCCTTTGTTCACAAATCCCTCAGTAAATCTCCATGGATTACACTTATATCAAGTCCCATGAAGCCATTTGTGGTGTGCACTGCTGTTGCATAACTTTGGTGCCACATCTTATAGCATCACAGCCACTCGTGGTGCAGCATGAAGTAGCGTTATGGCAGTGGTGATGTTGTTGATAATAAATCGAGCTGCTATCTGGGAAGCAATGATAGCAGGCAGCCCACTGCTGCAGACAAATCTCACAGACATGTAATTTTGTCTGGATAATGACACAGACTTCCCATGTAGCACAAATGATCTATGGAAGAGATTGCCATGGGTGTAAAATTACTCTGCCCCTCAGTCCTTGTTTCCACATCTGTCTGATGCTACCTTCCTTCTGTCAATGTGCATGTATATATATATATATATATATAAAATGTGTGTCTATATATATAATGTGTATATATATATAATATATATATATATATGTTTCTGCATCTGTCTGATGCTACCTTCCTTCTGCCAATATGTGTACATATGTGTGTATATATATGCACACATATATTATACATATCTGTATCTATCTATCTGTTGATCTATCTATTTTTCTGTCTATCTATCTATCTATCTATCTATCTATCTATCTATCTATCATCTATCTATGTGCTCTTTCTATAGACAGGTTGCCACTCTAGCAGATTATGGATAAATTCTCTAAAAAAATCCCGCACAGCTCTGTGACATTCACCAGGGCCTAAAGGAGGATTTATCACAGCTAAAATCTAGGCAAAACAAAGGGCATTTTGGGTCATGAGAATTTACAAAGAAAAAGAAAACAGCCATTTCAGCAGCCCATCCTCATCTCCATGTCAAATGGCTAGGCAGTGCCACCTTTTATCAGAATTGACAGCATCCTAGCAGTTGTACAACCATCAGTTGTACAAACAAGCAAATGTGATAGGTCATGTTTGAAAGTAAATAGTCCCAGGGATATGTATTTGTCTGTCTCTAGGCACCTAAATCACCAGAGAAGTTCCATAAATGCTATTATATCAACAACTTCTGCAATATTCAGGAAGTATTTTTCCCTCTCTCTCTACATGTGCATGTGTGTGTATGAAGGGTTATAGCTCAGCTATCCCATCTCTAGTTTGCTGTTTACTTTGCATTTAAACGTAGACATTCTTAAGTTGAAACTTTTTTTTTTTATTTTAGTTTTGTTGTGCAGAAACTCGATCGAGGTCCTTTGGAGGCGTTGCTGCAGCACAGTGAAGTGGACATTATGGAAGGGATAAATAGCAAAGCACTGAAGAAGCAATAGAAGCCTAAGAACTGCCTGCAGCAGACAGCATTCCTTTCCTGACCATAAAACCCACATCACTCATGAGATTTGTTTGCCTGAAGTAACCATGCACAAACTCTCCTGTGTTGTCCCACTCCAAAACCTATTTTTTACAAATAGAAGTAAAAAGCCATCCTGAGATGAGTGTCCACATTCTTACAGACAGCACTACCCATGTGGTGAGCTATGCCCATGTGCCCCTGAGGCTGTAGGATGAGGGAGAACAGTGTCATGTTGATCACCCAGTCTGGCAGCGAGTTTTATCAGCAGAGCTGCTTCAAACAAAATATGTTAAATCCATACAAATACGTGTGTATGCATAAATATAGATATATATTTCTATTTGTAATTAAGAAAAATTGATTAGAACTGCACACTCATTTTTTAATTATGTAATAAGATTAATTTTTAAACTTTTCAGGCTTTGTTGGACTGTTCTTGCTCTATCACTGCTAATGCAGAGTGGTGAAAGGGACAAAACAGACACCCTGCAAGGCAAATACAAATGTGTGCAGCAGTATATCTCATGTTATATTAGGTATAAACAAGATTGTACCATTTTCTAGAATGTATTTGAAAAAAAAATGAAAATACTTACGAGTACAAGATGTTCCTGCCAATTCTCATTACTCCAAGCTGAAATACTGTGTTGCATCAATGCAGAAATACCTGTATGTCAGTTGTGGTTTAGGCCCAGACACCAAAGAACCACACAGCCACTTGCTCAGACAGTGGGTTGTGGGAGAATAAAAATGAGAAAACTCAAAGTTTCCAATAAATGCAATTTAACAGGGGAAGCAAAAGCCACAAACACAAGCAAAACAATAAATTCATTCACTGCTTCCCATGGGCAGACAGCTGTTCAGGTATCTCCAGGACAGCAGGGCCCCATCCCACTTCACAGTGAGTTGGCAACACAAACACCATCACTCCAAACACCGCCTTCTTTCCTCCTTCTTCCTCTCAGATTGAAACACTGAGCAGGATTCAGATGGTCTGGAACATCTCTTTGGTCAATTTGGATCACCTGCCCTGACTATGCCTCCCCCAGCCCTCCATACCAACTTCCTCACCAGCTTGGCAGTACAAAAAGCAGAAAAGGCCTTGTCTCTCTGTAAAGCCCTGCTCAGTAATAGCAAAAACATCTCCATTTTATCAGCCCTGTCTTAAGCACAAGTCCAAAACACAGTCCATATTAGACATATGAAGAAAATTAACTCTAGTCCAGACAAACCCAGAACAAAGCCTCAGGTAATGCCTGTGTCAGAGCAAAATCTCTGCCTAGCAGAGTGGATAAGAACTGAAAAAAATGAAGAAACTTTCACTGTGGTGATGAACTGTCCCTCAGGTGTCCCTTTGTGTATTTCAAGGTGAGTGATTTTGAAAACCACAGACAAAACTCACAACTACATTTGTGCCTTTCCAGGAGTTTGCTGGGGGTTTTTTATGCCTTCCACACACTGATAGCAATCTGTTTTGGAAACTGTTTGGAAAGCTTAAGGGATTACCTAAAAGTCAAAATTTATTCTTTGTGATTTGGCTACCTGTTAATAGAGAAACATTTCCAATGCACGCAGCCCAGTCACAACCAGTGACCAGTGCTAGCATTCATATTTGCTTCTGTTTCTCTATCCAGACTCCTCCTAATGCACTAATGAGATTCACTAATGAATACCCCAATACACTAATGAAAAGCAGCAGCAGCTATGGATAGAAGGGATGCAGCAGCCCTTAGGTATAGGAAATGCACAGCGTGTAGAACCAACAACTGTCCTACGAGTACAAGGCAATAGGAGGGAAGAACTGAGCATTTTCTGTCTCTTGGAGAGCACAAGGACAGTCAAGCCACAGGTATGAAAGGAAAAAAGACAGATCCTGACACTCCAGCCAGAGTCCTCTGCTCTTGAAACAAAGAGGAAGAGATGGGAACTGTGCTGACATTAGCAAGTTGCTGCAGAAAACTATGTTGCTTAACATTGATTGTCCTTGCTTTCCTCTAGTAAAAAGATTGCAGCAGATCTCTTTTTTCTTTCAATCTAATGTTACCATTCAGCCTGATATCCCCCCTGCTCCAGCCTCTGTATCTCCTCTGAAATAATATTCTTATTTCTGTGGCAGACCTACAGCTACATGCCTAGAGTCAAAAAGCAACTATTTATTCCTGAGGCACCTATTTATTCTGTAACTATTCATAGTTACAGAAACAGTAGTACAAACTGTATTCGTATATGTGCATTTATTCCATTTCACTTTGCCTTTTAATAAAGAACAAAATAGTGCGAAGTTGCTTGCTCCAAGAATCCACAACACTCTCCCATAACTTGACAGTCCAGGTGCAAATACGAGACTCTTAAAACTTTCCTGACACTTTTGCTCCATAATTTCCAAGTGGAGCTGTAATCCAATTGCAGTATTTGCCAAAACTACAGTCGCTAGGAAAGTCAAGGCAGAGGTGCTACAAAGCAGAGAAGAGATAAAGTTGATCCAAAAGGATGCACACAAGAAGGAGGTTTTGTTTTGACTAGAGATGCCAAACTCAGCACATATTCCCTCACCATGCAGCCAAAGCAATACTTTTGGCAAGGTCATTTCTCTCCTCTCTGTCTTGTTTGTCCTAACACTAGCTGAGTCTATTTATTTATATTGGTATTACACCAGATCATATAATCTCCATGCCAAAGTAAAATATGAAAATGAGGCTCTGATCACCTTATATGCATATGCAATGACCATGTGCTGAAAACTGAGCTGCTTGCACCCATCATTCCTATTCCTTCCAGAGATCATCCTAATTTTAAATCTAACACTGAAGATCACAGAGGCCTTTTCCAACCTTAATGAGTCTATGACTCCATGATCACTGAAAAAAACAGCCTCCTAGGATTTTGTGTGGTTTGGGTTTTCGGCATGTACAAGCTTACCTAAAACCTACTCACTTTGAAAAACCAAATCTCCTGACAGATACTAATTTTCCTTGACTTTTCTGAGAGCAAGGAGAGAAGCCTGGCACTCCTCTGCACCACAAGACCAATTAACTCAGCTGCCATCAACAAATGCAGCCCCATTTCTCCCCAGATCAGTCCTGACATGCCTGTGCCTCAGGGATATGCAGGAGAGAGTTTAATTCAATTCACTCACAAAGGTCAATACTGGCAAGTTCTACAAACACTTTACAGCACTCCCTCAGAAGCATCAGAGTGAAACTTTGCAATCAAGCATTCAATAAAGAAAACTTAGCTGTGAAAAGCTTCTGTAAGTGATCGGTACATTCACTGCAGAACAAATGAAAGCTTTCCCCGTCATTGTCAGGGCAGACCTGGAAATATTTGGCTCTGTGTCCAAGCAGGAGCAGAGCTGTTACTGCAGTCCTGAACTGCAACACAGAGAGGGAGAAACAGCAGCAGAGCTCTGCAGAAAATGCACAAAACAGCATTTTTATTATTCTTGTACCAAGCCCATACTGCTTCCCCGTCAAGATGGATAAGATCAAAAATGTGTGAATGGTCTCTGTCTTGAATTGCCATTAATTATACAGTAAAACATTACAAGGCACGAGACTAAACTGGAAACATTGCAGCAAACCTATTTTTATCAGGAAGGACTGCATCATCTCTAATCCCAAATCTGCCTTGCTCACATTTCAAGCCTTCTTCAGACCTTCTTCTACAATTCAGTCACATCCTAGTCAAGAAATAGTTATTTCAGGCCTTTCCTGGCAGTTGCTGTGTGAAAGCACTGACTCATAAATAGTTAAAATATTATTATTATTTATAAAGGTTCCATATAAACCCCATTGAAATGGGGCTTAATATTATTTAAATGTCTGAGAAACTATTTATGAATGCAATTTAAGCAGAATTTCCTTCCAGAGGACCCAAAAAGTATTCATTTGTTTAAATATATATAAAATACACATGCAAAAGTTTCTTATTTCTCATAGCTGAGCACACCTTGGTTTCTGTAAATAGATGCCTGGGAACTGGACTGGCTGGCATCCACCGAGCTTATTTATCATGAAGAACTTAGTCTGAAGCACTATCTCCTAACCAGAGAATGTAGAATTATATCACCTTTTAGGCTGGAAAACAGCCCTAAGATCACCAAGTTCAAAAGGGCATGATGGGATCCTCACTCAGATTTCCTATGATATTGTCATTTTTTGTACATATAACTAAGACACAAGTATACTAAGATACAAATATTCAAGCTTCTGTGGAAAATTTGAGTGGAACAGTCTTTCTGATAGGTGAATGCACCATGGAAGAAAAAGGACTGTGAACTGAGATAACACAGAAAAAAGTAGGAACACTGGCTGCCTAAAATCAACCCCTTTGTAAAGGAGAGTGTTCATTTGTTAAGTGACCATAAACAGGGTCCCCCTAGGGCTGGTGTTGCACAGTCTTCAAGCCAGAGACCCTGAATTCTGGAGTAGGAAGACAAAGTAGAGGTGGGTGGCAGAAGCTCATCTAAAACTGGAGAAATCTTCAGCAGAACCGAAATCTCAGAAGCCCCACTCCAGTGTTTGGTCAGCTGTGGTGCTGTTTGAGTTTGATCAGTGTTTTCTCTCTCTCCTGGGGTCCACTGGTTCCTATCAGCTCAGGTCATCCTAAACCAGTAAGGACAAAGCTCAAAGACTGATGCAAACACAGACCAACATCCTAGGGTTTCATACACAGGTGAAGCACTGAGCAGATCAAAAACTAATTCAACTCACATAGTTTTAAATGTAATTGGGTTCATCTGACCTAACCTGTATTCTGCTTCAGACACAGTCATTCGTCATTCCAACTGTGGAGAGAACTTACTATTTTTAGAGCCCAAATCACATGGCCAGTTTTCAGAAATCCACCTAAGAACAGTAATAATTCCTTGCTTACAGTGCCCACTAGAAGTCTGGATGGAGACATGTACATCCAGCCAAACAAGTTTGCATAGCCTACTGTAATGGACATGGAGGGAATCTGATTTTAATGAGAATATTAGTTCTGAGAATTCTGATAATTAAGTCCTGTGTTTCTGACAAGACACTACCTACGTACAGCAGAAATGACTGATCTATAGTCCTGCATTTAGGAGCAATGGTATGGCTGCTTTTGGGGTGGAGAATGGAAGAGGAGAAGATTTGGGGTTTTCTCAAATTAGTCTGTATTTTTCAATAATTGTGTGAATGAAAACAGCTGAAAATGGATGATGCAGAAATATAACACTGGTGAGCTCTATTAGTAGGGGGCAATGATAACAAAGGGAAATCAAGCAAATTTGCACAGTGTAGGGGAGAGCTTCAGGTGCAGATAAACATATTGACAACCCTGGGATGAAGTCAGACAGGAAAACTATGCTGCAGAAATCAATCACTGTAAATGAGGAGGCTGACTGGCTGTCATTTCTACCAAAACTTCTCTGAGAAATAACCATCTCCAAAGTAGAGACTTTTGGCACAAAATGGAAAGGCATCTTGGACAAAGATCTTTATGTATTTCTATTTTTTTGGGGTTTTTTTTGCATTAGTGTCTGCAGTCACAGTTTGAAATGACATACTCAAATAACAAAACTCCAGGCTAACCTGGAATGGTCTCCTTATCAGAATGCTTGTATTCCAGATGCAGGGCTTTTCCAGATTTGTTAAGGCTGTTGTGTCTGGTTATAGATGGGAACCCTGATGCCACCTTTCAAGGCTTTTGAAACTTTTTTATAAACCTATCAAATCAGGAGCTCTACCAAGAGAGTGCGGTGTAGTAACTCTGCATGAAAGAAAAGGAAACACCCAGGCTGTCACCTGGTCAAGCACAGTGAATAGAGGAGCACTTCTAAAGGGGAAGAAGAAGCCATGCAAAATTTGTGCTTTTATCATACATGCATCATGGCTGGCTGAATTGGTGTCTTTCTCTAATCACTTATTTTCTAGAAAAAGGAAATAAACAACTGTTCCTTTGTCTGGATTTCAATGAACCATTGAGCAGATATGAAACGTTCACTTAGGACAGAGACAACAAGAATTACACAAAGAAATTTCAGAAGAGAATTGAGCTTGAAGAATATGTAAGCCCTGAGCCAATTTCAGGGAAATTATGCACACCACACCAGTGCTGTTGTGTGGCACAACATTTCCAATATAAACAAGTTTGTTTTGTATTTGGGAAAAGAAGGTGAGGGGGTGATAACTTTTGATTTCTGGTGTCTAATCAAGGACCTGAGTGTAAAAATTTTTTTTCTAATAACAGTGACTCAGATTTGAGTGCCTTGCTTTCATCTAACTGAGACAAACATTTTATTAAAAGTTTAAAGCAATTCTTCCTTGAAACTTTTGTCCTTCTATCAAGTTTGCTGAAATCAGCAGACAAGTTCAAAATTTTCAAAGGTAGCAGAAAAATTAGTATCATTTTTCTGCACAACTCCATACATTATTCCATCACCTTTCTCCTCTAGAAAGCCTGGCTTCAAATATTCATGTATATATAAATGATGTACTAAATTATTTCTAATGTAGCATGCAATGTATTTAATTATAATTAAATATTAATATAATGTTAAAAAAATAAGCACATTGAAAATAGCATTTAAAGCTCTGAAAGGCTGTCACAAAACAACATTCTGTTAAGAGCTGTCATGTATTAACTCCCTTTCCTTGCAAGACTTTTTGTACAATACTGAATTTGGGAGCTCCCTCTGTTGAAGGACAATAGAAAGGAAGATTGGGTGAGCTGGCCTAGATATCTTCTTGTGTCTTGCAAGAAACAACAAAGAAACAACAAATATCTTGTTATTCTTGCAAGAAACAACAATCTTTGTTGTTTCTTGCAAGATTGGCTCTGTCTTCCTTGATGACACAATGGTCATGACATGTACAAAGGACAGGAAAGCCTGAATGCCATCAAAAATACAGTTTTTGTGGCCTAGCACCAAGTTGCCAGTTTTGCAGAACCCTTGTGCTGATGGAGGGTAAAACCAGCACCTTGTGCTGATCATCTCAGGCTTTGCATAACATTGCTGTCCTCACACACAGAGTTAAAAATAACAAAACTACAAACCCAGCTAGACACAAGCTGTGTTGACCCCAAACTCAGACAGATATTAAACTGTGTTTTGCTACCTGAAGCAAGTCCTCCATATCTGCATACTGTGGCAGATGCACAAAAGTTTTTTCCAAGAGGTGTCTGAACACTGCAAACCTTAGCCACAAAAATCAATATTATCTACAGCAGGATGCATCAACAGTTTAGGGACTACTGAGAATAAAGAGAGGAGTATGGAGGTGCAGGAAAAGGTAGTGAAGTCAGGCAGCCAAAATAATTCCTCCCTTTCCCAGGTTACTAGTCCAGGATACCTACTCTACTACATCCTCTCTAGTTAGAAATCATTATTTAGGGCAAGGGAAAAGAAGAGGACGAAAAAAAATGAAAACCTGCTTGGTTTTTTTTCTTTGCTGAAAGATCAGGCTCGTAAAAACAAATTCTTTAATTCTTAGACAGTCAAATTCTTTAACTCTGGACATTCAGCTGTTTCCCTGGCTCAGCAAGCTGATCAGAAGACCTCATTGTCCAGTTAAGGTCAAATGAAATGTGTCATCAGCTGGGTAAAATATTTTCACAAGAATGAAATTGCCCTAAATCTTGGGAACCAAATGTTGCAGAAAGTACTTGTATTGCTTTTGAAACAAGTGAAATGATCAGATACAGAAAAAGCATGCATCTTGTGGGACTTTCAGCTTCACCTACAGACTTTATTTCTTTTCCTAGTGTACTCTTCTAATTCTTGGGTCTATTCTCTCTGCAATCCCTCTCCTGTTCTCTTTCCTTTTCAAAAGAAGAACCAGTTGTTAATCATAGAGTTACAGAATAAATAGAATCACACAGTGGTTTGTGTTGTCAGGCACTTTAAAGATAATTTTGCTATCACGGGCAGGGGTATTATATCCACTGGATCAAGTTGGCCAGGGTCCCATCCAACCTGGTCTTGAGCACTGCAAGTGATGGAGCTTCCACATCTTCTCTGAGCGGCCTGTTGCTGTGTCTTACCACCCTCTCATACAGAATTTCCTCCTGATATCTGATTTAAACCCGTCCTCTTTCCAGTTAAAGCCATTTCCCCTTCTCCTGTCACTACCTCTTGAAAAATTAATCTACTTTTTTTAGCCCCATTTATATATTGGAAGGCCACAGTGAGGTCAGCCCTCCCCAGGTCTCCTCCAGGCTGAAACAACCAAATCTCTCAGCCTGTCTTCATTGAAGAGATGCTCTATCCCTCTAATCATCTTCAGGGACCTCCTCTGCTCCAAGGGCCCATGTTTTTCCTGTGCTGACACCCCCAGAGGTCAATGCAGTGCCCCAGGGGGGGTCTCATGATACTAAAACAGAGAATCACTTCCCTCACCCTGCTGGCCAAAGCCCAGATAAGGTTGGACTTGTGGGCTGCAAGCACACATGGCCAGGTCATGTCCAACCTCTCACCCACAAGAGCCCCCAAGTCCTTTTCAGTAGGGAAGGAGAGTAGGTCCATCTCCCAGTCTATATTTTCATCTGGGATTGCTGATCCAGGTGCAACAGTTGGCACTTGGACTTGTTGAACTTCATGAAGTTCATTGACCAAATTTTCAAGTTCCTCCAGGTCCCTCTGGATGGCATCCCATCCTTGTGTTGTGTCAGCTGCACTGCTCACTTTGTGCTATCTCCAAACCTGCTGGGGATGCAGTCAATCCCACCCTCTGTGCCATGGATGAGGATAGTGAAGAGCATTGATCCCAAGAGAGAGACCTGACAGACATATTTCACCAGCTTCCACTTGGACATAAAGCCACAACTCTCTGGTTGCATCCATTCAGCTAATTCCTTATCCACTGTCCATCTATTGAATCCATGTCTTTCCAGTTCGGACATCAGGATGTGATGTGGGACCATATCAAAAACATTACAGAAGTCTAGGTAGGTGGCATACATCAGTCTTGCCTTGTTGACCATTGCTGGATTGGTCTAAAATCTTTTACCTTTTTATATTCCTACAGACCATTGCCATTACTCCATCACAGAAGGTCTCCAGACTGGTCAGGCATGATTTGCCCTCAGTAAAGAAAGCTGTGCTGAGTGCCTCAGAGCACACCCTAATCTTCCATATACATCGACATTGATTCCATGAGGATCTGGTTCCATCCTTTTCCCAGGCACAGAAGTGAGGCTTACTGGTTTGTAGTTCTCTGGATCTTCCCTTCTCCCCTTTCTAAAATAAGAGTGACAGTCCCCTTTTTCCAGTCACCAGGGACTTCTCCTGACCACTGTGACCTTTTAAATACTGTGCAGAATGTCTTGGTAGCAATATCAGCCAGTTCCCTCAGGATCCTGGGATGTATGTTGTCAAACCCCAGAGACTTGTGCCTATTCAAGTTCATCTGGTGGTCTTGAACCTGCTCTTTGCTTACATTGGGTGGGACTTCATTTCCCCAACCCCTGCCTGGAGGTTCAGGGAGTTGAGAGAAGTGGGAAGCCTGACTGCCAGCGAAGACTGGGGCAAAGAACTCACTAAGTATCTCTGCCTTCTCCAGATCCCCTGGCACCCGTTCTCCCTTCTCATTTATCAGGGGGTACACTCTCCTTGGCCTTTCTTTCCTGACTCATTTACATGTGTGGTTTCTTTTTGTTATTGTTTACATCCCTTGCCAAGTTCTGTTCCATTTGTGTCTTAGCTTTGCTGATCCCATCCCTACACATCTGAACTCTATTCCTGTACTCTCCCTAGGCCATGTCTCTGGTTCCACTCTCTGTTTATTTCCAGCTCATTGGAATCCTCCTCCTACAACACAAACTTTTGGAGACTTGAATAAGCCAAGAATTAATAAATAATAATTATGCACAAAGCACATAACCATGGTAGCCAGGTTCACATTAACATTTCCCAGCTTTCAAGTGCCCAACCATGCAACATTTATACACTTTTAACACTGATTTTTGAAATTGTTTATGAAGCACTTAGCACATAAAAACCCCTGTTTAAATGCCACATATTTATTATAAATAGAAATAATGCAGGGGTAGCAGCAGGCAAACACAATTGCTTTTTTGAGATTACAATAAAAACAAAACAGTGTTTGATGCTCTATCTCCAACAGAAATAAATATAAGCCCTTTGGTGAAAAGTTCTTGGCTCAACACTGAAAAAAATGTAAGAAAGCCAGAGTAGTATGGGAAATAGTTATGCATGGAGGAGGTGCTGGCTAATGTCCTGTACATTTGGGACACTTGATGATCCATGATAATGAAAGCTTTATAATGCCTAAATGGGAAGCAGAGTTTCTAAGTCCCTGAGCACTTTGAAATAAACAAGACCAGGATGGTATATTTCAGCTGACACAAGTAAAAGTGGCAAAAAGGTAGCAGCAAGAGATTCTCTAACACAAACTAATAAGCTTCTTTCTAATCCAGTCAACACTTCCACTTCTTCCCATACTCCCAGGAAGCAATATGTGAGAGATGGCTATACTAGAGCCTCATGAAAGAGGTCTCTCTCCTCTTACTCTGCTCAACAGAGAAAATTGTGTCATCCCCTAGGCTTTCATCCAGTCCTTTCTCATAGCCTCATCCATCAGCTGAAGACAAACAAGTAATGAGCCCTGGTATCTGTACATCACCTCACCCCATGCTGGCCAAGTGAAGGACAAAGCCAACTTCTGCTCCCCTTCCCAGTCCTTGTATCACATCCAGGAAACCTTAGGAAAAATAACACAAAGGCAGAAAATGTCCTCAGTGCTCATCTGCTGGGCAAGGCAATGACAAAAATCCCTTATCTGCAGAGCTGAAAGGAAATGAGCAGGGTCCACCATGCTCTGCACAGCTGCTGGAGCAGCAGGCCAGCTGAGAGGTTATGGCTCAGGGCTAGGACAGAACCCCAGGGTCACTCAGCTAGAAACATTAGTGGTCACCTGGCACCAGGCAGTTTCATCCCCTTCCAGGGGGCTAGAGACCACATCTATTATATAATGGCTTCATTTAGCAAGCCACAACTGCACAAGCCCTGAGAGAATAGAGGGAATCTTCTTTCATCAAGTGCCATTCCACTTTGAAGCCCTGCTCTGTCCTGGCGTGCTACCCTTCTCCAGAAACTGCTCCCATAAAAGCTCTTCAGGCTCCAGTTTCAGAGAGCTTGTAGTTATGTCCTGAGGACAACAGAGTGAATATTAAACAGTATTCATCCCTGGCTTTCTGATTAATTTCCTACATCTGTGCTTCTCTAAATCAGTCTTCAAATTAGAAGCAAATATTCATAATTTCCTGCCTTTCTTTCCCCTGAATATCTAAATTCAGACTCATGGGCTGATATCTTTTCTTCTCTGCACTGGTAAAGATGCCAGTGTGACTGCTGACTGTGGCATGTTGCACAGTGCATCTACACCTACCTCAAGCCAAAAATCACCAGCAGTATTTCTATGGCTTCAGATTGATTTGGGGTTGCCAAGTTAAAAACAGACTGGCAACTGTAAACAAATGGATGACAAAACTCCTTCCAGAACATTGAATAACAGCTTCGCATGGTACCCTGGCAGAAAAATCTAGCCAACAACAACACTTGAGGGGGACTCAGAGAAGGAATGTGGATTGAGTTATGTGTAATCTACTTCTCTGAAGCTCCATGGGGACACAAGGGAGTAAAAAAGATCCAACACTATTTCCATCATCCAGATGGGTACATCACAGACCATCACAACCACTGACAGTGCAAATACAATACGAGAGGTCTGAACTGCAAAGAATCCAAACCCAAGTCAGAATTTTTTTTTTCCAATGACTGCCAAACACTCATAAATTTTAAAGAAACAATAATTACTGATCACTCTTTTGCTAACAGCTGTAACTTACTGTGTAGGACCTCTATAATTCAAAACAAATAGCTAAGCCAGTAATAGCTATATAGCTACTACATCAGATCTCATGTGTTTTCTCTATAGGTGGACTACAGTGATGAAGCTTCCTCCTGGTTTTGAAAACAAAAGCTGTAGCAGTCTTACCCAAGAGTGTTGTTAACTCAGGTCATCTTAGCTGTCAATGCTGCTGCATAAATTCCAGCTGCATGAAGGGATTTAGCATATAAAGGGCAGTGTTGAACAGCAGTGAATTAAGTCATGCAGTCGTATTTCTCAAAAGAAGCAGGTGATAGGTCAGGTATCTTCTAGCATTTTATTAATGAGCTAGAAGATAAGGGTCAGCTGTGTGCTATTTAAATTCACAGAAGCATTGAACTGGGAAGTGTTAACACCAGCTCTGGGATATCATAAGTGGTATGAAAAACAGACAGGAAAAAGAAATGCATGGCTCACTTGAAAATTGCCTCATTCCTGCATCTCAGAAAAAAGGATCCATTTCTTCTGTGGACAAAGAATATTTTCTTGGGGGTGCATAATTAACAAGTAATGCTTAGTCCTCCCTACAAAATGAGCTTTCGTGTGGTTTGAACATCATTGCTATACTTAAATTGCACCTTGAGAAACGTTTAGGCATGATTTGAGCTAAGATAGAGTTGGTTTTCTTAGTAGCTGGTACAATGCTGTATTTTGGGTTTTCTATGAGAATAATGTTGACAGCACACTGATGTGTTAGCAATTAGTAAGTAGGGCTGGCTCTAAGTCAAGGATATTTTAGTTTCCTGTGCTCTCCCAGTGATCAGGTGTGCAAAAGAGGCTGGGAGGGAAGACAGCCAGGGCATCTGATCCAAACTTACCAAAGTGGTATTCCATATCATGGAACATCATACTCAGCATTTAAAGCTGGGAGAAGAGGGGACATTCAAAGTGATGGTGTTTTTCTTCCCAAATAACCATTACAGATGATAGAGATCTGCTTTTCTGGAGACTGTTGAACACCTGCCTGACAGTGGGAAGTGGCGAATGAATTCCTTCTTTTGCTTTTCTTGTGTGTATGCCTTTTGCTGTCCCTAATCAACTGTCTTTATCTCAACCCAGGAGTTTTGTTCCACTCTTTCAATTCTCTTCCCCATCCGCACTGTGGCAAGAGTGGGCCAGTGGCTGCATGGTGCTTAGTAGCCACCTGTGGTTAAACCATGACAGATTTTATGTATATGTAGTGTTGTAGTTTTTTGTTTTATTTTTTATTTTACTTCTAAAGCTGTAACTAACTTTTCTTGCAAC
Organism: Lonchura striata; assembly: GCF_050655825.1. NCBI lineage: Eukaryota > Metazoa > Chordata > Aves > Passeriformes > Estrildidae > Lonchura > Lonchura striata. Next base: position 84,072,002 of record NC_140740.1, on the reverse strand, counting down.
AGCCAAAATTTAGGTCATGTTTCTCTTTTGAGGGAGAACAACCCAGAGCCTAGTGAATTATTCTTTAAAATGATTAGACACAAATAGGGAAAAAAAAACCCCAAACAGATATAAATTTTCAATTTTGTGTTATTATAAGCATTTGGACTCCCTGTCATCTCTGTGGTAGCTTTCATGACCTACTAAACACAGCTTAATAAACAAGAACTCAAATGTACCATAAGGCCCCTCTTTCACAGAAAATATGAATTTGAAAACAGGTGAGCTTTTGTTTTTCCTCTCAACATTGAAATACCATCTCCCCTGGACTCAGCATTTTGGTTGGACAGCTATGCTGCCCTAGTGTGATTCCTTACATGACACTTTCCCCTGGCCATGAGTCCTGCACTGCTGTGGGTTACACATTCCTGGCAAGGAACCAGCTAGAGCAACCTTTGCTTGTGTTGTCCCCAGTTACCAGGGCTTATTCTTCAAAGCATAAGCAAAATGAAAAGAATCAGGTGACAGTGACCCTTTGTCACCTCTTGAAGTCCCACAGGCCCCTGGCCTGCTCTGCAGGAATTATCAGGGAATTGCTGCAGAGCAGACCTGTCATCATGTCCTGCAAAAGGACATCCCTCAAGTACTGATGCTTCATCAAAACATGGCAGAGCCATTATGGACACAATATCCTTCTCCTGTCCTTCATGAACTCATGAAGGCAGCCCAGCTTACAGGGCTAATGGCAAATTTTGCAGAAGGCACAATGTTTGGTGAAACATTTCCAAGATTGTTGTGAGTACTCTTAGACAGGTAGGACCATGCTAGTCCCTTTCACCAGAGGTTTGCCTTCAGGATCTTCAGACCTGTTACTCCACACAAGGATTCCTCATCAGTCCCTGTCCTGCTGCAACCTTTCCAGGTCTCTTTGATCTTCAGCCAGTTTCTTCTTCCACTGATTGCATAAAAAAAGGTTTTCTCTTCCTCCTTTGGCATTCAGGTCTATTCTGAATCCTAAAGACAGTTTTACTGTGATCCACAGGATTAACCCCAACTATTCACACACATTTTCTGGATCAGGCTTCTCCACAACTAGGCTTGCCCTCCAGTACCTTACAGACTTTGATTCCCACCATGTAGGCTTTGCCTCCAGGCAGTTTTCAGGAAGTCTCCATCAACCTCTTCCTTTTCTAGTATAGGGAAATCTTTTGTACCAAATCTCCCAGCTACTTGAAGTGCCTCTGCTGCTCTGCACGCCTCCTCCTGGTTATTTCTTCTGCAAATCTGTCTGCTTCTAGTCCTTCTCTTGGCACTTCAGTCATCCCAGTGCCACCTCCCATATGTCACTCCTGCCTAGGCAGAAAGTTCTCTCAGGTTGCACAACCCACAGCAGAAACATGGCATGCACTGAACAACACACACATGCTACATGAAGCAAGACACTTGAACTTGTGGGGATTGCCTATGATCTATTAACAATCGCCAAAATAATCAAAGTTCCACCTGGGAAGTATGTGACAGTTGGTGTCACGTTAAATGTACATTAATTATGTTACAAAACAGTGGGTCAGAGAGGTTCTTGTGGTAGTCAGAGATACATTTAGCATTTTAATGTAATTTTCAACATCTAGACTTGGACCCTGATAGTACTGGATCAGCACTGAAATTACTCTGAACAGTGAGTGCCACAACACTGGACATCTGCTAAAACACCATTTACAGAAACTCCCATTCATTATGCCAAGAAACAGAATATATCTCTCATCCTGGGCATCGGTTCACAGAACTGTTGCAAGCAAACATTTTAGCTCACTTACAGTTCATGACCATTTAGGCTTGTCAATCAGCAAGAGGAGTGATCCTCTGCCTGCCCACCCAGCAGAGAAAATGCCAAAAGCACAGTCCACAGGAATGCAGACAGAGAAGCAGCCACTGGAGGAGTAACTATCTGGATTTTACTCAGGCTGCCAGAAGGTGATACATATATTGGCCAAGTGAAACAGAAGAGCCAGATCCCACCTCTACCCACCCTCAAGGACTTACTTTTATAGCTGTGGTGATGCATGCTCTCTCCCCATCTCAAGCCTGGAGTCACACTGTGATCCCAGAAATGCTGGTTAGGTCTCAGGTCCTCCTGAGCTCATCAGAAACCTGGTCTGCTCCCAGGAACTGATGCTATCTAACAAACACCTGTTTTTAACAAACACCATTATTTTTCTTGCTTCAATAACAACCAAAGTGGAATAATGATTTCATTGTCATCGAAATTTCAAAGAAAGCTACCAATCTGAATTTCAGACAGGAAGGAAAATTACTATGACTAGAGCCCACTCTCTTGTACCCTCAGATCTTATGTGAGACCCTTTGACCTGGACCACAATGACCTGTGACCAGCACCTCCCTCTTAGTGGAGCCTCTCAGAACTCTAGGGCTCAATTTCTTGTGTAAAATTTACAGAATGATTCTCTAAAAGCCAAAGCCAGTTTAAACATCAACTTTCTGGTACTCAAGTATTTGTCTTCACAGACCTTTATAGTGTTACAGACAGATTTTTCCATATTTATTTTATCTGCAAATTATAAATTACTGTCTTTTGTTTTTCAGACTCAGTTTACCAGGGTACTTTTGTTTATGGACACACAATGATATTTTATTTCCTGCAGCCATGCTCACAGGCATGAAACCTGACAATTAAAACAAGATGACTGTCTCACCAAGGAGGTTGGTAATCCACATATCCATGTTTTTAATTTGTACTGATCTGCAGCAGCAAAAATCACAGTCCCTGCAATGATATCAGCACTTCTTTATGCAGGGGTGATGCTTGGAACAACACAGTTGTTTTGCTGCCTCCTTTCCCTTCTGTTTCAAGAGCAGTGAAGTGTAATCAGTCAGAGGGCAACCTCCAACCAGCCACACAGCTGCCATGCTTGAGAGTGTAAATGGGCCACAATGCTGAAGGTGTGCTGCCTAAGAGAAAGAATTGGGGACAGGTGGAAAAGTGGTGGCATTATCTGCTATGGGTGTGCAAAGCAGAAATTTCCACATCTAAGGCTGCAAAGGTAGAAGGGGGGCACTCATACCAAGACTGGAAATGTAGGAGCAGAGCAGAATACATGGGTGTTGGTGGACATGTTTTTCAAAAGCTAGCCCAGGAAACAGACAATTTTCTGAAAGTTTTAACTACCCAATGCAGAGCTCTGAAAAATGGGATTGATTGAAAAATTCTGTTGATCCAGGACAAGACAAAAAGAGATTGTGCAGGTACCTCACAGCTAAGGCAATGCTCTCTGCAAAGACCTGTGCTGGATTCTCTCTGCTTCCTTCTTTCTGTCAGTACAGAGTCCACTTGCAGAGGTCCTCCTGGAGAATTAAATTCACTGCTTGAAGGAGTGAGACAGCTTCTTTTTCTGAAAGCAAAAAAGCTAAATTTGGAAGCAGGTTTTCCATTACTCCTGAGGTGGTTTACCCTGCTTGTGTGCTAGGTATCACCAAAGCCTCCCTATCACTCCTCTCCCTGAGTGGCCTGGGGAAAGTGAAATGAAAAGTTCATGAGTTTAGATAAGGGCAGGGAGAAGTCACTACTGATTATTATCATGGGCAAAACAGGCTGAACTTGGGGATATTAGTTGAATTTATCACAAATTAAATCAGAGCAGGATAATGAGTAAAAAACAAGTATTTAAAAAAATTTCTCCCTTATCCCTCCCTTTTTCCTGGGGTCTGCTTCCTCTCCCAGTGGCACAGGGAAACAGGGAATGAGGGTTATGGTCAGGTCATCACACATTTTGCTGCTCAGGAAGAGGAGCCATTCACTGCTCCAGCACAGGGTCCTTCCCATGGGAGACCATTCTCCATGAACTTCTCCAAGGTGAGTCCATACCATGAGAAACAGCTCTGCAGAAACTGCTCCAGCTTGTGTTCCATCCCACAGGGTGAAGTCCCGCAGGCACAGCCTGCTCCAATGTTGGTCCCTGTTGTGGTTTAGGAGCAGTACTCCCCAATTTAGTTCTCCTGCCAAGACTTTCCAAACCACACAGCTGCTCAGTCACTCTCCCTCTCCTTTCTTCTGCTCCCACTGTGAGTATCTGGAGAGGAGAATTTGAGGTACAAAAGGCAAAGATCACTGGCTGAGATAAGAACAATTCCCTAGAAGGAGCAATGAGCTAAGAAAAAAAAAAAGTAGGAACAGCAACAGATAGAGGGTGATACACATAAAAAATGCTCACCAAGCATGGGACAATCAAAAACAATGGCATCCAGGGTCCCTACCCTGCCACACTTTTTGGGTTTTTTGACCGCAAGCCATGCTGTCCTTCTCAAAAGTCCCTCACCTCCACCTCTGACTTGAAGTGCTACAGAATACCAATCTAGACATGCCCACATGTCTTCAGGCTTTGCCCCTCCACACATACTGCAAAAAAATTAACTCACTCCTGGCTGAAACCAGGTCAGTCCCCCAGTAGGGTCACGAGTCTGACCAGGAAAAATGCTTCAGCCTGGGCACCTCTCTCCATGGGTCTGCAGGTCCCTGACAGGAGCCTACTTCTGGAGGAGCTTCCAGCAGGGTCACAGCCTCCTTGTAGGCACCTGCTCTAGTGGGGAGTTTCTCCATGGGTCACAGGTGGATCTCTACATCCCCATGGATCTCCACAGGAAGCAGGGGCAGAGCTGCTTCACCATGGCCTTCACAATGGGCTGAAGGAGAACGTCTTCTCAGGCACTTGGAGTGCATCCTCCCCTGCCTCGTTCCTCATTGACCTTGGTGTCTGCAGAGCTCTTCCTCTCACTTTGCACTCCTCACTTCTCTGAGCACAGTTACATCCGCACAATAATTTTTTCCTCCTAAAATATGTTACCAGGTCATTACTGCCATCTGTGATTGGCTCAGCCCTGGCCAGCTGTGGGTCTGTCCTGGAGCCATCTGGCATTGGCTCTGTTGAACATGGAGGAAACTTCTAGCAGCTTCTCACAGTGTAGTCTCTGTGAGCAGTCCACTGCCAAAATTTGGGCAGTCCACTGCCAAAATCTTGCCATGCAAATCCAACACAACTCAGCTCAGCCCTGAGCTTTCTTCTGACTCAAAACTAATTTCAGATAAAAGGGTAAAATTTATCTCTTCCCCAGCTCTTGCTTATCTCCTCTGTTCAATATTATGTCTTCTCTTTCCTACCCAAAGCAGGGCCTGGTCATGTTCAAGGCTTTGAAACTCCTTACGCTCTAGGTATAAAATTATCACTTGCTATTAGCATGATTTATTCAGTAGCTGTCATCTTCCTGAAGAGGCTGAACCCTCCACACACATCCCAAGTTGTCTACTGTTAAATTCTCCACAATATAAGGAATATTTACATTAAGAGGATGGGCTTGCCCAAGTCAGCACTAATTCAGAAGTCACATGAGAACTGATTCCCAGCCCCTCTCCTTGCATCCAAAGTGCTCATTATGCAGATGCAAAGTGGATGCAGAATCCAGCTGCATGCATTCAGTAGTTTAATGCTGGTCACCTTCCTTTTGATTCACAGTGTACAGAGTTGCTCTGCATTTTTTTAAAGTTTTGCTTGTTTTCCCATCAGTGTTTTGAAAGTATTGATTTTCACCCACAGTCACATTTTCCACTGTATTCTTTATTTCACGGTTCCTCCAGAGTCTTTATTTCTGCATACTTCTTTGCTGTCAGGACCACTTCACAGTCTCACTTCCAGTCCAGCATAATATCTACATCATTATTAAATCCACATACAGCTCCTTGAAAAAATCTACCATTTATTTCAGAAAAGGAAACAATCAGCACAAGAGTTATGAGTCTTGTTATATTTTCTGTCCTAGTGGATTTCTGATTTACAATGTCCTCCTTAGAGTCTGATGTGTGCTCTTTGTTTCACTGCATGGTCAACCTGAAGACAGGAAAGGGGAAATATGACTAAATACTTGCAGTAGCAGAACTGCTCAATGGAATCTGCATTTAAATAAAAATAAATAGATTTTTCAGAACACTGAATTAAACAAAGAAAGCATAATCTGATTCTTATCTCTCCCTCCAATTACTTCCTTGAGTTCACTTTTTTTACCATTTGATTTGTTTCTGAAGAAGTAAAATCTGAAATGCTGGAAAGGTGGGGTCTGGAAGTGGGTTAGATGCAGATATCAAAATTAATAGAGGCAAGTAAACCTAATAAAATTCTGATCAGGCCTCATCCTTGGATAATCAGATTTTCTGCACTAGAGTCATTTAAATGAGATGAGCAGAAGAGTTTCCAACCATGCACAAGAAATGTCCTGTGTTTTAGGAGGTTTCTCCCATAGGGTGCTGTACCTGATCAAGGATAAGTGTTTCGGACAGAGAAACATTTTATTATGGTCACCTAAATTGCCCTGGGTATGCTGACAGGTTGGAAATGATTGCTAATCTGCCCAAGGGCTGCAGCTGCAAATGTAAATGACAAGTACTCAAAGGGGAAAAAAGAATGATCCAGTAGGCAGGAGCACCCAGCCAAACAATGCTGGTCTGAGTGTGTTCAGAAAGTGGCAAAGAAAATCTGTTCTCCAGCACCAGCTCAAGCATCATCTCTTAGCATTGTTATGTTTTCTGGCCTCATAGAAATAAAATTCATGCAAATATTGGGGACACAATTTTTTTCTGACAGGTACCACTTTGCCTAGACTGTGAATGGTCACCCCCAGGGTGTCATATTTTAAATCTGCCTGTTCCTCTGAAGCCTGGTTGTAGTTTCTTACTGGGTTTGCCCACTGAAGACAAGCCCTGATCTTCAGGTCCTCCAGAAGTCTTACTGAATTCAAAAATCTCTGTTGGCAGCTCCAAACCTTTCAGAGAGAAGCTGCTGCTGCTGAGCACTAGTCACTCCCTGTATGTGAACTTTGACACAAGAATAAGCAAAGCAAGCACTTTACAGCACTCATATAGCTAAGAGTGGGAATGTGAAAGAAGGTTAATTCACTGGTTTTTTTTTTTTTGGTTTTTTTTTGCAGTACATTAGTGAAATTTCCAGTTTTCTGGGTCCTTTTCCACTCAAAACAATGGTTTTCTTACTAGGAATCATACTCGGTGAACAAAACAGAGAATCCTCCAAACACTAGAAGAAAAAATTATTTAAAGGCATTTGAAAATAAATTATTGAGAGAATTAAATATGCAGTCATTTATCAGACTGAGCTTCTCAAATCAAAAAGCTAGCCTAGAGACCTGTGTTTCATCTCTTTATTATTCAAAGGAATTCAAATCAAATAAAGCTATAAGTAATTAGGGTGGGTTCCTCATATTAAAATTATTACTCAAGTGTTAAACTTTAGCACTTGATTATATTGTAAAAACTTTTCAGGTTGCCTAACTGATGTAATGTAAAGTCAGAGAACTGGTGAAATGCCAAGAATAACACATTATCTGAGAACAGGTTCCACGCTCTGAATGCAAAATAGCCAAAACCAAGAGCCATGTCTGCAGAGCCATCATTTGGTGCTGAAGTTTCCACTGGTCATACTGTAATTCGGATAAAATTTCTATTTCAACAATAGATATATATGCAAATTCCTCCAAATCCAACCTATTCTTCATCTCACTCATGCCAAGAGATTTAAGGTCCTGTCTTATTTTCTGGTGTGCTTTTCCACTGTTTTATTTATAAACTGCTTCTCCTCAGGTCTCAGTTCAACAAATCAGGCAGCCCCTGCTAATAACGTGATTTGGATATGTCAGTCAACCAGGCAGTAAAATGAAAAAAAAAAAAATCCTTCCTTCTTCTTTACAAATGTACAGCTTTTCCAGAGGGTCTTTCACACTACTTGTTCTTGGAACTTACTGCTGATTTCATAAATATTAGATTACTTATTTTATTAACATGAGAGAGCATGTCAACAACTGTATCAACACTTGATTAACACGAAGAAATAAAACTGGTTACTGTAGATGTCTATTTTCCCTTTTCCTGCCCAGTTTGTTCTTCAGAGTTCTGCAGTGATATCTGCCCTAGCTACACACAACTGCAAAAGTCAGGAATCCTGTATGAAGAAAACATTCTCTGCAGTACTGTAAGGAGACCACAATGATCAAGGAAGACATGACATGTAGTCTGAAACTTATTAGTCTGAAGAAGGGTAATTATATCCTAGAGAGACCCAAAATACCTGTTTAGAACTTACTATGAAACTATCCAGAGGCAAATGCAAAATATCTGCCTTGGGAAACAGACACAGCATTCAGGAAGAGTGTGCAGTCACTAACTCTTGCAAACTAAAAACCACTGCCTCTGCAGAGCTGGAGCAGCCAGGTGAGCACAGCAGGCTGAACTGAGGGATGTCTAAAACCTTCACGGCATCTGTCCTCTGAGCTGGCTCTGGTCAGTGCTTGCTCAGAGCATCACAGCTCACTGTGCTTCCAGAACAGAGAGGCACAAGGCTGGATACACAACAGGCACTCAACTCATTTGTCTTGCCAAAAGCCTGAAGGAGTATTCCCAGCAACCCTCCTTGGTGTGTGAAGTAGGTTTTATCTTCATGAACTATTCTGCTCTTTACCCAGGAGCTTTACATGGGCTTTGCAAAAGCCCCTTGTCCCACAGCAACACTTACTCCCTGTCACTTGGAATACAGTCCTAGGATCCACAGAGAACTTTACCCAAAAAGGACAACTTTCCAGTGAAGAGTGCTTGCTTTTCACGTTAGTTATCCTCAAGAGAGAGCACTTACACTGTGGATTGAACTCACTGGAAAAATATTCCCTTATTGCTGCTTGACTCTTACTCAGGAATTTCCTCATCTTCTTTGACTGCCAGAGATACAACGGGGTTCTGCTAAGCAGGAGATAGATAGTGGCTTATGGACACACCTCCACTGAAATTTAGGAAAGCTACCAATTCAGAATTGTATTTGTTAGACGACTCCTGCAGTGAGCAGACATAGTCCTGCCATGCAGACCTTTGTTCATGCATTCAAACTTCATTACAAACAGCATTTCTAAGAACCTCTCCCACCACACTTCTTCATCAACCAGGCTAATTCTTGTTCTTCCTCATAGAGCTAATGCAGGTTGCAAATCCAAGCTCATCTGTCTCTACAGTGAATACTGAGGGGACATAAAGGCAGGCAAAGAACAGAAACTCTCAGAGTCAATCTAGCCAGAAAACAGAAAGTACTGACCACTGCAAACAGGCAGAAATATTCAAAGCCATGCTTCAAATCTCTTCATGAGCTCTCAATTTGGCCCCAAAACCCATATCCTGAAGGGTGAAAGAGAAAATCCTTTGAATAGTGATGCAGCTAGAAACTCTGACCTGCAATTGAACATTGAATTCAGTTGCTTCTGCTTCAGTGATGCAGCCCACCACAGGGTTGCATCACTGGATACACTCGTGATGCATTGTCAGAGATAAGAGCTCAAAAAGAGACTCACAGGAAAGGCCTGCGCAACTGAACCAAACTAAAATACTTTTCTTATGAACAGGAAACCTTGGACTTGGGTTAAAAGCAGGCTGGAGTTTTTCTACCTTGAGAAAATAATCTGAGGGATTTTCTTCTAGGCTCATTCTCACTGATGTTCACAGGACCAATGCAGTGGGCAGGTAAACCTGTGCTCCTCCAAAAACAGAAGAAAAGACAGCTGTTTTACAGCCACTTCACCTAAGAATTGGGTGTGGAAAATGAAGGATGAGACACACAGAGACCTCACCTTGTCCTGATGCACAGCTTACAACAGGCTCATAATCATTATTTCCAGCTGAATTTCCATTCTCAACTAGGAAAAGAATGAATTTCCAGACCAAAATAAATGATCAAAAGTTCTCAATTCTTGATGATCAAGGAAGAACCAAGCTTTCCACACAATCAGGGGAAACCAAACTAGTAAAAAATAAATCCTTTTAGAGCAAAGTCCAGGATATTGCCTGTGTTTATATTCATCACTGGGCAAATATCCACTCTTAGAAAAAGGAGACCAGTTGTCCTAATGCCAGAGATGAACCTCAAAACATAGATGACTTTAGAAATAAATAATATTGAAGCAGTATCTGTTGTTTTCTGTAACCACAAGAACACAAAAACTTATTCCTCAAACCACTCTGATTAATGTAATACCACGAACAGGTTTATCCATTTGGTCGGGCAGGAATAATCTGTCACTGATCTGACACCACGTGGACATATGGACCACACATACATCACTCACACATCTGCAAATGTGTAACAGGCCAATAGAAAACCACAGAGAATGCTGAGGTTTTGTCTCACTGACAGTGATGCATCCAAGAAAGAGCAGCAAAACCACATGCATGGAGGAAAAGTTGAGGAGGATTCCCATACATTTCCATGATCCCTTTAAGAAATCCCATGGAAAGTTTGTGCAGTTGCCCAAGCCCATTAAAATAGCCAATAATAAATTTGCTTATTCCCAGGAGACGAAAGACAATCTTTATTTCCCCATTTTCATTTACTGGAATAATCTCCAGTTAAATGTCTCTGAGGCTACGCTTAGTTCCTGCAAAGACCTGACCTAACAACTCTGGTCAGCTTATTAAAGCTTGTATATACCTTTTTTTTACCTCTTAAAGTTGTCCCTTTTGCTGAACAGTACTTAACTAGATATCACTACAAACCAGGAATCCCTATATTCCACACATATTAGCTGGAGTATGGTGATATGATAATGCTGCTGTAATGTGAATCATGCAGATGATCCTGCAAACATTTGGAAGGTGGAAATATTTTTTGCTTTAAGGTAAAAGCCTTTACCTAACATTTTGATGTTCAGTGTATGGAACTTAACTTATATACAGAAAAGTCCTGTTTTCTAAGTCAACCATCCAGTCTTCTTTGTCTGGGAGCAAGTGGGGACATATAAGTTTGATTTCTGGACTATACATAAACAAGAAATCTAACCTATGTTAGATTTCTTGTTTGTTATCATGTATTTGTGGGTCAGTTTTGGAGCCATCAGGCATTGGGTCTGACAAATATGGGAAAAGCTTCCAGCAGCTTCTTACAGCAACCACCCCTACAGCTGCCTGCCCTCCCCTCCTCTCCACTAAAACCCGGCACTGAAAACCAAATACAGTATTTCGTTTCCACAGCAAATTAGATAAAATAGAAAGAAGAATATAAACTATGAAATGGGGTTAAAAATAACAAAGACATTTTACCAGGCAAAAATAATGATTTGCAAATTGTCGGGCCCATCTGCTGCTCTCCACGATCGTGGATTTGACTGCACCATGAAAGACTGGATCAGCAAAAAGAGGACTGCTGCACTGAACTGCTGAATATGATACAATTTTCATAGGTGCATAGAGGCAGTGACCAGAATAGGTGAAGTGGCTTGACAGGTAACTCAGATATAAATGTCTAATCCACAGCCTGGAGCTTTGGGCAGCCAGCTGTGGAAAGACTGTCTTCTCCAAACTTGTTAATCTTTTTTGTATGAGTATATAGGCTCATAAAGACAAACAGGAAACAATGACTGATGGATGTTCACCATCCCAAGTCAATGCAGAGGCATCACTTTTCTAAAAGAATATTTCCTAACTAAGGATTCAGCCCTCTGCTGCCCATGACAGCAATACCTAGGATATTGTCCTCCCACCATGGGAACGTCCTTGTTTCAAATGGCTCATGTCATTAATGCTTCCCACAAATTCCAGGTACTTCCACAAATACCATGTGCCTCGTAGCAAAACCACTTCCCCTGACCTACCATTCTGACAGCTGGGAATTTTGGGGAGGTTCCACAGTTTGTACCTGTAAGAGTTCAAAGGGTGCTCTTTTGAGTAGAACCCTTCTCTCCATTATCAAATCCCAATCCCTTAAGTATTTTCCGGAACCACTGTTCCGAAAACCAGCCTAAACTCCCAGAACACAAAACCTTTTGCTAGAAACAGCTTTGCATTGATGCAGAGCCAGATTTTTTCTGCTTTTTTTTTTTATATTAATCCAAAATTTCATTATATAAAGTTACAAAAAATTCAATGCATCCAATTACAAAATTTCAAAATTTATTCAGAATTAGGAAGGGAGCAAGCCCACAATTAGCACAGTCCTTAATGCAGTTTCATAAAGCCCATAGCAATTAAGTTGCAAAGTGCCGTAATTTACATGAACAAACAAAAACAGGAGTGGGTGTAGGAGTCTTTGCTTCATAAACAAAATAAATGTCACAGACAGCTCTAGTACAAGACTGTACAACAAGAAACAGCAGGGATGGCATTGCTCAGTGATTCTGACTACTGCCTGCAGACATTCAGGTTCTTTTCAGATGGGCCAGGATTGGTGAAAGTGAGGCTGGAAAATGATGGACTGTTTCTATCAGAGCTCCCCATGCCAAAAACTATGTAACATAGTAAAACTATGCCCAAATCTAGTGCCTGGCCCCAGAAAGGGCATCAGAGAAACAAGATACAACTTGGGAACATCACCTCACCTTTTAAGTGACAGCCTGTGACTACACCCCTGAAACAGCAACAGGAATGTCAAAAAATCTCTGCATTTTCACATTTTACTGGGCAGCAAATACAGATATATATAATATCAGAAATACAGATATATATAATTCATATGTATATGAATTATATGGGCAGCAAATAATTCATATATATGGCAAATTATTCATTATATATGGCACAAATTATATATATGGCAAATATATAATATATAATATATAATATATAATATATAATATATAATATATAATATATAATATATAATATATAATATATAATATATAATATATAATATATAATATATAATATATAATATATAATATATAATATATATATTTTCATAGGTGCATAGAGACAGTGACAAGAATAGGTGAAGTGACTTGACAGGTAACTCCAATATAAATGTCTAATCCACATTTAGATTAGACATCTAATCCTTGCAGCAAAGCCATACAAGGAAAGGGTTTTTGAAGGACACTTATAAATGCTGGCTCTCTGCCCTCCTTCCATCATGGTGACAAGTGACTGGGCCCCATAAGAAGAGGGAAGCAGAAATCTCTCTCTGAAGTTTTCTTTGAGGAACAACTGCCCTTAACTTCATTGGAAAAAGACTACCCTCATCAAATATCTCTCAAATAGCTCAGTTAGTGTTGTAGCTGCTCAAGACAGTGGGACCAGTCACTCCCAAAACTCCCTTACAGCCTTTGGGCCATGCTGTCCAGTTCTGAGAATGCAGGGTAGGGTTTAGCCCAAGTTTTCCTAGGAATAACTGGTCCTTCAGGTGCCAGGGAGAGCATGCCAGTCATCCAGATAATATTTCAGCTCCCTGACAGGCAGGGGCTCTGGGGCTCCCAGATTTCTTCAGGCAGGCTGCTGGAAACTAGGAGAAAACTTGACTCAAAAGTGAATTCCTAAGCTGCCAGGGAAATGTGTAATTTCCCCTTTTCATAGGTATGAAAAATATGCAAAAATATCACAATATCTCTATAGGAGAGAAATTGCAGCTTTAACCGGCTCACCTCTGAAATTTGTCAGCATTCTGGTACACTTGATGCCACTCCAGACAAAACAAGCATAGCTCATCTTCCCATCTGTGCACACAGGCTACAATAGCCAAGACTGTAGAGAGGAATTACACAATGGTTCAGTCTCCCATCTCTGATCCCTTCACCCTTCCCTCATTAAAGTTGGGAAGAGAAATTATATTATCATCAGCTGCAAGGAAGGCTCTTACTGGTAAAATAGTGTGACTAATGGTGTTTAAAAATAGTAAATGGCCTTTAGAAGTATTAAATTCCCCGACAATTTCACAGCTTAAAGATTGTAGGAAAATCAGTTTTGCTAAAGATCTGTAAATGTCACATCAGCATTTCATAAAAAGGTTTTCCAGCTGTTTTCCTACATTTTAAGTAACATTATGTAGTGAAAGGCCTGAAGCACTTGCAGATGTCATGCTTTCCTAGAAGAATCAAAATATTCCAGGAAAATGGTTTCATTATTTCTAAATCCTGTATAATTTCTCAACAATGTTCAAAAACATGCATTTGTGAGAGATGAGCAACAGGAGACATCCCTGAAGAGCTTCCCTGTTTTGCTTGAGGCATCTGTTTCGCACCAGAATTCTCCACCACTGCAGGAGCCCTTCTGAGCAGAGGCAAAAGCATGGTGGTATTGTCCACAAAATTGGGTTTGTTACCTCCTGGTGTGCAACAAGCCACTAGTTACACATTGACAGAGGAATTAGAGGAATTGATCATCTTTTTTTCAGATTTTTGCTGTGTGCACAAAAAAAAAAAAAAAAAAGCACCTTGGTAGGATCCTCTGCAGCATTATTTATACTCAGAAATTCAAAGTTAGCAACAACTTCCCAAGTACAGCCCACTCATTATGATTGGTTAGTAGCTTCCATTTAAACCAGGTAATCCTAACTTCTACAGAAGCCCAAGGGAAGGCATGTGTCACTCTGGCTTTTAGGCATGACTTTCAGTATCACAAATACTTTCAGTATTACAGAGAGTTCCTCTAAGGGATACATGGTCCTTGAGTAATTTATGAAGTTTATTCAGTGACATCCATAGACATACAACATCTTAATTTATTACATTCTTATAGCTTGGTTTCCAGATGTCCTTGACTAAGGAATGCTAACTGTTCCACTGATTAAGAATCCTTTCTTGCTGATATAGGAAAGTCTTAATTAACCAACATAAAGTATTTAAAGAACATCCCATCTTAAGATAATTTCAACATATTCCTCATTCTGCAACAGAGGTACTGAGAAAAACTGTCACTTTTCACACCCAGAAATCAGTCCTGCTGCTCCAGTCTAGAATAGAAAAGGGCTCTACTGTAAATTGCAGACAGTCTTTAAGGTAAAATCAAGAAAATACAAGAGATTTTGTCAAGTTGTTTGAAGCTCTGTGTTTAATTTTGCTGCTGCACTGTACAGAGAGATTGCATGTATAATTGAGTATAGTACTTGTGCTTGCATCCAGAGCCAGAAATATCTGTGACTCATGCATGTTAATCTACACCTCCTGTGATCATTACATTCTACCAAAAGAAGTTCCCCTTTCTAGCTTCCATGGATGCAAATAAATGTGAGTGCCCTGTTCAGCCTTTCTGGGCTTGAAGGAGTGATGAAAACCTTCTCCACACTTTTGACAGGTTCTGTAACCATTTTTAGGCTTCTCACCACCACGAGCAGTGCTGATCCCACAGGGAGGACCTGGCCAGGTTTGAGCACTGGACCCACAGTGTGATTGGAGGTGTCTGGACATAGAAAACCCTTGTGACAGCATGGCTAAAATCCCCAAATGCACATATACACACTCATTCAGTCTCCTAAAAGATAATAGTGGGAGTCACCTATATGTGTCACTCAGAGCTTCTCCTGGAGGAAACTGTGAATGAGGAAAGCACAAACCTGTTTTTAAATTCTGTAGTTTTCAACTCCCCTGCCTCAGCTTTGAGGAAGGCACAAATTGCAAAAGCCAGCAACAACCAGGTTCTTCCATCCTTGCCTTGCTGGTGCAGTTGTTCACCTGCTGCGGCTCAGGACAAACTTGCCTTTACAGAGCCATCATTGCATTCTCAGCCAAACCAGAGATGGACCAGATGTGTGCCTTGTCCTCCCTGCTCAGGCAGCAGCTAGCTTCACCCATCAACACCTCCACATAGCCTCTCAGAGAAATAATTAACAGAGAAATAGTGTCCTGTCTGACATTAGGAGGCACAAATACCGTCCCCAGCACTGCCATCTGCTGAGTTAGAAGTACCATGACTGCACTTGCCAACCTAGCTCAGCCCCGGCCAACACTGAAGTGCCAGTAGCTTTTATAAATCCTTTGAATTCTTCTCTTCCCCTGTGCACTGGAAGGAAGTTATTGCAAAAAATGTAATGGTCAGAAGTGATAGAAAATATAAAAATCATTCAGAAATAAAGAACAGACTACAAACCCCTCTGCTCATGGTCTGACATATCTGGCAGCAAACACAACTGTGAATTTATAGTTGCACTGGACATGGCAACAGAGACTGAAACAAATATTTGTGACTTTTATCTTTGAAACACTTCACCGGTGTTAAAACAGTCAGAAAAGCAAATCTTCTGGGCAGGTCTGTATTTCCTTACTGCATAGTCAGTGCAAATTCTCTGAGAAAAAACCCTGAGCTTCTCCCTGGTAGCAGTTTGGCTCCTTATGAGAGATAGAACTCCTGTCAACTTAAGCATTAGATGGATATTGGTGTAGGATTTCATTTGATATTTGCATAGATTGAGTGAATTTTCATATCCACTACATTGCCTAATTAGTTTTACTGAGGTATTTGTACTGGAGCCTGCAAGATCTCACACATTTTCTGAGTGTGGCAGCTCAAAAAATGCCTCACAGCATCTTCTATAAACAAGTCTGCTGTGCTCACACTTGATGCCTGTGTGCCTTCCTTCATCAGCATGGATTATAACTTTTTAAACCCAGGCTTACTAGGCTTGTGAAGATTTAAAGCTCTAAAAGGACTGAGTAACTACAATTCCAAATATGACTTTGGCACGTCTCTACTGTCAAGTAGTTACCCACTTGTTAGCAAGCGTCCTATTTATGGAAATTTTTTCTGTGGCTCAAATATCACAAGAGGCCACTAAACCCTTCACAGTCTTTAAAAGCATGGTTACAGGTGAATGTAAGAGCTCATACAGTCTAGCCCTCCTGCTGTACTGTCAATTTGAGTTGTTTAATATGAGTTACTCAAGTTGCTTTGGATATAACCAGAGGACTTGGGATCAGGCAATGCCACATTTCAATTATCAGTACCATGTGCTGTTTTCACTGGAATTTTTAAACATCTCACATTTATTTGTGCTGAAATCTTCTGACACATCTCATTCCTAAGGTGGTCTGAGATAAGAAATCTGCTCACAGCTGCTTCTAAATTCTGCTTCCATACAAGTTATCACTTCTTAGCATGTTTCAACTGGTAACTCAACAGCTAAACCCTTTACCGCTCATTTTTAGTTCTCCTGTATCTTTTCAACTAATCTGAGACCACTAGCAGGACTATAAAAAGGAAATTCACATGGTTAATATATTTCTCACAGTGTGCAACTGATTGAATATAAAGTTTGCTGAGCTGCAGCTATTCATGCACTGCCTGGCTTTGACAATGACACCACAATAAGGAGACACTGAGCTCTGAGTTGCTCCTTCAGCTCCATCTCGCCCTGGTTGGGGTTCTGTGTGCACTGGGAGGTTTGTGAGAGCTCACAAGGAAAAGCTGGGGACTCAGGGCTCCATGGGTATGCAGGGATGAGCTAGGGCTCCTCAGCTATGAATGCTGAAGCTTCACCAGCTAAGGAAGGACAGGCTTTAAAAATTCCTGTTAGGGAACTTTTATCCAGAACATTTCCTTGAACTGCTTTGTTAAATTCAGAGTTAAAAAATCTGGAAATGCATCATTAGATGAGAAAGATTTTTATTACAGCAACACATTTATAATTTTCTTATTCACTGCCTCAAATTTGACTTCAGAAATCTTCAGAAAGGAGATAAAGAGGAGGTTTTGCAGTCCAGATACTGCTGGGTTAAATAAAAATTATTTTCTAACACCTTTGAAAGAGAAACTGTGTTTTCACACATAATAAATGTCCAATGACAAACAAACACACAAGAAGAAGTTTTCATTTTTCCTCTTCAGTGTACTTTCAGATAAAAGGAAATCAATAGTTGCTGTGAGAGCCACATCAGAAAGATCAGCTTATTTATGTATGAGCACAGCTCCCCGACCCCCCGAAGATGTCTGTGCCATTCCTGGGAATAGGTCAGACTGGCCTGAGGGCAAAAAAATTCAAGGACAGAGTACTCAGCAGTGACATAGACTTTAATCTCCGATAAACTGATGACTTGTCAAAGCAAGAGAAAGTTTTGTACTTTGCTATGGTTGAAGAACATGTTTTTTTACTTCCTTTCTATGCAGCAAAACTCAAAGAATACTTCTTTTTTCCCTCCCACTACCCTTCCTTATTCTGCAAAATGCATTTTTCTGCTTAGAGAGGTGTTCCTCCTTACAACAACAGAATGGAATTATCTGCCTTAGGGGAAATGTTTTAATATATTCATAGACCAAGCAATGGACTATGTACTTCTGTTTATCGAGGAACTCTAAATTGTTTAATTATATATATCTGTATTTCTGCCCCAAAGCAGAAGCCAGACCTTTTGTTGAATTACATATATTTGTATTTCTGTCCCTTACTGAAGTCCCAAAGCAGAAGCCAGACCTTTGCAGCAGACTTTAGGCTGCTTGAGACCCACAAGGCACTCGTGGATCCACGCCGGTATTTTCTCCAGGACAAACTCACCAGCAGGCTGAGCCTGGGAATCAGGAGAGGACCTGGTGTCAGACTTTGAGAAGGAAACCTGTTCTTCACAAGGCTGCACTAAATTGTAGAGATAATGAACTGGGACACACTTTGCTCAAGTGGGCAGGAGAGCTAGAAATGCAAATTCTGGTTACATACTGTGTACCACACTAGACCTATCCTTTCTCAAAGATTTGACTGATTGAAAGAATATTTTCTGTTGTAGATTTAGACTTTTATCTTCACTCATTTTATTGCTGCAAGCCTTAACAATTTCCAGCAATTCTTCCTTGGCATATTTCTGGATTAGAAGAAAAAGTCAATCCCCTCAAAAATCTATTTCCAGATTCAAACTTATTATGAATTCAAGCTCAACTCCATCTCTTCTCCACACCTACCAAATGCTGTCTAAGATACTTGGCACACAAACACAGGAGAATGAACTGAAGGAAGACTAAGAAATCTCATCTTCCAGACTGTCAAAATTTTATTTTCAAAAAGAAAATACTTTCCTTTTTACAACAGAATCCTTCATGACAGAGCACGAACACAGATACCCAGGCAGGGCTTTGAACTGAGTACACTGAGTCATTAGTAACTTGTAATTATTTTCTTCCTTTAGTTTCCAGCATTGTCTCCCTGAACAAATGGTACACATTGTGATCATTTTAGTTGTGTTGATTCTGACAATATTTATTACATTTTATTTGGAAATTAATGGGATGCATCTCTCAAACTGTCAAGTTGTGAGTGCAAGCACAGACAGAAGTTTTGCTGCAATATAAATAAGATTGCATAAGAAGTAAGCAAAGTTCAAATATCAGATACTGCTGAGAGACATACATCAGCATTAAAGCACAAAATGCTTCACTGTAATAAGCAATGCTTACAATGCTTACTGTAATAAGCAATAGACACTAAAATTATGTTTACTAAGGTACTCTCATTTGCCAAAATCTTCCCTGACTGTCCATAAAATGTTGTAGTCTCCAGTTTATAGCAAATCTCATCTAGAAGGAGTCAGCTGAGACTACTGAGTTTCAGAAAACAAGCAGACAAAACACCATTCGTCCATTCCCTTTTCTGTAGGAATCAAAGTGCTCTATTTGAGGTGGTACAGATTTTTTCCAAATGCTTCCTAACAGAGAAATCAAAAAACAAAAGTAACATTTCTTACCAAGCACACAGAAAATGGATTTAGAAAATTGCATATTGCTCACACTGCTCCTGCATAAAGTTTGACCTGCTGGAGTGACACAAAAATTCTCCTTCAGGTATTCTCTGCCAAGTACCAAACTCCAGAATTTGAACAGAATGAGAATGGACAACTTCACGCATGTTCTAACTTCCCTTTATCCCCTAAAATCCTGGAGGGTCTGAATAAAACATTACTAAAATAATTCACAATTAATTCCCTGTGGAAAACTCCGGACTTCCCCTTAAGATTCCTTGCACAAACTCTTCATGTCCTTTTGCATGAAATGCATGACAAAAGAGCAGGTATTCACAGGTGATGCCTTCTCTCAGCTATATCTAAAGTAAAATGTTCCAAAAAAGGGCGAGACTGGAATGTACGTTTTGGGGTCAGGAGGAACCACTTGCTACAGTGATCTTTGTTCTTGGCTGTAAAGGGGTTGAGCCAGGAGGGACAGGGGTTGATGATAAAGGCAGGGATTGTTTCACCAATGCAAGGTGACTCAACAGTCTGGATGTGGAAACAGGGACCACACAACTGAGTGCAATGCCTCTTGAGGGGGCACCCCAGAGAAAACTTATTATTTATTATCCTAATCCTCTGCTAGTGATGGTGAAAAGCTTTCACAGAGCTTCCTGAAGACAATGCTTCACTGAGGAGGAGGCTTGATGTCAGCTGGCTGGAGACAGCCTGGAAATCTCAACAGAAAAGGGGCATGAACCTCTCCTGTGCAACTTACCCTGGCTGACCTCGGCATCTCAACACTGCTGGGATTCTTCTTTGGGAATCACCACTGTGTCTTTGTGATGAGAAATGAGAAGAGTCTTGGTGAGGCTGGAAGCTCTCTAAGAAAACAAACCTGGATATGAGAAGCAAATGAATGAAAATAAAGCAGGTTGTGTGTTCCCGAGAAGACAGCATGGAAGAGGTGGCTGGGAAAGAAGGCAGTGCCTTCCCAATCTGCACGCACACATGGCAAAAGGCAGACCATCCAAAACATAAAATTCAGTGAAAAACTAAAAAAAAAATCATTTCTGGTGATGAAGGTTGAGGAATCTTTTCAAATCCTGATTCAATTCCCAACGGGTGCAAGTCTCAAGGGAGACCAATTTCAGATTAATTGCATCAACCCTCCAAAGGATAAATACTGCAGAGCAAGTCCCATGGGATCAGTTAACAAACACAAGTACAGGAATAAGCAGTGAATCCTAGAGAAGGATAAACACAACCCAAAACAGTCATCAGCCTGCAGCTGATTGTAAAATCTCCTTTTTCTGCCCATAAACACAATGGTCCCCATACACTGTCAAAAAAAGACAAGCTTATAATTTTCTTTGTTTTAAAAACATTTGTAATTCAACTTTGATACTTAACTCCCTTCTTTTGAAATTTATGAGAGTGTGTGTATGTGTGTGTGTGTTTGTAGGCTGGTGGTTTCTTTTTTTCCTGTTTCCAGTCCACAGTTTATTTTTAGATCTAACCTTTTCTTCTGAACTAGGAGGGAATAATAAAATAAAGCAGTGAAAATCCCCACAAGGCAAAAAAAAAAAAAAAAAAAAAAGAAGAAAAAAGGTGTTACAGAACACCAGCTTTTGAGGTAAGACACAGAGCGACCTCACCCTTCCCCAAGCCCCCAGGTGATCATCCCCATAACTTTTCCTGTGGCATTTTTTTAGCTCATTCTTTCTCACCACAGACTCCTGTAGCCCTGACCTTCAGAAGCTTTCCTCCTGACCACATTACACAGCGTTTCTACCCATTGCTGTGTTCATTGCAGGTTGTTGCAATGTGCAAAAGCCCCATAGCAGGCAGGCCAGCTCAAATTTCCCCATTTAAAATCAGTTGCATGGATTAGTAAAGAGAAGAACAGCAGGTTAGAAAATTTAATTGCTTAGAAAACACTGTAGTCTCAAAACATTCTTTGGTGACATAGGGAAAGGGGGAAATGTTTCGCTGAAATAACTCCAAATAAAGAAATCTGCTTTACACAAAACCCACACAAGCACTTCTGTGTACAACTGATGTAACTGCTGACAAGTTAAGCTGTTTATGTTACCCGAGGGGAAAAAAATAAAAACAACAGAAAGCAGGTTTTCACTTGCAAGTGGAGTTTAGCTTGTTTCCAGGAAAATATAGTGGACACAACAAGTTTCTCATTTTTGCTTCCTTAGTTTCTCATTCCAAAAAAACCATTCTTCACAAGAGATTGATTCCTTCATTTTCAATGCAACAGGCAGAAATTTTGCAGGACAGCACATTGTCACATGCTAATTGTCAGATTGTCACAGTCTAATGTCACATGCTGACATTAGAAAGCTAGACTATGGATTGTTTCAAAATTTGAATACGCAAAACTACTCTAAATCACAATCTGCTTTGGCCTTCCAAGCTCTCATCAGAAAAACTGCATCAGGAGCCACTCATTACCATGTGGTTCAGAGATTTCACTGGGTCCGGGGCATTTAACCAGCGTGGCTGAAAGAAGCAACTCTGGGCAGAGATGGACACAAGCACACATTGCACATGGATTGTGCAATGAGTCCTTCCACTTGCAAATGCAGCAACTCTCAGTCTCAGTTGTTTCACAAACCAAAGTGATTCTCTAACACAGAAAAAATCTGCCAGAGAAAACAGACTGAAATAAAGCATTTGCAGACACTTTCTCCAGCCATGCTCCCAACTACTTTCAGTTGCTTCCTGAGATAAAACAGTCCCACAAGGTCCTCAGAAATATCTGTGTCTTTGTCCCTGGTCCTTCTACGTTTATCCAGTTTCCTCTATAGTTGGCACACCGAAACTCTTGGCATGAACATATGGAGCCCTTACTGCCCATGAGCTGGGAAAGTTCTGTTTTAAGGCAATAAAACCTGAATTTAGCAAATACATTTTTATCCTCACATCTAATCAAGCAAGCTGAGCATATGGATTAGATACACTAATCCACACACTTCAAGAGTTTTACATCCAGGGCCAGGAGATGGCATTTGTTTCGACTCTATGCAAAGTTCTGTCAACAGAGAGACAAAAGATTTTGAGAGAGATCCAAAAGATCATTAGAAATCTTCATGCTTGTGGGGTGTTTCTCCCATGGCACAACCTGATAACTCCTGGTTCACAGTTTTCAGACACTGGAAAGACTCCATCTCCTGGCACCTGGACACAATGAAGCTCCCAAAGAATTTTCCAGTGCTTTGCAGAAGTTTGATGCATATCATCCATCGACATCTGGGTTTTACCTACAACAGAAAAAAGTTCAAAGACCCCTCTAACATTTCACTCAGATGGTTTATGTGAACTCCAGAAAGCTTTGGCAAGTGCATATATTTTTACCATATGTACATAATGGCTGAAAGGATTTATTTTTTTTCAAAACAGCTTTCCCACTGCTTTTTTTTCCCAAGTCAGATAAGCCATGGCATGATCAAAAATATAAGAATCTTTCTCCACTGGTGAACTCCTATTCTGTGAGTCTCTTGTGAGCCTGCACAGGTTTTGCACTTTGCTTGGCTTTCCTCCTATGGTTTCAATGATTCCCAGTTTCCATTTGATTAAGCACAGAAGAGGTTAGAATCTGTCACTTTACTTTTTTCCCTAACTATTAGATGGTGCATCTTTGAAAGGTTGATACGTCTGTAAGTGTACACTGGTCTTTTAAAGAGTATACAGAGGACAGGAAAGGTCTGTGGTGCTCTCACAGCTCTTTTTCATTAGCCTAAAAGAAAATGCCTTTGTTACTATGAGACCAACACTGCTGAAAACTGAACAGAAAATTACAAAATCAGTGGTAATAGCTTTGGAGAGGGTGGAATTCACAGCTTGACTTTTTAGAACTTCAGAAGCCTTCATGGTCTGAAGACAAGGTTACCATTTTTCTATTATATCAACAGAGAAATAATCACAAGGTGTTGAACACTAAATGCATCCCTAGGCCATAAGCCTTCCAAGGTGGCAATAATTACTTTTTCCTGTCTGCAAGGCCTTTACTGTAATGAAGCCTTCACTCTATTCTTCACTCTATTAGTCACACCTAAAATAACTTTCTGCTATTACTACTGATGACTGCACTAGGCTTTTGGCAATGTTCTGTGCTATGAGAAAAGTTTGACATCTGATAACTGGGGCAAGAATGGTACACAGGAAGGTTTCACACAAGGTCCTGAGCAGAAACTGCTGGAGGCAGTCAGGAGGGCAGGAACAGCTGAGGCAGCTGAGGGCAGATTGGGATAAGGAGTTGTGATGACCAAAGGTGAATGTAGAAAACTTCTGGATGCAGCTCTGCAAACAGGTAGCCAAGGTATTTCTCCCAAGCATTTGTTTGCTTGTATAATGGGAGAGAATTAGCTACACAGAAGCTTGCACAACCATTAATCTTTTTTTTCTATCTGCCAAAATAGTTTGGCACCCATTAAACACCAGCACAACCAGGGGTAAATATCCATACCACTGTGAATCTATCATCAGTTCTCCTCTGATGAAGCTACTGACTTTGTTTTGAAAATTAAGAAACATGGCCTGGCTGTTTTTATGTTGCTGCTTCTTTTATTTATATTTATTATTATTCTATTTTTAGATCTGTAACAAGGAGATGGAAATTATTATCACTTTTCCACTTCAGCCACAAATCAAAATACAGTGTGCACTTCCAAAAAAGTAGCATTCTGTCAGTTCTCCAGTTATCCCTGATTGGCTTTTCATTCCTCCCCTAACTTCCTTCACAAAACTTTTGTCTTCACTCTTCTGCCACTGCTAGCAGAGAGTTGAAAGCTCCTCTGTTCCTTTTTGCCCAGAACTTTAAAGGACAGTGAAGGTCCTATGTGGCCACCTCTCCCTCTGCTTTTCTTCCCAGCATGTTCTCAGGCAAATCTATATTTATCTGACCTGATTAACATGTCCAGAGTCTGCTGCTGACTGGGAACCTCTCTGGAGACAACCAGGTCACCAAGAGCCAGAGCCACGAGACCTGGGGAGCCACAGGCCTGCAAACATTCTGTTCTGTATTTGGCAAATTCACAGAGCTTACAGGCACATGGATAAACTGCAGGCACTAAGAACAGGTCACAGTCGTGTTTGTGAAGGAAATATGTGCTTTACTAATTTATTTGTGTTCTTGGGATGGCCTGGTAAACATGCCAACTTGAAACAGTTTGGATGGCTTTCAACACAGCCCTCAAGAGATAGAATTCTACCGTGGGATGGCAGGATAAACCCTCATATAAATGGTTAAAAGAGGAAAGATAAAGAACATGAGAAAGAGGGGGTTTATTTCAGCAGAGGAAAATCCCAAGAGAGCTGTGTATCAGTGACCTTTGCTGTTCAACACAGTCTCAAATAAGCTTGTAAAAGGTCAGAAGAGAAGCAGGGAGGCCAGAAACTTCACTAGCCTAATCACAGTTATCCAGACAGGAGCTGACTTTGCATATGTATCTGGTAATATCAAGTGACTAGACAACAAAAGAGCAGATTAAATTCTATGTGGTTAAGCACAAAATTATGCACATCCATGGGGAAAATACTGCCATCAATTAAATATAGAAAATGATGCTATCTGAGCTAATAGTAACCCCTCAGAAATTGTAGCTTAGTCTATGATACACCAAAAACACCAGTTCTGTACTATAGACCTGTAGTTAGGTAAATATGTAACTGCATAACTCTAGTCCAGATATAAACTACAGCTTGTTTCCCTGATCTGGTAATTGTCACTGAATTGATTCCTTATGCACCAGCTCAGTACAGCATCTTGGAAGCAGCAGTACAGGATATGAAGGAAGCAGAACCAATACCTGAAGGAAGGAGGCATTTCCAGGTTGAACAACTCTCTTGGTCACTCTTTGCAGCATGTTTTCCTAGGCCATATGCAAACCTATCTAATTATAGATTATAAAGCCTAGCATGCTGGAATAGCAGCACCTTACAAAATCAGTAATGTCAAAAGGTGGACATAATTGAAAACAATATAATTATAATCCTGCCAAGAGTTGGCTCTGGCACGCTGCAGGAAACAAACCAGAACAGAGCTGTTCCAGTGGGTTCACCAACATCAACAAAAGCTATAGCCAATTTCTAAATTTTGCTAGTGCTCCAATCAAGTAATGCTATTTTCCTCTTACTTACACTTTCCCCTAAAGAAAAAAAAATGCTCATTCCCATATAACCTCAAGGTTCCATGGCTTACAAGCAGCTTCTGTTGTCTGATCATAAACCAAACTGTCCTCCCCCTTGCTATGCACCCCATTTGCACTAGAAGTCTCAAAGTTCCACACTTAGATTGTTTCAGTTTGTGCCAGAAACAGGTTTAAAGCAGAAGTGGATGCTGTGAGCAGCTGAGGTCCTAAGGCCTGTCTCTGTCTCTTATTTCCATTTTCAGTGCACTTTAAGCTGCCTTGTGTTAGCAGTGATGGACCAATCACAGCATATATTATCATAGCATGAGAGAGGCTGAAATCTTGACTTCTAGCTGAACTAGGAAAATTGCCTTTTCTCCCTCTTGGAGTTTCTACTTTCCCGAGGTGGGAAGGAAGCACATTCAAGCAGATCTTGTAAGTGTGAAGGCAAATCAAATTCAGTTATCAGAAAGAAGAATCAGAAGCCTGAAATGGCCAATCTTCTGAAGCACCCTGCAGAGTTATCAGTGAAATGTGTAGCTATTTGCCCTCAACCATTAAGTGCCCTGCACACACAGTGTGCAGTCAATCTGAGACTGCTGCATTAGGGTCCTTGTCAGGAAGGGGAGAATAGTTTCTTGGTTTTGCCAAATGAAATTCTTCCTTGTTGGCTATCAAGTTTTCCAAGTAGCTTTCTCTCCACCTGTGATTGCCCAGGTCCAGGAGAACCATCCCAGGCAGCTCTCTCCAACTTCTTGGTCTCAGGAATCTCACACAGGCAGATCAGAGCTGCTGGTGACAAACCAAAATGTTTGCAAGAGAGATCACACAGTCTGAGCCTCCAGCTGCTGGGCTGCTGCCAGAGCTCACCCTCGGTCAGGGGTGGCTCCATGTGGTGGAAAAGTCTCTCCTCCAGCCCGTGCTTCCAAAGAAAGGCTCAGCAGTCTCTGTTGTTTGGTCTCAAGGCAGTTTATTGAAAGTTTTCTAAAAGATTTTCTCCTGGGGCTGCTGTGGTTTGCTCACAGCTCAGGCAGAGGCACACACACACCCTGACATCCTCTCTGACTCCCGACTGCTTCTTCTCTCCCCACCAAGGGCTGCTGCTGTCTTTTATATGGTACATTATGTGTTACATGTTTACAGTTTTTCCCCAATGCCTATCACCTATATTAAATGGTGCTTTTCTATCTTTTATATGGTACATTACCTGTTACATGTTTACAGTTTTTCCCCAATGCCTATTACCTATATTAAATGGGGATTTTCTATCTTTTATATGGTACATTACGTGTTACATGTTTACAGTTTTTCCCCAATGCCTATTACCTATATTAAATGGTGCTTTTCTACTCTAAACCAATCTGTGAGTGCCAACATCACCAAGAACATGGAGGTAAGGAAGAAGAAAGAGGGAGGACAGGGCAGGCCCAAATCCCTCCATCTTAAAACCTCTGACGCCCATGTACAAAACCAAAACCCCCCTGTACAGGACTTAAAACCCCCCTGTACAGCATTCAAAAATTTGTCCCTTTACTTTGTGACTACTACTATAATATCTAAACTTTTGTGACTTCTTGTTCTTCCTGCAAGGTTGGTAAATCATTCCATGGTTCAAACCCAAAATCACAGCTGTTTGCAGGGTCTCAAATGCTTCTGACCTGGGCCCGGAACCTCCAAAAATGTCTGAGGGACATTTTGAGTTCCGACAGACTGCTTACCAAGTGCCACTCTAGGTTACTTTGCTATTAACTCTTCTTTTGAAGAGTGTTCAATCTGTTGCCTAAGGAGGCAGAGAAGCTGTCAGGCAGACCTTGGGACAGTTCCTCAGAACCCTCCTCCCAGCCTCTAGCTCAGACCAGATCCTGCAGACCTGAAAAACAACAGCAGACCTGTTTCCATCAGGTGGAAATAGCTGCTCCTTTAGGAGATGTTAATTAACATCTTACAACAGCAACATCAGCAGTGTGTGGGGAGGAGGGAGCCAAAGGGAAGGTGAAATTTAAAGCCAGCCAGAGCCCAGTGGAGCAGTAGTGTCCAAGTCTTTGTCTGCCAGCCTGCAGGCCTTGGAGGGATTTCATTCTGTACCAGCCCAAAGGACACAGTTTTCTCGTGGCAGAGGTTCTGTGGAGGATGTTCCTCCCCAGCTCTCCTCAAGTTTTTTCTAACCCCAATGGGATAAATGGTGTGAAAACAGCCTTCCTGTCTTCCTGGAAATAGGATGAGAGGGTGCTGGCATGCTCCACTGCAGATTGCTGCAGGTTTGGCCACACTGCTCAGCCCAGTCAGACACGAATGGTTCTAGTCAAAAGCTGAGTTGGGATCTCAGATGCTGTAAGACAAGGGTCCATCAAACAATAACAAACAGCGTGGAACACAATATTTCACTTAGAGCCATTCTACATGATTGGACTCAATCTGTAAAATCATAGTGCTATTCAAGGGAACTGGCATCCAGATGTGTTACAGATAATTTCCCCCATAATTTTTATAATTAGTCTGTCACAGCAATACTCTTTCTTCCCCCAGCAGAGAGCTGTCAGGAGCTCCACGCTTGCCCCCATTTAATCCTCACTGTGACCAAATTTTTTATTCATTTATCTTGTGAGAGAACAAGGCTCCAAATAAAGTAACTGAAAACTCTTCTTTACTTGCACTATCGAGTACAGTAAACTTTGTAAGCAGTGATTGTGTCTGTCCCAAAATATTCTGATGATCAAAAACTGAAATGATTTGTTCTTCCCATCTCTGAGCTTCTTTCTCAGTCTCTTGTCCAGGTGGAAATGAGGACAATGTGAGGATCCCATCCACTCTATTGCAAATTCCATAGAAGAACATTGAATAGAAGACAAGAACTATTCCTAACCAGAGGGAAAGATCTTATCTGTCAGTCCATGAGCAGTATGTTTTCAAGTCTAGCATAACTTTCCTTAAACAAAACTGGGTATTTTTATCTATTTCTTACAGCCTGGCAGTTAAATAAAAATTATATATTCTGATTCTCAGTCCTTGTAAGTATATAATAGCAATAAATCATCTAAAAATAAGAAGTGCAAGTATCAAAATATGCAGTGGTACTTTCCCCTGTACTAAATCCCCAGCTTGACTTCCTTGGTCTTGATAGGCTAAAAAGTTTAATTAAAAAAGAACATACTTATCAGACCTCTTGCAGAAAACTCATTTTACCATGAATTTTAAGATAGAAACCATCTCTCCTGGGGCAACTGTAATTCTTTTTTTTTTTTTTTTTGAACTGATGTGTGGAGGCAGACTAAACAAAGCAAAGGTATAAAGAAGTCAGGTTAAAGATAGCTAGGAAATGTGCAGTGACATACTCTGCATTAATAAAGCAATAAGACAGTGGATTTCAGCCTCAAATAAAGTGAATACACAACAACTTTGCAGGAAAATGAACCTAGATTAATAAACTTTATTCTGCATTGAATTAAGAGGTATTAGAACATATCCCGTACCATTGCACAAAATGTTTCTTGACTATTTGTAAACATGGTTTTGTCTTTTCCTTTTTTATTATCCACCCAAATTACATTACTGCAGTTTGACTTTCTGGCTGCAGCCTCCAAAATTAAGTAATGGAATTTAAGTGAGGGATAAAGCCATCAATCGGGGCTGAAGTAGTTTCACTGATGTACTTTGGGGAATCCTGCCAGCTGGACTGGCATGAACCAAGGGCAGCCAGAGCAGCCAGAGCCTCGGTCATCCCCGTCAGTAGGTGCATGCCTTGCTCTTCACAGTGTCAAAATTCCAAGAAAACACCTAGATTTTGTCAAAGGTAAATTTTATGGTAGCCCAGCGAGGCTGTTGGGGACAGGTGGTGCAGCACAGGCACAGAATCACAGAACTGATCAGGTTGGAAAAGACCTCTGAGATCATCAAGCCCAACCTTTGGACCAGTCAAGACTACTTTGACTTAGTGCCACATCCAGAGGTGGTGGCTGCACCACCTTCCTGGGAAGCCCATTCCAAGGTCTGATCACTCTTTCTGTGAAGAAACTCCTCCTAATGCCCAACCTAAGCATCCATGGGTGCAGATTAAGACTGTGTCCTCCTGGGTGGAGGAGGCTGGTCCCCACTTGGTTACCGCCTCTTTTGAGGATGTTTAAGAGAGTGATAAGGGTCAGCCCTGAGCCTCTTTTTCTCCAAAACACACACAGCTCCCTCAGATTCTCCTTGTAAGACTTGTGTTTCAGACCCTTCACCAGAGGAAGGAGCCTTGTGAGGAAAGAGTCTTGTTCCAGCATTGAGGGGAAAGTCTGAAACCACAGGTTTCCCCAGGACCAGATACAGCAATTCCTGTATAAAAATTTACCTAGACTGGAAGTCTTAAATGCCTCATGCACTGAAAATGCATCATGCAAATAGGTTATATGGGAGTGAAAATTTAAATGTGAGTCACTGCACTACCATTGTACATGTATTTAATTAAATACAGTGCTCTCCCAAGAGAAGATATGAGTATTCTCTTAAGAACTGTAAAAGATGGATGTGTAGGAAGAAACATTGAAGATTTCTGATATAACTAAAAGTTAGATTATAAACTTTCTCTTTTGGACCACATTTTGCTTAACAAAATATGTTTTATTTAGCAAAAAAATGATCCCAAATGGATGGATAATTTTTTTGGAACCTCAATATATTCCTCAGAAATGCTTATATATTTTAGTTTGTCTAAATTTATAAAGCAGCTACAGACTGCCAAAAGAATTATATGTTTACTACTACAGCTCTGCTAGGATATCCTCGGTAGCAGTTTATATTGGCAGGTTGGGGAATGCAGAAGAAATATTAACACTGAAAATGTTTGGGTGGTGAGCTAGCTGTTTCAGCTGCCTCCCTAAAAGAAATCTAACACAGATTTGTGGTCAAATAACCCATAACAAAACTACAGCAGATTTGAATTAATGAAATGACCTAAAAACCAAGATCAGAAAGGGCTGTTTGTGACAATACCTCAGTCATTAGGACTGCTTTACCTTTCCACTTCTGCAAACCTAATGCTGGAGTGTGGACAGGGTCATGGGAGAAATCCATCAGCAGTGTCCATGCACACACTCCTCTCTCAGGGCGCTTCTGTTAGAGGCTCTGGCTGATGTCCCCCTAAATCTTAGCAGCCACAGTCTGCATGGAATGAGGATGCAAATCTCTGCAATGGCAGAGGAGGAGTTTTACTCAGCTTTTCACCAGCCTGCACCTCCCCACTGGCCAGGCCCCAAAGCTCTGCACGGTGACCTTGGCATACGATGGCACTCTGCTGCTGGGCAGCTGCACAGACATTCAAATCAAGGAACTGTTTTCTTCCAAAAAACCTAAGGAAGCTGCATGTCAGTCAGTTTATCAAAGCATGTCATTACCTAGAGCATATTTGTACAAAAGACAAGGAGATGAAAGGAAAAATGACATTTTTTATACAATGTAGTGAACTTCGATAAGTTCCAAAAATTGCTGTTGAAAATTTAGTCTCAGAGAAACACGTCTGGTGACTCCAAAGTTCAAATGCTGCACCATGGCCAACCTGCTGGTGTCTTCCTTCTAGCAGTCATCTCTCAGTTCTTTGCCATCAAGCTACAGGAAGAGACCAAACAGGCAGCGCACAGGGACAACTACGGACACGACTATTTGGTATTTGATAATTTTGGAAAATGCTAAGGCTTACATCAGTGGTCCACAAGAGAAGCTGTGAAATAAATGCTCCCTGGGGCAGAGAGACTCTTCCCCTCTCTCTCAGAAGAAATCACAACTTCTAAGAGTTAAATCAGTGTCTTATGCCTTGAAAATTTTCAAGTGCTCTCTTTTGTCTCACAGGTAATAGTACTGAACAGCAGCACCACCAGATCACCATGTAAAACATGAGACACATCTTTAATCGTGCAGGTGTCAATCTCTCAGTAGCATTTCTGATTTTTTTTTTTTTCCCAAAAATGAAAAGACTTTCCAGAAGAGATGTGATGCCTTAAGAGAACAGCCTGGGCTTGTATGTCTTCTCTGTGTTGTACCTTCTGAAACATTAAAAGACATAGGCACTGCAAGAAATAACCTGCCAAATTATCTGTGTTCTGGTAGAGGGTCTGAAGGGCAAGAAGCAAAGCAAACAGTGATTTATTTCTGCCATTACATGTCTTTGCTAAAGCTTGAATAGAAGTGACCCCCGCAGAGGGTTCAGAGCTGATGTGGTGATGCACAAAGGTTCCTCACAGCCTTGGTGGCTGGGTCAGACACTCCATCCCACTGTCCCGCCCGATTATCTATCTCCTTGGGAATTTGCCTTTGCGGGAGCTGCAGAACAGGCTTGGCTTCTCATTCCTTTCAAACACTGCCACTTCCTGGCTCGACTGAACCACTGCACTGCTTCACTTACAAGAAAAGCTGGGATGTGGACTGAAAAGGACTCGACCCAGGAATTACCTAACATTACTGTAAGAGGCTGATGCCCTAGTTTGGAGGAGGAGGAAGTCTGATAAAGTTTGTTTTTATCTTGAGGAAACTGTCAACTGTTTTGGGACCAGTTTTGGGACCAGTTTTGGGACTGGTCTCAAATCTTCCATTTACTCATCCTAGTAACTAAAGTAACTAAATCTGCAGAGCAGCCACCAAGCTACAGCATGCTTCAAATGTCCCCTGCCAGCTCCCTAGAAGAGATGGGATACTTCTACTCTTAAAAAGCTAATGTATTACTCGATTAGCCCCCTGGATTTTATGTATTCCTATTATATTCTCATAATTTCAAATATTCCTTTGGAAAGTTAAATAAAACTTGCAACTATAAAAGAGAATTTCTGCTGGTTTCCCGTAGCTGAGTTTATTGCAAACATCTCAAATGAAAGTTTCTTAGGGCCAACAGTTAATTTGCTTCAGATATTAGCTATAAAATCTCACCGAATCCTGCAGTCCTCAAGTGTCTCTCTTAGGCAGGCCGTGGTCAGCTGCAGGCTTAAAAAAGAAACATTTGAACATGAAGGCACACTATGCATATTTAATCACTTTTATACATTGCTTTTTAGGGTGCCACAAATATTTGGAGAACATCATCTCTGTCTTTCTCCAAATGTAAGACAGGTGGTGCTAATGAAACTGCAGTGGGTGGGTTTTAAAAATACCTCCCTGCAGAGATTTTTAGGAGTGGTTGATGTGACTGTCATGCAGCTTTCCTCCAGTACTATTTATAACCAGCCCAGCCATCTGAGGTGCCCTTGAAATATTTCATTATGTCAGCATATAACATTATGCATACACTGCTGGTTCCCTCTGGCACAAAGCAGTTGGAAGAATTGTCCTGCAAAGAAGAGCTTTGGGTTATGTTCCACAAAGCTGGTGAAAGCCTGGAAGGACCTCCAAAATGATCCAGACCTCCAGGAGTAACCTTACTTAGGCTCACAATCTGTTTCCATTGCAAATCTGGAAAAGGTCTGCTTTACCAAAGTACTTCCAAACTTACTGCCAAACTCACCATGAGAGCTCTGCTTGTCCTGTCCCCTGGCCCCTTCATTTTGTCCAATAGTCCAGTACTCAATCAGTGAGCCAGGTCTATTGAAGTACCTTCATGCCCACAGATTGCACATAAAAAGCATGGCTGGATGAGGGAAGTTTTACAAAATAGTTAGAGAAATGCAAGGCTGGCCAGGATGAAGAGAAGATATCAAACAGCACATTAAACTAAACTCAGCTTTTTTTGCACTCCACTTTTTTTGGTCTAGGATAGGCTCTGCAGAACTCACAATTAGCTCAAGAAAATTGACTTTTGAAAGCATGAGCATGGACATACCCCCAAAATATAAGCCAGAAGGAGGCATAGCTTTAAAAAAGCCATTACTTTAAGTGCTCTCTAAATGTCAGTCCTCCTTTGTGAAACATTTCACAACAGTCCACCCCTGGCTGTGACCCCACTTCCAGTCTGTCTAGAAAGCCTGTTGCTTTGAAAAGCCATCAGGTTGCTGCTGCACTGCTGTTACTGCACTCAAAGCCTATGAGCAGCTCAGCTTGTGCTTTACTTTGCCAGCTATAATCCTTTATTCTTGCCCTGAAGAAATATATTCCATCCCCAGCAAAGGTGAAGACATGAGGAATCTGTGCAAAGCACTTAGCAAACCTCGTGATGATCACTTACAGAGGCTTTCCAGGAAGAATTGTTTTTCCTGCCAAGGTGAGCACTGCCATCACACTGCAAGAGATGGGAAGTATTTAACATAGGCATGCTTGATAGTGGTAAAAGTAATAGGCTTCTTCTTCTCTTTTACAAATTATTGGTGGGCTTTAAAGAGAGTTTATTCAAAAATGCCTTGGAAAATTCATAAATGCACAAAGTCTGCCTGCAGCTAAGCTGAGATGTGCCTCTTTGTCCTTTAAAGACAGCTTGCAGCAGTGGTCATCCCATCCAGTCTTTACAAAAAGAGAAGCAAGAAAGATCTGCAACCAACTCTTTGTCTACTACCCCTCCTGCTACTCTGCACATACACAGCAGTAAAACCCAAGCAACTTTTGCACCAGGATGATTTATTTTTAGGCTTTGTTTAATTCTGACACAGGGACACAGTGGCAGGAAAATTAATGACTATTGAGGAGCCTTGTCCAACCCTCTGAGGGCTGTCCCAGGAGAAACTTCAGTGTTCAGGTATCACACCCCTGAATGAGGATTCAGGAGCAGCTCTCCAGATCAGGTGCCTGAGGGAGTTTGCTGCCTAGGGCTGTGAGATGTTTTACGAAATGCAGAGGAAAATCAGTTCTGGATGGCACATGACTTACTATAGGATGTTTAGGGGAGGAAACAAAGGCAGGAAAAGGGAGAGGTTTAGGTGATTGGAGGCATGAAAAAACCCACAGGAAAACAGAGTTGCAAAGGGATTGAATAGGACCAGGTTTGTGTAAATAGTCAGCTCGTCAGTACCTATGCCTTACTGTGCCCTGTAGCTGGTGTGTGTCTGTCTCATCTTGCACAGTGAACTCCTTTCCACCCCCTTCTGCACAGAGGCACTCAGCTGCGTGTGCACGTCTGGCGCATGGTGAGTGATGTGTATGTGCTGGTCGGTACCAGGAGCTGGAATGGAGCTGTGGCCTCCAAGGCAGGTATCCCCAAGCAACAGCAACTGGAGAGACTGGGATTTGGTTCCCAGATTTTGGACAGGCAGGGACTGAGTCCAGTCCACCTTGTACTGAGTAAATGCTTTCCCTGAATGACTTCAGCTGAAGTTCAGAGGCCCCAGCACACACAGGCACACACAACCACGTGTTCTGCTATTGGTGCCAGCCCCAAGCTTTTGTTTTGTCTTTGGTTTTTAGACAAAAATGCCTGTTTTTCTCAAAACGTTGCTCTTCCTTAACAAATGCACTTTTGCAAGCAGCATGCTGTTCAGCATCTGATTCTTTTGCCACATGTTATGCATGACTTTGGCTGCTCTGAAACAAGCTACAAATGGCTAGCAAGGAACACAGCTTTCAAATAGACCCATTGCACAGTAGGACAAAAAGCACATGCATGAGTGTCAAGGAAAGCCCATGTAACTCAGCTTTCATGTCTGTTGTCAAGAAGTTGGGTTTGTAAACAGCGGAGAATAAAACCAAGAGGCTTCCTGGATTGCAATTCTAATGGTAAGAGAGGTGTGTTAGCAAACAGCCCAGTGTTCAGTGACAAAGCCAGCTGTCCCCACTGCATCACATCATCTGCTGCCATCATCTACCCCATCCACTGCTCTGAGATCTGTAGATCTCTAGACCTTCTAGTTATGAGGAAATCTCTAACTGCTCCTATTCAGAAAATGGATCCACCATTGGCTTGACCCAGTTGTTTGCTTCAAGAGTGGTCAGCTGAGCAATCCAACCAACACTGCCCTGCAGCCATTAATAAGAACTGAAATGAACCAGACCAAAAAAGCACTTGGAAAGGAGCTGCCACAGTGTGATACAAAATGCCTTAAAGTGAAACAAAAGAAGTAAGGGAAAACCAGCTAAAGAGTTCTTTGATAAAGAAAGAAAAACTGCAGCTGAATCAGGAAAATCCAGCTGTAAAATAATCAGAGCCATTTCTGGACTCCAATACCAAGAAGACTAAAATAAGTGGAATGAGCAAAGAGCTTGAACATGCAAAAAG
This sequence comes from Lonchura striata, assembly GCF_050655825.1. Lineage (NCBI taxonomy): Eukaryota > Metazoa > Chordata > Aves > Passeriformes > Estrildidae > Lonchura > Lonchura striata. The sequence goes on along the minus strand of NC_140740.1, from coordinate 84,036,332 downwards.
AAAAAAAAAGTATAAAACATTGAGGTCTTAGAATGCCAAGTTGTGCCTGCTTTCATGTTGAAATCTTGCAGACATGTGCTCCTAAAGCTCCTGTGAGTGCCTGCCAGCAGATGGGTGGGATCTAGGTGACACTGGCTCTGGATCAATACAACGTTTAAAATAGCTGCATGAATCTCTGATAAAACTGATCTGCGAGAGGGCAGATGGATGATAGGTGGACTGTTGACTTCTCAGCTAATGACTGCACCCTAGCTGTCACTTTGATGTTGGGCATACCCATTCTCTAAAAAATATGCCTTCTTTTGCCTGAGGCTGGCTAGCTGGTGGCTCCCCATGAAGATACATGCTTGTCTTTGGATACCCCTCTTGCTACTTCAGGGCTTACCCCTCCCACTGGTTTGACCACCTCAGAAGTGATCCAATGACCCTGGACACCCCAGGACAGTTTCTTCCTCCCTAGCTCCACCTTGGAGTCTCCTTTCTGAACAAGGACCCGACTCTCACAGCCACAGGACTCAATAAGGGCCTTCTTGCACAGTTCTGCACTGGGGCTGCTGGGTCACCAGGAATCGTGCAGGGACGCCAGCCCAGCACCTCAAACATGCAACAAGACATTAAGTGGTATGCAACCAAATCAACCTCATGTACTGAAACAGGCATTTCCCATCTCATCTCTCTTTTCCATTGTGTCTTTTTCCAATTACTTAGCACCCAGAAGTGTACAGACTTCTCTGACATCCCAAGTAATCTCTGTGAAGCCGATATTTTTTCTGTTGTCTAAACACAAACTTCACTGTTTCACAGTCAGCTTATCCTTCATGATGACCTTCAGAATCTCCTGCAGAATTCAATATTTTTCTTTGACTTTAAATTCAGTCTATCATCAATTATGTAGCAATAGCTGTCCTTTCAGATCCACAGCCACAATAATCACATTTTGTATGTTCCAGGCACTTAGTGTGTTAGTCTACACACAGTTCTTACCTCTTCCATGAATTATGGATAATGATTGATTAGTAATGAAATCAACCTCCTCTCCAATTCCAGCACAAAATCCAGAAAACAGTAGGCAATTTTTAACATCATGACTATCTGTGTCTGCAGAACCTGATTTTAAGAGAAAGACTACAAAAAGTGCTTCATCATTACGTCTGTTTATCAAAAGCTCTTCTGAACACCTGAAAACCATGTGCAAGATGGATTGTGAGCCCAGATTGAGATCCATAAAAAGGAAGGCAAAAACCTGTGCAAAAGTGTGGAGAAGAAAGAGAAGGGCAGAATCTCTGACCTTTGCCTTCCCTCACCCACCACTGCCTACTGTGAGACACCCTGAGGCCTCCAGGAGCCGACGCTGCCAGCTCCAGGAGAGCCCTCTCTGATCCTTCTTCCTTGGATCCAAGCCACAAGTGGAGCTGTGGAAATCCCCCATCTCCCTGATCCTGACTTTTGTGTGAGAGCACTGTGAGAGGACCAAGGCTTGGCTGTGGGGATCAGGCACCTGATTTCGAGCCTGTGTTTCGGAGCAAGGGTGGCTGCTTTCCACCTAAGCTGCTCCCGAGATTGGAGATGGCAGATAATTCACTCCAAATGGCAGAAAATAAGAAAAAATAAGGCACAAACTGCTTCACCCCAAGTGGTATCAGTGGCAAAAAAAGGTAGCAGCAGTGTGGTGGTGAGCTATACTATGCTTTTTAAAGTAAACTTAGCTATTTCTTACTTTTCTCTACTTTTCTTTCTATTTGCTTCTTTACTGTTAAATAAAATATATCAATTTTTTTTTTGTATCAGTGTATAACCTTGTTTTGGTTTTATTCTGGGATTAACTGAACCTTTGAATCCATCCTGCTTTATTCACTGAGAGTTCTCTTTGCTCCTCCATGATGAGAGCGGATTGTAACAGCACCAACAGAAGTGGCTCCTGCTTCTCATGTGAAGCAGGAAGCTGAACTGCCACCTGCATCACTTACAACAGCATGTGCAACATCGAATGGGGCACAGATCAGAGTAACTGAACAGGGAAAAATGGAGAAATGAGTAGTCAACTCACCAAGGGCAATGAAGCAAGAGGATGAGGCCCAAGGCAAGTTGAAAGCACACTTTCTTAAGAAGGACCCTCAGAGATCAGACAAACAGCTAAGAAAAATGCTGAAGGTGGGACCCATCTACTATTTCAGATCTGAGAACTTTCTTGAAGGCAATGTGAGGTTCCCCAGGTGCCCATCACAGCCCTGTGAGCAACTCTTTGCACCTGCTTAGCCTCCAGCCATTCTGATTAAAAACAGCAAAATTACTTGCGAGGCCTTGTGAGCCTGAGTAGCCAACCTTGTGTGTAAAGGACACTCTGATCTCAAAATGCTCTTGAAGAGAGAAAAGGTGAAGCAGTCCCTGTCATATCAGAATGTACAGAGTTGAGACTGCTTGTTTTCTAGGGGACGAGTCATCAGAATGAGGAGCTTGTTTCCTCTTGAGTCACAACACAGAGGATCTGTTGAGGTGCCAGTGGCAGAGGATCCAGAAATAACCCAATGTCTGTGTTTCAAATCAGCACTGATAATTTTTAAGCAATGCCCACTGCAATGGCTGCAATAAAATCTAGAGAGACCCTCAAAGCTGAGCATTTCCATTGAAATTATCAAGTCTCAGATGTTGCAGTTGCAGTCTAACACTGAAACGAAGCAGAGAAAAGATTCCTTTCTTTTCCAGAGGTGAGAGCAGCCCAAGGGATACATTCTACCTGACATCCTGACACTGTACTAGTTCCAGGCACTTCTGTAAACAGCAAAATGCATTTAAACAATAATCCAAGTAATGCTAATACAATCCATTGCAGCTAGTTACAAAGGCATTGCTCAAATGGGAAAACAGAAGCATTTGGACAATACATTGTATTACAAAATACACCAAAGCAGAACTTCTGCTCTGCTGTGCTGAACCCCGCTGAGAACCAGTAGAAAAGATCAGAAGTAAGGATATTATTTGCTGCATCAGCAGTCAGTACTGTTCCCAACAGCAATGGAAGCTGTCATATGGTGCAGCCTTGGAGCACTCAGAATCAAAGCCATTGTGTTCTCTTGAACAAGGATTCAGGCAAGGGACAGTGAACTTTGCATCAAAGAAGAAAACAAACAAATAGCCTTAATGAATTTAATAAGAATGAAGTTTCACTTTCTTCAGGTGTGTGAAGAAACAATTGCAAACTACAGACATGGGCAGGAAACAACAAACAAGGCTTTAACAGCAACATCTCCTCATGGAAATCACCCCATCAGTCTTCGGACTGAAGCCAATGGCTTTCATTTTTGTTCTGTTCTTATTTCCATGGACACATCCACATGCAATCATTAGACAAAATACACAAAGCACAGACATGTCCAATTCAAGCCCTTCAGTAAAACACCTCTACATACTGACAAGTGCAAGTGTATTGCCATGTGAAAGACTAGAAATATTTATATAGATGTGGACCACATCTTCCTTTTAGCAGCTGAATCTCTCAGACTATGCTTGTAAGCATTTTTCACCACTAATGCCAGATCATTGCTTGACTTCCTTGAAGAAAAACTAATTAAAAGGAAGCCTAAAAAAATCAAGAATATAACAAACTAAATGAGGATGGTGTTGGAAATTAAAGATGCGCAGGGACTTGTTTTGGAGGTACACAGGGATTTGCACTGCAGTGTACCTCTATTCATATGTAGCACTGGATTAAGCCTAACTTGACTTATGACCAATTGAATCCTGAGTGACTATGCCTACCTGGGTTTCAACAGCTGAATTTATCTATCTTAAATGCACATATTCAAATGATATGGATTTCTTAGCTGACTGCTCTAATCCCAAGGAAGAAGTTATTGCACAAAAATAAGTAGTACACTCAAAGTAATGATTTTTTAATAGCAGAATAGTCATCAGCAAAATAAGAAAATATCAGTTACATATAAAGTAAGAAATACCAGTAAAAACTTTGTCATATTGTATTTTGTCTGGGTTAAAAAACGCAGTTAGCTCCTACTGGCTGCAGGGCAGTTTTATGCTTTCAGGGCTAGCAAACACAACTGTTAGCAAAATTTCTTTTTGTGATGCTTGGGAATTTCAGTCAAATAGAAGTTTTTAGTCTTTATTTATCAGAATAACACCATGTTCAGGAAAGGGAGGGAGCCAGGCCCAGCACTGGTTACTTCACAGATCGATGGAAGCAACCAGTAGTACAAAGTTCAGGTAAGCATTAAAACCACGTATAATAAAGGCATGGAGGACTTGCAAAATATAACACTTCCTGAATTAGTGCTAATTTTCATTCAATTTTTAGTGACTATACACAGGCAAAGGGACTTTTCTGCAGTTTGTCTCTCATAGTGACATTTAAATGAAGCTAGTAAGTGGCAAAATCCTTATTTCCTCACAATTTCCATACAATAAAGGACAATTATACATGGGTAATATCAGTGCAAATAAGAAATGCATGTATGGATAAAACTGACTCCAAAGCAGCCCCGAGTTGCTGGCAGTTCCTGACAAGCCAAGTGTATAAATAAAGGTAATGTCCTCTCAGCATGTAGAGCAGTTTACAAGCTAAACATCTGCATTACTGAATGTAATGCAGAGGCTGCAAGAAATTCAACTACTGTTTTGCATTGTTAATATCTCAACCAGATAAGGTTGTAAGGATAAGGTTGAAAGGAACAAGTCAGGTAAGTACCTTTTTATCCAGGTACATAAAGACACCAGGATAATGCTGTTTTCCCTCTTGGCGACTGAAGCCATTTTATTTCCTGTATAGCAGTTATTTGACACACACTTGCCACAGACATTACAGTGGAGTAGTACTTTCAGCCATCCTTCTGTTTTAAGTAAAAGGCAGATTTTATGACAATGCAATGTGACACCACCTCTGTCTCAGTCACACTGCATTTATTCAGTGATACGATGACTACCACCTCTTCATGTTCCCAGGAGAGAATGGGACAAAAACTTTCAGCCACACAGCATTTCAGTTAGTTTCTCTGCTTTTATTAACAAGCATATAATATTCATTGGCAAAACACTGGATACAAGCTTCACTATCATAAAATCAAAACATTAAGCATTAATCCCCAAAAGGCTTATTCAGACAAAACTAGCCACCAGTAGTACAGAAATTACACAGCAACACAAAGCATAAAAAATTGTAAACTTTTGAATGAAGCTAAGCCAAAAATATGGTTTTACACTCTGACAGTTCGAGAATCTTTATTATGCCACGTATGAGGATAAAAGGCTTAGTGGTTGCACTGGCTAATTGTCCCTTAACTACAAAATGATCCTGTTTGCAGAAGGAAAGAACAAACTTTCCTTTTGTTCAGATAAGTCACTTGAATTAAAGAACCTATCAAACCAATACCTTCCATTTCAAACAGAAATAACAGAATAAAAAAATAGTTGAATATCAGTACTCAAAACTCAGGAGTTCTTCCTTAAGCCATACCTCTGTTTGAATGAATGATCCCACTGGTTTCTGTGGAACCATCCAGGTTATTAGCAAAGTTACCAATGTAAATGTTCATAGAATTGGACATTTAGTTCCTACCCTACCACCAGGACATGGACAGGTCATTGTGGTTTCAAAAGACCTCCAAAATATTCTGAGTAGGATAAAATTTGGAACAAATAGTAGAGTCATACCTTTAATTTGTATACAAACAAACAGGTAAAACATTAGCTGTTGACTTGCCACAAGACTCAAGTTCCTAGGTAATTTTTGTCCCGACTGCAAGTGTTGATGACAGCAGAGATTGAAGCATTGTTCCATGTTCTTTAGTGTTCTCTGCAGCTTTTTCTTCAAAAATAGATCTCAAGACCCAAGTAACATCTAATTGTATCTTATGTAAGGAGACTTGTGGGTGGAACAAGTTCTGTTACCAACTTTAGGCATTAATGTTTTCAGTAAAACATCCAAACCGAAGTGATTACCTGAGGAAAAGTAGAAACTTGATTTTTCTGTTCAGTAAAGCCTTCTGTACAGAATGTGTACCTAAGTTTCATCTCACTGATGTACAGACGGTTGGCTTTTTCCTATTATATTTATCTCAATGTAATATGCAGAATGCTGTAAAATAGCAAGTTATATTTATCATCTAGTAGAAAAAAAAAAAAATCTGTAAATCCCCTAGGACTGTGTTGTTATAAAGACAATAAGAGCCAGATAAGCTTTCAAAGGCTCATAGCCTATTGGAAAAAATAGCACCATCTTCGCTGTAGTCTGATATTTTTTACGGTCCCATATCTCCTGAGTGACAGTGTTGTGTATACTATTGCACAACCAGTAGAAAAAATATTCCCAGGTGTGATGGTACACAAATATACCAGACCTAACAATGGCACAAAACATTTTCAGATAGGCTGTAAGTCTTGTTGATTGCTTCCACAATTCACATTAAGGTTTCTTGCAAGATCGTTTATTTTAAAATATTGCTGACAGATAGTTCTTGTACTTACAGAAATTTTTAAATCCCCCATTTCACTCATAAAATAAAAAATGGAACAAAGCATAAAACACACATGCCCACCCCCAAATGAGAAAAGCCATCTACATTCCTTTTAAAAGTAATGGTAAGTAGATGCTACATTTACAATTTAAACGTAAGCCTAATTAATGCATGTTTCCAACCTATTGCACAAAAGCATAAGTAATGCTCTTTATCCATACAAAACAAAAACATACAAATGAAAGCTACTCAAACTCAATGTAAAAGGAAGAAGCTCATAAAAACATCTTACAATTTCAATTTATATGCCCGTAAATAAAGCTGGACCACTAAAACCAAAAATACTTGGATGGTAAAATAAGACAGAAGGCTTAAAATAGAATAAATAATTTTATAAAGTTAAAATTTAAACCCCCAAATCTTATTTAAATTCAATATTATATATTCTATCTGAATTCTTTATTTTTAATGAAAGTATACTTAATGAGACTCTAAGCCCAGGTGATTCATCAGTCTCACTGCTGCTGAGGATAATGCAACAAGATACTTCCTTACTGCAACTATTTACCAGCGTCAGTAATTGTAAAAACTACTTCACAGTAATGGCATCTTCACAAAAGCCAAAATCAACTACCATGACCTCATCAGGACTAAGAAATATCTATGGCCAAGTCCAAATTTCTGTCCAATTTTCAACAGTATCAGGGTTACTTTACCCAATATAATCTTTATATAAATTGTCTCTTAAGTGTCACAGAAATTAAACAAGGCTCTGACCCAAAGAAGACCTTGCTCTACACTGTAGTCTTTTAGTGAGACTAACATATGGTACAGACACAGTCACACCACTCCTGAAGGCAATTTTTGTAGTGAAGATGTTATCACATGTGATTTAGAAAAACAACTGAGTAACTTTGGGGTTTTTTGTTGGTTTGGGGGTTTTTTGTTGTTTGGTTTTATTTTTTTTTCTGTTTTTTTTTTTTTTTTACTGGTGCGGTTTTATCAGATTAAACACATTGCAAAAGCAGTTACACACAATTACAAGCAAAACCCCAGCTATAGGTATTAATACTGGCAGAGTTTTCTATATACTGATAGCACCATAACAAATTCAAGTGATCCTAAAGATGGTTATAAACTTATATGTTTTGTATTGTAAGTTGTTCCAGCAAGAGATAGATTTGAAAGGCTTCTGAATTTGTGTTTGTAATTAATTTCTCAGTTGCTCAAGTACACAAGGAAGAAATTAAATCCCGATGTACTTTAACAGCACTGCGTCAATATCTAGTCATACAAAAGTTTTCTGCAGTACACACACTTGAGGTAGACAGATCTCATTTATATGTGTATATGTATATATATTTTTGTTTGTGTGTGTATGTATATATATATATATTCTGATTAAGGTGGTTAATCAGAATGCTGTCTGGCAGCTTTAGTTTAATGTCTACATCAGGTACAGCCACGGCGTGTATACTCTGGGTGCACAGCGCTGGGACCCTTACAGTCCTGTCCACATTCTCAGGGCCTCAGTGGCAAAGCCAGTCTCTTATTTACACTAGAACAGCAACAATCACGTAAGAAACAGCTCCAGAGAGGCCCAGTATGTCAGCTTGTGTACACATCTATACCACCTGCATTGACTGCTTTCATGGAAAGTTTTAAACATGGTAGACACGTGATCTTGTTTGTTCTTTTCTGCCAGATCAAGTAATGCTAAAGACAGAAAAAAGAGCTGAAAATACAGAAACAGCAAGACAGAATCAGAGCCAGATTTGATTCCATGAATCACAGACATGCACACAAATACCCAGATGTGGAGTTCTGCGTAACCTAAACATTCAAATGCAGTTATCTTAGACTTTCACCCACAAGGACAGCAGCATGTTCTAGCCTTTGTGTGGCTCTCCTTTCCATCTCTGCAATTTAGGAGGCTCCCTTTCATTCTCTGCTTACATTTTTTTTTTTTTTCATTTTCTTCCTACTCACATCTGTGACTGTAATCAAAAAGGAGCCCTGTTGTCAAAAGTAAGCACAAGCAGCAGCAGAGCTGAGAAAGGAGAACTGAAGACTCCAGAGATAAAATTAAGGGAAATGTGCTGAGAAATGTAGCGCTTTGAAAACTCAAGAGGGAAGAATATTTAAAATGCTTAGATAAATCTCTTGCAGAATCAGCTTCTGGTTACCAAGTATCACTTTCTAGCAGAAGAAGCAAAGGAGCACAGCAAGAGGAAGCAGGGCTTCTTATCCTAAGACAATTTATCAAAAAATAATAGGGTTTAATAATATGAATAGCAACTAGCATTTTCAGCTGACAGGAAAACTCTCCCAAAAATAAGGTTATCTATTTCCAGCTGGCAATAATAGGGCATACACTGTTTTCAGTGACTTCACACCTGCGCCAGACAAATGTTCTTACAATTGTACTATGGATGATACATGGTGGATATAGCTTGCAGAAATCACTTTCAACTACATTTTTTTAAAAGTCAATTGTTTCCAAAAGTCTTACAAAAAAGTGCAGTGAGCCCTGCTAAGTGCCATTGAGGGTGCTTTCTATAACATACATAGTTACATGTGTATATAGATGTATGTACCCAAACATATATTAATGTGTATTACCTTGCATCCATTAGGGCTGACGCAAGCAAAATTACTAGTTAAGGCCAAAAGGTGCTAAAATAATCTTGTCTTGACTCTCCCTTCCTCCCCACCCCATGTAAGCTACGAATTGCATTAAGGAAAGTGCTATGGTTTCATAAGAAAACAGCCAAAGAAATTTAAAGCTGCCTGAAAGTTTTAATCAGTGAAATGAAAAATCTGCAATACTCCCAAAGTTGTCCAAGAGCCACCGTTTCAATAGCTAGTGATAGCAAATTCTCTCTAAATTAAAAACTGATTTCTGCAAGCCACAAATACATAAGAAATGTTTATTTTTTAAGAAATTCACAAATCTAGCACTTGTGAGTATTTGTCATTACGTGGTGCAATTCATACCATAGCAAAATATATATCACAGCACATTAAAATCAACTGAAATTATTTCTATTTGTCTTACCAAATTAACATGTACACAGAAGTATCAAAACTTTATTAAAACACAAGGTGAGGAGAGCAATAACTGGGCAAAAATGACAAATTTACCAGTTTCCCAGATTTTCTTAAGTTTTCAATGCAGCATAATAAATTATCACCAGTCACTGTATTATCAGGTATGTTCAATGCTCTACAGAATAACTTCAATAAAGCCAATGCAATCAGGCATACTATATAAGACAATAACACTTTGCAAAAATATAGTTTTTAAAGATTTAGAATGCAAGAAGTAACTAAATGCAACTTGGTCTCAAAAGCAACACATTTATATCACCCCACAACACTCAAACTTTTTTTTCTGTGTGTAACTGTAAGAGACAAATCAGGCTGAGCTACATGGAACTGTGAAGTGTTTTCAGTATCTGTAAACTTAATGCTGGTAGTGTCTTGCTGAGTTGAAACTTCTTTCTTCCGTACAAAAAAAGTATAAATATTGTCTGCCCAGAAGTCTAGGTAACACATCCCTAGAAGAAATATTCAGGACAGCCCACTATGAAAGCCCTCCAGTCTTCCAAAATTATTCAGCTGGTTTGTGTCATGTGATTAGTGATGCACTAAGAAGGTGCCAGATGATAGTCTCTGCAAAAAGCTCTGTCCAGAAGGACAGTAAAGTTCCCTTACAGCAAGTCCATTTTGGGTCTATAATGTAGCAGTAGAGGTGCTTTCTGCAAGACAGAAATACCAGTAAGTTAAGAAACAAATCCAGAACTAATCTGTTCAGCAGGAAAAGCTGTGTCATAAACTAAAGCTTCAATTAAAGGCAAGAGCACTATCTGATCAGTAAAAAAAATCACCAAGACAAATTAAAGGTACAACTTCATCTGTGGGACTCAAACAAGTGATAAAGAACCCTTTCCCCTTTATCTCAGGAGCAGATCTGTCTATCTTTGAAAACTCCCTAAGTAAGGGATGTCTAGAAAGCAACATTGAAGTATGTAGTACTTCACATTTAATAGCTCTCACTTATTCCTCTTCTGTGAAAGCATCTGTTGATTTTTTTTACAAATAGACAAACTTCAACAACCACAAGAGCCTGCACCATGGACTTCTGTGTCTCATAAAAACAATTACTTCAGCTTGTTTGTTCTGGACCTTCCTTGCCTCAGTTCCATTTTACATCCACCACCTCTTTCACTTAGGAAGGCAGTTTACAATTCTGCTTTCCACATGACTCACAATTACACAGATCTCTCACAGGTGAAGAGTAGACTGTACAGATGCACATCAGTTTGATGCTCTCTGTGACACCACAAAACCCTAACGTTTGCATTTTATCTACACCTACATTTAACTTCAGGTGTCTGTCACTCAGAACTGTAAAGACTTAATCTAATACTTTATCATCAATCTGTCATTAACTTAATTAATGACAATGATGTCACTGCACTGGTAATGAACTACTCAGATCCATTTCCAGGTCATTCAGAAACACCATATGAAACAGATTCCAGCAGGATTTCACATGTGACATCTCTGCATTTTTAACATACATTGACTTTACCCTGTGACTCTTACACATGCCAATTATTTTGTAATTCCAAAATAGAAAAATACTTTACTCCCACATGGACCTCTTCTAGATATGCATCCAAAGCCACTGAGCGATTTCACCTCAGTGTACACTGTATGCTTAGAATATGTTGCTTTTGCATTACAAATACAAACTTCTAGTTCCAATAACTCCAGGTATACATATACTGATTCTGTACAGCGTTGACTTCCCTCCTAAGTGTTCAGTTCTGCTGCTCATTCTTACTGCCTGAAAGGGTTAAAATTAATACATTTTGTAGCTTCTACTTCCTCTGACAGACTTGATAACAATTTGACAGCTAATGCAGTGTTTTCTTGCAACAAATACTTAATTCTCCTTTCCCTAATTTACTAGAAAGAAATAAATACTTGGTGCCCAAGGATATTGTAGTAAATATTACTAAAAGTACCTTCTATAAATGTACACTGCAGTATAGTTCCAAATTATTGCTATTTTGTAAGAATTTTATTTGTCCACTTCATGATTTACATTGAATCACTGTGTCATACCTTAAATCTCCATCTAGTAACAACTACAAACTTGAGCGTATGGTCCTTGCCAAGAATCTCTTCATTGCATAATATGTCCAGCTGACAAAATAAAGGTGACAGTTAATTCACTGGGACCAAACAGCATATTTCACATAATACTACACATTTGACAAGACTTTTTTCTTTGAAGATACTGAACTGGTAATCCTGAAGTTGGCCTGCAGACAAAAAATCATACCAGGAATGAAGATAATATCTGTTCTCAACATACAGAACTGAAAGACCATGTCAATGCCTGCCTAAGAAATATAGTATGATATGGATTTAATGTTTATCTTCACAAGTAGTACTAAGGTCCTTTGCTGAAATCTTTACAATCTTTTGATAAGGTTGAATACATGAACAAGGGGACAGAAATGTCAAAGAGAGCTGTTATATAGCATACTATGAATTTTTTTTTAGCTAACACCAGTCAGATAGCATTGTTACAAGGACAGACTTTTATTAAAAAACACTGTCTGCCATATACTTATATGCTATATTTACAGGGGTTTTACAGATACTCAACAAGTATTTTTTGTTTTCTATCTCCACTTTAAAGAATCTTTATATTAGAAACAGGGAAGACCTCAACATAAAAGGAGGATCATATCACTACTAATCAGCTCAACTACAATATCTGAACATGATAAAACCAGGGAACGTGTATGAAAACAGCAAGTTCCACCAAGTTGGCTTGTGTTACTATGCTTTACTCCATAGCTCAGAAAGGCCTGAATGTGTATGCAGTCTACTTACATGGCAGTAACTCAAACCTGGAATAGTCTGTATCAAGCAACCAAGTAACCACAAGTTCAAATTCTCCTTCTATGTTACTTGGTACTGGTACAACAATTACACTTTTTAAGAAGGCAGAAAGGGTTAACAAAGAAATAAACAGTACTCCAGAAAAGTTCAATAGAAACTAAGTAGATTTTTAACTCACATCTTGGCACACTGCATTGGAGGGCTTACACATGCATATACCAAAAGAATATATTTTAAAAACCCTTTTGAAACATTCCTTGTAGCTATGCAGCTGCTGGGCTAAAGCCAGGAGTCAGCCACCTCTGAGCTAGCTGATGACAAGACAGGACACATGGTTTTGTTTCAGGAAGACTGGCAGAGTTTGGGGATATAAGATAAGATATATATATATATACATATCTTATAAGATATAAGATAAAGAGAGTGTTAGTTTGAAACGTACAGAAGCTATGAAGGAAAAGTGATAGAGATGCAAATTGGCTGTTGACAAGTTTGAGCAGCAAGGTGTTGACACACTGGTCTAGCAAGCAGATGATTTGATTTGAATGAAATGTCTTAATAAAATTCAGTGAATCAGTGTCATAATATAGAATTCAGAGATGTCAAGATGCGAGTCAACAGAGATGTCCAGAAACTGTTACCAAGATCCAGCCAAGTGATAAACAGGGGTTACATTCATAGTTTGCCACTTTAAATTTTTGAATCTGGTCTAGGAGAAGTTCAAAGTATTTGAACTTTCTTTCCTACTGTACCTTTCAACTTAAATTATTCCCATGATACCCTGCAAAGACTCTGGTTGTGGTAGGCAGCAACTTCAGACTGAGCTTCACTAAGAGCACAGGAAAGAACAATGTATTTGTGGTGCTTTCTCTTCAACTACGCTTCAGTGCTGAAGTGCTGGCTTCTGTCTGGCCCCTGTAGAGTGCAAATGCTGGGGTTAAACTCAACTACAATCTACCAAACATGTCATCTTGCCAGAGTCCATTTTAACACATGTGGAAGCACACAACCAAGCCTTTTTTGCTCAACTATCTATAAATGCACTTGAAAATATGCACTACAAACTAAGTGGAAAGTCCTGTACAGACCCAAGAAAGGACAAGAAAATCGGCATATAACATATAATTCAAGAAACAGTGTATGCTTCTGTTTTCTGAAAATAAAATCAGAATGAAAAGACATCCTTTTGCAAAGGAACAAGCTCATCCCTTTCAAGTTTTCATATCTGTAAGCTTATTTTTTAAAATTCAAATATTACCTCATTAAAAGAAGAAAGGTTGAGTTTTTTGGCAATGAACTTCTTTAGATGCAAGACTGTTGCTTGTGCGGAGCAACGAATCCATTTTCGTTTCAATCCACGCAGTTTGCTGCTATTGCACTCCAAGCAGATGCTTACCTTCAGGAACAGGCAAAAAAATCAAGTGTTGGCTGCAATAATTGTCTGCGGTCCCCATTATGTACTCCACATGCAATTTTTATTAATCCAATACAGTGAATTACAGTACTAGTGTTCTTTAAACTGAAATGCCTAGTAAGAAAACAACGTTTTCTAAGATTTCGTAAGCTGAGTGGTAAGTAATAAGACAAAAATGTTCAAGTAGTAATTTTTGATGTTGGAACAATGCTGCTTCAGTCAAAATTCATAGGTTGTCAATATCTTAAGAGGACCATATGTTAAAAGCTAGAGCAAGAAAATAATAAGAAAACCATTTTCAATTCTTAATGATTGCTTCTAACTTAATTTCTTGCAGTTAATGCAAATGCTAATCTAGTTTAATTTTAGCATGTTTAAAAAGAATGAATACAGATGATATGGCAAATATTTCAAATTCTCACTTCTTTTCCCATCCAGCTACTCATTACAGTCTAAACTTTTTGTGATGGTTTGCTTATATTGCATTAGGAGGATCTACTACCAAGTACAATCCCTTTGAAAGTTCTCTTACGTGGCAACTGAGAAGAAAATTAACCCAAGCTAAAGTTACTCTGGACACACATAACCAGAAAACATAAAAGGCATGGCTTGTTTATACAAAAGGGAGTTCAAACAAGCTTTGTGTTTAGAACTTAACAATGGGGTTCCCTGCTTTTATGATATTTTTATGATACAGGGCCAATACTGGCTTCGTATTAAAGGCTGAAAACAAAATATATAATAAGTTAGTAAGAGTGCTGTTAAGGAAAGCTGTCTGACCATCCAGGAGCCACTCTGGCTGTCACATTCACATCACCTAAGCTGGGACTGAAGCCCTTTCACTGCTACACCCCTCACACTCACATTCAGACCAGGACTCCTTACCAGCTCAACCCCAGGTTTCCCACAGCAGATTCTCAGACACCCAGGTCCTTCAAATAGCTTAATCATGGTGCAGTAAGTAAATAACAACAGCTCCAGCTGGTGCCTCTGAGAAGGGGCCCTGAACAAAGGAACCCCTGGGCTTTCGTACCCTCACAGCACCAAAACCTGGGGGTCTCAGCTCCTGCTGTGCCTCAGTGTCCAGTCCCCAGCCTGCTGCCACAGCTCCCTGTGCCCTTTCCTGTACCAAGGGCTGGCAGTTCATGGCCTCTGGCTCCCACCCAGACTCAGCCTGCAGCTCCCACTGCAGCTGCACCCTGAGCTACCTGCACTGAATGTGTTAACAGTGCCAGAGGTTTAATTCATAATTATCCATATAATGTATCATGGTGACACTAGGGTACACTCCTGTAGAAGGTAGAAAATTACACAAATTTGTTTTGACAGCAAACTTTGAAGACTCATAAACAGTCAGAACTATAAAAAAATTTGCATGAAGATTTGAACATATTCTCTATTCCTGTCAAAACCCAAAGGTAAAACCTTATGCTTACAGAAAAGCATTGCCCAAACAGCATTGTGTTTGTATCAGAGAACAGAAAAAGTAACTTGAAAGAAGCTTATTTTCTTCTCTGTTAGATAATCAAAGTTACCTTACCAAAACCCAACAGCTAAAACACAAGATAAAACTAGAGCATGCCCTATGAGCCCACCTGTTCATCACTTCGGTGGTAGTCATTATCTTCTTCCTGTTTTTCCTCCGAAGTTTCTTTATTTATATTTTCATCTGCTTTAGTTTCACCTTAGATAAAAAAACCCAGATATATGGGATACATATATATTATCTTCATATATAAACCCCAGATATACTCAGCAGCAGCTTACCGTGTTAATACAATTAAAACAGCACAATTCAGGACCACAGTATAGAAAAAGCTTTGCTATTCCCAAATTGTCTTTATTGGCTCAAGCAACACTTGCAGGCAACAGCCCATAACATGAAAGAGGAGAACACCTACGGAGTTCAGCTGCTAGCAGCCCAGAAGCTGGGTCATTTCACAGTCTCCATGTAGGCACTACTATGGAGACCAACTTTGCCACAAGCAACATGCTATTAACAGCTAAAACCAAAAATTCCACGCACAAATAAGGGACAAGGCAACAATCCTATGCTGCCTCTATTCCTCGCTGTTAGGAAACAATTATGACTGTAATATACCCACTGGGCACAGACTTCCAACAGATCTGTTTATCAATTTACTATATGTCACCCACCAAAGACAGAATAAATAAAGGACTATTTACCATTTCGATGAGAATCTAGGTGCTGTTTTGTAGAGCATGTCTCCCCTTTGATGTCCCCTGGAACTTCCATGCCCAGTTTGTGATAAAACTCCCTCTGCTTTTTCATTTCCGCTGTTTAAAATTGCAAATATTAATCCCTGTAATAAAGTTCTAATGCAATATTTATGAAGTTATTCCAAATCCCTTCCCACTTAAGGATTAGCAACAAGTGGTGGTGGTGTCATTATTTACTGTCCTCTATGTCTCCTACCGCATCAAGTTATGCCTAATCTTATTTTTCAGAATTATAAAAGCATAGAGTTATCTGTATAATTACTACTATATTATTACTGCTAGAATGAGATGGAATTTAAAATACTTATTTTAAATTAGCAGCTAATTTTGAATATTCCCTATTTTGAATATGACCGTATTTCAGTCAAAACATTGCTTTTGAATTTTTATTCATCGTTCTCATTTTCAATATCCCAAAAATATTTTTTAAGTATCTATTTAATCACACTGATGTTTGAAAATGTTCTGGTTAAAAAGCAGCTTCAATAGATTAAACTAGTCCATTTAAATGAAAGTTTTAACATACGTTAAGACAAAAAAAATCCATTGAGTAATATTTATAAAGTATTTCTTTAGTCTAACAGATCTAGCGGATTATGAAAACAGTAATTGAAAGTTTTCTAATATGAAAGAACTCTCAAAATAGCAGAAACCAAAAGCATTTAAAAATTGCATTTTACCTCTGAGAATTCTAGAAAGCTTGCACAACAGGTATACAGTTTAACAGAAACAAATTAAAGTTATGGTATGGCAACATTCAAAAGCTGAATGATTATTCTGCTTTACATAATACTGCTTTTGGAAGAAACATCCTATGTTGCCTCCCACCACCCCCACACTGAGTTGCTGCTAGTACAGGTATGAAATCAAATTAATTGCTAAAAATTATACAAGTAAAAGAGTCTGGTTTTCCATTGTATTTTTTCTCAGTTGCCCCCCTGATTCCTGTTTCATCACTTGAAACTTTTTTTTTTTTTTTAATATCAAAGAAGTATGTACAAACTGACCTTTAAAAAGGTCACACCACAACTTACCTTCTTGGAGGCCTGGCACAAGTTTGTAAACAATATCTTGCATTGTTCTGTCATGGCTAGCAAGGAAAAAACAACAAAAAACCAGTAACAAAATCAAAAGCTTAAGTTCATGATCTTGATTGAAAACACTTCTCTTTAAAAAATTCCAGTACTATCCATATGCAACAATCTCTAAATTCACCTAAGAAGAATTTTACTTCTCAATCAGTATTTCTATCAAACCAGAAACAACAACATAAGAGAAAACATGAAAAAGTACAAGCTAAGACAGAAAACAAATGGAAGTTTGAGAAATACTAGGCTGTAGATGAATTCACCCCACTGAGTATATTCTTCTGCATCAAGACAAGTATGCCAGTAATAATCTAAAATTCTTTTTCAGCTTAGAGATAAACTCATTTTTATTACAGAAGAATCAATAATAGCTTGTTTCTCACTCCTATAGACAAATTTCTCACATTTCTAGATTAGTTATCTTCACTAGGATTCTTCTAAAATGCATGAGACCAATTCACAGAAAAAGACCACAACAACTAAATTTTACTTTGTTTTAAAAGGACAAAGTAACTGTGAGAAACATTATGTAGCTAAGTAGCTTGTAGCAGTAATGTGGCTCAAATGAAAAAAAAGTTAATAATCCCATTGCAAGTAGAACAGTAGGGCCAGTTAAGATTCTAAAATTTAATCCCCAGCTCACCTAGAAAAATTCTGTTCTAGTCTAAATAAGTTATGATCACAAAGAAATTAAATATTACATTAACTTCCTATTAAGAAACAGTGTAAAAAGCATTTCAAGTGTCTGCCTTGACTGCTGCAATGTCATTACCTCGAAAGTGTCTGGAGTATCAAGTCCTGAATCAGACTTGAACAGAAAAGGCTTACAAGAGTAGTCTCAGGCTTCTCATCACCTGACATGAGCACTTCACAGCAGTGGAGATCAGTAGGCAAGTACAGAAATGGTGACAAATCAAGACATTTACAAAGAGTAACTACAATATTCTAAGCAGCACTACAACATGATTCAGAATATTACTTATCCTAAATTCATGTCATTTTCACCAGTAGCAATCCCATTTGTACAGGCTGGGATTATACAGCGTCACATATGGACTGCAAACACATTGCCAAATTTGAACAAAAATAAGTAAGACATCACCATTAAATGAGAGGTGATAATTTGTGGGTTGGAAGTAGATCATACAGATGATCTTTAAGGTCACAAAACTTTAAGATTTTATGATACTATTTAACAGTATTTAGAAATGCAAACAAGGAGACTGACCTATTTGTCAGACAGACAGAGAAGAATAGGAGTTTAAATCTCCATTTTCAAACACCTTGTGAAATTCCAGATCGTCAATTATTTTTTAAAAGAGGTAAATAAATATATCCAAAAGTAGGCTGGACAAAGTCTGTTTCAGTTTCAATGGGGCAATATTTTACAACTAGGTTAAGCAGCTTACTTAAGCTAAAAATGTACTCAACAATAAAAAACAAATTGCATTTTAGCTGTCAATATCATGTTGTTTCCTGGCCCCTTTTTGCACAAAAACCAGGTTTTTGAACCAAGGCAAACATGTTGTCTTACATGTCATTTATTAATTCTTGCCTATTTGAATGTACCTGTCCCTTTAATTATACACTCATACAGAAGTATGAGTGTATTATATAAATGTGGAGACAGCATACTTAGTTTCAGGCTCCTGAATAAGGATGAGCTTGAGGAATATAAGTGTGTATAGAACATTGACAGTTTTCTGTAAAAGTGCAATCAGACTCATTTGCTAAACCATTGCTTCAGATATTGTTACAGAAGTGAGAAAGGCACATTGAAAAATGCAATGAACAAACACAAATTCTTTATAATGGAAGAAAAAACACTACTTGATAGGCAACAGCTAATGCAGACACACCATTATAATGTATTTTCATCAGCAGGAATAAAATTAAAGGAAAGCACTCAAGGAAAAGAAAGATAATGTCTTTTCTGACAAGAAAAGGAGGGAAAAAACCCCCCCAAAAAAATCCTTAGTGAACATGCAATTTGACTATGCAAAAATGAGGTGACTGGCAACAGCCAACATGGCTTTAACTATGAGCAAACCGTGTCTGACAAATTTGGTGGTCTTCTATGATGAGGTTACAGAGACAGTGGATGAGGAAAGGTGGAATCATGGCATCTACCTGGACTTGTGCAAAGCATTTTATGCTGTCCTGCACAACATCCTTGTCCCTAACTGGAGACATGGATTTGACTAACGCAGCGCTTGCTGGAGAAGGAATTGGCTCAAAAGAGCTGTGATCACCAGTTCAATGTCCAAGAGGAGACCAGTCACAAGTGCTGTCTCTCAGGGCTCAGTACAGGGACCAATGCTGGTTAACATCTCTGTCAGTGACAGTGGGATTGAGGGCACCCTCAGCAAATCTGCCAGTGACACCAAGCTGAGTGGGGCAGTGACCATGCTGGAAGGAAAGAATGCTTAGGAGGTGGGTCCATGTGAAGCTCAAAGTTCAACAAGGCCAAGTACAAGGTCCTGCACCTGGACTGGGGTGATCCCACGCACAAATGCAGGCTGGGCAGAGAAGTAATTGAGAGCAGCTCTGAGGGGAAGGACTTGGGGCTATTAGCAAATGGAAAAATCAACATGACTTGGCAATGTGCACTTGTACAGAAAGCCAACTGCAACCTGGGCTGCATCAAAAGAGACTCAGCAGCAGATGGAAACAGGTGATTTTGTCCTTCTACTTTGCCTGCAAAAGCCCCCACCTAGACCACTGCTTTCAGCTCTGGGGCCCCCAAATAAGAAGGATGTGGACCTGTTGGAGTGAGTCCAGAGGAGAGCCATGAAAATGATGAGAGGGATGGACCTCCTTCTCTGTGAAGGCAAGCTGATAAAGTTGGAGCTGTAGAGCCTGGAGAAGGAAAATTGCAGGGAACCCTCAGAGCAGCCTTCCAGTACATGCAGGGAACCCAGAAGAAGACTGGAAATAAACTTTTTACACAAGCATGTAGTCATAGGACAAGGGGGAACAGTTTTAAACTAAAAGATGACAGATATAGGTTAGATAATAGGTTGAAATTCTTGAGAGAGAGTGGCAAGGTTGGAAGAGGTTGCCCAGAGAAGTTGTGCACACTCCACCCCCAGAAAGGGGAGGGGTGGAGTGGGGTTCAGTCCAGGCTTCATGGACCTTTGAAAAACCTGGTCGAGGTAAAAGGTGTCCCTGCTCACAGCAGGGTAGTTGGAAATAGATGGTCTCAAAGGGCCCTTCTAACCCAAGCCATTTTATGATGATTCTATGACATTCTTATCTGTTCCTACAACCTAAGCAGACCTTTGAAAGATTAACTAAACAATAAAGCTGAAAATTATTTATCTTACTACTGTCAGACACTGAAAAGCACTGTTCAACTGAGACTAATTTTTGATAATTTTTTAAAAGTATAATTCCTAAAAATGTTTCATATATATAATTTTTACAACCCAAGCATACAAAATGAGGAATGACTATATACCATTAAAAATCACACAGAAATTAAACATTTGAGTGTACAGTTCACTTTATTGTAAGTCTGGAACAAGCTACCATGCTATGGCCTTGCAAACTCATAGCGGAAGTTTCATCCTCTATCTTCCCCCACATCTCCCTCATACTTCTTTTTTCAATGTGTAACATGCTGATAAGCAAGAATGAAAATATTGAGAGAAGCTGTACTGTATCAAGGGGATGAACCAGTCTAGAGTGAAGCTACTTGCAGTTCTGCTTTTATACTTACCCAATATACTGTAATGGGTGGCTCTGATGTATAACAATCCTACAGGTTGGACAGGTGTTGTTTTCCTCCAAATATTTCACTAGGCAGCTTCTACAGACTAGTAAAAAAGACATTAATAAAAATAAAGGTAGCATAATAGAAGTCTGGTTTTACACAGTCATAGAATGCACATTACTGAAATTTACATGACGTTCATTTTTCTACATAATATGTGCACCAAGTCAAATCTTGCAGAATACAGTTTCCAGTACCTTTCATAAATTATCCTGATGAAGGAAATGGATGCACCAGAATTAAAGCATCCACACATCTCAAAAACCTTAACACAGAATCCAACACAAAATATCACTTCAAAATTTACTAGAACAATCTCTAGCAGGTCAACATTCAGCTTGCATGGATGACATTACAGGAACTATTTGCCATTAATATAGTAAACAAAACATACTTGCTTTAACCATGGCCACATACAGAACAAGGGTGTGTGATGGCAACACATAAAAAGAATTCCAAAGCAGAAAAATGGATATCTGGGTGTTATTTAAATTCCAACTTTCACAGAGTATACTACAGCTGAAATTCCACCAGAAAAAAAAAAATTACATTGTCACAGACCCTCATTATTAGTAAAAATGTCCTTCCAGAAGCTGCTAAAGTAGTCATTCACTATTAAGCTGCGTGTTTCTATATGCATACACAAAATCAGCCATCTGATTATTTTAAAAGTAAATTATTTATACACCACTCTCCTCTCCTCCCCCAAATCAGTACTCATAAAATACACTACTACATTATATCCTCACTCACTTGAAGTTACATCTTAAAAGGTATGGAGAAAAGAAGGGAGGTTTTCTTGAAGTGACTAGTTCATGTAGTCTTGGTATTAGTGCACTTACCACACAAAATGAAAGGATTTCTGTAACTATAGTGCCATCTACCTCTCAAACAAGAAGACAGTACAATTACATAAACACCCATTGACTAAAAACAGAAGTAACAGTAAATGAAGCACTATAACTCTGCATTATTATTTACATACCTAGGATGACAGCACTATTGGTGGCAAAAGTTAGACAAAGCCTCATCTCGCACAGCAGTTTGTTCCAGCAAAATGCCAGAACAATAGATCCATTTGCAAAAGTGATGCCAGACTCTATTCCTAATGAGTCAATAAAAGCAGAATGTGACAGAGTAAGCAGGGATAGGTATCCTGAAAAGGGTATAGGGATGTTGCTAACTCGGGTAGAGAAGGGTCAGAAAGGCCAAATCACAGCGGAATCTAAACTTGGCAGGGATATGAAGCATTATAAGGGTCAGAGAATGTGTAACCCCCAGATAAACACGATTGGCAAACCAGTAACAATGGACAAGACGAAGGCTGAGGTATTCAATATTTCTGCCTCAAGTCTTCTCTAGCAATTTCTCTTCCCACAGCTCTTGCATAGATGAAGGAGGCACTAGGGGTGCAAAGTCCCTTCTACTGTGTGAAAAGATCAGACTCATGAACACCTGGGCATGTGAATACATATAAGTCTCTAGGACTTGATGAGATGTTTTCCAGGATCTCAAATTGGCTGATGTAGTTGCCAAGCCACTAATAGCGATAGTCCTGACAGTCAGGTGAAATCCCTGGTGACTAGAAAAAGGGAAACATTGCTTCTACTTTTAGGAAGTGGTAGAAAGGGAGAGAGAGACCTGGAAATCACCAAGCTGTTTGCCTTAACTCTGTGTCTGGGAAGATCATGGAGTAGATCTTCCTAGAAGCTGTATTAAGGCACGTAGAGGACAAGGAGGTAACTCTAGACAGCTAGCACAGCTTCACCAAGGAGTCTGAGCAGCTTGATGCAGCTGAAGATACCCCTGCCCATTGCAGTGGTGAAGCATTAGGTGACTTTTATAGGTCCCTTCCAACCCAAACCGTTCTGTGATATCTAAAACATTATCCCATGTTAGTACATACTCCAGCTTGGACTAGGTAAACACTAACTCCTTCTCAAATGAACTGGTCACAAGGTAGCCAATGTTCTGGCAGGTTTCAGTTTGAGCACAGATTGAATACATAAATGCCAAATAAATGAACAAATAAATGCCAAATAAAACCACTAGATGGCTTATGAAGGGTGGTGCAGCCATCTAGGTTATTTTTTTCTGGGATCAGGTTGGGATTATAAACTTTCCTGAAACTAGAAGTCTTTGGAGTAATGGACAGGCAACAAGAAAACGTTCTATGGTATGAAACTATATTATTTCTAGAATTTTCCATTATTTTGGTTTTCCAGCATCTCTAATTTCTGTTTACCCAGATATACAGGCACTGATTGTGGACATGAACTGAGCTGTACATTTTCTGATTTCTTAAACACATCAGAGAGGTTTCATCAGAACAGGAACAGGGAACGCTAAGGCTCACATTTTTATTTTAACAGTTTCACTTCTATTGACTTTTTTCATTCCCATGTCTAGTTCAAATCGACCTTCTATCATTCTGAGGTATTCAGAAGATGATAGGTTTCATGTGAGGTCTTCCCTTTCATAACATAGAAGGACAACTTTCACACTAAACACTAACAAAACTGATATAAACACAAAGTTTAACAAGACCTGCATATATCATCTAGCCTAGAAGTTTAATCAAGGAACAGATACAAAATAAAAAAATACTTAGGACTTTTTTTTAGTTACTACTAATGAAGTTTTTGTCAACTGACTTAGTGGCCTACCTGTCACCAGCAAACTTAAACCACAGCAGAGAAATAAGCAGGAAAGAAAGCGAAAACGCTTTGTTTTCTCCTAAATTCAGTTTTACAAAAATTTGCCCTGTTCCTCCAGAGGACTGGCCTTGGTCCTCCAAATTACTTTCACTAAAGGACTCAAGAACTTAATTTACTACTGAAGAGTCTTTGAATGGCTGAAGATTAGTAAATTAGAGAAAAATTGAAAAGGCAAGAAAAATGTGCAGTTCTGAGTAGAAGAGAATGAAAATTTCAAGGTGGTATAATTTAGAAGAGAATTCACTATCTCAACAGACAGGGTAATTCCATGATGGATTTTGCAAGGATGCTTTTCCAGAAGCATATCTTATTAGCATTCTCTTACACAATACAAACAATGCCAACGCATATGAAGACAGGACTCTGTGCCTCTTCTCACAAAACTAATTCTACAGAGCACAGAGTGAAGTAGTATTCATAAAATATAAACTGTCAAAATAAGGGAGAAGAAAGCCAATGAAAACCCCAGAAAAAAAAAGCAGGAAAAGGTAGTAAGGTTCATTTCCTGACTTTTGCAGCAAACGCTGTAGAGCTGTGGATCTACATATTTCTTCCACAAGCAAATATAAGAGATGATGCAGATAATAAGAGCTAAGGGGTATTTGTGAGGTTTTGTTTTATTTTTAAAGAACAATAAAAAATTACCTCTCTCTAGCTCTCTGTCAGCTATGTTAACTTGTTATGATACTCATTTTGGATTCACTCTTCTAACTAGCCGCAGTAAAGAAATTTGGGCAAAACTAAGTCTAACTCTGAAAACAATATTACAGAAATTGAGAAATGGGAGCAAGAAGGCTCTGAAGAGACCTTAAAGCAGTCTTCCAAAAGTTGAAGGGCACGACAAGAGCTATGGAAATGAACTTTGTACAGGGGCCTGTACTGACAGGACAAGGGGAAATGGCTTCCTCCTGAAGGAATATACATTCAAATTAGATATTAGAAAGAATTTATTTACTCTGAGTGTAACTGGCAAAGAAGCTGTGGACATACCATCACTGGAAGCATTCAAGGCCAGATTATATGGGACATGGAGCAACCTGATCCAGTAGATGCTGACCCTGCCCATGGCCAGGGGATTGAATATAGATTCTAGAACCATTCTGTGATTCTTAGAATCATGGAAGAAACCCTTCTACTATCCTAGATTCTATGAGGATATGTAGAACAACATGAAGTGTGACAAGTGCAACACATTCATCAAGGCTGATAAACTGAGCTTCTAAACGGAATATAATAAAAACCATAATCACTGTAAAATCATAAGCATTGCCCTTTCCCTTTGTCAGATATAAAAGGTGCTAACACTTTTTATTTTATGATAAAGACACAGTCACCAAATTACTGCCTTCCAAGAAAATTTAGGACTAAATTATTAAGCTAATTAAACAACCTACTAGCTTTATCAGAATAAACATAAATATTGTGACAGAACAATTTTAAAACATGGGATGTATTGCAAGGTTTTAAGCCATCCTTTGCCTACACAGAAACAGAAATTCACAGAGTAACTTATCAACAGACAACTACTTTTTCAGTGTTTTGGAATACAATCTTATTTCTAGGATACAATACAACATACTTATTCTTTCTTGATAGACTGCTCTGTTTTCTGCAGAGGAATGGGAGAGAAAGAGACTTCTGAAAGGCTCCAGGTGGAGAACAGATGTTATATCAACTGCCACAGAAGATAGAACTAGGTATTCCACATTCCTGTAGCATGAAGACAGACTGCATTCTTGAATAGTTACATTACCACTAATTGTATATGGCTTCAAGTTTATGTAGCACAGCTTTAATGTTCCCTCCATTTGCTTTGTTAAAAAACCAAATCATCTGTTAAAGAAAAGGGGTCTAGTAAAGCACATTCTTTTTGGCTGATGTACAATAGCTATTTTAAATTTCAACTGAAAACATTACATGTTGCATATCAAGTTTAGGAAAAAAAAAAAAAACAAAATAAAACCAGAAACAAACAGAAACCAAGACAGCAACTTTAACTTAATTATACTTCTACTTACAAGTATGCAAGCATTCTGTTACAGTAGTAGCATCAATCAGGTATCCATTGCACAGACGACAGGTTATATGGGCATTAATGTCCCAAAGCTTAATCTTCCTTGTTAGCATCTTTGGTGTCTGTAGAAGAAATGTATCATAAAGTAACACAGCTGTAGTCATTTGGGAATAAATTATTAACTTGTGTTAACCCAGCTTCAGACTTTTGTACAATGTACATGGATGTGAGGGCACAGTGGTGGCACTAACTTTTATGTCACTTGACAGAAACTAAACAATGCAAACCCAGCACTATTTTGCAAGCCAGTACTGCAAGAGCATAGAAAATGGCCCTTCCAGTATGCTACCAATAAATTCCTTTACCAACCAACAGACTCAGATTTCAGGTGAAACCCTACTATCCTGGTCATCAAATTCAGTCTAGTAATGACGGAAAAATCACAAAATATATAGAAAGAAAATCCTCAAAGTAATTTCAGATTCAAAAGTGTTTTGACAATTGAAAAGTCAAAGCAACTGTTTAGTTTAACCACACTTTTACGTGTTCACCTTGTGGCACTATGTTAAAGCATAATTTTGAATCTGTCTCTCAGTAATGGGGCTGCAAAGTAAACCTTCTGAAATCCCTTTTATTTAAACACAAGTTAATTGAAGATTACATTACAGATTAAAATAATTTCTTTAGCAGAGGAGCAATTGGTTGTGCTGAAACTTGAACTAGACATTTTTCCTTTCTTTTAAGCATGAGATGGCATAAGCATCTTTAAAAGAAAAAAAATATTAGAAATCAAAAATTAAGAAGATAATTTAACTTTTTTTTTGCAGTAACACCAATTGCTTAGAGAGAAAACACCACACAAAGCCCATACCTTTACAAATAAACTGTTAACATTTTAAACAGAGTGATTATAATTTTTTTTTTTCAAAATATTTTGAAAATTGCACTGTTACCAGAACTTGACCAGCATTCTAGTTAATTAGAAGAGCAGGCTATACTTGCGTACAACCTACTATATTTGGTTCTCGCATTGCAGAAGTCACCAAATAACACTGTTTTCCTTTAAAGTGATTTTACTGTCCCCAGCTCACAAATGCTGGTTTTCATCTAGCTCAGTCTGGAAAACATTTCAGAATTTGAATACTGACACATGTTTCCAAAGTTTCAAACTGAAATATTGCAACAAGGTTGTCTGATCTTTAATTTTCTTATCTTTTTTTTTCCCTATGTTCAGTGAAGTGGTACTAAGAAAAAAGAACTATCAAACGGCAAACTTCCACACCAAACTCAACTATTCCAGTGCAGAGAAGTACCATGTGTTCCACTGTAAAATGTGGAGAAACATATCCAACACCCACCCATTTAAATCTGCTTTGTCCTATACAAAAAAGAGTAGAAAAACTTCCAGTTCTCATGGTTAAGAAGTAAACAATGGGAGAAAAAAAAATCAGTATTAGCTTATAGTATTTGAGATTTAGTTATAAATCTAGTAACCTCCCGTTAAAGAAGAATAAAAAAGCAGTTTAGTTTTGCAGTAGACAAAGTAACAAAATATACTCAGAACCTGAATTGCTTTCCTAACTGTAGAATTATTTTTAACCCTCTGAAAACCAAACACACATTAAATCCTGACAAGTTAGTGCATGAGGTCATCAGTTGAGTGCTACTACATGAGGTATGTAGGTTTCTGTGGTGCTGAGGAAGAGCTAGTCAACATCATTCTTCAAGAAGAGATCAAGGATTGGAACCAAGCCACCAGTTAATTTGAAAGTGGGCATGCCAAAAAACACAATTCATGACAGACAAGAGAGAAATTAGTCTAAACAGTTCCTGAAAAGGCAGTATCAATAGAACTAGGTGCTCATCTAGGCAGGAATTCAGAAGAAGGTGTTCAGGAAAACCACAGGCAGAAATCCAAGCATTTCTAAGACAGAAGAGCCAAAGACTTAAAAGTGAAATCTGAACCAAATAAGTTATTTCTTAGAAAAAAAATTACAAATTTTCCTCCTAACAGTAGAGATAAATGCTGCCACTAGAAGAACCATCAACAAACAAACAAAAATATTCAGATGGGGTAAAATATTATGAGAACAGTGACTGAACCATACAACAAAGGCAAAAATAATACAAAATAGTAATAAAGCCCATTGTGCCAGGGGAAAAACAAATAGAAGAGGATATCAAGAATAATACAGACTCTTCCAACTTAACAGGAAAAAAAATCATACACATATTGGAATTAGAAAAATTAGTATCTTCTAGAATATCAAAAGCAAGCCCATCAAATCAACCATATTAAAATTTCATACACCTTTGAAGGAGGACAGAAAGTTGCTCTCATCAGATGTTTAAAGGATTGAAAATAAGATCTATTGGAAGAAGCAACAGAAAGGTAACATGTCTTTCCAGAGCAGTAGATACCTCAAAAGCTGATAAAACCTAGAGGAGGAGATTTCTGCAGAAGGCCCGTGGACAGAGGAGAAGGATCTCTTCTCTGCTCATGCAGAGATCCAGACATGGCTGCTTCAGCACACCTTGAATCTCCAATAAACAGTGCAACTTTAAAGGTCTATAAGCAAGCTAGAAGTGTCAGACTTCATTTAAGCCTCCATTTTATACAATTGTGACCCACATCCTCTAGTCTTGGGGAAAAAAAAAGAACTCAGAATGCCTCTCTTGCTTTTCAAAACAGTTAACCTGTTACAAGAGGACTTACCAAAAATTAAAAAAAATAATACAAATAAAATTTTAGAAAGGGCAGACCACTTCATATCTATTTAGAAAGGTAGAGAGAAGCTCGCAAAAAATGGCATATTACCAAGCTGTCAGTTCAGTCAGATAACATAAATGCTCAGACTTTGCAGAAAACTTGAATTGCTTCCTAGAGGGAAATAGAAAAAAAAATTTAGCAGAACTAATGACACATATAAAGAAAAAATAGAGACACTAATGTTACAACCTCATATAAGAAATTAAATTCACTAATCATAGCAACTAATTAAAAACATAAAGTAATTCCATATTATGTAAAGTAATTCCACATTTATCACCTGCCTGTTCTGTATCACTTCAGAGAGAAGAAAACAACATAATTGCAGATTTCACCATCAACTATTTTATTTTCTCAGTATTACTGCATTTGAAGACGATACACAGTCATACTAGGAAATACAAAGATAAGATACTTCTCACAATGCTTAAGAAGAACACTCCATGTGGATAGGTGGCTAATACAGGATGTCTTTCATGTTCCTATCTGGAATACACTATCAGCTCAGAAGGGGTACTGCTCTTGGGAAGGCATTCCAAGATGCCCATGTTTCTACAGTCTAGTGCCAGACAAAAGTTAAGCACCACTTTTATCATATAAGACAGCCAAGTTGTTATCACCCCACCCAAATCCATGCCAGTAATCTCATACAAACTGGTACTAAACAACAAGACAAGACACAATGTCCTAAACATCAAGTTTGACTAAGAATCACACAAGTTTTTTTTCTATTTTCCAGACAAATCCATATCTCCCTTAAACAACTTTCATTTGAAAAAGGGATATTTTTTTAAGATCTGAATTCAAGACGACCTCTTTCACAGAACACATCTTCACATCTCTCAATTACATGCTGAAAAGAAAGCTAAAAATTAATTCACATATCTCCAAAACAAGTAATCTAACCTTATAAACAAAACCCACACAAGTCTAAATGCATATTCCCAAGAAACCATGCAGCTTAAAAGCACAGACAGATAACTGCGTAACACACTGAGCCACTTGGTCTGACCTCAGTTGACTTTGCTTTGAGCAGCTAGATTATAGAACATCTAAGTTGGAAGAGACCCATGGAACCGTCAAGTCTAAATCCTGCCCTGCACAGGACATCCCTCACGCCTTTCATGTGCCTGAGAGAGTTGTCCGAACGCTTCTTGGACTCTGTCAGGTTTGGAGCTGTGACCACTTCCCTGGGGAGCCTGTTCCAGTGCCCAACCACCCTCTGGGTGAAGAACCTTTCCCCAATACCTAACCTAAATCCTCCTTGACACAGGTCATGCCATTCCCTCAGGTCCTACTACAGGTAACCACCTCCATGAAGGACATGATCTTTTTCTAACCTGAATCATCATATGATCCTATGAATTTACCACCTCTGCCTATCCATGTAATAAACAAGCTGAACTTCTTGCTATATTGACTTATCTCAAGCTGCTGATGACTATTGAGACAATCATAGAGACACCAACTCAATGAAGTTAGCATGAGTTCAACAACTAAAAATAGCTGCTGTGTAAGGAAAACACACAGAATCAGGTTGACATTTAAGTCATGCACACCAGCTTGAACCAATAATAGGAGATAAGTTTAATTTTCCAAAGCACAACCTAGGCTGATACCTTCTTACCTATATATACATAAATCAGAACAAAAAATATCTTTTAATTGACACATTTTTTTTCACAGAGACTCACTAGACTGTGGAGGATTTAGTAGGAGTAGCAAGCCTCTAAGAGACCATTTACATTTGCCTTACTTCGTAATGTGACCCATCATGCACTGTAGAAGATGCATGTTCAAGAGCTTCTGAATCTTTCACAGGATTACAATCAAGTTCAGAAGCAAAAGTTTCATCCTATCCTAGTTTTCATCCAAAAGCTACCATCCTATATAAAAAACAGGTAAATGCAGAGGACAGACCAAATTCTGGACATTGACAGTATCATTTTCCAAACCTAACAGCTTATTTGAACACTGTGAACCTCAGTCTCCCTCTAGACTCCCATGGGCAGTTAGCAGACAAGAGAAAATATCATACCTTAATTTAGTTTTTAGAAAGCCAAAGCCAAGAAAGGCAAATCTCTGTAAAACAGAAATTCTTTAGTTCTTCTAAATTGAATTCTTAGTTCTTCTGAGATTTACCTGCTCAAATAGTAACCTATGACAGCAAGCAATCTCAGACTTTAAGAACTGTAGATAACCTTGAAACTTTCAATCCACTGACTGAACTGTGACACTTGATTAAAAAAATTTAAAGTTTTGTTCTGTACTTAGTCAACAAATGAACACTGGGGCCACAACACAGTTCTTCTCCCTCAAAACCATGTTGCTGGAATAGAAAGAAGTTGCTCCTCAGTCCTATAATCACAAAACTCTACTCAATGCACCAACCAACTAACCAAAAAAAAAAAAAAATCAAAACAAACCAACCCACCGAAAAAAAAAATCCAGAACAAAACGTAACAAAAAACAAAGCAAAACAAACAAACAAAAAAAAAAGGAAAAAAATGAAAGAAAACCCCCACAGAACAAAAACCAAAAACCCACCTCAAAAAGACATACAACACACCAAGCTGAGCCTCAACTGTTTTTATAGGAAATGTAAAATCCATACAAAGCATCCTTTCAACATGTTACATAGATTCATAGAATAATGTTATGGATATAATGAAGTAACATCTCCAAGCTTCTCTAATCCAACCTTGCACTCAAAGAAGGTCCACTTAAATAGAATTACAGAGGGCTATTCCTGGTTCATGCAGAAAATGTTCAACAATTAAGATTCCACAGCCTCTTTGGGCAGCCTTTTCCAGTGCCCGACCACCCTCACTGGCAAATAAACACTCCTACTCTCTTATAGGAATCTCCTGCATTGTGACTTGGGGACAATGTCTCTCTTCCCACAAGTGTGCACCTCCAAGAGTAGTGCAGTACCATCATCTTGATTTCTGTCCACATGTTGTGTAGAAAATAGCAATAACATCTTCCCTACTTCTTTGCATCACCTTCTTTAGGAGTTTTGTAAATGCTGCATAAAGAAGAGCAACACCAAAATCTTAGTCAATAGCTGAAGAGCCACTCTTAACCCAGTTGTTAGTACTTCACCCTGGTTATTATTTTAGAGCAGAACAAATCAGCACTGCACTGCTTTAGAGAATAGGAAGTGCCCTCTGAAGTGCTTAGAAAGAATTGAGAGATCCTGTTTTAAAAAGTGAAAAAAAGAAAATACTCTCACCAATCTTTCTCTTAAAAAGACAAAGTCTACTTTTCTAACATATACCACCACATCTGCTTGAAATGGATGGAAGAGCTGGTAGAAGAACTCCATTTTGAAGGGACAGTTTTCTTAACAGCTGCCAAGCAATGAATTATTCAAAAACAACATACCAACCATGGAGAGAGAAGAGGCACTTTCTTTCAGTGGCGGAACATGAAACCCCAAACAAACACAGAAAATGTTCCAAACATTCAGTTAACATGAAAAAAAAAGGATCATTTGCAAAAAGATTATTATTTCTTCATCTTGGTTCCAACTGACATTCTTTTAAACCACACTGCTGGCACGGTGTCAGCCTCTCACTGTCTGTATGTCTTAACAAAACACCAAAAAGGGAGTGAGGGCATTTACAAAATCTGGAGTAGATTCCTAATTAAAAAACAAGCAAACAAACAAACCCACCCACACACAAAATCATGAGAGGCTGAAAGGGGACAAGCACATTTCCGAAAGTCAGCTTGTTTTGTTTGTGCTTCATCCCCTTTGTCCACTAAGGCAGTGCTCTCTTAAGATGATCAAGCAAAAAGTTAAGCAACATATTACAGGCCTCTCCACTAAAATTGGTCAGATAAACCTGCTTATCTCAGCACAAGCTTTCACATTTCAGAGAGATGTCAGCACTGAAACTATGATTTGTGCAAGATTACAGGGAGGATCAGCAGAGGGACTCCTCAGAAGTACAGCCTTATCATTTATATAGAAACCAGTCCAGAACATTTTGGCCTACATGAGGCATACCTCTTAAAACAGCATTTCTTTTCAGAGTCTGCCATCCAGAGACCTGAAAAGACAGAAAAATAGTCTGAAAGTTAACATCCAAAATTCCTCAAAATACAGCTGCCACAAAGAAATACTCATGTCGCTAAGTTTACCTAATTTAGGTATTTAGGTATCTCTGTTAATTTAAGAGAACTGTGAGGCAGACGCACTTGTAAGCAAGAAAAGGGGGAAAAATTTGATCCTCAGGAAAAAGGAAAAAAAAAGATTTAACACAATCTCCTACTAGACAAGGAAAATTGCTCAAAAAAGAAATCCTAAGAAGTCCTGTTATCATGTGATGGAAAAATAAAAAGAAATTCATTATCTTAAAAAATGATAGGGAAAAAACCAAAATAAATAAGCAGATTTCTTTAACAACAACCGATGGACTAGAAAGTCTTTAAGAAAAGAAAACATTTTGAATTGAAGATGCACATTTAGACAAGCAGCATTCTCAGTTTTCAAGCTATGTTTTCAAGTAATCTGCTCTTTGCGTCTTAATCTTCCAAAATCCTTTCAAGGAAATAACTAGCATTTCCAGAATCTCTTTGTATTTGCCAGAATAAAAGTATATTTTTAAAAATAATAAAAAATAAGATCTTCATTCTTTGGCTAAAGGTGACACAATCTCACATAAATAGGTAAGTTTGATAGAAGAAGCAATTTTTCTTATTGATTCACTGAGGGAAGATTCAGCTGTTACAATGACAGGTAAAGAGTACTAGTAGTTCTATCTTCCTGCTGCAAAAATTCAAAGGCATAGCCTGTAGTTAGTGATTTTGCTGCTATATTGCTAAGGGAATTATGAAAACAATGACAAAACAAGCTGTTAATGATAGCACTTGACAAAAACTTTAGAACAATGCCAATAAAAGTCTCTTTGCAGTTCCACTGTGAACTTCTTTGATTAGATTAAAAATAAAAAATTATTATTATCTGAAAGCAATGCAGAGTTGCAGGAGATGCTCTTTTGTTGGAATCCACAAAAAAAGATCCCCATTCAGGAAACAAAGCTTCTCATAGAGTAGAATAAACTCCTTAAGACTTTGTTATTTAAAAGATCTATTTTTCCATCAAAATGCAAAAACCAAAACAATTACTCTGCTTCTAAAGAAACCAGCTCAGAGGCTTGTCACAACTCCAAAAGCACATCACAACATGAACTCAAGTAACAAGTCTTCCAAAAGGCCTTGTCCTGCAGCTGGAAGAGGACAAGGTTACATTTTGGTTCATGGAAAGTGATGCTCAATTTCTGAGAAAAAAACCCAATAACCAAATTAGTCCTACATCATCAGCATATTCTTCCAGTTCTATTTACAGGTTCATAGTGACGCATTATGAAAGACAACAACAAGGAAATTCAGTTCCTTTATAGATCTAGACGATTGCTGGAGACTGGGAAAGTGGATCATTGTACTGATCTTGTAGTAAGTTAGAAGTGAAGAAGTGAGTACTAATTAATACTCTCTTCAAAGGATTTCTTAAGTGCTGTGATTGGTATTAATAACTTGTCAGAGTATCAAACTGTAACTGTTTTTTTGTACCACCTAGCTTTGTGGTACAACAAGACAGGAAGTTATTCTTACCAGGTACAAATTCAGAACTGAAGAGAATGGCAGATTTACAAACCATTACAACTTAGCCCTATTTTAACAGAATAGGCATACATATATTTCTTTCGCTGAAACATAGCACTATACTGTTACTTCATTAAAAAACAGAAGGATAATGTTCCCAGTGGGGAAACCCTAAGAAAACCAGCTAAATGAAGCAAATATCAACTATTTAGCTGACTAATTTTGCTAAAAGGTACTAAAGTCATCCAGCACCGGAATCTGAATGAAAACTGTACTGGAAGCAACAGGTGTACCTCAATTGACAAGGATGTGTATTTAACGTGAAAGTTGCAGCTCTAAGAACAAAGCATTACAATAGAATTTTGTTCTGATTCAAAACTAAGTGTGGAAAAGAAAAATTTCAACTCTGATGCTTGTAATTGTGTGGCTTACATTGGGCATAAGCATCTCACTTCTGTGAGATCACGAAAGTCATCCATCTCACTCAGTACACAAACCTAGATTTTCAATGAGCTGATTTGAAGTGCAGAAAAATAATATAGCCCTTACTATGACAATCAGTTTCATTCTTCTCAAAGATGACAAAAAAAATTGATAAACTAACATTTTATCTATTAATTTAAATATTAACATTACATTCTGAAATACTATTATGTATGTTCAATTTTAGTAGCTGTTTCTGTCTAATTCACAAACTATACTAGCTGAACAGGCCTGGAAACACCTTCTTCCATAAAGACAGAATTAAAAAATGGCTCCTAATATTGTGAGCACAACCATGTAATGGAAGAATTAATGAAATTAGTTATTAGAACTAAGTCTAATTTACAATTCCATCACAATGCAAGGAAAGTGTTGTATGGTCATGAAGAGATACAAGCACAGAATTTCTCTTTTTCAATTATCTGTATTAAAACAAAAATAATTGTTATTATAATCAGTTGCAATAGAAAGACAGAGGTTGTTAATTACTGAACAAAAAGACCTCTGTTCCATAAGGAAACTTATTTAAAAGTAACTTATTAAAATAATATGGTGACCTGCAACAGATAAAGAGTAACAGCTACATGAAATTCATTAAAAAGCCTCAGCGGCTTAAAATGAAGTACCTTTCTCTTGTACAAGTTTTTTCATTGTAGAGTAAGATATTTACCAGTCAGACATTTACTTCAAGAGAAATGGAGAAGCAGTCATAGTCCTACCTCCATTGCTAGAAATGTCAATACAGCCTGTACAGTATTCTGAAGAAGGATGAGGATATTACCTCAGGTAAGCAACTTAGGATGCAGGACATGATTTCAAGAGATGGACAGACAAAGAAAACAGTACTGTGGTTGGTTTTGCTTCAGATACCAAAGTTTTTTATTTCAACTGTTTTCAGATATATGTTGAACCTTTACTTTGAAACAATATATAAGCAACTTATAAAAGAGCACAGTGACTTCAAACACTAGCAGAGAGGAGTTTGTGCTGGATTTAGCAAAATGGCATAACAGAAAATATTTTGGTTTTTAACATGAGTTTTAAAATATTGTAAGCTCCAATAAAACTCTTTCATGTTGTGTTTGCAAAGTATAGTTTCATAAAAGAGACTACTAGAAACAAACCTTTCTGTTGAGCAGAAATAAATTAAAGATTTAAATTTGCTGTAGCAAGCTTAGTTATGAGTACATGAGCAGATTTTTATGACTTAATTCAAGAGAATAATTACATGCTAAGGCAGAAAACATATCCATGTACTTTTTTAGCATCATGCCAGCAATTTTTGACATCTCAGTGGAATTGCTCACAAGTGGTTTTTCTCATTCCTGAGAAATGACACCAGTTTTTTCTTATTCCACGAGATGGCACCAGTACTCTATCTTCAATAAAGCAGGTAGCTATATCTTAATAACTGAGCACAGAAAAAAACCCAGGATTGATCTGAAACAGAAAAAAATGAATTAAAACAACTCATTCACCATCATTTTCATGATGAAGACTTCCAAATCCTGCTGTGTCCCTGGCAGCCATCCAGACTCACTTGGTCACCCCAACAGTCAGTCAGTTCCGCCCATCTCCCCCTTAACAGACACACACGCCTCTCCAGCTGCTCTTCACAGAACTTGTGCTCTAGACCCTTTCACCAGCTCCTTTTCCCTTCCCTGGACTTGCTCCAGCACCTCAAAGTCCTTCCCATCATGAGAGGTCCAGAACTGAACACAGAACTTGAGGTGTGGCCTCACTAGTGACAAGTGTAAGGGGACAATCACTGCTCTGGTCTCACTGACCACACTATTCCTGATACAGGCCAGGATGCCTTCTTGGCCATCTGGGCACACCCTTGGCTCATGTCCAGTTGCTGTCGACCAGCACTCCCAGGTCCTTTTCTGCTGGAAAGTTTTCCAACCACTTTGCCCCAACCTGTAGCACTGCATGGTGTTGTTTTGATCCAAGGGTAGGACATGGCACTGGGTCTTGTTCAGTCTTGTATCACTGGCCTCAGCCTACCAATCCATCCTGTCCAGACAGCCCTGCAGAGCCTTCCTGCCCTCCAGATCAACACATCCACCCAATCTAGTGTTATCTGCAGGCTGACTGAAGCAGCACTTGATCCCCTGACACAGGCTGTTGATAAAAACATTAATTAGAACTGGCCCAAATACTGAGACCTTGGGAACACCACCTGTGACCAACAGCCAGTTGGATTTAGTTCCATAGGCTTGGCCATCCAGAGAGCTTTTCACCCAGCAAAGACTGCACTTGCCAAGCCCTAAGCAGCCAGTTTCTACAGACACTGTAGGAATTGGTGCCAAAGACTCTACTAAAGTTCATATAAACAAGATAAGCCCTTCCCTTATTGACTAAGCAGGTCACCTTGTCACTGAAGGAGATCAGGTCAGTCAATCAAGATTAAAAACTAGGTCAATACAAGGCCTATATAAAAGTTATCAGAATTCATTTACCTTTCATGAAGTGATTAGGAAGAAAATCACCATGCCTTCCTAATTCAGCTACCATCCACATCTATTTTGTTTTTATGTATCCCAGTACTTGGGAAGGACAAGGTGGATGTGGATGTTGGGACATTTCACTGCTCCTTAATAAACTAGGAACTTTCTTTAGCAGGGATAACTATATAAGATGCAGAAAAAATATGGATTTCTTCCCAGTAACTTGTATTACTGCATGCTTGTGTCAGAGGTCCCTTCCAAGAATAATGCTTACCAAACACATTCACAAACCCTGAGAACACAACTAAGCAAAAGGGAAGGTGATAGTAGAAGAAAAACTGGAGCAGTACTTAAAGCTCTAGACTATCACATTTTTCTTCCTGAAATACTCCCCAAGTCTAAGTTTATTTATTTCAAAACCAGTTTAGAGGAATTAAAAAAAGGGGGGGAAAAAACCCAGAAAACCAACCAAGGACAAAAACCCCACCTTATTTTGCACACAGCAAGTAAAAGCATCCTTGATACAGACATATTAAAATTTCTAACTATACAAGAGCATTACTATTGCCACAAGTATACTGGAGAAAATATTTTTAAAACAAAGCTTATGATCCTAGTTTTAAAGTGACTGTGTGAGTTGGTAACTGAAAAGGCTGTTTAGATTTTGTTACTTGTTTTTTTTTCATCTCTAGTCTTGATTCTGGAACTAAACAAATGAGTGAAATGGTTTTTCCTCCCTCCCTGCAACCAGCTGGCAACTCAAATAAGCTCTATCTGAATACTTCTCTGGTAAAATTTCCTAGACATAAGAAGTATAACTTGATCTTCAATATTGCTGCCCAAGAGGTTGATTCAGTGATGAGCTTTATGCAAGACAGATATTTATTCTAGAAGTTCTTACTATTCACTAGACAATTCCCATTTCACATTCATGATCAAAAGACAAAGAGCTGATAAGTCAACCAAAGCACAAATAATGAGACCTTTAGCCAACTTATTTGTAATTAAGTTTGCTATGTTATTTTAGAGACCTTGGGTCATGATTAATGGTAACATCAGCTATCAGGTAATACAAAACAAAGAAGTCTTTGATATCACACCACATTCATGAAAGCATCCTTGAAAATGACCATGTCGTATTTATTTGTTTGATCTGTTCACTCAAGAGAGCCTGGCTCTTTTTTTGAGAAGACTTGACTAACTGGTTAAAGAGAAACTACTCAATAATATTCACATAACTAATAGTTGCATTAGGGTGGCTTAAGAAAAGTTCACCGCAAAGCAAAACACACTCACTTTTACACACAGCTCATTCATTTCAGTGTAAAATAAAAGACATCACTGATAATAAATGACATGTAAAAACTGACATAAATGTTTGAGATAAAGCAGAAGCAACAGTCAGGACATAGAAGCATTAAATCTACCCATCTAGTCTTTATTCACGTCACATATTTTCTTTTATGGTACAGTGAGGGGGTGATCTATCTGGTACTTCTCCATCAAACACGTGTTCAGAGAAAATGAAACAGGCCTTGCAGTAAATTGTCAAAATAGCAAAGATGTTCAAAATTTCTGTCTTACATGTCATTAGTGAAAGGCATAATAAAGAAAAGAAGAATTTCATTTAAGACAGGAGAAATAGCAATGAAGTTGAAGTCTAAGTGACTGAGTGACTCAAAACTGGGTCCCACACCCCTTCACACAAATTTTTGGTAACATTTTCTGTCATTTCAATCTGAAGAATGAAAAGATGAACACAAAACACCACCCCCTCCAAGCTGTCATAGGAATTAACTTCCTTAGAAAATTCCTAAGACATAAATACTATTAAAATGTTAAACATATTAAAAATAAACTTAATTCCCCACACACAAAGCAATCATCACAAACAACAAGAGCCATTCAATCTCAGTTTGCCAAATATCTTAAAAATCTCATTTACGAGACATTTGTTTAATACTAGGGTTGAATACAATGACATTTTAATATAAGGTTTTCTTTCAGAATTTTCTCTTATACATTGCTTAGATTTGGAGTCTTTATTAAAATCAATTGACTGCATTAGAATCCTGAATCAAGAAGGAACCTGTTAAATTTAGCTAAAAAATGGTTACAAAACTTATCAATCAATGTGTTTGCAACCAGAGATAAACAAATACCAAAATCATCAAAGTATGAGATCTTTAAATTTTCAACTGACAACAGATGCTTATAAAGCACTAAATTAAGGGAGACACATTGAAAATCAAGTAAGTAACCATTATTCATCCAATAAAATCAACTAAAGAAAATATACACCTATTTGTCAGAAAAATGGCAACACTAAAGCATTATTATACACAGTGTTTACTTTAAAAACACATCTACATCTTCACCTACTAATAATATATGACTTCAAAGAAAGACATAATCCCTGCACTGAGATTCATATTTCATTTTCAATAAATATTGATTTTCATTAGATTCACTGTAGATTTTAATTCATAGATGACAAGACAACAGTATAAAAACCCCACATGGACAGATGGACAGTACCTTCTGTCCAAACATGTGAAAGCACATGGTAATATTTACTGCAGCCATAATCAGATAGAGACTAATTCAGAATATATCATGGTCGAACTTAAATAGTTACAGTCTGCCTTAAATGCAATGTTGTAAGCGATTAAGTAAAGCATATTTTGAAATAATGTTCAATTCTAGATGAACACATTAAGAAGAAGGACATGAAACTGGACCAAGAACACGATGTGAGTAAAAAAATCCCTCTGTCTTTCCTATATTCACCTATCACATCCTGGTCTGAGAGGCCTATATGACTGTTACTTACAAGATAAGGAGAAAACAGAGTTATTTAAGTTAAATATACACTGGAAAGAAACCACATGAGCAAACTATTTAAGAGCTATATTTAGGTAGGCTTTAGAAAAATGTTCCCAAATATCTGTAATACTCTTATACTTCAGATAATGTAGAAATGTAATAAGGCACCTTGTTTGTTTACTTAAAGACGGGGGAGAGTAAAGTTAACTAAATGACCCAGACAGTGTTTCAGGCTTTACAGTTTCTCTAAGATGGTGCCTTTGATACAGCAAAGTCACAGCAAGCACAGGAAAATTACAATAAATGTGTTTCTTTTCTTCACAGTATGCCAGCTGCAGAAAACCAAATGCAAACGATGTCATACTCTCAACTCTGACTTGCAGCACAACCATTATTTAACCCCTCCCATAAGGACCACCTGTAACTTCTCCAAATCTTATAGAAGTCCGCTACAGAGTTTTGCTGCAGGACTACATCATGAGGAAAGAAAATGAAACTGCATTTAAAATGTACAAATGG
Organism: Lonchura striata; assembly: GCF_050655825.1. NCBI lineage: Eukaryota > Metazoa > Chordata > Aves > Passeriformes > Estrildidae > Lonchura > Lonchura striata. The sequence goes on along the minus strand of NC_140740.1, from coordinate 83,996,033 downwards.
AAATTCAATGGAGCAGAGAAATAAATACCCTGCCTCTGTATAAGAAGCTGGAGACAAATTTTAGCATTAGCTGCCTTCAGCTCTGAAGGCAAAAGCAAACACAGTGCAAAGCAATTAAATATTAAGGTTTTCCTGATGTCAAGCAATGATGATTAAAAATTGTCTTACATTAATATGCATAAAACACCAATACTAAATTAGGATTCACATTTTAAAAGGTTCTGTTTAGGAAGAAGAGCAATGAGAATGAAAAGTAAGAGAATGGCAGATTTTTGAAGTAAGAAACATATACATACATACACACTTAATGCAACATCCTGGACTACTTACTTGATTGCTTCCCACCTACCATCACAACTGTCAGCCCCAGTGCATTATTCCCCATATCCTTCCTCCTCCACTTTTTCCACTGCATCAACATTTCTTAGAGTCAGACAAGGGATAAATATTTATTACATCCACCCAAGATACACTGGAAGTGTTATAATGGAAGAGATCACATTCCCATAGTTCATCAATAGGAAGCTTTTCAAATGGCAACAGATGGCAGGCATTTCTTATCAGAAATAAAACATTATAATGAACATAAAGTAAGTAATACATTATATGAGAATTTTTTATAGGTGCTTTCCGTTTTCTTTGAATAAGTGTATTAGCTTAAAAAGTTACAGTAAGTGCAGTTGCAGTACTTTTATTTGAGCTTGAAAGTTACAATACAAATTTAACTGTAAAAAGGTATCTTATATTAAAATCTATATTCAAAATTTATTGAAACTAATCCAAAGACTGATGCCGTTACAAAAGCAAAAGGATTTTTTTTAAAAAAAGGGCTGACTACTGGAAAAAACATTCATCCTAGAGAAAGTAACATTAATTATAAAGAGCATGTATTCCTGTAGCTAGCCAAAAAATGTACAAAACAGAAGATAAATCCAATTCTTGGAGTACTTTCAGATTGGCTAATATTTTTTTCCTATTATTTTAGTGAAGTGTATTAGGATACTAGGGTTGGGAGTATTGTTTGTTTATACAGTGGTTCACTATTTTGTCTCCAAGTAGTAATCTCAAAAGCAGTCAGTATTCCTAAATTGTACTGGTCTTACGTATTAATATCATAAAGCTAGACTGTAAACCTCAATAAAGGGGATAAAAATGTGATTATGCACTTCAAGATTTCTTGAATGACATTTAAAATGGTAGGAATCATACTACCAGAAAAATACAGGGATATTTAGTATTCTGAATTCCTATAATTTAAACATGTTTTTTTCCACATCAACATTTCCTTCATCAGGTAGGATGAAGGCAACTGGCTAACCAGCCAAATTTCAGATGCAAGATATTGATCTGCATTAGTATGAGACCCTAATTACTGGATCAGATTTATGAGCTTTTGACCTAGTACTGAACTTCTGTATCTTGGGAGGAAAAGTGTATAGCAAAAGATCTGCAATGAGCAATAGTGTATCTGGAGACTCAAACTGAGGGCATATGAGGTGGCCCTACTGCAACAGCACAAACATTTCTAAGTTTTGTTGTACCTGCAGTGCCAGCTGCTAAGGGAAATGTGATTTTTTTTCGTTTTCAGCTCCAGCCTTCCGAATCATTCACTCCTTTTAACCTCTGAAACAAGTACTGCAGTAGGCAGAGCAGGGAAAGAAAAGGTGCAACAAAAAGGTTTTGAAAACAACAAAACACCTTTAAAACTTGGTGTCTTGTACTTGTTTTGGCTCTGCTTGTACACAGTATCACAGAAATTAGGGATGTATACTTAAATATAATAAATTAAGTTATTAAGTCATTTATTACACTATTAAGACCACTTAGAAAGAGGATGAAATTTATTACCAAGAGTTTTATGCACTTCTTTTACACACCCCAATAGACTGAGTATCATCTCCAGGGAAAAAAAGGTAATAAATATAAAGAGTCACAGGGCAAATAATTATTCTTCGCAGCTTTTGTGCTCACCTGTTAATAGGGAGGGCATGGTTTTAAAAATTCACTTGACTGTCACACGCAAACACCTACAGTTTGTATTTTAGTCCAGTCACTACCTTGCCCTCCACAGAAATAATTTTGACTTGCTGTCAGCTGCTTTACACTAGACAGCAGCTAGTGCATCAAATGCAAGTGATGTATTTAATGTATCTATGTGAAATCATGTTGTGGTAATGTAAGCCACTTCCATTTCATTCTGGTAAGATATAGGCAGCTGCAGGATAAACAGAGAAAACACTGCCTCAAAGCAAATATTTAATTTGGTAATAGAAAACCTAAGAGAATCTCAAGCATTTGTAAAATAATCCAAATATAAATGGTGATTTAATGGTCTCAAAGTTCTAAAACACTACAATTACTCTTTGTTTTTATTTTGGTGGATTTTTTAAAAATCAAATGGACTTACTACTGTATTTGTGGTTTATTGCACAATACCTGTATATACACAAAGTCCTGTATAGATAGTAAGGTATACATTTAAAACAAAATTTCATTAATTAAATCTTTACTTAGAAAGGTTTTTATAAATTACATTGTCAGTAAAATTCTTTGCAAGAAAAATATTTTGTTGCCCTTTACACTAGTAAACACGTTTTCATTGTCAGTAAAATTCTTTGCAAGAAAAATATTTTGTTGCACTTTACATTAGAAAACATGTTTTCTTAACTGACATCTAGCTTGTCTTGATTAGCAGAACTTTCACCACTATACTGTTCAAAGTATATCCTAATAGAGACACATTAAAAGAGTAACTTTGAGACAGGTAGTGCTGTTTCAAAGCTTAGACATGCTTTGGGAATGACTCACATCTGTGGATGGTCTTCTGCAGGACTGCTAAATTCACTTATTCACAGGAAGGCTAATGGAGAACTTGAGAATGCTCAAGCAAAGAGGATGCCGTGCATGGTGGAAACTGAAATTTGTTTGGCAGCAAAACACCACTAGCTCGGCTCCTCAGTCTGTGAAACCACTTCCTTCAAAACTCTTCATTTAGGTGCTTTCCAGACCCTTCTTCCAATTAAAACATGCTTAATTGCTCAGACCATGAGATGCTCATGACAAGGTCTTGACACAGTCCTAAGAACAAAGTAACAAATACAAGGACACAGAAAAATATTTGTGCAACAACAGATAAAATTTTCTGCAAGATAGCTTGAATAAAAACATCTGTCTGGCAAGATTTTATCCTACTAAACATTTCCCAACTTCTGACAAAGAAACACTGATTTAATTACATTCAAATTACTCTTTACATTCTGCTATTTCCTTTTTTAGTGCTGAGGTCATTTCCAATCAGCATCCATTTTCAAGCATGGATAAAACTGGGAAGAAGTCTTAAGAGTCCCAAGGTTCCCAAAGTCTTAAAATATTATAAAAGCAAAGCATTATTGCAGAAGTGAACTTATTTTCTGTAATAAACACCACTGTGACCTTCTCTAAGTAAGATATGGCTCATTATCAGAAATCAAACCACTGCTAGAGGCCGGAGGCTTTTGAAGAAAAGACTACTCTTGATCCCAGATCAAGTCTTGACAAAATGTTATGGAGACATTTGTCATACACTGGAAGAATATATTCCGGCATACTACATGTTGAGATTTTAGAGATGTAAACTACAAGTCATTAAAGAAGCACTTCGTTTCACACAGACCAGATTCTTAGCTTCCAGTAAATAAAACTGAGATCAAAACCAGCTCTAAATCTCATGAAGAAAAAACATCTTCAGTGAGATTTTTCTACCTGATTTCACATCACTTTTTGAATGTTTAATATACATGCACTTCAGAGAAGTAATTTAAGACTTTAACTACAGCTGAAACAGACTGCAACATTCATTATGAAGACCTCTGCAGAAAAGATGGAGAACTCAAAATAACAAATGATTTTCGACTGGCATTTGAATCTAATGGTATATGTTTGAACTGACTCCTCTGACTCCATCCAGACAAGAAAACCAGGGCTTGAAAAATTTACCATGAAGAAGCAAGAAGCCTTATGGATCTGTACCATCAGCTCCCCAAAATCTTTAAGCTTTGGTGATCTTTGCCTTCCTCATTCCACTTACACATGTATGTTTTAACTTATGTTGTTGAAAAATCCTAATCATACAATAAAAATACCTAGTTGTGTAAGAAATTAAAACCCATTCTACAACTCCAGAAATCAACCACTTATTAACAAAGACAGGAAAAATGTGTATCCCTAGCAAGTAACTAGGTAATAACCTGAGTACTAGGACTTTTATATCTTTCATCACAGACCTGTATCAGAAATAACACTTTTCTTTATCAATTAGTTTCTGAAATAGAGAGGAAGAATCTTCATATAATTGTAATAAGACAATTTCTCTTTTTATCTATTAAAAGCCCCATAAAATTCAGGTTTTGCATCACCTGACTCCACTTTTTGGTCCAGGTACACTTGCAGACCAGTAAAAGAGTGGCTGTTAAAACAGAAATCTGTACTGACAGGCCGGAAGCTACCAGCTGGTAAGAAGCAGGAGGGTACTGCAATTCAGCTGAAGACACATTTTACCAACAATCACTTTTTCACATTCCCATGTGAAGCCCAGATAGCATCACTTGATTAATTAATCCAGTGATTTGAAAGGGCCTAAGAAAGTACATATCCTTTGGTTAAAAAAATTAAGTGACTAAAGCTTTCAGCTTCACTGATATGTCCAATAATTGCCTCTGTGCTGCTGCAACAGGTGACAAAAAAATTTGCTAGAATTGCTCCACAACCTGCAAGTGGTTTGCAGGTATTCTGGAGTCTTTCTGGATTCAAATGTACAGACAGTAAATTACATAATATTAGGTATCCGTGTACTATATAGTTCAAATTATAAAGGAACCTTGCAAAATTGTTCTTTAGTTCCTGAAAGCCTGGGAGGACTCTAAGATGCACTCTGTTCGTATGATTCTCCCATTATTCTGACTTCAGCTCTTTCAGATATAAATTGCAGCAATGATACAACAAACTCTTGTCTCCTTTGAACTCTTGCTGCAGCAGCTTTCTTACCCCAAACACAATCCTCCTGTCTGGCAATGAGAAACAAACAAATAGTTTACATTATTTATTTTGTATTAAATACTACAGCAGGAGTTTAACCAATAGAGCACAAAAGCTATTTTTCTTTCCATGTATAGCTGTTCAGTCCTCCATTTTCTTCAGCATTTAATTCCCTTAATTCTTAACTTGAAGTCTTAAAACTTTGGTTTTGAAGACATTTTACATCTTTTAGTTCTTAACTTGAAGTCTTAAAACTTTGGTTTTGAAGACATTTTCCATCTTTTTTTCCTCTCTCAAAACAAATGTACTGTTAAAGTGACATCATGCTTGGTATATTAGGTGGGGGAAGAAAGAGGAACAAGGGAAACACTTGGTGTGATGGCATTTGTCTTCTCAAGTGACAGTTAAAAGTGATGGGGCCCTGTTCCTGGAGATGGCTCAACAACTGCCCATGGGTAGCAGTGAATTTATTTTCTTGTTTCCTCTGCTTCTGCACACAGCTTTCCCTCTTAAACTGTCATTATCTAAACCCATGGGTTTTTTAACAGTACATCCTTCCAATTCTCTTCCCCCTCCTGCTCCAGGGGAGTGGGTGAGCAGCTGCATGGGGGGTAGTTAAGCTGTGACAGTCCTTTTTTGTACCAGATATGAGGCACAAAGTGTTCAAGAAAATGACAGATTCCATTGGGACATACTAGACTGAATATATAGCTGTTAGTACTTTTCAGCTGGTAAACAGCAGCCTCCTGTGCTTGCCATGGGCCTTTGTCTCCTGACATGTATTAAGAGCCTTGTTCTTGCTAGGCTTTCCTTTCTGCTTTCACTACTGCTGTGTTGCTTCTCACTTTCCTAAATTATGTCTGAGAATACTTTGGTAACACCACATCGATGTGTCTGGGCTGGCAGTGGCCAGGGTAGTGCTGCTGTGCTGACAAGTTGAACTTTGGTCTGAAGATGAGCCAAAGAGACTGTGATGTGTCCCTCCATGGGGTGGAGGAGTGATCCACCAGCAGGCCATGTAGAATCTCCTGCTAGAGCAGACAGATGACTTAGCAAGGCTGTGACCCTGTAAGAAGCTCATGGTGAAGCAGGTTTGTTGCTAGGACCTGTGTCTCCACAGGGAACCCTCATTGGATCAGTTTATGAGCAACTGCAGCCCATGGCAAGGACCCACGTTGGACAAGTTCAGGAAAACTGTTTCCCACATTGGAGCAGGGGAAGCAGAGAGTCCCTTGCAGCTTGTGCTGAACTTGTGCTGAAGACCATGGTGAAGCAGGCAGTGTCCCTGCAGCCCCAGGAAGACTACAGTGTGGAGCCCACTAACAATGGACTCTACCAGGAACCCCCCTGCAGCCAGGCTGGGGACAAGAAGAGGATTTTACTGCAATATTACACCCTATAAACCCAAAATGATCAGGTGTGGAGATTATAATAGATATATCATTAAATTGTTGCAATCCATTATCTGAGTTGTATGTTGCAGGAATAAATATAACAGGAACTACTCAAACTAAGGGAGGAGAAACCTTACAAGAAGTCCAAGAACAGCAGTGACACAATCTGAGCAGCTTTGGCGCCCAGTAATTGGACTAAATGAATTGCAAGCAACACACCTCCTCTCCTGTCCTGAGTGGCTACCATAACACATGGAGCCCAAAGTCATGGACTAAATGGAATCAAAGGATATATTATGGACATTTTGCAGGGGTGGTCCACACACTACAGGAATGACATCTAGATATTTTGTCAGAGAGGGAAGGGGAATGATGGTTAATGAGCTTGGATGGAATAGTGTGGGACCTGAGCATGATGCAAATGGTGTGGAATAAGGGGTGGAATGTGCTGGTTTTGAATAGGGCACAGCTAATTTTCTTCAGAGTGGCTCATATGGGGCCATGTCTTCAATCTGTGATGAACAGTCTTGATAATACAGGGATACTGCTGAACAGTGTTGATAATACAGGGATTTACTTGGCTGCTGGCTGGAGTTAAACCACAAGAGGCTTTTATGTGTTATTTACAAAGACTGGAAGATTTCTCCTTGTTAAATATATGCTAGAATAAGCTATTAAAAGCTTCCCTTTTTTTAATAAGGAGACCTACAAATAATTTCAATGATACATTAATCCATTAACAGTTGGTATAAAGTCACACTTGTCAGTCACTGCAAGCAAACTACTATACCAGGAAAAAATCATCATTTATTAGTGAGAGTGCATGTGTCACAAAACAGGATCTACTCCTATTCTAGCAGACCCCTCTTCAGTGTCAACCCCACAGGCCTTGTACTGGACATATGTTTCTCATAGTTAAGTCTTTTTCATTCAGGTACCACTCATGACATGTGATGAACTTCCCTTGAAAGACAGCAGATAGCCAGCAGTGAAGGTCCAAAAGTCATTTCCACCAGCCTGCAACTGAGCAGCAGAACTGTCCAAAAAATGTAAGACACTATTCCTCAGCTGCACAAAAACCCCTTAGGCCCATCTGTCCTCTGCAGAATCAAGGGCAACGAACAAGCACTTATCAGCCCTACAAAGGCAGGAAAAATACAGCAACCTGGACAAATCAAACCTAGCAGAACTCTCCTTTTCTCCCTTTGTACCAATGCAAATTGCACTCAAATAACAGCCTTCAATATAAACAGCCTAAAAGGAAGGCTGCCAATAGAGTGACAAAAACATGTAGGCTTGTAGTAGAAGAAGGAATAGCTCAGAGGAATTAGGAAAGAAATTGACACATTAACAGGTAATAAAAATGAAAGTGAAAAACAGGAGTTTGAACAAGAGAGGACTAAGACAGGGCATAAAAAACCCTAGACTCATCCAATAAGCACAAAAACACATCCTTCCAGTACAGTGAAACTCTAGCCTTTAAGATCTGAGCTTATTTTGACACGATGAAGATAACACTTTTACATACCATTATATTAAATCAAAACAGGAACATAATGAGCAGCCCTAAACTACTAACCATAAAAAGGGTTTTATTAACCTTCACTATTTTTAAGCATTAGGTGCTGTATCCATTAGAACCAGCAGACAGCACAGATATCTCAAAGGATCTTCTACCAAAACACAGAAGACATTAATAACTAGATTTCATCAGCCATGTCTCTCACATTTCATGTATTCTGAATTTGTCTTACTACATTTGTATTTAGGATTGGTCCCATTATGTGAAGGAAAGATTCCACTCATGCTTGTGGCAGGCTTAATGAAATAATTGCAGAGACGTGAGCCTGACATCTCTGAAATTTCTTTACATTGCCAAGTGTGCTCGTTTAAAACAACTACTACTACTACTTCCAAAACTGAATGACTGCAGCAATGAGGATTACTCCACCTTCCAGTTCAAAATATTCTCAGCAGGATAACAGCATTTGAAAACTTGCACTTGTAGAAAGAATGATACTTTTAAAGCACTCACATTCTATTTATTTTCATTTCTTTGTCATCATTAGATCCAGTGTTTTGCATGCATGTAGGAATGAAAGGAAGAAGTTAAATGTCTAGCAATATGTAAACATACATTATCTTCCATAATGAAATGATACTTCACAGAAAAAATATCTGCAGTTACCAAAACTTCTTCTGTTTTGCTGGGTATTGGTTTGAGGATTTTTGTTTGTTTTGTTTCAGATTGTTGGTCAGTTTGTGGGTTTGTTTTTATATTTCACTGTAAATGTTGCAGAAATAAAATATTTCCGAAGTTTTACTGTTACAATTTTTTTTTCATTGCATAACCTAATAATATGTCACAGTTCAAGTAAACCTGTTAGTAAATAGAGAATATCAATAATTTCAAACATTGTATCAAAGTCATTATTAATAGTTAGTTCTTTAAACTCTGAGCAAAAAGCAGAGTGACACCACTACACCATCCCTATTTTGTCTGTCAGTGTCAGTGAAGAACAGTGCCCACAGTGGACAACAATAGCATGAGATGCTTCAGCACTTACATCTGAATTCTTTGCCGTGATCTAATCATTGCCATGATGTGACATTTGCTGGCTTAAAATGAATAAAATTTGCTTGGCAGCATGCAGGAGCTGAAAGGTCTAAATTACAAAGGCAACAAAATCTCACCAGAGGCTAGTTTCACTTGTTCAAGAGCCTAGAGAAACTCAGTTCTTCAGTTTTAGAAAACTACTGATTGGAACTGTCCACTCCCCTTGCTAGAGTTGACCACCTGAAAGCAAAACCTTTTTACAGATGCATATTTTAACAGATACTACCATAAAATAATTATGAAGGTAACTTTATGGCAGTAGAGGCTTCATACAACAGAAGAGCAAGGAGAAACTTCAGGAAAAAAGGGAGGTGTAAGAAGAGGTACCTCAATCAACCGGCCTGACAGACAGAATTCTCAAGTGCTGTTTTAACAGCAGACATTATTAAGATCTGCCAAAATTCAAGTTTGTATTTCCTTCCCCTAGTTCATTAAGAGTTGTAGTTTAATCAGGAAGGAGTACCCAAGGAAACAGTTGCTAAATTGCCAAATACCAGCTGCTTAACTGAATCCCAGAGAAAGTTAGTGGTTACTAGTTTCTCTTACAAGCACCTCAGCACCTGCTGCAACATTAACAAAAGATTCACATAATGCAGCTAGTAGAAGTTTCCCTTTCCAGTCTTGCCTATAGTCATTCTGCTAAACAGAAGACTGTCTCTCTGGAGTCAGAAATACAGAAAACACATACTTGAACAGTGCAAAAGTTAAGTTGCTTTTCCTTATCCAGTCCTGGTAATGGTACTCTACAGTTTCTGGAATAGTTTAGTTTTAATCCAAAAAAGAGTTGAAGACATGTTCTGCATGCTGTGCATCTTTGCACAAAACTCCTGAGAATCCCTTAAAACAAGACATTGATGTCAACTTTTATAGGTAATGGGAAATTGTTAGTGAAAATAAAGAAGTTGGAACAGAAACCTAATAATCAGATACCTCTTGCCAATTTCAAGTAAAAAAGACAGCATCAAGAGGTAAAATGAAGTAAAAACACCTATGTGGAAAACTAGCATGAAAGCAGATAAATAATGACTAAAATATGACTAAAATGGCTTTTATGCTGTGAGGAGTCATGACAGCCTTTCAGATAGACATAATAATATTCTGATATACTGATAAACTTTTCTAATCTGTGGTTTAAGGTAAGAAAGCAGCAAAATAGTAAGAAAGCACTGGCAAGCCACTGATGAGCTACAGCTTTTATAATTATCTTTTGCTCAGTCTGTATAAAAAGGTATCCATTATTAGAAACATCACTGAACTTACAGAATTGATAATTAGCATTCAAAAAGATAGCCATTACCACCCAAAACTGTTCAGCTGCACAGTGATACAAACTGTTCAAAAACTGTAGAAATAAACTATTCTCTGAAAAGTCTCAGCTTAAATACAGCCTGGCAGTCCATGCAAGGAATAAGTAAATAAATAAACACTATTTCTGCTACTTATCTTAATAATTGTATATTCCAGATACACTTTTAAACTACCCTCAGGAATTTTTTAAAGCCAAATCACTTTCATACACTCCTATTGCTTCCTAAACAAATTTCAAATGGATGGATGTATGACTTGCAGTAAAAAAATGAAAATCTTTCACTGCAAGTTATTAACTACTGCAGTCTGCTAGTAGTATCTGTAGGATGGAATTTAGTCCTTCTCTGCAATTCATGAAGACCTCCTTTTGGTGACTGAACTATGCCGTAAGAGACAACCAAAATAACTTACCAACTTTATCAAAAATACAGTAATTTTTTAATAGATGACACCCACACTGACATTTGCTTCCCTTCATTCTTCAGAACACAACATTCAGGCACCAGTAAAAGTTTGGCTGACACGGTCAGAAAGGACCATGTCTCCCAGCGATTTCCACAAAGCAAATCCTGGGCATCTGGAAGACTTTCTGTTCTCAGGATTTACCATGTATAGGTCTCTTCATACTAGAAAGAAGTAATTTCAGAGGAAAAAGAAAAAAATTCATTCCCTTGGTTTTAGATTAAAGTTGGGAGAAGAGAGCTGAATTTGGGTTTTCTTTCATTTGAATGCTAAAACTGTCAAACTCTGCAGATGGCGATAATGGATGAGTAAGTCGAAAAGAAGGTTACTTATGGGAAGCCTTAAATGGCTAAGGAATCTGGGGGAGAAGCAAAAGCAGCTCATTTTTCCCTTGTCTTCACTTTTACAGTGAACATATCTTATGGTAACATCAGGCTTAATAATGGAAACTACAGAAGAGGACTCCAGAAACTTTTCTCATGCACTGACACCCTAGATTTCCCATACCAAAGATAAAAAAAAAAAAAAAAAGCCTATGACACTTTCCAAACTCCTCCAGAAATTCAATTCATTGGCAACTAATGCTTGTGACTGGAGAACAAATGCTCTGACAGAGCACTGGCTTTGGAAGTGTACATCGAGTTCCACTATGAAAGTAATTTGACCCATTTGGTGGAGTGATGGAGAGAGGAACTGAAGAATGGGGACAGGATGTACCTTCTCTTCCCTAAGGGAAACAACAAAAGAAGACTACAATCAATTTACATATTTGATCAATAATAGATTATATAAAGAATTAGTACTACAATTATTTTTCAATTCATAGCACTGATAAATTCAGTAAATTAGAAAAAAAGTCCAGGGTAAAATACATCTTTGTCCCACAAAAAAAGAAAAACCAAAACCACCAAAACCAATGGGAAACAAAACAAAGTATTATCCTCCCTGTATCTGCAAAACCTTGTCCAAATTTCAGCCATTTTTAGTCAGAAAATCATAATCACACAAGCCAAGAGCTATTATTGTCTGGACAAAATAACCTTACATAATTTGAATAACTGCTACAGATTAAACAGATTTAGATAAACAATTTCCAGTATCTAAGATTATCCTTAAAATGTTACATTAAAATTACTGCAACTAATACAGTACTTTTTATACCTATGAATTTCTAAGACAGTTATACCACATAGATCAGTGTACAGACCGCTTCTGGTGACTTTTATCAAAACTTGGAAGAATCTCACAAGCAAGAAAGTGAAAAGAAGAAAATTGCTCCACCTGGAGTCCTCTTTACCTGGTGTGGTGCCATTTACAATAAATCTGATACAAATCTAGGCTACTTTTCCTGTGGCCAATGGCCAAAAAATGGCAAATGAAGTATTTTACCAATATAAACACAAGTCTTCTGAAAATGGTTTCTGATTTCTACCTCATTCTAGTCAATCAAGAAAGAAAAGTACAAGACTGCAATATAAACTGACATGCAAATTAATTACTTACTCTGGTGCTACCAAGTCTAATAGTACTAGCAACAAGAATACATGTTATTAAAAAGCATTTCAATTAAACTCCTCCTATTCAACATTAGTTAGATTGAAACTTTTGGTAAAATATATTATTACTACAGTAATTTTAGTCATAGAAAAGGCCTATGTAACTTTTTCAATGGAAAATAGAAAAATATTGGCCATCTGCAATTTGTCTGAGAACAAGCATAAATCAGAGAAATTTATTTTACCAATTTTTTAACTAAATATCTGCGAAGTAATCATCATCTTATGGCAACCCAATAAAAAACATATGATCTTAAAGCACAAGTTGATTTAAGATGGAAATCTGCTTTGCAATTAGTTTAAGGCAAGTGCTACAGGAAAAAAATAGTTTAATTACTTATTTCATTCAACAAATTAAATAAATCCATGCAAATGTTTTTAAAAAAGGTAAATGTTTTTCTGTAAAACCACGGATTTCACAAAAGAGTGTAATTTTTTACTACACTTTCCACACCACAGAACTTTTGTAGTCTTTTGCACATGGCAAGAACAACTTGCACGTGCAGATACGAAATTTTAAGCGAGCATTTAACAAGTTATGCTTCCTTTTGCCTAAAAAATGGTTCAGTAAAGCTTAAAAAACAGACAGTAAACAAGCAACTAGTACAATGCCAAAGCAAGAAAGATTAATAATTTGCTGCAGCCGGGGGGCTTTCCAAAGTACAGAGAGAAGCAATCAGGCAAACACTGTACACTGGTGTGGGGTCCAGACCTCAGAGGAAAGGAATAACTCAAAGATGGAAAGAAAACCATTTCAAGCATTAAGCAGACACGTTTGGATACAGTGCATTATGAAATACTATTAGAAGTATCTTTAACAGAAATTATGTTCTAAAATGTAAATACTTGGATGTAGGAACAGGGGCATATATACTTTTAGCAGCATGCAGGATTAGGTACTTACACAGCACATAAAAAATTCCCTTACCTCTTCCTATTTTGAATCCTGAAATCAATATCTGAGTCCTTGTGTCCAGAACATAAATTATATATAAGGGAAAAAAAAGGTAAATTAAAGAAAATCCAGTTATTATCACAACAAAAAAGTATAAAATACAATCATGTGAAATGCAGGAGTTAGGATCCCAGACCATCTTGATGTTAGTGCCAAGGCAGGGCTTAAGCTTCTAAATGTCTCCATTTTCCAATGATTTTTGGGAAAAGTCACACTGAAGGAACAAAATACAGCACTAGGTTGAAAAAAAATCCAAAACATTCTCTTTCTCAAATCTGTTCTACTGATTGCCAGTGCTTAGTACAACAAATAATTTTTTATTGTGAAAATATTTTGTCCGATCAGTTAAAATAAATTTAGCAATGTTCTTTAACTAAGTAAGCAACTGACCCATGGCTTTTATTATGCCAATCTGTGTACTCAATAGTTCAAATACAACAATAAGTGTCACATACAATTATTCATAAATAAAGAATTTATAATTTAGCCAGCTGTACTGCATCTTTCATCTTCTTCTTTCAGGTGGCAAACCAGAAAAAATTGTACAGCACAACACCTGAAATTACCTGAAAATTCATCAGACACTTCACTGACACATCCACATGAAAAATTACATTCTTGATTACAAAAACTGTATTGTTTGCATGCATATTGTAAAAGAATAACAAAGATGACCTATACTGGTATAATATCAAAATTTGTACCAAAATAGCATTATATATAATAATTGTGATTTACTGGATAGTAATCAACTAGAGTAGGTATTGTATGAAGAGTTCTTAAGTGAAAATCTTGACAAAACAGCCATTTGCAAGTTGGCAAATAACATCAAACTCATTCCATTAACCTAAAAAATTAACTTTTCCTCTCCTAATTACACAGGTACTGCACAGCATTTTCTCATTGACACCAAATATACACTGAATTCTTTCTGTCTTAAATCAAAGTGAACATGACACTATTCATAAAGCAACAGTTTCCAGCAATAAGGACAGTCTCATTATCAAACAAGAAGAATCCTTACTGCTGCCAGAATACAGACCTTTTTAATGTAGACTAAGTTATAAGTTACTGTCAGTTAAAAATTCAGAATACAAAATAGTTATCTCTTAAGATCAGAAATGTCTGCAGGGAGAGTAAGTCTTCTCCATGACACTTTGCAGAGATGAAAAACAGTGTCAGAACTAGTTTAAGTAAGTTCTTGCACTGGCAACAAAACTACAAAAAAGACTGATTATCACTCTTGCATATTCCTTTCTTGCAATCCCTGCACTATCATAATGCTACCACATATACCTTGATTTACTCCAGTTCTCACCCCCACCCCCTCAACAATTTCCCCCACTGGCTCCATCAACTTATAATTGGGATTTGAAAGAGGCAGTCATAACTGTGAGAACAGTCATTTTCTGGCACAAAGAACAAGTAACTTGAGCTCACCAGAGTTCGTCATTCCCCCTACCTTTAATGATCTGTACCACCCCCTACTTTTGAAAAATATGTGTTGTGTTTGTCAAACGAATAAAGAAACCCTTAAGTTCCTACATATAGTTTGAAGTTCCAAGTCCAAAGTATTAAAGAGAAAAAAGAAAAGGCAGAGTGGGGAAAGAAAATAATGGCATTGAAGAACTTCACTGCTGGTTTATTTGTTCCTACAATGCTGGCTCTTCGGTTTGATTGAAAAACTTCAGGTCTCCACAAACTTCAATCAAACCTTCAGTAGCACATAAGGTTTTCAGTCCAATTAGTTCCCACCACATTGAGTATTTCAATTTAATATTCTGTTGATTTAAGTATAGACGCACTTATTCAGTAAAATTAACTTGAGAAAAGCTAATTTTCAATCAGACAATGAGGCAGCATCACCTGCAGTGACTGAGGTAAGTGTGGGAGTGAGCACTAGATCAAGCTGTACAGGGAGATTCCCAAGCTCAGGGACTCCTGAGCAAGAGCTCAGAGCTGCATCCAGACCTGGAAGCTTTGGAGAGCCAACCAAGCTGGCAGATGGAGAGCAGCCCTAGGGAGAAGGACTTGGGGGTGCTGGTGGTGGCCACCAGGGTGAGGGAGGGGATTCTGCCCCTCTGCTCTGCTCTGGTGAGATCCCAGATGGGTCCAACCCTAACCCCGCATCCAGCTCTGGGGTCCCAGCACAGGAAGGACATGGACCTGTTGGAGCAAGTCCAGAGGAGGCCATCAAGATGATCAGAGGGCTAGAGCAGCTCCTACAAGGAAAGGCTGAGCAAACTGGGGTTGTTCAATCTGGAAAAGAGAAAGCTTTAGGGTGACCTAACAGCAGCCTTCCAGTACTTGAAGGGAGCCTACAAGAAAAGAGAAGGATTTTTTACAAGAGCATGTACTGACAGGACAAGGTGTAATAGCTTCAAAGTGAAAGACAGGAGGTTTAGTTTAGATACTGCAAGGAAATTTTTTGCTGTAAGGGTGGTGAGGCACTGAAACAGGCTACCCAGAGAAGCTGTGGATGCTCCATCACTAGAGGTGTTCAAGGCCAATTTGGATGCTGCCCTGAGAACTGGGAGGAGAACTAGTGGGAGGTGTCCCTCTCCACAGTAGGGAAGCTGGAACAAAATTATGTTTAAGGTCCTTTCCAACCCAAACATCCTATGATTCTATGAATTTTGATAAAAGCAACAAGTTTTGTCTAGGCTCTTCAGAACAATTATAGAACAAACCACTATTTATAGTGTTTCTTCAGTTAGCAATGAAAATGTGTTACATATCACAATAGGTAAGATTGCTTTTAACTAAGAATAACCCACTTCTTTTTTTCTCTTCTACTGCATGTAAGATTTTCACATACTAGCTAAACTTGCAATACTAGCTTAATACAGCAAGCTTGTATTTTAGAAAGGGTGGTGTAAGTAATGCAAAACTACTTCAAGGCAGAGCTTCTAAGTAAGTTTTGTGAAAGCTAGAAGACATGGGCACCTTCTGCCTGCCTTCTAACCTACTGCAGTCAAATTGCCCTGAGTTTCTCCACATTTTCTTTAAATGTAACAGCAAACCCAACTCAGCAAATCAGAGAAGTTTAATCACTAAACACCTTTAGTACCACTGACAAAAAGAGACCAGTTTAGATTAATAAACTCTCAGGAATGCTGACAGTCTTAAATCACTGCATCTCCAAATGTTACTATCAAAACAAACTTCCACTTAGTATCTACTGACTTATTACATATATATATCAAATGACAATATCTCCAAAGCAAAAAGTAGAGGAAAATATTTCTTTTATAAAATACAAGATGTCATTACACTTTCTTGTAATCCAGTATTGTAATTTACAAGAGTAGTTGTAGAGAGGCTATCAACATGCATGCTTTTCAAAACATCATGTCCACATCCACTTTGTAGCTTAGAGCTTAGCAGCTCCACTTAAAAGAGTTTCAATGGAAATGCCTCAACTTTTCTCACAGTGTTACCCAAGGAGTTCAGGAATTTAATCCAGAATTATTTCAGTCCTGGGAGTTCAAGATAAAAAGGCCAAGCTACCTAGATTAAATGGCCATATGGGAAAAGAGAAACAAAAGCTATTAAAGTAAGTGTAGAATGGTTCTTGATGAGAAAACTTACCTGTATCTCAAATATAAAGCTTTGAGATGACCTCCTCTAAATCATGTAAGTAGACAGGAGATACCATAGCAATTAATTTCTGCCATTCTTGGCATTACTATTAGGCTAGGATAATTACGAACTCTAAGTCGACTTTATTATAGCATTTACAAGTGTTTAGTCTTGATTTTCTACGGTGACAGCAGAGTAACAAGACCAAAGCAGCCACATCAGCCCACAGAAAGAAATCCAACGGATTTTCCTCAAAAACTGGTTTATGAAATGTTTTATTTCCAAACTTTCTGTCACTGTGCACCTATGCATCTCTAGAAAGTCGCCTGACCTTCTCCTAATGCATCCTATGTGTTTCCACCGAGTATCTTGGGTTCTGCACAGCCTCTGTATTCCCTTAAACACATTATAAATTGTCACAAACTATGGCTTCAAAAGAAACATTAACATGACTGAAAGGATACAAAGTTTGGGTTTCTATCCACCTTGTTACCAAAGACTTTTAGGAATTTCAGAGCACCTTTATAAAACACATGATGAGTATCACAGTTGACATTCTAATCTGATCTGCCAGTAAAAGAATGACCACAAAAGTTCACAAGTATCCTATCCCAAAATAACTAATAATAATTTTTTAGCAGCACACTAGCTAGTATTAAAACAACTCTTAACAACATAGCTACCATATGCTTAATTGTTCATTCTGTATAAACAAAACCAATCTATAATGGAGGACACACACAGGGGATGCTCCTTAAACATGAAGGCTTATGTAAACTTTTTTTTCTTTTTTTTTTTTTTTTTAATTCAAAGCTTTTCATCCACTTACTTAATTCTTCTGTGATACTGTGGAAGAAAATAGCACAGTATTATTTTGAAAAAACACCAAATAAAATATTTTCAGAACATTCCAGAGGACATAGGGGTAATAAACCAGAATTTCTTGAACTGGTTTCCCAGAGGCATGCATTTCATACAGAAAGCAGGAAGAGCCTAAACTGATCTGACAAAAAGCCGGCATAGTTTAGTAACCATTAAAAAAAAAAAAAAAAAAAAAAAAAGAGAGAGAGAGGGAGAGAAAAATTGCAAATATGTGAAGTAGCAAAAGAACATCCAAGCACTTGATTATCCTCAATAATCAATCCTTTAACTTTGGGACACAAAAAACTTTCCACACAGGACACTGAAGTAACACCCAACACTTTCAGGCTAGAAGTGACCAACTTAAAAGGCCAAATGTGACACCACAAGTTACTAGAACTCAGTGGTTCAGAAAAGTTTCCAAATTTCTTAATACTGAATACATATACATGTATATACATAGATGTGAGGATATATATGTGTATTTTTCTCCAGACTGTAAAACAGACTAAAGACTTCAAACTGCAAAACAATTCCAGCCCCTGTGAGTACCAATTAATTTCCCATTTCTCACAACTTCATATCACAGATAGACAGCCACATACCTGCAGGGCTGAATTCGCACACCCCAAGGGACATGTCCCCTCTATCTCCACCTCACTGCAAACGCCATCTTTCACCCCTCCACTCAAAGAGACCCTTTTCTCCTCCAGCCGTGGGATCCTGCCCCCTGCCCAGGCCCCTGCACACAACCGCAGGGCAGAACGGGTGGGGCAGAGGGGTGCGAGGTTTCCCTCCCCCCAGAGCCGCCTTCCCCGCGGTGGGCAGCACAGGGACAGACCCTCCCCTCGCCCGCGGAGACTCCCTGACAGTTTTTGAGAAACCCTCAAAACCCCCACCCACCCCTCCTGCGGCCACCCCGGAACTTCCAGCGCGGCCCCCCCAGCCCCGAGAAGAGCCGCGCGGCCCTCCCGGCCCCGCTGGCCCCGCAGCCCACGCCGCTCGCACCCCGCGGGGACGGCGGCCCGGCCCGTCCCCCCGCCCCTCGGCGGGGCAAAGCCGCGACCCCCACGCCGCCCTCAGCCCCGCACTGACCTGCCGGGGGGCGCGGCCGCCGCTCGGGGCTACAGCGGGGGCTGCCCCCGCCGCCGCCGACCCTCCGCCGCCCGGCCCGTCCTTCCCCGAGCGCCACCGCAGGGCAGAGAGCAGAGAGGCGGAAAGGCGAGGCGGAGCGCGGGGGAAACGCCGGGCCCTCCTTCCCCCCTTCCCGAGAAAATTTTAAAAAGGGAGGAAAAAAGAAAAGAAAAAAAAAAAAGAAAAGAAAAAAAAAAAAAGGCGGGGGGGGGGATTTAAAGGGCTCGGCCCGGAGTTTAAAACAAAGAGGCGGAAATAGCCGAGCGCAGCCCGAGCGGAGCCGAGCGGGGGCGCCGCGCTCGCCGCGCATGCGCGCGGGCCCTCACCCGGGCACGGCGCCGGCCGCCCCCTCCTTCCCTCCCCCGGGCAGCGGGGCCGGCGAAAGGGGGTCTGGAAATGTTTTATTGCCAAACTTTCTGTCACTGAGCACCTATGCATCTCTAGAAAGTCGCCCGACAGGGCTGGGCCCGCCCGAGCCACGTTCCGCTCGCAGAGCCGCGGAGTACGCCGAGGTGGGAGGGAGCCGGCAGGATGATGGAGCCCGACTCTTACCCTGACGCAGGACAGCCCTCGGAATCGCGCTGTGTGCCCGGGAGCACTGTCCAACCCTCCGCGAGCTCTGCCAGGCTCGGGGCTCTGACCGCTTCCTTCGCGGACTCGTTCCACTGCCCAGCCATCCTCTGGGTGAAGAGCCTTTTCCTAAAATCTAACCTAAAGCACCTCTGAACAACTTCAGGCTGTTATGTGTAATAGATAAAATTCACGCCATTTCTAGTATGATATATGTGATATGGAACATTTGGTGGAGTATACACGTTTGTATTAGGAGTCCCCCCCACCTCGCAGGCGAAACCTGGTGCATGTTGAAACACGATTTACGAGTAAAAGGATGTGACTCTCTGGAGATGGCCGTAGATACTGGGATGCCAAGGACTGATGTGAATGACCCCAGATGGACATTATGGAAATCCTCCGGATAGATACTTGAGAATGCAGGGTTCCTGTAAATTTCATCAAGGGAATTCACCAGCTCCGGACACTGGATTGTTCTACCTCCTCGCCAAGAAAAGAAATCTCATCAAACTATGGAAATCTGAATAGAAGAAAGGACTGACTGCTGAAATCTTGGCCTCAGGCGGAATTTTCCCTATAAAAACCATTTGTACCAGGATGGAGGCGTGTGGGCATAGAGGAAAACCTCTGCTGAGGCTGACCTCTTTGTTGCACACCCAGTGCCAACCACGGGCTGTTCTGTCCTTGTGGCTGGCTAGATATAATTTGAATTGCAAAATAAATATTTTAATTTTTTAATTTTAATTTGGCTGGACAAATTTTCATTTCTAACAAGGCCATTCCCTCGCGTCCTGTCACTGGTCACCACAGAAAAGAGATCAGTGCTTGCTGGTCTATGATCTCCCCTAGTGAGGATGTTGGCAACCCCAATCCCCCCTCAAGTCTCCTCCAGACTGAACAGACCAACTGACCTCAGCCACTGCTTGAATCGCTTCCCCTCAAAGCTCTTCGCTGTCTTCAGTGCCCTCCTTTGCACATTAATGGCTTGATACCTTTCTTACATTAGGGTGCCTAGAACTGTACGTAACACTCAAAGTGAGGCCCCACCATCACAGAGTAGAGGTAGGAGTAGAGGCTGGGTGCCCAACCTTGGAAAATGCATGCAACTTGTGAGCAGGAAGGCGAGATCAGCAAAGATGGCCGATCGGTTGGCTTTTAGACAGGATGGACCTGTGCATTGCTACAAGGCACCTCTTCTCGCTCTCCTCAAAAGCACACACGTGTCTTTCCAGTTGATGAGAGTAGAAACTTGAGTAGGAGCTGGGTGGAAGGAGAACTTTTAATAAGAGTGCTGGTCACACTGTATCAGACTACAGGTGGCTCGAAACACTCCTGACTGATGAAGTTACAAAGATCCTGTCTTCCTGAAGGGGTGAAGTCTCAGGTCAAAGAACATGCATAAAGCTTGGGAAGCGCATGCCAACTTAAAGTTTTCACCAAACAGCTGAAGGCTTAACTTGCAAAGACAACTACTTAAAAATCCACCTGTCCAAAGACTAAAGACACCAAACCTATCTTCCCAAATATGCATATATTTTGAATGTAATCCTTTAAAATACCTGCATATTTCCCTCTTTTCTTTCTTCTTTTCCAACAAAGGAAAAGAAGACAATCTTCCATGAGACAATCTTCCACCTTGTCTAAAAATGCCATTGGAAATGGGCTATCTGATATGGCACAAGCCCTCCATGTTCTGCAAACTACTGAGCTTTTATTGTGTGCCAAGACAGGGGCTGTGCTTGGCTCTGGGAGCTATGTTTTCCAGATGCTAAGCCTGAGTTAATGGAAAATATGTCAGCATTTTAGATTTGCTTTGTTTCAGTTCAAGGGTTATGTAGTTACATGAGTGCATCTTGTCTATCTGAAATATAAATTCTGTTTCCAGTTTAATCACACATTACTTTGTATGGGCCTTTGTTGTGTGTTGTAGAAAGTAATGGGTCTTCCTATCTGACCCCTGGAACTGGGGTTCAGGTAGCCAGAAGCAAAAATAACAAACTGTAAGAATGTGCATGAAATTATAAACTGTATGCCTACTTTTCTTGTTTGGTTGGCTTATTTTTTCCTAGTGTTTCCAGACTAATCACTACAAATTGGTAAAACCATTAAGGCCATGGTGTATAGGTGTTGACTTCCTCTTACTATAGAATTTGTTTAGAGGATGGCACCTTAACCAACATGAAACAACCATGCCTACTACAACAATCTGCTGTAATATACCCACTATGACAAGATTTCTGACCCTCAGAGCACAGGCAGTGGTTTGCTCTCTTCTCAACCTCATCACCTAACATCAGTTCTAATGCCTTCAGCAATACCATTAAAGTGTGTGTTAGCCATAAGTGATGTTTCTGAAATATAAGATTTTTCATTATCTTTTTCTTTAGATACTGCAGTGACTACAATATCTAATATCACAATTAGAGTGCCTTTTCTGAACTACAACACTGGACATTAGAAGAGAAGTGAAACTTTTTGTTTGCATTCATTGCAGTCAGTGAGGCGTGGTCAAACTACACAATTTCAGAGGGTGACTTGAGGAGAACTAGAAACTGCATTTAAAGGAATCTTAAAGTTAACTTTATATGCATTAGTCTTCACAATTTTCACCCAAATAAGAGCATGATGTGAACATGGGTAAATTTAATTTCTATCTTCCAGAAACATGTATTTCTTTGCTAAAACAATTCATGGAACAGAATCTGAGAACTTCTTGACAAAAAAAAAAAAAAAACCCACACATCTCAAGTTTATCTCCTTTAAGTCTTCTAAGAGTAAAAAGGAACTGGTCAGCATGAGCATGTTAACAGTATAAATAGTATAAATAGTGTAATATTATAAATAGTATAATGGTATAAACAAAGAAATTACTAGAAACCAAACAAAGCAACACATTTTCAGAAACAAAGCAGAAAAGTAACAAATAAAATGAACAAAGCACATAGCAGGAAAATAAAGGACAAAATTACTGAAATTTAATACTTACTATGGTAAAGTGTTTAGAAACAGATACATTGAGAACCAATATTTCCAGTAGTTTCTCAGAACACAAAGAGTTACATTGATTCTGTAGATCTGAGAGTGTGTTGATGGCATTGCAAGGCTACTCCCCAGCTATTACCTTTTTGAGATCATGGTGACCACGCAAGTCCCTCAGTACTGGAGAACAGTAAATATTTCACCTGTCTTTGAAAACAGTAAGAAAGATAATTTAGAGAACTACAGCTTCCCTTTGGTTCCTGAGAATCATGGAGAAATCAAAGATCTCAGAGCTGGGCTCAAGCATCTTGCAGCCTAAAACCAAAGACCTCAAGCATTGGCCAGCTTATTTCTTACACACAGATGTACCAGGCACAAATTATTTAAGCACCATATCCCAATGTGTCAGTCTATAAAATATGGGCATTATCAGAACACACACACAGAGCATGTGTGAGGTTGGAAGGGGCATTTGGAGACCACTCAGGACAGTCTCCATTCACAAAGAAGGATAAGGTAGAGCAGCAGTGTCACTTTAGTTATCACTAGACCAAGCACTGCCATTCTTACATTGTAGATTCTGCATGGTCATCCTAAGGATTGAATGATAACTTCACTCTTGCCCAGGAACCACTGGAAAACAGTCTTTTGAATGTGAATTTCACCACAGTTACATTCTGGCTTCAGAGATGCGGTCTATTAATCCTCTGATCTAAAAATAAAGACCGAGAGGTCCTATACAGGAGGAGCTATGAGCTACCACCCCACATGGACACAGCTGAATAAGGGACTGGCCAATCAACCAGCAAACTTCTTAGCAAGAGACTATTTGGATGTTCACTGCTCCCCAAATTCTGGCATTCTGAAATATGGTTCAGCATTTTGTAGTAGATGTTACCTGAGCATAAGCATAATAACCATAAGTTTTTAATGCCATAACTGTTATACAGCCTTCTGCATCTATAGAATAGTAGGAAATTCCTGTTTCTTTCAATAACCTTTAATATTTTGGGTTTGATGAGTTGATATCTTTCTCCTTGTTGTCCTTGTTAAAGAATTGATAAAGCATTCTCTTAGTCTCTAGCTAAACAGTTTTATTCCTAAACTGATCTGCATAATTTTTTTTCATGATTTTCATGATAAGGATGCTATAAAATTCAGAGAAGTTTAAACCCAGGTGATAAATATTTAACTATACCCTCAATTATTCCAACCCACTTGAGCTGTTCAATTGTTACTGTTACTTGGCTGTCAAGGTCCTCCATTTCCCATGGAAAAAAAAATCATTTTCTCTCTGGTCTCAATGTCAAATAAATCAAGTTCACTCCATAGCCAAATCCACTGAACTGTACAAGACAAACTGATTCAACAATCGTTTGTAAAAGAGGGAAAAGCAAATACCAGTTGTTTAAGTATTTCTAGTTTTACAAATATTTCCACTGGTAAGTGAAAGATTAATGCTCTTGCCGGAGCATGTAACTGTTAGCTAGCAATTAGAAACTTCTGGTTATGAAGTCTTCCTCACCAGAAAACCTCTAAATGTTTCAAAGATGAGCATCAGATAGAAAAGTGGAAATAGCGAGGCTCAAAAAATAAGTGATTCAAAAAATAAGTGACTCAAAAAATAAGAATATTTTCCCACTAATTACTTACATAAATACAGCTTAGACCCCTTCAACGATCTGGATTTTAAACACAAAATCTTTAGCAATATACCTACTTCTAAATGATGAAATTTATACTGAGAGCAGGGGGCAGCAGGTAGAAGCAAAACAGAGACTCTTGCTCAGGTCCCAGGAGTTCTGCATCTTGGATATTCTGTTCTCAGAACCTGGACCTCACTCCAGTAAGAGGAAAATTATCAGCAGTCTACTGCATTGTGTAAGGCCACGTGTTGTCCCTGTAACTACCGTCTATAGATACTGCACTGAAACTGAGGAAGTTCTCTTCCTGACTTCTTTATGACCATCAATTTTAATTTGGCTCTAGAATGCCAGACTGAACACTGACCAGAGCACTGGCCAGTCTTTTGGTAGGCTATACAGCACAAACCACAAGCATCAATACTTAAATTCCAGCAATTCAGTTTCACATACACTTCCGTGCAACCTATATGAAATTAGAAGCAGAAGTAGTAAACTACAAGTAAAGTCTGTAAAGAGGGGCAGGCAACAGGAGAAAGGAACATTTAGAAAAAGGGATAAAAATAATTCCTTCTTGACCATCCAGCATTTTCTGAACACAGACAAGTCCATGGGACCAGCTGGGACCCACCCAAGGGTACTGAAGGAGCTGGTGGAGTCACATAATTTTCAATCATTTATCAGCAGGTGCGACTAAAGAGGGAGGTCCCAGGTGACTGGAAGTTAGTCAGCGTGACACCCATCTTCTAAGAAGGGCTGGAGAGACAATTCAGGGAACTACTGGCCTGTCATCTGACAGTGGTGCCAGGGAAAGACATGGAGCAGATCATGTTAGGTGCCATTATGCAGCACATACAGGACAACCAGGGGATTGGGCTCAGCCAGCAAAGGTTTAGGGAAGGCAGGTGCTGCTTGACCAACCTGATCTCCTTCTATAACAGGGTGACCCACTTAGTGCATGAGAGTAAGGCTGTGGATGCTGTCTCTGTGAACTTTGGCAAGGCCTTTGTCACCATTTCCCACAGCTTTCTTCTGGAGGAACTGGATGTTAAAGGCTTGGATTGGTGCACTATTAGGTGGGTAAATATCTGGCTGAAGAGCTGGACCTAGAGAATGGTGGCAAATGGAATTACATCCAGCTGGCAGCTGGTTGCAAGCAATTTTCCCCAGGGCTCAGTACTGGGGCCACTCTTGTTTAACATCTTTAGCAATGATTTGGACAAGGGAACAAGTGTCCCTTCAGTCAGTCTGCAGATGACACCAAATTGCGCAGAAGTGTTGATCTTCTGCAGGGCAGGATGGCTCTGTAGAAGGATCTGGACAGGCTGGATTGATAGGCTGTAGCCAACTCTATGAGGTCAATGAAGGCAAAGTGATGGGTCCTGCCCTTGGGTTACAACTACCCCATTCAGTGCCACAGGCTTGAGGAAGAGAGACTGGAAAGCTGCCTGATGGAAAAGGACCTGGAGGTGCTGATTGACAGCCAGCTGAACATGAGCCAGGACTGTGCCCAGGTGTCCAAGAAAGACTGGCATCCTGGCTGATCCTGACCCATATCACCAATTGCCTTTTGTGCTGAAATGCAAATTCTTCCTTCTATGGAAAGACACATATAGCCCATGTTGTGAACTTCAGCAAGGCACAGGGATTCCTGATGCCTTTAACAATTTCCTTTTAAAACCAGTCCTGAGCATCCTTGGACTCTCCCTCCTAAACTTTCCAATTATTTGCAAGACTTCTCTATAGCATTTTTCACAATGGTATTACAAGAGATTAATGAATTATCTTGGAAGTAGATGGACATGTCCAATATGCTGTTGGAAAATATTTTTTCCTGTAAACATGGTTACCTGGTAATTCATCCATATGGAATTGGACAAGTTGTTAGGAAAGTCCACCAAAGGATTTATAAATCTATGATCAGGTTTCTTGTGGCAGGAAAAACAGGGGGATATCCTGATGATATGCTAAAATTTGTCAGATCAGTGACAATAGCAGATGTAATGGAGTGCAAATGTTTCCAGATGCTGCTGCAGCCTTTGAGATGAAGCATACTCTTGACCTAGGAATCGGGAGAGAGACATAGGGAGTAAATAAGGCTCAATAATAATAATAATAATTTACTGCCATCAAAACCTCAGGAATTCATATGTTTACCTTCTGATTATAAACATATCAGGGACTAGCATATTAATACTGTGCCAGCCACAGCCATAAACAGCCACCTCACTCTGAAGAAACAGTTATAGTCCATTACGAAAAAGTTATCTTATGATAAGCTGCATCATATGGCTGGACTTGAGTGCAGCAAGAATAGGCTGCACCTGCAGGCATAGGGGGAAGATATGTCCTGGGCAGCTTTAGATGGGACTTGATGGGACTTTCCATTGTGATTGTGTTCAAAGAGCTACATGGATTCTGTATGAGACTTTCTGTGCCAAGTGACACAAACCATCCCATCAAATACCTGGATCTGCATCATGTAGTGATTTTCATGGCCTTTCTTTAAGCAGGAACTACTAACACCACCACCTAATTACCATGAAGCTCCACAGAAGTATATGAGCTACTCAACTTTAGGCAGAGACTCCCAGCACTGAAAAAGATTCAAATGTGTGTATATATATGAAGGGCAAACATAATGTCTGAAGCTGTTTCATTAAACCAGTTTGTTAGTGACCTGGACCTTTCAAGAGCTGTACCCACACATAGGAACTACCTTTTATAATTTAACATTCAGTTAGATAATGTGACTCAGTGAAAAATAGTCATCTTGGCAAGGCACTTGGCAAGGCAAGGCCCTTTACTATAAATCAGTTTTTTTCTGGTTGATCTTCATGACCCTGTCTCACAGGGGAACAAGTTTCCTGCTTCTGTGATGTATGCCTGGAAGAGTTTATACCAAGAAGGAGAAACAGATAGAACCTTGGATAACGAGAAATGTTTGATGGTGAGTCAAAGTCCCCAAAGTAGCTATTTCTTTTGGATGAGATACTGATACAATTTTGTGAGATAATTGTCCAAAGACAGTGTTAGACATCTCAAATTGAAGGTAAATCGCTTGTAGATATTGACACTGAAAGTGTTTGGACTGTATTCCTCTTTATAATCACAGAACCTAGTCATAAAACTTTACCTGGTTCCTCCACTTCTCCATCATCTGATATTGCATAGTGTTTTTCCTTTTTCCATCAAGGAGGCTGGGAGATAGGAACCCTGATATCTGCTAGGCAAACTAAACAGGGGAAAAAATGAGCATGAATTAATACTAAGGGAGAAAATACTGCAGAGAAGGAGGAAAAGATTAAAACAAACTTTGAAAGTCTATAGGAGGGGAGAAAGAGGGCAAAGAGAGAAAATGGAGGAAAGAGCATATGAAGTTTGGATCTGTTTTTTCTTAAGGTTTACAGAAAATGTAATAAGTGTACGGAAAAGCCAATTCCCCATTTATCACTTTCAGATATATAGAAGAAACACACTTCTCTTTTGCAGGAGACTTGAAAGCATTGGTAAGGAAATGAAATGGGTGTTCCCCCTTCTGTTTCTGTTCCCCCCTGTGGGTGTCCCCCCTTTTGTTATTGAGCCTAAGAGGTTGTGTGGCAGTGTCTCAAGGTTATGTGCCATGACCTAAAGCCACCTGGCTTGTTACAGTAATTTTATTTTCAAATTGACACTAGTGCATTCTTCTTATTTTCAAAACATATGCTGAACTACGATATAGTTGAAGCTGTGAATTTATGACAGGTTTTGAAAAGACATTTAGAATGAAGGCCTTCTTCTAAAATGCAGCCACTCTAAAGCCCAGGAATTTCTGGGTTGAGTTTTTCATATTTCTTTTAAACAGCTTTAGTAAAGGAATTGCTGATTTGAGGCAGTTAGCCTTTGTCCAGCACCATGTACCAAAGCCCGCAACACTTTCAGGCTTATGACTTACCTTTTACAGTAGTTTGTACTGAAGAATCCTAAAATTTGAATACTAACTAGCTCCTCTAAGTCCTCTTGACTTCTACACTATCTGCCCCATTCTGTAACTGCACACATGGATAGCTTTTCTATACAACTGTAGAAGAACTAATTCCCTCAAAACCAAAGAAATAAATCAGGTCTCTGAGTGGAAAAAGGGCAAGCATTTCAGACAGAGATCTGTAATTGCCTATCTAAAACTCCTTATGCATTGGCCACAAAGGAGCTTCCCTTAATGATATGCTCACTGAGCCTAACAAAGGAATTGAAGGCCTGGCTCCTGTACCCCTTCTTTCTCCCAATTTTAGTAAGGACTGCAGCTCTTTCTGTCAAGAGGCTACAGTGATGTAGTGTCTCTTGACCCAGCCACCTGCTATCCTAAACCTCGTGACAGCTTGAGACTGAGGTCACCACTTTATTGCTGAATATCTTGGAGACTGGCAAAGGAAATCAGAGATTTGAAGGAGGAAGACATAAGCCATTTTTCTTAGGAAAACAAAGATCAAAATAAGAAGGCTACAGCTTAATGTAAGACATACTATTATTTCAATCAGGCATTCTCATAAAGGAGCAAATCTGAATCATGGTTTTGTGGCATGCATAGCAGTCATCCACTGATTAACAGTGTCTGCCTGGATTAATGAGTCAGCCAAATCACCCACACGTATGAAAACTACAGTTAAAATTTATAAGAGCTATCATTTTCCTTGAGGAAAAGGCAGCTCTGATTAATGAATCTTAGTCTGCTAAGATTCCCAGCCATGGCTATCATTTTCCTTGAGGAAAAGGCAGCTCTGATTAATGAATCTTAGTCTGCTAAGATTCCCAGCCATGGACAGCAACACATTTATTCCTTCTATGAACTCTGAAGATGATGTTACTCACCAGTGATTAATGACTTGGGGTATTTCAAATTGGTGCAGTATAAGAAGCATTGCATAATCACTCTGGTAGTCAGGCATCTTGTTTTGGTTTCTTAAATCAATACCTTTAGCCCCTTTTGAAATATATTGGCCTTTAGTTATTTTTTTTTAATAAGAAGCAAAACTGAGTTAGAACCTAGCTTCCATTCTTAAATCCCTTTTAGGTTCCCTCAAATTTTTGGCTTGAATGAAAGTGTGCCATGTTTCTATGAGAACAAAAAAAAAAAAAAAAACCACAAGCACTGCTGAAGTACCAACCATGATACTAGCCTGCTTTGAAATCTGAATTTTTTTTCTTAATATTTTTCTTCCTTATTTTTATCTCAAATGCTACCCTATTAGCACTGTTTTGGTGGTTTTGGAGAGCTACTCCTCATTGTTAACCTGGAAGAAAACTAGGCTGACAGTAAAAAACTTTGGAGAAGGTGAGCAGTTAACAAGGCAAACACCAACTATATGGCGCCTTTTTCCAGCACTCTCTGAAATCAGATCCAGCTCCTAATGTCAACTAAACATGTTTGTGGATGCAAAGTTTTGCATTTAAATTTATGCCTAAGACATTTAAATTAAACTTTCATTATATGTAAAGAGAGAGTCAAATCTTCACATTTATCTCCAGTATAATGAAGTGGTCAATCTGCTCAGTAGGCTGTGGTATGGACTGAGAACAATGCTGGGGCCATCTGAGCTGGGGTTGCAGCTGTTCTATGCTCCTTACTTAGAAATTAACAAATCCCTCAGCAGATTCCTACAGGATGACCTTTCTCTTTGGGATGGGATGGGTGAGGGTGGGAAGGGGCTCTCTTGGG
The DNA here is from genome assembly GCF_050655825.1 of Lonchura striata. Classification (NCBI taxonomy): domain Eukaryota; kingdom Metazoa; phylum Chordata; class Aves; order Passeriformes; family Estrildidae; genus Lonchura; species Lonchura striata. The sequence goes on along the minus strand of NC_140740.1, from coordinate 83,966,261 downwards.
GTGTCCAAATCTCTGTCAAAGAGAATTCCGTTGAGTGCTGTGAGTTAGAATTTAATCAATTACTGAAGATAATAATCTAATGGTTAATCTACACCCATTTATTTAAAGATTCAGCTTGGCTCATTTAACACTGGGCAGTTCAAAGATTTGTTGCATGCTACAGCAAACAGTTCCCATATGGGTGCTTTTCACTTTCCAGGGTTCAGTGTCATTATGACATTTGCATACTGAGCAGCCATCCATGACTTCATTACAACAGCCTCTTCGGTCAACAGTACCCGCTCAATTACCGTGTTATCTGAAATACATATAATGCTCAACTATCATTAAAAAAGCACAGCAATCAAAAAATCTGTGAGAGCTCAGAGACCTACACTTGAGTAAGTGGCCTCAGAAGTAATTCCTCCTCATTAGTCCCATGTCTAATGCCAGATGGACACTGAACAACCTGAAACACTCCTGAATACAAAACAGCACATGATTCTCCTTTGAGTAGGAGAAATTATCTCAACAACCATTTTTGGCACTTCCTGATTTGGTAATATGTGTAGCCTTCGAGTGGTGTAACATGGAAGAGTTACTGTGTCCTGAAAATAGGAGCTGAGGAGAAGCAGCCCCGTAGAGAGCAGTAGAAAAAGACAGACGTTACTTCCATTTGACGTGATCTGATCCTTTTAGGTCCCTGGATTATACTCACCTTCTGTACAAACAGAAAACAGACATAGTTTGATTTTTTGCCTGACTGTCTTTTACCCATTAAAAATCTACTTTTCAGCCCACTTGGAAATCCATTTCCACTGTGGTTCTCCAGAGGTTCTTCTCTCTCTCTGGTCAGAATCTCTCAATCTGTGCTTCCCTGCCCAGATCAGGACCCAGCCCAATACTGGGATACCATAAGTCTTCTCCGTGTTCTTTTCTACCCACTCACCCCATGAGCCTCCAGTGAGTGGGTTTAAATACTGACAGGGCTCTTGTGCACAGCCACTCTCCCCAGTATGCAATCCCCACAGACAGTACAGCTCCATCTGTGCCACATTTCCAAGCATGTGGAGGAGGATCTGCAGGCTGCAGGTTTATTTCAGTGGCATAGAACTTCCATAAGCTTTTGCAGCCCTGAGTGGGCAAAGAGTTGGAGGGCAGTAAAGCTGCCATCCCACCTTTCTTCCCTTCTCACAAGTCATCTTTAATATCAAAGAGCAAACTGCAAACACAGGATGAAACAAGATGCCAGGCTTCTAAAAAGCAATGCCAGTGATTAATAGTGTGATCATGCCAAGACATTTGTGGGTTAGCTTACTGCAGTTCAGATTTAAAAAAGAAAATTGAGAAATGTATTTACATGATGAGAAATGCATGAAAGACTCACAGTGACAGGGTATTACTATGGTGACCGGTGCAGCATCATATTTAGACTACAGTGATAAGAGATGTTGATGCGGAATCCTGGCTCCTGAAGCAGCCAGACCTTTAGGGGAGCTGAGTACAGTTTAAAAGGAGGATGAAGGTATTTCCCAGATATAACAAAGCAAAAACACACAGAGAAACACTGTCCTAGCCATGCAGAAGTTTGGAGCTGAGATCTGAGGGCTCTTGGATCCCCAAGTAAAGCTCTGAAACTACAGCACTACTTTTTCAAAATTTCTAGTGCAACAGGCAGAAAACAAGCAGAAACAATGGGTATATTTGTGAAGCTGGATACCAGAGGAATACAAAGACTGCATTTTTAGCTTCTTATGAGGAAAACATCACAGCTCAGTTGTTTTCAGTTTGCACGTTGATGTTTTGTTGCTAAGGAAGCCAGGGCAAATCATGGGATACAAGGCTCAGACTCAGGAAATAGAAAATAATTCCAAACTCCATATCTAACTATAAATCTCACATTATTTTTTAGAAGAGTTCTCTATAAAGGGAAACACATTGTCCCATAGCTTTGTGATAATTTTCCTCTGAAAAAACATCATGTTTTGAACATGCCAAACAGATAGCATTCCATCATTGTGATAAGCTGAAAGCATGTACCTATGTTAGACTTCAGGTCTACCCTGTTCCTTGCTAAGCTGGCTTTTGTTTTGTTTTGTTTTGTTTTCTCCAGTAATATGTTCATAAACTTCTTCAGTCTTCTGCTACTTTCATCCTGGATTAGGCCATTAGTCTTTTCTTGTTTGCACCTGGTGCTGTTACTACAGATTCTACCACCAACTTTCCTTAGACCTCTACAGTAGCCATCATCTAGCTTGACTTCCAGAAGCCACTGACTCCCTTTACTCCTGTAAAGCTTTCTTAAGGCTTTACTTGTAAGAATACCAGCTTATTTGCCTGTATTTGGCTGTAACATGACACAGTACAAGTCTCCTTTTTTTCAAACACTAGTAACTTTTGAAATCAGGATAAATCAAGGCATCATACATAGTTTCATGAGGAACGGGCAGTAGGAAGTACTACTCCTGTTATCTCTGGAATGCTAACAGATTGCAGAGGATATTTCAGAAAATGAGCTGAAATGGTGTTCAGGAAGCTGTGACATACTGTTGTAGAATATTTTTTTCACAAGAGACCTCTGAAGGTCTGTGATCCATCACTTGCCCCATCACATGTTCAAGCTCCATGTTTAAAGGAGTGCCAGCTGAACCAGGGTACCTCAGGACTTGTTAAGTAGAGCAGGGAATATCTACAGGAGTGCAGATCCCACAGCTTCTCAGTATTTTCTTCCTCTGTTAAGAATCTTGCTGGGGAATAAAGGGCCCCTTTGGTCTCTGGCAAGTGTCTTTGATCCCTCTGTACCTCAGAGAAGAGGTCTGTTTCTTTTCTTTCTGTTTCTCCACCACAAGGAATTCGAAGACAACCAAAAGAATACTCCTCTCCATTCTTGTCTCCAGATTGTCCAAAAGTCTTTTCCCCATCCCTTCCCAGATGCACTGTGCTCCAGCAGCTTCTCTAGCTCTGTGGCATCTGCTGGGATTTTTCCATGGATTCAGTGGCTGCCCAGCTTCAAAGAGGCAAAACTGGGCACAGGTCTCCAGATGCAGCCAGGCTCACTGCTGCTGATGCAAGGAGAAAAACACCTAAATTTGGGATGAAGTGACACAGAAGCAAATTCAGGCAGCTGAGTCTGTTAGAGCCATCTGAAGCACTGGTCTTGGTGCTCTCCTGAACTTGACAGGGGAATTACTGGATGAGAAGTTTTTGTGTACCAGATACTGATTTTTCCAGGAGGAGACATCTAAGTGTGAGTGGCACAGAATCAGATGTACAGAACTGTTCCTTAACACTGTGCCAGCCCTGCAGGGGAACAATATTTAGAATTCTTCTCGAGGGATGCTGGACTAGATGTGTCTCTTTCCACTGTCTTGTGCCTTAAGTCCTTGTACCTGATTTTCTTTGGCCTCATAAGAGGTAAAGAGTGACAGGTTTTAGATTGTAATCTATTTTATGCCATGAGATCCCTCAAATAATTGTATTTGTTAATTTTGTTTTTCGTTTCTGGCAGATGCTGATGTGTGACACGGTTATACAGAGTCTAGCACAGTAAAATGAATACTGTCCCACTGCCTGTCTACCCAGGGCAGAGGGATTTCTTGTCCATGAGAAAACCATTGGAAGGCTCCTTAACCTTTATGTGGAATATCTACACACTCCATACTAATACTTAAACATTGACAAAAGTAATTTAATTCTAATTTTTGTAAGTACCTTTCAGAAACTGCTCAAAGACTTGTCTTTGTACAATGATCTAAATGCTATCCACTTCAATTGAAACAAATTATTTTCAGGACTAAAGAATTAATCCAAAATTTTCTCTGAAACTTCTTTGCTTAAAAAGACAGACTTAATATTAGACACAAAAATCCATAGTATATAATTTTATATTCTTTAAGTAAACTGCTGAATTTGGAGCTGAACTTCAAAAATGATTGGTTATTTTTGCATTCCAAGTATACTGACTAAGATTTAAATTTTAGAAACTAAAATCAATCACTTTAGCAGAGTAAATCCCATGGTTCAAACTCAGCTCTTCTGCAATCATTTTGGATAAAAAATACTTTCAAACAACCCTAGGAGTGGAGAAAACAAGACCAGCTCTTTTCTAGGAGTGGCAAGGGCTTATTGTTGCAAACCCACAGCCTCTGTTCTCATACACTGGGGAAGTGAGAAACCACATATAATTACTGTCTGCAGTCTTGGAGCCACTAGCTGCCTTTAATTGCAGAGAGTTTGCATGCTCTGTCTAATGTAAACTCTCTCTGCAATTAAATCCAGCTCACTCACATCTCATCTGTGCAACTGACCCTCAGTGACCCCGCTGGAGCCCTCCTCCCTGTGCAGAGCAGCACCACAGCCAAACCCCAGTCAGGAGGTCTCAGCTCCTCATTCCTGCCCTATGCCAGAGCCCTGCCAGCTGCAATGGCAGGGTGAGGGCAAGATGAAGCATTTCCTGACAGGCTGGAGTCACTTGGTAGGAGCTCACACTCAGAAGAAAGATGAATCAGGGTGATAATGGTGAGGTGGTCACCTCAGCATGGAATGCTGAGCTGCATAGCAGAGCTGCCCCACTGGAGATGAAGCCCTGTCGGATTCTGTGCTATTGATGATTCTGAGATTGTAGAAAGTCTCTGTCTGTCTGCCCCGCTGCCAAAGCAGAAGCCATAATTGGTCTGTGCTGGTTTCCAGGTTGTTTATTCTGTTTATCTCTAACATGTTCTGCTGCCCTGCCCAGCTCTGTCCTGCAGGGCAGCATGTGGGGCTCTGCCCTCAGTGGGATGTTACAAACATTAAATACCAAAAATCCCTGGGCTGGATTTACAATAACGTGCCAATATCTGTCACCTACGTTGGACAGTGTGTCCCCAGCCTGAACCAACAGAAAAATGCCAACACCACAGTGAGACATGGAGGGCATGAAGAAGGAGAAAAAGGACAAGGCACACCCAATTTCCTCCATCTTGTCCCCTTTGAACCCCTAATCTAGAATCCTAAAATTTTACTTTTTCACCCTTGCCACACTTCATTATTACTTCTATCAAACACTCAGAGCTTGTAATTCATCCTGTAAGATTGCAAACTCTTTTCCATGGACAGAGATCAGAGACAGTGTCTCTGGGGCTCTGTCCAGGGGGGTTCCTGACCCCTGCCAGGGTCCCAGGGCAGCCAGAGGGAAGCCCTGCATTCCCACAAAGCCCCATGCATTTCCTGGTCTGACCAAGGGATAAAGGACACCCCAAAGATTAGAAGCCCAGGAAACATAGACTCCTAGCTGAGATGGGATAAAGATTTCTCTCAGGTGACATAGGCTGCTTCTCTGGAGGCCGGTGCTGGTGCTGAGGGTAGCTCTGCATTGTTATGGAAGAAGAGAAACTGCTTGGTGATGATGGAGCATAATCTTGAGGAACTCTTTCTTTGCTGTCCCTGCCTGTGGGAGGAAGCCCTGTGCAGACTGAGCCACCACCTGGCCTCAGTGGAAAAGCTCTGGTCAGTCTCTGGGATATAGTGGTGAGAGAGAAAACACAAGCCCACAGGCTCACAGGCAGCAGATTCAAGGGTCAGAGCTGCACTGTGCTGATGGGGTCATGAACAGCAGACCCAAGTGCAGCCAGAGTGATAAACATGAGAAACCCTCACAAACACCATAGACTTTAGGAGCCCTGGTTTCTGGAGTACTGATTTGCCTTTGTAATAACATTATGCTCCAAACACCCTCCCATACCTACCCACAGCAAACTACCAGCTGGAAAATCAGGCTGCACATCAGAGGTAGAACATTTGTTAGGATAGGAGGAGCTGACATGAGTTTATTTTCCATGCCCTTTAAGACATTGTTTATCTGAACAAATACATTCCTGCCCTGAAATTGCTTTAAAGAGCAATTTTACAGATTATATGCAGAAATTACCTGGGCATGGCTGATCTAATTAATTGTGTTCTTTAATGCTCTTGAAACAAAAACAATCTTGTCATTCTTCTCTGTACAATGAGCCTTGTTCAAAAGGATGCTAAAAAATAGCCTAACAAGTAATTCTTGCTGGACATAAATTAAACAAATATAATTTAACTGCTGACTCATTAAATAGAAGCAAGAGAAATAATTCCTGAACTTGGAATGATTTAGACATGTGGGTATGGCAACAATACATTGTCAAATTTTATGCCAAACATGAGTCTGAGTAATAATACCCATAAGGGAAAACACACTGGACAATGCATATATTGCTGCAAATGGGCATTGGGGTTTCCTCACCCTATTACAGTACAGATTTCTCTGCAGCAAGAACTAATTCTCATTGTATGTATGACTGCATGTGAATGTAAAATTTTTACCAGAAAGACCTCTTGAATGCATAAGCAAAATTCCAGACTTCTGGAAATAATGTCAAAAGTCAAATGACAGATCCTAAAAGCTTGATGACCAAGAGACAATGACAAAGTTCACATTAAATGAGTGATTTACCATCTGAGTAGCATTAGGGAAAACAGAAAGCATAGGGATTATTTTATCTTCATTACTGAATGTTTAGGTCAGGCAGATGTGGGACTAACCACTAGACGTGTTCATGTTTTGCTACAAAGGCGTTATCTGAAGCAGGAAATTATAAACCACATTGCCATACCAGATGTGCTATTGCCCAAAAGTTGTTCTTTCTCCAGTTTGCTCAGGACTGAGCAGACTTTTATAATAGGTGTTTTTCCACTTAGGCAAGGCCTGTAAATTATTTTGTCAGAAGACTTTTTAGGAGGATTTGTGGAGATAGGTACTTTTCTGTACAAAAGGATTCATTACCAAGACATGCCTTTGCTACTTGTTTTAAATGCAAGCCAGGCTTTCTGCATGCTCTTCAGAGGGGGTGCAGCAGCATATTTGGAAAGCTTTTCTTCATTTTCTCAAGCAATAATGCTTCAACAGCCTAGAAACCTTAGCTTGTTTCCATCTGCCCGTGCAGACTTCTAAGAGATAGATCTGAATGATATTTTTATTCCAGCAGAAATCTCACTGAGATTTTACTTTGATTGTGGCCTTCACACATGCTCAAGAGACATTATATCTGTGTAGACAGATAGATGGAAACTAATCCTGCAAGAGGGAAGCAACTTCACATCAGAACCCTCTATGGCTTAATTACAGCCAACACGCCTGTGTCAGATGTTTTGTTTTGTAATTGGGCACACGACACCAAATACTTTTTCCAGATATTTGACATCAGCAACATATGACAAACATGCTAAAATAGTACTTCTTTCTCCACTGGGACTATCGAAAACTCCTACAATTTCATGCAAATTAGTTTTAGCTTAATAGTTGCCCTCCAATGTGTATGGTATGGGTTTCATCATGTTATTAATAAGATTAGTTAAATTGCATTTCTGATGTGCCTTTGAGCTACAGGTCAAAGGGGAATTGACTACCAGTATGTGACTGGCTCTGGTTCCACAGCTCTTCAACCATACTTCCAAGGTATTTAGTGTATTTGACCCTGTGATCCAGAACAATCCACAGCAGGAGAAGGCCTCCAAAAAAGAAAGGCAAACAATTAACCAGTGTCATAGAGCATGAGAAGCTTTGGTTTGAATGGTGTTTGTTGAGTGGTGTTTGTTGTTCCATATGCATGTTCTCAGCAAGAGCAGGTCCATGCTGTTATGATTTATCTTACTTCCCCTACCAATACTCTTCATTATAATAGGTGTCTCCATTCACAGTTTCTTCACTATTGGCTTGCAGATAGTTTAAACACTGAACATTATCTAGCATAGTTACTGTTCAGTGATATAATTCTACCTAGTTTTTTATTTCCTTAATTAGTTAATATGCTGTTACTTGAAATGGTGGTATTTCACCCAGTTAAAACCATATTAAAGAGCAGAACATGAACTATTAATACAGGACCTAAATGCAAGCTTGAAAAGCTCCCTGAGATCTTCAGTGATTATTTTATTATAATGTCTTTTATTGCAGTGAACCTAGATGTCAGACCTAAATAAAGGAAACTTATTTATACTTTTTACAATATAATTAGCATAATAGGTCAACCTTTGAGTCTGTCAAGATTTCAATAAGATACTCAGAGGTCAGAAAAGAAAATTAGTTAAGTTTGAATGTATGAATGGCTTTGGTTTTAAGAATGTTATCAATAAGTCTTACGCAAAACACTTCTCCTTAGGAAAATTAAAATGTGGGGGAAATGTTGCATAGATAAATTGCAGAGAGATGGCTTTTTGCTTTCTCAGAAGTGTTTGAAATACTTATTCCAATATAGAGAGAAGCCTTATCTTTTAAATAAAATGCAGACTCATAAAGATTTAGATGGGTCAGAGGAGAAAACCTGGCCTATAGGTTTTTATGAAAAGCTATCAGAAGCTACAGTCTTATCCCCAACCCAAGGGGAATTCAGGAATATAAATAAATTGCACCAGTATCAGAAGTGATGAGTGTATAGCAGCTGATTGCAGGGAAGGCTTGTGAGCATACTGTGGTGAAGCACAAGAGCCAGGCAGTCTCTAAGTCACTTGTAGTTCACAGCCCATTTCAGACAGATTCTCTGCCCAAGAAGTTATGTAAGAAAAAATTAACTTTAAGACACAGCTTTTTCAACTTCTTTTGGTCCTCTTTATAGACTTCAGTGCCAAATCAGAAGCTTACCTCGATAATAAAATTTCCTTGTACCATGTTGACTGTTAACTAGGCAGACTAAACAGTTGAGCTCATGCTGACTGTACTTGGAGACAAAACTGAGGAGAGCAGCTTGATTTATTGTCAGCAGGAAGCTGCTTTTTCCAGTGTGGGAATGTGGTGTCTGAGGAGGCTACAGTAACTCCTGCTGCAATTCACAATACTTCTGACATGAGAAATATGAGGGCATGCTTTTTTCACAACAGTGCTATTTTCTGAGTGCACAGGTGAAAAGTAAGCAATCTCACCTTAATGAAATGAGTGTGCACACCTCCCCTCTTACATTAAGCCTTACAAGGAAGCTCATCTAAAAATGCTGTGTGTTCAATGATGATGTGTTCAATGTGAAAATGAACAGCTGGATTATAGAGCATTAATATAGTAAAATAAATTGGTTTTGTGTTGGTTTTTTTCTTTACATTACTGATGAGCCAACATAATACACTGCTGCACCAGCCTGAATGTCTTACTGCATTGGCTCTGCTATCACAGTTGACCTTTGTTTTACAAGCAACCAGTTAAACACAGGTTACCTTCACTGGCCTGTGTAGTATGTAATTTATCCCATGCTCTTTGCTTGAAAAACTCCTCTGAGTAACACATTACAGTGTCTCTCTTCAGCATGTGCAAAGGCCACAGTGACAATCAAATATCAATCTCATTATTTTTGCTGGAATAAAAAATTGTTCGGGTCTGTCACATGGAAGCTTTACCATCCATGCAGTCTATGAGTTTTTCAAAGTCAAATGATAATTCCAGCTTCGTAATCTTAAGCCAGAGGATGTAAACACCTCATCACTTACACAGAGGCTAATTATTGGCTGAACCTACTTAAAATTTTCTGTAACAATTTTGATTTTAAGAATTTGTGCTGCTGAGAACATTTAAATGGTATAACTGCATTTTCAGATATATTAGCACGTGTGACAGCACAGGATAGAAAGCAAATCAACCTCTGGTGGATAAAGTTCTAACAGGAGTTGAGCTTTAAGGCATTTCCGTAATTCTGCAATGCCATAAAGAGAATTCAAAGTCAGAACAACTGGGATATTTGTTAAATAATTATGTCTTCAGATCTGTTAGTTATACGTGGAAACAAGAACTGGGTATTTGCTCAAGGTGGGAAGCAACTGTGAAATTCAGCAGAACACAGAACACAGAAGAGAACACAGAAGAGGTTCTTTGTGAAAACTATCCTTGTCTAACAAATTTGAAGACAGGCCTAAACTATACCCTATGTATTTTCCTAACTACTCTGTGATACTGTGAAGAAAAAGAATCACTAAAGCTGAAAAAAAACCAGCAATAGGCATGGTTTATAACTTTTTGACCTGGTATAACAAAAATCTAAACAAATTGGTCTTTCTGCATAAATCATGTATTTTTAATGCATTTCTTCCCAGTATCCACTCTACCACATGAATCCTTTCTTTTAGTCTCCCTCTAAGACCTAGAGTGTCTCTCATGACCCTGAGCTCTTTTTGGTTGAGTGGACAGCAGGCCAAGGGGCAGTGTGTACCTTGGCTGGCTGGGAACAGGAGACAGATTCCAACTTCTCATCTTAACTCTGCACCTGAGCTTTAGGGGAGCTCACCAGACAACAGAATACCTGACCCTTCTGTACCTTCCCTTATGCACAGTGCTGTGTTTTCCTTCTTGTCTTCCTAAAGACCAATTTTTACAAAATTTACATGACATCAGAACCATTGGGATTTCCAGCATGACTGAAACAGGTCAACACACACAAAAAGTTACTTACACAGATCACAGACTTTTCCTGTAGCAAAAGGATGAGTCTTCTAGTGCAGCTCTAAGTGAATTGTCCTTCTTTCACAAATACTTGCTAGCTCTCATTTTCAGTAACACTGACTACATCCATGACAAACATAATTACTTTGCCATTTCTCATCCTTCTGGTCTGGTTTAGGCCCTGTTGATTTGTTTTTTATTAACTGGTCAGCAGCTATAACAGAAACAAAAGAAGGACTGAGATTAACTGGTTCATTCCAGACTTCTGTGAAGTTTTCACAGAAGCCACTTTGGTGGCCACTTTCTGCCACCACTGTGTAATAAAAATACTGAATTGCTCTTTTCCAATTACGCAAACTGACAGCAGAAGACCAGGAGCAAAGCAAGCACACATGCCTCCACGTGTTGTGGGTGTGAGAACATGCTGTGTGTTCTCCTACCGAGAGATTAAGAAGTCCCCTGCTGGGGATTTCTGGCATGCAGATATATAGGCAAAACAGAAGAGGAGGGAGGTAACCTTATAGACCTTTGCACTTTTGCAAAGGTCTTGGATTTTGGACAATCCTCTGCCAGCCTATATACACCTCACCCAGCCTGTATAATCGAGCTGCTCTCTACATCTGCAAATTTGTATAAAGCAGAAGGAATGCATTAGTGGATTTTACTACTGAAAGGCAAAACTAAAAAAGGTTATTAAGAACTCTGTAGTTATTATTAGTCAAAAATGACAACATCCTCTTTGGTATTTTGAATTTGGTTTAGGAAGGGAATTCCATTCCAGAAAAATGTCCAGCTGAAGGAGCATATAACAGAATGTGCATCTAATGATGTGGTACTGTCCACTGAAGAGAAACTGAAAATACCACAAAATAGGTCTTCCAAACACTAGAAATTGAACTAAGATGACCAATATGTGGGAAAGGCCTAGATAAATCATTTTCTGCTGTTTTTTAAGAGAAGGAAAAGGAAAGAGGAAGAGGAAAGAGAGGGAGAGGGAGATAGAAAGGCAAAACAGGGAGCTCCTGTCCACAGGTGTCACTGATTTTTGGGAAGATGAACAATAATGTTTTGAGGTATTTAGAAAAGTAATGGTATGGCTTTTGCACAGTATCCTTAAACCAGATTTAACTAAGTCCCTTGTGTGCTCCACCTGGACAGCACTGACCATCTCTTCTCCTCATTTTTGTTGCAGTGCACCTGGAATTGTAGCTGTTGCTTTCTAGAACCATCAGGCATCTAATCGTGTTGGCAATATGTGGATCCTTACTTCACTCATTAGGTCCCATTTAACACATTTCCTTGTGCAGGGAACAAAGGACAAATTTGGGAATGTTTCTGAGAAAAAAAACTGTCTTGACTTGCCCACACCTGAAGGACAAGGCCCAGACACTGCTGACCCAGTGAGCCACCTCTGTGCTGACAAAGAAATAAGAAAGAAAAACAAGAAAAAGGAAGAGCAGAGGCAATGTTGCCTCAGGAAAGCTAATTTTTTAAATTTCCTTTTACTTCAAAATGGACCTATTTTGTTTGGCTTTTGCATTTGTTTATTTTAAATGGAGCATGAAGTATGGTCTGATATAATGACTGAAATAGTTTCAGCTATGCATGTTTGCATGTTTGCAAAGCCATTAAAATTAAAATTATTATGTCTTTCTACACAGAAAATAAAATAGTAAACTAAAGTATTATTTCCATTTCTGTTCTTGAAAAAATTATTCTGTAAGGCGCTAAGGAAGCTGTGAGTTCACAAAGGACAGATTTTTAGATAAACTATAATTCCACTTGCTTGTCTTGTACAAGTGGGAAAATTGATACAACTATAAATGGAAATAAAATAGCTCAAGGAGGACTAAATACAAAATAACAAAATACCTTGAAATGCTAGGAAATTTTTACATCTTTCATTGAGTAATCTTAGGCTTGAGAAAATACTAGCAGCAGAAATACAGCAGTCAGGAGTGTTTTACTTCACATTCTTCATAGGATCCACTTTCTAAGGCATATGTAATTTATTTTTGCCAAAAAAGACCTGTTGTGAGACTGGATCTCCCCATTTGCAGGAATGATTGTAGCTACGAAGATAAATCTGTACTCAGCCTTGAGAGAACGAACATGTCCACAAGGAGGAGCCAGACAAAGTGTAGAAAAGTCTTTAAACTTACCCTGCAGAAAATTATTCTGAGATGAGACTGCAAAAAGGACTTGTCTTGCACTGGCACTTAGAGCAGCAGAGGTGACACAGCTTCCCATGCTTTTGGCAGCTGCTCGCAATTCCCTTACAGTTGGTTTGCCAGGCTCACAGCTGCCAGTGATGGCAACACAATGAATCATTCCCTGTATCTGTTGAAGAGATTCAGCCACTAGACAACTGGCTTGCTACCTGGAGTATTGGACAAGCATTTTGCTGTCTCCTGTGATATTTTTTGTGATTTGACTGGCCTGTTTTGCTCTGTATGTTGAAGCAAGCAGCTAATCTATGTCTGGAGGGAAGTGTCTGGTTCAGTAGTCTGCAAACATGCCAGTGCAGTGACTTCTGCATTCCTGTTTCCTCTCCATACCTGCCAGTAATGTGGAACTTGCATATGCAAAACTCTCTTGCAGTCTGGGAGATACTTTGCTGCTGTTTTGCTCTGTGCACTCAACAATTGCTCTCCCTTCTGAAATCTTTTGTTGTTGCTGTTGTTTTTAATTTATGATCAGCTCCATGAAGGGTCTTAGACTTGTATCACTGCAGTCTTTGACATAAAGATTTAACTAGTTTCTTTCAATTTACCTTCCATACTGTGCACTGTGGAAAAAAACAGTATGATTGCTGGCCTCCAGGTTTGCAGAATGAGTCTTCAGAGCCCTCTCTGCTAAAAAGCAAACAAATACACACTTTAATTAGGATTAAAACATCCAGACTAAATAAAATTCAGGATTCCCTAAGGAAACCTTTTTGTTTCTGAGATCTAGCAAGAAAAAAGCAATGGGCAGTGGATCCATTTATGTAACAACAGCACTTTTCACCATATTTTTGCGCAATGAAAATTAACTAAGACTGCTAATTTAAACATTAAAACATTAGGAAATGCCAGAATAAAAATTACTTGAGCAATCCCAATTCCACCTCCACCCCCATACACGAATTCTGTATTTAATGAGCCTGCATGGCCTTTAATTACACTTTCAGGTACCGTGCAGGCTCCTTAGGTAGTACAGAATGCACAAAACTAGCAAGTTTGCCTATTTCCTTCTCCTTTCATTCTTTCTTTTTTTTTTTTTTTTAATGTTACCAAGTTTTAATGATACATGGCAGAGAGACAGCACTCCTAACATCAGGAAAGTCCCTACAGTTTGCTGAAAACCTATGGCTAAGGAGAGACAAGAACCTGTTAGCACCTCAGCACAGAAACCTGCAGTGTCAGCAGCAGGCAGGTGATCCATGCAGGAAGATATTACTAATGCCCCAACCATGATGAAAGGGTTGCAGCTTAGTGCTAGTCAACCCAAAGGTGCAGCCCTAAGGTGTCTGACTCCTTAGTTCTGCAGCTCAGGACGTCTTGTTCCCCACCTCTGGCACTGCGTAGCTGCTTTTCATCCTTCCAGCAGTGATGAGATCTCTGAAGCTTCAACCAAATGTAAGAACAGTGCTCAGGAAAAAAAGAGCTAAATAAGCAGACTGGCTTGGGTAAATACAGAACTGTGGCAGAACTCCAATACAAAAAAAGAATATACAGAAAATAGAAGCAGGGATAGGCTACACAGGAGGAATTTACAAACATTGCCCAGGCATGCAGGAAAGGTGTCAGGAAAGTAAAAGCTCAGCTGGAATTTTAACTTGCATGTCTATAGTAACAAAAAGAGTTTCAGCTGCTAAGTGGTAAGCAGCTGAACAAGGAAAATGGCATCTGGTAATTTAGTAGGTTGGGTGTTTTACTCTAAGTGGACACAATCAAACCTGAGGAACTCAATGCCTTCTTTACACAGCAAGGTCTTATAGGGCTTCAGGCCTGGGATTCATGGAGGGGAGAGATAATCACGAGTGGGTGAGTTGGGAGTTGCTGTAGAAAACTTGGCTTATACAAGTCCATGGAAATACAAGGGCTGTGTCCAAGGATGCTGAGAGAGCTGTCTGATGCCAGCACAAGATTTCAATAATCTTTGAGGAGCCATGGATATCCCTGCCAACAGTAGAAAAGTTGCACTTACACTTAAAAAGAACTCAAGGAACAGCCCAAGCAACTGCAGACTGTCCTGTCACACTTCAATTCCTGGCAAAGAGAAAAAGGCAATTGTGAATAATCAGCACAGGTTCATCAGGAATAAGTCATAACAGTGAACATTCCTGATTGACCTTTTTTGATAAAAGAATGGGATTTGTGGATGGGGGGGAGCAGTGGATGTTATTTACCTTGAATGTAGCAACATTTTCAACTCTGTCTACCAGTGTTTTTGTATTTAAGCTAAGACATTATGGTCTGGATGTGTAGCCAACTGATCCAACTTTAAATAAGGTCAGAGGGTTGTGCTTAATGAGTTGTACCCTATCTGAGGGCTGTGTTGTGGCATCTGTCCTAGGACTGATCCAGCAGGAGAATCAATTATCCAAAGAGGTTGTGCAGTCTCGGTTGCTGGGGGTTTTCAAGACCAGACTGAGTCCTGAGCAAACTGGTCTGACTTCATTGCTGTAAAATCCTACGAGACAAGAGGGCTAATCTGTATGTCTCAAACACCGATAGCCAGATGGAGCCAGCCATGGATTGTTGGTGAGAACAGCCAAGAATTGTTGGTAATAATATTGAGAAAGAACAGGATGTGGCTGGAGAAGAGGCCATCAGGAGGTAAGGCAGCACTTTCCTGGGACAAACATCCTTGTTCTGGCTCCTGGAGATGAGCAGAACACAGCACAAGTGCAGGGATGAGGCTGAGAAGTGGGCATGGGCTGTAAGAGGGGATTGAGACCACCAAAAACTCCCAAAGCCTTCCGACCCATTTCCAGAAGAGTCTAGAGGAATGGACTGCACAGGATCACTAATTTGCACAGAAAGGGAAAAACTTACCAACAAGATGTGGAGATTTATCTGTAAAAGGTACCCCCATAAAGCCTGGATGCAGGTGCTCCCAGAGCCCTGAACATACCATCAGCTGCATTAGTGCTGGAGCCAAGACTGGTGATTTCACCTTCTCCCTTTTCTTCCTTTCACTCTGTCTCCTCCTCTCCAATTTATGCCTCTGTTCTCTGTTCTCATTCAACCTACCCCATTACCCAAACCCAGTGCCATGTGCTTATACCCATTTACACACCAAGAGTGTAATTTGGTAATAAAACTTTGTAAGCTTTTTCAGCCCCTCTGAACTGTAATTTCTTTCAACCATGAGCATCTACAAATCTTGGGTACTCCCCTCCCTGTTAAGCCACAATTTCTGACCCTGCTTTAAACCTGGATGATCCTGTAATTACCATCATGGGGGCTGAACATTTAAAAAGTGCTACTATGGGTACAGAATTCTCTTCTGACATTATTTCACATCCATTTTTCAACCAATGTACATAGACTTCAACTACTCCACTGCTGAAAGCTTTGTTTCCCTTACTTACTGTATCAATGGCATAGTTAGATCTGTTCAGTGTACCTTAGATATGCTCACACATCAGAGACTAAAGATAGCCCAGTACAAGTACCTACAAAACAAGAAACTGCTTAACTAAGAAGCAGAAATCTGGCTTATGCTTCCAGTTCATAGAAACAAGAACAGGATGAAAATAGGGATAGGATGTGCTTGGGTGTGGGAAAGAGAGGTTGACACTGGGGAGAAAGAGGGTTAAGGGTTAGGGTTAAGAAATATATTAGGAACAAAATGAGCAGGGCAGATGAAGCCATTCTGCTTAAAAACAAATCCTATTGCTGTCCTGGTTGTGCTCCCAGTACAAACAGTGCCCCTGTTTATAGGGGATGTGGGTTATAGGGGTGTAGAGCAGAGGAATGAGGATGCAAAGAGCTGGTCGAAGTATCCCTACCTTTCTGCAGCTCCAGACCAGTCCTTACAGAGTACATACAGCAAGGCAATACATCTAGAAGGGTAAGTGGAGAATAGGATTAATTTTACTCACAGGTGCGGGAGTAAATTGTTCTGCTTCAAACATCAAAGCAGTTCTCTTCTGCTGCATTGTCCCTTTTCCCTTTCTGTAGCCCCTTTTGACACTGGATTTCTGATGTCTGCACCCAAATTGCAGATCTCTCATAGAAAGTATCTCCCTCACCATCCAGCTCCATTTTTTTCTGGGACCCTATTTCAAGTAAACAGTACATGTTATCTTGACAACAATAAATAATACAGGAAGGAGCTAAATAGGGCAGGCTTTATTCTGATCTGTCCTACAAATATGTGCAATTTGAACTTTTAACGTATTTTAGTAACAAAATTAATCAGTAAAGGAATTTCACATGGGATCCTGGTTTCTGACAGTGTTGTTCAGACATCTTTAATGATAATAGAGATTTTAAGAAGAAAATGGTGTGAGCACGGTGATGTTCACCTACACAGAGTCTTAGTGAAGCTGATTTTCACACAGGGCTTGTCTGCCAGGAGAGACCAGGGAGAGGAGGGAATGATGGTTCTCCTGGTGAGCACTGGCCACTGTGCTTTTCTGCTGTGCCACACACACCTGGGCTCTTTCTAGCATGTTAGTGGATAAGTTTCTCTGCACATGACAGCACTGCTGAGTCAGGAGGGCAGTTCACTCATGCACACAACTCAGATCACTGCATGTCTTTCCAGAGCAGGGCAGAAGCTGCTATGCATAAGCCTACAACATACAAACAACAGTGCATATTTCTCAGACACGCACACACCAGGCAAACCAGGTCAGGCATTTGTAGACAGATGAACATGTCAATTAATAATATTACCTTAATATTCCCACTTGCTATGACAAAATGTCAGCTGGTATTACTAAATGTCAACCCCTAATTCCAGCTGAGAGAGACTAGAAGGCACAATCTATCATTCAGTAAAGCCGATTAGCTTGCTCACTAGCACAAATGCCCCATGCTTCTCTCTGCCATGAAGCAACAGGCTGACATGGGCTAGAAATGTTTTTTTCTTCTTCATTTTCCTCTCTTCACTCTCCACTCCCCTCCCACCCCAGAAAATTTCAGCTAAAATTGTTCATGAGAGAATACTGGCATGCAGGATAACCTTCCTTACCTGCTCTTCCAAATATGCTCAAAGAATTTGGAATAAAGTCCTTCTAACAGTAAGTGACCTCAGCCTCTTACTGAGAGGGTCATATGGTCTTAGCAGGAATGGCACAAGGATTTCAAGGCCTGAGCAAGAGGTGACGTGGTGGATGTTAGCATTTTGGGGCCATTTCTGGAATTCATCAGCCTCAGTACTGCTGAGGTGGAGCCGTTGGTGTGTGGTGGGAGTGTGAAGGTGATTACCTCTCAGAGTTGACATAAAGATGTCTAGGCACTAGCAGTGTTCATCCGATCTGAACTCACAGGTCTTGTTTGGAAACAGTGGAGGCTTTTCTTTTGCATTCCTTTGCATTTTTTTTTTTTTTCCCCTTGGTGAGTTTTTGGGTGAGAGATAACATTTAGTGGGGTGTCTGTATTTGGGGGAAAGAAAATGGTGCTGTCCGCAGCAAAACCAGTCATAAAAATTCACAACCAACCTGCGGCTGACAGACCCCTGTTGGTCTTACCATTCTCCCCTTACTCTCCTTTATTCTTTCCTACTGCAGTAAGCGATCCCCTCGGCAGGGCTGCTCCCCAGGGCTTCTCCCGGCGGATGCCGCCAGCTGCGGCAGATGCCGCTCGGGCGCCGCGGAGCCGTCGGCGGGGAGCAGTGATGGTGGCGGCGCTGATGTCGCCTTTTTTAGCGACACATCATCAGGACAGCCGTCCCCTCGCCGGGGCAACCCCTTCCGCACACCTCCGCCCCTTCCCCCGGCCAGGAGCGCCGGCTCCGCGGGGAAGGGCTGGCGCCGGGCCGGGGCGGCTCCGCAGCCAGGGCACGCCCGCAGCCGCAGCCCGGCCGGGGCCGCCCCGGGGAGGCCGGGCAGGGCGGGGCCGAGCCGAGCCGAGCCGAGCCGCGATGGAGGGCGCGGAGGCGGCCAGCCTGCTCGGGGAGCGCAGCGCCGCGCCGCCGGCCCGCTTCAGGGCGTATCGGCGGCGCTGGTTCCTGCTGGCCGTCGTGTGCCTGCTGAACTGCTCCAACGCCATGGTGAGTGCTCCCCGCAGCCGGGCCGCCTGTCGGGGCGCTGGGAAGGTGGCCGGGCAGCCCGCGGAGGCGCAGCGCAGGCAGGGCGCGCAGCCCGTCCCTGCCGCCTCGCTGTGCAGCAGGTCTGCGGAGCAGTGCCGGCCGCTGCTGCTGCTTGCTGCGGAGGGACGGCGGGCTGGCACGGCTCGCCAGAGCCGAAAGCACCTCCTGTTTCTTCCTAGAAGCAGCCAGGCAATCCTCAGGGCTCTGCCCCAGTGCCCTGTCTCAGATCCACCCCCTCATCCTTGGAGCGCCGGGATCGCTTGTACGCGCGCAGTTCAGAGAAGCGTCAGCCTGGCCGTGCCTTATGGACGGAATAAGCGGGTTTTGCTTCTGAACATTGTCGCTGTGGTTATGACCTTGGCCTGCACGCTTTCCTTTCTGACCGGGGGGATCCGGGGCACCGAGGGGTGGTGACGGGGGAAGGGCGGGATGGGGCGGGATGGTGTGTGGGATCTCCGCGAGCACAGCAGGAAGTACCGCAGACTGGGATGAAGCAAAGTGCGTCCTGGAGCACGGCTAAAGTTGCTGTCGAGTCCATTTCGTATGCCATGGGGAGACAGAGGAAGTATTCATCGTCGCTGAGGGTCATATGTTTCTAGCTTAGAATAGCAGAGCAGTGTTGAAACGCCGTGGAAGAGGAGCAGGAGTTAAGTCTGCCTAATTGCATGCCCGTGACAGCAGATTTATCTGGTCAGGAAAAGAAGCAAGCTTCCTTACAGGATCTGTTGCATATACAGAACACTATAGGAGTGAATATGCACTAAACAGATAGTTGTGTGAACTTCTTTTTGCCTACTCTTACTGCCTTATTCTGAGAGACTTGAAAAAATTGGGATGCCACATCATACCCCACTTGTTGAACAGACTTAAATTCAGTAGTTACAGAGATAAACCCATAAATTTTCCTCTTATCAAGGCTTAGTATATGAAAAAGAAGCCCAGATCTGTGCTCATCAAGTCATTGAGGACATTGTTGATAATTATCAGACTGATGTAGAATTATTCATGTTCTTGAGGATTACCACGCTGTGAATGCAGGCTGTCTGGCAGACAAGATCAGGCACTGCAACCTGCAAACATTTAAATGCTTTGAAGGAAGATTAGGTATTCCATGATGCAATAATGCTGGGGTAGAGAAATGGAAAAACATAGTGAGAATTTGGCTGTATATGGGGAAAAAACTAATAAGTGCACCTTCTCATTGGAAAATCAGTATATTCTTTAAGAGTGTAAAAAAGTGTGCTGCAGAAAAGCCCCACTGCTTGCAGTTAAATTGGTACAGCAAAACTTTTTGTGACACACCCTGCTGGAAGTGGACAGTGACAGCAAGGGTGAAGGAAACTGTACCAAGCCTTTTCCAGGTTGTCTTGTCAGATTTTGACTTTGCTGAAATCTTAAAGGTTAAACTGAAGGGTTTCTTGAACAGATCTTTTCAGTACATCTGTGTCCTCGGTGTGTTGCTGAAAACTTCCTAGCCCTGGAATATTGACCTGTTCTGTCTCCTTTGTATTTTGACTTTGTGACTGCCCATAGTATTATTTTCCACTGTATGAAATTAGGCCAGAACTTTACAGCCTCAAAACTGGGTGCCTAATAAGTATCATAAAGTGGAATTACTGTTTTAAAGCCATTGCAAAGATCTGGAATGGCAACTGTGCTAACATATAAAGTTGTAAGCAAACATTTCCTGATGCTAAAATTTCTTCTAAATGTTCCTGGTAAAAATCACATTAAAATGGACCTAGTAGTTGAAAGTCCATGAAATCAAACTGGTTGGTTGCTATTTAAAAGTTACAGATGAAAAAATTAATTAAGTAGTTCTGTGATATGAAAAATTGCCCTGCAAGTTGTGTTCTCAATTCCTGTGCAGATGTTGCATGCAGCACTCTGTTCTATGTACACCTGTGTCAGGCTATCTGCAAATGCATGTAGTAAGGACACATGACTTTTGAATTGTCTGACTTGGACCTCATTTGCTGGACCAAGCTCCCAGAATAATGCCTTGTATTCCTCACTCTTGTCCAGAGAAATGCAGTTTTCTGTTTGTGGCCTTTGTTGCTGCTAGCAGTGGCACTCAGGAGGCAGTACTGAGTAAGGGAGACTTTCAGTGTCAAGAAAACAAGGGAGAACAAGGGAGAAGCAACTTAACTGCCTCACATAACTCTGCCTGTTGTTTCTCCCCAGATTTGTTTTGCCAAACTTACGCTGTGGTTATGAGTATGATTTTTTTTTTTTTCTTCATCTGAAGGCGTAATGTTTAAGAGTATTCATGCTGTGCTTGCAGCTGCTGTAGCACATAGCTCCTTCCTTTTTTCCTCCTTTCTGTGAAGCTGAACAGGTGGGAACTTTGTGTTTCACAGGGGGGGACTTTCTCTTGTTTTAGCTCTGGGCACACAGAAAAAGACAGAAGAATGAAACCAGGAGTGTTTACTGCCCAGTTCTGTGTTCACCAGCATGAGCAAGCTGGGATGGAGCAGGTGAGCAGAGGGCTGGTGTTAGCTCACACTTGGCCAAGTGGCTCCTGACTCACTAAGTGGAGGACGTACACCACCACTGAGTGTACTTGGGAGAGGAAGGAGAGCTGCACAAGTGGATCCTGGCATGCTCCAGGGCAGGGTGCACACGCTCCTCACCCACACCTGTCTGCTGCAGCAGTGCCCCTGTAGATACGCGTGCGCACGCAGCTGCTGCTCTTTTTTCCTGCTGCTTCTCTTGAGAACTGTAGAGGCTAAAAGGGACATCTTGGCAAGGATCTGGTCTTTTCTGAAGATCACACCTCTGTCCTAATGTCCTAAACTCTTCTGTCAGCATGGGTGCTTTCAGCTGAGCACAGGGGCTGTTTGCTTCCAAACTGTGTGGCCTTTTCAACCTTGAAGATGGTGTAAGGGCTTCATCGTCCAGTTTCAGGGGAGAAGGAGGCAGCATCCATATCACAGAAAGACCGCTTACATCACTTTGTAAGCTGTCTTCAGGGGCATGAAAGAAAGCATGGAGCTGGCAGAATTGCTGTAGGCAAAGCCTGTGTGGGGACTGGCAAGCTGTGCTGGTCCCTGTTAAGATGCAGAAATTCCCATTTAATGCAAGACAACCCTCTTAGCTCCTTCTTTTAAAACTGTACATAAAAGGTACTGCAGGGGCATTTCTACAGTCTATTTCTATAGTCAGCTAAACAGTATGCTAGATAATGAGAAGCACTCTGTATAGCAACCTTTGCTAGCTGATACCACCACTGACATGGCAAAGTGGCCTGATTCCCATCCTGCCTGACTGCATATGTTTGCCTTTCTGCAAATATTTTGCTCTCCACTTTTAGAATCTTGATTTGTTCATGAGGAAAGTAGGCATTGATTACCAGCTTGCCTTTTGTGAATAACATGTTTGGCACTGTTTCTGGCAGGGTTGTACCTGTTTGTATGTGAGGCACCAATATATCATTGCTGCACTTTGAGATCCAAAAATCTCACATCTGTCATGTATGCTGTTTTCAGCATACATGACAGCTCACAGTTGTTGCTTACCGAAGTGTAGAGCCTGTGTGGAGTCCTGCCTTCAGCCATCACCTTTCTACCAGACAGAGAACTGGTGTCTCACAGCCTACCTCCTGCAGAAATGGGAGAAAGGACAAACACAACCTCTCTGTGCAACCTGTTCCAGTGCCTCGCTGACCTTAAAGTAAATTTCTTAATATCTAATGTAAATCTACCCTCCCTTAATTTAAGGCCATTCCCCATAGTTCTACCACTATATGCTGTGTGAAAAGTCCCTCCCCATCCTTCCTTTCAGCCACCTTTAATGAAGATTAAATCTCAGTTAATGGAGAAGGGACCAAGCAGTCTCTGGCAAGTGCAGGAGAATTAAAATGTTAGCAAGAAGAAGATTAAAGCAGAGGGCAAGAGAGCTGAAAGTGGAGCCAGAACCATTCCCAACATCAGTATTAGTCAGATAGTTTGAGTGTCGGTGCCCCGGCCCTGGTGCAAGCTTCATTGTTAAAGAAGCTGTGGAGGGGCCCTCCTGTAACTGAGGATATGAGTCGACTGTGGGTAGAAAACATTTCTGTCCTTTTCTTGTAGTGGTGAGGCATGGCTCCCCAGTGAGACAGCTGTGTGCAGTGGGAGTTACAGCTGTACTCTAGTGACAGCCAGAACAGGCTTGTGGATCATCAGGGGCCCTTCTGTCCTCTTCCTCAGCTGCTGAGCACAGGTTTTTATACTGAAGAGTGCATGCTGAGGTATGTTTTTCAGACCAGACTAGCATGCACTGGAGCTTTTGCTATCTTTAAACCTAGAAAGCACAGTGAGATGAAGGTATTTCTAAGGTTTGAGCTTAGAAGAGGAGTGTAGGAACTAAAATTCCTGCCTTTGGAGAAGAAGCAGCATCTGTTACTATGCTGGCTGTTGCAACATCCTGCTGGATGCATATCTGAAAGGACGGAAAAGTCCATACCAACTGCTGAAGGAGCAAATACTGTGATCTAAAACATCAGTGAAATAATGAATGATAGTAGATTATACTACAGGAGGAGCTGTAATTTGAAAACAACTAATGCAAAATCTGTGAGAGATTGCTGGGGAAGTGAGTTTTGACAAGTATCAGGGGATTGAGCTCACAAACTCATTGTGGCTTTTTGGCTTGCAAAGGCAAGAGTCGCTGTGATTTAGTGGTTTTGCATGGGCTTCCATGTAAATCTTGATTAACATGCAATGGCCCAGAAAGTGAACTGCTGCTGACTTTCATCATCATCTACTCTAACTTGTGCCAAACTGAGAACTTTGTCAAAGTTTGGCAAAAGATTTTCATTAATTGTAGCACTTAGAAGGGGTATCAACTGTAGTACGTGAGTAAAAATTTCTTGTCAGCATTGCAGTTAGGAATTGACATTGTGGCATCAACTGAGCTGCGTTGAGAGAAGCGCATGTGAGCATGGATGAAGCAGTGTGTAGCAAGGACTCATCTTGATGCCTTCTGCAGCTCACACTGAGGTTCTGGTTTTGTGTGGCCTCTCAGGAACGGTGTGCAGCTTGGCCAGACCTCAAGGGTGTTTTTCCACAAAATGAAGCATGTGCAGGGACTGAAAATTGCAAGGACTGAACAACACTGCAAGAGGTATCTCTCTGTTTCTCCTTCCTTTATCTGTCCCAGAAGCAACAAGGGGGGGTCTGACATCCTATAACCCCACACATTGTCTCTCCCCTTGCATCTGTCAGTGTGATCTACAGTGGTAAGCTTTGTTACAGGCCATGCAACTAAGACTTGAACTTGATGATCCTCGTGGTGCCCTTCCAACTCAGAAAATTCTGTCATTCTGTGATTCTGTGGTTTTGGTGTGCCAAAGAGGAGTGAAGAAAATGGCCTTTGGGGAATGGTGGAGGAATCTCTTTCTATTTCTATTCTGCATCTTTGGAGTTTACAGGACTTTGACCTCACCAAGAGAGCTGCATCTTCTTTACCTGTTCTACCTGAGGGTGCCTACCTCAGGGCAGCCCCTGTGTAGGTGCCAGCCTTGGCAGTGCAAAGTTCCAGAAAAACATGTTGGATAAGGGCTCTAGCTTCCAGCAGAAGAGTTTATTAACTGTTGTGGGTGGAGTTATCATAACTGGGAAAACCAAAAGCAGAAGGTGGCATACTGTCTGTGTATTTCCCTGTGTAGGCAAAACTCCACAATGCCACCTCTTTGTTGCAGGGGCATTTGGTGGCCTCTTTGACTACAGCTGCATCTTGAGCTCCATTGCCCAGTTCTGAATTTCTGTGTTAAAACAACACATGGCAAACAATGAAACATACTTTTTCTCTCCAGACCCATAAATACACCCACTTCCTATTTTGAGGGACAAGCTCTTTCTTGAACAAGCTGCAACTTTCCATCCTCCATGCTCTCACATGTGGATATGCTAGGACTGGAGCTCTTGCTCAGGATAGGAATATGGGGCAGCCCCTATGCTTGGTTTTCTGCATACAATGGTTTTACTAGATCTAATGGAATTGTGCCAGTGCTTGATTCCAGATTACCTAGATGCATACAGTCACTGAACAGAAAATGCTGTGCTTTGTCTTGTGGTATCACTTTCCTAATGATGTAATGCATGGTTGAGCATGTTGTGGGGAGGAGCAGGAGGGGTGAAAACGTACCTGAAGCTGGCTTACAAAATGTATCATCTCTTTAATTGTTTCCTGGTAGAGTGTTTAATTACCACCATCCCTACACAGAAAGTGTTGAGGAACCCAGAAATGCATTTGTTTGAAATACACAGCTGGGATTTATTAGGCAGCAGTTTAGCATCCCATAAGCAAATTAATGCTCATGCCTTAGTAACGCTTGTAACATCTAAACAGTTACATTATCATTAAACAATTAAACTCTGATATAGTCTGATGGAAGTCTGGAAAGTGGCCTGGATTTGTCTCCTTGTTGTCTAAGAGTACAATTTCCTTCAGCACCTAGCATCTTCCTTCACCAGGCTGTAGAAGCTGATTAAACACCAAATCCATCCTCTACCAGACCTCTGAATTATGTTAAATAAGTGTGACTGAGCCCAGCATGCTGATGTGAGCTTTGAATTGAGTACAGGAGGTACAGCATGGCAGCTCCTTTCAGAAAAGAAGAAAAGGCTGATGCTAGAAGTTCTTGCAAGGTTGCTGAGAATATATTCAAAACCTCTCTGTTACTACCATTTACTCATTGCATCCCTGCTAGGTGAAAAACCTAGCTAAAGAATCATTTGCATGTAGCTATTGTCACATGGTGACTCTAAGGAGAAAAAAAGCCCATCTCCTTTCTGCTTCTGTCTAGTGTGGTAGTTTTTATGGTCCCTATCATGTAAGAAAAAAAACCCAGGAACACTGGAAATAACAAGAAGCAGTTTGTAGGAGCACACGTTCCTCTGAGATTATGCAAGCTTTTTTCAGTTCCAAATAAACATCACATCTGATGCTGGCTGCAGGATGCAGGCTGTGAAGAGGAAGCTTGTGATGACAGAGGGGAGTACCTGGAAAGTGTCTGTGGGTGGAATTCTTTTGTACAAAGCTATAACTGAAGTTTTTGTTCACATTTCTGCAAATTTTATAACCTTGAGTATTCAGCAGCAGCAAGATCATTTTCTAGCAGTGAGGTAGCCTGTAATTGACATTATTGAATGGTTAGGCCATTTGACAGGTTAGACCAGTCTTTTTTAAAAGCACTGGGATGCATCTTGGCAAAGAATTTACAGAAACATCCTCTAAATTGTAGTACCTAATTTTCTTTCTTGTGGATGTGATCTCAGAACCTGATTTTAAGATCAAACAGTTCTTGTCATTCCCATAAGAAACCAGAAGGAGACAGGAACCACAAAATCAGTGTCTAAAACAAAATCTAGGGAGTTGTGTTCAGATATGGCACTGGAAGAAAAATGTGGACAGTTGTTGAAGTACCTCTTCTGTGTGTACCTCCCTCTTATGTGTTTTAATACCTTAAATAATGCAATCTCTGGCTAATTTTCTATCTGTTGAGTGTCTGTCTAGGAAGGCAGGGAATAATGTATTTCTTGGCTGACACTTAGTAAAGTTGTTCTTAAAAGGCCACATCCAGGTGTTAAAAATGGAACTGAAAATACAAGTGCAAATTAAAGGGGATCTTAGCTGCAGAGAGGAGGTGGCAGATTCTGCTTTGTTTATGCTAACACAGAATGAATCCTTCAGGTAAGTAAATGCGTCAGGGCCAACCTGTTCAACATGGGAACAGAAAAAGGTACTGACTTCTACTTTTACCAGCCTCCAGAATCAGGACTAGAGGATGGGAGATAAGGCAGTGAAATAAATACATGGGGTGCTCTGGGCCAAGCAACTGCAGACACTGAGGGTTTGAACTTTTATTACTAGCCTTAACATCACAATTTCAAGGAGAGGCTAAGACAGTGAGCCTGCTCAAGGGGATGCTGAATTACTCTTCTGTTGGGGGTGTTCATGCTTACCCATTTTTGGTCTTTGTTCGGCAGCTGTGGCTGACGTTTGCTCCTGTGGCTGATAAGACAGCTGCTTACTTCCACATTTCTCTGGAGACAGTCAACTGGCTCTCAATGGTGTACCTCCTCATCTCCATCCCGTTTGGTCTGGTGGCAACATGGGTCCTTGACAGCGTGGGGCTCCGCTGTGCTGTGAGTTGAAGTGTTCAGCTTCCCTGAGGAAGTTCTCAGAGGTAGCAGTAGAAGCACAAAGAAGTAATGTACATGCTTTGAATAGGAGTCTTGCCAAATGCTACAGAGAATTAGCACGTTGAAAGCTCTGTCCTAGTTCAGTAAGATCATCTCTGTGGTGATGGTGGAGAGAGCAGTGGGAAAAGTCAGAATAAAGTTGCATGCTTGCCTTTCCTGGCTTTACTTTTCATTGTCTTAGCCAACTGATAGGGACAGGAACTGTAAGCTCAGTAAAGAGCTTTCTGTAATTGGATCAGATTTGCTGTGGAAAAGTCTTAGCACTGTCTGGGCCAGTTTAAGGAATAGCAGGACAGAGTGCAAGCCCTGTCAGGTTAGAGCTTGGCCTCTGCTGAGCCAGCTTGCAGTTTGTACATGATCCCAGAATTGTGTTGTGGAATGCAGCACTGAAACACTAGTGTGCTAATAGAATAGAAGAACATTTGCAGGATCCATAAGCTGGATGATTCATTGCCATTATCTTTGGATTGTCATAGCAAAATATGGGTGATGGTGCAAACTTGATAACAAGGTGTAATTAGTGAACTTCAGATTTCTCATCAATTATATGGGGCTGAGACAGCCACCTTGCTCCCTGTCACCTCAAGACACTCCCTAAGGAGGCAGGTAGGATCAGGAGCATCTTGCAGTGGCCCAGAGGAGTGGGGATAGTCTTCAGGCAGTGATTACTAACACCCAGTGTCTCCTGTAGTGCATTTGAGACCTTGCTGATGCTAATCTATTGTATTAAGCTCTGCCCTTCAGGCTTCAGCACACAAACCCTGTTTGTTTCTGCTCACTGCAGGTGGTCCTGAGTGCATGGCTGAACATGGTTGGTAGCATCACCCGGATGTTCAGCGTTCTGAAGTTCCTGAGCTTGGGTTCCCAGAGTTACTGGTACCTGTTTGTTGGACAATGTTTCTCTGCATTAGCACAGCCTCTTATCATCTTTTCACCAACAAAGCTGGCAGCACTATGGTTCCCAGACCACCAGAGAGCAACAGCAAACATGATTGCATCAATGTGTAAGTGATAGCTGCAAAGTGACATTGCTGCCTCACAGAACTTAGTAGCAATTTGTTTGCCTTTCAGAGGCAGAGGAAGTCGTTTGTACTTCAGCCATTTGTACTTGTAAATCCAGCTCCACCCAAGAGGCTTGTAGTCATGTGCAACAACACAGACTAAGAAGAAATGGATATAAGCCACAGTGCTTATAATGGATATAAGTGCAGTGCTCAGTATAAGCCACCCAGATTCCTAATTTCCTCTCTTCCAGGACCAGGTTGTCATCTTTGCTTAAATATCACATAGGTTGATGACAGCCCTTGATGCTACCAAGTGTTTAGTGGCTTTAATTTTGCAGTTTCTTAGGAAGGTCTTAAATTGCATTGTAGTGCCAACGGTCATAGTTGTCAAGTTCTGTAACTGGACAGAGGTGAGGTGAGGCAGTTTTGCCCACCAGTTCATCCAGTAGGAAGGCTGAGCACATATTCCTAATTGGTATGTATGCACACACAAACAAAATATACTTGTCTGTCTGCACAAACATGTTGGGGAGCTAAATGGTGGGATTATCCATGCAAAAGCACACTTGCCTTGCTAAGTGCTTGGAATCTGGGAAACTGGAGGAGAGGCATCAGATAAGCTTGATCTAATCACATACCTCTCTTGGCTCCTTTGGGCACAGATAGAGACAGGATACTGCACTTGACAGACCTGTTTCCTCCCTTCATGCAACATTTTACCCAGCAGCCAGAGAAATCTCTTCTTCTTTTCTCCAAGGACTTGAGAGGTGCTCCAGAAACTGGGCTGGTTCACTGGCTCCAGCTGTGAAGTCTCATAGTACCTGCACATGTGTGGCAGCCCCATCTGTCCTTCCCTCAAGACAGCCAGCAGCTCCCTTCCCTCCCCGTTGCCTTGAAGCTATAAGGAAGGTTAGGCATGGGGAAAGAAGAGCACTCTTATGCAGCTTTTCCAGTGCTGCTGCTGCACTAGAGCATGGACACTGTTGTTTAGCAAGAATGGATCTCTGGTGTCAGAGCAAATAAATTATTTTTGCACTGCTTTTCCTAGAATACGGTGGATATGTTGACTCACCTGTGTTTCCAGTGCTGGGACAGACCTCCACCTTTGCTGCTGGAGAAGGAGGTCTGGTGTCAGTGTGGCATGACACAAGCATTAACAAGGACCACTGGGCACTCAGTGCTTCACTGCCCTGAAGGACTGCAAACAGAGGGCTCTTTTAAATAAGAGAACAGCCATGGAAGCTAAAGAGCATTTTGTTCACACCGCATCCTCAGTCTTTACAGAACCAAATGAATCTAACCATGACAAAGAACAAACCTGAAGAACAAGGAACAGTGGAATCCCAAGACCTGAAGCTATTCAGTGTCTGGCATGTTGGGATGTCAGAGTGCAGGCTGAATGGGCTGTGACTGTTGTCTGCTGCAACACCTGCATGTTGCTCTGTGGGAGGCTTCCATTAATAATACCTGGTTTCATCCAAAATGTCTGCTGCACAAAATCAGGATTTCATCTCAAGAAAATTTAAATACTGCCTAGAAGGAGCATCTACTGCAGCCCCAGTTGTTTAATCCAGTGGTCAGTTAGCTCATGGAAAATGTCAGCATCTCGATGCTCTTTATGGCACATGTATTCAGTCTTGTTGCACCTGTCTGTTAGGTAGTTACGGACAGAATCAGCTCTTCTCTTCTTTGTCTTGAAAGACTGAATGGCTTCCACCCTGCCATTTGGCAGCCAAATTTCCCTTTGCTTCCTCCCACTTGTCTTCATTCTTCCTGTTGCTGATGTGAGCTTTTTGTGTCATCTTGCTGCAGCTTACCAGTGCCCACTTCCTGTGTAATTAATGCTGAGCAGCAGTCAGCATTCCAGTACTGTCAATGAGTGCTGCATAGAGAAACTGGCTCTACAGCCTCCTGCTGTTAAAGCCTATGGATAGGCTTCCCTGGGCTTTTGTGATAAATATGTACCTTGCACCCAGGATCCTGCTGAGCAGCTGAAATTATTATGACTCAGCTGTCATAATGATTAATGACTCAGCTCAAGTGTTTGTTTTACCCATCACTTGTAGAGACTTACTCAGAGAGAAGCAGTACAGGGCCAAAAGTCCATCCCCAGTGAAGACCACAAGAAATTCTCCTGTGCCAGAAGGCGAAAAAGTTGTCTGAGTCCACTGCAGTGACCTCTGCCTCATCCATAGGAATCTTCATTTATCAAGGTCTGTTGGTGTGTCATTTTC
Source organism: Lonchura striata (assembly GCF_050655825.1). NCBI lineage: Eukaryota > Metazoa > Chordata > Aves > Passeriformes > Estrildidae > Lonchura > Lonchura striata. The sequence goes on along the minus strand of NC_140740.1, from coordinate 83,936,182 downwards.
TTCACCCTGAAGAGTTCCAGTGCATCAGGGTCACTGACCACAGAACACACAGCCCCACTGCAGAGCACTGCAAGCTGGTCCACCAGGACCCCTGGATCGTGATGTATAGTTGATTAACTCAGTGACCTCCTTTCATTTATAATATAGGCCATGTAGTAGCTCTTCCCAGGAAAAAAAAAAGCCATTTGAAACCATGTAATTACTCAGGTGGTCTCGTCTTTTCAAATTTAGTTGAATGCTCATCTATACCTTTCCAGGTCTCATCTACACTTTCTGGAACTGCTTCCATGCTGATAGTTCATGGAACAGCTGACTAGTTTACAGGCAATCCCCTACAATGCCTAGTTGCATTTTACCCCAACGGAAAAGATGTAATCCACCTCCTTGGAAACTGCCGTTTAATTGTTTCTACATACTTAGAAGCAGGTAATATTTCACCAGCATCATAAGCTAGTACTTTCCCAAGCGCAGAGTAGAAATGCTACAGTTGTGTGCTGTAGGATTATTAATGATGCCTCAGCATCATTATAGAACAGACAGAGGTGGAAGGCACCTCTTGGGATCATCTTGTCTAGCCCCCTGCTCAACCTCTGTTGTCTAGAACAGGTTGCCCAGGTTTATGTTGAGTCAGGTTTTGATTATCTCCATGGATGGAGGTGTAGCAGCTTATCTGAGCATCTTGTTTCCGTGCTGAACAGCCATCACAGTAAAGAAGTTTATATTCAGGTAGAGTTTCCTGTGTTATGCTTCATACACCACTGAGAAAAGTCTGGTTTCATCTTTATAATTGCTGATCAATGTTCTTTTCTTCAGGCTTATCAGTTCCAGCTGTCCCAAACTCAGATATGAGAGATGTTCCAGACCTTTAATCATGCTATGGCCCTTGACTGGACTTGCTCCACTAACTCAGTACCTTGTATCAAGGAGCCCAGCACTGAACTTGGCACTCTGTATATTTCTCACCAGGACTTAGCAGAGGAGGAGGATCATGATCTTCCTCCTGCTCCTCCTGATGCAGCCCAGCATGCTGTTGAACATCTTTCTGCAAGGATTATTGATGACTTATAGTCAACTGACAATCCACCAGGACCCCACGTCCTTCTCCACAAAACTGCTTTCCAGCAGCTTGTCCAGGGTGATCAGTCCCATTTTTTTTAGTGGCTCCTCACAAGACAGAAGCTCCAGTCCTCTAATCATTTTTCCCTTTTCTGAACTGGTAAATTCTTGCCTGTCTCACACTGGAATCTGAGAACTGCTCACATTTCTCCAGATGTGGACTTGCTAGTGCTGAGTGGAGGGTACAACCAGCTCCCATGGACACCACTGCCTAATGCTGAGCCCAGGATTGTGGTGGCTTTCTTTATCAGAAGGCTGTGTTGCTGGCTTCTGGTCAAGTTGGTGTGCACCAGGATCCCCTGCCCACTTCTGCTCTGGTCTTTCTCTGCAGAGTTGCTTTCCATTTGGTTATTCTTCCCAAAGTGCAGCATATTATATTTCCTTTAGTCAAACTTCACTCTGCCTATTTCTTCAGTCTGTTGCAGTGCCTCTGAGTGGCAGTATGGCCATCTGTTCTGTAGGTCACTCCTCCCATTGTCACATCATCTGCAAACTACCTGTGGGTGCACTCTGTCCTATCATCCAGGTAAACTGTATGGTCCCAGTATCACCCCCTGGGGTACATCACTGATGACAGGCCTCATGTCAGCAATGACAATCCTCTGGGACCAGCCATTCAGCTGGATTTCAGTTCATCTTGCTGTTACTTGTCTAGACAGTACTTCATCAGCTTGTCTGCTGTGTCAATTGCTCTTTCCTTATCCATCTAGCAGTCATTTTACTGTATAAAAGCTACCAGGTTGGTTAAGCATTTTTCCTTTTCACCTTGTCATCCCTCATGTGCCTGAAAATGGTGGCAAGGATTAGTTGTTCCTTGACCTTCCCAGGGAACAAAGTAAAACTGAAAGGCCTGAAGTTCCCTGGATTCTCGTTGTTCTTGAAGATGGGACTGACATATGCTCTCCCAGTCCTCAGGAGCTTCTTGGATTTGCTGTGGCCTTTTAAAGGTATCCAAAAATGGCCTTGCAATGGAAACAATCTGTTGCTTCAGCATTGATTCATCCTATCAATCTCATGGATTTGTGTGTGTCTGGCTTATTTCATGTTCTCCAACCTAGTCTTTCTCCATTGAGGATAAATCTTCACTGCTTCAAGGTCCCAGGGCTGAAGGTCAGTCTTAACTAATCACAGAAGAAGTGAAGAAGGCATTGAATACGTTGATGTTTTCTCTGTCCTTTATCACTGAGTTTCTTGCTCCATCCAGCAACAGGCTCACATTTCTTTAACTTTTGCTGCTAAAGTACTTGAGGGTGCCTTTCTCATTGCCCTTCATCAGACTCACCAGGCTGGCTTTGGCTTTCTTAACCCCATCCCTGCACATTAGTAGAAAAGCAGCTTTACTTGTTTGACTATTTGCAGAATGCTGCAATAACATTAAAAATTTGTTGTCTGCAATTTTGGATGTTCCCAAGCTGAGTCCCTTGGGTGCTGCTTCACACACTGCTCAGCTCCAGCCCCATAATAATGCAAATGCCTCCTCCTGTACAAAATCTGCATGATTCTCTGCTGCCATGTAATTTTTGTACTTGGTAGCAGAGATCAACTTTTATACCTGCCTGGCCTTTGCAAAGGAAGTATAAAGGCTTGAAAGGTCTCAGGAATAACCTAGCGTCACTTTTCTGTTCATGGCCTTTTGACAAAGAAAAGTAATGGCATCCTGGTGACCCTCATTAAGGAGCATTGCCAGAAGCTTGAGGGAGTTGCCTGGCCAGATCTAAAGAGCTGTGTCTGGTTGTAGATTCCTATATATAAGAAGGACATGGACTTATTAGTGTAAGTGCAGTTAAGAAGCCACTAAAGACAATTAAGGGAAAGGAGTATCTGTCATGGCAGCAAAGGCTAAGAGAGCTGTGGCTGTTCACCCTTGAGCAGAGGAATCCTCTACACAATGTATACATGCCTAATGGCATAGGGGAATACAGAAAGAAAAACACCTCTGTAACTCCTGCTGTGTAACACCAAGACAGATGACATGGATTCGCCCATTTTAATTTTGTCCCTTCAGCTTGACATTTATTGAAGCAGCCTTGTGAGAGTGAGGACATCATAGTCCATAGTTGAAAAACAGTTTACAGAAGTTAGGAGTTGAAGGGAGATGGTTTTATAGAATGGATTTCATGGGAGTGAGACAACAGATGTGGCAACAGTAAGACCACACAGTCAACTTCTTCAAATGTTCCCCTGCTGGTTCTCCCTATATATGCCTTGTTCATTATAGTGCTGCACACTGCAGCTGTGATGCTGGCAGGCACTAGGGGTGGATATATGATTCTGACTGCTTGCATGAAAAAAAAATGTTTCTCTTCTATTTCCTTCCAGCCAATCCCTTGGGCATTCTTATAGCAAACTTGTTGTCCCCTGCACTAGTTCCTGAAGGAAAGCACATTCCATTGATGGTAAATGAAAACTGCTTTAATCAGTCAGCTGGGCTGATTTGGGTCCAGCTGATTCATTAGTTTGGAGGTGGTGGAGCTGGAAAGACTGGTAACTTGTCTTGTCCTTCTGTTGCGTAGCTAGGTGTTTATGCTGTACCAGCAGTAACAGCCTGTGCTCTAGCAACTCTGGGGATTCACGAGAAGGTCCCACCAACGCCTCCATCAGCCAGTGCCACCAACTCCAACTCACAGCCATTCTTCACAGGGCTCAAAATGGTAAGTTTTGCAGCCCTGCAGTGTGGGGATATGCTGAACAATTTGCTTACAAAGCAGAGTCTAAATGCCACTCCTCTAAACCTGCCATGGAAGCCCCTTGAAGGAGATCAGTATTCCTCCCTTCCTCAGGGAGTGGAAGCAGCTCACAGCAAAGCAGCAAGAGATGCTATCTGACCATTCATCTGTGGGCTGGCAGCCATTCTGAGAGCTCAGACGGGCAGACTTGGGCTTATCCAAGAGGAGCACACAACCTGAATCTTCTTGATAGTAAAGGGTTTTAAAATCATGGGGATCTGGGGAGTTAGAAGGAAAATTAAGCTTAGTAGGCCCTGGAAAGTACCCTGGGAAAGTATAGGCCTTGTACTTGGTAGAACTGCACCTGTGTAGCTAGTATATGTTAAATGATATAAATGTCAGATGTGATGATTGTTTAGTAATTAAATATAATTACTGTTTAATTGTAAGAATAATCATGAGAAACTGTAGTCAGGGGCTTGAAAAAGATCAGGAGAAACTCATGCTTGAATAAAGTCAATGAATACAATAGAACAATATAAGTTTAATAATTAATATGTAAGTTATATAATGATAGAATATAAAATACGTTCAGCTCAAAAGCCATGTCGGAGTCAGATTTGGGTCTGTACCCCTGATTCCAGAGCTCTTAATAAAAGCACCTGCATATAATCATATCCCATTATTATGTGTGTTCCTGAATGCTAACATTCTGAACAGAGGTGGTAACAGTTAGGATAGCACATAGCAAAGGAAAAGAAGAATTAGAGCACTGAACAATTTTTTCCTCCCTAATGTAGTCCCCACTGTAACTTGTCCTCTGGCTGGACTGCCAGGACAAAGTCACAACTTCCTCAATGATCATGGCATTACCTTGTGAGCAATTTCAAATGAGGAGTCAGAGCTGCTGCCCCTCCAGTCTGCTGTCAGAGACAGGCTTTTTTCCTCTTCCACTTATTTACATTAATTTTTTTTTAGCTCCTGAGAAACAAGCCATACATCATCCTGGCAGTGTGTTTTGGAGGAGGAATTGGGATGTTCACCTGCTTTTCAGCACTGCTAGAACAGATCCTTTGTGAAAAGGGGTATTCAAATGTGAGTCTTCTTCCTTTTCTCTCCATTGTCCACATTGTCTATAATACAATCAGATTGATATTTCCTCCTAAAGGACTGAGAGCAAAATGACAACAGTTGATTATGTTTCAGTCTCATATCTTATATGCTCATTGTCTAATATAGATTAAGCAGATTAATCCAGAACACAGTCAGACTCTTAGTGTAATAGATGACCTGCATTTTCACTACTGCCCATGGCCAGGCTCCCACTTGCAAACAAAAAAATTATTAGGAAAAATGAGTATTGTGATTTTTCTAAGCCACTCCAGAGCACTGCTCTCTAGGCAGCCTTCTGTCACCTACTCCAGAGTAGAATAAGGCCCAGGCAGGCCCTAGAGTGAAGCTGAAGACCAGATGATGCAAGCACCTTTCCCTCTTTGCACAGATTTACATGAAGCCAGGGCAGCAGAAGAGGTCAGTGGTACTGTGACAGCTGTTTCTTCATCCTTCTCATGACACCAGCAGGTGCTGCTTTTACAGTTCAGCACAGTATGTGCACAGCTGGTTCCTGCTGCTCTCTCTCCTGCTTATTATGAGGACCCCCAGTTCAGGTGTTTCCTCTCAGCAGGCTGCACTTCAGTCCTGGTGTTTTATTGCCATGGGCGTCCTCTTAAAACACCTCTCCAGCTGTTATATATGCACATTAACATGTCTGGTCTCTGTCCACCCCCTCTTCAGCTCCCAGATCTGATATCTGGCTCAGGGCTCCATAGCCAGGTCACATTTTGCACACTCCATTGGCCTTTAACTGGAAACCTCATAAACTTTGCAGCCTTGCTTTCTGTGCATCCTGATTTTGACTCTGTGATTGTGACTGGCTAGTCCTGGCCCTTTAGTCCAGAGAAGCTATTCATATACCCTTTCCTTCAGTGTCCCTGAGGGTCCTGAAAATGTTTTTCCAAGTTTGTTAAGAGCTTCTGTGCTTTCAGGATTGTTGTCTGCATTTGAATTCTTATGGAGCTGAAGAAATGCTACAAGCAAAGGGCAATCACTGGAGGCAACAGAGCATGTACCCTATCCTAGCCACTGCTCACCACCTCTCTGATTAAACTTTGACACAGCTGGTGTCTCCTTAACATGCTTTGGTGTGCCAGTGGAGGTCCCTCGTAAGAAAAGGGCAGGAGGTAATTATAAACATCAGCAGGTGCCAAGGCAGTTTGGCCTGTTGCCACCAGTATGGACAAAGCACCTGACTGCTCCTGGAAAAGCCCAGTGGCTCCAGGCTGGAATATTTAATGCCAGGGACCTGCTATGGCTCTGTATCCAGCCTACCTTGACAGGTGTACAGAGACTTGTCATCTTTTGGGAGGGCTGTCACCCTGCTGTCCCCACACACTTGCAAAAGCACCTGAACTCTGTCATTTGCTATTCAGAGCCCTCTGAAGGCCTCAGCTACTGCAACAGGCAAGGAAGCTTTTCCTACCTCAGCAACTGAACCACCAGTAGCTGGCAGACGGGTCAGTGACATTAAAACCTCTTTCCTAACTGCTCTAGTTTCTCATTACTTGTTCTTCTGCCCTCCAGGATTTTGCTGGCCTGAATGGTGCACTGTTCACAGTCTGTGGTTTGTTGGGTGCTTTCCTGCTAGGCATGTATGTCGACCGGACAAGGAAGTTCATAGAGTCCACCAAGATCAGTTTCTGTCTGAGTGCACTTGCCAGCATCATGTTCGCAGTGGTGAGTTCTCCCTTGCATTTTGCCATTCCCATGGGCTTATTTCTGTTGCCATCTGATAAATCATCAACTTAAACCAAGGTCATTTGATGTCATAGTGTTTATTAAGCCCTTGCTTTGGGATCCGCTCTTTGGGCTAGGAATTTCTTCCTTTAAGGAAAACCCTTTACTGAGATTTCACAGACTGTGGAGCCTGAGACAGACTGATTTGGGATAAAGATATATAGGCAGAATTTTACTTCTCTATAATGGATCACCATGTTTTCTTACTGACTCCTGAGACCATTCTTTCAAACAAAAAAAGAAAGTATTTATATCAAAAATGAACAAGAATGTAATGTTTTTCCAGCTCCTGCCTTTAACAGTGGTGACTGTTGGGGTTGTAATATTAGTGGAAAGGACCTGGTTATATTCTAGTTCTGAAGTAGTTCCTTGAGGGAGACAAGAGAGACAGAAGAGAACACTTGAATTCAGCCAGAAGAGGAATGCACAAACTGGAGACTTTACACCCACAGGGCCAGGTTACAAATACTGCACTTGAGCACAACCTTTGCCAATGGGAGTTGTCACAGAGCAGGAATCTGACCACAACACACAGCACTGCAGAGGACCCAGAATGGTGCAGGTTTCTGCCTTCCCAGCAGCCTTATGCTGTGCATTTCTCTTGTGTGATGAAAAATCCAGGCTTTCAGTAGAGGGTGATCACACTTCCCTGGGGCCAAGGCCACAGAGATGATAGCTCCGTTTGGAAGAGACAGATAAATGCAGTCCTTTTGTCAATGTAGGACAAGGTGCCTAAATCACACCTTGCATTTTCCCCTTTCATATTCTGGCATTTGTTTTGAGGATGACCTGAATACAAGCCATCTTGCCTGGACTCAGGTGAAGCACTGAGTAGATAAGAAGCTATGTTAAGAGCAGTGAGCAAACTTATTCCTCTTGCCCTTCCCTCCTCACCTTCATCCCATACAGATGAACTGTTAGTTCAGAGGAGAACAAAAATCACCCATTCAAATCTGTTTGATTCCTTTATGCTTTGAACTCAGATTCCAGACACCGTTTTCCTTGACTTAACCAGTTTAGCTGGGCCAGATTTGCTGCTATGTCAGGACAGACACCTCATGTTCCTCTGTGGGAATTTTTACATGGTCAAGGAAGGAGGTAGCAGCAATATGGCTGAAAAGTATTTTGTCTATAATAGCATTGGCTGGATAAGGTCATGCTCTTTCCTCCAGAGGGACAAGAGGACAAGGCTGTTCTAGGCACTAAACTAATCTCCAGGTTTTGTAAATATTTCGGGTGTCTTTTTCTTTGCTTTTTTGTTTGGGTCTTTTATGTTAAAATCCTAGTATTGTAATTGCATTTCTGACTGATATTCCCTATCACTGAGCTGCAGCAACCCAGAATTCTCACTTAATTTCCAAAATGTTATTTTGCTTTGGGACAAAGGTGTGTGTTTCACTTGGCCCTAGAGAGATGTTGAACATACTACTGATAAGTTACAGACCAATGAAGTTAGTGTAGTGCAACCACACCAGTGCTTTTCAGGTAATTCTGCTGATCCTCTCCTTACTTCAGTTCAACTGATAGTTCTCCATTTTGTAGCCTTCTGTTGACTCCAGAGGGCTGAAAGTAAAAAATTGATTTCAGGAAAAGGTAGGGAATATATTGGTGAGTCACCTTCTGAGACCTCCTGGAGGTTAAAGGTTCAGAGACTTTCTGTACAACAGTGCTGACATTGAGACTTGTATTGTTTTTTTTTTTGCCTGCAGACTTCTCGGTTCAGAGATCAGGCCATCACGTTGGCCATCACCAGCTCGCTCTTTGGTTTCTTTGGTTTTGCCATCTACCCCATTGCCATGGAGCTGGCTGTGGAGTGCTCCTACCCTGTAGGAGAGGGCACATCTACAGGCCTGATTTTTGTTGCAAGGTAAGCAGGCAAATTAAATCCAATTGATAGATGAGCTTGGGTTCCAACACTCACACACAAGAGTGTGGGTGCAGATATAGACATCAGTGCTTGCCATCCTGCTGAATGTCTTTCTTGTGTCTGTACACATGCCCCTGCAAGGGGACCTGGCTGGCTGAGCCATAGAGTTGAAGAGCTAAATGTTTTAGAACAGGGAAGAGGTGCAAGAAAAGCAGTAAGATGAAGGTCTCCTTTGGCTTGCACAAAGCATGATTTAGCCATGCCCAGCGCCTCCTGCCTTTGAAGTAGATGGGGGCTGCATGCCTGATAGAGGCACCCATTCCCACAACAGTACAGGGGCAAGTCAGTTCCTGGTGCTCTGCTGAGGGAGATGGGGCTTATCAGTCAATAAGGGACAGTGACTGTCCTTCTAATTACCAATTTTCCTGCCTAGGGCTAGCGCTGGACTTCAGCAGGAATGACTTGCTGGAGCTCTAAGCAGTGACACCAGTGATCTGATGCCATGTGTGTGTCAGGTGGAGGTGCCACAGCAAGAAAGATCAATGAGGGGCATCAGACACTGCGTTTGAAGGCTGTTCTCTCTCACTGGTTGTGGACTTAGTGACTGCTGCCAGCCAGCTGTGAATGAGGAGGAGGCTGAAGCCATAGCCTTTTTTGTATCCTCAGTCCTGCAGTGAGAAGTATTTCCAAGTCTCTGCCCAGTGAACATGCCTCAGGTTTTTAACAGATGTAGTTCAACACCTGCTCGCCTTCAGAGGGAGTATATAGTGATCCTGCCACACTGGCCCTGTGTCTGGAGTTGACCTGGACACCCTGTGGGACAGAATCAGTTAACCAAATGCCTGTGCCAGAGGAATCCAGCAGTAGCTTTCTCTGCTAGGAGAACTATGCTGCAGAAAGAGGCATCATTCTTCTCTAGCTGGGGAAGGTGGCCCTGTCTGCAGCACTGATACCTCAGGCAGGTAACATAACTGCATGTTGGCTTCTCCCCACAGCCAGATTGAGGGTGTGATTTTAATGGTTCTTCTACAAGCTCTCACTGTCCGTGTTTCTGAGGATCCATTTTCTACCTGTGCCCTTGACCAGGATGGAGCCCTGGACTGGACAAGTAAGTATGTCCTTGGGAAATGATGCTGGACACTCAGTTGCACCCCATGTACTCCCCACTCTCCTCCAGGTCTCAGTGTGAGGAACCCTGCAAATCTGATTCCTATTGTGGCAAAACTTCTAATCCCCTTTCTGAATCTGATGGTGCACTCCTTGCTGCTCCTGCTAAACCAATCCTGCAAGATTGAAATAGAAAGAACTCTTAAGGTGCCATGAATGCCACTGCTGGCTCTGGGTTAAAATTTCTCTTGCAGAGACTTGAGTTTCATAAAGCGAGTAAGCATCTGTTCTAAGGGGAAGACACTGTCCCTGTAGCATAACCAGGGCTGTTTTTTATATTGGAGGTTACAAGTGCTTTGACTGAAAGCTACATTCCTTCATTCTTCACACACAGTTGCCTGTATTTGTAACATACTCGTATAGCTTTGTTCTCACTTACTCCAGATTTCCCTTCCTTTCTTAGCTGGTCAGAAGAGACAGCAACTGAGATCAACAGGAGCGCAGAAGTGTTTTCAGTGCAGGCTAAACCCAAGTCTTGATATTTCAGCTGCTTCATGTTTATGTAATACTGACACCTGGGGACAGCGTAAGCAAAGGCTGACCATCACCTATTAAATAAATCCTGCTTGGCTGAGCAGAAACTCCCCAGAATGAGGTCTACTAGCTGTAAGGGATCAAGGCTTCATAATAATTGTCCCCAAAAGCAATTTGACTGCTTCATCTCTGAAAGCCTGCAATTTGCCATTTAATCAGATCAGAGCTGGATCCTGGGATTAGGTACCCATTCATATTCCTTTTGTGGAGAAGGGGATGAAGATGTTCATTTGGGACACTGGTGAAATTAGAACTGCTTCCAGGCTTTGTTGCTTAGTCTTTCAGATATACTTTTTCTTTCCCTTCAGAAAAGATTCTTTAAAAACAAATTTGTCATTAATTAAAGTTCATGTAATGTATTTTTCTACACTTTGCTCTCAGATGATATTACAAGAAGCACTACCTGTGAGGATCTGTTCCCTTATGGAGCTCAACTGATTTGATTTAATCTTTTTTGTAATGTTTTTCACTACTCCCCAAGACACAAACATGTACACTTACAGAGGGACACACACTCCTACAAGTACGTGTGTTCTGATGTAAGAACTGCAGCCTGGGGGGTCATGCAGGACAAAGTGTTCTGGGGACCTTCCACATTTTACCTAAATACTCTTCCTATGCCAGTGTTATGTAAAGCAAGATTTGTCTGTTACCAAACTGGTTATGACCCACTGTGGTCTGCACCCTGTCCTCAGGAGTATCTGCTGGGAGGAGGTCAGACAGACTGTGTCATTTTGGGGAGCTGACCTGTATATTTCTGCACCCACGGGGAGTTTTGGTTTCACTGCCTAAAAGTGTATCTCTCCCACAGCTCCAGTACTGGTGCTGGCTGGCCTCTGCAGTGGTATGGCTTGTTTCTACGTCATCTTCTTCCACACTGACTACAAGCGGCTCCATGCTGAGACAATCAGTGCTGATTTGGCCAAGGCAGAAGATGCAGTGACAACACATGTTCCTGAATCGTAAACAGGCCAAAAAGGGGGTGCCAAGAGCCAGGACTCAGACTAGTGGGCATGGACCAATCCTGAGCTGGTACACTGGGATATCTGTGTCATGTTGCACAACAAGTGAGGACTAGAGCAAGTAGCACCTTTGCTGTGCATCCCTCAGTGTTGTGTTTATTTGGGGATCTGGGCTGTTAAGAAAACTGTCCTGCCAGAAATGTCAAAGTGGCAATGGATAACTATGCACGCAACTAACATTTTTAGGTGACTGGATTCAAGCTGAAGAAATGTCACAGTGGTGGGTAGCATCATATTTCAGCCAGTTTTTAATTTTTATGTACATGGAACAAGGGTGAAGATTACAGAAAGATGGAAGCTGTGCCTACCACAAATGCAGTGGAAAACTTCTGTTTAAGGACTGTGGTACAGCGTAACAACTCTTCCACTCATGCTGGAGCTAATTGTGCCTTTTAGCTAAAGGGCAGTAGAATCTAGAGCATCGTTCCATTCCAGTGGGGATATGTAAGTATGTGATCTGCAATACAAGTCTGTTACAAGGAGTCACTTTGTCTTCTACAAGAAAAGAAATGCCTTGCCTGTAATACTGCCTATAAAAGAAAATATCAGTAAGCAGCAGAAGTTAAATACAACAGCGTTTCTCATCCCTCTGCTTCCCTGCTAAATGCTGAGACATTCAGGATTAGCTTGTTTTACTTGGGATTCTCTTTTTCTTCAGCTCTCTTGCAATTTCAGTGGTTTAAGTTTTCCACAAGACAAACTTGCTGGTTTAGTATTAGACTAATGTGATGCTTTCCTATAGAGCATCACTCCTTGGGGAATGACACTGTAGTGCTTTTGGCATGGTGGAAGCTAGCAGAAGAATTAGCAAAGGTGACACTTTAGTGCAGGGACTTTCATAAGTTTCTGCAGGTGACAGGGGGTTTGGGGAGGAGACCAAGTGAAAAACAACATCAAAAAACACCTGTTCTCTCTGCAACTGACATCTGTTCTTTTGTGTTAAGTGAGATGGTAAGTGACACAAAAGATCCTATTTGGGGTTCAGTTACACTGACAATTACAGTGGGTACAACTGGATTTTTCATTTTACAGTACTTCCACAACAGTACTTCCACAGCAGAGTAATATCCTGCTTTGAGTTCAGGTCTGGGTGTACTCCATGAGAAATTTTTACTTTATAATACTTACGTGGTAAAAAAAAAAAAAAAAAAAATTAGATCGTTGGGATCTTGTGATGCTTCATGTTATATGTATTTCAAGGGAATCTGAGTTCTTGCTGATTAAGGGACCTTGATGCAGACTGAACCTGAGACTAACTTCATCCAGTCCAGCTAGAAGACAATCCCAACGCCAAGAACACACTGTGTCTGATGAGCACTGTAAAAGGAGCTCTCTCAGTGCCTGAATTCTCTTCCCCATTAGCAGCTGGAGGGCTCTCCCTTTGTAAAACACATGGTTGCATCCTTCTAAGGTACCTGCTTGTTCCTACAGCTCCAGCTGTTCTCTCACTGGTAAGCACTGATGTTTGTCGAAAGGAGCAGGAAAGAAGTCTGAAACCAAAGTGAAACAAGATTGTTTAAACCTGTCAGAGGAATGAGATGGCTGTCTTTTGCAAAACTAGGTAGTCAGTTCTGCAGCCCTGGAACTAACACACCAGATTAATGCGAAATTTACTTGCCACTTCTGAATTCTACTGTGTTGGGAAGCAAGAAGCACTTGATACTTTATAATTTTATATATTTACAAATGTTTATGTTTTTTTTAATAAAGGGTGGTTTAAGAAAGGATTAACCTCTTCTCGTTATCATCTTTAAAAAGTATTTTATAGATGCAATAGTGTGTTGGATCTGCTATGCAGCACAAAGGCCCCTGTATTCGCTAGATGTGCTTACACTGACTATGTGTAACTGACAATATAATCTCAGATTAATCTCAGATTCTTAAAATGACCATGTGAAATTTGCTGTAGGTTAAACTGTGGTTAACTCTATTTTGAAGGATAGGTTAAGGGAGTAAGGAAATACTGCTAGCAACTGTCTCCAAAACCTGCTGTTGCCCTGGTGAGAAAGTCTGCCTTGCACCAGCTGAGACACTATTATCTTCATCCAAGCACATAAAAGAGATGATAAAAAGGGGAGACTTTTCTGTCTGCTAATGCATGAGACATAGGCATGTGTGAGGCTCTTTTTGGATTCCTAATGAGTAGTTCTCCCTCACTCTATGGTTTGTCATACACTGACAGCATGCCACAAAGGTGTGATGGCATTGCCAGCAGTGAGGCCAGACAGCTCATGCTTTGCAGCATCAGCTCCTCCTGCTGGCTCAGCTAGCTTCACATTTTGTATTTATAACAAAAGAGGCTTGAGTGTCCATGCTAGTCTGTAATTACTACCACAGCTGAAGAAGACTTTCTGCTGCTTACTCTTCTCTTCAAGACTGTATAACTGATCTGTCTCACAGCTCACTTATAGATGGGCCTTTCCTTGGAAAACCTATGGAAAATGTGAAGCTGAAATCTTAGCAGAACAGAGGGATTTTGATGTGAAGGCATGGGCCAGGTATGCTGGGGACCCATGTCCTTTCCCTGCCAAGGAGTTGCCTTCTATGACCCCAACAGAGACCTCTACAATTAGGTCTGTAGGTGTCACTGGAAAACTGCAGAAAGCCTCCTGCAAAGGTGAACTGTCCTGGCTGTGGTTGGGCCTCACTAGAGCCCTTCTGTTTTTGTGAAGTCAGAGAGGCGAAGGGTCAGTCATGTCACTGGTGCCATCACAGCAGTGGAGCAGAGAGAAGCCCTGTGAAACAGGCAGAGATACACAATCTTGCTGTGGCTGCAGTCTGAGGTCTGCAGTGCAGCCTCTCCCTACAGCAGCTCTGTCTGGGTGGCAACAGGCACCACCAGGATAGATAGGACAGATCTCAGATTGCAGGAAGAGACATGTTTCTCCCGGGGCCTGGACAGGCAGCAGACCTGCATGCAGAACATGTGCTCAGGTGGTGCACCTCCTGCAGCAGGTGGCTGAGCTGCAGAAGGCAGTGTGAAGGCTGCATAACATCAGGGAGACTGGGAAGGTGCTAGATAGCTAGTCCCAAGCTCAGCCTGCAGTGGCCCCATAAGCCAATGACCAAACAGCCAGAAAAACTCCCTCACTAGCACATACGGAAGGGATGAGCTAATAATGCAGAAGAATGGAGGCTTGCAATGGCAAGGACCACAGGGGGAAGAGACTTCCCTGAAGCGCCCTTGCATAACCACTTTGTTTCCTTGTGGACTGAAGAGGAAAGGACCTGTCACATCATGAGAGGCACTGGGGCTGAGTAAGGCAGGCCCATCTGCTCCCTGGATAACAACCAGTAAGGCAGCCCCATCTGGTCCCACATCACAGCCAGCACAGCTAAGAAAAGGCAGTGGGTGATAGTAGGTGACTTCTGAGAGATTCAGAGGTACTGAGAGACCTGACACACTCTCTAGAGAGGTGGTGCTTACTGGGGAGTCATAACAGGGATGTCACTGATAGGCTGCTGAGCCTTGTACAATCAACTGACTATTACACATCGCTGTTTCATTAATCCACCCCTCAAAGGGAAGGTGTTTGAAAGGGCCAGTCAGGTCTGGTAAATCAACAAATGGTTACAGGCTGGTACCACAGTCAGGGTTTTGGCTTCTTGGACCACGTGAATCACCCTGACAAAACAGGCTGTGCTGAGGGCTCGTGGGGTCTGTCTGTCAGAGAAGGGGAAGAGCACCTTCAGCCATAGGCTTGCCAGGCTGGTGAAGAGGGCTTTAAATTCAAGGTGTCAGGAGATGGGAACCTCAGTCCCTCGTGGTCCTTCCAGTCTGATGGCAAGTCAGCAAGAGAGGGCCAGAGTTTGGAGCGAGTCAGGAGGAGAATACATGAAAAGTCTTGAAGGAATTACTGACACTCCAACCAGTAACCAGCTTCATCAGGGACTGAACTTAAATGCCTTTCTACCAGCACACGCATCACAGGGAATGAACAAGAGGAGTTAGAGATGGGCTAACATGCACCACACAGGTATGATGAGATGGCTCCTATGACTCCAGTGTTGCAATGAGAGGTTACAGACTCTTTTGAAAAAACAGGCAGGAGAGACGAGGAAAGAGTGTTGCTCTCTGTGCCAAGAACATGCTGGAGTGAATAGAGTTCTGCCCTGGGATGGATGAGGAGCCAACTGATAGCCCATGGATCTGGATTAAATGCAGGGCAGGGACAGGTGACATTATAGCAGGAGCCCACTACAGGCTGCCTGAGCCAGAACATTGAGCAGATGAGTCCCTCTACAGACAGAGGAGCAGCCTCACATTCACAAGACAGGTCCACAGGGGGAACTTGAACCACCCTGACAGCAGTTCAAGGGAGAATACAGCAGGACATAAGCAATCTGGGAGGTTTCTGGAACACATCATTTCCTTCTCCGAGTGATAGAGAAGAAAGAGACATGCTATACAGGATCTTGTTCTCACCAAGAAGGAGAGGCTGGTGGGGAATGTAAAGCCCAGGGACAGTCTGGGCTGCAGTGATCACGAAATGGTGGAATTTGAGATCTTCAGGGCAGTGACAAAAGCACACAGCAAGCTCACTACCCTAGACTTCAGGACAGGGGATCTTGGCTTCTTCAGGGGTGTTTAGGGATAAAGTCCTGGAGGGAAGAGAAGCCCAGGAAAAGCTGGTTGATATTCAAAGATCACCTCCTCCAAGCTTGGCAGCAATGCACCCCAGCAAGGAGGAAGTCAGGCAAAAAACACCAGGAGGCTTACACAGGTGCTAGGAACCCCTGGAAAAACTCAAAACACAACAAGGAAACACATAGAGGATGGAGGCAAGCACAGGTAGTCTGGCAGAAGTGCAGAGAGATTGTCCAAACTGCCAGGGATAAGTAAGGAAAGCTAGTTTTTGGCCTGGTTTTTGGTAGCAGGGGAGACTACAGAGGTGGCTTCTGTGAAAAACTGCTACAAACTCCCACCATGTCCAGCAGAGGACATGAAGATGAACATGTCACTGCTCAAGGCTAGAGATTATGGTAATGCCTCTGTGATAACATATTTAGGAAGACATTAAAACAAAAGTAGGGGTGCAGATTTAATTCCAACCAGAGAAGAGGAGGAGAGGAGAACATGTAAAGCACCAAGATCAGTGAAGAAGGAGGGGGAGGAGCTGCTCCAGGCACCGGAGCTGAGATTCCCTTGCAGGCTGTAGTGAGAAATGGAGAAGCAGCTCTGCCCCTGCAGCCCACGGGGATCCAGGGAGATCCACCCGCAGCCCATGGGGAGACGCCGGTGCTGGAGCGGGTGGATGCCTGGAGGAGCTGTGATCCAGTGGGAGACCTGATGGAAGAGGGAGCCTTGCTGCCAGGCTGGAGCAGCCTGTCCTTGGAGGGCTGCACCTGTGGAAGAGTGACCCACGGCACAGCAGTTTTGGGAGGACTCTGTGCCCCTGGTAGGGATCTGCATTGCAGCAGCTTTGGGAGGACTGCTGCTCCTGAGATTTGGAGCCACGCTGGAGAAGTTCACAGAGAACTGTGTCCTGTGGGAAGGGACCCCACGGTCTCACAGGGGAAGAGTTCCTCTTTATGAGCAGCAGAAGAAAACCTTGGGTGATGAACAGACCAAAACCCCATGTTCCTGTGTTCCTGTGCCCTCAGTGGGCAAGAGGGAGTGGCTGGGAGAAGAAAAGTGTTTTTAAGGGCTTATATTACTTCTCATTATTCTCTAATTTGTTTAGTAATATATTCACTTTGTATTTCTAAGCCAAGCCTATTTTGCTCTTTAAGTGTTTTCTCATGGTCCATAGCTCGTGAACTCATTTCTGTCCTCTGCCCAGCTGTAGCAGATGAGGGTGAGGGAGCAGCTTCCATGGGTGCCTGGCACTTGGCCGGTGTCAAACAATGACAAGTCCTCATAGACACAAATTTGGCCAGGGACAACAAGGGCAACAAGAAACTATCCTATAGGTATACTGCACAAATACTGTAGATAGGTTGTCTCAGCCACTGTCAAGTAACAAGTGTTTTGGCAATGGCAAAGGCATGGTGACAGAACTATTGCTGGGGATGGTCCTGAAGTGAGAAGGAGACTGGACTGAAAATATCCTTCCAGCAGCACAGCTGTAAGTCCACATTCAGATGAAGAAAACAAGTGGGAGGTATGTATCTCAAATCCCCTCTAGTAACTTAAGCACCATGGGAGCAAGACTTCCAGGATCACTGTTTACAGTTTCCAAATAATGTCAAGCACTTCAAACAGATGACATGCTGACGTGATTCTGTTGGAGATATTCCCAGGCTAGCCCTCTCCTGGACCACTCCCTGTCCACCCTGAGGTCAGTCTGGGTAGTGGTATGAGCACAGCTGGGCTGCTCTCTATGGTTACCCATCTTAAAAGGCATCAAGGATCAAGATAAAGAAACGCGAGGGGTCCCTTGCATGAGTTCCCAAGAGGTTTATTCTCGAGAAGAGTCAGAGGCAAAGAACCAAGAACAACAAAGTACAGCAACTTATAAAGGGGGGAGGTAACCAGGGGACTTCAACCAATTGCAGGGAGCCAGCGAAGGAGTACAAGGTGAGGAACACAATGCCTAGATGAATAGGGAGTAACAGGAGAGGAGAATAGTTTGAATACACCAGTGAGGTCTCAGGGGATATACAAATGACATGGAAAGTTCTAGGAACAAAGGTGGGGCGACAACAGACAAGGGAAGAGGGCAGGGTTACCATGATGGGCATGGAAGGGCCTGGAGCAAAGGGCAGGTTTTTGGGAAGATGGACAAGGGAGGTGGAAGGATATGACTCAGGGACAAACCATTTATGTAGGAGTAACAGAACAAACCATTACAAATTTGTAATAGAAAAACACACTGCCACAACATGCCACATGTTCTGTGGAGGATATCTAGTTGCATGTATTCCACCATCAGGTATGAAACTGCAGAATAACTTTAGGTAGGTCAGGGTTGGGCACTTTTGGGTCCAGTTGCATTCTGCAAGAGTCCTCTTGTTTCACACCCTCCATAGCACCTTGCCTTTTAGAGATCTCTAACACAATCAGGGAGCTGTGTAACCTAAGCAAAAGCTTTAGTTACCCATGAATTATAAAGATACTGATCAGGACATAAGAACTATCATATTTTCTTAAACGTATGTGTAAGTAAACTCAACTACTCTTCTGCAAACAGTGTCCAAGAACTTTGTAATACTCTGATGGCACAGCTAGATACACTTTATGGCAATGTGAACCATGTAATAAGCAAAGGGGCAAAGTAGGATTCAGATTCAGAATAAAGATTTTCAAGTAGCTAAAGGTTGCTACTAAATGAGCACAAGAGACTGGAAATAAGAAACATTCTAAATACACAGCAGCAAAAGCAAACAGGGAACAGGGAAGACATCCATCACATCTTGGGAAAGAGACAGCATAAAGGAAGCCAGGCACAATGAAGGAAAATCAGCAGACATGAGACAAGCTTACTTTAACCTCTCTCCTCAAAGTGCTTTTATGCCTTGCACCATTCCCTCCATGACTTGCAGCCACTCAGGACCACAGGCATCAGTGCTAAGGGGGTGGCATCTGCTATATGGTACTCATAGCTTACTGAGCACTGAGCTACATACTCACAGGGTGGGAAATGAAGATATGATGAACAGCATGCAAGAATGAATCATTAGCAAGAACTGTGTTGTTACATAATAGATCTGCAAGTCCCCACCTGATAGATAAATACACATATGTTCAGATATCAGTCCTAGTTTGGGTTGCTGTGTTTCTCCAAGCCTTCCTCCACAGGTCTCCATGCCACTTCCCTTTGCAGGCTCCTGCAGGTCAGATTCTCAGAAAAGTTTGAGAAACCTGACAGCTTTCATTGAGCCTTGTCTGGCGCTGAGGAAACACAGAGGGAAAGAAACTGTAAGAGATGCTGCTGTACCTTTCATGCAACTTCTTAACCCACTTTTTCCTTGCCAAGCAAGTTGAGTGAAAAGGGGGAGGTCCCACTCAGGGGCTGCTGTTTCTGGAAGCATGCAGTTTGCAAAGGGGAGACATGGAGGAGCTGAGGAAGCACTGATGGGCAGTGTCAGCACAGACAAGACAAAAGCAGTCAGGCTTTTTAGGTCAGCTGGGGTATTGACAGAGGCAGGCTTCATTCTACCAGTGTCATCTGGGATGAGTGGGCTGTCCACCCTGCAACAGGGCAGAGTCTTCAGCTGGCCAGAGGGGCTCTGTTCCCCAAAGACATTTTCCTCCCTGAGGTGCTCGCACCACATGGATTCAGGAGCTTGCAAGTGTCTTGAAGGTGTCCTCAACTTCCTGACTAGTCCCACCAGCAAGGCTGCAAAGGAGCTGGGGAATCAGCCTGAAGATCTGCTGACCACTTCCCTGGGTTCCCCCATGCTGTCACAATGGTGAAAGCTCCTGTGGCTAAAGCAGCAGCAACTCCATATGGATGGGCAGCACTTGTCTGCACACTGTCCTCCCTTCCTTGTCCAGCAGTCTTCACTCCCATTCTTGCCCCCAGTGAGGGAAGATAGCACTTCCTACCTGTTCTGACTTGGTGCTTACTGTTTGCACCAGGAACACAGACTGTGCATGCCCAGCACAATCCTGTTGATCCTCCAGATGTGGCAGGAATGGGGGATAATGATGCAGCTCAGGGAGTTCATGGTCTAGCCTCCCTCCCAGATGAGTGCTCCTCCCCTGCTTGGAGGAGAAAGAAAAGAACATGGAACTGAGAAAGTTACACATTCAAAATTTAAATAGTTGAAGCATCCCTTGCCGAAGTCTATCACTTTGTCACTCCACAGTAATTTCAAGGTCTTTTTGTAGTTGCCTGTGGGCTAGAGAGAGCTTCCCAAAGGCTTTTATTAAGGCAACAGCATTGCTACCACAGCCAGAAAGGAATGACATGCAAAGCTATTGTTTAGTAGTATTGCTCTCAGTGCTTGGCCTCAGAGACATCAGGGGATTTTTTTTCTGGCTGGGGCACTCATGAGTCACTCTCACAGCAACAGAGGTGATCTGGGAAGGAAAATTCCTTCATGAGGGACCTGGGCATTGATTCTATCCCTCCTAGGGTCTTTTTCTGTCATGACACCCATTGCAGCACTGATCTCTCTGGTGACCAGTGACAGGATCTGAGGGAATAAGGTAAACTTGTGTCAGGGGATGTTTAGGTTGGGTATCAGGAGATGGTTCGTCACCCAGAGGGTGGTTGGGCACTGAACAGGCTTTCCAGGGAAGCAGTCACAGCACCAAGTCTGACAGAGCTCAAGAAGCATTCAAACAACATTCTCAGGCACCTGGTGTGATTCTCTGGGATGGAGCTGTGCAGGGCCAGGAGCTCGGCTGGATGATCCTCGTGGGTCCCTTCTAACTCAGAACATTTTGTGTTTCTGTAATTACGCGAGGCCGATTCCTGGGGGCCTCAAGCAGAGCTCTGGGTGTTTGAGGCGTGGGGCTGGTTCGGGCTTTCCTGGGGGCCCGTTTGCGTGAACCCAGCGATAACCAAGAACCCCGAGGATGTGTGGGGAGCCAAACGGAGCGCGCGCCTGGCGATGGGCTGGCTCAATTAGGATTAGCATCTCAATTAGCAGAGTCAGGATCACCCCAACCCAGCTCCCTGCTTAACCAGCCAAGTATTCATATCCTGCAGGGAATTGCTCGGGCGAAAGTCTCTGCCGCTGCCCCGGCTCCCGCCAGCAGAGGACATCCCGCCGCCGTCCCTCAGCGCCTCAGCAGCGCCGGCTGCCCGCGGAGCCGCCCCGCCTCGGGCCCCGCTCGGGCTGCCGCGGACAGCGGGGAGAGGCGGTGGGGAGGACGATCCGAGCGCCGACGGGGCGGGTGATCCGAGGGACGGCGGGGCGGATCACCCCGGGAGCAGCCCGGGGAGGCGGAGGCCCCGCCGCAGCGGGCAGCGCGGAGGGGAGAGCGCCCGCTCGGAGCCGCCCTGAGGTGGCTCTGAGGGGACGGAGCCCGTGGGCCGGGCACGGAGAGAGGCAGGGACGGTGCAGGGACGCTGCCCCGCAAGGAGAGGGAGAGAGGAGTGTCTGAGGGTGGAAGAGAGGAAAAGGAGACACAAGTGGGGATAGAGAGAATGAAATAGGGACAAGGAAAGGAGGAGGAAGAGAAGGAGGAAGGGGAGAGGGCAATAAGGAAAGGAGGAGGAAGAGAAGGAGGAAGGGGAGAGGGCAATAAGGAAAGGAGGAGGAAGACAAGGAGGAAGGGGAGAGGGCAATAAGGAAAGGAGGAGGAAGAGAAGGAGGAAGGGGAGAGGGCAATAAGGAAAGAAGTCTGGGGGCAGGGAAATGAAGGGCTAAGAAAATACACAAAAAGGATACAGAAACAAGCCTGGCAGTAGGAGGAACAGAAATTGGGAAAGAGAGTGACAGAGTGGAAAAACAGAAAAGAGGGATGGAGAGCATGATGGAAGCACAACGGGAAAGCAGGACACCGGTACAGAGAAAGAAATGTAGAGATGGGAAATAGGACAGATAAGATCTGCAGTTCTCAAGGATGCATTTGAGCACATCTTGGCTGACTCTCTATCAGCAGGCCAGAGGCTGGCATTGCTCCCTCACCAGCCCCGGTGCTGCAGACCCAGCGCCCAGGGAGGGAAATCACCCTCTCAGCTGAGCTCTGGTATGGTGCCCTACACCTCTGTTCTTCTTCTCTTGCGTGGGGAAAGTACAGAGCAGGGGCTGAAGAATCAGAGCCTGAACCCTTGGGGATGAGAGGCTACTGCAGGCCTGTCTGACAGGGCTGGTGCTTCTTGCACCTTGCTTTTGTTGTGCAGCTCTTTCCATGTGTCATTGGAGCATGCAGAGCTCAGGTCTCAGCTCCATTGTTACCTCAACCCACCCATCTGCTGCCTGCAAGAGTGGGGAGCTGTGAGATCCCTAGTTCATGCAGACCCTCCTGACATCATGTGCCTCCTTTTGCACCTACAAAAGGAGTGGACCCCTCCATAGCTCACTTCCTTGGCTTCCTCATCTCAGCATCCAGCAGAATTAGGATCACCTCTACCCATCTCCATCCTTAACCAGCCAAGTATTCATATCCGGCAGTACTTTCCTATCCTCCAGCATCCCCAGCCTCACCAGCAAGGTCACTTGGCCTGTGCATGTGTGGCCTGGTGTCATCCACGTTCCTTGGAGAAGAGCTGAAGCCACTGAGTGGTCTCTGCAGCTTGATATGCATGGTGATACCCTAGTCATGTAACTTCTGAACAATGCACTGTATCCACTCCAGCACTTGACACCTTTGCCAGACTTCCCCAAATCACTCGTAACTCATCCAAACCATTCCTGAGGTAAGTCATTTTCCAACACTTTCTGCATTACAAGGGCTCTCTTCATCCTCCTTTCTCCATCCTCTTGCTCAGCTGTTAAAAGTGTGAGTGTGGCCAGTTGTCCTTTATCTCTGTTTGCTCACAGGTGCTGTGGAAGTTTGGTTTGGAAGTCAAGTCAGTGCTAGGAGGGCTGACTGGGCAAACTCAGCAGCAAGCATGGTGAAAGGTGGCAAAAGAGCTGTCTCACCTGCAGACAAACCCATTCACAGAGGAAGGTTGCCCAGCTGAGTTGTACCATTGTGACCCAGAGGAGACAGCCCCAAGAAGAGGAGAAGCAAGTCACATAACTTCACAAGATCAGAACACAGTCTGAACCACTAGGTAGAGCTTTGACCTGGACCTTTTCTATAAGCCCCAGTCTGCAGCAGTCAATTCCAGGTTTCACAGGGAAATGGCAGTGAGAGAAAATGTCTGCCTCCCAGCTCTTTGCTGGAAAATCCTGATTTTGGTATTCATGCCATCTGCTTCTGTAGGAGATGGGGACTCATACAAATGGAGCAATGAAAGCATCCAGAGCTGAGGAACAGATATGCATCCTTACTATGGGATCTCAGCCAGAAGGGCCTGGTTTTATCTTCTCCGGGAGAGCTTTTTGCAGTGGCAGCACAGAGGAGGAGCACATCAGACTTGCACTATAATAATCTCGTTCTGGCTGTATCCTTCCTTAAAAACAGCCTGTGAGAGAAACACACCTCCAGGCCCATGCACTGTTGACAAAGTGAGCAGCAATCCCAACAAAGAACCTGGTTGCATCTCAGTAGTGCAATAAATTATGTTTTCTGGACTCCATGGTGTATATTTGGTTGTCAGACATGCTCGTTTTTACCAGATGACATGGTTAAATGACTGTCTGTGGAACAAAGCAACCCAGGCATTTTGGAGAATTCACCTGTAGCCTGATTTTGAAATGTGGTTAAGAGCGGAGGAGTGCAGAAAAGGAGCTGGATTGCAAAGCCTCTGGATTCTGCCTGTCTGCATTTGCAGGCTCGATGTCGGATATTGCAGGACCAAGTCTCCTACTTGCAGAGAGCCATGATATAGGTAGATTTGCCATCCTTGTGAGATCAGTGACCTTCAGCCTGTGCCCCTATGAGTCATTTGCAAAATAGATCTCTCTGTTGAGGCAGCTGGTGCACTCAGGAGTCACTCTTGCAGCAGCAGAAATTATCTGGGAGGTGAAAACCCCATCTGGGGAGCAAGGAAGGTTTTCTTCCTGAGGGATATGGGTATTACTTCCATCCATCCTTAGACAAGACAACAACTGTGGCCTCACTATTCTAGCACAACAATTGCTGCTGCAGTGTCACTGAAAGGCAGTGAAGTGGTTTGTCATCCCCAGCTGTCTTCATACCCCAGAGCACATGACAAGCATGGCCATGGAGCTGGACAACTGCTGTCCCATCTGCCTGGACAGCTGGGATGAGGCCAGCTATGGACTGCCATGGCTGCTCTGCTTGTTAAGTGTGTCTTCTGCCGTGGGCTGGAAGCAAGCCTGAGTGCCCCTTCTGAGAGAGGAGGGTGGCCTCCATCCTGTACTTGGTGTGGGGGGATGACATCTTTGAGGAGCATGTCATTCCACCCCACGGAGCACCATCAAACATGTTCCACCTGAGAGGAGGAGCTCTTGGGTACCCAGCTGCTCCCAGTCTGCACACTGTGGCCATCAGTGGGAGGACAGCCACATGCAGTGGCTGAAGGTGAGTATAGCAACTGGAGCTGCAATATGTGTGAAGTTGTACTTACTGATGAAAGATTTAATTTTTCAAGAAATTTAAGAAAAACCCAAATCTAGACCAAAAATAATGGACAAAACTATGCTCCATGTTGTTCTACTGTGGGGATGTGAGGGGAATAGAGAAGGAGATAAAGGAGAAGTTTTGGTGCAGGTGCCCCCAGTCAGTACAATTGTCTGCAAGAACAGGCATCTCTGTTGTTGGACAATACTTTTTCCTGATCTAGAGATGGGACAACTGAGAGGTGTTTTAAAAACTTTTATTCCATTTTTAGTCTCACAAAAAGGGTGAGACAATATAGCTGTTATAATTCATGCCATCACAATCAGAAGCTGACTATTTCCTAATTACAATATACTAGAAGTGTTTCTTGGCCTATCAGCTTTTTGCCATGCCATGCTGTAGATTCCTGAAAGCAAATAATCTAAAACTACCCCTCATGGGTCCTACTACAATGCATATTTCATAGTTCTATTTCTCCGAAGTACCTAGTCTTATTTGCAAGGCCATCCTTTGAAACTTTTTTCTAGCTCCATTTCTCTCTCAACAATATCTTTCTATTCCATGGCATTTCTAAGGCAGCATTTCTTGTCTCAAAGTTTGCATATAGATGCATACTGTGTGGCCTTTCTGTCAGGCCCTGAGAACTCTCTACAGATCCATTTCCCACATTCTGCAATGGACTCTGCTCAAGTGATCTTCCCTGGAGGGAGCTGTGATCATCTATGAAACTCACATGAAGTCTGATACATGATCTCCTGAGCACTTAGCTGCCCCCAGTCTCCATTGCCCTGCAGCACCATCAGACCTGAGAGTAGGACCTCTTCTGCCCCTAGCTCCCACAGCACTGCAGTAGCCCTGCCATCAGCAATGTGGCCACTGCCCTGGGGTCAGTGAGCACCTCTGAGAGTGGGAGGACAGCCCCTCTATGGTCCCTGGCTTTGATGCCACCCAAGGGGGTCTCCCAGGCCAGCTTTCATGCAGTCCCAGCAGCAAGTCCCATTCTGTCCCCATTCCTACCCATGGGGAACAAGAAGGGGCCTGGGAGAACCCAGAGGAGGCTGTGCCTGGGTGTTCCACTTAGAGCTGGCCAGTGAAAGCTCACTTGGAGCACCCCAACAAGACTGCAAAGGGAGGGCAGCAGCTCTGAGGACCCTTCCTGAACCCCCAGGAAGAGAGTCCACCATCCAGTGACAGGATGAGAGTGCATTAGGATACAGGTAAATCAGTCCAGGCTGCAGCTGGGGAATACACCAGCCCCTTGTGGTCTCAGCCTTCCAAATCTATTTAACATTTATTAAAAGAAAACAAAAGCATGAAAACTGCAGAAGATGTCTGAGTGTTACTAACTAATGCTGGTGGTGTTGCTCTCCCTACTTGCACTGTTTTCCTCCCCTTTCCTGCTTCTTTGACTACTGATTTCTCACGTGTTTCCTGAGCATTATAAGTTTGCATTTCTGCAGTTGATCCCAGGGCAGATGTTTCCAGCCAGGGGGTCTCCACGGTCAGCCCGTGCCCCACCACTTAACCTCACAAGTGCTCTTCCTCAGAGCACCCTGTGCTCCACATCCCAGGGCTCCTACCAGCTTGCACTGCCCACTGCAGCCTCGCTACGGCAGTCCCCAAATCCCTCCTCCTGCCCAGAGTCACAACTTACTGCTGCTCTCTGCATCAGTCCAGGGTTGTACCCTGTCAAGGCAGGAGCCCCAGGAAATTCAGCAAGGGGAAGTGCAAAGTCCTGTCCCTGCTTGCTGTGAAAGAGAAGTGGATAAGTGTTCAGAACAAATGAGAAAAGAAAGGCCCAAATGATGACTATAATTCATTCAAGACTTTGCCTCACCTTTGCTGGTAAATAAAACTGTGGAGAGGAAAGGTGTGTGTGAAATCCCACAGTGGACAGCTGGGGAAGATGGCACTTGGAGCATCTCCCTACATCTGGTGGAAGTGTTTACATTAAGGTGTGCACCAAAAATGGACAGGAGATTGGCTATTTTCATGTTTTCAAACTTTTGCACTATTGAATCTTCCATGCCATCTCTGCTGGGAGAAAAGGCAGGTGTATGTGACAGGTGTTTGCTGCACGTTGCTCTGGCAGCTGGGAGAGAGCAGAGGGGGACACACACTAATCAATTTCACCGGGAAACAGCTCTAGAGGCACTCGAGTGCAAGCAGTGGAAACACTGCAGCCGCGCTGTCTCGAGTTAGGTACAATATGTGGAGATGTGGAGAGCGTCTCCGAGGCAGCACACTCCCCCTTCTTGCAGCACACAGACAGCTGTGTGCGAGGATCACTCGCATTTGCTCCTGACCAGGAAAAGGCTCAGTGTGCCGAGCAATGTGAGTCCAGAGGAATGTAACCTGTTCCTTTGTGTTTGGGTTTACTGACCAAGCACTGAGCTGACTTGGCACCTGGGGACTGGAGAAGCACATGAGCAAATGCACTTTTCTCCCCTGGTGGGAAGCTGGTTTGATGCCTTATTACCATAATTGCCAAATCCATCAGTCATTGCCGGCTGTCTTCCAGTCTTCATCCTCTTTCACCCTCTGCTCAGGAAGGAGAGACAGCTTATTTTGACAATGCTCACAGAAAAGTGCTTGGCATTTGTTTATTCTGCACTGTGTCTCTGGTCATCCTTGTTCTTCTCACTCTTTAAAGGTAAGCACATCTGTGTTTGTCCAGGGTTTTCTTTATTTTTGTTGTGGTTTGGGTTTTTTGTTTCTGTTGTTTTGATTTGTTGTTTGGGGTTTTTTTTTATTATTATTTTTTTATCTTCTAAATGCTAGTTACATCCAACCCCAACTTTTATTTTCAGGAAATCTTGTATCTGCTTGTATTTTGAACTTCATTAGAGCCCCGTGCTGGTTTAACTGACTTTTGTAATCAGTTTGGGTAAGTTTATGGATCTTACAGTGCTGGGCACATTTTTTTAAGAAGCATGTGTGCTTGTTTTTGTGTGGGCTTTTTTTATTATTTTTTATTAAAGGTGACTAATTTTAACTTCCATAAACTAATTGAAATGGTTGTGTTTCAAAATAAATATGTTCTTGCTTTCCTTAAAAATGTAATCTTCCCATGGTTTTTTGACAACAGGAGATTATAACTTTGGGCTGGGCAGAATGATTTGAGCACCCTGTAGGTGTGTGAGTGCAATGGAGTTCTACAGAGAAATACAAGCAGAAGCATAACTGTTTATTTTCTCTGCATCATGTAGAAAGATTAAATCTGTATTTACTAATTATGGTTTGTTTTTATTAAACATACTATTAGTATATTTAATACAAAACAGTTAAGAAAGAGATTATATATATAGCTGGAAATAATAGGAAGAATAATGGGCTTCTGTAGTCTAAGGTGTCAGCTCTGACTAAGCTATCTTCAGAAGTTTCAGCATGGTGCTAACAAAAATAGGGGCTGTGTGATTATTTAAAAATATTCAGGTTAGCAAGGATGACAATAAAAGTGTTTTTAAGTAAGAATGTTGAAATAGCCATAGTAATGAAAGATAGACAGTATTCTACACAAAATGTGCTTTTATGGCTCCCTTTCAGCTGAAACATAAATACCTGCATCAATCAAAAATTCTAAAACTGAGTATTCTAGGTGTGAAGGACCATATCTTGTTTCTGACAATTTATATATAAAGCAGGATTGTTGTTTTAGAGCAGACAAAGTTGTCTACCTATTTCAGAAGTGCAAGGGCACTGGAAACTTGCATAAATATGGTGTTGCACTGGATAATTCTTGCCGTATAGATAATTCCTCATTAATTCATCTGAGACTGTAAAACATCTGGGCATTTCATTTTTACAGATTCACATTTCATCTGCCTAATGTAGTAACGGTGCTGAAGAAAAATGTTTCCCCAGCTTGCTAAATTAAGAACTTTGCTATCTTCAACACATTTTTGTGCTACTGTAGGAGCTGAACTAACAGGCATATGGCATCTAGTTATGAGATAAGTAATTTTGTGGACATTCCCATTTTGAGAAGTTGTGTGTCATGTAAATCCTGCCTTTTAAATAATAAGAAATCACTAATTCATCAGGGGATGCCTAGTTTCTTTCAGCAGCACATGAAGACAAACTGCTTTTAAAAATAATTCAGAGAATTTTTTGTTAGGTGATTGTACCAACAGCTTACAAGTATGCACTTTTACAGAAAAATGCTAAAGCAGAATAAAATTAATCCTGATAAAGTTGGTCTGTAACTGACTTCTGCTTTACACATTTTTTTTTTTTTAAATTAAAAAAAAAGGGAAAAAAACACCAGAAAGACCTGGGAATTGAGCAGCTGGGGCAGAAGAGAAATAAGTCAAAATGATATTAGCGTGTTATCAGTAGTAGAGTTTTTTAACAGTAAATCCAGATGAACTCCCCCCTGGGTTCCTTAGTTTCTCCACATGGAAGTCACGGTGAATTGAAATCATAGCTAACGTCACTCTCACATAGCACTGAGTTGTTTCAACATTGTTCATAGCAATTTATCAAGTCCTGGAAACTCCTGTAGGGCTGTTTGACAGGAAAGTTGTCACAAGAACTAGATAAAAACCAAACACAAACAATACATGAAGAACTCAATTTTTTTTCCAGTTCTTTCCTCAACTGTCTGCTTCAACCTGACTTTATTCACAATAACGCTAAGACCCCCAGTAGTCATGTCATGTAAGCTAGGTCATTGCAGCCCTCCTTCTCGAAAGGCTGATGATCCTTTTTTTTGAGACATGAGTCTAAGGAAAAATCAGGAAACTGGTTTTCAACCTTCCTATATCCCAGGTGAATACTCTCAGGGTCAGATATCCCTTCCAAGCCAGCAGCAATCCTTGAAGGAGCATCCAGAATGTAGAAGGACCCAGTGAGTCTCAGCAGCCACCTAATAATATTGGATGGAGGGACTTGAAAAACCTGGTCCAGGGATTGATTGGAAAGGAGAAATCAGACCCATTCCTGCTCAGTTTTTGGAGTATGGTACAGTCTGAGAGATAGGATGCAGAGAACTGTGCAAGGACATTCTGAGAAATATGTCACAGTGACCACAAAGACACATAGCTTCTCTGAGGAGTTACCTGCAGCTCAGAGCATGGGCACATACAGGGTTTGAACACCCAGGGAAGTCAACATGCACTTGGCTAGTCTCCAGTCAAACCATGTATTCTTATTACTGTGCCTTTATATCCTTTTTTATTTCTTGAGTGAGACCATTAGAGTGCCCACATGCCACACAGAGCAGAGTCAAACCTCTTGGTTTCTTTGCTCTATACAGACTGCCATCAGGGTCATATATGGGCAAGGAGCTTTGAAAAGTCCAACAAAGGCAAAGGCAAGCTGAGGACAACAACCTTTCTCTGCAATCTGGTGGGAATGTAAGTGCTCAGCTGTATAGGACAAATCCTATGGCAGGGGATGCTGCAAGTGAGCTAACCAGCTCAGTGATGTAAATGATCAAGTAATTCAGCCTGACTTGGTGTAGCCAGCTGCTGCAAAGCAGCTTTTCTTTGGCTGACTCACAATACAGATTTGAATTGCAGTGCTACACCCCATTTCATGCTTTTTCACACCTTTGCTTATTTCAACGGGGTCTAAGTGATCACATCAGAACAGAACTATGACCTCTTGGAGCAAATCCTCACAAATTTCTTGGTTCTCCCTCCATGCAAGCAGGTGCTGTTTCTACAACAGCAGAAGCATTGGCTCAGAAGATAGCCTCAGGAGACCAGATTCCACTGCCAAGCTACAATTTCTCTAATGTGAGCTGATTAGACAGAGGTGACATGAGTTTAGAGATCTATGTAGTAGGAAGAACGAATAATGATACTTAAATACCTATATATGGAGTCTAAACTTCAGGCCTCAGCTGTTTAGGCCTGATAGAACTGCAATGATGTGTTTTAATCAAACTTATTTACTCCAAAGAGACACAGTTGAACAGATAAAAGAATTCCTGTGCCTTAAGAGAGTACATTGTAATATCATTGATAATTTAGGTGGTTGATGAAGTTGCTGTGTTTTTACATCTCATAGCTGTTATCAGAGTAGAACCAGGTGTGAAAGTTAAATAATTTAGAATCTTTCATACCCTTAATTAGAGGTCTGAAGGTTGTATTCACCTTAGCTCTCCGCATTCTCTATATTGATGCAGTTCATATCATCACACAGTTTCAAAGATAACAATGCAGCTGATACACATTTGAAATAGAAAATATATGAGCTAGGCTTAGCCTGTACTAGTAGCTCTTTTCTTCCATATTGATGGCATAAGAAGATGCCACACATGCAACTTGCAGACATGGGAAATTGCTGTCAGATCCCTGCCATTACTTTAATATCTAATAGCACAGACAACAGGGCTGATCACTCTGAATGCTGAGAGCGTGCTAAGGCATCGCATATGCATGGAGCCAAGGGAATAAATGTACTTGTCCATGGCACCTGCACATATGCTCTGTGATCAGAGCACTAATGCCATTGATATCTGTCAATACATTTAAGACAGGCAGGCAGAGTCCTAAGCAAACCCCTATTTGCTCTGCATTAAGTAATCTGCTACAGTAATTTGCTGTCCATGCTTGCTTCTTGAGGTTGACTTTATAGTTCAATGAACCAGACCTTGTGTTCAGTCAGTAATCTTCTATGTGCATTCACTGGCACAGCTCTAAGGCTGATCTGTATTATCATAGGCACAGCTGTGACTGTGGAGCTGGCCCAAGCTTCTCAGAAGTTGCCAGGCTCCAGGAAAGTTGGAGGTATTTCTATGCACATTTGTGGTAGTTATCTGAGCTAAAGCTTGTGTTAATTCTTCTCAAATATCACTGGAAAAAGTGGGCAAATCCAGAAAAAGCAACTGAGTCACGACATCACCAGTGCCTATTGTTACGTGCACCTATTGGTGTAGCAGTCTTGCATGTTGGGAGGGGTCCAGAGGCAGATACAATGCATGAGAAAGCATCCATCTGATCTTTGGGATAATGCCAGATGGTACCTTGGGTCCCCTCAGCCTTGCTTCAACTCGTAGAGTTTTCTGATGGTCTCAGAGCAGAAGTTCTTGTTCCAGGCAGAGGATTCATCTCTTAAAGGCAGCTTCAGAACTCTTTTTTCTCTCTGGTTTATTTTCCTAAGGCATGTGGAAAAGAACATGAGTTAGTGATGGTGGTAGCATATACAATTTCATTTGTATGTGACAAGCAAGGAGGGAAATATAGTCTCTTCAGCTCTAGCGTGTGATTAAAGTAGATGAAAACCCTTTGCATCAGTCCTGACATGGTTGTTTGAAGATGTCTACTGCCTAAAGATCCTACATAAACTAATTAAGAAAGAGATCAAACCTGACTGAGACAGGCGGGGCTAGAACTGGCAATCAGTATCAACCCAGGAAATGAGAGACAGACAGGAGTTTATTGCTGTTTTAGAACACAGTCCTGAGACAATATGTGTTGAAGAAAGATTTTTGGTTATCAAATACTTTCTTCATTGAGCAAAATCTGGTGAGAAGGCTGAAACCTGAACCAGATGGAGTGTTTGGAAGTAAGAATCTCCCCACCTAGGGCTTGCAATTAAGTCAGTAAATTCAAATGGAAGGGGAACCTGTAGTCAACATGAGTACTTAGGCATGTAAACAGTGTGGTGCAGGTGTTTCTGTCTTGCCCTGCTATCAATTGGCTTTGCTCAATTAGAAAATCTGTGGTTAATGGAGTGCTGAAACAAATGCCTGCAAACCTTATCACCATTCAGAAATGGATATTTTCAACACTTTTGCATTCCATAGGGTTGAAGAGAAAACCACAGCCCTCATTTCCATTCTTAATGCGCTGTAGATTTGGGCAGAAAAAATACTTAGAAGAAACAGGCAGGCTTGAGAGATCTTGTTTCTTACTGAGAGCTCAAAGAGGCTGAAGTCAATTGGCAGCCTGGACTAAGACAGTACACTGTGTTACCTGAAGTTCAGCTGTGGTTACATGGAAAAACATCACTGGTCACTTAGATCTTCACCATACCAAGGGAAAAAAATAAGTTCTAAATTGGAAAAGTTTTGTCTGTGGCAGCTGAGGGTAGAGAGTGTCTGATCTATACATGTTCATATAGTGATAGAATAATTTGGCTTGAAGGGACCTTCAGAGGTTGTCCAGTCCAACCCTTCTTCCCTATTGGGTTGTTATCTGATGAGTCAAGCTGCAAACATTTTCAAGG
The DNA here is from genome assembly GCF_050655825.1 of Lonchura striata. Classification (NCBI taxonomy): domain Eukaryota; kingdom Metazoa; phylum Chordata; class Aves; order Passeriformes; family Estrildidae; genus Lonchura; species Lonchura striata. Next base: position 83,903,746 of record NC_140740.1, on the reverse strand, counting down.
ACAGTGCTGTTCCTTATGCATGGTAACCTTGAGGAAAAAAAGAGCTCTCTTAATACTGTGGGAATTCCCCACCATGTACCTTTATCTTAATGGTCCTGTCCCTATGCATCTCCCAGGAGAACCTGGCTTCTTCATGATGGAGCCCTTCCTCATGGATACTGAAGGCAGCCAAAAGAACTCACCCTTGTTTTTTCATCTCCAAGCAGATCAAAGGCATATGTCTTTAATCCATCTGCTGTGTTATAGCAGCCTGTTTGTGGCCTCCACTCCGCTCACTCCAAGGGATCAGTGCTGCCCTATGGAGGCTTTGTGACACAGAACTAACTGTGTGTCATGAAATGGGACTCACTGAGTGCAGGCTGGCTGTAGAGAATGATGCTGCTTAATGTTCTCATCACATCTGAGTCAGTGCATTTGGGAAAAACCAAAAGTAGGAAGTCATATAATCATGCAGATAATACTATACATAATTCTTAGCCATCTTGTGGGTTTTTTTGAAGATCCTGCAGAAGTAATAAGGCAATTGATGGAGTACTTTCCCTTTAATATTTTGTCAGGTAGGTAGTCAGCAAACTGAAATTCAGCTTGAGCAATTGTAACAATGGGAAGAAGAGACCAAAACTTACATAAAAAGTTGCCAGATAGTTTGCAGTTCTCACTGTTTCAAGTGGCAAATGGGCAGAAACTTTGGATTAAACCTGTTCATGTTCAGGCTTCACACACAATCCATAAATGGCAACTGGGCATCTACGGGGGCTCCAAGCAAAAGCTTTGCCTTTCTGTTATAAGCAAACAGCTATCCTGTAGCATACTCTCTGCAGTAACATTTTGTTCAAGGTCTAAGACTTCTATTATCATTTCCAAAGATATTAGGGTCACCCATTATAATTTAAATTTATTGGATTGGTATCTCAGTTCAAGCACTTCAGTTTTATGTGTTGCTGGATGATATGAAAGAGGGAGCAGCAGGGTACAGAGAAGGTAGATCTAAGGGAAACCAGTCTGTGGATAAGGAGAAGAGACATTCTTCTCCAGAGGAGGCCTCTGTCAAGTGGGCAAATTACTTAAACTTTGGGTCAAAATGCTCTAGCAGTCTCAGGAATTCTTTTCTGATGAATACAAGAGGGCAGCCTAGACAGGATCATTTTCTGACTTTCAGGCTTGCTCTGGTCTGGCTCAGAGACCAAGCATCCCACATTTGCGGCTTTGCTACTGTATTACAGGATGGCAATCATGCTCCCTCTAGATGCACAGGGCACCAGTTTTGTTTTAATTTTGTTTTTCTGCACCAACATCATTCAGGAGCAGTAGACTGCAGTTACTAAAGCTTAAAAGAAACAGAGTTAAGACAGGACAAAAATCACACTCCCCAGATTGTCATTCTCTAGAAGTGCCTCAATTTCACTGTGATTCATTTCTGCTCTTAGCCAGGATGAGTGACGTAGCCAATGCAGGTTTGGCTGGCAGGGTGCAGCAGGGAGAGACCAATATTTCTTATAACCACTAACAAAACCAGGACCTGAGCCATGTACCCAAGGAAAAGACAATAGCATCTAGTGTTCTAAAAGCAGATCAACCAAAACTCAGCTGTCACTGAGATCCTGATACCTTTAAAGTCTGGATTAAAAAAAAAAAAAAATCAAACAACAAAATAGATGTAAGGTTTTAAGCCATTTGGTATGCATATAAGCAAGTCTGGACTGAGTCAGCCAAAGCATAGTACATACAGTTTCAAGTGTCTTAAGTCAGATCTCCACAAACCATGTTTGATTGGTCACAAGTCCAGTTTGCTCAGATCAAGTCATTTACTTCATCAAGACATTATTAGAAGCAGCTTTTCTCTTCAATGTAAAATAAATTAAGACTCCTTGCTGAGAATTTTCACGCCATTATTTACAGTTCCCTTTGTCTTTGAAGACCTCAACCATCAAAGCCTCAGACTTCTTCCCCTTAGAAAAAATACCTTGATAGCAGCTAGTTCTGCTGTCAAGACCTCCAAACTATCAGCAGCTGATTGGCAGCACATCTCACACAGGCAGCAAGTTTTGCCTGATTTAGTGAAAGCTCATTGGTGCTGCCTAAAACAGGGCTGAGTCTTATCTACAGGTGTGTTATGAAAGTTCTGCTCCCCAGGTGCAAAACTGTTTCAGATTTAGGAAACATTCAGAAAATGTATCTCCATGCTTCCCAGTTCACATACTAAGCACTGAACAAATTAGGAATCATTCAAGGTGCAGTCAAAATTTTCATCAGACTAACCCTCATCCCTTTCAGAGGGCTCTTACACTATATTTCTCATTATCCATCGTTTGACTTCTGGAATTGTAAAGACAAACTTGGAGTTTTCTTTGCCTTCTCAGATCTGTGTTCACTGAGGACATTTGTGTCTTGCCTGTGCCTTGCAGCCAGTGGAGCTCTCACTTCGTTCATGGGCAACAGCTGTGACTTGAGTGATGAGAGAAAAAGGCAGAAGCCATCTCTAGCCTTGCCTATTTCATCCTCAATGCCTTTGCTGCTTAGCTTTGCTGTGCAAGGACAGGTGGCAGGCTGGCAAGGCAAAAAGTTCATAGTTTGGGAAACCAGCTGTCTCTGAGATCATAACCAGCTGATGAGCACTGCAGAAGGAAAAATGGAAAGAAGCATTGCAACATCTATGAGTACACTGAGCAGTTCCTTTTCACAGTATTATTGTCTGTATCATTTCCACTCCAGACTGTCTTCTGCATTGCCCAGAGGAGTTAAACCATATTACCACTGCTTCACCAATAATACACCGAGGCAATGGTTTAGAGCAAGATCTGTCCCTCATCTTTGAATCACCAAAAAGGGAAGCTATTTTTTCCTATTAAAGACATGCGTGTGACTAAGGAATAGCTCTTGGAATCTTTGCTCTCTTCACATCTTGGGACAAAATTATTATGTTTCTTTTCCTGGGAAGCTAGTATATGCCAGTGTATAAACTGGGGGAAACTGACCAGAAGAGGCTGATTGCTGCCCAGGGGTGGGCTGGGCACAGATCAATGAGTAGCAAGCAATTGTGTTGTGCATAATTTCTCATATTTTGGTTTTATTTCTGTCTCTCTTTTTGTTGTCTCCCTTTTCATTATTATTATTATGTTTAATTACATTTTATTATTAATATGTTTCACTAATATTATTGTAATTTTTTTTCTCGCTTACAATCTCCCCTCCCTTGGAGGAGGGGAGATTGTAAGCAAGAGACTGCATGGTACTCAGTTGTAGTGTGAGGTTAAACAACAACATCATTGCAGGCTCCATCACTGCTATTATCTGTATTGGGTTTAGGAAAAAGAACTCCTCTTACCTATTCAGCCATTAGACTAATAGAACTCCTCAGCCTAATCACACTTGCCTATGTGTCTCCACAGAAATCATTATTACATCTGTCAGTTCACTTAGGACTTTCCCAGATCTGAGCTCTTCACATGTGCCTGGGATGGTGTAGAGTGGGCTTTTGATGGGGAGGTACAGACTGACTTGTCCCTTTTCAGAGCCATCAGGTAATGCATAATGTCCATTATGCCATGGCTGCTGCATTGATGGCACTTAGAGGGTGAAGCTCATAGTGCTTTCCCAAGAAAGGCTTTCCCTGGGTAAACTGCTCTGGGTGCTGAAACGTGCAGAGATGAAGGGATGTGACAAGATGCTCTGCAAGCCAGTGGAAGCAGGGAGTACAGAAGGCCAATACAATGCACTGATGACCATAGCACTAGTATCTTGCTTTTAGCTTATGGTTTTGTTTCTTTCCTTTGGCTTCTCTTACTACTTCTCTCCAGAAATCCCAGGAGGGCTGGCAAGAGTTGCTTCCAGACAGCCACAGCACTCTGTAATGTGTAGCATGTCTTCCTCACTGCTCCAGATTCCTCCTCTGCTCCTTGTGCATCTAGTATTGTAGAAATGACACTCATATTGTATATAGTTATTGTAAACTATAAGTACATTTTTTGCCTTTCTGGCTGTAGCTAGTTAGGTTTCTGTCCTGGAGTAATGAGGCAGTTTAAATAATGATAACTATGAGTGAGAGGTTTTCCACTGTTAATACCTCAAAGGGTGTCTCTCTACCTTACATACATGACTGAGCCTCTAAAACACCCACAACCAAGCCAGTAGGACCAAAACTATAAGCCTGTTCTTTCATGATATAGTTTTAGCACATTGTCATGGACCTAGACTCTTCAAGAAGAAACATTTCTCTGCATAACTTTTTGATACCTATCACTGCTGGGAACTCTTTATCTGCTATGAATGAGCAGAAATTACCAGTATCAGGAATATTAGGCCCTTCTTGCTTAGGAAATAAAGTAATTTCTCACATTCTTCTGGATATCTGATGAATTTTTGTCTGTAAGATGCAGAAACAATTTGCATAGCAAGAGGCAAAGATTAGAGTCAAAGATTACTCAGAAGGGGAATAGATTAAAAAGAGGTTTTAAATAAGAGAAATATTCAAATACACAACACATAAACACACACACACAGACACACACAGAGGGTAGAGGTAGCTGAATGTGATTCCATTGTTTGTTATATGAATCTGCTTCCCCGAAGGCATGATGGCATGCATTTTAAATCAAAGGGCCTTGAAAGAAATAGTGCATTTGCAGCCACAGATAAAAGTAACAATGCTGCACATAAGAACAAAAGCAGATGGGACACATCTGTGTCTCTGGGGATTAAGTGACTTATGGCAGCGACAGGCTTTACATTCTCAAAAATCTGAAAAATATTCAAAATAAGTTATTTTTTATAGCTACCAAATCATTAGAACATGCCTTATTTTGTAAATGTTCTTGCCATTGCAGTTCTTTATGCAAATGAAATTGTCTGTGAAACAACCTGCTTTTTTCCTGATACTTCTCATGTTGCTTCCCCATAATTCATTATTGCATGCAGTGTGTGTGTATATGTTTCCTGTGATCATTCTGTTTAGGTGCTGAAAGCAATACTTAAAATCACTGCAAGAGTACAGTGATAAACTAAAATGAAAATAAATAATAGAAGAGGAGTTGTGGCAGGAAGGTTTTAGGAAAATAATTTTAAGTTCTAGAAATTAACCATAGTTTTTAATGGATTTTTCCTCTGTAAATATTCCAGCGATAAGAAAATTAAATGCAATCATTACACAACTAAACTTAACAATACTTCACAGTATAATGGCACTGTTGTGGTTTTTTTTTATAAATGCCAGAACTTTACTAATTTTCTATTATGAAACAAATAACGAACAAAACAAATAACAAACAAATAAACCAAAACAAAAGATAATGTCAAAGTAACAGGGCAGAGAGGAAAAAAAAAAGACATAGATATGGTGAAATACCTGCAGAAGGTACAACGGGAGTGAATAAATGTCACAACCACAGTTTTATTCCATTTTGAGATTTTTCATGAAGTATTGAGGGGCAAAATATACAAAAGCAACAATGTGATGGATCAGAAACATGATTGTAACTTACCAAGTTCTTCAAAAAGATTATAAATGAAATATAGGAACTATATTTGAAACAGAAAAAGAAAACAAATAGACATTCTCCAAAAATATTATAAATGAAATATAGGAACTATCTTTGAAAACAGAAAAAGAAAACAAATAGACATGTTATAATTCTGAGGCATGTTAGCATGCATATATGTTAATATAAGGTGATATGGAAAGAATATGATATTTTGTCAGAAAGCCATCACATTAGGTACCTATAATCTTGTATGAATAATGTAATAAACTTGTGTATTCAGACTCAGATGTCTGCCTAAAGAAATGAGCAAACAGCTAGAAAACAGCTAGAAGCTCCCCTTCCCCCCAAAAAAAAGCTGAGAGATTATGGAAACAAAACCAGGGAACACTATGAAACAGAGATAGAATGGTTGATAATACAGGTGTCATTGCTGAAAAACTGGTGGAAATCCATGTTCTGCTACCTATGATCTTGTCAATATTTAGTTATTTATTCTTTGCTGTGCATAACCAGCCAGAATTTGTCTTACACCAGGGTTCTCAGTTAAGAAGCTGACTACTTTGTGAACAAACCTTGGGAATGGGAAGGACTGGACTCTTGCCTTATAGCTTGGGGACTTGGCATGCAAAGCTGAGCAGGAAAATCAACCAGCCAAGACCAGACATGGCAGGACAGCTCCTGGAAAGGAGAGAGCATCTGTCCTTTCTGGGGCTGCCATATGGACAGTCTGGCCAGACCTATCTTCAGGTTCCCTTGCTGTGCAATTCTTAGCAATTACATCCTGGAAAGAAACATGAAATGAAACTATAACATCTATTCTCAAAAGATTGGTAGCAGTTTCTAGTTTATATAAATCATTCAATCAGTGGGCGTCTTGCAGACTACTCTGTACATGCAGAAGCTTGGAAGGAATTCAGAGAGGTGTTAAACATAGTGCATGAGTAACTGCTTTCCATAGGGCTCTTCACATCCAGTCCAAGAATTGGTTGCCTTGTGCTTCCCAGTTGTCTGCAAACTCCAGGAGCAGTTTAGGGAACATTTCAGATTATTAAAGAGTAAATCTTGAGAAACAATCCAGCCCTTGATCTGGCAATTCCATGTTTCCTTTCTACTGATAAGCCCCAGCAGTGGATCCATCATTCTAGGTATGTATCACCAGTGTTGAGTAGAGAGGAAGAATCACTTCTCTTGATCTGCTTGTGTGGTTCTTCTGTTGCAACTCAGGATGCCAGTGACCTTTGCTACAAGGGTGCATTTCTGTCTTATAGTCAGCTTGGTACCTGTAAGGTTCCTCAGGGCTTTTCTGCTATCCTGCCCACCAGCCAGTGAGCCCCCAGCCTGTTCTGGTACCTGAGGTTACTCTTCAGGTGCAGGATGACTTTATACTTTACTACATTGAACTTCATGAGGTTCTTGTCAGTCATTTCTCCAGTTTTTTAAAGTCCCTGGCAGAAAGTGGCAGAAAACCTTGTGCTGTATCAGCCACTCCTCCCAGTTTTGCACCATTTGAAAAATAACCCCAGCTTGCTAAGTGTGCACTCTGTCTCATCATTCATAACAGCATTAAATATCATTGTTCCCAGTATCTATCCCTGGAGTACTCTACCACTGGCTGGCCTTCAGATGAACTTTTTGCTGCTGACTACAGCCCTTTGAGACTGACAGTTCAGCCACTTTTCTGTCCACTGTTCACTTATCTAGCCTGCAAGGCATAGATAAATGTGTGTGAGAATTTTTCAGAGATGGTGTCAAAAGTCTTGCTAAACTTAAGGTAAACCTCCTACTGCTTCAAAGTTATTTTGCAGACAAGGGAAACACCAACAGAGGCATAACAACTCTCAAATCCTTTCCTTAGAAAACATGCCCTTTGCCAGTTACTTTTACTTACCAGTAACATAGGCAAACAAGTCTGGCACTGGTTTAGGTAGACTGATTGGCAACCTTAAATATTGACATCCATCATCTAGCCTAGTTTAAAAGATGAACCACTGCCACTGCTTTTGGTTGACTGAGGGGTAGTCAGTGGTAAAGCTTATTCTACCACTAGTCCTGAGAGATTCAGGCTTCCCCATCACCAGCACTCCATTTAGCACACAGAGTTGTAGTGTCAAAATGCATTAGCACAAACATTATAGGAGAAAAAATCAGAAATCTCTCTGGAGTATGAAATATTAAATATTTGAAAATTACAATTTAAAGAAAAAAGTCTGTGAACATATAAGTCAGACTAGACTTCTACCTCAGTTCCCTTCTCCAAAGCAGCTGTAGCAGAGAGATGGCAGTGTGATTAGGCTTGCTAGCTCTTTGTGGTACCAACAGCTGCTGTGGCAGTTTGCCAGGATACCCCAAGGCTTCTGAATATATGTAATTTTGTAAGCAAAACCATGCAGCACAAAAATACGTGGTCGCCAATGCCAACTCGGCAGACTAAGAATAGATCAGCTACGACTATGTTAACAGTTTTGAATATGAGAGATTGCAAAGTATCAGGATCACATTACAGAGAGGAGAGATGAAGAAAGGGTGGAAAACTAGGTGCAGTTCTTAACTACTTCACCTCACAAAGTTTAACAGGGAAAGAGGCTTGACTTCAGTGTGGATGAAGCACACAGTGCAAAGACAGCTTTCCAAAGCCTAGAGCTTGTGCTTAGATTTCTGCAAGTCAGAGCTCCCTTGGGGGGCTGCTTCAATGTACCCTGACAATGGAGGTACCAAGGCAGTCTAGCAGCCCAGTTGGGTCCAGAGACTGGTGAAGGGAACTTTCCCTCTTGTAAAAGCTGAGGCAGCCAGTAAAAGAAAGGTTGAAAGCAGGTATTATGTAAGTGCTCAAGATGAGAGCAATAACTCAGGAAGTAATTTCTTCCCTAAAGCACAGGAGCATTGGTGGGTAGGTGAGTGAAAGGACAGCAAATTTTCTCCAAACTCAGAGCCTCTTTCCATAGGAAAAAAATCACATGTGGTGATTTTCATGGGTTTCCTTCACACACAAGATTTTTATGATGGAGTCTAGTCCTGCTGAGGCACTGGGAAGTACTAAGGCCATAACAGAGAACTTAAATTTCTGCTTAAGTAAGCAGGGAAGATTACTTTAAATGCTGAAGGAGAGATACTGTGGTCAGAGCTCATATTGGTGAATACACACCAACCAGTGCTGGGGTGTCAGCAAGGGCTATTGTAGGCTGCTTACAGCATTTGCTCCTCTGTAGACCATGTAGACTATTATGCAAGAGAAGAAAGGGCCCATGAAATTGATGTGAAATTGGTGTAATTTACCAAACTGAACCAAAATACTCTCCTTTCTTGTTTACTAGGCACTTCCATGCTAGAAAGTCACAAGCTCCCTTGAGTATCAGCAAAAATGAAAAGAACAAAAGTTAAACAGACCTATCAAGTGTTTATAAACTGAATTTATTATTAGTTTCAAAAAGCATGGCTGCTTTGTTGTAGGGCAGCTTGTCTCAGGCTTGAAGGGCTTGCTAAGCATAGTAAGAGACTGGGAAGGCAGAATGAGTTGTTATATTTTGTTTCCACTGTCAAGAAAATATTCATCACAACCTCTCTGAGAGAAGTTTTGGAGAGCTCTGATCAAGAAGTAAAAACTGTCATATACAGAGAGTGGGAACTGCAGTGGATAAAAATTGCTTCAGTCCAAATAATGATGTAGAGTGCAGATTCTCTGACAGGGATTGAATTTATACAGTTCAGAGAATACACACTCATGTCGACAGGAGTAGTTGACCTCAGGGAACATGCAGTTCATGACCTTCCCTCTCTTAGGTGCAGCTCTTAAGTAACTCTCAGGCTGCCACTAGCCACAGCACCAAGATTGACACGGTTTTGGGGAAACTAGGGTTCTGAGTATGTATCCCAGGAAACTTCTTGCTTTGCTGATGGAAGATACCCAAACCTTTACCATCCATAATTTTTGTGGCAAGGAAAACTGGTCATGCAGGTTAGACGGATGCTTTCCACACCCACCCCAAAGGGGGGACTAGGGCATCTTGGAAATTAAGCTTAGACTGAAGTTTTGCTTATCTTTACATGCTCAGCTCTTTGCATGACAGGCAGTGTGGAGTCTGCTCCCAGTGCAAACTGAGTTAAGAGTGTACTACCAGACATTCAATATCCCTATAATAGCTTTTAAATACTCTAGCCTTCATACAACTGCTTCAATAGATGTAAAAACTGTGCTGCCATCAGATGCAAAAAGTCAAAAAAAGTAACCCAGAACCTGGAAAGACTGCCACACAAAACTGAAGAGGGTAGGAAGAACAGTTGTTACTGCTTCTTGAGCATAGAAAAGGGCCTGATACATCAGGTCCAAGAAATAAGGGTACATGTTGTCCATGCTTGGTAAAAACACAATATGGCTAAGTAATACCAGTGCTGGCTCACAGTAGCCAGTGTATAGGAAATAAGAGCAAGCAAATTATTGAATTCATTTGCTTGCCTTCTAGGAAGCTATTTGGTAGTTTTGGAATCATTACTGTCTATGAGCAGGAGGGACTTCAAGGAATGGGCACATTCGGTCGGAGCCCCAGATGCTGTTCAGTAGTTTCTGAATGTTCCTAATGAGTTAGAGTGTTAATAGTTAATTTTTTTGAGAGTTCCTCGTTCACATATGCAGAAAAGCTGTGTCTGTCACATCCACGTGCAGAATTTGGGTGATATCTTTAGGAACTGCTTTCTAATTACAAACATGGTGAGAGGGAGTTTTCAACAAAACAGGCAAACAGTGGTGGCTGGGTGACAGTGTAAATGACACGCACCTTCTTTCTTTTCCTCTAGTCTCTCAGCAGGGGGAAAGCCAGAGACGTTTGTACAGAGATCTGCTGCGGAACTACAATCGTCTGGAACGACCTGTGGTGAATGACTCCCAGCCGCTCGTAGTCGAACTCCAGCTTTCCTTGCTGCAGATAATTGACGTGGTAGGTTACTTGCTGTTCTCTTCTCTGTGGCACCCATTCAGCATAACAAATCTGATCTCTCATCTAGGAGACATATTTCTTCTCTTTATCAGGCTATCAGAGATGAAAGCAGTCTGTCTTTTGCTAAGCATCCTCCCTAAATGCTGGAGTACATGCTTTGACACTTTAGAGGAGTGAATTTTGTCCTAAAAGCACAGCCATTTCTGACATAGCATGAGCTGCAAGGAAATAAATTATGTATTTTTTTTCCATTTGTTTTAAACAGAAAAAAGAATTCAATCAATTAGAAGTCATGTGTTACTACAAATTATTAATGATACATTCTTCTCAGAGCTGTTTGGGATGCAGTGACTCAAGACCATGTGCAGCATTCAAAGCTAGCATCACTGCACTTACACTTTTTCATTAGATATTACAATGGCATTGGCCCCTTCTCCCATCTTTTTTTTTTACCATGCACTGCAACTGAATGAGTTTACCCTGAGATGAGCTTAGAAATACATAAAAGTAAAACCTGGAGGCACAGCCCTCTAATTGTCTTGACTGCAACATGCTTTTACAGAATTGGAGATTTGACCTACGGGAAGTTTTAACATAATAATGCAAATCCTTTTTTTCATCATGGAGAGGATTCTGTATGATAAACCATGATATATATAGACAGGATTTCTTTCATCTATGTGAGAAAAACAAGCCAGAAGAACAATTTTGACCATCTTCACCCTGTCAGCAGAGCAAACAAGTGGACACACTAGTGCTCTTATCCTCATCCTACCTTTTCCATGAACAATATTTGGAGCTGGTTTAAAATACACTGTCACTGTCATGGAGGGAACAAGGAATAGAGAGAGATATCTGGAAACATTTGTGCAGTTGCAAATCAATTTAACAGGAACTTCAAATATTTAAACTTTTTAAATCACAATCTTTTTGAAAATGTGTAGTACATCAGGTGTTTCCCTGGAGGGGCGAGCAGGACCCTGAAGGTGTAGCCCCCCAACATGCAAGTGGCAGGTCCAGTGAGCTGTGGCATTTCTGGAGGCAGGCAAGAGCCGCTCAGATAGGATATGCATCTTTCTGTTTTGAAATGTTACCAACTGCATTGAACTGGAAGAGAGAGGAAATCTGTACTGGCAACCAAAGGCCTCTACATGAATGAAAGAGCAAAGATTTCCCGCAGCTAGTTTCAAGTAAATTTCAGCAAGCAATTCTAGGATTTGCAGAGGTGTCTCAGCTCCAAAAATCTTCCTTCAGTCCTTCTTTATCTGTGGCATTTTCTTTCAATTTAGTTTGAAGCTTGGGGGTACTAAAGGGCCATAGGGCTGTAATTGTACATTTTCAAAGTCAGGAGGAGTTACATTAAAAAAATTTGACTGTTTCACATTCATATATGAAACCCAACCTTTCAGGAAATTGGTATTTTTTTAAAGTATTTTATCTACATTAGGTCAATGTCTATTATAAGAAATGTAGTTCCAGTGTTCCCTTTTGGTTGTCCACAATAGCTATGCTAGATGTTCATACCTTTCAGAAATGAAGCTTTTCCCCCCTACACCCTTGTACCTAGTACAGATGCTAGATGGTAATCTGTTTTAATCAGAATCTACTCCAGGCTTATGGTCTTGCAAACTGCACCCAAAGTGTTTTAAAAAACATCCAGAGTTACCTGAAATTTTTATCTTGGATGATGTGAAAGGGTGCCAGTCTCCTCAGTGGAGGACAAAATATGACTTGGCAGTTGAATCCCTATACTGAAAATGTCATTGTGACATCAACAAGTGGCTAAACCTGCCAACCTGAAAGTCCTGATCCCCTGGGTCCTTAAATCAGGAATCAATGCAGAAATATGCCAGCAACAAGCACTGTACTTATGAGCCCCTCATCCTCCATTGCTGGCTGGACAGATTACAGTATCTGTCTGCTCCAGCTGCTGAAGTAAATATCTGTTTAAAAGAAGACTGGTTATAGCCACAGTAATGTAAAGAGAAGTCAAGCTACAAGGAGGAGGTAAGCTCTATCAGCAGAGATACCATGAGGCAAAGCAAGATACCATCTCTGTTTGGAATTATTATTATTATTATTATTATTATTATTATTATTATTATTATTATTATTATTATTATTTAGACTCCACATCCTCAGCTGCCCTGCCTGACAGAAGACAAAGCATCTGGTGCTCAGCTCTTCACTTAGGGAAGAAGAAAGACAGCATCACAGTCTCTGCAATGGTGTATGCATTAACAAAGTGAAAAGCTGCTCATTTTGAGGACTTGTGTGTCCAGTGTGGTCCATCACTGTAAAAGAGCAGGGTGCTAGGCAGGGTCCCAGCATTAGGGCACTTCTTACACCATACTCCTTGGGGAGGAAAAAAGCACTCCATGCTCAGGGAAGTGTCATGTGGAAAGGTATACTGCAGCATTGCTGGACTCACTGAGATACTTTGCAAGCAGTCACTGCAATGGGCATGAGACAGTGGACCCTGTTCTGGTTTCCCTTCAGGAGGAAACAATGTGAAGAAGATGAAAACAAATCTGTTTTGTTGGTGCATGGATATGAGAAGGGGTCTGCCATTGATACTCAAAGGACCTTGTGCCTTACCCATGCCAAGGCCTGGCATCACATCTAGAGCACTTCTGTCTGGGACAGGTTACATCACATGCCTCCATAAGTCTGTTTCCTACATATACTATATTAAAATGTAATGAATCCTAAATTCAACTTCTGCCGACAGGCTGCTGAGAACAGCATTGGTGATAATCTTGTTGCACACTGCTACATGGAGATAAAATACTGCTCTGAGATCATTGTGGTTTTCCAAGCAGTAGTACAAGTAACTAAAAATCTCATCAAAGAAAATGTCAAAGCATGACTTCTTTGGATTATGTTTTCTGCTTCTTTGTGCATGTATTTGCCTACACAGGATATGTATGTTTTTTAGGATTCAAGGCCAGCCATCATAATCAAAGCTGAGAAGAACACATTCTCTACTTGTCATAGTTGTGGTAGACAAATGCAAATGAAGTACTTTGGGGTTTGGACTTTTTCCCAAAATTATATTAATTCATAACTACAGCCGTGACAGGCCCATTACATTCAGGAAACAAATGAGCAGAAAGAGGGACAGTTACAGCTCCTGTGTAACAGCAGGGCTCAGGTCAGTTTGCCTTGTCCTCTGTGTTTAAGGACAGCTTCATGCTGAGCTGCCTCATGTGTATGCTGTTTCTGAGGGTCACTTTTGCTTGGAGCCTGACCTCCAGGCACTCCATATGCATCAGGAGGGCATTGGCTGGTGATGCCTCTCACAGAGATCACAGAGTCAGACACTGCCAAGCTCTGCCAACCCAAGCAAGGGTAGACATTAAAGTGTACTTGGACCAAAAATTATCATTTTATTTTGTCTGAGAGACCAGTCAGTTGGTGAGGGTAGAGTAATTAAGAAATGAGGCATGACATTTTCTGTAACAGAGGAAATGCAAGCATTTTCCTTTGGCACTATGTGAAAGGAAGCTGCTAGGTGAAAACTATTTGTCATCATGAATGATTGTTTTAATTTCTCTTGTTGGCATCTGCAGGAGACCTTATCTGAAGGGGTGTATATGTAGTTTCATTGTTAAGTTATTAAAAAAAAAATACAGCTGTTGAGGTCCCTGCATATGGTGGAGTTCTGTAGTAGTTTCCTCCTCCATGTTCAGCCTTCCAGCTGCCACTGTCAGAGGTCATAATGACAAAAAAAAAGGAATTACAAGTAACCAGTGGGAAGCACAAAAGTGCTGAAAAAAATCCTCAGCAATCCATGAGTCATTATGCACTTCCAGAAGCCAAAAAATACATAATCTTCATGTATTTTGGGCTACAACCTCAAAACAAATGCTGTGTCTGGAAAAAATTATTATGGACTATTTTGATTTAATTGCTCAGTGTGTAAAATGATTGTACATCCTAGGGACTTCAGGATTATCCCAAACCTCATGGTTGGGATATCACAAGGTTGCAAACAATTTCACTTTTAAACTACAGATGTTGTTGCTACAGTGTGTCAAATCTCTCCACATTTTTGGAAAGCAGCAAGACAAGGTAATGTAGGAGTTTAGTAGGACAATAAAATAAAGATTCACTTTGGGTTTTTTCCCTGAAAACTGGATCTGAGCCTTGCTGTTCAGAGTAAACAAGAGGAAAGATCTTCAGGTACTTTCACCAAGTGCTCAAGTGCAGTCACTATCACTACAAGCAGCATACTATCTTAGCAGCATAGATATTTTTGGCTTCTGCACCCAGATCTTATCAAAACGTCAGATTCAAATTTAAGTTTCCACTGGTTTCCTCTAAATCAAAGAATACAACCCTGAAGGAGTTGGAGGTTTTTGTTATTTTGAGTTGGTTTGTGGGGTTTTTAGGAAGTGTTTGGTAAGAGACCAACTTTTAAATGCAGGCATCTGTTGGCATTGAAGCTGCCTTCACCAGCTTGTTCATTTCTCAGGTGATCTGTTCATCAAATAATAGGACTGTTGGACTCAGTCCTCAGGAGCTCAGACGTTTTTGCTGGGGAGTTCTCTGTGTGAGTGGGAGTTGCCAGAACTAGAGGCTGACTGTCAGTGTCAGTGTACTGTGCCAGAAGTTAAAGGTGAGAAAGCAGGAGGGGAGGCTATGCCTGGCCCTGGGGTGCATCCTGCCTTCCTGCTGTTGGGTTTTTCACAAAATCTCTGTCAGATCTGAATTCCTTTAGCAGTTGATATCCTTGCTTTTAAATTATTTTGTTTCATGAGCTTTCTAGGACAGGTTCTGGAGGTGTATTGAAAGGCTAGAAAGTTCAAATTTTATTTTCTAGCTCTAATTCACCTCATCCTTTTTACACACGTACAAAAATCTAAGCTGAGTGTTATGTAGGAAACCCAGATCAACAGACAAGTGATTCAAGGAAACAAGTAGAAATATGCAGTGCACATAAGCACCAATTCATTTGTTATTCCCAATATAGTATCAGTATTTACTAGATTAAACCATAATCCCTATAGTACATCCCGTACAAATCTTTTACAGATAGATATCTTCAACTATGCAAGCTTGACCGTTCAACTGACTCTTTCAGCTCTTCTAGATTAAAGTATCTTTATTTTTTCTTTTTTTTCTTTCCTAATAATGCCTTTGTATTTATTCGTGGGCTTCCAGCACGGCTTTTTTGAGAGATGTTTACTCTGTTTCTCCTTGAAAGACCTACTCTGCCAAACCACATATCTCTCTGGAAAGTTTTGTCTCACTCTCATCTTGCAAGAGATAATTCGATGAGACCAGAGCAGCAAGGCTGATGCAAAATGGTGCAACTGAGAAGAAAAACAGACTGGACTCCATTATAAAAGCTGAAAATCAATTCATTATCGAGATCATTAAAATTCCAGACAGAAAAGTTACAGAAAGGATTCTAGACCAAGAGATTCATTAGAGTTAAATCCCAAAATCTCTCTCTTGGTGACAGAACTCACTTAGTGTAACCGATTTTCAACTCCAGGAAGAAAAAATAAAATTCCTCTCCATTAGCATAGGAGGATATTGAAAATTGGAAATTCAAGGCTATTTGAGCCATAAATTATTATTTTAGCTGTCCCCTATGTGCCAGACATTATCAAAATACCAGTCTCACTAAACCAATTAAACATGCAACATCTGAATTTGCTAGCACAATGAAGTTAAGTGCCATGGGTAGTATGGCTTCCTGACTAAATACTGCTTGCACATGCTTGCATAAAATATTATGATGGAGTTTTAATTTCCTGAACCTTACTGGCATCCTTTTATTTTGTATGACTTCTGCTCTGCTCAGCTCAGAGTGGAGGCAGCTCACTTAGTGAGAAAAAATGCCATCGTTTGTTTTCTTTCATCTTGGTTCCCCAAGTTGTACTTAGTGGCAGTGGCTCTAACAAAAGAAAGGCTGATTTCCTTCTGAGAAATTTGGTTGTGGTCATCCAACTTGGGCATTTCATGATAATTAAACAATTTTCTGTCTGACCAGTGAAAAGACTGTACTCTGTTGTTTCTAGATGTAGGAATTTCGATCTTGAGCTCATGTATATTCCTTAATTTTGGGTAACTAATCAGAGGCATCAAAGATTTGCAGTAAAACAGTTAAACCAAAGCTGTTGGGGTGACCTTGAACCTAGTATTTCTTAGTTTCTCTGAGTTCTCTGAGGGTAAGTCCTGAGAGACAGTGAGTTCAGCTCCTGAGTGAAAACCTTTCCCCCCATTTTATATCCCTAATCACAGGCTTTAAGAGGTCACTTGAGCTTTGGAACATGCCTACATTCCCTTATTTTTGCTGTGCTGTCACATCAGCATGCAAATATAGAAAGAAAAATCAAAGGGAAGCTTGCAGTTAGACTAAGTGTGAGTCTTGGGTAAGTGCTCAGGGTTGACTTTCTCAACCATCCTTCTGCTGTTTTCCTTGTGATTTTGAATGCTGAAAAAGACAATTAATAATTAATATCCTAGAATAAAGATTTGTGTCTAATCCTGTTTGTTTGAGGCACCTGCCAACTGTGCACAAAATACAAGGAGGGGTACTTCAGAAGGAGGTATCCACCCTGGAGAATATAAAAACCACCTACATGCCATGTGTGGATATTTTGGGATTTTAATGGAGGACTGACAGCTTTTGTATGGTGACATAACAGCCTTTCCCCCAGGAACTAAGCAGGAATGTCAGTTTATCCAAGCAGTTAGAGAGCAGCACTGTGCTGGAAGGCCATGTGAAGCACTCTGACCTAGCTTCTGGGATTTCCATGAGAATTATCTTTGTAATAGAGGGACAAAGCGGGTGGCTTCACTCTTCCCAGGATCCAGAGAACTCTGGGGGCAGGGAGTCCTGTGATTTGCATGTCTTTGTGGAGCAACTTGGAAGTCAAACACTCTTAAGACTGGTGAGGCTACATTGCTACATTTCACACCAGTCCTAGTGCAAAGATGCAACCTAGAAAAATAAAATTAATTTCCTAAGTCAAGCACCCACAGCCCTAGGCAGTAGTTGGAAGTCACATGTGCAGAGTAAGATCAAGACTGGATTTTTTTTTACTACAATAGAAATTGGAAAATTGGAAGATGTTGGGGGCTAAGGAAAGTAAGACACAAATCAAGTAGGCTTGGGAGACTCAGGGGCTTGTAAGGGGAAGAGTGTGATCTGACAGGGGCCAAAACCTCCAATACTTAAAGTTCCTGTCTCAAAAGCAAGTGAATAGACTGCTGAAAGCAGCAGGTAGAGATGTAATTGAACTCCTCTAAACTGGGAGGAGAAGAATGTGGGTGGTTAAAGACAGTGGGACCACACGGCCTACACAGCCTACAACACTGCCTTTGTAATAGCTGCTACACAGTGGAAAGACCAAAGGCAGATTGCACTTTTTGTCAGCAGTGAAAGGACACATTCCTCTTCAAGGCATGCTTCTCCAAGGAGAAGCATGATCTCAAGGAGAAGCCAGTGGCATCAGATGGGAGTGTGATTCAAGATTATAAAACACTTATTAGACATCACTTCCAACCATTCATAGGAAGAAATCCTGAGCAATGAAGATGTCCATCTATGAACACTTGTTCAGATGTATCTTCATTTCAATGGGCAATAAAATACTCAGCAGGTGTTTGTTCTTTTGTTATTCCTTTGTATTTTTGTATTTCTCCCAGTCTTTCACTTAACTCTGGGCCCTCCTGATTTCCAGTTGCCTCATGAGGGTGCTTTATTAAAGGGATTGAGATGAAGTATTTAAACTTAAATTGCCCCTACATAGTTGGTGTTACCATGTCAAGTTTATTTCAGGTTTTTAATGAGAGCCCTGAAATACAGAGGCTGTCCAGGAATGCTTCAGTGTTCCCAGAGCAACCTGGGCACTCCTCAAAATTACTGCTTCTGTGAGCCTTCAACCATTCACTGCATTTGAGCCGAGTTTTAGATAATCAGCTGAAAATTGTGGACAGATTGGTGGCTCAGCAATGGAAAGGAGTGCCTGTGCAGTTGTAGATTGAGCATACAAGCATTTGAAATCTTGATCAATTCCTGTGGATATTTTGAATAAGATCCCACTCAAAGATCACTGTCTCTGCTAATAAAACTTTCCAAGTCTCCATGTCAATATTTTCATGTCACTTAACTGTTTCCCTTCTCATCTTCAGGTACAAAAACATTGGGAAAAAATATTTAAGATTACCTGAAGTAGTATCAAAGTAGTTGCACATGACTACTGAAAGTTACCTGCTCAGTTAGGGACTTTCCTGATCATTATCTTGAAATAACTCAGTGGCTGATTCAACTCCCACTTCTGTTGCTCTGTGAGAGGGCAAGAATTAATGACTCCTGCTGATCACCTGGTAACAAATGCCTTGCTATATAGATGGCATGTAATCATATGATTTGACTACTGAACCAGGAAGGGCTTTGGGTTTTTTTTGTCCAGGTGATATGACCCAGGTAATTATATGTATAAGGGCAATTATATTTTATTTAGTTGTTGACTTGGCAAGGGAGAATCTGTCGACAGGCAATGGTGCACAATGCAGGCAGATGTGTATACATTGTAAGCTTTGAATTTAGGGCAGGGAAAAGAAAACTGAACTAAAACATTCACATGTCACAGCATGTGCACCAGAACAAACCAAACTGTCACTTCACATGGGTCAAAGGTGGCTGTAGGAATAAGCAGATATCCAGGGCAGAGGATTAACTGGAGTCAGGCTGGAGATAGAAAGGGGAGAAAATGACCCAGATAAATACAGGAAGGATTTAGAGAACAAGTGTTCCACTCACTAGTGACCACAGCTTTTCCAGCATTTTTAAATACTAGAAACAAAATTATTTGTCTGAGCTGAGCATTTGCAAACCAGGAGAACTGCCAGGGGAATGATGGAAAAGCACCTCTGAGAGCTAATAATTTTCAGTCTCACCCAGAATCTCTGCAGGGCTGCTTTTAATGCTTTACTGAACAAAAAGATGGGAGCTGAGAACTGGCCAGTGCAGGGGGAAGGTCATCATCAAGGCTGACAGGAATCTTGAACAGAAAAAGCAGTGTGATAGATTATTCAAGTTTTCTCCTGGAAGGAAAGGCATTCTCTTAACTAACCTTTAAACTTCTCTGCATAAACCAGTGACACAGAATGAGGGAGCTGCCTCCAGCACTTCCAAACTCAATAATTACCTTTTCACTCAGGCAAAGTTGAGTGACCAGTGATCTCCTGAGACAGAGTAAAGCACACACGTTCTCCAGGTTGTTTGTGAGTGTCCATGTAACAGAAAAATACAGTCCCGTCTGTATTTTAAAATACCTTTTCCTAGGTATTAGAGAGGTGCATACAGCACACAGGTCATGATGAAGACGTCAGGAGCTGTAATTCTTCTGCAGCTCTGCAAAGGCAAGGTAACCAGCCCACTGCAAAGGCCAAAGTATTTCCTTAGAGAATGCAAAGCTACGTGGCTCAGTAGGCCACCACAAAGATGGAAAGCTCCATAAACACCTCAGCTCTGAAATGCCTCTCACTCTAACAGGGGGTGGACTCAAACTCAAGGTTCCCATGGCCCTCATCTCCTTGGCAGCCCCAGCAGGCACTTTTTCCTTGGTTCCTCAGGGTCCTTCTCTAGAAGGGATTTAGCAGGAGAGATACACCTGGACAAATGCCTGCCCAGTGTAAAGTCAGCTTTGCTGCTTCTGCAAACCAGGTACTTCTGGAAAACTCAGATCCTTTTTTGAAAAATGTTTTGTTCTGTTGTGCAATGAGAAGGACCCATCAGGCTGTATCAGTTGACCATATAGAAGCATTTTCTGTGTTTTTCCAAAATATCAGATGCCATTTAAGAGCTCAGCAGCCTGAAGGCAAGGATAGGAAAAGCCCCTGAATGGCCAAGAAAACATCCTGAAGTGACTTTTTTTTCACCCGAGCTAAGACAGACATAAGCAGCACAAAGCCCTAGTTAGACCTTGTAGTTTTGCTGCTATGTAAACATCAGATAAGGAAGACCATTGTCACTCTCTATATAAGCATTTGAGAATTCAAAACTGTAAGTTTTGCTTTTGACTACAAAACATATCTAAGCTCTGTGAAAAGCAGGCAAAGCAGACCCAAGACAGTAAATGTAATGCTAGATGAAATACCTGTCTGGTTAATTGTTTGGAATCAAAGCTGATTAGCCAAATCATTAGTATCTGACACACAGATAAACAGGTAAGTAGAACAAACTGTTTTGTGCAATACAGAAGTCAGCCCGAGTATCTTCCTTTGCAAGCTGTCAAGTGTAAACTTACAGTGCCAGAAAAAAATTAGTTCCTTGTAAATCACATATGAAAGGCTCTTGATGGAAGGCATCTGCATATTCTGGAAACTTTTAGCCTCACAGATGTACATTGGACTTTAATGCATTCCTATGAGGTTTACATATGTAGATGACAAAATGAGAAATGTTCCCTCTTCCCCTTCCCTGTAGGTTTCAGTGCGGATGGGGAAAATCCTTAGTTTTGTACAGCAATGACATTGGCTGATTGTTGCTGAGCAGCTTTTTAATCATGTTGTTCAAGCTCTTTTAACACTACACAGAAAGTCTTTGTTAGGAGGACATGCACAGCTTACAAGTATAAATCATTATTTGGCTAACAACACAAAATATTGTTAGTACTTGGTGCTCAATTCAGATGGCCAGCCCTACAGGACGCTTCAGAAGTCATTGGTGGCCAGGAATGGGCGGATGATCCCTGGGACACAAACCACTGTGTTTCTGGGTTGTTTTCATTTTACAAGTCAGTGGATACAGATCGCTCTGATGACTCTATCAATTACCAGCTCTGGGGTTATTCTTTACATTAGAATTTTATTTTTCAAGATGGTTTTTGAATCCTTCAGCATCTAAAAAACTTGTCTCAACAAGCCTAGTCCTTTTCTTATTTTTCTGCAGATTTTCTTACAATTGCTTCAACCACAGCAACCAAGGGAACAAAAGGGGGTGCAGAAAGACCAGGCCTCTGGAGGTGGGTTGTAGTTTGGATAGAGAGAATACATTTGCTGGAGCAGCAGAGAGGAGAAAGGGAAATGTATGATCAGTATAACAATATAAAATCACATCTGATTTTTGTGTGGCATCTCACAGCAGCAGAAGCAGTGCAGTCAGGTTTAAAAGGGACTCAAGAGGAGGTAGTGTGATAGACAGTTTTGTGTGGATCACTGTTGCAAAGACCTGTTTCATGTCTGAAGTTTACATTTCCTGGAGACAAGAACCTGGTTGCAGAGCCCAACTCTCGCCACAGTGCCAAAGCAATCAGGAATCCTTCAGGTGAATAATGTGTCCCTTTCTAAGTTGTGGTATTTCTGGAGCTCCACAATCCAAATATAAGAAGCGGAGATCATGATACAGACAAGGTTCAGGAAGGGAGGAGGGGAGGAAAGACAGAATAAATGTAGCAGACCTCAAGTGGACCTCATTATTTGTGAATAAGGGAGTTTAGGTTTTTCTACCTTATTAGAGACAAAGTACTGCAATAAGGACATGACCAGAGAGGGCATGCATGTCTGGGGATCTCTCTGTATGTTTTAAATGCCTACCAAGCAACTTGCAATTGCAATATCTCCCACCTGAAACACTGCAGACAAACACGTAAGCTTCCTAGGGCATGGACACACATGGGACAGCTGGGCATACAGTGAGCCAGTTCCCCTGAGCAGCACAGCCTCAGCTCCTGGGACGTGCAGGGCCGTGGTAATGTGTGTGTACCTGTGTGTCTGCTCCACACTGACTCTGCAGCCCTGCTTCTACATCCCCAGGGCACAGCATCCTGCACCTATAGAGTAACTGCAAAAAACCGGGCACCTTGTGACTCCCCAAAAACTTGGGCACTAGCTCTGTGGTGAGAGCATCTTTGTTTCTGTTCTAAGAGACTCTTCCCCATGGCCTCTGCATGCAGGAATGAACCTGCAGATTCCTGCTCTATGCAGGTGTTGTGTGAGCTCCCTCTCACTCAGCATTTGTGTCCTTTTAGCCAAGTGATAACTTCTGCCCAAGGCCAGCTCTTTCTTTCCTTCAGCCAGAGCTAAGTTACATAGCAATGACACTTGAAAAGGACAGCACTTCCAGCATTATTTCACCATTGCTTTGCAGTGGCAGCAAGTACAACATAAAATCTCTCCAATTATGATATGCAGTGTGGTACTGGAGAACATCTTGTTTTGAGCAAGTAGCTAGAAGGTAAAACTTGGTAAAGAGTTCATCCCCAGAAAAATAAGAGAAATCATCTCTTACTTTCCTTTCTATTGTTGATCAGTTATGATAAACACAGGGAGTCTGTGGTTTAAAGGATAAGAAAAAGAGCCACTATTGTCTGGGCCAAATAGTGGTGCTCCAGTGAGCTCACAATCTACTCCATGGAGTTTGGTTTATGCACCCCAGAACTCTGTATTCTCTAAAAGAAACAAAAACTCTTCCATCTCTAATCCTTTTTTTCCTGTTTTTTCTCTTCTACCCTCTTTTGTTCAAAGGACGAGAAGAATCAGGTGTTGATCACCAATGCTTGGCTGCAGATGGTGAGTAACCTCTGTCAGTAAAGAAACCCTAATTTGAAAACTACAAAATGAAATTTCTTAGCAGAAAAGCAAGACTGCTATTTTATAGCCTATGTATAATGCAATACAAGGAGACATTTTGAGTCCTTTAAAATTTCCCTAGTGCTCCTTTTAGAATGGAAAATTAAATTCAGGAGACTACACTAATCCTTTGGACAGACCTGTTGACCTTTTGAGCATGGAAACCAACTGCATTGTTTTGCCAGTGGATGTAGTGATCTAATAACAGAGTCCAGAGCTAAGAGACTAAGCTAAGAAGAGTCATAGCTAAGAAGAGAATCTTCAAGGGGCTCAAGGCCCTCTCCAAGGGGCTCAAGGCCTCTCCCCCAGTGATGGGGACTTATGAATGAGCCAAACACCCAGTAAGACAGGCACCTGCAATTGCCACTTCTGGAAAAATCCCATCTCTGCCTGAAATTGGGAGCCAGGGCATCTGTCCCTGAGCACAGAAGTGGTCACTAGACCACATGCAGACTACTCATAGGGGGTGGTGGGTACTCCAGGGACCACAGAGGGCCTGATGCTGCTTTGCTGCTGGCAGCACCCTGGGATATTGACTTCCCTCATGCTTTACATAAACATACATAAACATCCCTCCTCCCTCTTCTGCAACCTGCTCCAGCTGAGGATTCACCTTTATGCTCACACAGAATAAGCAAAACTGACCTTCACTAGGGAAAGGGACCTCCTTTGCAGACAGAATTTCCTATCAGGTCTGCCTGGCTGCCTGTGGTGAGGAATACAGTGGTTTTTTATGCTGCACAAACAGACCTCCTTAAGGGTTTGTGGTCAGGAAAAAAGCGGTTCTTGAAGGAAAAAACAGTGGGAGACTTGAATGATTAAACTAATTCCACTTTGATTCTCACATCCAAACACTATCTCATATTAATATGTTTAGCTGAGCAGGCTGTTTCTTCCTCAGCTACCTGCTGGGATTTGCAGCAGAAATGAGCATTTTTATATGGCAAAAACTAACCAGACAAACCTATATGACTACAGGATTGTTAGGTCAGAGCCTGTGGGTGTCCTGTGCCTTGC
Source organism: Lonchura striata (assembly GCF_050655825.1). Lineage (NCBI taxonomy): Eukaryota > Metazoa > Chordata > Aves > Passeriformes > Estrildidae > Lonchura > Lonchura striata. Next base: position 83,879,730 of record NC_140740.1, on the reverse strand, counting down.
AGAGATGTTCCACAGGTTCAGATGTTCCACAGAGATGTTCTACTTTTTAAGGTTTCCCTTGCAAGCCTCCCACTGAGCTTCATTGAAAGTCAGAAGGTTCTTCCCAAAAGCTGTTCCTGCACCTTTCTCGAATTAACTGTGTTGAGGTGGAGGAGAAGGGATCAAAAACAACCCCTTGGCATATAAAGTTCATTTGCCTACCTCTCATAGCAAGGTGGTTAATAAAAGAGTCACCCAACCTTTGTAACTGATTAAATTATTTCCACCCAACGGAGAGTCTCAGACCATGGTCCTCAAAAACCACTTCACTTCAAAACCTGCAGACCTCATGGAGGTTTCTACTGCCAGTGGTTCTGACAGCCCACCAGGAAATGTTTGGGATGCCTGACTTCTGGCCACAAGATGAAGAGTTAAACACTGCCTTCGGTAGTCACATTATTATTTCTTCTATATATGCCAGCCTTTCTTAATAATGAAAACCAAGCATTTAACTATTATCATACTGTGGCTATTGCTATTGACAAAATCGATTCTGTTCCATTAATATTAAAAAAACTTTGAGGACTTTTAAAAGCTCATATAATTTGATGTATGTGTTTGTCAACAGTCCTGGGTTGATGTTTACTTGTCTTGGGATCAATATGAATACCCAGGAGTGCAGAACTTGAGATTTCCTGCTGACCAGATTTGGGTACCAGACATTCTTCTGTATAACAGGTAAGCAAGATGTGAAATGGCTGGTAGGAGACTAGAAATATGTGCTGATAATAAGCCATGCTTCACTGATACTATGGGCCTTTTGCCCTCTATGGATTTGGTCTTACTCTTAAAGAGTAACAAGAACAAGCAAGCATCAGCTAACAGATTTTTCTAATAGCCAGTCTATTCTTCCTTGCTGTAGTTCCACAGATGTCTTCTTTAACTTTTTCTCAGTGAACACAGAGAGAAAGCTATGACAGTCTCTTCAAAATGACCATATCTGCAGGAGAACTACTGTCCTGTATGTGTCATAATGCTTCTGATTGAAGTAAACAAATGGATTTTCATCTCACTTTTGTTATCACATATTTTATAAACTTCTCTGTCATTCTTCTTCTACTCTGAACATTCTCTAATCTGTTTTTCCCTCTACAGAGATGAGTCTAGCTCTCTAGACAGCATTGCTGCAGTGTTGAATGAAGTGGAAACTTTCTAGACAGCTGTTTCCTTAATGCTTTTCAGGACAAGGGGATTTGGGGTTTTCTCTAATAATATCTTAATTCTGGACTTATTTTTTGATCTAATGCAAACCCCAGATGTTGTAATTCAGCTCTGCTATCTTACTAGATTTTCCCTGTTATGTTTTTCTCTGACAGTTTTCAGGGTAATACTTTCTAATTACATAGATTAAATTTCATTTGTCAGTTTCCAGAGTTCACCATGATCTGTATTCCATTCCAAACCCTCACTACAAGATATCCAAAGGAGGCCTGGAGACACCGAGATAGTTTAAGTGTTCTTCTTTACTTCAGCTTTGCCTCTTACTGTCTCTTTATTCCTTTTCAATATCTAAAAAGCAGGCATACAGCTTCATCCATATTACTATAGTTTATAAAAACATGCTGAAATTCAGATAGATACCAGCCTCCTCTTAGTAAGAAAATTAGATTGATTTGATGCAGTTGGCCCTTCACAAATCTGTGCCAGATGTTTCACCCCATTTTCTTTGAAGTTAGGCTGATGTGTCTATAATTTCACCTTTAAAAGAAGTCAGAATTCTCTTTGATCTCCCCTAATTCGCCGTGCCCTTCCCTCTTCTCCACAAGCTCCCACAGATAATTGTTAATGCTTCAGAGGGTATTTCAGTCAGTCCTTTCAGTTCTCAAGAGTAAATTTCATCAGCTCTGCTGAGTAGAATTTGTCTTATCTACATTTTCTTAACCTTTTCATCCCCTGTTCTGCCATGGGCTCCTGCCACTGTGTGAGAATGAGATGCAAAGAGTGAGGCACACGGCGTACAGGATACTGCAGGTCTCTGCACCCTGCTGTTTTTTTCCATTCCTTTCCTCTTTTCCTTGTTCCTTTCTACTTATAAAACCTCTTTTTGTTGTCTTTTATGTCTTAGATAATTATCACTCATTATAGACTTAGGCTTTTCAGTGTCATCCCCTTTTTGTGTTGGGGACAATTACTGAGTACTGAGAGCTCAAAACATGGATAAAGAGCAGATCAGAAGAGTAATGGAGGCTCTGAACTTTTTAAATCTGGTTGAAAGACAGGGTATGTAGGATGGTGTAGCCATGCAATATAGACCTACACATAGCCACTACAGGAAAGGCTCTACAAGCCAGGGGATTCCTCTGTGGTTAATGTCTTCCTAAGAGACCCTCTAGAACAAGCCCCCAGACCTGCTTCTTTGAAGAACTGTGTCCTCGTCTGGCTCATTACCCCTTTACTTTTCTCAGAATTGTTGTAATAGTAAAGAAATTCTCTTTTCTTGGTTCCTTTTGCTATTGGAGTTTCAATGAATCTCCTCCTACAAGCTGCTAAAATAACTTCTCCCCAGTGGTTTCTTCCAATGCTAGAAGCAAACTCTGTCCTCTCTGCATCTTGGGAGACTGCACAATTGTTATGTCAGACCACCATTGCAGCTACAACGCATCTGTTACAACAGATACCTGGGTAAGGTAACAGATGACGTGATTTATGTGGTGAGTTGCCTCATTTTGACAGGTGCCCTAGAAAAACCTCGTTGTCCCAACTGCCCAGTTTTTGGATACAGCTAATGTGACACTTTTGCTTCTTTTCCTTCTGCCTTTTTTCTGAGACATGCAACACTCTGCCTCTCACTTCTTTGAGATCATTGTAGCGTGCAAGCAGCCTGCCCAGGCGCAGGCTGACAGTAACTAGGAGGAACTGAGATATTTATCAAGGGTAGATACTTCATGTGGTAACTTAATTCAGCCAAAATGCTATTTCTATGTTGACAGTTACATCTTTACTCACACATCAGCTTGCTTTTTTCTTTATTTTGCTCTGTTTTGTTTGTACTGTGTTACAGTGCAGATGAAAGATTTGATGCGACATTTCATACAAATGTGCTGGTGAATTACTCTGGATCCTGCCAATATATTCCTCCAGGTAGGGCACAGAGAGTGTTTGTTTACTTTTAATCAAGTAATTTCAAGAAGATTTCCTTCATGAATGAAACCAAGGTGTTTAAAAGCCATCTGTGGAAATTTTGCAACCAGTCTAATAATGGGACAGACCCACTAAGAAAAATTAAGTCCATTATCTTAAGTGTAAGTATTTACACTTTATTAAGTAGTAAAATGTTCTCTTGAGCAGTTTGCTCAGAACATCCACAGTCCCACCTAAGGTGTTGTGCACCATGTCATCATGTTTCATGTGCAGTCCAGCTAGGTCTCTGTTGTGTGGAGAGGTGTGTGAGCAGAGGTGACCCCAAGAGTAGAACTTTCTCAGCATTGAAGCCCTTCTTGCCAGGCTGAGGCTAAAAATCCAGGTGAAAAGACAAACAGGGATTGGTCTCAGCCAGCTGGGCCCTAGTCTCAGTCTCTTTTAAATCTGTGTTGCTGATTCCATGTCTGCATGGTCCAGCATCCAGGACTGAGCAGAGAACAGACTATTCCACAGTTGCTCACTGTGGTGGACAAAAAATTCTCAAACTTCGTGTGATAGCATAGCACTGTCCCCAAGCAGGTCCACAGGGCCCAGTGGGGGTCAGCAATGACTTCCCTGATGGGTGCTCCTCTGTTGTTCCTTACCCATTAGACCCCTTAAAGCATCCCAGAACATGAATTTAACATTCAGAGTTAAATTCAAGGCTCAGTTACCACACAGATGATAAAGGCCGGCCCTGAACAAGGTTTCAGACAACAATGTGTTTTCAAAGGACTATGGATCTGAGGCATGGCCTGTCTAGGAGCTCCTTTCAAAGAGCTGATCACAGCACAGTAAGTTCCTGGGATGTGCTCTTTGCTGCTGCCAGACCAAGAAATATTGCCTATAATCTGCCAGGGCCAGCTGGCTCTGGAAAACAGGCTGGACTGCTCCTGGATGACCACAGTGTCCCAGGCAACCTACCTCAAGGATGTAGTGAGAGAGATCTTCACTAGTGGAGGAAGGGAGGTTGTTCCACTCATGACAGTACACCTGCAGTACTTGTTTGGCTACCCCATGCCTGTATCAGACAGAATTTTTGCAGAAGAAACTTGCTCACAATCAGAGACTGATAAGGGTAAGATGAAATGCACCCTGCACATACTTGATCGTGACTGATTTCTATCTACAGGCATTTTGAAGAGCACATGTTACATTGATGTCCGCTGGTTCCCCTTTGATGTGCAGAAGTGTGATTTGAAGTTTGGCTCCTGGACTCACAGTGGCTGGTTGATAGACCTGCAGATGCTCGAGGCTGATATTTCCAACTACATCTCAAATGGAGAATGGGATTTAGTGGGTAAATTGGCCAACCTACAAATTGTCAATAACCAACCTACATATTTTCAGTAGTCTAATTTTCAAAGACAAACTTCCAATAGGTAGAAATAATCAATCAATTGGACATGGAATACAGATATTAAAAATATAGATCTAAGAAGAAGTAAAAAAATAGGAAAAAAAATTCCATATCAGAGACAGCCTTTCAGCAATGTTCATTGAACTGTGTCTGAAAACACTGTTCTGAAGCAAGTGCCTGCCACTGACTACATAAATGAACTACATAAACTATTAGTCCTAACACATCTGAGCATTTTTTCAGTACTAAACTTGGATGTGTCTCATGTAGGTGCATGGAACACTACTATCACATTTACTCTAATACATCAGCAAAATTGATCGGTGTAGAAAGTATTTCAGCAACATTTTAATGTAAATGCATCTTTCTCACCCAGAAAAGAATCAGTCTACCAGTTCATAAAATACAAAATTAGTATGTCTCTCTTCTATGCTTTGGAAGATTCCTGCAGTTTCAAAATAACTTATGTCCAGAACTAGTTATTCAGAAAACTTCTAGTAAGTTTTTATGAACTAATTTATATAGCTGTAAGTCACAAGCAGTGTTACAGAAATTGATGGAACTTAGACAACTGCAAAGAGAGGTTACAAAAAATACATTTTATCTTCTGGTCTGGATATACAGACAAGGAAATCAGAACTGGGCCCAGCTGCATGCAGTATTTTTTACCATTCAGGGAACCTGAGAAATTATATTCAGTTTTATGAGAAGCCAGAAGACTCCATAGTGAAGTCTTTCTGAAGACCAGCTATTTCAGAGCTTTAAAGTGGGTATTTTTGCCCAATAACTTTGCATATCTGATTAAGAGTTTGCGGTTTATCTGCCTTAAACCCTGACTGGAGAGAACAAAACAGGGACCTATTTAACTCATACAGCAAAAGCATTAAATAGCACCTCAGGCAAGCCATGGCTATATAATTTAAAAAAACTTTGCTGAGCCTCTGCCAAAATGCACACATTGTCATATCATCTATCATGTCCACAGAAACAAAAGAGAAGTGAGGAATTTTGGCATGAAAGGTACAAGGTACTGACTTCTTCCAGCTCTCTTGACATTTCAATGCTCTTGCAGTCCCCATTATGCAGCATGTCAGGCAATCTTCTGTAGTGGGACCATCATGGGCAATCCTGCAGTACATCTGTATTGGACAGCTATGTCTTTTAACTTCAGATATGACAGACTTTGAGCTTAACTTGGCAACCTTTTTGAAAAGTAAGCCTGTTTGTTCTTTCTGACAAAAAAAAAAAAAAGAGCAAATATGTATAGAGGATCACAGAAAAGTAAGAAGCAGTGGCACTTGTCACGCAGAAAATCTGCTGCATGTGCTAGTGAATATCATATCAACAGAATGTTGCCATTCACGGAATGTAGAAAGGCAGAATGCACATTGTTGAGGTTGTGATGCCCAGGACTGTTTTGTTCTGCCTCAGATTAGCTTTATTAACTAAGCTAGGTTTGAATGACTCAGAAGGCATGAGAGTAAACCCTAGAAAACACAGAGGGTGGACCAAGAATAGCAGAGATGACACACATTTTTCATAAACTTAGTCCAGTCCAGGGAGATAACTGGCAGTCCAGCACCTCTCCCCACTGTTCTGATCACCCTTCTGTAGGTGTCCCAGGGAAGAGGAATGAGATGTACTATGAATGCTGCAAAGAGCCATACCCAGATGTGACGTACACCATCACCATGCGTCGTCGCACCCTCTACTACGGCTTGAACTTACTCATTCCCTGTGTTCTCATATCTGGCTTAGCACTGCTTGTATTCCTTTTGCCAGCTGATTCAGGGGAGAAGATTTCTTTAGGTAAGTGCTAAAATATTCATTTGTTTTATAAGCATCCTACAAAATAGGAAAATAAATACCTCCTGGCACATGGTGCTTGAAGAAGAAAGATTTCAGTAGAAGAGCAATAGAAGTACTTACTTCTTTTGGGTACAGGAACAAGGACAACAGCTTTCTGTATAGCATTTACACATCCTCTGCTACATATATAATATCTTGTGGACTGAGAGGAAGCTGAACTTGTTGCTGGCACAGGCGACAGTGATAATATTCTGTCATGCCTGTTGTTATGTACTTTAGTACATCTCAATGCATTTTACAGCTCATTGACTCTTTTTTCAGATGGAACATACTAGGAAACAAAGAGTGAAGGGCTGTGAAGAGCAGCAGCTTGGCACTGGATTTCCACCTTCAAAATTAGCTCCCAAAACACCTAGCTATGTGTCCCCTGTGAACACAGCCATGGAAGGGCTAAATGAGATTTACTGTTGGTTGTGTGTGTAGATAAAAATGGGAAGGGTCTCCTTCCAAGAGGAGATAGGGAAGAGCTGTAAAAACACCAGATTGAGCCAGATGACATCTTAAGAGTTAATTGTGCATGATTCTGACTCAGGACAGAGACTTCTAAATCATATGAAGCATCCTCAGTGGGGCTTTTGTGGTTAAAAAAAAAAGGTATCTGAGCAGCATGCCTTACAAGAAGCAAAAAATACAGGCTGTCAGGGGTACAATTGCTGTCTATGAAATATAGGATGGGGATACAGAAAAGAGTTATTTGAGCAGAAGTACAATGCTGACATAGAAATAGGAGCTAATGTTCATGCATTGACCTTTCGATTTCTCGGGATCAGGATGGTTAGGTTTAGCAACAGCCTTTCCAGATAGAATAAAGAGCTTATTTTAAAACAGACTGCATGTCTTTGAGGGGTGTTATATAATATGTGATAGAAAAACCTAGGCTGCTGTCTGTGCAAGTCTCTCCTAGCCCTTAACAACCATTTGGGCTTTGTGCAATGTTTTGGAAAAGCACTGTAGTTCACCAGTTTTGCAAGCTTCATTTCACTCAGCAAAAAAGATTTCTCCATTACTTCGAGAGAAGCAACGGTTTGTGTGTATTAGAGAAAAGTGAAAAGAGAGCAGATAGAGTTGCATCTAAAAACATTCGCACTTTTGTGGAAGTTCTAATCTTCATTGACAGACATGAAGTCATGGGTTCAGCTTAGCTGTATATCAGGACAATGCTATATTTAATAGCAAAGACATCAGAGGAGCAGCTGCAGAGTTCATTTTCCTCATTCTTCCCAAATATGTTCACTCCCTCCAGGTATTACTGTCCTTCTTTCCCTGACTGTATTCATGCTGCTTGTGGCTGAGATCATGCCTGCAACTTCTGACTCTGTCCCACTAATAGGTAAGTTGATTTTCACTGCTTTCTGCACCCTGTATGATGCCTCTCTAGAGCAGTTCAAAATCAATTTGAGGACTGATTATGTTACTCAAGTTTTGCATTCAGCAATGTCAGGAATGTCAGCCTGGACTTCACCATGTGCATGTATGAAAAGGACCTACACAAGGTTACAAAAAGGCAATGGAAATATTAGATAAGCAGGTAATTGCAAGGATTGAGAGGACACAGAATCAACACGGCAGAAAATTAATTTTTCTTCTTCTGTATCATACCACCTCCCTGCTATTACACAAATCCTTCCTTCCTTCCCTCTTCTCTCAATCTGAAGAGCAAGTCAGGATACAGCAGATAAAATTCGAGTATATCATTGGAGCGTTTTTGATACGTACTGAAAACTGTGGAACAGATCATCATCTTGGGATTGTGGGCCAGACAGACACTATTACAGCCTCTGTTTTTATAGGACTGCCCCTTTACCTTGGGGCAATCAGAAAATAAATCTGTCCTGTTTTACAAAGTAAGAAAGAATGAGCAATACCTGAAAGACCCTGTGAGTACAAATCATGACTCAAGTACACATTCTAGACAGCAGATATGAAAAAAATAGTCAACAATATATCTAGGTGCTAATGGAAGATGCACCCCACAACTGTATAATGAAAGTCTCAAAAAAGTTATGTAATGGTTAGGACAAAAAAGAAAGCATTTACTCAGACAGCTTCATTGTCTCTTTTCAAGGCTTTAAGACTAGGCCTGACTCTGAGGAAGGAGAATAAGCTTGCAATGGTAAGGACAATGGCACCCATAGGCAAGAGTTTCTGGAAGCCTCCAAAAAACTTACACATCTTAGTGAAAGTCAGTAGGGATCTTGGCTTTGAGCTCTACAGGAGCCTCCAAAAAACTAATAAAATCTCTTTCAGAGCATACACCTGGGACACAATGGACACAGAAACAGTTCTAAGAGAAACTTGTGTGCAGGGAGGAGATACAAGCCACCTTGAGCTACTGTTGACATAACTTTGCTGTGTATAATACATAACAAATCCCATTTAGAATTTGTAAAGGGGTACACTTGCCTATGGCCAGTCCACTGGCTTTAACCTGATCAGTTTCTATTAGCACAGTCTTCTATCTGTAGGATGTAGGTAGGATTTGTACCAAGAAAAGCTATGATAATTATGTATTTTTATGGAGCTTGATGTTGTAATGACAGACAATTTCTGCTTATCAGAGAATTTCTAAAGTTGCTGTAAATGATATCCACTACACTCTCATTCTCTGCAAATATTTGAATTTGTTATTGAAGGCAATCATGTTGTTCAGACATTATTTATTCACATTAAACATTGGATGGCTGTTCCCATTCCCCACTCTCTTCCTCAACTGTCCAGAAATGTTCCCTGAGGACTTGCTGCCTGATTTACCCAGGGACAGAATCAGAATGACAAATCTCTTGTTCTCTGGATTGTTCTTTTGAGAAGTGGATGCAACATCTCTCTCCATCTCCTATAGGGTCTTGCAATGACCCTGTAGGATTCTCCATTATCCCATGGATTTGGGCAGGTTCAGATCTCATAATCAGTCCATGAGTCCTTCCTTAACTATTGCTGGTCGTGTTACTCATCCTTAAACCATCTCTAAACACAGATTTGTCAGAGACCTTGATGATGCAAACTGAGGCAAAGGATGCACTGTCTTGACCTTATCACTGTTCACTGTCACTAAATCATCCCTTCCTTTCAGCAGCAAGTCTGTGTTTGCCTTGTTTAGCTGTTTGCATAGTGTTTGTGTAGTGATAGAAACTCTTCCTGTTGCCTTTTATTCCCACACCAACCCCAATTAATAAGTTTTAACATTTCTGACACCAACCATAATGATCAGATAATGCTCCCAAATTTTAATTTCATAGACTGTCTCTGCTTCCCAGAACCCCATCACTTCTGCACTGACTACTCAATACCATTTAACCCTTGCCTGCTACTTCTGCATTTACATTTGGGTTGTTATTTCCCTTCCACAATATTTCTAGTTTAAAACCTTGTCCCTATCTTCTTGCTCCACTCCAAATTTTCAGGGAGACTGCTTATCCATTTGGTTTATGCACCCAAACCATAACAGCCCTTTTTCAGTAAGTGCTCAAAGCTGGTCTGTGCCCTTTTACATTATCTTGAGTTCTGAAAACCTTATCCTTACTCTAACAAAGTGACATAGCATCTTTTCCTCACAGTGATCTTACAGGTAATTCCGCAGAGGATATTTTAGCTGCTGAATTGAATATGCCAGGTCATGATCACAGTTTTTCAGTGTGATCTCTAGTTCAGTTAAAATCCTCAGAATTAATATGAGGAAAAGGAGTACATTTGGAAAGTTCATTCTAGTTTTGAAGAATAAGCATGGTTAGCAGCAGATCTCAGGAATAAACAAATCTTCTAAGCATGTGATTTGTGAAGGATGCAGATAATTTGATCTTGAAGTAGAAAGATTCCTTGCTGATCTGCTGAAGAGTCACTGTTACTGGTCTTCATGCATGTGGATGCAGAGATACTTTGAAAATGTGACTCCAAATTCTTTGAAAATCTGCAGTATAATTTTAGGGCCTGAATTTTTAGAAACAAACATGCATCCATACCTTTCTGGATCTGCCTGCACTCTCACAGCCTTTGCTATTTCAAAGTCACTAATGTCTAACATGCTGTACTTTCTTCTCCTTCTGACCTCAGCTTTAACTACTGAACTCTAATAATATGGAAAAATATCACAGGTGCTGTTGGAGTATTTTTATTGAGGTAGCAAAGGAGAACTGGTCTAATATGACACCAAGAAAAGTATTAGCTTTTGTGATCTGGAATATATGAGGAAATCATAAGTTAGTACCTCTTAGTTAAGGGGAACCTCAAATTATGTTAATAACAAACAAAGCACCTATCAGATTAAATAATCAGAAGGATACAAGTGGGACCTTTTTTTGTACCTTTGCAAAGTGAGCCACCCCTTCCTTTGTACGTGCATTGCATTCTCTGTCTTTTTATAAAGCCACCCAAAGCAGAGACACTCTTAATCCACACATCCAACTTCCCCAGATGAGAAATTCCCATTTCTCAGCAGCCTACCAACTATCATGTTAATATATGTTAAAAAAGGTCGACTTTTTCTGTAAAGAGCAAGTGACAAAAGTGACAAGACTTGGCCTAAGGATCAGTAGCTGGCTGCTCAGTACCTTAGAGCACCAGGACCCTGCTGCTCCTGCTGCAGGGTAGAGCTTTCATATGTTCCAGCTGGACAGGCTGGCCACCTGCTCTCACTCAGCTTTCTTAGGGTTTGCATCCACATCAGTAGCTCCTTGCCCAGCGGCATGTCAGCTTCCATCCTTCTCTAGCACATCCTCCCTTTCAGGGGAAATATTTCTTTTCAAAGCCCAGTTTTCAACAGCGCACATCCATGCAAGGAAAGGCACCACAATATTTCAAAAGTTGAATCCTGACCTTCCACAGAGATACCAATGAAAGGAGAAGGCTGAACCAGGGAACGATGTCTGTGTCTCTGTTTGAAACATTAATCACTCAGCAGAGCAAAAAACTCAACCATTTAAATCAAAAGAGTTGAAGGCCCATGACATCTACAAACACAACTGTTTGGCTAGAATCCAGCACATGTCAACTTTGTGAACAACAATTCTTTCTCTGTAGAGTACTGGAAGTCCCTCCTGGCACTTAAAACCTCTAGAGTGTAGCTCCTGAAAGATTTTCAGATCATGGCTATACAGCAGCAACTGTGTCCTAAACTAACCCTTCCTACTGTAGCTTAATCATGCCTTGTGGGAAGTGTGTCTTGCTGCACTCGTGATTTTACTTACTTTTAATTTTTCTCTTCAAAGTTACTTTTACCAAGAGTCCAGTTCATTACGTGAAACTATGTACAGAAGTGCAGAGAACTCCAGTTGTGCTACACAACTAAATTACTGGTCTGACTGTGCTAATCACTGGGTAAAATCATAAAGCCTGTGTGATACAGCTCAGGTATGATTGTTTTTTCTCATTCTAAAAACCTATATCATTATGCAGATTTGTTTTGCACTATAAATGCCAGTAATTTCATGTGGATTTTGTGCACCTTCCAGTCCCTATTATTAAACTTATCCAGTGCATTACATAGGAAGACATAACCATATCCCAGTGTGTTGATTTCCTGGTTCAGCAAATAAATCAAAATTAAACAAATATTATTATTAACAAATCCTGTTATTTTAATTAGAGCCTTTGTACAAGATCAGGTTCTGCCTTTTGAAATTAAAGAACTAGTAATTAATCTGAAAACTACATTAGAGGTATTTAGCTCTACACTGTAAGGACTATTTTTTTTCATAAAGACATTGGTGATCCATGTTAGGTGAATGGTTGAAACCAATTATATTAGAGGTGTTTTCAAACCTAAATGATTCTATTATTCTAGGTAAATAATAGTGGACAAGGATCTGGTTTGGTAATGATTATATGGCCAATTCTCAGGAAAAGATGGGTTCTTTCCTTAGGCAATAGATATATGCCTGTATTCCTTTAAGTCTTCATATCCCTGATCTGTTTCATAAAACTGTGTTTTCTATCCTAAATCAACATTATCATTAAGACTAGGAAATTATGCCTTAAAAAGTCACCAAGGAAAAAATTCCTCAAAGTCAATACAGATTCCTAACTACCTTTCATTACTATCCCTTGGCTGGAGCCTCCTTAAAATTACACAATTGGTGGTCATGAGGTCCCACATCCAGTGGTACCAAATAAAGCAGTGACCAGAATCAAATTAATTATGCACTGATGTAGCAAAGTCTTCAATAATGCCTCAGGATAAGTTGCTAGTTTGAGCTCATAGACTTAAAAAAAAATTAATCTCCTGATGTAATACTTAGTTCCTACCAAAATCAGCCAGTTTTTCAGAAAAACAGATCAATCCACAGCCCACGTTAAGTCAGACATTGTCAAAAGCCATTTCTCTGAAAAATTTAGGCCAAGCCAGTGAAGACCCTAACCAGTACACCATCCTGACTATTCTTTTCCCCTGCCTGCAATATCACCTCCAGAGAGGCAAAACTTTTAGGTTTGCATGGCACTGTCTGCACTTCCCCTCTCCTGCTGTGATCCTGTCTGCTTCCAGTACCAGATGTTTTGTTTTTGAGAAAACACCAGTCCCCAGCCCTAGTAAGCCACAGGATTACCTTTTTTTCCATTCTGCAGTGAGACACAGGCTGTACAGAACTTACTTCACTCACCCATCTCACATGGGTGCAATCCCTGCGCTGCAATCCCACCACTGTGAGGACAGGGTGACACTGTGCAGAGACAGACCCTAAGCTGCTTTGAAAGCCTCACACAGCTCTTTGTACTTGTATTGACCTGAAGCTCTGCAAGCTTTGAGTTCTGGCCAGCACAAAAGGTACAGTCACACAGAAAAACAGCCAGCAGCACCCATGGCTGGGCTCTTTCAGCTTGAGACCAAAGCTGCAATAAATAAGGTCTGACTTAGCAGTTCTCTGTCCTTCCTAGCCCATGCTCTGAGGAAGTATCACTTTCAAAATACTTTGTCAGAGCAGATTAAGCATGCTTCTGCTGAAAAGAGAAATCTTGAAATTAGATGTTCAGATGTATCAGGCTAGTCAGATGATTTGTTTCTTTGGTAAACACTTTTTATACCTTGCAATTTGAGGTTTCCCCTTGCACAGGAGAAGTGGTTAATAATTTCTAATTGTTTTCAATGCCAAAATAATTTCAAAGTGCTGCACATCCTTATTTTCTACCAGCTCTTTCCAAAATAACACTACTGATTTTGGATCAAGAGCCTGTATTTTGCTTTAAAAGGAGTTTATAGCAGAAAATTGGGAACACCAGGAAGCTGGTATGTAGACTGTGTTTGAAAGGGGAACTATAACATCCATGTGATGCTTGACATTTTGGCTGGATGTATCAAATTAATCACAATAAAAAATAAAGTTATCTCCATCTCCAAAAGCAGCAAAACAGCTTTTCTCTGTCTTATTTTGCTAAGCTACTCTGCTTTTTAAAAATCACAACTTACTTGCTGCTTAGGGCTCCATTATGATGACATTTTCCAGCTGTGTACTCTCCTTGCTGTTCTTTACCATTCCTACACCATTTCAGTAAGCAGGAACACTTTGCACTGTAGTTAAGTACCTTTGCAGCAAGTGCTTGGGGTGATTTCTTACATTTAGTCATAAAGCAAAGGGGATTGGAAATTGGTGCTTTGTCACCTTCAGGAGTTACAGATTGTTTTAAGTTATCAACATAAGGCATTAGTTGCTCTGACTAGAGAGAAAATTAGATTAATCCCTATTACATTTTTTGTCATCTTACAGTATATTCTCAGCTGATGCCATCTCACTTTACTCTGTCCCTATTTGTTTTTTTGGAGTGCTTTTCTCCCATATCTTTTCATGGTCCTGCCTTGTACCTAGTCAGAATCAGCCCCCTGCTCAATCTCTTTCATGAAACAGAAATTCTCATTCATGGCAGTTCTTACAGTTTCATTCCCCATGATCAGTGATGCTTGTCCCAAAGCCAAGAGTTTTGGATGTTTTTTCTATACAGAAAAATACAATCAAATGAAATAAGAGAACGGTTCTACTTTTCAAACTCCCATTTCTATTCTTCAAAAGCATGTGGAAGGAGAAGAGTTTCAAAACACAAGTACCATAATCATATGTCCACATATGCATTTCTTTGCTGTCTTTGTACAACAGTAAGTCATAAAGAGACTTTCTCCTCTATCTTTTGATTTTTTTGGTCTCTGAGTAACTCTGACATTGACACTTGTCACAGCATCTGCCCAGCGCCAGGCCTGGTCCCTACCACAGGAGAAAAGAAGAAGGGTGGTTGTAAGCCCCTCTGCTGGTATCCGATGTTTTCATCAACCTGCACAGGCTTTATTTCTCACCTGGGCCATTTCCAGAAGGAGGAGCAGTGAATATTACATTCTGAGTTCACAAGAAGCAGAAAGCGTTCAGCCCTGAATGACTGAAATTACTGGACTTAGAGTCTCTCTAACCCAGTTATTCATTTAACATGAAAAACCTGATGTTTTCTGAAAAGATAGAATAGAAATAGGAACACCAGTGGGAGATATCCAATGTCCAACTTGATCACAACACTCTCCTCTTTCCTGTAGTATTTGACAGGAACAAGAAGACTGTGACTGGTCACAGTGCAGATACACTGTCCTTCTTGTGATTTACTGTGTTAACAAATCTGGGTTAGACGATAAATGCTGGCATGATATGATACAATATAATGATATCACTGATTACAAAATCAAGGTGAAACATCCATCTGAGGGATTCTGTTTTGTTTACCCTGTCCCTAATCAGTCCTTGAAGTTAATCCAGTTTCACTTCAGCAGTATGTCTTCCAAAACATCTCTAAAATAATCATAAGGTGTTTTTCTAACATCAGATAATGACACAAAACATCCAAAAATGGTACTGAATGTTCTTCAAATTTATAACTGCAAATCACTGCTATCCTTTTGATAAGGTGACATCAGAGTATGCTTGCAAAGAATAAATAGCTGTTCTCACTGACTTTTTAGAAGACTATCTGTGGTTTTATTAGATCCATATTTGTTATGACAATGGCACCAGATCATCTTCTGATTGTCCTGGGACAGATGATGACAACTCCTAGATTTTAAAACTGCTGTCCATATAGTATGTCACATAATGCCTCTGGAAAAGAAAAGGAACAAAATCAATTGTGAAAATCAAGAGAAAATATTTCATACCTGAAGATAAGTCATGCGCCCAAACCAGCTGTTCTGCTCACTCACCTCTGCTGAAGAAAGCATCTTACTGGTTTTAAAACCTATGAAGAGCATTTGGAAGTGACTGGTACAGACCTCAGTATCCCTGAGGAATGTTGCTGTGTAAATCAGGATATTGAGGGGCTCCAAACATAGGTTTTCTGATGGATTTTTCTGGCCTGTGGCAGCTACCATGGGCAGACTGTAAATGAGCTACTTCCTCTCCAGAATGTGTCAGACACCTCAAACTCTGCCTCAGGGCAGGTGAATTATCAGTAACCAGATCCCTGGTCTTCCACATACACCCTGATCTGGGGTTGCTGTTTCTGATACTCACCACAGTGAAGGGAATTGTTAGAGATTCCAAGCTAATCTAGTAACTAGGAGTTACAAGCAGGACACAGAGGGCTGTTTAGTGGGGGTTGTTAAGCATTTTCCTCCTGCAGTTTAAGTAAAAGGGGCTGAGCTTCCTTGTAAAATCAGGTTTGCCTTTGCCAACAGACACATGGGCATAGGGCTTTGTGAGAGCAACAGCTTCAAAGCACTAAGTGAATAAAAAGGATTTAGGATGGTTCCTAAAATACTGCCAGAAAGGTCTGATGGCTAGGCCAAGGCTGTTCCTTGGGAGACCAAAGCTCATTACTTGCACCCCCTGTGCCCCATCTCACAGGAGAACTTTCTATTTCTGTGCTCAGCAGCATCAGTGGAGACCCAGAAATAGAGTTTGCTAATTCAGGGCAGTGTGGGGCTAGGGTGGAATGAATGAAGATTGAAGTCCTGTGGCTACAAGGGAAGTATTATCCATGAGCATTGTAGTTTGATCCTTTCAGCAGCAAGGATGCTCACTGGGTTGCTGGAGAAGGTCGATTCATAGTCATAATCAGAGAGGATGCCAGAGGTGATGTTGCATTCCACTGTGGGCAGCAGCAAAGAGTTATTTTAATAATGGATGGTCAGGAACTAAATTAATCCAAACGAGGCAAACATTGTGTCTGAGAACCATTTATTGATAACAAAAAGACAAAACAAAAAGGATTTACTCTACTAAAGAGGGCTAGGGAAGACAGATTAAGAGGAAGAAAAATGGGAGAGAGGGAGAGAGAGAGAGGAGACAAAGGGAAAAAGGGGATGTTATCTCCAGAGGTTGGGGAGTGCCCTCGATGTCCCGAGGGGCTACACACACTGCCTGCCTGTGGATAGCTCCTGCAGCGGCAGGACACGAGGTGAGGGAGGATCCAACAGGAGGTCCAGAAGCCTGGGCAGGGTTGTGGCAAAAATCACAGGTGGGCAGGCTGGGTTGGATGAAGGTGGCCCAGGCAGGGATGCACAGATTAAGCAGGAAAGGCAGGACAGATGTGAGGGTGAGTAAGATCCAGCAAGGGTGGGAGAGCCAAAAGGTCAGCTGGGGCCAGGGAAAAAGTGTAAGCCTCAAGAAGTCCCCAAAAAGACAAAAGGCAAAGGATAGAACAGACCCCAAAGAGCCCCCGAGGCGTATGATGCATGTACTTTTTATGCCTCCAGGTCCTCCTGAAGTCTGCCTGCTGACAGGAGACCATTGGCCCAGTCCGATGTCTCAGTGCAGTCCATTGGGACAGACCTTTTTCCATCAATTCCAGTGTCTTTGCCTTTGGTGTTCCCTTGCTGACTGCCTGTCCCATGCGAGACATGAACTAGTGGCCAGGCAAAGTCTCCAGAGACAAGGCTTCCCCCCATCTTCTCCTGGCTGTCTCCTGGACATGGCACCTGTGCAACCCCTCCCGTGTGCCTCTGACAACCATTGCTGAGGCATAACAAAACTGAATTGGCTTCTCACAGGTGAACAGGGACAGCAGCCCTTGTAGCTGTCACCAAGTGATGGGTTTGACCTTGCTGGTGCAAAGGCAAAAGACTGTCAGGAACAGAAATGAGCAGACTGGAAGATTAGGCCATGCTTTTAAGGAGATCCATGGAGGACAGCACAGAAATTCTCCTCAACAGTTCTCCTGTTTTTCTCCTGCCAGGAAAGAGAGCATGTAGGATTAAACCTTAAAAAGAAAAGATCAGAAAAGGCTGAGTCAGCGAAGATATAATTTCAGAGCCATTTTTTTTTTTTTTTTCATTGTGGACATAGCCCCTGAGTTTTGAGGCCTCTTCCTCCTTTACAGGGGAATGGTCACTGAGTCTAGACTCAGGGTCTTGGCCATCCCTGGTTGTAGATTGTAAGGACAGTCAGGTTTTCAATCAAGGAGATGCATGGGCACATGATCTAGCAATTCCTTTGTGATCAATGGCTATTAGTTCTACTGTCTCACAAAAGGAGGCAACAGCCTTTATCATGTCTCCAGCTAGAGATGTGAAAGACCAGTAGATCTGTCAGTCATTACTATATTTTTCCTCCACTTTCACTGTTGTCTCTTCAGGATTGGCAAAATCCAGCCTTAGAGCAGCCCTGGGAATTTCCAGGACTTTGAGCACTATGTCCTCCATCCTTACTTTCCAATGAAGACTTCAGTGTACCTTGAGCAGGAGCACCCTACTCCTCCCCTCAAAATGCAGATGACACATCTCCAGCCTCTTCCTTGCCTACCACAGGCAAAACCATAAGATATCTTTCTTTATGGGTCCCTGGCTCCCCTCTGGTTCCCAGTCTGTTCTGGAGAGAACTGTTTTCTATTTAATAGCTTTTCTATACAGCACTTTCCTGACATCTCTTCTTGGGTTTACAGCATAAAAAAACCTGGGAGCTTCAATTCCTCTGCTAATCATTGGCTAGGATCTTGAGTCAGATATTATCCAGTTGTTTTCAAGTTTAATCAAGTGACGAATTTTCCTAGGATATGTGAAAAATCCTAGCTAAAGCCATTTTAAATTGACTATTTCAAGCCTTTGAAGTCTGGTGGTATCAAAATGCATACAGCTTAAGGAAGTTATTTACTGACTCATGGCAGTAATTAAACCAACAATATCACCACTACTGCGTTTCTGTTACATGACACATGTAACAACTTCCATTAAACCTGGTTTGCTCTGCTTCTGCCTGCTTGTTGGCTCTCCTCTCTATGAATAAGTGCAACAGAGACCTTTAAATTCATCTCACCCTTAGGACTGTTCTTCTAATCTAGATACATATTTCATTTTGTCATGAAAAGCCATACCTCTTGAAGCAATTGCAACCTTGTTTTCAGGAAGGCCTTAGAATCTCATTATTGTAGATTTTTGCTCCTGAAGCTTTTTGCTGCTGGAATAGTGGGATTCGGTATTAAGAAACACAGGCAGAACAAAACATGCTTTGGAGCTTTGATTTAATTTTTTTTTTTCTTTTCCTTCAAGCTGTGGGAGGGAAGGCTGTGGGTTGCAGGAGGCTGCAGTCTGGGGCAGTGTGATGTGCTCTCCCACACTGCACCATTATGTCAGCCAACAGAAATGCTCCCTGGTATTTTGCCACTGAAGCCTTCAAATGTCAATACCCCTGTGGGTAATTCTGCTTTACACTCCAGCACATAACCCTCAGTCCTGGCATGAGGAAGAGGTACAGCCACTTAGGAGATGTGGCTTCAAGCCTCAGTTCTGGATTTCAAGATACTGTTTTTTTTCCTGCACAGCAGATTTAAATTTAACATTCAAGGAGGCTGTAGTGTACCTTCATAGGAACTAGAAGTAGTGGTCTTGAGAGCTAAGAAGGGTAATGAGAAATATGCCTAACCACGTGGAGCAGTTGTAGGGCAAAGGTGGGGAATTGGTGACACTTTTTGAAGGGATCCAGAGGCACCATGATGGCAGCATCTCCCTCCAACACCTCTGCTGGTATCATGGAAGACTGGGAATGCTGGTGTTCAGTGGGTTTTGTCAGCTCAGCTTCTCACTGTCCTGGCAGCAGGCACAAAGGTGCTCTTACTGTGAGGCCCTACACTCCTCTTCAGGGACAAAAACCAAACAGTTTTCACCTTCCATGTGTCCTAAGCCTTCCCTCACAGGAGAGAAGGGAGCTGAACAGATACACAACTCAAATACTCCACTGCAACAGACCATAAAGAGAGTGTTCAGATTTCATGTAGTGCTTCCAAAGGCAGATCTCGGGGCATGGCCAAGGAATATTATGTGTTCTTGTATTTCCCCCCACTTAATCAAGTCCTCCTTTTGCTTGCAGCTCAGTATTTCGCTAGCATCATGGTCATCGTTGGTCTGTCTGTGGTGGTAACAGTGCTGGTTCTGCAGTTTCACCATCATGACCCCCAAGCAGGAAAGATGCCCAAATGGGTAAGCAGCTTTGGTGATAAATATCCAGGAGGTTACTACTGAAAGAAAATTAAATTATCTACAAACTACAGTAAACTTGTTATAGGTGAGAGGCAGAATTTATTTTCCATTGCTCTGAAGAGTTCGTTACAAACAGCATAGTTAATGCTTGTGTTTGCAATTGATGGAGAAGAACAAGGAAACTAAATGTGCTTTCCCAACCAGTTCCTCTGATTCTCCATTAAAAATAGTTTCTTCTATTTGGCCTTTGGCTTCAACCTTATGATGGAGTGGTTGAGTCATTACAAAGTTATCACATTTACCACCTACTTTGCAAACCTTTAATTTCTTATCCAGCAGACACCAGTACTGACAGAATGTGCTAAACAAATGCTGGTCTCCACTGGGCAATTTGTCTGCTGCCATCTGATCTCTTCCCAGTGTATTAACATGTGGACCCTCTTTTTTAATGCAGCAGCAGGCTTTGTCAGCTCAGTAAGGTCTGGCACCAATGCCAGCTAGCTTTCAAATTGAATGTTTCCTTTAGATTTTCAAGTTAAAAGAAAATTATGTTTTTTCTAATAGATTTTAGAATAGGCAAGGTATGCTTTTGTTAACAGAATGAAAAGGGAAAAAAGCAGAAGAAGATAGTCACAGTCATCTATCTAGCACCCTGTTTGTAGGAGTCCAGTTGTACAACATCCTCTGATATCTTGTTCAGCACATTTTTCATGCTACACAATTACCCTGACATTTCTCAATTATTTCCCAAAAGTGCTGTATGATTAAAAAAACCTCTTACTTTCAAGGTACCAGATGATTCTGGATGAACCTGCTTGTAGGCAAAACCTGTGGGCACAAATCTGGAAAACATGCTTCAGATGTCTTCATGGACAGAATCTGCAGCAGTATAACAGAACCCATTTGATTGCTTTTTGAGGAGCCCAGACACAAAGGCTCATGTTAGTCCTCCTCACAGGCCCTTCAAGTCAGCTCTTGCTCTCTACCAGTCTCATGTTTTCTTGGCTGGAAACAAAGCGTGGCAAATTCTCATTCAGGAGAAAGCTTGTTCAGTGGCCTGACAGCTGAACTGGCATACATTACAAAACATGCCATCAGGAAGCAAAAACTGTGGAAAGCATTAGTGGGAAGTGCAGATGATATGCTGTGGAAGGTATAGACCAGACAAGCTGACAGGGCTGAGGGATCTCAGGAGGAAAAGAGCGAATGCCAAGTGTGTAGGGAAGAGGCTGACACCACAAAAGTAGGCACTTTACCCTACAAGCCATGGCCAAGGCTCAGTTGTTAGAATTCATGATCATCTCTATTCTTTTTGTTGTTGTTTTGGGGTTTTTGGGGTTTTTTTTTCAGTTTTGCCTGTCCACCTATGTCATGTGTTTCTTACAGAGACACCTTGAATGACCTTTGCTCACTAAAAAAAAAAAAAAAAAAAAATTTGAATTGAAGAAGTAATTTAAGAAAGAAGAAATTTTTTCTGCATTACATTTTTCTGCCTTTCCAGTATCAGCTGCTGCCCTTACCATTTACTTACTTCCCACAATGTTCTCTTCATGCCAGGCCTCAGTTTATTGCAAACTCTAGCCCTGATTAATTGGATATTGTTACAGGATTGTTCTCACCTCCTGCTTAAATGGATTTGCCTGCTGGAGTCAGTTGCAGCAGGAGGCATTGGACAATTGGGCATGTGTGGGAGCTTCTGCAGACCCAGAAGATTTGAATGGATGCATTTCCTAAACACAGCTGCTTTCTAAACCATTTACTGTAGAGCAGTTTATTTTCCCTTCCTGTCTCTCAAGGGATCTGTCCTTGCACTTTGCAACAAAAGAGGGAGGAGAGGGCCTGTTAGTGTTTATCCTCTCTGTAGGTATTCACTTTCCTTATTCCACTGCTTAGAATTGTGCCTTCCTTTCTATTAATCTTTGATGACTTACAAACAAGTTTCTTCCATGAGAGGAATTTAAATCCAAGGTGTTCAGTCAGGGCATTTGTTGGCCACTCAGTTGAGAAATGAAAGCTGTTGGCTGATGGACACTTTTGATAATGTCTGCTGAGCTAGCATGGAAAAAAAACACTAAAGAAGGCCCAGCTAAGGAGGTGTTTGGGAGTGGATAACATCAGGTATGGACTACAGCTCAACTGACCTTTCTCTGCTGACAGCCAAGACTTTGTGGGAAAAAGCAAGAGACTAATGACACTTTGTTGTGCCTAAGACAGGTTTGTTATGTTTCAGGATTTTCTTTTGATATACTTAAGACCTGGACATGCACAGTTCTGCTCAGGTGCAGATGTCACTTATCAAGAGAGCTTTAATTGGAGACTCTCTGCTCTGGATTAGGCCAGGCTGGTGGCTGTGATGGAAGCTAGCAGTACAGTTGTATTATAGCTAGGATAGACTCACAGAAGGGTTGTTGACCTCTGAAGACATCTGTACCTGTGTACTTCCTTCATAGAAATCCATATATGACAATGCAGGTGAGAGTACAGATTCATATTATCATACTCAGCTGTTATCCAAAAACCTGTATGGTGCAGCTGTCTCTTGAATTAATTGGTATGATAAAAACAGATTGATGTCTGAGTGTCTGTCTTTTCAAGGAAATAGGGCATTTGAAATCCAAGCTAATTAAAAGCTGTGTTACTGTCTTCTGGGTATTTATTTTTCTATGGGAAAAGGGTTTGACTGTAGTTATAAATGTAATTTCCCTAAGGAAAAAAAACTCTGTCTTGAAGGAAAAAGCATCATTGCTATGTATAAGTGCTTTTTCTCCTCACATCTCCTTTCAGAGTTAAGGCAGACATATTAACATTTTCTAATAAGGTAATTTGTCTAAGTGTTTTGTAATTTCACAGTCCTAGAGAATTAACTTCTCTCTCCCCTTTGCAACTGACACTGTTGACACATTGCTAGCAATTAAGACCTTTATTTTGTTCCATGTTGTCCCATTTTGTTTCCATGAGCAGTCTGAGCACGTTATAATTAAGTAAATTCAATTAAAGGCAGAATCAGTTTTTTAGGCTGCAACGCTATGGGTAACTATTTGTTTGTGGGAACTATGGGGAAAATAATGAAATATTTAAAGCAAAATAATATGAATAATGGAAAAGAACCTTTCAGGAACTTCATAGTTTAAATCTATCTGGCACCTAAGTACCACACAGCCACTTGCTCGCATCCTAGCTCCCTTCCCTTGTGGTGGTGAGAATAAGATAAAAACTCCAGCACTTTGTGGGTTGAGAGAAGAACAATTGTGTAATTTAAACAGAATACAATGTAATAATATGAATAATATTAATTATAGTAATGAGTAACAATAATAAAAAAAATAATAGCAGCAAGGATGAGAGTAATAAAATGCAAGAGAAACAAGTGATGCACAATGCAATTGCTCACCACCTGCTGACTGATGCACAGCCTGTTTTTGAGAAGCAATTGACAGCCTCCAACCAACTCCCCATGCTGTATATACTTTTGGAAGATCCCTTTGGCTAGTTCAGGTCAGCTGTCCTGGCCATGCTTCCTCATGGCATTGTGTGCACCTACTCACTGGCAGAGCACAAGAAACTGAAAAGTCCCTAATTCAGGGTAATTCCAACAACCAAAGCATCAGTATTTTATCAACATTATTCTCATACTGAATCTAAAACAGCACATTGTACCAGCTACTAGGAAAAAAATTAACTCTATTCCAGCCAAAACCATGACAATGATGAAGAACAAAAAATTTGCTAGTGGGAGAGAAGCAATGTGGCTCACAGAAAATGGTACAGGATTGTGACATTGCAGAATTAAAAAATTGTGTAACTGCTTTTCACTGGTCATTGGTTTTGGCTATTATTATTATTTATTATTATTATTATTCCTATCTGTGATTACTAAGGCTTCCTCCTTTCTGAAATGATGCTTGTCATTACAGCAGTAACTCCAAGTGCTAGATGTAATTTCCCCATTCCTGTATCTGTACTGTGCAAACACAGGAGTCAACTTTTCCTGCATCTAAAACAGCTTTGGAGGCAAAGTGTGGTCCCAAGTCAAACACAACCAAAGTAACAGGAGCAGGATTACACAGGGAATCCTTGTGAGTAAAGGCTCAAAAGGAAAACCAGAGGCCACATCTGTTTCCTCCTTGATGTCAGATTATTTGGCTTGCAGCCAAATTTATTTGGTTTGCAGTCATCAAAGAGGCCTATCTGCATGGAGGGTCCCTCTCAAGCACATTGTGAATGCCATTTTTGTATGCATAACACCTGGAGGATCTTATCATTACACAGTTTTGCAAATTTAGTTTTCTGGTCTTCGCACAAGAACCTTACTGAATCACAGATTTTTCCTGCCTTTCACAGTTAACAATGCTACCAGTAGGAATTCTAGCTGGCTCAGGCACAGACTCAAACCAAATATCTGAAGGTCAGTTCACTGGAAAAAAAAATTCTGGAAGCACTCTCAGGAGTTAGCTCACTTAATGACCTTGACAAGAAACATATGAGGCACAATCTGCTGTGTGCACATTAGAGCATCTCATGATGCACCAGCACACAGGGAAATGACAGCAGTAAGCAGCAGCACTTAGATTCTGAGCTGCTAAATGTAATTGATTTACTCTTTTGAAAAAAAAAAGCCTGCTGTATTACATGGTTGAACTCCTCATAAGGGTATAAAATAGCTGTCAAAAAAAAAACCACGAAAACCCAACCAAGGCATTTTATTTAGATGTAAACAATAGCAATGGGCAATGGGAAATGTTCTAGAATGTGTTGTAGAGGGATTTTTTTCAGCAAAATGTACACATTGGCCCCCCAAAATATTTAACTGTCTTTCCTTAAAATCTGGGAAATGTTTCAAAACTGTACAGCCAATTTCGTGCTATCTGCTCAATTGCAGAGATCTCAGAGTAAAACTGGGTCTCCAAGGACCATTTTGTGAAGTAATATTTTATATTTCTTTACATCTCAAGTGGCCATTGAAAACCCCTGTGTTCAAGGGAGATCCAAAAAAGGGCTATTCGTGGTAAAAAGTTAGACCATCAAAGAAACATTTTGAAAGCAGATATCTGGAGAAACAAGATCCATCAGTATTTCTAAGAAACTGTGCAGACTGACAATAATAGCCACAAAAACTTTTAAAATGCTGAAGAGCATCCTGCATTTCTTCCACGGTTAACTCTCTTCCAGGTTCGTGTCGTCCTGCTGAACTGGTGCGCTTGGTTTTTACGAATGAAAAAACCTGGGGAAAACATAAAGCCCCTCTCCTGCAAGTACAGCTACTCCAAGCAGCAGCTGAGTGTGAACAGCCTGGACGTGAACGCCCTGCCCGGGCACCAGCCCAGCAATGGCAACTCCATCTACAGCTACCGCGGCGTGGAGAGCCCGTGCTGCCCGCAGCAGAACGACCTGGGCAGCAAGGCAGGGAAGGTGACCTGCCCCTCGGCAGAAGACATCGAGCTTGTGCAAAAGAAAGCTCTAATGGACACCCTTCCAGTGATGGTGAAAATCCTGGAGGAAGTCCAGTTCATAGCCATGCGGTTCAGGAAGCAAGACGAGGGTGAAGAGGTCTGCAGTGAGTGGAAGTTTGCAGCTGCTGTCATAGACAGATTATGTCTGGTTGCATTTACCCTCTTTGCCATCGTTTGCACATTTACAATACTCATGTCTGCTCCAAATTTTATAGAAGCTGTTTCAAAGGATTTTGCATAAGGTTTTCAAAGGTGAGCATGACAATAAAAAAGTGAATATTGCCAGTAATTTTACTAGATAATTTAACTCAAATAGAGAAGTGTACTTATATGTGCAAACATACACAGAAGGGGATTAAAATAATTTCAGGACATAATTATTCCTGATGTTAGTGATTGTAGTTACTGAATAGTTAATATATTGAACTCCATTTTTCATAGTCTAGTGCCACATGTAATTATGTCATAATCTGTGATAAGTGATAGACAAGAATTCTATACATTACAATACTATAATATATTTATTTCAAGTTAACACTAGTATCAAAGGGTTACTTTGAATTTGTGAACTTTTGTATATTGTTAATTTAAATGACCATTGAAGACTATAATTTTTCCATCATTTTATTGTTTTCAGTATATCCGTGTTTTATAATTACTGTTTGGTGTGGCTGTGACATGCACTTCTCAGATTTGAAAGATGTATCTCCACAGTCTCATGATGCTGTACATTGTATTTATGAAAATAAACTGTCATCATATTACCTCAAGCTAACATGATGACTGGAATGCTTCCTTGGTAAATTTGTCAGGAATGTATCTTTCTAGAAAATCACTTTGTTGTTGTTTTTTCTTTCTTTCTTTTTTTTTTTTTTAATTTATTTATTATTTTTATTAGGAAATATTGGTTGTGACATTGGAAAGAAAATTCTTTCTCCTTGCTGGCAATCATATATGTAATTTACTTGCTAAACTGTTTCTGTCACCTTGAAAATCTACTTAATTTAAATATCACTGCTCTCTTGGAACACAGTTGCCAACCTAATACTGACTAACTCTGTACAATTAGGGCAGAATCTTGTGGCTCCATAATATCTAGGAAATGGTCCACAGATTTAATTTGGCTCAGATTTCCTATCTAGTCTATAACAACAAAGTAGTATTTTTTTGAAAATTCTATTAGTACAGTTTCCTTTCTGTGTGGTCACTAGGCTTTGTTAAAAGGGGTGCATAAAAGAGTAATTTTATTCTGCTCAGCTTTAATGTATCAATGTTTATTATCAATTTTCTGTCCCTAAATATTCTCTAATAGAATATGTATATGTTAATAAAACATAATTGAATGATACCACTTTCTGGAATACAGGGGGGGAAAGCACACTATTCTCAAT
Organism: Lonchura striata; assembly: GCF_050655825.1. Lineage (NCBI taxonomy): Eukaryota > Metazoa > Chordata > Aves > Passeriformes > Estrildidae > Lonchura > Lonchura striata. The sequence continues at coordinate 83,853,135 of NC_140740.1, read as the reverse complement.
AGCAGCTTTTTTCTACCCAGTACTGTAGGTGGGAATGACACCTTTGTTGCATGATTTTATTTTCCTTGCTGATCACAGTACAGCTACAAAAGAACATGGTCTGTTGTAGACACCTTTCCCTTTTGGAGTAAGACAACACTTCTATAAATGTTCACTAGAAAAAAACTAAGAATCTATTTTCATCTCTGGCTGACTTTCAACTTCCTGTTCTTCCAGAGTTAGTAAAAAATTAACATTTCCCCTGTTTGCATGATGGGATCCTACCCACCATCACAGTTGGAGAAAAAGAATATGATCATGATTTTACTCAACAGGAAGTACTTGCATTTAAAATGGATGGTGAAGATGGTAGTTCTACAGACTGAAGCAATATGCTGCTGTTTCTTTAAGGAAAAGATCCCTCAGCTTTTCCACTGTGCCCTTTATTAGGTGGTGATCATTGGTTTTAAACAGAGCCTTGGCTGTTTTGAATGTTAAATCCTTGCAGCAGTAAGATTAGAGCATCACAACCATAGATTTATTGTACTTCTTAGAGTTATGTTCAAAAAAGGACCTAAGGAAGTCAGCCTAGGAAGGTCCTGATTACAGTGACCTGTTTTATATTTCACAGTCTTCCTGGTTACTTCAGCTCCAGATACAGCTGCAAAGGTAACACTGGTAAAATCCCCTACTGAAAATTCATTTCCATATTTCAGAGAGATTTCTTCTTCATAGGAGCACTGGTGCTCTAAGTAACTCCAAGCTTGCAGGAGAAAACACCCTATATATTGTTATTTCTCCTATTTTGCTGCTTCTGCTTACAAAATTGTCCTTTCTGAGGTCAGAATATAATTCAGGAAGGTTTTTAGTAATAGAAAAACCTTAGTGAAGAGCAGAATTATTTTGGGGGTTTGGGCTAGCTATACCAGGCTCTTCTCTTGGACAGCAGCTGAAATACTAATTTCATTTTCCTGTTAGCTAAAAATCTAAATATCCAATTATTTCTGTAACTTGTGATGAAGGATACTAAATGAGCTTTAGAGAACTTGTTCAAGGACCACTAATATTTTTTGCTTAAAAAGCATTTTTGAAAGTGATTTTTAGTGACAGGATAAAAAAGGTAAAAGCTAATGTTAAAGCACACAGTCAAAATAACTTAGTGTCCTCATGCAAAGCATTATTCCTTTACATGAAATGAGTTGTTGTATAAGAGTATTTTTAACTCAATGCATAGACCTTAAGATCAGAAGGAGGATGGAAAACTATCTGAAAGCAACAGTGAAAAATTAGTTTAAATAACATTTTTTCATATATAAAAGTCAATGTAAATAAAAAAAATTTCATTTCTAGGCCATGACTTTGTACTGTTAGATTGTCAGGGCTGGATTGTCTCTTATAGATGTGTCCTAAAACTCAAATTGCAATTTACAACTCTTTACACTGGAGTGAAACTACTTACTGATAAAATTTTTCGGATCTCATATGAGGCAGATCCTTTTGCTATCCACTTAATACTTGGCCTTCTGAAAGGAAATAACATTGTTACACAAAATTTGTAGAACAAACTGTGTAAAATAGCACAGAAAAATGGTTACATAAAGAACCCTGCAGAATAAAGTGTGAACCAATCTGAGATTTTCCTGATAATTACAGTACCCTTGGAAAGACTGATGATTCACAGCTCTTTATGGCATCACCAGCTAGTGTCGTGGTGTATTTAAATCCAAGAGAAGGAAAAAATCCCAAGTTGATTGCAAAGGTTAAATGGCAACAAGAAAGTAACCCACAATATCCTTTCCAAAATCCAGGCACTTACAGAAATGTTACACGAGGAGTGGTGACCTTACTGTCCCCTGGTAACACAAAACATGAAAATAAAGGTCCCTGTGCACTTTATTTTGCTGAGGAGCACCTTATCTCCCAAAAGGCATCATAGATTTCTGCTATGAAGCTATTCTGCCCTGATTTATAATTCAAAAATAAACAATAGTTCATATAATCAAACGATCTTTACTTTTGACTCATTAATTATCTTAATATATCTAGATATACACATGAAAGTCTGTGGTTTTTTTGTTTGTTTGTTTGTTTGTTTTGTTTTGGTAGAACATTTTTGTCTTAAAGGTTTTCTAATTTATCTGCCACCATGAGAAATACAGCTGTGTAACTTCCAACAGTGAATATCAAGTATTTCTATATTACAGTAAGGTTGCATACTTCTTTCATTTGAAATTAACTTTTCAGTATTGATGACAATAAAGAAGTAGGGGATCATGATCTAAACCCATTATTCTGAATTACCAAGTGCCTAGGAAAAGAGGATGCCATAAATCAGAAGAAAGTTAATGAAGAACAGGACTAATCAGGGATTTTGGACAATAAGAATGTCAAATACTGAGAAATCTCCTAATACTGTGAAATCCCTACAGAAATAAATAAAGGCAAAATATTCAGGGTTTAAAGGCTGAAATTCCTTTTCTTTTGTGAGGTTCCTTTTGGCGGAATTTGGAACAAAAATTTAGAACTCTGTTAAACACTTGGTGAGGTTACATTTAGGTTAAGAGATTGGGCTGAGCAGTGATCCTCTGGCTGAAAGGTTTTCCAGAATTCCATACATCAGATTTCGATGCTAAACAAGGGTTTCTAGAGTGTTTTTTTCCCCTTAATGACAAAGATACTAAGGGAGAAAGGACATGCAGCATAGGAAACTCCAATTTTCAGTGCAGGTGAGAAAGCATGTGCTCAGAATGTTGCCTCCTTTTCTTTCTTGATGAACAATCTAGAGAACACAAAGGGCTCTGCACTGGTGAGAGTAGAAGAGCATCTTGGATTTATGCTTGATACTGCAGCTGTTAAAGCTGAACTCCATCACAACTTCAGATCCCTGACTCCTTGTCAAGTCTGTTACTCTTATAAATAATTCACACCGTTTTTCTCCTGTCCCAGTATGGGAGCAAGGGTGGCTGTGTCTCAAATGCTTTCTAAAGGTGCTTAACTTCCAATAACAGAGAATTCAGTTTCCCTGATAAATTATTGGCATATTTATTACTCCTTGTTAATATCTAGCATATAAATGATCTAGTCATCTCAGTAACTTGAAAAACCCACCTTTCATGTGACAAAGCAGAATTTCAGGATTGTTAGCTGATTAAAGATGAGTAAAAAATTATTTATGGTGATAATCGTGATCATTATGAGCAATCAAAGTCCTAATCATGGCACAGTTTTTTTAATATTGGGAATACCTTGATCATCCACAATTTTGGAAAAAAAAAGTTTGCTAGTGTCCTTCAACACATAGAGAATTTATTTTGTGAATGGAAGCCTCTGAGTTGTTACACAGGCTGTCAACACATTGGCCCTGTAGATTTTCATTTACTGGAGGGAATTGATGAAGAACTTCCCAAGTGATACATAGGTTTGACACAGACCAGATAGACTTGTCTGGCTGAAGGAAAAAATGTGTTGAACAAAAAAACCCCAACATAACAAAACAAAAAAAAAACCCCACCAAAACTCAAATACAATTAGAATGCAGAAAAAAAAAAACCTGAATACTAGTAAAAAACATACATTCATTCTGATGGCAAAATCTAAAAAGATATATTACAGAAAAAAAATGGGAAAATTTAATACTTTGGTTTTCAGAACACATGCTTAACTCATTCAGATATATCTGCTTTCATTTTTACATCCTTTTATGAGACAAAAGAAGATTTAAATTCCATATCAATGACAGGAATATGATACTCTGCCTTTAGGAGTATCCATTTCCTTATATAGAAAATTATTTTTGTTGAAATAACTTGCATGGTTATCCAACATATACAACATTCAGAAGGGGGAAGTATACATTAATTTTCTACATACACGGTACAGTGAGTTCTAATAAAAATAAACTTAAAGATCGTATCTGAGAAGTTCTAATAAAAATAAACTTAAAGATCGTATCTGAGATACTCTTGGCTTTCAGGCACATGACATTGTATTCCAAAAATTTTCAAACCACATTAATTATTAACACTCAATGATAGAACATAAAAATGGGAAGGCATCCTTAGAAATCTCAATATCCTCTAATTGTCTGCATCCCTCAAGGTTAAAGCTGTAAATTCAGCTGTTTTTGTCAACAAATAGCACTGGGAGTTTTTTTACACAGAAATTTCATGTCAAAAAAAAGGAATGAAAAATTTTTTCATTGAGAAAAAAGGATAAAAAGTGAAAGGAAAATGCAAAAAAATCTTCCTTATAATGTTTTGTGAAATTGTGGGGGAGAAAATATAGTCTTGGTGGTGTTTCAGGTAGAGATTTCTGACATCTATGAAGTGCAGCATTATAGTGGTGCAGACTGTGGTAGAAAAAGTGGGACAGATTTTAAACTACGAGAGTTAAATTAGATGTTGGAAAGAAATTCTTTACTGTGAGGGTGGTGAGGCACTGGAACAGGTTTCCCAGAGAAGCTGTGGATGCCCCATCCCTGGGAGTGTTCAAGGCCAGGTTGGATGGGGCTCTGAGCAACCTGGGATCGTGTGGGAGGGTTGGAACCAGATGATCTTTGAGGTCCCTTCCAAACCAAATCATTGTATGATCCTGTGATTCTATGGTTCAGTGATCATATATCAGTACACACTGATGCAGCTTTCACTCAGCAGAGGTTTAGATTTCATCTTTTGTGTATTCAAATGTTTGCTTTCCAACTCAGACAACTGAAGGTTCTGAACAGAAAAATGGAATTTAAGAGAAATCCTTACCTGTCACTGGCAGGTACCTGCTCTGGTTATGTGTGCTGGATGTTACACTTCCAGATCAGCTTCACAACTCTGCACTTCCAAGTCTCTGGACCAATAGATTCATTTGTGTAGATGAGGACTCTCCTGTGACTGTGTGCTGTGGTTTAACCCCAGACAGCAACCAAGCACCACACACAGTCATTCTCGCTCAATGACCCACCAGCAGGATGGACTGGGCAGAGAATCAGAAGGGTAAAAGCTGGCAAATTCACAGGGGGAGAATAATTCAGTTGCATAGGGAATGCAGAAGCTGCACACACAAGCAAAAACCCCAAAGAACTCATTCACCATTTCCCATGGGTAGGCAGGAGTTTCGCATCTCCAGGACAGCAGGGCCCTCACACCTCACAGTGACTTGGGATGACAAATGCCATCACTCCAAATGTCCCCTCCTTCCGTCTTCTTGCACGCAGCTTGGAATACTGAGCAGGATGTCTGATGGTCTGGAATATCTCTTTGGCCACTTTGGGTTCCTCCCCAGCCTCTCATGTACTCCCAGCTTCCTCACCAGCCTGGCAGTACAAAAGGCAGGGAAGGCCTTGGCTCTGTGCAAGCCCTGCTCAGCATCAACAAAAATGTCTTTATGTTATCAGCCCTGTGTTCAGCACAAATCCAAAACACAGCACCATACCTGACAGTGTGAAAAAACTAACCCTATCACATCCAAAACCAGCATATAGTGCTGTCATTATCCCAAGGACTTGCAGTCAAAAACCAAATCCCATGAACCAATAGAATATCCTCAGGACACAAACACCGAAAAGGACATAAAAAATTGAAAACAATCATTAAAATGTCACAGACAAGAAAAACCAACCAGAAACCCAGAACCCACTCAGCATAAAATATTGACATTCATGAAGGAAGAGATAAGGTCAAAGCCACACAGAACTCTAAAAACAGATGTACCAATATTATTCTGAATTTTATTCTCGTTAGAAATAATTCTGATTAAAAACTTTCACTAATTTTTATGATCTTTTGAGAAGACATATGAATAGTTGTTAGCAATTCATTTTTATTTGGATAGCACTGTTAGTTTGATTGTATAAAGAAAAATTACTGCTAAGCAAAAGCCACTTTATAGTCAATAGAAGAGTGATGCACAATTAACCTTTGCATCCCATAGTCTGTCAGACTGTGAGGACTATCCAAAATTACAGGTGTTGGCTCCCTTTTTCCTTTTATCTAGAGGAAATTAAAAGGAGACATCTTGACATGTGAACAACTAGCATCCATGTTCTGGAACTCTGTAGCAAATGTATTTCCATTTAGGGCATTGTTTTTTGTTTAGTTTGGAGGTGGTACTGCTGTTGCTGTTGGTGGTGGTGGTGTTGCTATGGGATTTTTGTTTGGCTGTTTAATTGGGTTTTTTTGTTTGTTTGTTTGTTTGGTTGGTTGGTTTTAATTTTGGATTGTTGATAGGGTTTTTATAACCTGTCAAAAATCCCTGTGGAAAAGCAAAACCAGGGAACAGAAAGATTTTTGGTGACTTTTTTGACCATGATACTACAAAATCAGAGTATTTTAATTTGCCAGTTTTAATACTGTATACTTAAACTGTACTTGGAAATTCATAGCTAAGTTCAGCCCATCTGAAACACACTTAAATTATGCATAGTGTGATGATGACATGTCCTTCTAGACCAGTGTCCAACTAAGAGGACCAACAGTTTCTATGACCTGATTATGCCTGCCTAAATTGAAATTCATCTCTACAGCTTTGCAGCTAGCAGTACTTGAGGAAATAAAAGACCATATATTATGTGTTGAGAAGAACTGAGAATATAAAACATGTTTATGCTTAATTTGAACAACTCCACATATGACCTGAGGATTTAAATAATGCATTTTCTCAGCACTCTGAATGCTGAGATACCTTGACTTCACAAAGAAGTCAGAGCTGAAGCACATTTTTTTGCCAGTTCAGAAAGCTTCCAATTTTATCATTATGTGCAACCAAATGTCAAAATCCTATTGCAAAATTATGTGATTATTACATAGCATGGGCATACAATAATGAGCAGAAGGAAGTGGAAGTGACAAAAAAGAATCTTCTGCATTAGTTATTGGGTGGATAAGATTCTGAACAGGAGAAACTGAAGGTTTTGAACTGTGCTAAATACATAATCTAAGCACTAGCTCAACTCCAAACGTAAAATTTGACATGCCCTATTTGTTAAAGTCCCTTGGGTGTTCTTTGAAGATGTGTCCACTGAACACTACCACTCTAGCAAACCTCTCCACTAAATTCCTGCTGCTGCTGAATTTAAAATGAACATGCTCTGGGACTAACTGTCGCAGCACACTCCCCACAAACAGATCTAAGGTCAGCAGAAAAGACTGCCAGAGATTCAGGTTCTCAGCAGGAGTTTTTTTTTAAAGGCAAGTAGTGTTTGTGGTAATGAGTAGGACACCTAGAGACTTAGTTCTCTCTAATTATGTTAAGATGTCCTCAGCCTTAATTGGAATACTGCTGCCAGAAACTCTCTAGACCACACACCCGGGAAAATGGCATTAAGCACATGATATTCAAAGTGGAACAGGAAACAATAGCTCCAGAGAGATCAGAGGGAGGAAGGGAATGACCCTATCTCAGAGACTGATGCAGTGCAATGACCTGGAAGGCTCATGCTGTGGAGGTGCTGACTACCACATATTCCACCAGGACTGTGTTTCAGCATATTCTCGCCACTGCCCAGAAGTCTTTGTCTTGAAGAATAGCAGCAAATTGCAACCAGATGTCCAGGAAAAGCCTCGACTAACAGACTTTTCAGTCAGCTGTGTGAATTTAAGATTTTAATTCCAAATTACCTTTGGAGAAAGGAATACAAAGGCAATTTTGGCCAGCCTTCTCTTTAATATCTCTGGACAGGTCTCCTAGTTAAAGCTGAGAAAGGTCAGGTTCAGCATTTGCCATCTAGAATGGCTGTCCTGAGGTGAATCTTGTACAAAGCTTCCTAAAGGTTTCAGAGCATATGCTGCACTGTCTGACAGAGCAGAAACCTGATTGTTTAGAAAACTACTATAGATGTTCTCCATCTCTTCTGACATACTCAAAAAATAAGCATTTCCTTTTCTGAGAGTTGTCCCTGAGTTCTAAAATCAAGACTTAAGAACATTGTCATAAAATCAGAATTGGATCACTTATCCCATACTCATAGTTGGTTTTTTGTAATTGCTTCCACAAGAAAATACCATGTGTTTTTTGCAACAATATAACAATCTCAGATTTTGATATTTTAGTATTTGAGGGAGTTTTTCAATAGCAAAAAGCAGTTAGATTTATACCATGAGCAAGATGGCCAAGTAAAAATTTAGGCTTTTGGAAGGGTCCATGACAAGCATCTGCAAAACAGTAAAGTTTCCTATGAAATTGTCAGATTTCAGTGGTGAGAGAGAGAAATAGATGCATTCGTAAGGAGAAATGTCTTTTCCACAGCTCCTGGTGATGAATGAAGACCATCTGACACAGAAACCAACTGATTTTCCAAATCCGAATAAGGCAAAAAATAAACCACCCATGTGTCCCTGCTCTTCTTCCATGGCTCTTAAAAGATGGAAAAAGAGGCAGTGTTTATTGTTAGATAGCAATTAAGTGTGTAATTTTGATTATTTTGGTGTAAAAATACTATAGTATAGTAGCTTTTGTAACTCCCATGGATACAACAAAAGAGCTTGGCTTTTGTCTCATTGGCCAACCATCAAAAAAATAGTTCCAGCTTTTTGTAGCTCATTTGCTACCACATTCTAGTAGTGTCTTCTTAGCAAGGTGACAATCACTTCTCCACTCAGACAGGCTGTGGAGTACTTCTCCACTGAGATAGTGTTTTTCCAGGTGACACAACTGAGTCTGTGTCATGGAGTTCCCTAACAGAAAAATGAAAGGAAACAGGGAATTTGTCCAGTGGCAGAAAGATCCATTCAGGGATTAGTCTTCAGCACAGGTATAATTTTGCCATAGTCTTCACCACTTTTAACAGACAGAAGGCAAATATTTTATTTCCCCTTCCCAGAAGTGCAATATATAAACATCCTTAGGGTAAGAATCACTGGTGTGTTCCCTGGTGCTTTCCTCTGCATCAGGAGGAAATCCCAGTCAGAGCCCTGTAGTACCTTGAGGCTGGATATAAAATTGCAGCAGAAACCTGACACAGGAGTATTTATCCATTGCACAGAGAACATTTGAAGTACAAGGCACATCTACTGAATATTTAGCAGTGGTTCACTGGCACCCATCAAGAGTCATAAGCACCCTTGTCTAAATCAGTTTATTCATAACCGAGCTCAACACCAATATCACCAAGTGTCTGTAAAACTTCCAAGGGGTACAAATGAAAGTGTCCTGATATGAAAATGCAACAAGAAATTATACATGTTTAAAAAGTGGTGATCTGAAATTAAACCTGGTATTCCACTCAGCCATTGTTTATAGATGTTCTCTGAGTTTATGAAATAGTTTCAGAAGTAAGGCTAGTGAATACTAGTGGTAGATGTCAATGAATTATTCTCTCCACAACATACAGAGAAGCAGAATAAATATATTCTTTTCTGACTGCAGTGCAGGAGTTGTGCACTTCTCTGTGTGTAGGTAACTCTGGAAGAGTTTACTGTAGTGACCCATCGTGAAGCTTTAATGGGGATGGATGCCTCCTGATGCACAGACCTGGAGCTGCCTGATACAGACTGACTGACCAAAAAAAACCCCAAAACCCTGCTGCCTATACTCAAAGCAGACTTAGTTAGATCTGACTTTAGTAAAAAGGCTACAACTGCAAAGTTACTTTTGTTTACTGACTGAGAGAATGCTTGAGCTCTCAGTATCAGTTAATTTATTCTTGAACTGCTCTATTCTAAGAAACACTAACAGCACATCTTCTCTACACTTCTTACCAATAGCAAGGATGCAATGAAATACTGACGGTTTTGTTGCTTGCAAGCAGGTTTGCTAAAGTAGCTTTGAGATAGAGGAGGTCTAGATACCAGAGCACAATCATATTTTTAGTTAAATTTAGTTAAATCCCCGCTTTCCTTTATTAAGGGCATCTGAAGGGTGATTGAGAGCTTTGAGTCAGGTGTCTACATTCACACCTCAGCATCGGAATGCTCATTGTCCTTGTTTTGAGTCATCTTCAGAACCTTTGCTTTCCACAGACATAAACTAATGGTGCAAGTGCTTTGACCTCCATAAAATATGCTGGGATTCATTTATAGTTTTGTATGGAAAAACTCATCTTGCATTTTCAGCAACAACTTATGGACCCCATGCAAGCTCACCTTTCTAAAATTAACTTGGAACATTTGGTGATTCACTGCAAAGTACAAGCTAAAGGATTTGTGTAATATGAAAGCTGTAGACTGAACTCTTCCTGCCCTTGTCATATGGACAGGGTGAAAGAACTCTTGGTGTGTGATGGACATGTAAGTTGCTCAGACAATGATTTCAAATTATAAGCAACAGAAAGACTTGTGTAATAGCAGGGTAATATAAAAGTTACTTCCACTATCTGTTTTGCTTTTCAGCTATTTCAGAGCCATCATAAGAGATGTCCTAAATATTCAGAGACATCTCTTAAAGAAAAAAAAAACCACAATACACTTCAGGGCAATTAAGATTTTCACTACAATGTAGTAAACATTTCTGACATAAGGATTTAATGAAAATTATTAACTGTGTGATTAAGGGTAGCTGGGAATAATGCAGTCTCATAATTATTAGTCACAATGCTTTTCATCATGTTCTACACAGAAAAAAATGTTTAGTTAACATCCTTTCAAACATACTACAAAACAGAAACAAATTAAATGGCATCAGAATTATGGTCATACCAATAATAGTATTCCTATAGGCAAACAGGGGCAAGTGATTTTTAGAAAAACATGACACGAGAGTGAGTGTATTGGCCTTGCTTCTTTATCAAGTGCAGAATATTACTGCAATGCCTAATTGGAAACATAAAGCAGTGTTTCTAAAAGGATTTGGAAGTCTTAAGTGATTAGAAAAATCATCTCTACTGCTCATATAAATTTTCCTGATGAGGTATCATAGCAACAATATGCAACTTTTGTTCCACTAGGGAGAAAACCTTGTTTCTGGTGAACAGCTTATATTTCACATTCCTTACATCTTATCACACTATATTCTGAAAGAAAATTTTAACACTCACATCACCTAAACGCATAAATCTCACAGCTGGTTATATGATCACCCATAAGAGGGGCCAGTGAAAATATTTGCATGCCTCAACTTACACTGATGTATTGGAGAGGGTGAATCCAATCTCAGTGAACTTGGTGAGAATAGCTCCACTGGCTTGTCTGAATCCAGCCCTGAGATTTTCAGTATTTTACCACAAAATGTCCAGTGCTTTCTCTGACCCCAGGAGTCTGGTCCCACTTCCCTGCTCCCATACAGGTGATGTGCCCATCAAACAGTAGCTTCTAGAAAAAAATGGGAAGAGCTCAGCTAGAGATGGAGCTGAACCCAGGTTAAACTCAAACTTCATGCACTTCATTTTTCCAATAAATATTTTCTGAAGTGCAAGATAATATATTTTCTGGTTAGGGAGCCTGAGGAAATCCTGAAAGTAGGTGCTTAACCAGCTGAATTTACCACAACCTGGGATTCTGTCCTGCTGTTTTTCTGAGTTTTGATCTGCTGATGACAAAGGGCTCCACCCTGCACCTGCGAGGGCAGCAAGACAGCAGGAGCCAACACAATTTAATTTACTGGTTTAAATGGTTTATCCCACCCACCTGCTCTGACATCTCTTCAGATACCGTGGTTTGCAGCACTGGCCAGCATGGGGCACCTGGCAAGAGGCTGCTAACACTACAATTTGTCCCAGCAGAATGGTTTTTTTAGCATCAGTCTTAACAATGATTACTATTTGAGGATCTTATTTCTTTTAGCACTTGAGTTATAACTCCTAATATTTATGCTGTGTGGCACCTGTCTATACTTAGCAAAAGAACTTTAGCTTAAAGGGGAATAAAAGTGTTTTGCTTAATAATATATGCTTTATATTTGCTAGTCAAAATGTCTTTGTGAAGATGTTCAAAGCACAAATGAGAATTCATGCTCAAGGATGCTTTATACAACAACTTCCATTGATTAACCATGATTTATGATAGGGATATCTTCTTGTTTTAACATTCAAAGTACAAAAAAAGTTCTTGAGTATTAGAAACTTTAACTTTTTATACTATAAGTATAGATACTATTTCATTAAGTAAGATCAGGATCACTGCAAGTGCAGTTTTGTCAGGAGTAAGTTTATTGAAGAGAAAACCCATTTTCTTTTTTTGTTTTTTTTTCAATCAAGAATGTTCACAATATAGAACAGCAGCACCAGGAGGGATGAAAGTGAACCTGCCATGCCAGGAGGATTGGACAAGGGGGTACTGAACAATTTAATCTCTGTTTTTTCCTGACCCTTGTGCTTTTGTTCATGGCTGCAACTCAATGATTATTTCCATTAGAGTATTTATGTCTTTATGTTGTAGAGAGAAGAGAAGAGAAGAGAAGAGAAGAGAAGAGAAGAGAAGAGAAGAGAAGAGAAGAGAAGAGAAGAGAAGAGAAGAGAAGAGAAGAGAAGAGAAGAGAAGAGAAGAGAAGAGAAGAGAAGAGAAGAGAAGAGAAGAGAAGATAGGCATCCTTCAGAGAACTTTTTAGAAGCCTCATCCTGTCTTTTCTTTTTTTTTCTTTGTTCCTAGGACACATTTCCATGGAATATTTGGGATTATGATCCTATTTACATGGCGTACTACAGATTTTATTTCTGGTATTCTGCACCAACTTTCTAGTTATGCAACAACCTTCTCAGCTATTTAGTAAAAGAATACCTACACAGGATAAATGCATTTCTTAAATTTCATACCCAGAAATATAATGTATTTTTTAAAATTCTGGACCATTCTAGTCCATTGAATTGCAGACTTGGAATTATATTTAAATTCAAAATAGATACTTACAATCAGATTAAAGTGTTTATTAATACTTCAAGCTGATGGTTCTAAAGACAATTTTCACAGATTTCTACATAAAGAAGCTTATTCTTCTCAGTATGCTTCTAATTTGACCATTAAACTCCTTATATATATTACTAAATGAGACCTTAAACATGAGGAAATGAGTTAATATTTTAATGATTTTACTTCATTATCTTAGTTCTAGATGTTATTAAATCCTTGTTGTAAGCCCAGAGGAACAAAGTTTATTAAATATTGTGATATTTATCTTCCCTATTTTATGTGTGAAGTGCTCTCCTTTATTTTGCTAGTACTTCACCTTATTGCTATAGAAGTCGAGTTGGTATAACTGATTTTAATTTATGAACACATACCAGAGTTTTTTCCCCCAAATAGAGAGCTATGAGACCCATATATTGATTTGGTTCAAAAACTGCTTCTAAAAGCTGAAGCTGAAACCATCTTCCCAAAAGAACTGGTATGTGTTTTGTTGCCTAATTGATTTAGAATAAGAATTTAAATAATTAGAAATCTTCTAGAAACTGTCAGATAAATGGCAGAATTATGATTTTTAGGTCAGGTTACCCAGAATGATACAATGCAAATGTAACAGTGTTTTTAAAGTCAAGAGTGGTCATTTTTAAATACAACAGGTGTAGCAAGAAAGCATATATTATCATCTCTTATGATGAGCAGAAAGAAAGACAAAAAGAGATGAAATTACTTATCCAGGGGGTCTGTAGTGCAATCAAAAATTATACAAAATACCTGCAATTCCACCCAAAAACCTTAAACATAAACTAGATTTTTTTTCCCTTCTTGTTAATGCATCCATTAGTTTGTATTTAAGGTCTCAAAATTCTTATCCTGTGTGTTTCTAAGCATATAATATTACTTTGATTCAGCTGCTATAAATGTCCTGCTTAAGAAGATTTTAGAGGATTACTAGGGTACCCGTAGGAAAAATGAATAGGATTTAAAAAATATAATATTCAGAACTTGAATATGAATAGCTTTTTAGTATTCCTTCAAAGTGCTCCTTTGTGAAATCAGAAAGTATAAAACCACTATCCCACAAAAAGTGATTGATTTGCACAAAGCCATGGATAATATAGATGCTAGCATACAACCTAAAATGCATAAATATTAAGAAGTTATTTATTAAAACCTGAATTGATAGGAAATGGGCTGAAGAGAACATCCAAGAATCTTCTGTTATGCAAGGGGAGCCAGATCTAACAAGTAGTACAGCCATTTCTCATTATTTCTGCTTAACAAACTGTGATTGTATCAAATTCGCCCTTTAATCTATGAAGTCTAATTCATTTAGCAAAATTATTTTAGAAATGTATTTAAGAAAAAGCCAAAAATTTGAAACATTAGGTTGGCATTTCTGAGTATTTTAAATAATCCTGATTCTACACCCAAAAGAAGGTTTCAATGTATTCTTTAAAGTCTCAGCACTGCCATGCACTGAGCAAAATACACTCTCATTGCAGAAACATCCATATATTTATGACATCCATATTAAAGTATTTTCTTGTTAATTAAATAGTTAAAATTAAACATCAGCCCATGCATATGTTATCAAAATAAACCAAGGATTTTCCTTGACGTATGTGAAGATATATGTAATTCACCATAAGAAAATAGCAGTGGGAAGACATGGATGACAAACTTTTACATAGGTGGTGACAGATCAGTGTCAGCTTTTGATATCCTCAAACGGAACCCTGAAATCCCTGAGGGATTTGCTCCCATTTAAAATCCCAGATATTATTCTGGAATACTCTGTCTTGCCTATGAAGAACAATCTGAAATTTAACACACACATCCCCCAGCTGTTCTGCAAACAACACACAGATAACAAAAAAAAAAAAAGAGTTATTAGATATGCCAAAATTCTGGTTAAAGTCTGAGCACTGAAAATTAAATCACACAGCTAAAGTGAGCCAAGTGAATCACCTGAAGGTGGTCACTGAGAAGGAGGGTATTTATTTATTGCCATTCTGCTCTCTGAAATGAAGGAATTAAATAAAATGATTAGGTCAGTTTATATATTTGCAGATAATGATTAATAAAGTAATGCTCAAATAATCTACAAGCATGATTCATAGAATATTGCTAGGTAACACCAAACTTGGGTCAAGAGTGCCTCCCTGCAACTCTGCCTGCTGATCAGAAAGCTTTGCATATTGGAAATGAAGGACATCAGCAATAATTCCCCACAAAAAATAATAGTTCTCAATATAAACACCTGTGAAGACTGGAACTGAATTTTAGCATATTGCTTAGATGCATTGAGTGAGCTTGATCTTGGATGAAGATTATTGCTTCTCTGTATCAAGTAAAACAGATATGAAAGCACACAACTATTCACATTCATGGAGTACAAGCATACCTGATTCTGAATAAATAATTCTACTCAGGTTGTCAGATAACAGAAATATTTTCATTCTTTCCATGAAATATATGTACCCGATTCTGTATATTTGTCATGTTTCAACATGCCAGCAAAACAAGTATCTTCAAGACTTTATAAAGTTTGAGGCAGCTCCAGATGCAGTATTGACAAATTTCTACTAAACATAAAAATGCACAAGGAAATATTATTTCATATTTCTAAATATCCTGAGTATTCTGACCGACCTAGGATGCTTTTTTATTGTCATGTGCACAAAAGTGGAAATGCCTTCATATCAGAATCATTTCTTTTCATCTGTCAAAGTATAAAGCAATACTGGTAGTACTATAAAATCAAGCAGTAAAAATAATGTAAACATTGAATATTGGACATAATACGTAAACAACTGTATACCTGACTTGAACATGGTCATGGGTGCAGCTGCATATTTATGCTTTATAGCCTTTATTTGCCTCATCACCCATGTGAACAAACAGCTAATTTGGGTCATTTGCTTGTATATGTGCCCAGTTTCCTATATGAACAGAATCACTGCATGGCAAAACAAACACTTGATTTCAATTTCTTCACTTGCAACTTCAAATGATGATCTTTAGTGGGATCATCAATATACATGAACTATTTTTGTCTTAATTTTAGATAATGATTGAAAGTGTTTCAAATTCTATATGGAATACTAGCTTCTTAGTAAGAGATAAATGAAACTTCCTAGACATGAAAACCTTCTAAAACTAACTTGGTACCAGCACTATTTGGTTACAGATGGGCACACAAAATGACTCTCTGAAAGACATAAAATGCATTTTTATTTGGCTTGTCAAATGAAAAGTGGAAACATTCTCAAGGGAACAAGAAAAATTATGTCAGGTATTATTATGTGCTCTGACTTTTATCTCAAAAGGCAAATATTTGTGATACAGTAAACAAGAAGCAATGGTTAATAAAGTAAATATGAGACAGCTAAAGAAATGCCATGTCTCTTAAATGTAATAGAATTAATTTTTGTTTCAAGACAACTGCTAGAAAAAGAATAAAAAAATAAATCCTTATATGGTCTGCGTGGAACATGGAGATGTTTTGCAGTTTGTCTTTGATACATCTATATCTGAGAATCTAATTCTGTGTTACCTTGTGGTGTTACATTTCCACACTTTTTTTTCTGTTATTGGTAGCTTTTCCATTTTTAAGGGTCTGGCAGGTAATGGAAAACCAGTTTATCAGAATTCGCATGAATGTCACATTTCTTTGAAATCCTTGAGTAAAATCTAGAAAGAAAATGTACCCTTTTTCTCTAGAATTGTTTAGGAGTCAGGGCTGCATAATACCAAAGCAATACTGTTACATTTTCTTATTTCATAAGGGAAAGGAGCAAAATAAAAGGAAACAAAGAAAAAATATTAATAGAGACAATTTATTCTGCACAAGAATCATTAGAATAATCAGATATTCATGTATATGCCCTCTCTAATATTGCAAAACAGTTTCAAAGGTAATGTGATGGCCTCTGTGACAGTGTTACAAAGTTGGTGGATGAAAGAGTGACTGAGCTTATCTGGACTTGTGCAAGGTGTTTGCCACCATCCCATGCAACATCCTTGTCTCTAAACTGGAGAGATGTGGATTTTCCAGATGGAGCACTTGGTGGATGAGGAATTGGCTGGATGTCTCACTCAAAGTGTTGTGGTCAATGCTCAGTGTCCAAGCAGAGACCAGGGGTATCCTCAGGGTTCAATACTGGAACTGGCACTGTTCAACACCTTTTTTGCTCCATGGACAGGGGGATTGAGGGCAAGTTTGCCACTGAAACTGAGCTGTGGGGGGCAGTGAACACACTGGAGGGAAGGGATGTCACACAGAGGGACCTTGACACCCTTGGCAGGTGGGTCTGTGCACATCTCATGAAGTTTAGTGAAGTGCAAGGTCCTACACCTTGGTTGGGGCAATCCCAAGCACAAAATCAGTCTCAGAGGGGAATGAACAGGAAGCAATCCTGAGGAGAAGTACTCAGGAGTGCTCTTGGACAAGGGGTTCGACATGACCTGTGTGATGTGCACTTGCAGCACGGAAAGACAGCTGCTCACTGGGCTGCGTGCAGGGAAGTGGCCAGCAGTGTGAGGGAGATTAATCTGCCTCTGTTTGTGTGTGATCCTCCCTGGAGAGCTGTGTCCAGCTATTCTGAGATCCCATTGCAGGAAGGACATGGACCTGCTGGAGCAAGTTGACCAGAGGGCTAGAGCACCTTTCCTACAGAGACAGGCTGAGAGAGTTGGGGTTGTTCAGTTTAGAAAAGACTCCAGAGGACCTTAGGGCATATTCCTGTGCCTGGGAGGGGCTACTAGAGATCTGTATAGGGTATGTACAAGGGCATGTAGTGGCAGGACTAGGGGGGATGGCTTTGAACTGAAAGAGGGTCAGTTGTGTGATAGAAATATGGTAGAAATATTTACTGTGAGGGTGGTGAGGCACTGGGACATGTCCTGAGAGGCAGTGGATGGCCCATTAAGTGGATGGCCCATTACTGGAAGAGTTTAAGGCCAATTTGGATGAGGCTTTGAGTAACCTGGTCTTGTGAAAGGTGTCTGTTCCCATGGTGTTCATCAGAAACAGATGGTCTTTAAGGACCATTCAAATCCAAACCTTTCTGTGATTACATGATTATAGTCCAAACAAAATCTGTAATCTAAACAAGCATTTACTATTTTATGCCAAAGAAAGAGTCTTTGAAACTCACAGTGGGCTGAATTCTGCAGATCAAAATGGATTTTACTTAGGAAGGATGCTTGAAAACACTTATTTCAACAAATACATAAGGGTCCTTATCTTAATTCTTTGCTAAATAGTTCAGAACAGTATGCCCAGTTTTTGGTTTTTATCTTCTAGTGCATGGGGAAGGTGACTAAATAAAACATATAGCATTGGGCAAAGAAAGCACTTTCATATTTCAACAGAAATTGGATAGAAGCTCTGCCTCATCTTTGCAGCCATTTTTCTCTGTTATACAACACACAGTTTCCTTGGTTCCCTTACCATTACTATCATAGATGGAAGATGTGATTCCAGTGGAAGCTGGGGCAATAATGATGCAGTCTTAAGCATCCTGAATTTAGTACCAGGTACGAAGACAAATGAGTAATACATCACCAATTCTGGAACAGAATGTAAGAGAGACATTTGTAAGAGTGAAAAACTGTAATAACCTTGCAGAACACACTGCACTATTGTGAATGCCCTGTTCAGTAACCCATGGTGGCAGTAATAAGTTGTCTAAATCTGTCCACTGATTCCCTCAATACATTGAACAGATGCCTGATCAGCCTTGGAGGGAAAACTTCAGACATAAAAATAAGCAGACAGCATTTCTTTGTGAATGTCATGAAGGTATGAAGTCAAGCAATCGTCAATTGCTCCTGCTGCAGAGGGTGAAAGCATACAGCTGCTCTCTGCCCTGCAAAGACATGAAGAGTCTCTCTGTGGATGCTCTTTCTGTGAAAGCAAGGAGATAATCAGCTGGGAAATGGCCAACACACTCAGCAGACAAGATAATGGTAGGGTTCAAAGAGGACAGAAGTAAAGCAGTTGCATAAGCCAAAGACTGTGACTGTGACTGAAAATGGTGAGCTCTGAAAGCTCCCTATTGTAAGAAAAAGACATTGCATTTTGTGTTAGAAGATAAACAATGGAAATTTGCTTTTCATCTTGGAAAAGAGATGTATGGGGTAATGGTCTCTGTTAATATGAGAACTTTATGGGGTTTTTATATACTTATTTTTGGATAGGAAACTTCAAGGAGATTACCTATGACTTGATAAGGCAGCATGTAAGAATAACTACTCTGTATATAGGGACTATATGTGGAGCCTTTGAGATAGAAAGTTCTTCATCTTTCTGAGAAAAAAAAAAGAAAAAGAGGTTTAAAAAATCAAAACCTCTGAGTTATATTAAGAATATTTCAAAGGCACTCAGTTTTGACTCATTAATCTGTGAGTCTGAGATCAGTAGTGATCACAGATCCTGGACTTCAGTTACTTGATCCTTTGCTTCACTGGGTGCTTCAGTTTTAGAGAGTATGTGGAATTCAGCCCAGCTCATTTTAGACTTCATAAAGAACAGTGCCTTTCTGTTAGCCTGCTATCTTGAACCCTCCTCAGTCAATAGAATGAGAAGGGCACCTCACTAAGGGCATAATAAATCAGGAAGAGTATCTAAAACAGATGGAATAAACATGTTAAACAGATGGAATATGTGGAATATGCTGTGTCTACACAATATGTATTTTTCCTGCTTCACCTCCTTCTCCTTGCTTTTGTAAGGGGTACTAGAGACAGCTCAGAGAATAGACCTATTAGCTTTATGCCACAATTAAGTGAAATTCTTCTGCCTGTCAGTAACTAGCACTCACGCTACCTTCAGCTTGCCATGACAAGCTGTATTAACAAGAAAAAGCATCTTTGGGTTCTGCAAACGCTTTACAGCTTCATCTGGCAGCCAGTTGGTCATGTCAGCTCTGGGCCATGTTACATAACCCACCTTCTGCAGAGCTCTTCTTCCCTGACAAATGCCAGGAGCAGACACCGCAGTGCAACTGCTGTGCTCGTTATCCAAGCCGGGGCAGCCCATGGCAGCAGCTTCAGGAGAGCATCACCCTCATTAAATCCATGCCAGATGTTTCAGACAGGAGACCCCAGTGTTTTGCTTTCCCCTTTCCTTCTGCGTTCAGAGCAAAACGCAGCGCGTGGTTGCACTGAGATGGTTTTGCACGGCTCTAGAGACGTGCAGTGACCAGAGCACAGATCACACCTTGTCCCCTGGGGCACAGAGAGATCTGACAATCCTTGTGCTATGCCTGAAAGCACTGGTGCTCAGAAAAATTCCTCTGAATTGCCACTACATTAATCCTTGGAAAAGCTGAACCTGTCAATTCACCACTAGAAAAATTGCTTGAACAACCCATTGGATTCCAGTCTCTGCTTGATGACTTGAATTCTACCTGAATGCTGATCTCCTGGTTTGGACTCTAAAATTAATTTTCATAATTTTAAATTTTTTTCCCCCAACTTCTAATCACCCCTTTTAGAAATTTTCTTTACAGATGTATATTTTTTTTAAACATAGATTCTTCCAGATTTTTTCCTAAGTGGGATGAATTAAAATGGTCATGCAAGCATTTTTTAAGTTACAGCAGCAATTTTCTCAATAAAATATTTTAAAAATCTAAAATAAAACAGATTCTTTCTCTCATCTTTTGAAATCTTTAGTGCACAGTGAGATAAACAATGGGAAATATTGTGAAAACAGGATTTAAGCTGAAACCAATGGCCCTTTAATGTGCATTTGTAGTCTTAGAACACATAGCTTAGCAAATTTTCATTGCATGACTGAAGAAATATGAAGTTGTATCTACAAGAATTGATAACAGATAAATCCCTGCCAATCTGGGATGAAGACAAATAAAATTTATGGCATTGTTAACAAGTAAACTACTGTTCACTGTAGTGGAAAATGGGATAAATATTGACTTACTGCAAAATCAGTAAAAGAACATTAATAATATTTTTATTAAAAACACTTTCAGAAATCAGGATGAAAAGAGACTAACAATGGAGGCATATATATCCATGTGTCCATTCCCAGTCTATGATCTTATACTTCAGATATGTAGTTCATTAATTGAACTGCTTGGAAACATAGAGATTACTTTTTCTTTTTGTGTTTTCTTTCTTTGTCTTGTAATTTTATAAGTAAGTTTTAAGTAATAACCTTGTGCAGACCTTCCTGCAGATTCATAACTAATATGACTGAGAGAGGCTTCATAGTAGCAAAATAAATACTGTACTGATTCCTTTTGAGCTAGTCATTATATCAATTTGCAGAAAATACTATTACAATTGTGAAACTCTCTTTAAAGAAAAAATTCTAAATAACACAGGTAAAATAACTGTTTTAATGACTGTCTCTTTCCTGTGTGCTTCAGTACCTTCAGACATACCTGGCTAACAGCACTAGAAAAAAAAAAAAGAAGAAAAAAAAGAAAAGCACCACAAATGCCAAAAAATATTTTTCTCTTTTGCAAATATGTTTTGCAAAAGATATACTCTTGAAAAAAATGTGGCTGTCATTTCTGTGAATGCTGGCCATATGTCTGCATGAAGTCCTTTTGCAGGTTCATTAGCTATATAAATTAAAAGAAAAACCACTAACTACATAATTAAATTTTCTTTACATTCTTTATGATGCTGTGAAGTTAACAGATGGACTCTAGCAGCATGGAAACTGGATTTCCATTTTCTGAATGAAATAGATTTATGTACAATAGGTTTTAGCTCTAGTCAGATGAGCATGCTGATTACATAAAGAGTGACATTAAAATTTTGCTACATTTGAATGTGGGAAAGAAGAGATTTAGAGCAGAAAAAGATGTAAAATAAATGTTCTTGCAGAGATGGGCACAACCATGTTATAAATTAGCTGAAAGTTGACTGAGTACATCCTATTATAATTTAATGGTCTTGTTTAGCTATTATAATATCCTATTTTCAAGCAGCAGTTAACTTTCCTAGTGGGCAAAAAGAACAGCCAGGCAGGAGAGCCAGCAGCTTGATTAAAAAGATAAGGGTTGCAAAGGTAAGCATGTCCAGTAAGAATGAAAGGCGTATAAAATCAGAGATGTCATGGAATTCCTCATTCCTCAGAACCTCTTCTAGGTACCCTTGATTTGTGGGGTGCTCATGCTTCCCTAATCTAGGGAGTGTTTTCTTTCTTATAGGTTTCATATAGTAAGTTTTTTTTTTTTTTTCAGTTTGCTAACTAATGGCTTAATTTGATGCCCATCCTCCTCTTCTAATGTACACTGTTGTTTCTCTTCAACATTCTTTTGATCTTCTCAATATAAAGCTCTGTTCTTTCTTTCTCATCCCCTTATTTTCCAGGATGAAGGTTTCTAGTCTATTTAATCGTTCCTCATTAAAAAAAAAAAAAAAAATTAGTTTTACATCTGTGATGTTTATTGCTCTTTTCTAACCTTTTCTAATGATGCAGCTTTTGACAGGGGATGACCAGAATAGCACACAGGACTCAGTGGGACCAAGGTGACTTGTACAGAGGTGTAGTGTAGAATTGTGCTCCTCTCTGCTACTTTCCTTCCACTTTTTTTGCCTTTTCCTGACTGCTGTACTTAGGTTTTCATATAAATGTCTCACAACTTCTCAGATTGCCTTGTAGGAAGAAGCATGATTTTTTCCCACATGCATTATGTAAAGTTTATACATCTGCCACTTTATTACTCATTTTACTCCACGAGATTCTTCAGCAGCTCTTCAGTTTGCCTTTGTTTTTACTTCTCTGTTTATCTTCAATAATGCCACTTCATCAGTCATCCCCAATACAGCAGTTAAAGCTATAATGAACATAAGTGATCTTTGCAAAGAGATTAATGGGTTTTTACTAATTGCTTACTCCACTGTGAATACCATATACTCTGGTTTTGGATTTTGTGTTTAAACAACTAGAGACACTTCTTATTCAGTGGTTTACTACTTTTTCATTGGAGATTTTGCTGAGTATTTGAATGCCAAATTTGGCATTGGTTTGGCATTGGTTTGGAATTACTTGGAGGTTCAGAAGAATAAAAAAAAGCACAAAACCCAAAGCAAACTTATGGGAGAGAACAGTTAAGAATTAAAACTAAAGGCAGAAGATAATTATTGAACATTGCAAAGGCAGTAATTATGTGTTGTTTGTGCAGCCATACAATAGCAGAAACAATCTCTTTTTTTGCATATAATTTTATCACCATTGCTTGAATATTGATATCCCTTTCGGCATCACTGCCACCTATTTAAAAAAAAGTACAAGACCAATGAAATTAATAACAAAGAAATTAAAGATTATGGATGTCTAAGCAAAGTGAAATCCTGAGAGCTATTAAAATGAGCAGCTGATGCTGGTATAAGAGTAGACTCGGCAAAAAATGATGATGGCTGTGTTATGTAGACATTTCTATGACTCAGCTCTCAGGCTTTAAAACTGGGTAAGTGTACAGTTTTCCAGCGGATTGTCATTCATTCTTTCATAAAAGAATCACATGTAAGTACTGTGGTACTCAAAAAACCATAAAAAATGGGATATGGCCTGAAGTGTAGGCTACTTTTTGCATAACAATACAGCAAGTAACAACCTTTAAATCTTAGAGCATCTTTCCATTTATCCTAAACTGTAAGTGAGAATTACAAGAACACAATTCTGATCTGACATTAACTTTGTGAAAATGTGCTCTAATGAAAATTTTATACTTGGCTGGGTAAAACATTTTACAAGCTCTTATAGAGCAAACTCCTATGTAAAGATGATTTGGCAGTTTACCAGAAGCATTCCATTTCCCTGTTTTATTGCATCTTATATCATGTTTTTCTGCTATAGAGCCTTGTCTTTATCCCAGTGAAATTTACTACAGTCTGCAATAAAGCAAAAGTTTTATGAGAGTTCATAGTAAGTACAATTCTCTATCTCGTCACTTCTGAAATAATTGAAGCTTTGAGATTTGCCATTTTGAAAACTCTGAGGCTTAAGAGTTGAAATCAGGATTTTCAGTCTAATATTTAGACCTAAAATGAAAATGAATTAATTTTCTGAAGAACTAAACACCACCAAATCTATGAGCACATCATTTTGTCAGTAGTGGCTTAAAAACCAGAAAGCAAGGCATCATTGGGCATTTAGTTGTTCCATATTACTTTAGACACAAAAAACCTTCTACTGGTCTTATAAAGGTGAAGAGTTACATAATATACATAAAATGTGTAGAAACATATATCTGCACTTACACTATGCAGATGAAATATCAGCTTCTACTAAGGCAGCAGTAAAATCTTGTCAGTTCTTACACAGCTAAGATTTCATGCATGGCAATGTAGCATCAAGTATTTTCACACAATAAGGATATGTTTAAAAGAGACTGGCATTTTAAAGGGACCAAGTAGAATTCTTTTCTAAATAAGCCTAAAGATATAATTTCCTAAATATCACTAAAATATTTTGATATTGATATCTGTAAGAATTTGCCTGACAGCATATGCAATCAGTGTAATGGATACCTTTCTGAACATCCCTACTTTTTGTGAAATTGCTCAGAAGCTTCAGCTGGGTCAGGACATGTGCTCAGGACAAACACCAATGCAGCTGAGGAAGATTTATCTTTATGAAGAGGTCAAAATCCAGCCTGGAGAGTCTCTATGAATTGTTTTCCAATATTCACTATTCCAAACTCTGCAAGTGCAGAGGTGATCAGAGGAAATAATGATACAACTCTGCATAAATGCAGAAAAGATTAGCAAAACGAATTGTACCTTAGCAGCAAATCCATTGCTTCTTGAGCAATACCCAAGAAAATCAGATGTATCCTATTTTTTCATCATTATGCAAAGAGAAAAATAATTAAAATTATAAATAAATGAATCATCTAGGATACTGATTTAAAACTTTATCATGTCTAGAAACAGTTGCCTCAGTATATCCACAAGAAAAAGAAAGAGCTCTCTTCAATCTGCTACTTCAAATAATATTATCTGCAGCTGTCAATGCTTCTAGAAATTGAGGTCAGCTTCTAGAGGCTGGACCTGCTCTGCAGCACAGAGGATGACTATAAAAGAGCAATCTCTCCAAGTAGTCTCACTGAAGCCACTGTTCCTACTGCATTCACAAATATAGACTGAAAATGGCACTGTACAGCTGTAAAAAGCCTCTAAAAAGCAGAAAGAACAGACAGAAACTACATTTCAGATCTATGTTCCTTCATAACACTATGAATTTACAAGCTAGTCTGGGTCTACCTTAAACCCAGCTTGAACTGTCTCACAGAGAGCCATGCCCTCACTTTTTCAGGACTCACATTTAATTATTCCTTTCACAGAGAAGTATTGGAGTTTGGAACAGGTAGAATTCAAAAGGAACCATAACTTTTCTGCAATAAAGGACTTTACCACAATTAATTTCTGAGACCTTGAGTCTCAGGAAGCTTTTGTCACTTTTTTTATTTCTTTCTTCCTCGTGTTTCCCCATAGGAAAGGGTTTCTAACCATCATGTCCCCATTCTGGGTGAACATGAATTCCAAAGAACTTTACATATGAAACTAACATTTTCTATGCCGTGATTGTCTAGTCCATACCATATCAATAATCTCAGATCTGGGTCATAAATATGGCACAGATAAAAGAAACAGATTTTTTATGCATCTGAGATAAAAGCCCATGGAACTTCAAAGAGAACACACATTTTATTACATTCACTGGGAACACAATACAAGGATTAAAACAGAATCAGAAGACATGAACAGCATAAAAATCAGTAAATAAGTTTTTGAGTGTTCTCTGAGCAGGAGGATTGATCTAGGTAATCTCTTGCATCTGCTCTAACTTCAGTACACCTGTGGTAACAAATAGATCATTTTCAGATTGACAGCCATGCACTGTTATTCTGCTATAGAAAGTTTTTTGTGTGTGGAGGTTACTGCAGCATGTCTCATCTAACAAGGGCACAAGCACTGACATGGGTCTGGGTTTGGGACAAGGAACAGGTGAGTGTGGAAAGAAGGGAAAAATACTCCACATACTCCTTTGCATTATTTCTGTGGAGGTGGAAGAGGAGTTTTGAGCTCCCTCATCGAGGTGTGTGACAAGATCCTTTTATGCAGACTGAGGAAACTGAGAAGTGGGTTTTAGGAAAGTGCTTACAGAGCTGGTGCCTTTGAAATTGTTCAAAAATACATCCAACGAAATGAGACGCTGTCACTTTGAAAAACCTACTTTTAAAACAATGGGTTGAAAATCACAGAAGTATCTTTCAGATATATCCAGTTTCTTTTGTTACCTAATTTAATGAAGATAGGACTACCAATCCCATCCTTTTGAATTTCTTTCTGCACACTTCAACTCAGTCATGCCACATAAATCACACAGTGTCTTCAAGCCATGGCACATCCAGTTTAACAAGGCACTGCTCTTGAGTTGAGAGAATACTCAGTGAAAATCAAATAATGAGAATTACAAATAAAGTTGAGGAAGTATATGTCTTTCAGTAGGCAAAATACAAGACTATAAAACAAACAGCACTGATTAATAACATATATTATAAGTGATTTGAACATATTCCTTACTTTTCAACTGAAGGAGAAGTTGCATTTAAGCATGCCTAGAAATATGTTCTTAAGTTCCACTCATATGTTGAAGTACTGAGTATACTTTCCTGGACTCAGGCATGCAGATGGAGAGTAAGTTAAAACCATGCATGGTTTAGAAGATACTTTATCTTGGGAAAAAATATTAATTGTGACCCTACAAATCAATGTTTTTAAGTCTAAACTCTAGAAAAGTATCTTTCTCCCTTGTCTATAAATACCACCATAAACCTCAGATGTCCAGTCTTTGACAGGTGTCTTTAACCCAAGCCTGTTGCAAGGTTCCTAAACCCAAGCCAGAGGGCCCCTGGAGGCAGAATTCCATTCCTCATCTCTAAATCCTCCTCTTTACTGTAGGGTTTCAAGGCACAGCATAAAGCTAGACAGGACTTTGTCAGAAACTCAGGAAGACCTCAACAAACATTTGTGCATATTGCATTAGGAAGAGCTTCTCCAGATTATTGTTACCATCAAAAGTCTTAGTAGTTTCACTAAATAGTTGAAAGAAGAACAGGTTAGCTTTAGGTGAGCTCAGTAACTTAATTACAGCCAAATCCTGGAGTAATTCACTAGACTATTTGAAACCATTACTCTTGATTTCATGTGCTAGATCACAGTTTAAACTAAAGATCTCATAGACCCTCAGTTCTCATTAGTGACTCCTTATTTTTTCTCTAGAAGTAGCAGTCTATTAAATGCCAAACAAATACAAAAGCACTAGGGAGGAAAGATGACAAGAAAATTAGTTTGTTTTAAAATGGAGACACCTGCAAGACAGCATATTCTTATTTTTGTTTTGATGGTGATAAACCAGGGAGGAAAAAGGTGAAATATTAGGGAAAACAAGAGTAGAAGAGCCTGGTCCTTTAAAAGAGTTCTTATATGACCTTGTAGAAAGTTGATTTAGTTAAATGTTGCTTGATACTTAGCTTAAATTCATCCACCTCACAGTAAAAATGACCTGATTTCAAAAGATGATGAACAGTGATCAGTCACGGCAAAAGGTGATAAGAGGAACTTGCAGAATTTCTCAGTCAGTGAAGTTTGCTAATAACAGTTTAAGCAAATGCCTGTAGAGAGAGATCTAGGCATCTCAAACCCAATTTTGGAACAGAAGGGGATGAGCACTCTAGCTCCAAGAGCATTTTGTAAGATTTATCTAAGCATCTTGACCTTAAAAATAAATTTACATGTATGTATATATGTATACATGCATATGTATATAGATGCTTAGAAAAAGAAACAAATTTTGTCACCTAAACTAAGACTTAATACAGAATATGCACTGAAAGTAAAGCATGAACATATTTACAACTTCAGTGACCTCATTAGTTTCTCATAATGTGCATATAGACAAATAGAATGAATTGCTTACATGAGGAATAGAATGAAGAAGTCTGGTCTATACTGTAGGATAAATTAATAAAACTCATGCTGATCCCATCTTCTAGGAAATATTTTAAACTTTTTTCTCCTACAAATATTTTAGTTTGTAAGTGTCGTGGTTTGACACGGAAAGAGAATTTTTTCCGGAAGGAAGAGGTCAATTTAGATATTGACTAATTGAAAGTAGACACACTTTTGAGAACACAGAGGGGTTAAAAGCAGAATTCTTAGGAGAACTCGCTCTTTTTGGTTCTGGTCAGCGTGCAGTGCAAACCTCCCCTGCCCAGCCACGAGCTGGGTGGGGGAGGGGAAGCCCCCATGGCCTCAAAGGTAGGTCCAAGGGTGGTGGAAGGACTGGAACCGGGCTGGCCCCTGCAGATGGAAGGGTGGAAGAAATCTGGGATGTCTCCATTCCCTCCCCCCCAGAGTTTCTCTCCCGAGAGGGAGAGAGAAAGAGACAGCAGCACTCCTGTCCTGTCAGCAATTCCACCACGAGGAAGGAGGAGCGGGGGGAGCTGCAAGGTGCCCAGTTGTGTGGGAGTTGCTGGATGTCCGGGCATCGAGCCATCCTGGGAGTTCAGACTTTTAACCCTTCCTTGAGAAATGAAAGCTTGTGAATTTTCCTTTCCCCTCCTCGGTTTGAAAGAGAAGAAGAGGGACACCTTAGACCCTGGGATTTTAGAAGGAAGAATTCTGGATAGGAGGGGGACAAGGAGTGGCTTTTGGCTGGACTTTTCTGTGTTAGCCACAACCTGAACCAATCTTCTCCTCTGCGAGAGACTGTGTTTTGGGAGGATGCCAGTGAGTCAAGAGACCTGCTTCAGCTGGGAAAAAGACAAAATTAGAGTGAACAGAGAAAAGGTTAGGGGGTTTGTAGTAGCACCCCCTTGCCCTAGAAAAGAAAGAGAAAAGAAGAAAATCTCTGTTCTTGAGCCCTCGGCCCCAGGGGAAAATGGGGGGGACTGTGGTCCCAAACAATGAAAAACTGAACTGTTGTTTCCTCCCCTCTTGGCAGGGCATCCTTGAAAGGAAAAAAATCCTAAAAGCAGTCTGTCCATCCATGCATTGGTGGTGAGAGCACTGTACATGGAAAAGAGAAAAGTCACCATGGCAAACTTTTCTCCGGGCGGTGCCATGTGTGACATGGAAGCACAGGATGTGGAGCTGTGTTTCTTGGGGGGTCTGTGGCACAGGAGAGACTCTGTTCCCTCAATGGACTAAATATCAATTGTTTAGAAAGTGGAAACCTGATTGGGGTCCAGATTGTGTTTCACTGTAGTTTGTTAGAGTTAGGTGGTGGGGGGAGGAATGTTTTGCAAGGTTTTCATTTGGTCTTTGTATAGGTTTTTTTTCCCTTCTTTAGTTTTCTCTTTTCTTTTGTAGTAGTAGTTTAATAAAGTTTTTTTCCTGTTATTAAGCTTGGGCCTGCTTTGCTCTATTCTAGATTCCACTTCACAGCATTCAAGGGAGGGATCACATTTTCATGGGGGCACTGGCATTGTGCCAGTGTCAAACCATGACAGTAAGAGTGGAAATTTTAGTGCAATTTACTAAGATGCTATCTTGGGGCATTTAAAACATGGAGAATGCAAGATGCTATTTTCTTAAAAGATATTCTAAACAAACCTGGTAAAAACACTTCAACAAAAAACTGATACACAGGATCTGGTAATTTTGCCATGCAAAATGCATGACAAAGTATTCCTCATGAGCTGTGCTCATTTCTTGTAACATTTCTTTTGCCTCCTTCAGCCTTGCAGTAATGTAAAAGAAATACATTTTCCCACACTATTTTTGCCTGTTCTTTGTAACTAGGAACTGAACACTGGAGGAAACTTTCTTCTCCCAAGGCTGAAGTGGTTACAGGGACAGTCTGTCACAGCACATTTGGTATGTAAATGTTAAGTCATGCTGAAGGAGACCTGACTTCACTTAAATTTCTCTCTCTTTCTTCTGTTCACCAAAGGCAGAAACAAAGGATTATTTCTATCCTGGGTACTGTGCACTTCTAAAATAATGAATTGAATTTAAAACTCAGAGGACTCTGCAGCATTTTGTGTCTAGAGCTGCAGAAGTTAATACCAAGGAAAGGGAGTAGCTAATATTTATTCTACAGACACTGTGCCAGCAGATCATGTCAACTGACTTCCTGATCCAAAATTATGAAGAATTCTTTTCTGAAGAAGAAAAAATTATGTAACATGTTATGAAGGTTTCAAAAGAAATCATTTCATGACCTTTACTTCAACATAGTAATTTTTCAGCTCTGCTTTCTGGGCAGGGTGGAGATATCAAAGTTATTTTCAGCTACAGAGGGACAGACTACTCAAAACGTCAATTAAATTATGCCATATGATAGAAGCTGAGGAATGTCTTTTAAGAAGAAATCTACATGGAATATGTGCAAAAAGAAATTTTTTTCTGAGAAAGGGAAAGGTACCTAATTCCTTAAGTCTCCCTTATGTAAAGAATCATAGGTCTGGGTTAGAATGGACCTTAAAGATCACCCAGATCCAAACCCCCTGCCACAGCCAGGAATTCCTTCTGCATCAGGCCCATCAAATTTACATCCAACCTGGTCTTGGGAAGGCAGCTTCCAGGTATCCACAGCTTCTTCAGACAACCTTTGCCAGTGACTCACCCCCCTCACATTAAAGAATTTCTCCCTAATAGCTAATCTAAACCTACTCTCTCTCGGTTTAAAG
This sequence comes from Lonchura striata, assembly GCF_050655825.1. Classification (NCBI taxonomy): domain Eukaryota; kingdom Metazoa; phylum Chordata; class Aves; order Passeriformes; family Estrildidae; genus Lonchura; species Lonchura striata. Next base: position 83,822,711 of record NC_140740.1, on the reverse strand, counting down.
CCATTTCCCTTCATCCTGTGACTGCTGTAACCTGACTGGACAAGGCCACCAATTTTGTTAGGCATTATCTACTTAGTGAAGGCACATTGTTGATTGGTCATCAACAGTTACCTAATTATTTTTCTTGTGTGCTTCTGTATTTTCCAGGAGTATCTGACCTATGATGGGTCCACAAAAACAGGTGAGACTTACTGGCCTGTAGTTCCCCATTCCAACCTTACATGCCCTTTTTAAAATGTGGGTTATGTTGTTTTCCCTTTTCCAGGCAATGGGGACATCACCAGACTATCACAACTTCTCAAATGTGCTGGACAGTGTTTTAGTCACTTCCTCTGCCAGTTCCTTCAGGATCCATAGGTGTATCTCACCAAGTCCTGTGGACTTGTGCACCTTCAGGTTTCTTAAATGGTCTCAAACTGATCTTCTCCTACAGTAGGTGGTTCTCCAGTCCCTTTCCTTTCTGTGACTTCTGCAATTTGGGCAGTGTGGCTGAAGCACTCGTCAGGGGAGACTGAGTAAAAAAATTCATGGAGTACCTCAGTCTTTTCCATGTTCCTGGTAGTTGGGTCTCCTGCTCCATTCCAGAGAGAGCCCATATTGTCCCTGATCATCCTTTAATCACCAGTGTACCTACAGTAAATTTTCTTGCTGCCCTTGATGTCCTTGGTGAGTTTTAATCCTATCAGGACTTTAGGTTTCCTACCCTTACCCCTGGGTGGTCAGACAGTATCTTTGTATTTTTCCCAGGCTGTTGTCCTTGCTCTGTGTGCTTCCTTTTCGTGTTTGGCTTCTCCAGGAACTCTTCATTCATCCACATATGCCTCTTGATATTTTTGCCTGACTGCCTCCTTACTGGGATGCATCAGTCCTGAGCTTGGAGAAGGTGATCCTCGAACACCAACCAGCTTTCTTTGGCCTGTCATCCCTTCAGGGAGTTACCCCATGGTACTCAACTGATGTTCCCCTCCCTGCACAGCCCCCCAAAATATCCTAGGCTAGCTCAGAGGTAAGCAGGCTGTGAAGGGGAGGAATATCAGGAGATGGCAAAGATTTCCAAAAGAGTCTCTTACCCCAACATACGTTGGTTCAGCTCTCTTTATTCTGTGATGTCCAAGGGGAGAGTGGGGCAAAGGAGGACGAACAGGAAATGTCAGGGGTCTATAGAGACTTTGGACACGGTGGGCTTCCCTGGCTCTTCACCAACCCCGTTGGGGCAGGAAGGAGGGGTCCAGGGATATCTTGATCAGAGTCACAGGGTCCTGGGGAAGGAGAAATGGAGTGCCCATGAGCTCACTGTAACACTCAACTAAGCAAATCTCTGAGGCCAAAGTGTGCTCCTCTGAAATCCAGGGTAGTGAGCTTGCTGCAAGCTTTCCTCACTGCTCCAAAGATCTCAAATTCCACCATTTTATTCTCACTGTAGCCCAGGTTGCCCTTGGGCTTCCCATTCCCCACCAGTCTCTACTTGTTGTTGGAACAAAGTCCAGGATAGCACCTTTCCCTGTTGGCTTCTCGGTCACTTGGAGAAGGAAATTATCATTGTGTTCCAGAAACCTCCCAGATTGCTTATGTCCCGCTGTATTCTCCCTTGAACTGCTGTCAGGGTGGTTCAAGTTCCCCCTGTGGACCTGTCTTGTGAATGTGAGGCTGCTCCTCTGTCTGTAGAGGGACTCATCTGCTCAATGTTCCTGGTCAAGCTCTTGTTATAATGTCACCTGTCCCTGCCCTGCCTTTAATCCAGACCCATGAGCTCCCAGTTGGTTCCTCATCCATCCCAGGGCAGAACTCTCTCCACTCCAGCAAGTCCTTGACATGGAACAGAGAGTGACACTTCCTCTGTAGAAATAATCCCATTCTGGAGAAACACAACACCGAAAATCAGCACATCAATAATTTATTCTGATTTCTGCCCTGGAACTGCAAGGTTGTCTCCTGCATTTGATTCCTGCAGTAGATCAATGAGTTCTTCATTGTTCAGAGTGTTTCCATGAGAAACTTTCTGAGAGTTTTGTCTTCAATTGACCAGATTTTTAGGGTTTTTCTTCAGCATTGGTGCCCACTATGGTTTGAATCCTTTGATCTTCAAGCTCTGATTTCCACAGATACATGTCATCTCTAGAGAAGATTTAGATTTGTATTTCTGTTGGCTACCCTGACACTTGTGATCCTTGTTTTTATTTTCTTCAGTTCAGAGCGTTAGAAAGTCTCATTTTACCTCCACAAAACTAAAATAGATCCTTTTCTGTTTATTCACCTCTTAAGTGTCATAAAGGGATCACCACAGAGTCATATACTTCTGTAACTTGCTGTTTCATCCTGGTGCTGTTGCAGGGCTAAAGCTCAGCCCAGTTAGAGGCTTCCTTTGACAGAGCTGTCAACCCTTGACAGCTACAAAAGCACTGCACCTATTCCTCGTTAGCAATTCTACAGAGTAGAAGCTGTTCTCCCAGTGCCTGAACATACAAAATTCCAACACTTGCCATAACGGGAGTGTCTATCTCTTATACCAGACCCTACCCATTCAGCCTTTAGTAAACTTTTAAGTTCAAGTTCTTGAAGCCAGAATCTTGGGAAAAGACATGCTTAATCTTTTCTCCATCATCTCTGCTGCTGCACAGTCTGTGGACCTTGTCCCACAGCTTCTTCTTTTGGCAACACCATTTCTCAGCACAGGCACACTTCCTGCAGCACAGGAACCCTTTCCCCACTGCCCCATTCCCAGCAAGAAGCCTTAGGCTCTCCTGGAAGGCAGCATCCACCCACCAGAGCTCAGACAGGGTAGCTCAAGGGCCACAGGGACTGGTACCCCAGCAGCATTGAGAATCAAGCATAGCAATGGCATAGAAACAGCTAACAAGCAATATTTTTCAGAGTTAAAAATTAAAAAGCGACTTATAAACTACAGTTTGGCATATATGGGCTGTAAAATCTTCACACAGAATGGATTTCAGACAGTAAACCTCATGACAGAAACTGCTACCCAGTAGATTTTAATTTTCTGAGTAAAATAGATTTAATGGAATAAATACAGGATTATGGCACTCAAGTACTGTAATTACCTAATCAAACATTTTAGCATGGTTGACTTAGAATTCTTTTTTGTGTTTCCAAAAGAGCAGAAACTATTATTCTGAAGATTACATGGATAGTAAAGGCAAAATATTCTGGGTAACCATAACAAAGTATTCTTGTATCCTACACATTTATGGTTTTGAAGCAAATTTATGGTTTTGACACTCTACATTTTAGATCCCAACAACACGTTGGGAGGAAGCACATTTCTGCTATACTACTACATGTTCAAATTATTAGTTTAGGATTTATACAATGTCAGTCTTAATCCAAAAAGGAATTTCTTTTTCTTTTTGCTGACTGCTGTGGTACAGGGAGAGGGCATGCATTAGGCAGTCAAAAGTTCTGGTCACAAAACTGTTTTCATCTCTCCCCAGGGAAGTAGGTGAAGACAAAAAATTGAAGAAGATGTTTCTTAGTTGTGGTTTACAGGAAGAAATTAGAAATTTGATCTGGTTTGTGTCTTCTGGATGCCATCTGCTGGGTAGTCAGGGAAAGTGTGAATTCCCTGTAGTCTGTCCAATAGATAACACCAGGAAAGGTGTGTACTGTTTCTCTCCAGATATGTCAATACACTTATTTCTTCTTCCAAAGCTTTTCTTTCTTAGACTTTTCTAGATCTGGTTTCTGTAGTTTCTCTTCCTCTGCCTCTTTGTCCTCAGAAGATATTGAGAATCTTTGTCACTTTTTTCTCTGGGAGTTGCCATCAGTAATTAAAATCAATCAACAGTTCTATGTGCCTTAAAATTAATGTCCTTCCATCAAGACAGTTTCCAGAATCACAGTCTTAATCTCTGCTGTTTTCTCATTGTTTCCCCATCGTATGTATTTTTTTTTTTTTAGTAATAAAGTATTTTTTGTTCAGAAAACCAAGAAATAAGCTTTAGATCAACAGATTGTCCCTTTAGAGTCATCAGGCAAGAGATAATTATCTTGAGTTCCTTGCTTCACATTACCTCACAAACTGAGAATTGTTCTCTACAAGAAGCAGTCTCTGGGGGGTTTTCTTCCAACTTTTTTAGACAGCATCTCTGGTCTTGTTTGTTACACAATGAGTGATTATTGTAGTTTGTTCCCAGAGGGCTGTTAAGAGGAGCTCAAAAGTCCCTGAACTTTTCATTTGGTTAAGCTATTGACAGTAGCCAATATTTTTGAAGAATTTGGACCATTTTAGGTATGAGGCCTGCTCAGTACTCTTGAAATACTAGGCTTTGAAAAAGAATCATAAGAAAAGCAAAACATTAACTATAGTAAAGCATTAAGGACAAAGATCAGGATATTATTTCTCTCTTAAAAGGTAGCTAGTTTTGTCTGCACCTTCTTACAAAGTATTTGCACACATTTATATACATATGCACTCAGAGAGATACAAAAATGTATTTGATTTTAAGAATGCTCCTTTGTCTTTTTTATCCTCTTTAACTTTTTCTCTTTTTGTATTGCATTGTGAAAAGATACATATTTGGACCTTCCTATTCCTCCTTCTCCTTCAACTAAGAACACTATTTCTACAAGGTAAAGTATATTAAATTGTCTGCAACATTAAACTTCAGCCTTTCCAGCTGATTAGTAATAATTCCTCTGATGATGCCAGAAAATAATTCAGTTTTGACTATGAACTTAGGTCACCTTTCTGAAATAATTATTTACCTACTGACTCTCACTAAAAGCAGGCTACCAACATTCCATCCAGACCTGACATATCACTGTATTCAGCAGAAATCCTTCACAGTGGTCTTTTCAGCTATAGAGCAGATGTAATGTCCTTCTCTGTTCAAATAAGATAAATAAAAGATTAATAAAATACACTGGCTAAATTTTGTCTTTTCCTTCTTTCAAAATAATCTTCATATCCATGCAAAATGCTGTCTGCTATAATCCAATCTGGTATTTCTACTTCTCTTACCTTAGGTCTGATAGTTGTCTATCCAATCCCTCTTTTACACTACAGGACTCCACAGAATGAAGAATATTTATATCTTTCAAGATTGTCTGTATTAAATACTACAAGTAAGATTGTAAATACATTTGATTATCATTTGCAACAATGAAAAGTGACAAAATGACCACAAAAATTTGTTTTAATGGCATAACTGCTCTCATTAAAAAACCTCTGATAGATTTAAAAAAAATTGAAAAGCAGTGCAATTAAAAAGGAACAAAAAAATCCATGACCACTCCTTCAAATCCACAAAAATCCCAAACACATTCTTCACAGTTTCCATTTTATGTACTTAAGTCATGGAGTCAAGGAGAAGTCAAGAAAGACCCATAACATATTTCATATTATGTGGGTATGGCTCAGCATTAAAAGATCCTGATAGAAGCCAAAGACACAAAGCCATGAGAGCTTTCAAATGCCCAGAAAAGTGAATTTAGACTGCAAATGAATAGCAATTTGGAAATACTTGAATAGAAGGATGGTCACTGAAACACTTCTTCTTATATAGAAGATCTGAAAGCTGAAAAAACCAACTGCTTCTGATACAAATAATCATCATAGATAACCACATCTCCTAAAAATAGTAATTATGGAGAGGCATCCTCCTAAGCTGATTTTTGTTTTAGACAAAGCAGAGCTCCTGAGAAGGATGTGTGCCCTGGATTGTTCATCTAAGCTCCTTCACTTTTAGGTTACCACAGGTTACCTCCAGTGTCAGGACTAACACAATTTGCCATGTCAGCCAGATCTTCATGCAGATTATCAGTTTTTTCTGTTCCAAACTGAATGTAAGTTATGTGAAGAAGATAAAACTGGAAAAACTATATAAAGTAGCACAGTTCTAAAACATCCTAACGTCTACTGGTTCACATTTTCAAAATTATAGCAACACACATATGAATACATTTAATATCTTATATATATATATGTAATATGTAATATGTAATATGTAATATATAATATATAATATATAATATATAATATATAATATATAATATATAATATATAATATATAATATATAATATATAATATATAATATATAATATAATATTATATTATATTATATTATATTATATTATATTATATTATATTATATTATATTATATTATATTATAGTATATTATATTGTATTGTATTGTATTGTATTTATTATAGTAATACACTAATATATTTTTATGTGTGCTCACACCCTTATCTCAATTTTCAGTTTAGCTTTTCAGCTCATTAAAAGCTCCACCCTCTCATCTTTCAATAGAGGTTACAATAGGCTATAAAGTTATTTTAATTACAATTAAATTATGTTTCATGCCTCATTTTCTGTCAAATCACTCTCACAATGCATGTGGAATATTTCAGAAAATCACTCTCACAATGCAGGTGGAATATTCCAATTATTGTCACCTCTAATCTCATACATATATCCTTGCTTACTTGCATGCCAACTTAATTCTTCCTGCCTCTACAATGAGATATCTTCTGGGACTAAGTAGAAAAGAATTCCTAAAAAGTCCTAAGTTTCCACTTACAGAAGTCAAACAAAGCACAATAAAACTTTTGCTTATCAGAGAAGAGTAAAAACATCTTTGCAAAAGGTGGTTGCCTCTGAAACCTCTTCTGACAAAGTTTTTAATGAAAATTATATAGCTTAAATTCCTTTAATTCCTTTTAAGCATAATTATTTTACTGAAATTAATAGTTTTAAAAAAATCATTCAGGGCTGTATTTTAGTGTAAAACAAATGGTGTCGGTGACAGCAGTTACAGCCCAGAAACATTCCTTTCTCTTTTGTTCCCTTGGAGCTGAATGATCAAAATATTGTGTGTAATTTACCCTCCCCTGGGACCTGCAAAGAGGCAGGGAGAATAATTAGTGCTCCCAGTTATTAGTATTGTACATGTATATCTGCTAACTCTCGAACTACCATGGGACCTCACTTGTCTATCCAAGAAATCTCACTGAAGGGGGAATAAATTAATTTCAGCCATTACAATTAAGATGTAAACTGTGCCTTTGAAAGCAGGCTTAAAAAAAAAAAAGTATATTTTAATGTTGAATTTTTTATTGTTTTTGTTAAAGGGGTGAATGAACTTACTGTGCAGCTCCACAAACAGGTACCAAGGAAGAAATGGCATATATTAGAATAAGAAAGAGCTGACAGGAAGCTGGGACATTTTCAGACATTGCTGCTGGAAAAGTTGCACTGTCAAATCCTGTCCATTGCAGCTACAAACACATTGCTATTAACAGCTCCCAAGCATTAGCAACTTGCTCTGCTGGAAAACAGAGCAGCTACTTCTGTGACAAACAGATCAAACTTCCAATTACCGTTTTATTTTCAGAATTTTTAGCAGGTCCTCTTAAGTGCTTAGACCTCATGAGCTGCAGTGATTACAGTGTTACGTGTAATTCAGGCTATTCACAAGGGGAAACTTGCTTTTTTGACAGTCTGAGACCACAGCTGGACAAAACACTCTTTTATTAATACAGTCATTTACAGTCATTTCATGGTAAGTTCTGGAAATTAATTTTCCTGCTAAATGTAAAGGCACATGGAGAACCGGGATGTGATTTGTGACATCCAGCACGGCTTCACCAAGGACAAGTCCTTCCTGATCAACGTACAGTGGCCTTCTCTGATGGCATGACTCCACCAGTGGACCAGGTTAGGGTTATAGCCATCATTTATCTGAAATTCTGCAAAGCTTTTAAGACAGCCCCCCACAACTTTCCTCTCTCTAAACTGCAGAGGGATGTAGTTGATGAGTGGACTGAGGAAATGGTTGGACAATTGTAACCAGAGGGTTAATGGCTTAGAGTCTCAATCCTAGTAATAAGTGATGTCCCTCAGAGGTCCATATTTGGATGAGTGTTACTTCATGTCTTTATTAGTGACACAGCTTAAGGGATGGAGTGCACCCTCAATGAATTTGCAATGACACCAAGCTGAATGGTGCAGCTGACACTCCTGGAGGACAGGATGCCATCCAGAGGGATCTGGATGCTGCAACTATGTCACCTTGATGCATTCTCTCCTCGAGGCTGAACAATCCCAATTTTCTTAGCCTTTCCTCTTCCTGGAGAAGAGATTCTGCACCCTTCACCAGAGCAGAGCAGGGGCAGAATCCCCTCCCTCCCCTGCTGCCCACGCTGCTCTGGATGCATCCCAGGACACCTTTGGCTTTCTGGAAGTGCCCATGGCTGGGTCATGTCCAGTCATGTTCCCTCACAAGATTTCCACTGACTCTTTACCTGGCAAATTCTCAATTTTCTTGCCTCAAAACTGTTCACTTGAACCAAGGAGCACAAGCTTCATTGTTGTTATTTTGTTTGATTTTGTGCAACCTCTGAAGTTTTCACTATGCAATAGGATATAGTGTTAGATGAAAGGATCATCATCCTACAGATATAGTCATGATGCAGACATCTAGATAATATTTTTATTTACATCCTTATGTGGTGAAACTAAAGAGAAAAACCTGTTGAGTCAGTAAAAAAACAACCAATCAACCCCCTTAAAAAAAAGTCAAACAAGCAAACCAACAATACCCCAAAACAAAAACAAAACCAACCAAACAAAAAACTCCCAACCAACCAACCAACCAAAGAAAAACCCACCACAAAACCCCACCCCAAAAAATCCACTAAGCATGAAAACAGGGTGAGTATTAAAGAAAGAGCAAATTAAGGATGGATAGGAAGGGGAAAAAAAAAATTATATCAAATCTCAAAGAGTAGATAAGTACTTAAATCAGGCAAGAACTTTTTAACCATCACTCTAAATCTGACCACTCAGATGGTCTCAAGATGACTAAACTTCCTCAGTTCAAGGTCTAAATGAATCAAGGCAAAAGATTTTACTATCCCAGACATCTTAACACTCTTCTATGATCTACCAATTACAAACAAATCACACTTCAAAAAGACATTCGACTTTCAGGAATGTCCAAAGTGGTAAAATTTTGAAAGGAAAACCAAAAACCAATAAAGTAAACATGTAGTGTTTCTTCACTGCTACAATTTAGTATTTTGCCATCAGGATTGACAAAAGAGAAAAATTACATGGAGCAAGAGGAATTGCCAAATTTTGAGAAGCTTCCCAGTGTATAATTTTTATTAGTTCCATAAAGGCAGTTGCATGCTGCCATTTCTTTTTAGCCGTGTTCTTTGGGTTCCTCAAAATGTAGATTTTTGTTTATTTTATATCAACATGCTTTTATGGGTAGGTAATTGCTGTTTGGATTATGGAATGAATATACTCTGTGAGAAAAAGGATGGTTGCATTGCAGACAAAACTATTGATAATAAAAGCCAATTTATAGCTCAGCAGAAGAGACTGGAGTTGTTCAGTTGAACTGTCAGGGCTAAGCCTAGATGTGAATTTAATGTCGATAGGTTTTCTTTCTATCACTGCTAGTAAGGTGCCTGAGTGGTAATATACTACAAATATAAAATAAAATATGCCAGACTATATGGGTATGAGTGAACATCACATTAGAAAAGATACTGGCAACAATTTTCAAAATTTTTCCATATAGCAGGCTATAAGATTAAAAAAAAAATAAAAAAGAACTATGAGACACCTCAATTTTGTGCCCAGCTATGAAAATTTAAGGACCACATTTGTTAAAAGCAAAGTCACTGTGGCCCTTAAGATATAATTAGAATCATAAACAATAAAATCATGAAATATTTTAGGGCAAAAGAAACCTCCAGGATCTTTTTTGATCTCCTGCTCAATGTGGGACTAATCAAGTTGTGTCTTTTGTCCAGTAGAGTGTTAAGTATCTCCAAGGATGGAAATTTAAAAATCTCTGTGAGCAAACTACTCCAGTATTTTCTCACCCACATGGTAAAAAAAAAGGGACAAAGCAAAAAACTCCAAACCCAAACAACTTAGAAGACTCCTTAGGGCCTTCTCTAGGCAAATCAACAAACCCTTTTCTCTTATTGTTAATGTTCTCTAAGAAGTTGTTGACATGTCAGGTGTTAACACCCTTTCACTACCTTAGTGGCTTTCCAGTGAAACTAACTCTAGGACATCAAAATCTGAAGCAGGAGTTATTTCAAAATGTTGATATTCAAATAAAGAAACAATTAGGAAAATAATTATCTCAAATGTAATTCTTTGTCTTTTCCAATCTGGATTCAATGATCTCTTGTGTGCTTGATGCTAAGTAGAGAAATTTAGATAAATTGGCACGTAGCCTGTTTATCTTGTATTAGTTGTAGCTACAGACATCAGAAAGGAAAAGAAATTTTAATAACACTTATAGCACATTTCCAGTTACAGGCACAGTATATCCATGAGTATAGTTGGATGCCTCAATTTTATGCTTAATTATGGAATACTGCACACAACTCTGTGATATAATTCAAAGTAGTGGAAGATGTGAAACAGATACATATTCTTAATTCACTTTTCCAGTTCACCTCACAACAAGGCTGCTACACTACTCCCCTCCACAGCAGCACAAACCAATGTATCCAGGATATTTCACATTAGACCTGCAATGCCTGCTGCTTCGGAACAATGAATTACCATATTATCCCAGAAACCTTTTTCTACCAAAATTAGGCATTGCAGAGGAAATCTGCAATCTTTGAGGAGATCTACACTGGCAGTCAAGCTCTGGAGCAGTGGATTGCATAAAGCACCATAGGGAGTTTTCCTAAGCTGTCAAAAACTCAATCTCAGTGCAGAGAGAAGTCCTTAAGTAAGGACTCTGGGGCTCTGATGAGAGGTGGCTCCAGCAGCATGCAGGCACAATTGGAGTGGCAGCAGCCAGACCCCTGCATGGATCCCTGTGCATGCATCAGAAAGGATGTGGGGAACCTGACAGAGCTCCCTCAGACCCATGCATCCACCTGGATGTCAGGCTGTGGGGAGGGCCAGACCTATCACCGGTGTTAGCTGGCACTGGGGACAGCATTTCTGTGAGGTGCCCCTAGCTCAGCCAGAAGAGAAGCTGCTCAGCCTCATGTCAGAGCTAAGAGAGGAGGCAGAATGACTAAGGGGCTTCAGGAACTTGTATGCTCTTCTGAAGAGGAGATTGACTGGTGGAGCCATGCTCAGCCACCCTGAGATAAGAGCCCCAGCTGGAAGAGAAGGATCCTTCACCCGCTCAAACTCCTGCAGAAGGAGAGGACCTAACAGATGGGGGAGAATGTAATCAGATTGCTTCTTGAGGAGGCAGGTCTATCTATTCCTGGCCTACATCCCACATCCAGCAGGACCAGGGCAGCAAGCCTGCCCCTGTACTCAGCACTGGTGAGGCCACCCCTCAAATTCTGTGTCCAGTTCTGGGCCCCTCATGACCAGAAGGACACTGAGGTGCTGGAGTGTGTCCAGAAGGGCAGATGAGCTGGTGAAGGGTCTGGAGCACAAGTTTTATGAGGAACAGCTGAAGGAGCTGGGATTGTTTAGCTTGGAGAAAAGAAGGCTCAGGGGAGCACTTATTCTCTACAAGTACTCAAATTGTAGCCAGGGGATGTTTGGCCTCTTTTTCCAGGCAGCAAGCAATAGGATAAAAGGAAATGGCATCAAGCTGTGCCAGGTGAGGTTTGGGCTTCATATAAGGAAAAACTTCTTCACTGAAAGGGTTTTCAGGTATACAAACAGGTCGCCCATAGAAGTGGTGAAATCATCATCCCTGGAGGCATTTTAGACATGGTGCCTAAGGACATGGATGAGTAGAAAACATGGCAGTGCTGGGTTAATAGATGGATTTGATTATCTTAGTGGTCTTTTCAAATCATGTTTATTCTATGTTTCTGTAACTGAAGCTGAGAAAGGTGTATAGAGTTACTTGGTCCAGGTATATTTTGTTCTTAAAACTAGATTGAGTTTTCTTGCTATTTCTACTTCACAATTTTTTTACTTTTGATGTATCCTGAAATCATATTTGGGCACAGGATGCCCAGGCCTTTATCTTAAACAGTTAGACGAATGTAAGAAAGTAATATATTTGTAAAAACAGTCATAGTAAAGTAAAATTCACAGAGATAACCATTGGCCATGAGAGCACTGCTTTGCATATGCCAACACTGAATTTCCTATGCCACGAAGTGATGCTTTTCTAAGAGTCATGAACAGATGCAAACTCCTGATGTCAATGCTGTCACAGTTTTCTTATTCTATTCTCCCTATTTTTACTATCCAGAAGTACAGACTACAGAATACAGAAAACTATCTTCTCTTCAGTTCATAAGATTGCTAATTAATGTTTTAAGAATCAATGTCTGATAATTTTGAAAGACTCTACAGTATATATAAATATGTACTCTTTGTTATACCTCTCCAACTAACTGCAAGTTTTCACCAAACACAGATACTTAACAATGAACAAGTCTGTAATTAACACTAGGAAGAAATGTTCCACCTCTGTGTGGTGGACTACATGAAGGCTCACCACTGGAGAATCACAGAATCATGTGGTGGAATCAAGAAAGAAAAATTCCATGATGAGCACAGCAGTACCCTGATATGCTACTGGTCTACATTTTAATTAATCACTCTATTTGTGAAACAGGAAGTTACAAAAGTTAACACACACTATGCCTTTATAAACCGACAGTTGTAAAAGTGCAAGTGAATATAAAACATACAGCAAATAAAGCATAAAGTTGTGAGGCTTAGAAAAATAACAGAAGAGTTACAAAGACTATAGGTATCTGAGACATGATATTTCAGTAAAAAAATAGTACTATTTATTTCTGCATTTAAAATTATGAACATTTGACCTCCTCGAATTTCACTGCATAGGGTTACTGTGTTTCTTCATTTTGGCATCATGGCTTTCTTTGAACAGTTGTTTTACAAATACAACAAAATCATATCAGTTATAATCAGTTTAGTTTCCACCCAGTGACCATGAAAAACACAAAGCAAAAGCAGGCAGATAATGGTATGTATTTATAATGGTATGTATTTTTGAATGAGGAATAAATATTGGTTAAAAAGTGTTTTGCACAGTATTTTTCTGCAGAGTACCATTTGAAAAAGGTCTTGAAATTATACTAAGTCTGCTGATGCTACTAAATTGGGAGAAGCTGTTGATCCCTCAAAAACAGAGAGCCTAAAGGAAGGCCTGGAGAAAGTTGCAGGGCTGTGGAATCATCAACAATATGAACTTTAACTGGAGAAGGAGCCAGATTCTGTACCTAAAATGGAGCAGTTTTGGATGTACAGCCAGACACTGGAGAGCAGTACTGCAGAAAGGGATCTGAGGGAGGGTAGAGGTCAAGCTGGACATGAGCCAGCAGTGCCCTGGCTACCAGGAGGAACCAGCTGTGTCCAGGGGCTCAGTATCACAGCTGGGCAAGGAAGGAGATTGTCCTGCTCTGCTCTGCACTAGGGCTGCCTCATCTCGAGTGCTGGGGGCAGTTTTGGGTGCCACAACATAAGAAAGACATTGAGCCAAAGGGGAGCTAAAGAAATGGTGAAGGACCTTGAGGGGAAGCTGTACAAGGAGTGGCTGAGATCCCTTGGTCTGCTCAGCTTGGAGGAGACTGAGGGGAGACCTCATTGCAGTTACAAATTCCTTGTGAGGGGAAGAGGATGGCAGACACTGATCTCTTCTCTCTGCTGACCAGTGACAGAATCCAAGAGAATGGCCTGAAATTGTATCAGCTTGGAGATCAAGAAAAGGTTATTTGCCCAGAGGGTGGCTGGGCACTGGAACAGGATCCCCAAAGAAGTAGTCATAGCACCCAGCCTGTCTAGTTCAAGAAGCATTTGGACAATGCTCTGGGACACATGATGTGACTCTTGAGGTGTCCTGCACAGGGTTTGAGTTGAACTCAATAATCCTTGTGATATGACATATGACATACATTTATCAGGTACATAAGCACAAAAAAATCCATATTTGTAACTTTAGCTTTCCTGAAAGCAATCACCTACTGCAAAACCAGAGATATAATTTCAATATGAATAAATTCATCAAAGCAGCACTATGTGCCAGACTGAGCCAAATCATTGAATAAACATTTATATGAGAAGAGACATATTAATGGCTTTTTAGGAACTCTAGTGTTAGGCATTTTAATTGTTTTACAGTAGGAGCTCATTCAGTTTCAGAAAAAAAACAGAAGTAACCAGAATGGCCAAAATAAAAGATTGTTTTTTACAGACTTCCAAGAATCCAGCAGCCATTCCCAGCCAGGATGCCATGGTAAAAGATAACATTGCCATGCAATTAAAGACTGACAATAAAAACTTGAGGTTTAGCCGCAGAAATTGCTCCTAACAACTACTGTACATGGAGTAGCAGGGAGGAAACTTTTATGGATAGATACTTTATCATCACAGTTAATATATCAGGTGGATTATATGCAGAACAAAGTTACTGCACTGAGTGAATGCTACTATTTCCATTGTCACAAAATTCTTTTAAAGAATAGACTAACTTTATGAGAAGGTGGCAAACTTGTGGATCTTATGGACAGGTGTGTGTATTTGCAGTCTACACAGTCTACTGCCATTTTCTGGGAAAATATTAAACAGACAAACAAAAATACATTACACTTAAATCTGTCAACTAAGTGATGCCAAAAAATTCTAGTACAATCCCCATTTCTATCCTTTTGTGTGGTTGAAGAGGTTAAGAATTGCATTGACCTGAGCATCAATGAGAATTATTTCCACAAAAGGGATATAATGTGTTGAGCATGGAAAGCCATGGGAACAGAATGCACAGGTATTCACAGAGGCACTGAGTAAAGATAGATCTCAGGAAAGTTCTATACCCAAAAACATCTTAAGCCTGAGTGTAAATGCCCATATGTACAAGTGTAATGTTTTTTTACTAATATGTGAGACTATGTTTTACAGTTTGGCAAATTCAGTCTGAATTAAGTCATAAGTTGAAGGTGCTTCAAACTGTTCATCTAAGTGATGACAATGATGGATAAAGACAAATGTCTGTGTAAAATTAGAATGTTTAAAATTATCTATTTACAGGTATTTACAAAAGTTAGTAGTTGCAAGTTGACAATCATTGATTACTCTGCACAAATCCCCTTTTTGTTCATGCTGCAAGTCACTGTCATTCTCATGCGTATGAGCTATCAACCTAAACAGATACAAGTAGTTAAAAACTATAAAGAGAACCTTTCTACAGCTACATCCAATAAAAATCCAACGGTGCATTAACTGAACAACAAAAAATATAACTAAATCGATATAATTTTTAAAGTTACAACTAAACTTGGATGTGCACCCAGGTACTCATAAACAAATGTACACTGGGATAAACACATTCCCATGGCCTGGTTATTCAGACCCAAGTCCCACAAGTAATGTCCCTATTTTTTCCATTCAAAATTGTTGGCAGAGTTGGCACCTACAGAAATGAAACACATTGTTGTCTTGAACAGGTTTGTACCTGAAGAAATTCTGTACCTCTTTGGCCAACACCCCAGTAAAAATATCTCTGACATGCCTGCCAAAATTTATCAGGTCTGTTTAATTTAGGAATATCTGTGTGTAATTTTGGAAGATTAGTAGGAATTAGTGCATCCAGTACACCTGTTGAAATTAAGAAATACATTATAAGGCCATTTTCTTACATAATGTGCAATACAGCCTTCTTAGGATTATCCAAGTTTCAACAGATGCAGGGAGCAAGAAATATTTGTTTAGTTCATGATTAAAAAATAAAACTTACTAACTTCAGATGATATTAGTGAAATGTCCAAAGAATAGTAAAACAAAGCTGCGTTTAATTTTAATTTATTTGATTGCTTCAGAACACAGAAAAGTAAAACCCACACATTTAAATACAGTCCTAGGAAACCTATAACCACTATAAGAAATCAAAGAAAACCAAAGAGTCTATTACTACTCAGAGGATAGTTCTGTAATGCCTTCCTTATTAGGAATTAAATATTATGCAGAGCTATACAAGCATAAATAACTTTGAACATCTGAGCACTTTTTAACTTTTTTTCGCACACATAGTTTTACTAGCCCTTCCCTAGAACAGCTTGTATATAATTAAATCTCCATAAGTGTGGCCTACCTGAAACTTGCAATTATGTTTTTAAGTGATGTTGGGCATTAGTGGCATTAACCACAATCTCAGGTTTATTATTATCTAGCTCTTCTTGGAAGACCGCCTAAGAGAGGAAAAATCTGTGAGTTTCAGTAGAGTAAATGCAACTAGAGGAAGAGTTTATTTTTAAAGCATTTATGTGATAGTGTTTAATGCAACACAGAACAATAGGTGGTTCTGATTTTCCTGAAAAAGAAGGCCAAATATATGAAGAGTTGCTGTAGACCTACCTCTCTAAAACCTTATTGCCAATTTGTGGTGGGTTGATTCTGGAAGGATGCCAGATGCCCACCAAAATTGCTCTATCACTTTCATTCCTCTATGGGACAAAGAAAAAAAAATATAGCCAAAAGCTCATGGGTTGAAATAAGGGCAGGGAGACATCTCTCAGTAATTATCATCATGGAAGGAACAGACTTGACTCAGGAAAATAAGCTTAATATACTACCAATTAAATCAGAGTAGGGTAATGAGAAATAAAACCTAAATTTTAAAACACATTCACTTCACCTTCGCCTTTTCCCCAGGCCCAGCTTTACTCACAAATTCTCCAGCTCCTCCACACCTCCCCAGTGGTGCAGGGGAAGAGGGAATAGGATTTGTGGTCTGTTCATCACATGTTGTTTCTGCTGCTCCTTCCTCCTTGGGGAAGAACTCCTCACACTCTTCCCTGCTTCAGCATGGAGTGTATCCCATGGGAGATATTCCATGGACCTCTCTGATGAAGGTCCTTCCCAAAGGCTGTAGTTCTCCACAAACTTTTCCAACGCCGGTCTGCTCCCTGTGGTGTCGTCCTTCAGGCAAAGGCTGCTCCAGGGCGAGTCTCTCAATGGTCACAAGTCCACCAACAAACCTTCTCCAGCACGGGTCCTTCTCTCCATGGGGCCACAGGTCCTGCCAGGACCCTGCTTTAGTGTGGGCTTCCACAGACTTGTCTGGGCATCCACAGCCCTGTGGGGGTTCTCCACAAGGTGTAGGCAGATCTCTGCCAAGAACTCATTTGCAAGGTCTCTGGATTCCAACAGACAGCTTGTGATGTGGAAGCAATAGTACAACAAGGTAGTTGTGATACCAAAACTTTAACATAACTAACAGAAAATGCCAGAGATTTGCACCAGTGACATCCAGCTTCTCCAGCTGTCTGAGCTGGGAACCTCCAGGTTCCTCCAGGCTGCCATGTAACATTCTCCAACATGACAAAGACACATGTCACAGAGTTTGTGCTACATATTTTGATCATCAATCAGTGCTAGCTACCAGCTGCCAGCCAATAAATACAATTTACCAAGATAAAGCTAAATTTTAAGAAATATGTAGTTTCTAGACTATGATGAAGGAGCTTGTGTTCAAAACTTTCCAGAGCTAATATAGTATATTCCTGTCAGAGTATACCCTACATTATGTCTTTGCCCAGGGTGATACCACTAGTGGACATTTTCATTTGAAAACAGGTCAGCTACTTCAAGGACATATAGTTACCAAGAGCCAGGTTAAAAAATGAATAGGGATGTAGTTCTTCATATAGGAACAAGTACATTCATGGAAACAATGGATGAAACTGTAAATGCCATTAGAAGGGTCTAAAGGGAGATGGAACAAGTTTATGGAAGAAAAATCTGTAAGATGTTACTAAGTACACCAAAAATACATTTAGCTTAGAAAAGTGCCTAAGCCAAGAATTATTGACAACTGAGAAAGTTTGCAAACCCAGGCCTGTCCTGTGCCTCTGAGCATTCATTGTCCTTACCATAAAAGCAGTTTTGGGACTAGTTGCCGAAGTTTTCCAGGTTCCTGTACCACACAGAGCTGCCAAGAGCAGAACAGTCTGTTCTCTGTCCTTTCTGCTTCCTACACAGCACTTTGATGATGTTTTCACTTCAGTACCTTATATACAGGCAGGTGTTGCAAATTTCTGAGTAGGCTTCTCTACCCACTCCTCAACCCCTCAATACAGAACAAAAAGCTTAACTTGTCAGTAGAAAGAAACAGACCCTGAAGGGCTCTATAATACTACAGACTTGAGATACATTTAATCAGTCATGATAAATTTCCCAAGAAAAATAACCTGCTCAGGTATTGTACAGGCCTGTAGCCCAGAGAGTACTGCTTCAGGACCTGAGATTTCCAGTTCTGAACACTGTAACTGTGAAGAGAATCACAGAATGGTTCAGGTTAAAAGGGACCACCATGCATCACCTGCTCTGACCTCCTTGCTCAAGCATGGTCGTCCCAGAGCACTTGGCAAAGGATTGCAGTCAGGTGATTCTTGAATATCTGCAGTGAGGGACACTCTGCACCTTCTCTGGGCAATCTGTTCCATGCACAGTCACCTGCACAATGATGAAGTTCTTCCTCAATTCAGGTGGAGCTTCCTGTGCATCAGTTTCTGCCTGTTGCTGGTCTCATCCATGCTCCTGACACCCTCCCTTGAGGTATTTATAGGCATTGGTGAGGTCCCTTCACAGTCATTTCTTCTGGAGGCTGAACAAGTCCAGCTTTCTCAGCCTTTCCTCATTAGAGAGATGTTCCAGCCCCTTTAATCATCTAACCTATGTTAGCAAGTAGAGGTAAAATCCCAGTAGGTGGTACCAGGTCATCCTTATTCAGAGCATGATAGAGGCTGTTCCTCAAGTGAGTCACTATCACAGTTTTGAGAGAACCATTCAGACAAAATTTACCCTAAATTATTAAGTCTACAAATAAAGAAGACTCAAATGCAGATATTTAAAGCATTATTAAATCTTTCAACATTCATTTCAACATTTACAACTTGCAGTCCCCTCCTTGCTCTGCCTTGTAGTTCTGTGTTATACACAAATCTCAAGGCACTTGGGTTTGTATGTTTGGGAAACACAGAGATTTTCTCCTGGACTGCTGGGATTATTGACAGCACTAGATAGCCCCTCATTTGAATATCTGTCAAATGTGCTGCTCACTCTAACAGAAGGATTAGACATCAGAGAGAGATTCTTAGACATTACTACTCACAAATGAAACATATATTATCTGTTAGAGAAAATAATAAAGTTTTGGCAACTTCAAATACAAGACTTTAAATGCATGAATAATATCTTCCTCCATAGCTGTACCGGGTTTTGCTCAATAATGTTAATTTTCTACATAGTAGCTTGTACGGTTCTATGTTTTGGATTGGTGCTGAAAATAGAGTGATGACATCCATGTGTTTTAGATACTGCTGAAC
This sequence comes from Lonchura striata, assembly GCF_050655825.1. Classification (NCBI taxonomy): domain Eukaryota; kingdom Metazoa; phylum Chordata; class Aves; order Passeriformes; family Estrildidae; genus Lonchura; species Lonchura striata. The sequence continues at coordinate 83,803,440 of NC_140740.1, read as the reverse complement.
AGTGCTTGTACCACATAAGTCCTCTTCTGTTTCTCATGCTGCTTGGCTGGTGAGCAGGAGAGGAGTGCACAAAAGGTTGGGAAGAGACAGAGCTGGACAGCTGACCTCAACTGAACAAACAATATTCCATATTGTATGGCATCATGCTCAGCATATAAAGCTGAGGGGGGGAAAAGGAGAAGGGGTATGGGCATTCCGAGTTCTGGTATTTTTCTTCCCAAGCAACCATTCCATGTGATGAAACCCTGCTTTCCCAGACACAATTGAACATCTGCCTGCTGAAGCTTTGTTTGCACACACAGTTTTTGCTTTATTTATCCAACTGTCTTTGTCTCAACCTACAAGTTTTACCACTTTTACTTTTCCAACTTTTCCCCCACACCACTGTGAGGGACTGAGCAAGTGGCTATCTGGTTCAGCTGCCTGCCAGGACAAATCCACAACAATAGTTCAAACACTCCTTCTGTCTAGCTTTGCAGCAATTAAATGTCAAATCTTCTCCTGTCTCTCTTCAAACAGATGAGGTCCATGCTGTAGATTTTTCTAATTTAGTCTGACTACAGAGAAGCCACTCACAGGCCAGTCCAGAGAAATAAAATGACCTGGGGAGATTTCTCTATAAAGTCAGAGACCCTTGACAAATGGGTCATTGAGTTCATCTTGCTAAGGACCTTTTTCTGTGTGCAAGATGAATCAAAATAGTAAGCAGGAGGACATGCACTAGGTAGATATGCTTTGCTTGTTAATTGCCAGACATTCAGGCCTTGAGCATGTCTGACAGAGTACATGGATTTATCATCCAGACAGTCTGTGTTTGAAATGTTGTATAACATTAAGAATCAAGATGCAGCACATTGACTTCATCGGAAAAATAACTAATATAAAAACCAAGAGTGATATAAATCTCAAGAAGAAGAGCAGTAAAACTAAAGAAACACAGATGATACTTTTTGTCAGCACACCAGGAAGGAAGGGATTTTCTTCAAGAAAGGCAGTAGGACTGGGTGCAGAAGTGGCTTTGTCTCACAGGTGAAGAGACAGAAACAGCACAGGGTCTCCTACAGCAGGGTGATATATGTCCAGCCAGAGTGATGTTTACTTGTGGTCACTGGATGGAATTCAGGGCTCCTCTGGCTTTATTTTTTGTGAAAGTGTCATGATTAAAGCACTTTGAAGGATTTGCATATGGCAGAGTCTTCAAGGTATGCATCAAAATAACAAGAGCAGTGGTCTGGCCAGAGTTCAGAGGAATTGGCTGCCAGGACTCTACATACACAGGCCATTAATTCCTCCAAATACATGACACTCTAGAGAACTGAATATTGTGATTAGACTTCTCCTCTTTAATACAGGTAATGTCTCTAATGGTTTTACTCTAAGTGTTCTTTTTGCCCACATAGCTTTAACTGTCTCATTCAAGCACTTAGATATGTATTTAAGAATGTAACACCTCTATGTGGGGAGGAAGCACCCCTAGGGCCCTTCTTAAGAAAAGACACAGCAAGGCCCAAATAGAGCAAAACTACTAATCTAAAACAGGTAAATGATGCCTGGATGGGCAGGGATGTGATCAAAGCACTCCAATTTCCCACTTCAGGGTTTTAACCACATATATTCTTCTGTTCAAGAGAGAACAAGATGACAAAAAGAACAAGACTCAGAGTACAAAGGCAGAAAACAGAGGATGTACTGGAGGCTTAGTAACAACTTTGCCACATCCACTTACAGTGTGCATATTTCCATTTTTTCCATTTTGGGTAGCACTGCTTCACACAGAAGTAAAAAAAAAAAAAAAAAACAAAATGTTAAGAAGGGTTTCCTTTCAAATCACCATTCAGAGAGGATTGGCCAGATATAAACAATGGTGAGAAGAATAAGAAGACATGACCACCACGTAAAGTGAGGCAGAAATACGTTTGTACTGCTGACTGAATTAATTCTGAAATGGGAAGCCCATAGCTATGTACCTAGGGTAGTTTTCCTAAAGCTTCAAGCCTGTTTCCTTTTGCAGGATGAGTATCAGCTTCTGAAGTACATGGGCAGCATCTAGTGTTAGACGAGGCACACTGCACATTTAGGCACCTCCGTGAATGGTTGAACATCTGGATTACAGACAATCAATGACTCTGCAAGAATTTCCTTGAAAACTCCTGGTCAGGTCAAGAGGATCTAAACCAGAGATCAGACAGGTATTACCACAAAAGGCATACATCATGTATTTACTTCCCTTTTCTCAATGCCTGACTGCTCTAAGTGGTCTGTTCTGTTGGTGTCCATTTTAAACCTAGTAATAAATGGTTTGGACCTTGAAAAAGCAGGTTAAAGGTACGGTGTCCATTCAGAAGTGATGTGTTTCAGACTAACAAGTTTCTAATCCACAGGCTATCCCTGTGTCTGCTCTGGGAGTCATCCAGCAGCCATGCTTCCTGCAAGCTATAGATCATTCACAAGTCACAAGAAAGCTGGAAACAAAGATACTTTCTTTTGCTTCCACTGGGCTCAATGCAAGGTGCTGGTGCCTACTGCAGCTATTAGATCCAGGTGTCATGCTAGCCCTCTTAACTGCATCACCTGCAGTTTTACTTTCCATGCTGGATTTTCAAAGACAGGAATACAGTTATGCATCTTGGGTTTAGCAACACAAAGCTGGTTTCAGCAAAGGAAGCTTTAAGGTGAGTTTGATACTCTTTTTTCCCTGGCCTGTACTCTTCCTGACTCAAATCCAACAATAAAAAACACTTGTCTTTTTGTCATTCTACTGGGAAAATGACTTGTGCTGTGGGTATGTGAAGGTAAGAGCATCTGTCCAATTAAGCATTAATCAAGGACCTATTCAGTGAAAAAGGGAAGATAAATTAAAGGGGAAGTGATAAGGAAGAACACAAAAGGACAAACCTGATAGACAACAGGTAAAAGAGATGATGCCAAGGATTAAAATTTCTAGTTACTAATTGATGAATGATTGAAAGAAACTCCCAGGCCCAGCTTTGGAGATGGCCACCTTCATAACTGATAAGAAAAGGGGGGCAAAGAGAATTGTGGGGATTTGAGGTGTTCAAGGGGAGAGGTTTGGTGACTGAGAAAAATTTACACAAGAATGTGAAAAGGCTATTATGGCCTGGAGTTCCCGGGGTCTATCCGACCCCAGCTGCCATAGGTGTCCTGGATAGTGAAGTCCTGCTAAGCACAACCTGTCCAGGTCCCTCAGGCAAGCTCCCAGCTGCAGGCAACCTTAGCAAGCAGCTCAGCTCTTGAGTGAGATCAGCTCTTTGGTGAATTCAGCTCTTCGGTGATTTCAGCTCTTTGCTTGCTAAGTGTCTCAGCAGACGCAGGGGGAGAGAGGAGAAGGCTGTGTGAGGTTCCACAGAGGTGTGGATCTTTATTGGCAGCTCCTGTGAAGGGTTTCAGTGACAGCTCTTCTGCCAAACTAGGCAGAAATGGGGGTTTATATAGAGTACAGGGGTTTTGGGAAATGGTCCAATAGTAAGGGTTGAGGTGAATATGACCTATGGTCTTACAGAGAGATAACGAGGGTCCAAATGCAGAAGAGGGGCTTCTTTGGTCCAGTCATCATGATTAGGTGTTTCTTTATTTTACTGAACCAGAGAACCACAGAATAATGAGGTTGGAAGAGCCCTTTAAGATCATCAAGTCCAACCTATGCCCTAACACCTCAAATAGTCTATAGCACCGAGTGCCATGTCCAGTCTTTTTTTAAACACATCCAGAAATGGTGACTCTTCCACCTCTCTGGGAAGACAATTCCAGTGCTTTATTATTCTTTCAGTGAACATTTTTTTGCTAATGTCCAATCTATACTTTCCCTGACATAGCTTGAGACTGTGTCCTCTTGTTCTGTCAGTCATTTGTTTAGGCAAGTGACTGCCAGAGAAGCCTTGGAGGCCCTGTGGCTGCTACAAAAGGCAACTGGGGAGAAACAAGGAAAGGGAGTAGATGGGAAGTGGTATAAAACAGACTGGTTTGCTGGTCACTACACTTGACTGAGCACACCCTGTGCCTGATCAGTGAAGTTGTTCCTATCTTCTTTATTTAATCTTTCATTAAATACAGTGAGTGGTGGTCTTTGCCACCGTGACAAGAACAGTGAGCATCCTGAAAAACAGAAACTGTGAGGGAGATCAAAGCAGGTGAGGGACTCAGCTCCAGCAGATGGACTGAGGCCTCAAGTCACAAGCACACGTGCGTGGCACCATTTGCCATGAGGCAGAAGAGGCTCTGTATCCTCTGCCAACCCATTGTGTGCAGGTGTGGGGTGCGTTTCGCTGGCACACCTCAAGTTGTACCAATCAGCAAGAAGAAGGTGCTGGGTTGGAGCAGAGATAGCAAGTAGGTAGAGGAGCAGTGCTGGCACCTTGAGGGGACCTGTGATGGTATGGGACCTGTGAGATGAGCTTGTGAGCTCTGGATCTGTTAACTGTACAAAATGGAGGCTTGTGAAGCATGCAAAAGGATTCAGCATCCAGATGGGAGTGGTGGATAGACAGAGAGGTGAGCCATGCCAGTACAAGCTGATTGTGTGCAGCAAGGCAGAGATGCTACAAAGACCTCTAATGCGTTACGTTTTACCACATACAGAACAGACATAAACACCTCCAGTTGTACAGCACACTTACCCTGCATTAAAAAAAAAAATCAGAACTAAGAACTGCATTAAGAAATGCAGTTGCCAAATTGCAAACATGAAGAACTTTTAAAACAAATTTGAGTTTTAATGAAATTCAGGCGCAAGAAATTCCATGTAAAGCTTGAACACGTAAGTAGAGAAAGCAGACTAGACTAAACAGATAAATCCAATAAAGCACTGGGTATTTGAAGAATATTCAGCTTCTTTTCAGCAGCTGCCAAAGAAATTTTAGAAGGTTTTTTTTTTTAAATTTTCAGGTTGTAAACCAATCTCTGTACTGTACTTCATCATTGACATCCTAGTTCCTGGGCAATTTATTGTATATTTATTCACAGTGGTACACCTAAACACTTCATGGATTATCAGTTTCCATTCCTGCTGACTAGGTGATGAACTGTTGAGACAGTATGTGGCAGCTCTTCTTCAAACTTCTGTACTTGCTTTCTTTTCTTTATAGCTATTCAGTTCTTGGGCTCAAAAACAAAGCTATTTTCAGAACTCTGGAACACAACTGACTTTCCTCAAATATGAGTCTTACCATGGAAAACAACTCCGACATTACAGCTTTACCTCCCAAGCAGACAATGGACAAGTATACCCACAACAATAAATAAATAAATAAACAATGCAGTGAATTCTGCTGGGCATAGTACTTTTAGTGTGTGTAAGCTTCCACACATCCAGAGAATTTAGGCATCAAGCTTGAAAAAGCTTGAACAAATTTGAAGAGGCTCTTCTTCTGCCAGTCCATGATCCTTTTGCAAAATATGAATGCATCCTAGGCAATGTTTGGTGATTTCTATTGCAAAGGTTCAGTATTTTCTTGTCTGGTCCCAACATATTCTCTTCTAGAGAATAAGTTCCTTTGCCAAGTAATATTTTGATTAATACATTCTAGTTCCATAGGTAGCAGTGCAAGTTAACAGCACTGCAAAAAAACCAAGTAGCACTTTGTGGCATTTAAGAAGCTGGCACTCGTGTTGTAGGAAAAGCAGAGAAGCCCAAGTATGGGATTTCTATGTAGGATGAGGTTCCCAGCATGGCTGGTGTGTTTGCACAGCAGCAAAGTGCTTGTAAACATTAAGTCCCCAAGACAGAGAGAGGGCTGCTGTACTTGTGTTGCACATCTTTTTGCCTTCCATTCCAGGGCAGGAGACTGATACTCAAGGCTCTTGTTGCTTATAGCATCTCAGCCCCAGTACTTTTAATGGCTTTGTCCATTTAATCCACTTAGGTGTGAGTTTATATCCTTGAAGCTGTACTGGTATCAGAGAACAGCCTTGCCTGGTACCAAGCTCTGGGATGGGCTAAGTTGAGTTTATACTTATAACATTCCACTACATTAAAATCAGCACATGGAATGCATTTCCTGGAATGACCCAAAAAGCCAGGTGGAAAATCACAATAATATAATGTGTGACTGCATGCAGCTGCATATCTGCTGCAACGCAACTTGAAAAGACAGTGTCTTATTTTATTCTACTGCTAATCTGAACATAATCCAAATATCTGATTACTACCATTTCTTTAGAAAAGGCCACCTCCATACAAACGATGTCTCCCTAACCAACTTTCCAGCGGCAGGCAAGAGGCCATGAGGAGGAGCTCTGGTTCCAAATCCCCTCTAGCAGAGAGCTGAAAGCATGTCTTAGTCAACACCTTAATCTCAGAGCTACCTTAGAGCAAAAAAGCTCTGCTCCATCTTTTCTTGGGACTGCAGAAGCAGCTCCTCCACTGGGTGTCCATGTGTGGGAAGCTGGACCTCTGATCTCCTGCTGGTACTACCCAGTGCTACTGGGCTGGGGGAGCAGAGAGGACAATCAGCCTGGACTGGAAGAAACCACTAGTTTAGTTCTCAGATATCAACCAAGTCCATGAGAGCCTCAAAAACATCTTTATTTGATTACTTTGCAGAAAGACTACCAGGATGCAGCCTCTGTAGGCACGCTATCCATCACAGTTTAAGTACACTTCTGTTCCTCTGACAGTCAGGCACTTAGAAACAGGCTACAAAATGAATTACATCACCAGAACTGAATTATCCACAATGCTACTTCAGATCTCTGTTATTTCAGAGCATTTTATAACCACTCTTTCCTCAGGCCAACCTAAGAAAAACATTGATGGCTGTTTCACTCAAGCCAGTTTCCCCCACAGAGATGAAGTTCAGGAGCCACCATGGAGGAGAAAACAAAGAAAAGGCAGCCTGGGGCAGTTTTACAGCAGCCTTGTAATGGAGAAAAGAAATTAAAACTATGCTTCAACCACTTTCTCCTAGTGCTTGCAGTGCTTTTTGTGCCACAGGAATGAGATGAACTCCTAAGGTCCCCTCCAAACCAAACCAAACCAAACCAACCCAGAGAGATTCTGTGATCCTTTGTGCCCAGTTTGTCAGGCCTGAAGTGCATTTTTGTAAGTAACCTACACTTCATACAATCTGCTCCCTTCAGGGGACATTCAGATCCAGCAAAATAAGCTCCAGCCCCAACAGGTCTATGACCAGTGAAAGAACAACCAGAGAGAGAGAGACAGGGGAGCCTGGCTGCTATGAAAAGCCAAGGAAGCCAAGAATGCATTCAGGTACTCAAAGTCTTGCAGTATTGTGTGTAAGAAGAAATAGACAACGAGATGGTGCTGACACATTTAATTCCCCACAATGCTGCTGCTAACTGTGACACTTAGCCTCTCCTTTCCCTGTTTTCCTCAGTAAATGGAGGAAATGGAGCCTGTGCACAAGGTCAGCCCTTCTGGAAATGGATTGAAATTTGAGATCAAGAGATGAAAAGCCTGTTAGGAAAGCTGGAATTTTTGTTGTTCCTCCTCTGACATTCTGTAGAAGACTGTGAAAAAGAGCTACTTTTTACAGGCAATGGAAAAAGCAGTGAAGTATATGTAAAGGCATAGGAAAGGAAACCTGAAGGTTTGTTGTCTCGCTGGGGCAGATGATTACTATCTTTCCAAGTTACTAAGTTAAAAGTAACTCCACACAGTGGCTCTAAGTTCACCCATGGGTGAAACTTAGATCTTCCCAGGCAATGAAACCTTACTAAGAGATGAGGGTGAAATATTGCTCACAAATTAAGTGTGATCACAAGAGAATGTCCTGTACAAATACAGAAAATCCATCACCAGTTCCAAGCTTCTTTGCATTCAATGGTCAACAACACATCTACTTCACACAGACAGCAAAGGACTTAAAACAAATTGGAAAGTCTGAGCAATTAATTAACTCAGTAGAAAACTTGAAAGGATTTTCTATAATTAAGTCTTAATTGTGCAAATCACCTCTTGAAAACTTATTTTGGAAGACTCCAACATTATGATTTGTGGAGTTCACACAGATTTGTTTTTTTCTTAAATGTAACACAAATTTGCACTTACGAGACCTCTGGCCACTAGAGGTTCAGGGGGACCCACCTTAAATAGCACCAAACAGACAGCAGACATATTCTGTTCACAAGTGTTCACTGTTTTATTCTACTGTAGGTGTTGCTATGAACCTTTATATGTAATCTGGAGCCTTAACAAGCAAGAATTAAAAGCATTACCAGTAGAGACAAAATACCAACTGTTTTTCCCAGCTGTGCTCAGATGATAAAAAATATTCTGTTCTAATAAACAAGTCAGTGGTGTGTAAATCTTTCCACAAGGCACTGAAGGTGAAAAATATGTACTTTAGTTGGGCTCAAACAGCTAAACAACAGCTATGTTATAGCGGCATTATAATCTCCCCAAAGCATTATGGGATAACATGAAATCATTCTTCTGCAAGAGAAGGATAAATAACACTTTCATTAAAATATCTTCTCCTGTATTGGGAAAGTCAAACCAGTTAATAGAGTTAATGATCCGGACTCAGGAAAAGGAGGCAGTTTAAGAACACCCCAAATAACAGGTGTCCCACTCATAGTCTTCTATTTCTTTTTTGCATCAGTTTTTTTTATTATTATTTTATTTTTTAAGGCAAGAGTTTTGCAGCTTGTATCCTCCTGAGTTTCAGTGAAGCATTATCTTATGCAGAGTCCAAGACAGTAGTGGAAGGAAGAGAGACTGGGACAGCTGGTGAGCACTGCTGGTGTCTGCACGAGTGTGTCCGGACCATCCACGGCCCCGGGGCTGGGGCTCGACTGTGATGTAGCCATTGATGATGCGGATCCGTGGAGGAGGGTCGGTAGCACTGCAAGGCAAGAGAAGAACATCAGTCCTGGCCCAGCCCACAGCTGCCCAGCAGCCACACAGCAGGAGCTGGTCAGCCTCCGTGACCCACTGCCAGCGTTCTGGGTCCATGCGAATCGTCTCTTGCCGACGCCCACCCTCGGTCGGGGGTGGCTCCGTGTGGTGGTAAAGTCTCTCCTCCAACCTGTGCTTCCAAAGAAAGGCTCAGCAGTCTCTGTTGTTCAATCTCAAGGCAGTTTTTTGCAAGTTTTCTAAAAGATTTTCTTCTGGACCTGCTGTGGTTTGCTCACAGCTCAGGCAGAGGCACACACACACCCTGACATCCTCTCTGACCCCGACTGCTTCTTCTCTCCCCACCCAGGGCTGCTGCTGTCTTTTATATGGTACATTATGTGTTACATGTTTACAGTTTTCCCCAATGCCTATTACCTATATTAAATGGTGCTTTTCTATCTTTTATATGGTACATTACATGTTACATGTTTACAGTTTTTCCCCTATGCCTATTACCTATATTAAATGCTGCTTTGCTACTCTAAACCAATCTGTGAGTGCCAACATCACCAAGAACATGGAGGTAAGGAAGAAGAAAGAGGGAGGACAGGGCAGGCCCAAATCCCTCCGTCTTAAAACCTCTGACCCCCATGTACAAAACCAAAACCCCCCTGTACAGGACTTAAAACCCCACTGTACAACATTCAAAAATTCTTCCCTTTACTTTGTGACTACTTCTACTATAATATCTAAAATTTGTGACTTCTTGTTCTTCCTGCAAGGTTGGTAAATCATTCCATGGTTTAAATCCAAAATCACAGCTGTTTCCAGCTGCCTGCCAGGGTCTCAAATGCTTCTGACCTGGGCCTGGAACCTCCAAAAATGTCTGAGGGACATTTTGAGTTCCGACAGTCTCTCAAACAACTTACACATTGACCCAAAGTCTGTGGTCTCTTGTCCCTTCCTCACACCTGTGGACAGCTCCCACACCAGCCCACAAGGATGAGGTGCTACCCAGCCAAACTGTGATGCAGACTTGAGGGGGAACAGTGAAGAGACTGAGGAGGGTGATGAGAGCACCAAAATACTGGCCCTGTCTCAAGTCTGCCCAGCCTGCCCATTGCTCCCACACAGTCGGTCAGGTGGGTAAGATGACCATATCCCTAGGCCCTTTCACCTAAAATAGATAAGAACAAAACAACTGTTGTTGCAGAAGAGTGTCACTACAGGAGCTCTTGCTGAGCCCAGCTGGAGTGAGATGCCTGTTTTCTGAGCACATTTTCCTCAGCCATGTTTCATGCACCTTAGTGCAGACCCACCTTGTTCCGATACCATATGATCTCTTCCACAGGTCAGGAATTCCAAAGATTTACATGATATACTCCAAGCAGAGGAAGAATGGCTTCCAGAAACACATCCTAGATCACCATATTCCAGAGTAACTCCCAGTGGTACTCTGAGAGTACTCTGACATCATGATGAACAAGGACAGAATTAGAGCATACATGAGCTGCACTCCCATGATGGCAATACATGATGGAGGAGAGAAATTTGTATGTTCCATGCTAACGTAAACTGACCTGAACTGGGGGAGATCACACACCACAGCAGGCCAAGAGTCAAAAGGGTCAGATACTACACAGGTTGTTGTACTCTTTGGCAATGAAGTGAAAGGAATACTTGACACCACAGCTGTGTGACTAACATACCCCCAACACCACCTGGTGCTGTGTAGAACCTGAAGACAAATCAGGAAAAAACTAAAAGCAAGTTCACCTGGCAAATACAAAAAATGAGTAATTTCTTCTGCACCCAATCCCCAGATGCTGTGCACCATTCTTGTCTTATTTCAGTCCACTAAGCAAAAATGCTTTGGGAAATTAAAGGCAATTACTATTCTTTTAAAAAACACTTCACTCTTCCTTACCCAAGGGGCTCCCCAGAAGATCTGAACAATAGTCAGAGAGAGAAGCCAGCTGGCAGCACATCAAGGAAATACAGCCAGCAGCTGATGCACACAGGGGCACGAACCAAGGCCATTCTGACAAACCCACTACAACACTATTAAATCACTTGAGCTACACCTTTCACACTTTCATTCTCACAGGAGGAATAACAGAATTATGTAGGTTGGAAAAGACCTTTAAGGTCATCAAGCCCCTTTGTAAACCTGAAAGCTGTGAGTGGCCCAGCAGCTTTACCTGTGTCTGCACACCCTGAGGGGATGTTTAGAGTGAGGTAGAGCCCCCCAACAGCCTGGGCTTTGCAGCACTACAGGGACAGCAATCTCCCAGGCATCCTTTGTCTTTCCCAGCACTGCCATGCAGCTTCTCCATCTCCAGACATTTAAGCTCTTCTCTGATGCTAAGGAGTCGCCCCTACAAAGCATTTGTCGTCCAACACTGCAGTAAGTTCCTAGCACAAAGAATGACTTAAATAGAAGGAGAAGAAAGGAAACATAAAAAGAAGAAAAGAAAAGGAGCATTTTCTACTCCCATATTTATGCAGAAGTTTCCTAGGCTGCCATCGTTTGCTTTGGTTTTGCCTCACACTTTTTTACCTGGCAGTACTTAAAATCTAGTATGCAGCCCTAATGTGCCTTCAGTTTGGTCACAGTAGCACATCTTCCCACCCTTCCTCTTCTTCTGAAGGCTTGATAATGCAAGTGCATATGTGTCACTGCCCACTGACTTCCCTGAAGCTTTGCTTTGCTTTGTGGAAGAATCTGCATGTGAAACACTGAACATGGCACTGTGGAGGCATGGTGGGAGTTTGAGACAGACATTCCTTAGCATTTCAACTAAACAAATTATCAATAGAAACTCCAAAAATCCATTCACAATCAGCTAGTATCAATCACATTAATAGAAAGTAAATGGTGCACTAAGAGACAAAATTAAGTGCAATCAGTATGGGATTTCTCATGTTGGTGAATCCTTAACTGTGTGTAGGTCTGTCAGAGGATATGTCACATGAGCATTTGTCTCCCAAATACTTAATACTAAGGCTGAAGGAAGGAGCAAGGAAGGGAAATTGGTCTAAAAGATCTGACAGTGGCTGAATGCCTCAAAGAGAATGGGTGCTGCAGTCACTTGTGGCCAGTTGAGCCATGTATCATTCATAGTAGTGGTACAATTAGGATCCAGGGACATGACAGGAAAGGCATAGGAGAACCCTGCTGTACCCAGTAACCCGGGGAGCAGGAAGAAGTATTCTCCAGAGGGGGGACAAAACCAAATAATGTACAGGCGTTCATTGCAAGAGCTGCCAGACTTTTTTCTATTACCCCAACCTGTCTGGTTGTTTATGGTACCACAAAAATATAATGCCTTCAAGATGAGTATGGCAGAGATATAGACACACAAAGTACAAATTAAAGCAGATTTGGGCATGTGTGTTACCTGACAGGAGGAAAACATTAAGGTATACATTCAGTCACAGGCCCAAGTACAGGAAATGAGAGAAATTGGCTTTTTTTTTTTTTTTTTTTTTCCCTACATGTTGCTGTAGTTCTGGTAGGTAAGTAAGCTTTTCTGGATGAAAAGTAAGGGATATGTGTCAACGTCTGTCCCTCAACACAATAATTTTTTTTATATAAACTCTGCCATCCATTAAGCTGTCATACCTTTTCAGACTAAAATAATACAGAGACTGAAAATACTGCATGAATATTGCCCAAGTACAAGGAGAGCATATGCCAGGAATGGGAGTTTCCTCATATGCAGCAGCTTTTGGTTAAAGGTTCAAGGCTTTGATCTGTACTATCTACCACTGGACCCAGCCTTCCATGAAAGAGAGGACTGCCATATGCTCACAATCCCTCAAGCCCAAATGCAGAATGATCTAGACAAGACTTCCACTTGTTTTATGCCTAGTTTTCCACAAATCTAACTATGCAAAAAAAATAAATGAAAGCTTCCTTTTGCCACTAAAAGCACAAGAAACCTCGTGCAAATACTTCAGAAGAATCACAGCAGGGGAGAAGGTCAGATCCTGTCCACAGGATATATCTACCCTCACAGGACTTTTAAGGTCTGTATTAAACCATCCAAGTTAAAGTCCAGTTTGCATGACAAGCCATCCTCCCAGTCCTCATCCATTACCTTTCTTCAAGGCGAACCCAGAGGTCGTTAAATTGTCGCAGTTTTTGCTTCTTCTGCTGCTTTTTCTTCTTCTTTTTGTACTTCCTGTCCACTTTCATGAGCACATCAATGCTGTCGGGGAATAGCAGGTGAGGCAGGAACCCTTCCTCCTCCTCTTCCTCCTCTTGTGGGAGCTCACGGGACATGACATAGGGACTGTGTGGTGATGAAAAGGTTAACAATGTTTTGGGAGATTTTCGGCTGGAAGAAAGAGAGAACACAGGTAACATTTAAAAGGGCTTTGAGGCAAAATCCTGTATCAAGATGCATACATATAAACTAGACGTTTCTCCCTGGATGCTCATTTCTCTGCTGTGTATTCCTGCACCCTCTTCCTTAAGTCAATATTGATTTTATCATCAAAATAGTGCTCTTTAGCAAAAAAATGTCTTTGGAAAAGAGGTTGTCTGTGTCAGAGGAAAGAATGCAGTTTGGATAAGGGTAGAGTAATTCTTGGTAATAAGCTTGCCTATCTAGAAAGAGACAAAAATGGAATCACTTCTAAGTCAGGGTCAAACCACACTTCTCTAGTCTGATGTGCTGCAGAACACAGACCAGATTATTCCTTTCAACATTCCTGCCCAGAGCAAACTAGCCCAGGGGACAAGGGGAAGAGGCAAACAAAACAACTAAAGCACACCAGCTGATGAAACCAGGTCTGGATCAGTACCTTTCACTGGTGGAGAAGGTAAGAAACAAGCTAGCCCACAGACTATGATCATGGCCACAGAAACACACCTTGAAAATTGTCACCTTTGAAGGGAAAGGCTTAGCATGCCATTAACAGTTACCTGGCTGCTGGACCCAGAGAAGGATGAGGTTCTCAATGATTCTATATCTCAGTGTTCAATGGCAAGTGTTCCAGCCAAGCTGCCCAAGTCAGGAAAGGCAAATGGGAGTATGAAGGCCCTAAGCACAATGTAGGAAAGAATCAGGTTTGAGACAATCTGAAGAGCCTGAATGTGCATAAATGCATGGGGTCTGATGAGATTCATCTGTGGGTCCTAAGGAAGCTAGCAGATAAGTTGCTAAGTCACTACTAATCATTTTTGAAAATTTGTGGCACTGAGGTAAAAGTCCCAACATCTGGAAAAAGGGAAATATAACCATCATTTTTAAAAATATGAAAGTAAAGTCTCACCTGAAAGATTCTCCTGAAAATTAAAACAAACATGGAAAACAAAGAGGTGATTGGTAACAGCCAACATGGCTTTACCAAGGGGAAACAATGCCTGTTAAATTAGATTATCTTCTCTGATGGGGCTGCAGCATTGATGGATGTGACACTACAACTGCCATTGTCTGCCTGGACTTAGGCAAAGCATTTGACACTGTTTCACACCATATCCTTGTCTGCAAACTAGATAGACATAGATTTGATGGATGGATTGCTTGGTGGGTAAAAAACTGCCTGGAAGGCCACACGCAAAAAATTGTCCAGATGCAGCTCCTTGTCCACATGAAAACCAATATTGACTGGTCTCCCTCCGGGGTCAAGAGCTTTGTCAGCGGCATGTACAGTGGGATCAAGGGCACCCTCAGCAGGTTTGGCAGCAACGCCAAGCTCTGTGGAGCAGATTGCACACTGTCAGGCAGCAATGCCATCTAGAGAGGCCTGGATAGGCTGGAGAGGCTGGTTCTGTCCAAACCCCATGGAGTTCAACCAGGGAAACTGCAGGGTCCTGTGCCTGGGTTGTGGCAATCCCAGACACAGCTACAGGCTGAGTGGAGACTGACAGCAGCCCTGAGGAGGACTCGGGGGTGATGGCTGATGAAAAATTTAACATGACCCAGCCATGAGCACTCCCAGCCCAGAAAGGCAACGGGATCCTGGGCTGAATCCAGAGCAGCGTGGGCAGCAGGGGAGGGAGGGGATTCTGCCCCTCTGCTCTGCTCTGGTGAGAGCCCACCTGGAACCCTGCATCAGCTCTGGGGTCCCAGCAAAAGAAGGACACGGAACTATTGCAGCAAGTCCAGAAGAGGCTACAACACTGATAAGAGGACTGGAGCACCTCTCCTGTGATGACAGACTGAGGAAGACAGACTAGGTCTGTTCATCCTGCAGTAGAGAAGCTGCATAGAGACCTCATGGCAACTTGCAAGGATCTGAAGGGAAGCTGGAGAGGGACTCTTTGTCAGGAATTGCAGTGACAGGAATAACAGACACAAACACAAACTGAAGAAGGAATGCATTTTGTCTAGGTATTGGGAGGAAATTCTTTACAGTGCGTGTGGTAAAATACCAGAAGAGGTTGCCCAGCGACGTTGTGATGCCCCAACCCTGGCACTTTTCAAAGCCAGGTTGCATAAGACCTTGGGCAAGCTGGTCTAGTGGGAGGTGTCCCTGCCCATGACAGGGAGATTAGGATCTTTGAAATCCTCTCCATTCCCTTAACATTCTATGAGTCTATGATCAAGGAATCCTTTGGGCCTTCTAGTCTGCATCAACTGAAAGCAGATTAGTTTTGGCACCACCAAGTTCACTCTCATTTTCTTCTTGATGAAGGCAGATAGTACAAAGCAGTGGATTCACAGCCTTTACAAAACATCACATCAGAGGACAGGTCTGACACATAAGAGGCCAGAGCTCAGCACACCATTCTGGCATTGGCTTCTAGGGTTGATCAGCAAAAAAACCCCAAAAAAACTCTGTTCTGCCACTTAGATAAAGCACAGCAAGGAGCATGAAATTGTGGTCTTAGTGGGTTTTACAGACAAGTATGGAGGTCTACATGAAGGGGAGGAAACTGAGAAATTGCATCTCTCTCATAAGCAGAGTTGAGCTTTGCACACAAGTAATGAGTGAGTGGGAGTCAGGCCTTGGCCTTCCAGCTGCCCAGATCCTGTATTAGGCTGGTAGCATTATGGGGAATTTCAAAGGAGCTCCAATGAGATATGTCACTGAAACTATGTGCACATTCAAACTGTCCTACAAGACAAATCTTACAAGACAAACCCCAAGCTGAGCTCTCAGAAAAAGCTCTCGGGGCTATGACTATTCAGCTTCCTGTAAAGATGATAAATTATAACAAACAAAAAATGAAAAAAAAAAACCCAATCAGCTTCACTCTGATTAATGAAGATCTGTTTCTTTATTTTTAGAGCAAGCAACATCTCATCTATACTCTAAGGCAGGCAGTCTGCAGTGTCCTAAAAACTCATGGCTTTGCTGGCCTACATTTCTCATTGTTTGGAACAATTTTCCCTCATTACATGTTTATGACCACAAAGTCAAACCACTCTGTGTATACACAGAACCTAGCAGGAATATCTGACTGATTTTTATGGCTACTTCATAAAGAGAAGAAATGCAACAGTCTTCTGTAACAAAAGTGCAGACTGGTTTGGGCTGAAATTCAGGAAAGCAACAGAAAACCGCATACCACCAAGCAGAAACCTGCCTTTAATCAATGAACCTTCCTCAGAGCTGTGTTCCTTTTTCACAGGAGGTGGTCTGGAAGGAAGCATTTCAGCATGGGTGCAGTCTTCAAGCTAGCCCATCAATGTATGCACACTTATTTGATAGCAAATAGAGAGTAGTTCCTGGAGAAGGGGAAATGAAGTTGTAGACTAGAACATTGAGAGAGTAGATGGAAAACAAAGACAATTTGTCTTACTCACTGCAAGGAAAATTAGAGTGATCACATGTTGAAATTTATATGAGAGAATCTGCTGCAGAATGGATCCTGGTTATCAATGTCGTTCAAAATCATTGTGGAGTCACATATTGTCACACTTTATCACCTCTGAACTGTCATCACCCTTCAGCTCTCCTCCTCAGCTGCTTCACATCATCCACTCTTTAACTCCAACTTGCAGAGTGATGATATCTCATTATCTCTCTCCAGCAACCTGATTTAATCTGTTTCAAGATTGCCCATAATTCCCTTTTTTGCACCATTTATTTTCACTGTTTTTGTTCCTTAACTAAGTCACAGAGTAGGCAGCACCCCACACCTGTAGATTAGAATGCCATGCTGCCTGCAGCCTTCCCTTCTGAACCCACAGCCACACCATGGTGGAGCTCAGCACTGCTTCAGGTAGCAGATGTCCTCCATCCTGCATGGTAAGACATTTATTCTGATAGATGTGGCCTCAGACACATCAGTGTACCAAACCTCCTTTACAACACTTCCTGCAGGAAATTCTTCTAGAGACCATTGGAAAAGGCACACAGATTCAAAAGCCCATCCTTCTCCCCCCCAAGGCCTATTTCCCATCACAGCAGCTAAAGGAGCTTAGGGTGTCAGCAAGCACCTTAATTGTGGCTGTGATTGTGTTGAATATTTTACAATATATAACTACATTCTAAAAGCAGGAACAACAGTTAAAGACCAAAGTGAGTCAGAAGGAGCTTGACTGAACTTGTGGTACTATTTGTAAACTATCGTTTGCAATATTGCCTGCTTGGGGCACCTCTTTTGCCTTCCCTGCCTGGGAGGCACCAGGGAGAAGGAACCTTTCTGTCTCCAGCTAGGAGAATCCACCCCATTTGCTCTGCAGATGGAAAGTACACCTCAGGCAGCCCTGCCTGCTACAGGAAAATGAGCATGATTACTCTGCATCCTTATTGGTTCCTACACTCAGATATCTACAACATTTCTCACAAGGAACTTTTTGTTTAGCCAGAGCACAGGAAGCAGCAGACTGTGCTTCTGCAGTGAAATGTCACGTTGGAGTGAAAGGAGATGACTGCAGACTACATCCTGCTTGTATTTTAGGACCTCTCAACTAATGTGTCTGACACCAGAGCAGTCATTTAAACTCTCTGTCTCAGTACAACCACTTGCCTTTTTATCCTGTCTAATCATGAGCAGTGAAATTGTCCACAGGTACTGACTGGACTGTGAGCAGCACTACACAGGACAATAGCTGTGTTTACAGTGGATCTATGACTGTGGACACAGTTCCACATTGACATGGTCAGTGCTGGGTTTATTGTCACAGGCTGCTCTGATATTTGCTCCTAGAACAAGCCCAGGATAGCAATCGAGTGAAATCTTCCTTCCAAGCCCTAGGACTCTGACACACTCTTGCCACAGGTCCTTTCCCACACCTTAAATGCTCTTTTCCTTTGAACCCACATTTTCCTTAAAATGTATTTAATATTTTTAAACCTGTTTCTGAATCATCCAGAAATGCTGACAGCAAAGCACCATCATGTTTAATATCAAGACTCCAGGGAAAGTGTTCTGTCCAATAGCCCTAATAAGAGGTTTAAGATGCAACTGATACCAAACTCAGGGCCTTCAAAGGCACAAGAGGCTGCATAATGAACTCCCATGATGTGGTTATGGAACTGGGTGCCCAGCTACTCCAAGTAACCTTGATATCAACTTTCCAGATAGGTGAAAATCTTTATTCAGTTGTCTGCCCTTACAGTTACATCTCTACAGAGCAGTATCTTGTTTATTCTCAAGTACCTATTAAGCTATCTTTCTTTAAGCTTTAAAAAGCTGCTGCAGCTGTTTTTAGGAATACCTAAGCTAAAAATTAAAAAACAACATGAAAATATCAGTGCAGGCTATTTTGGGTTTGGGTTTTTTTTTTTGGTTGGTTGGAATTTTTTTATCATCCTTGTAAACACTGATACACTGGATTTTCTAGCACAACTTCAGTGTCACAGAATCATTAAGTTTTGCTCATAAGCACAGGTGCTTCTCTTTGTCACACCACGTGCCCTCTGGTAGAAACAGGGTTAGGGGCTGGCATTCATATAATCATGGGCTAAGTCTTGAATCAGTTTTTTTCAGGGCATGTAGTTTATGATGTATGTCCATGTCAAGAATCATTGCAGAAATATGACCTGCCAGAACTTCAATATCATGTTTTCAGACAACAGCAAAGGTGGTATAAAGAGAAGGATGAAGCAGAGTATGAGAACAAGAGCTGTGATTATTGTGCACCACACCTGTAGAGCCCTTGACAAAGACCAAGACTCAACACTGCACCCCCTGCACAAATCCTATCAAAAGTCAGTAGTTCTGTCTGAGTGTCCCATATCAGAAATGTGGGGGAGGAGGGACAGAGATGTAAACAGGGACACTATGCCCAGCACAGAAGATAAAAGAGAAACAGTACCATAATTGGGACCAGTTTCCAATTTTCTCATTTTGGGTTTTTAGGGGTGAAGAGTAAATATATCTGGCAGCTACATGTTTGGTAGGAGTCTGGAGAAGGGGAATGCAAAGATTACAGACTCTAAACTGGTAGGAAGAATTCCAGGAAGAGGTGAGTCAAAGCACAAGTAATTCTTGGTAGAGAGTGGAGGAGGAGATAATCTGGCATTCTGTAGTTACTGAAACCATGGAGGTCGATGAAAGCATCCAGTGAGAGTTAAAAAGAAACAGGAAGGGTATATCCCAAAGGTCAACTGCAGGATGAACCAGCACAACAAGTACCTTAGCTTAAAAATGCTGAAGAAAACGGGACATGAGAGCAATCAGTCATAAAGACTGCTTGCAAATACTCGCAATCAGATTCCAGGCTGGGAGAGAGTAGAGAAAGAATGAAAAATATCAGTATAAAAGAAGGGGATAGCTAAAAGGCAGGGCAATCAAACATATAAAGGAGAGGAAAGAGAAACCTGGGAGCCTATATGGTACAAGACAGCATCCAGATCTAATGAACCAAGCATGCATACTCTGCAGCTGTTAATTTAAGAGTTAAAAACTTACAAGGGTGGAAAAAAATTTCCACATTAACAACAACAACAAAAAAAAAAAAATACAAAAGCCCCAACAAACAAACAAACAAAAACCCAAAAAACCCCCATTGCAAACCCAACAACAATTAATCAATAAACCAAAGAGCCCCAACCCCAACAACAAAACCCAGAAAACAAACAAAACAACAACAAAATCCCAAAACAAAACTAAATAAAATCCCCTTTCCACACTAGCTCAGGGAAGAGAAAAGCAAACTGCTGGGAAGGAGAGAAAACGCCTAGCTTCCTCTTAGTTATAATTCCAGCTACCATTCCTACTTCATATTGTTTACAAACCCAGCACCCCAATGGCTGCTCAGCTAGGTAAAATATGCATTACTTGTTGATGGCTTGTCCAGCTGGAGTGTGCTCTACCTCGTACCCTTCTCTCCTCAAAACATCAATCACTGTGTTGTTGCCCATGAAGTGACCTGCAGTCAAAAGAAAAATGACATGAGAACTCACCAACCACATGGAAAGAGGAGGAAGAACAACAAAGTCTTCCTCATCACAGGAGGTGTGCCACACTCAAGGCAGGCAGGGCTTTATCACTCCCCGTCAACATGCAGCAGAAACACAAGTTCTCTAACGAGTGATTGATGAACTTTCCCAAGGTCACTCCAATTACTACACTCTGCCTTTCTAAAATGCAGATGTGATTGCAATTATTCTGGTCCCACAGGCTGTTGCATAATGGGCTGCCCAGGGAGGTGGTGGAGTCACCAACCCTGGAAGTGTTTAAGGAAAGACTGAATGTGTCACTTAGAGCCATCGTCTAGTTGACATAGTGGTGATTGGTCAAAGGTTGGACTTTATAATCTCAGACATCTTTTTCAACCTGACTCTGTGATTATCAGGTCATTGTGGATTACTTGAGGGAAAAAGAGATGAAGTTTGCACACCCCTGTTCAAAAGCAGCAGTGAGCAGTGAGGTGGTGATGCAAAGAAGGTCGAATCCAGCCACATTTTAACACTCTCCACTCTTAAAGCCAATAGCTTAGATCACCAAACCAATCAACTTCTTCATTATATGCCACTGGGGCCAGAAACTTGACCTCAGCCATGCTGATGAAAGGACTTAATTTTAGAAGGACTTGGATAGTTCTGCCTGAATTCTGTGATTTACATCTGTACTCTATTCTCAGACAGCTGTGGTGGCTGGTAAGATTGTATTTTGGCATCATAGTGAATAAATGACTACTCAAAGACTGCAGGAGCTTTCCTGACTGTATGCTCTGCTCACAGAATATCTTTCACATCTTTCTTCTGAGAAGCAGAAGAAAGAGAACAAATAGAGAGCTAAAGTCTTGCACACTCCCTCATAGATCCAGCTTTCATAAAACATTTCTTCTTTTAACAGCCTACATAAATTAAAATTGTCCTTTGGCAAATTACTCATTAGAGTGATTCCTTGCTTCTGTAGATGTACACAGTGCTAAAACTGGTAAGTAACTCCAGAACAACTGTTTTCTGATAATACTGTTCATAAATACATGGCAATAGAACCAACAGAATGATTCTAGTAGCCAGGGAAAGCAAGAAGTTATAAAGAGTACTGGGAATATCAGCACCCAACAGTGCTGAGAGTATCAGGAGACATGACATAAGGGATTCATGAGTTTTCATTCCAAAAAGGGCTGAATGAATTGGAGTACAAAAATTCCAGTTTCTCACGCCACAAGAGCAAACTGCTTATGATGTACCAGATTAAGGCATGAGTCGGATGGTACCATTTGAGCACAAGATGAGCTTTCCCCCAGAGCCTAAAAGCATAAACCAATCTAGCTCAAATGAAACCTTCTAACTGAACACTGCAACGCACAACCATTGGGTACCATATCTTTTCACACAGGAATTCAATTTTGCCCCACCTCCTCAGATTTTGTCTTCAGAGGGAGCAAAGTTTATGTACCATTATGCTGACCTAACCTAATACTGATAGTATCTGTTGTTTCCCGATGGCTCAACTCCAGGTACAAGTAACCAAGAATTCCATCATATCAGCAAAAAAAGACCAGTTGCAGCAGGGAACAGGAATGACTGTAATGAAATATTGTAATTGAGTAAAATTAGCTACTGCAAAGCAAAGACTAGGTTATATAAGATGCCAGATCTAGTGCACCTCTGACCATTAACACAGAGGAGAGGTATGTGCAAAGGGAAGGGGAGAGGGATTAATTCCTCCTTCTCTAGGAGCACAGCAGAGGAAGGGGTGCTTCCAAAGGGTGATACATTCCTTGCAAATGTCAGGGAGATAGGACATCTTGGACTTGTAGAGAAGTGCCTCTCAACTGACAAGCATAGGGGCAGAGTATATTCCAAGTTCAGATGAGGCATTCACCTCATGCAGGCAATGATGCATGAGGAAAATCTCATCTTCAGAAGTGAAAAGCAGTGCCAAGTCTCTGAACTCATATTTTCGTAATCCAAGTCTTTCAGGAGGAAAGGGACAAGACATAAAAATAAGCAATCTATGGGGCAATATATGGCCTTAAAATAATTTTCCTCAAACCAGATTAAGAGCTTAGAGTTACATGAATTTCATGTGTGAGTGAGCTACTGAATAGCTGCTCACACCAGACCATTAAACATACTACTCCTCCATCAATCTTCAGTCATCCTTGCTTAGAGCAGTGATTTAGAGTGGAATGTAGGAAATCACTACAGGAAATCACTGTAGCAAATGGATGAATCCCATTTCAATCAGTCAACCTGCTTGAGTGATTTTCTGTAGCTGGGCTCTTTAATTTATTTGAATGCAGTGATAAGAATATTTTTTTTATCACAGTTATCTGTACGTACTTTCACGGAGTGCCTTTGCTCATTGTTGCCAAGGCAATATGTCTGCATGTGAGAGAAAAATGATGTGTTAATATTGTGCAAAAGAGAATAGAACAAATGAATAAATATGTGTAAAACAGAGGCCTACAAATACAAACAGGCATGGGACATTAGATTGTTCACAAGACATGATCAATCAGCCACTCAGGTTAGGAACAAAAAGGGTTAGGTGATGCAGTATTCACTTTCCAAAAGGTGGGTCATTTGCTCTCCATGAGACAGAGCTTGTTTGTGGCCCACAGGTTCAACTGAGTGAGATGCAAAATTTAAATGTAGCAGAAGGGTGAGGGTTTGAGGTACAGGACCCGGTCAGGAGCCTCTCCAGAGTCAGAACTTTTGAGTCACTACTGGGGGCCACCAGGAACAGCACTCAGTGGTTTATGAGAGATCAGATTGCCAAAAACAATGGTAAAAAACACAAGAAAGAGTCACTTCCCAAGGTTTAAGATGAAGCAGCTATTGCTGGAAGGGAGACTTAGATGGTAAGTGACATGATGGGGTGCAGGTCTCTTTCACCTGTTCTCTATTTTAGCCTCACACACTTGAATGCTCCCCAAAAGAAAGGCCTTGGGCTCTGTCCTATCAAAAACTCTGCTCTTTTCTTTCTGTACATAGCCCTGCATTATCCTCACACCACTAGGTGAAGAGATGCCTTCAAGAGGTCAATTTACTCTGGCAGGGGGTGGGGAGTCATGAATCTTTATTCTTCTGTCTTCAAGCTCAAAAAGAAACTAAGAAGCTGTTGTGTGGACCAGCTCAGCCATGCACTCTACTGGAGAGTAAATACGACCCAGGCCTTTAATCTGCACTGAAAGGAGATGGCATGCAGGGACCACAACAGGCAACGTGCTCAAAGAACAACGCAGCGTGCACTTGCAGACTTGACCACACATTGTGTGCTTCTGACCTTCCTCAACAGCCATACCCAATCCTGCAGAACACGGGCTCTGAAACTCTGAAACTCTGCCCTGAAACCCGTGTCTCCTGCTTGTAGCTTTTACTGTCAGTGCTTGCAGAGCTGCTTCTACAACCGCACCAGTTTAGGGAAGTTTAGATGACTGTGGGTTTCAGCAAAGATTTCTGGACCCAAATTTGAGCCATTGTGAGTCTGAAATATTTCTGCGTCTAGCAAAAGGAACTAGGAAGCATTGCAAGACAAATGCTCTGTTCCTGTTAATAAATTTTAATTTTTCACCGAAACCAAGTCTGTAAGACTCATGAAAACTACGCTCCTCTCTAAATTTCAATAAAATTGACATTCCAAGCAGATAAATAAAGTTCTTTGACCTCTTGGAATCATGTTAATGGAACCCCCAAGTATACATAATTCTGTGTTTTCTTTAGTAGAAAGATAACACTTCCCATCCACCCCAAAAGCATGTCAAGCCCTTACCATTTACAAACATCCCAAGACAATGAATCCCTTGACATACATGTGAAGACATCAAACTGTTTGTTAGGAAACCTGATCTTGACTGCTGATTTCCAAGATGTTGTGGGAACAACTAAAGCACAGAATTATAGCACTGCAACCACAAAACAGCACAAATTAGTCCAGCTACTGGGGACATCATAAAGCTGGATAATTGTTTGGACTACAAGCACTCAAATGGACTTTGATGCCAGAGATTTTATGCATCACTAAAACAAATACTTTCAAGAAAATTTCACAGGTATAGAAGTCAAAATTATTTAGAAACTTAGAAACATATTATTATTTAGAAACATGGCAATTAAAATCTACATTAATTCCTCATAATTTTAACATAAACATAGTTACACTTTTTAAGTACACACCAGGATGCAGAACTTGGAGTAAAGTACAATTATGGAGGAAAAAAGCTAGACAAAATATTTATTATGATCCAAAGCAAAAGAAGGACAGCAGGTGATGTGATCAATTAAATTACAAATCAGTTTCCTTCATACATATGCTTTCTGCACACACTTTCCAAGAGGAAGACACTGTTTTCAAGCATGAGTATGGATACACCAGGTGTACACACTTCACTTCTCCCAGAATCAGGGGGAGGAAATTTTGCACAGTTACATTAGACAATCCAAGCAACATATGGAAAACACCAATCAGTCATAAGTGGTTGGAATTCCAAATCTGCCATTTAAGTGTATCAAATACAAAACATGTAATACTAAATCCAGTAAATTCTTGCTTTTCACAGTATTTCCAAGTCCAGAAATGTCCAGATACCAGAACAGAAACCAAAGGACAAGGAATATGGTAGTCTCACAAATTTAATACTGCGGGGAGAAGGAAATGACAAGGATTGAAGGGGATGAGGTGGCACCAGTGATGCTCTAAATCAACTTAAAGAATCCTTGAATTCACATTAAGTGTAGGAGTATAGGGATGTTGCATTCAAACACTTCTGCAAGCTTGCAGGACAAATCCCATACACAAATCTCATACAAACAGCCCTCCCATGCCCTCCTGTATTTTTCAGATGGCAGACCTCCAAACAAAATCCTTCCTTTGATTACCTATAACATGAAATATTAATTAAATACTACTTCACAAACTTCGAAACAAGGTTTTATCCTACTGAGACCATGATAAGTGCTTGTCCACAAAAAATATGATTTCCTGGAAATCTTTTATTAGTACAAAGCCTCAGTGGACCATATTTCAGTACTCTTGAACCAAATAGGAAAATCTGGTGGGTACAATTGTGGAACAGTGGTGTTCTTTATGCTCAAGAAAATACTTTCCCTAGACATGAAAAATCTTAAAGAAGTGCCTCAAACTTAAATTCACTCAGGAGGAAAAAATATAATCCATTTCCTCAAAAGTGATGTGGTTTGCTTATCAACTCACCCATGTAACTTCTCAAAGTAGTAGATGTTGTGCAAGAAGCCTTGTAGAACATGGCAAAAATGGTCTAATACCATGGAAAAGAAGCATGTGGAGTTACAATTTGCATGAGGCAAAATGAAGGCATTTTTCTTGTGAAACATAAGAAGATATTAATCTACCTGTTTCTGTCAAAAATTAGGCCTCTTAAATGTAAGATGTGAGTATTTTTTATTGCAGGATTTCCCATTTTTACCCTTGAGGAAAGTAAAACATCCTGACAATCCCAAAAAACTGAAGTTAGAAAAAGTTTTTCCATTGATTATAAAACTGAATTTATAACTAAATTAACACAGAAGAAAAGTTTGCATGCCCATATTGCTTGTTTTGTAAAAAAAAAAAAATAATTAGTTAAGAGAAAGAGTTTATATACAGGCAGCCTTAGCCTCTGGGTATCCATTTACTGAGAGTTTTCCTAAGGTTATGAGACAAGAAGACCCTTACAGAGGTGCTATGCTAGCAGCCAGCACTGTTACCAGTAAGGGAAGGAATTACCAGTGTAATATCTGAGCTACACTGCTCACAGACACCTCTAACACTGGACCTGCTCCCTTTACACACCACTCTTTCCTTTCCTACAAAAGAAAAAGTTATTAAGGACTTGAAATTCCCCTGGCTCAAAACACACATTACATGATGAAAGTTTTCCTACTTCAGCTGCCCAGTAAAGGTAGTAATGGGCAAACCCAGCATTGATAAGAAGACTGCCAGTATCTGAGCAGAAACAGCATAGTATTTTTGGCCTGGCTGATTTTGACAGCTGCACTAATATATTAGAACAGAGGTTACTGCCTCTAATGGAGAATTGCAAAGCTTTCTTCATTTCAGTGTCAGAGATGTCAGGAGTAGTGCCCTTCATGTGAACCCTGGGGCACTGGATGTGGGTCCTGCCTCCACACAACATTATCTTTCCCCTTCGGGGGTTGTTGTTCTAATAAACCCTGTCATTAGCATTCTGAAGACTCAAAGAGCCTACTAAGGAAAACAGTCTCAAAGCTGCTGGTTGTATCTGGCATTCTCAGATTACAGAGGTACAGGCACACCTTCAGGCACTCAGCCTTTCCTCCCACCCAAGGAAGTTAAAATGCTGCTGCATTCCAGAGACAGAAGCATGCAGGCAATCAGCAAGCCCTTTGAGCCCAGAGAGAAATGAAGTGGCCCCACAAGTCTCATTTAATCTGTTTTTTAAATCTATTTTATCACTACGTTGTCTTCCTGCCCCTCCCACCAGCATTTTTTGACCTCTTCCAGGTTCCACAAATATTCACCTTCTCACAGACTTTTCATGAACTTACTCATTAAACATTTCAAATTTTTTTACATAAGGCATAGGTAAGTCTACATTCCCTGTGCAGCCCCTATCTCCAATTCCAAATGTACTGATGGCAGCTTCAAATTTTCCATGATGGATTCTGAATTCCCACGAAGTTGCAAAGTGATATCTCATTTCCCTGAGCAACTTTTGTATTCTCATGGCAGATTTTTGTTTGGTTTTATTTTATGGGTATAAACACCAGTACAAGCTGGACAGATACATCCTGGGCTTAGCACTGTTGACTGCTTTTTACACCCACTGCTGTCAGGTCCTTTCTCCCATATTTTCTTATCAGAGATAATCAATCTTGCTCTTGCATAATTTCGCATCTAAAAATTCCAGATGGAACAGAAAATATCAAGAAGTAAAACTGAACAGTTCTACATGGAAATAGTACCACCTAACACATCACTCAGATATAGCACAATTATACTTGCCCTGGAATTTTTTTTAGTTTTGTTTTTTTGTTGTTGTGGGGTTTTGTTGGTTGGTTTGTTTGTTTGTTTTTGGTGGCTTTTTTTTATTATTTGGTTTTTTTTTCTTTTTATGACAAAAGGACTGATGGAAAAGGGTTTAGACATGCCTATGTGGCACCTAAGGCTGACACAAAACTGACCTCTCACATCCTAAGGATTACCTCAAAACCTAGAGAAGCTGAAGGAAGCCATTTGGTGGGCTACAGCAGACTGGGATAACTATTGGTGGTAACACATTCTGTCTGGGAAAAAAAAACAGTCAGTCCCTGGAGGTTTGACTCCATACAGTCTGCCTAATGCCAAACAAAAACACATTTGTTATTTCCTTTAGTAATTAGAAGAAATGGTAGCTGAAGAAGTTCTCACCAACATCCTTTTTTTCTTTGTCTTAATGGTGGCTTACCAACATCCAATATACTTTAAAGCCTCAGGATGATGTTTTGTTTTTCAGGAGCAAGGAAAAATAGCTCTAAGAGAAAAAGGAATTTTCCAGTGTTCTCAAGATTAAGAGAACCAGCTTCTGAGGTTGTCAAATCAGCCAGCTTCTCTCGTTGAAGTCAGTAATTTCTTCCACAGGGATATAAGGAATCTTAGATCCCTCTGTACTTCTTATTCATGAACTGACACTTTGGAGTTTCTCAACTGTTCAAAGAGGCAGGAGAGGCTTGAGGGAATTTAAACTTGGCTCCGAGAAGCCTAGCTTCAGCAGAGGTCTTGTCTGTCAAAATAAAGTCAAGATCTCAAGCCACTAAGCATGCTTCCTCCTACATAATAAAAACCCCAACATGTTTGTTTTTTTTCCTCTCTTATTTTTCAGCTTCTCCAAGAGAAACCATAAGTAAGCTAAAGGAATAAAATTGAATAAAATGCTGAAGAAAAACCCATCTAGAATTGAATCTGGTTAGAAACATCAAGGGGAACATGGAATGCAGCAGTAAACTGTAGGCCAGATAAATATAATCTTAGCACTGAAAGGGGCAGAAGACCTGATGACAAAGAATGTGGAAAAGGCCAAGTACTAAATGTCTTTGTTACTTTACTTAGTGGTCAAACCAACCTTCAGGAATCTCAGGTTCCTATGACTATGGGGAAAGTCTAGGGCAAAGAAGGTTCACTATGGATGGAGAAGGAATATGTTAAGGAACATTCAAATAGACCAGCCATGCTCAGGTCCCTATAAGATACATCCAGAGAAACTCTATGAGCTTGTTTAATGCCACTAAAGGCCACTCTCAATGAAGGTCGTGGCAAGTAGGGAAGATTCCTGAGGACTGAAAGAAAGCAAGTATAACTCTCGTCCTCAAGAAGTGCAGGAAGAATGATCTGGGAAATTATAAACTGCTCAGCCACACCTCTGCTCCTGGGGGAGGTGATGGGTCAAATCAGCCTGCAAACTATTTCCAAATGTGTCAGGGATAAGCAGATCGCTGGGAGAGGTCAGTATGGATTTATGATGAAGGGAGCCTCAGTTCATAAGGTTCTGCAAATCAAGTTCTGGACCTGGGCAGGAAGAGCTCCAGGCACCACAAAAGGCTGAGCACCAGCTGGCATGGCAGAAAAAGATGTGGCATCTTTGTGGTCACCAAGTAGGCCTTAAGGCAGCAAGGTGTCCTTGTGGCAAAGGCAGACAGTGGTCCCTGGGCTGTGTGAGAAGTGCTGCCACAGATTGAGGGGGGTGATCCTTTCTGGCTCCTCAGCCCTGGTAACACATATCTGGGTCCATCCAGTGTCTAGCTCTGAGCTTCCCGGTTCAAAAGAGAAGAGGATGCACTGGAGAGAGTGCTGCAAAGATGATAAAACAATTAGAACCATGTGTAATTCTAGGAGAGGCTGAGACTATTCTGCCCGGACAAGAGAAGGCTTGGGAGCCATAATTTATGCATAAATGCCACATAGGAGGTTGCGAAATAGAGCAGAACTTTTCCCAGTAGTAATGTGCCATGAAAGGACAAGAGGCAATGGACAAAACTTGATATTCAGGAAATCCCATTTAAACACAAGAAAAAGCATATTTAGTGATTAAACACTGAAGACTTTACGCAGAGAGATTCTGGAGTCTTCATCCTTGCCCATATTCCAGTCCTAAGAAAACTGCTTACTTTCTATGATCCTGCTCTGAGCAGAGGGATCAATCAGACAATTTCCAGAGCTCCCTGTCAGTATCAAATATCCCTTGACTCTGGAAAGATTTGCAGCACTCTTGTAAAACCTGGACAAGTGGTAAAACTCCCCACAGTACAGCAGGACAATGCAGCTCTCACTACATCAGTGTGAGAATCACCAGCATCGCCTGGCTGGAATCACATGTGCCATCACTTTTATTGGCTTAGCGTCCAGATCCCGAACGTGCCACTGCAGAATGCAGTGAAATTAAAAATGCATATGGAAGGAAGACTGCTGGTGAAAGAGTATAGCTGGCTTTGCTTCACAAGTTCCAGCACAAAAGGGAGTAGGCAAAAGGGAGTAGGCTGGGCTCGTGACTCTGGTGCCACCATACATAAAGGCCTGTCCACAATTAAGATAAATCTTTACTGAACACAGTGGAATGCTGCTGGCACTGCCAACTCTCTCTTCCCATGCTTTCTTCTAATTCCCTCAAAGAGATTTTGGCTCAAAACTTTCCTTATTTGCACTCTGGCCAGAAGCAAAGTGTTTTGGATCTCTTCAGCAAAATGTGCTGGTTTTTAGTTCTCCAATTTGGTGCAAATTACACCCAAATAAAAATAGTTCCAGAAATGAGCTCTGACTGTGAAGCATTTTTGACCAAATATAGGGAGAGTTTGCCTGCTTGATTTTAAAAAAAGGCATAAAATGTGCTGAATCTAATGATCAGACTGATTATGGCCCAAATTAACACACAAAATTCCATGTAGGAAGTTAACATCTGTAGCCATGCAGCTATATCAAGACCTGAAAAGGGAAGAGATTTCTTTTGCAAAATGTATTACACATCTCTAAATACCATCAATCCAGTTAGAATATAAAATAAAAAAGTATTTTCTGATTTTCCTCCATTTAAAATAAAAATACCAAGAGTAGTTTAAATAACAAGAGAAGGTATATGTAATCCTACAGTCACCCACAAACCATGATCTTGCTTGATGAATTTATGACAAAAATTGTTTTTTCAATGGTATTTCATTAATGGAAAGATTGCACTTTCCTTACAAAAAAAAAGCCTAGCTGTTTTAAAAATAAATACAGGGTGAAAAAATCTGTAAAGGAAATAAATTAAAGTCTTCTCTCCCCTTCTAACTGGGAGACCCTTAAATATCCTACTACCATTTTAATACAACCTTGTTCTGTAGTTTATAAGCTACTGATAGGATATACTTTCTTCACAGGTGGTCAGAAGAGGGCAAACCACCACAAAGTCATGATTTATTTCCATTCCTATAGCTTTTTTTTTTTTTTTGCTTCTCTTTTCCTATTGCTCATTCTAACCTGCCTTGTATGAGCACTTTCCTGAAACCTTTTCTCAGTAATTAACAGCAGTACAATTACAAGCAATGCTTAAAACTGATCACAAGGTATTTGTCCATCTTCACTGCTTGCTGGCATAAAAATAACTCTTCAACATAATTATCTATCACATACAGCAATCTGCATAAACAAACAGCTGAATTAGCTTGCTGGAAAACAATGAAAGCCTGCATTCACAATTGCAATATGCACTCAGGAAACCTCACATATCTGTAAAAATTGATCTGTTTTCTGCAATGTATCCTGTGATGCTACTTCTCGTTTAGATGCTTAATAAGAAACAAATGAAACAAACAAAACAAATATATGAACAAAAACCCACAAAAAAACTTCATGCAGCCAAATAAGAGTGTAATCAAGAATTGTGCTGCTAAATGTGGGAGGCTGGCACTATCCTTTGAACAGAACTATTTGGAAGAGCAGATGAGAACAGAGCACAGACTGGTATCAGAGCCAGAGAGTAATTAGAGACAATTTCAGAATCAGTCCAAAATCCCCACAGAAGACAGGGAAGCTGTCTGGCTTCAAAAGTATGATGGAAAAGCATTAGAAGAGCACACTGGGTGCTTGGAGATCAAGCCATGTACACATAAGCCAAAGATCAAGGGTGTTCATTTAGGCACAAGGCTCCCGGGAGTGCTGCAGTATAGAAATGTTGGCAGTCAAGACACAGAAAAGGAGGGAACTGGGAAAATGAAAGGAAAAAGAAAAGCAAGATTCCAGTAAACTTGGGAAAGCATTTTAGTAGTGTCATGAAAGCTGAGAACAAAAAAGCTGAGAAATTAAGAAGAACAGGGATCTGTCCTGGTTCTGCAGTGCTTCTGGGCTCTGGGGCAGTGCTGTGCACAATTAAGACAGTCTGGGGCAGGAGGGCAGGAACAGAAAGAAATTGATGGGAGGGGAAACAAATGACACAAAACCATCTAAAGACATGTGATTTGAAGCTGCTAGGATTCAGTGTGTGTGGAAGGAAGGGAAGAAGCTCTGTCCTCTCAGAGGATCTTGCTCCTGGAACATGTCAGAGCAGCACATATGTCTGCTTATGTGGGCTGCTCATCACTGAAGCTGTGATGCAGCAACCAAAGCCCAAATATCTGCAACTGGCCTGCTGGCAGAACAGTAGCTACCTGCAATAGATGCAACTTGGACTTGGACCTGGCATATATTTTTGTCAGAAACATCAGTGCAGCAGGTCCAAATGTGATCAGAACTTCAGCAGTGGAGCACAGCAGAGCCCTGGTCTTAGCCTACAGAAAGACATGACCAGAGTCTACACAACCAGGGCCTGCTTCACTGTTCTTTGTGACAGCAAGTTGCACAGAGCAGTGATACTGCAGGAAGACTGCAGGTTACAATCTTCACACACTTCTGAGCAGACATGGACAGCCACCTTCCCTGACATCCCAGCTCTCACATTGGGCATTTGGCCCTTGTTATGTTAAACTTGTAGCCACAAACTTCCTGTTGCAAGTACAGAAATTCTCACAGACTCTGAATAAAAATGCTTTTAGTGTTTAAGTAAGTATTTTCCTTGCCTGGTCTAGATCTTTCATCTTTACTAAAGCAGCATGCACTGAGACTGGAAAACCACACATGGATGCTGACACCAGTCTCAGCTTTCCCCCTTTCCCAAAGGTCATATGGCTTATGGTGGAGGGGATGTGATGCTTCTCTGTGAATTAGCACCTATCTTTTTTAACGCTGATCCTAATTTCTTCCTTTTCCTGGAGCTAGAATAAAGAATGGGAGTCATGGCAAAACAATCGCGGCAACACCTAGCCCTAGTCTGAAATGTAGATGATAACATTATTGAGTTGGATGTGCTGCTGGATGTGCCTGTAGAGTCCTGCTGACTGCTAAGAGGCAGAAATGAAGTGGATTTTCCCCATCTGAGCCCACTGTGCTGCTCCGAAATAGCAGCAGTTACAACTTCCTTGAGGAAGCGCAGTGAAAGAGGTAAGGAGGTGCAGGAAGAAGAGAAAGGTGAAATTGTGCCTTTCTTTTTCCCTTGCATTTATCAAGTCCCTTAGATTCACACAAGTTGGCATATTCTTCTTCTGAACGTGTCCTTGAAAGGTTAATTCAAGCATTTGTGCAGCTTCAGATGTGCTGTTTTTAATCTCAGTTCCCTATTGCTCCTCTTGCACTGGTTGCCCAGACAATAAACGTGTGAATGCCTATGACCTGGTCCTACTGTGCATGCACTGTAGTTGA
The DNA here is from genome assembly GCF_050655825.1 of Lonchura striata. NCBI lineage: Eukaryota > Metazoa > Chordata > Aves > Passeriformes > Estrildidae > Lonchura > Lonchura striata. The sequence goes on along the minus strand of NC_140740.1, from coordinate 83,770,579 downwards.
CTCAGTATTTTTACCTCTGCATACTACAAATATGTCTGTAATTAACAGATATTGCAGTAAGCACGCTCACTGTGAGCTCTTTGCACACTGAGCAAAAACAGTTTCCTACTCTGAAAAGGTTTTCCTACTAGGGTACAACTATCAGGGAAATGCTGAGCTCTGTGTCCACTACAGTAAAAATACTGACCCCTCTTTAAACTGAGGCAAGCATTTGTAAAATGCTTCTAAACAACGGGGGAAGGATGAGTTCAGGTTGAATGGCATCACATACCAGCTCCAAATGCAAAGAAGAAACTCTTGTCTGGCTGCTCTTCCAGCAGGTCCTTCACCCTCCTGCCCATTCGCTCATTTCGTTTGTAGATGAGCTCCTGACGGAAGTAGCTGTCTATTTCTTGGGCAGTAATGCGCTCATGGGCTGGAAGTGTAGCATTAATGAAATTTGGAACCTAAGGTAGGAAAAAAAAAGTCTTCATGAAAGGGGAATTTGTTTCACAGGCAGCCATTATGCACAGGCACTTTTGCTCCACACAAGAGTGTAGCAACTGCCTCATCCCTTAAGGCACAGCCAGTAGGACAAAACCCAAAGCAAGCTAAAAAAATACTTAGCAAACTTCTAATTATGCATGGCACTTCATTTCTCTCAATACATCATTTCATAAGCTAGACAGATAGATTTTTTTTAATTCAAAGTCAACAAATACTATTATTTTGCCACATTGAAGATCCTAAATCCTGGTTGCTCAGTTGAAGTAAGTTTTGCCCCTAAATGCCTTTAGCTACATACCTCTTTCTTAAATTGCCATAGGTATGACATAACTATAATGATAATTATGCTCTTCTAAGAGAATTTGACTGGTATCAGAGCCCTCAGGCTGACAAAAAGTAACAGTGCAATTTGAAGTAGTTAAAAAAAAATCTCTAAGAGGGACAGATTTTCTCAAGAAAGAACGTGTTGCCACCTCCAGTTGCTCTGTCCTGACGGTATCTTTTAAAATGCTGGCTTCCTCCCCTGGGGCTCCCAAGGACAGCTGTGGCTGCACACCATCCTGACCTCTTGCCAGCAGAGAGAAAATGTGGGTTGCAGCAATTCTAGCTTCTTGACAAGTAGCTTTATACATTCAGTTATGGGGATTGTTAACTAAAAGTCTGCAAGCAGTGATTTCTGGAGAGCAGAGCCACGAATAAGCCAGGTGCTTTCCCTTGCAAGGCTGGGAAAATGCAGAGACTTTGGAGTCCCTCAGAGAGACTATTACAGAATATTCCCAAAGGGTAGGTAGCCCACATATTCTGGGCAAGCATGGAGTCAAATACAGCTTACTGAGAAGTTCTACTTAAAATATAAACTGACAGTGTGGCAAACTATCAGTATTCAGCTCTGCTGCCAAAGAGAATGTCTGGAGGTGGAGCCCCTCACATTAAATAAAGGACAGCTTTTCCCTTGGCAACCTGCCTGTCTCATGGAGCTGCTCTCTCCAAGGACCTAGGGGCAATGTCTGCAGTCTGTAATATCTCCACAGGACAGTGATGCAGCATCTGCATCCTCTTAAAAAGCTGATCTCCTCTGAGAAATCCTTCGAAACCTATGCATGGAGTGTAAAAGCTAGGCAGTATTGATGACCAGATGCCTGCACCTGTGGGAGGGTGGGTGTGTGGGATGGGAAGACAGCAGCACACACACAGAGCTGGGCACCAGAGAAGCAGGAGTTAGTATGACCCTGCAGCTCTGCACCGTATGTTTCAAAAGGTCATAGCAAAACGGTTATTCAGCACAGAAAGCTCAGGTATCAACACTTATTCAGCACTCTAAGGATGGAGCCTGTGTTTTCATTGACATGCACAAATTGCCAGGCAATACCTCACAAACAAGAACAGAGAGGCCTGATGTCTCAGCCTGAGGTTAGTTAATCTAACAGCCCAAATTGGTCCCTGCTGGGCATTTTCTCATGGTTTAAAGATCAGTGTTACATTCCATTGTGCTGCTTAGGAAACCATCTCCATAAACCCAAGTCTGTGAGGTCTCAGAAGGTCTCTTTTCCTTCACATTCAGTCTAAATCCATCTTTTCTTTGTTTCACTCCATTTCTCTTCTTTGGGCCGTGTCCACAGCATACAGTCATACTGATAGGGGACATTAAAAAGCTTGTAACTCGCCCAGCCTTACAAAAGCGTCCAAATCACGAGTGCATTTCTCTGTTTTATTTGCACAAGAGAGCCTGCTGCTGCCTTCTGTTGGCATTAGGTTTGCTCATACCTAACCTAGAGTAATTCCACAGGATCCTTAAGAAAGTAAATTATTAACTCATAGAGATTTGATGGTAAAGTGAACAAGGCACTCATCCAAAAGGGAAAGCCAGGCACACCTTCACTGCTTGGGTGCAAGAGAGGGGTTGAGGTGGTGCAGACTCCTGGAACAGGAGGCTGAGGAAAGCAAACATACCAGGGAGCCAGCCACATGCCCCTCACCCAGAAAGGACCTGCCTGAGGAGAGGTCAGCACGCATGTTACAGGGGTTAGCACTACTTGTGTGCAGTACAGGGGCTGCAGTGGCAAGACTCACTTGAGAAGTGTCATGGTTGAAGATGATGGAGCTGAGGTCCCCACAGTTGTAATGCTTGATAAGGTCTTCTGTCGTAAAGGGGATCTGGAAACTCCCTGCTCGGAGGCTCTCCTGCTGCAAGAGAGTCTGATTCAAAGCAAAGACCACCTGAGGGAGGGGGAGAAGGGAGGAAAAGACAGAGTTCCTGGTAAGTTCTCTTTTCATCCCATGAGAAGGTCGCAGACGCAATGCCACTGACTGAAGGCTCTCTGAAGCTGCTCCTGCTCTGAGCCTGCCAGTGTAGACATCACTACCCCATGCCTCCTACAGCTCCACAGGCACTCACCACACCTTGGATCCTGGCTGAGAATGGACTCACCACATTTAACTCAATGGGGTTTTGCCTGTGACCTGACTAATAGAGATGATACAAAAGGGCAGGCTGAAGCAATCTTGTTCCCTTAGACGACAGTTTGCCTGACCACCACAGAGCCCCAGGGCCTTACAGGCTCCTATCCCCACAGCTCCTCAGCCACCTACCTAAATTAAGCATGGCTTCTCCTTCCCTTCCTTCCCTTCCTTCCCTTCCTTCTTCATCTGCAAGAATAGTCACAGGCTGTTGTTTCCTGCTTTGTGTCTCCTCTCAGCCACATCTGGCTCTCTGGAGCAGGCCAGGGAAGAGTGGTGGCTGCTGTGGGGCACGGGTGGCTGCCCTCCCTGCACTCAGTCTCTCCCAGCTGAGCAGCATTCCTTCCTCCTCAGCCTTCTCCTGGGAATGCAAACATTCCCATCCCCTTTGCCTCAAGGAAAACTATCCGGCTGGCACAGCTCCTACCCCCAGGGACCTCTCTGCTGCCCATGAAGAGAGAAGAACAGGGAAGATCACCCTCCAGACGTGGCTGCCTCCCCACCTCCAGCACACAGGGCTGTCCCAGGCTGGTGGCCTCAGGACTTGACCCAGACACTGGCTGCTGATCCAGCATCCCCCTGCCTTGGACACTGCACAGCCCATGAGCGTGGCAGCCACTTAAAAGGGACAAGAGAGCACTTTGGGCCAACAGGTGTCTCTGAGGCCAAACAGATGCAGAATCTCTGTGCCCCTAGCCATGGCAGACAGCAGCCACCAAGCTCCAGAAAGGCAGGAAGCCAAGGAAGGACTTGGGGTGGAAACTCCCCAGGCTGAACATGGAATGCCTGTGGGCACCTTTGGTGAGGCATGGTGCTGCAGTGCCAGCACCAATCCTCTGTCAGCACCTGGCAAGTAAAACACTGCCATCTCTTCATGCATACACTTATGCTACCCCGGTTTTCACACCAAAACTGGACAACTTTCTGACTACCGACTGGTTTATTATTTTTATTTTTAAAGGAAGCTCAGATAGACTGCTTTGAATTTTTTCAAAAATTACTCGTAAGAGTGTTATTTTGTAAGCTCTGGTTACTCTCTGTGTAATTAACTCCTCCTGGACATTTGCCTCAAACGCCATCAAAGGCAGTCTAGAACGGAAAGTATTTGCCAACACTATGAAACTCACACATGAGTAAGCATACTCAATGTACTGAGACTATGTGAACCAAATGTTGGGATTACAGAGCAGATGTGGAAGCAAACAGGTGCAACTTCCCCCCCTCCACCACCATCACAACCATCTGTCAGAATTTGCAAAGAAAGGTGCAAATTCCATCAGACTGAAAATCATGCTGTCCCCACTACAGCTTAACTTACCTCTTTGGATCCAAATCACTAAGTGTGCAAACCAATATGAAAGTACATAATGTAGCATTAATTCTGGGAGGGTGAATAGCAACATTCATTCACATCTCGTGTTTGTAAAAAGGGAAAGAATTCACTTTGTTGGTACAAACTGCCCTCAACTGAAATAACAACTCCATGAGGACACTCAGGCAAGTTACCTCAAACTAAGCAGTGGCTATCTTGCAAAGGACCTCTGTTAGATTTTAAAGTAAATTTAACAGAACCAAATTGAAACTACTTTACAAAGGTTTGCTTGTAGGCTGGGATTTATCATGCTCCAAAGTCATCATTTTCCATTTGTTTGGCTTCAGAGAACTTTTAGTGGATGCTAATGACCAGACAACATTCACTGAGAGACAATCCAAATCCATCCTGAAAATATGGGACTTCTACAGCCATGACTGCTTGGCCATGCCAGAAAAATGTCATATGTACAATCAGTACATGAGAATGGCCTATTTTTAAGCTATTGTACACCTCCTGCTTGATTATTTACCATTAAAGCAGTATGTCCTTTTCCAGTCTTCGAAACCATGACCAGACAGTCCCTGTCCAGACAGCAGTCAGGAAATGAAAAGCCTCCTGAGCTGGTCGGGTAGCACTGCCTCAAAAACATCAAAAAGGCTTTGCAACCTGTTTGATTTTTTTCCAAACACAAACCAGTAGAGGGTAACTGGCTTCTGGGGAGAAAACACCAGCCTGCTGGGTGAGACATGAGAAAAAAGACAATCTCTCCCTGCTGTAGCCCTGCAGCCTGTACTCCTGCTGTCACTTGTTCTGCAGGCTGCCCTCAGGTCCATACAGGTCTCTTCCCTCCTCCCTTGCAATGTGCTTCAGGTGAAATAGATTCAGTCTTGCCTCCAGACAGACTGAGCCTGCACTGCAGCAGCCAGGCCAAGCCACAGAGGCATCTTCCTTCCTGTGAGCACACAGTAAGCTTCAAACAGCTACACAAATCTGCCCCAAAAGTACAGCATACTGCCCCAAAAGCACAGCATAAATTTCAGTGGTGACCTACAGTTATGGAGGATCACTGCACACAGTTCATAGAAACAGAGGCAACTCACCCCCTCTTCCTCCATAATCTTACCACTGACGTGACAAAAAACTGCCCCAGTGAGGCAGCTTTGGCAGCTCTATGGCCTTTGCTAAGAGTGCATCTTTATTGTTGGAGGTGTGAGAGTTGATACTGGAATAAGAAGAAATTTCAGGATGGCAGCAGGTGAAGGGCTTGCCTGCCCAAATGGGAAAGCACGAAAGACCTTTTACAATGAGGATGCTCATGTTTCATCTCAAAGAAAAATTGTCCCAGCTCAAGACTCCTGCATACCCTCCTAACCACAGCTGCCTGGGGACAGAGCATCCAGCAGCCTGCCTTGGACTCCATGGCCATTTTGGTGGTTTGTGTAGAAATGCATCTACTGCTTTTCTTTGTCATGGAGGACTACAAATGTTCCCTGACAGGTCAGACTCCCCCACAAACAACATCTTTCCCCACTCAGACCTGCATCCTATCACTGTACAAAATGAGGGGGAGTCACACAAGAATCACCTGAAGTTCCTGACATAGAGAGCGGGCTTCCACCTTGGTGCTGTGAGGGACAGAGATAGTCTCTGCTCTTTTGAGGACAAAGCAGCAGGTCAACTCCTTCTGCACAAGCCAAGATAAAACACAGAGGCAGAAATCAAGAGAGCATCAATGTCCTAAACAATTAGAGCTCCCTAATGAGTTACAGTAGTTCATGCATCAGGCTTTGCACAGCTGGAGTACAGGAAATTCTGTTGTCAAAAATACTCCTCTCCACATCAGCTGGTCTGAACAGAGCGGTGGCATCTGCTGGAGGGGGAATGATGGCAGATCCACTGAATATAGGATTACAGTTTGCCATCAGCATGAGCCTACAGCCTCTCAAAGCAATGTGATAGCTCTTCTCAATTCCTCTATCACTCCTATCTTCTTGGGGGAATTCAAATTCCTCAGCCAAAAGAGAAGGGGATGTGGGGGTAAAGGGGTAGGATCTGTTTGTGATATCAGAGGTTGCTTAAAGCTCTGTCCTGGTGAGAAGGTTATCTTCAGTAAATAGGAATGGATAAACATTGTCAGAGTCTCAAAAAAAGGTACGATTCCTGAACCTACTGTTCTTAAAGGATTTAATTTACTGAGATGGGTCTTGCTCAGAAGTTGGTAACTCATTATCTGTCATTATTTCTCAAAGAAAACATCAGACAGGTGCAAAGTGATGCTTAAAAAAACCACAGCCACCAAACTCTGAAAATTGTATCTCAGTCTTGTTTACCAGATGTGAAAAACTGAAGAAACAGAGCAGAAGCAGGGATCACAGCAGCAGCTGGTCTGAAATTGCTGTATTTGCTAGGCACAAATATTGCTTGCCTTTGGAAATCCTCATTCAGTTCTGCAGTCCTTTCCTAGCAATTCTGAGCAGTTAAGAAAACAGCAAATATGGAAAGGTTAAAAATAAATTCTTTATTTTTCTTAGAAATGAAACCTAAGAATGCATCTCTCTTGCAGGTATCTCTTGCATTACACTATTTTACTATTTCCAAGATCTTTGCTGTGTCCAGATTTCCAGATCTTTCCTGAATCCACACAAATCACTCTACATTCATCCTCCTTGCAAGACTATTCTTCCTCATTTCACACACCCCCTCCAGCAACTCCATCCTACTCTGCTCCATTAAGTGTATTCATACTAGCATCAAAGCATCTTCTGAAGAGATGTATTTGGGGAACAAAAGTAACAAGTTTATTAGAAAGGGATTTTTTTTATCTCCCACATCCCATTTTCACTGGGATCTCTGTTTCCCCCCAACCCTCTCCCTTTTTGTACTGTGGAAAAAATCGATTAAGCTCTCCAGTATACATATTGCTGCAAACCTCATTCTCCTCCTGGAGATTTCTTCAGCTGTCAGGAGACACTTGTCCCCTTTGCTAGCATTGTTGGAGTGGCCTGCTAGGCTAAGGGGGTGGGGGAAAGGGAGTTAGAGCCTGGCAGATGCCTTTTTTGTCAAAGACAAAAGACCCCCTGCCATCCTCTCCACTTTTCAGCACTTTCATCCACATTGGATCAAAGTGCTATTCTGCATATGAAAGGAACCTGGCATTATTCGCCTCAAATTAGCCTATCGCCATCCCGCTAGCCTCCAAGTCTTCCCAACAAAAGCCCTCACATCTGTTCCATCGTTTGCCTCATCTTCGGGTTTTTTTTTTTTCTTTCTGCTCTCAGTTTTTGAGGGCCATTCAGCCCCTTGAATTATAGGCTGGGGAGCATCTTCCTTGCTCTGGGATCGCTCAGCCGGACAATTTGCTTTTAATTGTCTTAAGGAATCATGGGTTGCTTTTGGGTCCTTCTCAGAGACAAACTGCATCCATTACAGCTTCCATTCAGCCTCTTCAGCCAATTCTTTCCCTTTTTCTCCTCCTTCTCAAAAGCATGTTTCCCTCCTTGCTCTTCACCTGGAGGAGACCATTGCTTCTCTGGGCCAATGAACAATATTGCCCCAAATCAAAGCAGGCCTTAAATCAAAAGCATCATGACTATCAAAGTCAATAATCCTCCTTTGACATGGTAATGATCCAGGAGGCCAAGCGTTGAGAAGAAAGCAGGGTTTCTTGATCCAGTGTGATGCAGCTCCTTAGAAGTCTGGTGAGCCTTCTACAGAAAGTTGGGACTGGCAATGCCAGAGCCTGGAAGCCTGAACCCACCTACCATGAGAGCCTGCACATAGAGGCAGGAGAAGTCTGATTTTGGCATGGGTTGAAAATGGCAAAAGGAGGTTTAACCCACCACCTGCAGCCTTCAGAGTGGAGTAAGTGAATTTCAGAACTGTTGCTTTAGTAATGAAGAGAGAAAAATGAGGCAAATTCTCACACTTGAACCACTTCTGTGAGAATGACTGGATTGAAGCCATTAGCACAGACAGGTTGTATGAGGGACCCGCCCAGCAGACAAGAGACAAACAGTAGAATTCAATGAAATAAAAGGAAATTGAAACAACTTTAAGTTACTTATGAGTTACACATTTCTTATGGGTTTAATTTTATTTATATTTGGGTTTTTTCCTCAAAGCCATCATTGCAAGTAGAGGGAGCACCTTTTCAGCAATGGGATCATCTAAGTCACTTAGATGACATCCAGTTTGCCTCAAGTCAGACAACACAATGCTGACATAGCTAAAGGCAGTGAAGAATTTTATGTCTTTGCTGACAATAAACTCACATTAACACATGCCAAATTTTTGCAGTGTGCCTTACTAGGACCAAACAGAAGACACTGAAAGCTTTAAGTTGTTATCTGGAATTTAAATAGAAATACACAAACCAACCCTTTTTCAACTAGGAGCTATAAAAAACAAGGCTTTAGAAGCAATTAATGATTTTTTTCTTTCTATTCTTATTGCAGAAGGATGGTTGATAATGCTGAATCAAAGGAACACTACTTACAGCACTGCTGGAAGAAGTGCAATCCATTTACTTGTAATAGACTGCACTAATACACAGCCTTTTGTCTTAGTAATTTACATTGATTTACAGTGTAAAATGTAACTTTTATTTTTCCACTGACTGAGCAGAAATAAGTGCCCCAGTATGTGCTGAATGTGAAATAAGACCAGCAGTAGTATAGGCTGTTGCCATTTCTCAGGATGGTTTAAAATTCACATTTGGACACTTCCAAGACCTCGTGGGAACTTGCTCCCATCTTTCTATAGGGTTAATTATGTGACTATGAACCTGTAGCTACCCTCATCCTGAGAAATCTCCATCCAAGCTTATTGGGATTCCTCCCTGTCCTGCAGGAATCTCCCAAGCTTTCACAAAGTGCATTCTTTGTACAGTATAGAAAATCCTTGAACTGGTGATCCATATTTTTACATTACTGGAGAAGGGGTAAACTTTTTTTTTTTTAAATTCCATCTTTGTTAAATATTTTGTAAATGTTAGCTAAATTTGCTTCTGAAACTTTCACATATCATATCTCCATCAGATACATTTTTACTTCAAGAAACAGGAGTAGGGACTAGCCCTTTGTCTAATTTCATGTTTCTGCAGTCCTGAAGCAAAGTTGAAGGCAAAAAATATCCCCTCTATTTTCAACTACTATACTTAAAATTCCTACATATCTCCTACTCAGCATTTCTTCAGTTAGCCACATCCAGCTTCAAAATCATTTGGAACAATGATCCAAATGAAATGTAAATACTAGCAATCCTGATTTCTCTTAGAATAAAGTCACTTTCCAATTTACAGAACTGTCTAACCAGTACACTAGTAGGAATTGTTTCTTTCTTTTGCTCAATACTTACCCACTTAACAGAACAATCTCAAGATTGTATTAGAAGAATAAGCAAGTTGCAAAGCAAAAAACCTCAAACTAGGGTTTCCTGGGCTGAGACTATCTATACTTTTGAAATGCAACATCTGCAACTGATGTTTTAGTTGGCTTTTTGCTTGTTTGTTTTAAATAATCTTCCACTAAAATAGTTGCTTTGATCCACTCCCTCCTCCTTCCTCTTCGTTGGATAGTCTTAAATGCAGTTGAAACAAAACTAAAATACTGAGGTTAATAAAACAAACTTCTTTTTTTACACTTTTTGACATCTGTACAGGAAAATTATCTTAGAAAGGAAACAAATTTGCTTTCCAACTACAGAATACATTTAAAAAATATAGAAATTATGACACTTAACTGTGTTTGTTACTGTAAGGATTAAGCTAGTAAAATTGCTGAAGACTACCTATTTTTCACAGCTTCAAGGACAACATTTAGAAGCACTTTTTATCTTCCTGACCCACAATTACAGAAACTAAACAAACTTGGTGTTAATGACCTCGGATTTAGCCACCATGTTTTTTTTCACTCAGTGCTCATAGATGCTCTTTGGAATACTGCTAGATGAAAGAAAAATTCTTACAATTCCCTTCTAGCCTTCAGTATTTTTTTTATTTTTCCTCTCTACCACAGGCCATATATAGCTTAGGACTAAACTCAACAACAGCTTCAAAGACTGCTTTCTTAGAATTAAGAATAGTGAACATATTCTCACCAGTATTTGTACATCTCTTTTTTTAGTGGAATGAAATAATTCAGAACATATATATTTAATTGGCTGGAATGCTTCCCCCTCTTTCTGCAAAACTGGTGTACATTACTTGCATGATTCCTGTAGGTGTGAACAAATGAAGACTGTAAGATTATTAGAGTAAACAACATAACCTTGCAACACCATGAACAAGCCCAGAAAGTTAGCACATATTTTCTGGTAACCATGCAACAAAATCTTTGGATTTTCTTGAAGTTCCTCCAGGTAGGAAAGCATGTTCGGTATAAAACATTCAGCACTGATAAAACATTTTTTTTGCTCAATAGAACAATTAGGCCAGGACTTTGGCTGCTGTTCCAAACAGAACAACAGTTTTGAACTAGTGTTTGTGTTGTAGGTAATTACAAGCATCTTTAAGAGAAGGTTCTGACTTCCCAAAGGAGCACAGCAGAGCACCAGATGACCCTTCCACGGGTACAGGGGTGAAAGGAAGAATTTACATTATATTTCTATGTTTTTATATACTGACACTTGCAACAAAAAACTTCAAGCAAGAACTGCTGGAATGGTCCCTATCTGGTTTCAAGATGATCAAAGCCTGGAAATTCTCAATGCAAAAGCTTTCCAAGAGGAATAGCTCACGAATTTTCAAATAGTGAGACACAGGCCTAAATCTCTGGTCTTCATAGTACCTGTGAGCTCAGCCACACAGAAAAAAACCATGTCCCAAGGTAGGACAGGAATTTACAAGCCACCAGCTGTGTAGTAGGAACCCCCTGAGATGATACTCTTGAAATTAGTATTGGATGCACTGCCAGATGGCACCTCCATTCACCTCCCTGGCTGATCACATTAGGACATGACCACTTGTCCCAGTCCAACCAACACACCAATCTAAAATATTTGTATTTTCAGACCCAGGGAAATCCATCTACTGCCAACGCCACCAGGAAATTGCTGAGTGTTTGGCACTTCTGAGCAAAAGGCTAGTAAGTATCTGAGTGGTTTTGTTATGTTTTTCTCTTTGTTTTGCTCTTGAAAAGGATTGTTGCATGCCAGCAAGAACTCCTCGGGAATTTTAGGTGTCTGTCTAAATTAAACTGATTTGCAAGACATCTCCTATAAGGTAAACTGTTGCTGGCAAAATATGGAAAATTTTAACCTGTGGATTTTACTGAGCCAGTTTCAGTGCATCCAAAGCCAGAGATTCTTATTTTCCTCTGCTAGCCCTGAGACTTGTTCACTGTACTACATCTCTTTATTATTCAAATTCCCCTGCTGCCTACATTTGAAAATAACAGTGTTATATAATCAAAATGTAACTGCACCCCATCAAGATATGAAGGCAGAAGGATGCTAGCTCAAGTTGGACAGCAGAAGCCTTATTAAAGGTCTACTCCATCACTACCACTTGGAATGGACAAAAAAAAAAAAAGGTATTGCAAGATTTTGTGGGGCAAAAAGACAAAAAAGCTATGAGAATATCTCTGAACTCAAATAATTTAGACCAACTGAACAGAAAATTCTTAAACATCTCAGTGAACAAGGCAGAAAACTGTTCCAACAGCTGACCCTATCTTCTTTAGCACTTTTGAGCCCTAGATAGTCAAAAAAATTTTTTAAAGGCCAGGGCATGTCACCTTCCCCACAGCAGTTCCAGTACATGGTCACACACACTTACTGTCAGGGTAAGTGTTCTGGGTAAACATTTGCTCAAAGATCCCTGAGAAAAGCAGAGCTATCTGCCAAGAGCTCAGAATTTTTGCAAAGTCACCGTGATTATGTAAGTCTGACTGTCAAGATTAAAATGGTCCAAGATAAGCAGGCAGGCTCTGGGGTGTGATGAAAGGAACAGAAACAAGAACAAAGGATGTCAGGATTTATCTTACGGGCATGTTACAATTTGGCCTCAAAGTGAATTACTGGGTAGTTTTCCTGGGCTAGGCAGGGCAGCGCTTTTCAGAAATTACATTAAAAGGCCACAGTGTAACTGGTATCAACTCAACCAGCAACTCTCTGTATGGAAAAATGCAAGAATATATTGACTTATGGTCTGTAATATTCAACACCAAATCAAGAAGCTCTGGTACAAAAAATTGTAAAGAATGTGAAAACATCTTTCTCCAAACCCAATTTTGAAAATAACAAACAATATTTTACAACAGCAGTTGCTTAGTGAGTAGTTGCTGAAACTGTGACAAAAACAAAACAACAAGCAGGTAATCAGGGGAAAATCATTCAAGTGGCTGAAATATTCACCCTTCCCAAGCTAGGTAGATTCTGACAAGCTGTACTTAGAGACTAATGGGATCTTTCCCAGGCATTACCAAGTGACACAACTCATTTTTTTGAACAACAAACCCTCAAGAAGGTCTGTACAGCATAGGCATGAGACCTGTGCTTCAAAAAGTCTACCCTTAAAATTTACATTTGAATGAGAACACAACACGCACAAAGTCCTGGGTTAAATTTCAGTAGTGTTATCCACCCCAAAGACCTGCTGAAGTATGCCTTCCTCCTGCATAATTTCATTTTTAGTGGTGTGCACCTTCTCAGTGTCAGGCAATACCTCCTGGAGTTCCTTACACTTCTGTGTCTTCAGTTAAAATCTGACATGCAGGTCCACAAGCCTTGTGTCTATGCAGCGTTGTGACACTGGATTAAGGATAAAAGAGTTCAGAGATTACTCTGATATCAGTCTGTGATGATATCAATCACACTGGATCGTGACACAGAATAAATAACATAAAGCAGAAATTCAGCCCTTGCAATATTCTACATATCCCACACCATATAGCTTCTACAGAGTTTTAAAAAATATTCATATACATGAAAGAATTTAAACATTCCTCTCAAACTCATATGCAAGGAACATAAAGCTGGAATTTAAAAACTTGTGTCAAAATCTATCACAAAGAAGAAAGAACCTCTCATAAACATGAACTCCTATAATTCTTTATTTGAAAATATAGAATTAGGAAAAATGCCACCCTGTTGGTATTTCTGACTTGTCTGTAAACTTTCTAACTAGCAATTCCTGATAAAGCTGCCTCCTAAGAGCAGGACATGTTGTGTCTGTGGGTCATTCCCTCCCCTTCCTTTTTAGCAGCTGTTTTTTTTCTCAGATGCACTTCCTTGCTTTCTACTAGAGTCCACATTTGGGAGATTTTTGGCCTCCTTACACATGAGCAGGACAGGGCCTCACTGACAACAGAGAAATGTCAGTATTATTTCTTGCCTTATTTTTTCAGACACAGCAGTATTTCATCTGGGAAGAAAAGCCCACAAGTGCCCTATTAGTTTAGGAATCTTCCTAGACATTGTCCTAAGAACACTAATCCAAAACCACTCCTCCACCAAAACCAGACTTGTGTTTCTGCTAGCCATGCCAGGTTTTTAAGCTCTGCGCCATTCAAGATTAAATAAAACTAAACAGAAACCTAAAAGAACAACAGAGATTCCTGTTCAGAACATGCCATATTTATTGTGTTGTTTAATGCACTTGGTGCAGAAAAGAAAATTCACATCAAAAATCTTGTTAGGAAATCTTATATAAAATAACATCTGTTTGTGACAGATAAAACATGGAAAGAAATCACTGCATTTCAAACTCTTTTATAAATAAAAAAAAAAACCTCTGAAACATGGTCACACTTCCAGAATCTGCTGAGAGGTTTGGAATTAATGTAAAAGGAAATGTAAGTTTTTGAAGAGATTTGAGAAGCGACTGGATATTCTTCATATCAGCCTCACTGTGATCTATGTGATCCCAAAACACAGTGAATGCACATGTGAATTTCAAGCATAGAGGACATTAAAGCCTTTTGTCATGTGCATACACACCACTTTCCAAAAATTCAGCCCCAACCAGCTCCATGCTTCCAGCTGAACAGTGCTGAAGATTAAGTGTAGCACTTGCTAGTGTCTCACTTCATTGCTTCTAAATCATCGCCTTCTTGCTTTCAAAAATAGGATTTCACACTACATGAGCACGTTGAGCTGGTTGTGATACATGGGCTGAAGCCTTTCTTCTTGCTGCAAAAACCAGAACTCTATATAAATTCTCTTCCTTTTCCATTCCAAGGCCTCTGTTCCAGGCTTAGTCTTCCTCTTCTGCTTACTTGTGACCTGCTGGCGTCCACTTTGGCTGTGTGACCCTCCAAAAAAAGCACTGAGTGGATGAAAGTGCCATTGGTGGACTGGAGACCTGACAAGTCCAGTAGGAGCTCACTCAACTCAGTGTTCCCAGTTTTCTGCTGCTCCAAAGGTGGGAAGAAGGGTAGGGTCCATTCCTGAAGATCACATCAAGCTAATATTAAGTGCTGTCACATTTGCTTTCTCTAATGAGGCTCTCCATACCTCCCAGATGCAACAGCAAAAGGTGTCACTATTTCAGTATGAAATTTGAGTTGCAGGGTGGTGTATCAGATTCTCCTGACATGGCAGCATTGAGTCTCTGCCTGATGACAAGGAGCACTGTGGAAGGAAGTGCTTTCACATCCACCCATAAATGGTGAGAATGAGATCATAGGGAAACAATTAATTTCTTTGTTATGTCTTCCACTCAGCATCAAAGCTTAGCACCAAACCCAGAACCCCAATCCTCTATCACCTGCCAGCCCCCTGCACAATTCCTTCCAGGAGACCTTTCAGATGAAGTGGACATGACTGCTACCTGAGAACAGTCCTGCTTGTTTTGTTCACACCAGAACAGTGCAAGCTCACAAACACAAAAACTGCAGCACCACTGCTCAAAAGGTGCAAACCTGTCTTACAGCAGGCTCTCAGCACATCCAACTGCATATACATTCCTGAACAGTTCAAACCAAGTAAAATAAAACTTGAAGGCTGCACACCCTGGCAAGTAACTACTTCATTCTCTATTCTTGGCTAGGGAAACAAGCTATTCCAGCAATGGAACGTGGCATTTCTCTGAAGTCCTCTTTTTGCAAGAAGGATGTCAGATAAATGTCAATCCAAATAATAAATGTGTTTCCAGCCTGTCTGCTACAGATACACAGCCTCTGCTGGGAATATATCACCCCTCTATAAAGGCCCTTACAAAATATTTTAGCACATTTATTTTTTATCCAGGTTGGAACATAGAGATAATTTTACTCACATTTCAATTAATCCAGGCCCATGTTTTCAGTTTACTCAGCAATCACACAGCTATGCTCCAGAGGCTCTCAAAATTTTGTTAGCACAACCCTTTGTCTTGAATGGCTCCATGAAACTCAAAAGTAATTGGGTCAACCCTCAGTACATTGTGTCAAAGATGTATTTGGTGCTGCATAGTGATGTTTAAATTTTGGTCAGACAGAGGAGTCACCCAGGGACACCAGGCAGTCATACATGAAATGACTGCACATTTTGAAAACCATCATCAAAAATCAAACCCAAGCAATCATGAAATAAAAATAAGTCATTCTTTAATCCAATAACTCATACTTTAATCCTATCATAATTTTTTTCTGTGCTGATCAAATTGTTGCAACAGCATTGCACAGAATGGTCTGCAATATTCTACCAGCAGAAAGGCCTAATTCAATTTCAATTCAAAATAGCTCAAAAACTGGTTTTGATAGAAGTGCTGACATGTTTGACCTTCATAACATTTGAAAATTGTTTTAATTCAGCTTTCTGCTTAACAGTTTCCAGGGACATGGCTTTTATCTTGTCAAAGACTTTTACTACATTATCCTAGTTCAGTCTGCTTGGGTGTCGTTTGTTTTCCATGAAAGTTCAAACAGGCTGCCCAGCAGTTTGCACTATCCTGCACTAGTTCCTTTAGAAGCCTTGGCTGCCTGTGCCTGCTTCTGCTGGTTTTTAAATAGTTAGTTTTACAGGGTATCCTCTCACCCTCCCCTCATCAGTAAGTTTCTGACTAAAACAATTTCAATTCTATTATTTTCCTGATAGTCCATATCAGCATTTTTTTAAACAAAAATACTTGCTTACTTCAGCCTTTCTGCCATGCTCAGGTAGTCCAAGGCTGTTCTTTCAAGTCCTTCTCTCCTCTCATCTTCCTCTCCTACCACCACAGCTTCTGCTTCCCTGCTGCAAAATGGTGCAATGAATATTTGGGCATAACAAGGGCAGACCTGCTGGTGGACAGTCCTCAAAGAAAAAAAACAAAACTGACCACCAGAAAAAATATTTAGTACATTTCTTGCTTATGTCCATTCCATTTTCTTTTCACACTCATTAGACTTCACAGCTTTATCTACCCTCTAAGAAAATTCCTAATTTAACAAATCAAAGGAAAAAAAGTATTAAATGAGCACCAATCTGTAGTCAACTTCGCTCATTTGGAAGGGAATGCAAGTAACAAAATATCAGCTGCATTAGTAACTGGTTTGGCTAAACCCAGAAAGTCTTCTGAAACTTTTATCCCAGTTTTGAATGGCATTTAGATATTTACAGGTTACTAGAGGGGGCAGGTGTGGCTGTAGAAAGGAAGTCCCATGGTCACCTTCTGTACAAAGTTTTTTTACAGTCTTTTAAATTCTTCACTGATAACATCAGAAAATATGTCTGCGTTTGTCATGAAGTCCTTAATCCTCAGCCGTGTTCTCTTAAAAAACCAAGAATGGGGGGGGTCTTTCAAAAGTATTGTCAAGAGCTAACATACGGAAGAAGCCTTGCAGAAAACACACACTCTGGAGTGGAAAAAAACCCCCACAGTTAACAAACAGCCCAAGTGCTACCATGAGATTCACTTTTCACAGACTGACCAGATGATGAACCAAACCTGTTGGAACAGCTCACCAGGAACTGCCTTAGAAACTTGGAGCAAGGGCTCACTGCTGGCACTAAAGCTTCTAACTGCAAAAAATCCTCCTCTGCAGACGTGAAATATCATGACCTCAGACACATTGCTAGAGCTCCCAAAACATTTACTGCTTCCCTTTCCAAGCAATGCACACCAAGCATGGACTTAAGCTAGAGCACACACACTGCCCTGTGCTACTGAGCACAGCTGTACCATGGCTTGGGATTCTGCAGACACACAGGGCTCGGGACTTGTGCAGCACTGCAAAACACACTGCACTCAGCATCACTGCACAAAAGGGCACAGCTGAATAAATTACAGCACCATAATCCTCCATTCTGACATTATTTAATAAATATTTGATATTCAGTAAATGCTTATGGGATTTACTGCATTAATGGAATAAATGCACAATTACAATTAATTTATAACATCTCTGACAAATTTGGGTTTCAAGCCTGTCATATCTCTTGAGCTTCCAAACCAAAAGGGCACAGAAATCAAAGGACTTTTTATACTTAGGAACAGGCAGTATGTTTAGGCAAGATAATTTATGAGGTCCTCCCAGGACAGGGGCTCTCACTGCAAACTGAATGTGCCTTTCTGTAATAGGCTAAAGAGCTAAAAATAACAAAATTGATTGTGAACTCTTGAGTCTCTATTACAACAAATTTTGGTGGGCTTTTGGATTGGTTTGGTTTGGGTTTTTTTCCTTTTTGGCCAGTGGTGTTTTAATTCCAAGATCAAAAAGGTCACCAGAACTTCCTCTTTGGAGATAGCACAATATTTCACAACAGTTATGGTAAAATTAAAGGATAATCTCAGGTGGATCAAATCAAAATATGGGAAGCAAAAATGAAAGATGAAGACACTGGCTTAGTCAATTCAGGACAAAAGAAGCCTGAGGAAAGAGACAGGCATCACCACAGTTCATCCTGCCTACAGAGGAGAGCTAACAAACAAAAGGATCAGCAATTATGATCCACAAGAAGAAGACACCAGCTTGCATCAGCAAATGTGTTTGGTATGAGGTGAAGCCAATATGGAAAGCAAAGAAGAGAAATGGCTTTCCCTGGGTCACTGTACAGTCTGCAGCAATGCATTTAAGACACCACTAGCTTCATTTCCATGCAAGATTTTGGTTTATATCTACCTTGGGACAAGAAAATTCATTTAAATTCCTCAGCAAGTCTTTTCAGCAGTCATAACCAAATGGTCTCATGCTATAAAGTATATGCTTCTTCAGGCATGAAGACAGCAACTCTAGACAGATAAACTTTTAGGAAAGGCTGAATTGCAACATCTATGTGATAGTTCTTCAGCCTTTGATGCCTAACTCATCACGTGCTTACCACTCTTGTCAAGTTATATTCTTAAGAGAAGGATGCTCAAAAAAATGTCTCATTTTAGAAAATAAGTAGAATACTACATATGACCTTTATTCAGACAAAAAAAAAGTCAAATAGGGAGCAAGTTCTGTTCTTATAAGCCATACTAGAATTCATGGACAAAACCAATCAAGGTGTCTCTAAACTGTCATTTCCTACAATAAAAGTATAAATTGAATTGCGGGGTCCATCTCCATTTTGAACTGATGTAATACTTGGCGATTTTTGCCTTCTAAAAGGTGTGTTGCCCTATTTTCATAATTATCTCTGAAACACTCCCAATCTTCTGGGTCAGGCTACTTTGCCCAGAACTTTCCTGTTTCCAGTGATACCAGAATACCAGCTCTTACCAGCCCTGAAAAAGAAATTGCTGAAATGAAACCAAGAGTTCTATTGACTGACAGGTTGTTCCACCCTCTAGTCTTTTCTGCACATTTGTTCTTCCCTATTGAAAAGGTTTCAGCTGCTGCTGTAACACTGTGCTGGTTTTGGATGGGATAGTTAACTTTCTTCAGAGTGTCAAGTATGGGCCTGTGTTTTGGGTTAGTGCTGCACGCAGGGTTAATAACATAGAGATGTTTTTGTTATTACTGAGCAGGGCTTACACAGAGCCAAGGCCTTTCCTTTTTTTGTATGCCAAGCATGTGAGGAAGCTGGGGGATGGCTGGAAGGATGGAGATGTGAAACACCTGCCTGCCCACTGGAAGTAGGGAATGTGTGTGGCTTTTGCTTTTCCTTTTAAACTGTCTTTATCTCAACCCATGAGTTTTCTACCTCTTACACTTCCACTTCTCTCCCCAGTCCCATTCATGTGAGAAAAGCCAAGCTGCTGCCTGGAGCTTGGTTGCTGGGTTGCTGGCTGGGATTAAACCACAACAACTACAAACCTGAAATTGGGTAAAACCAAAATATTGTATGCAGAATAATTAAGAGCCATCTAGAGCAGTGAAAATAAATGTACGCAGAGAGAAAGTCAGTGATCAAAATAATAAGATAATCTTCCAAAAGATTAATTTCTGAGAAGACAGACTATAAAAAAACATATGCTTCCTAGCAGTTTTCTTAAACTCCACAAACCCACAAGATATGAAATATTTTTGTTTGTTACATGGAAAAGCAATTCATCTTGGAGATTATTTACATAGTGGTGGTTATAATTTTCTCAGAATTGTGAGACCTGGTTATAATAAAATTATCCTCATCATATGAGAGCAGTAGCCATCTGTAAAACAGCTCAGTCTTTAATAACTGCCAACTGTAGGTCCTTCAATTTCAATTTTATTAAATTAAACCAGTCAGTTTATCTTATAAACCTACTTAATATACCAAGTGTCATTGCTGAATTAACCGTTAATTTAGTTACTGAAAAGAAAATATTAATGGATACTCACAGAGCTCAGAGGCCACTCAACTTGTTCCTACAGACACTCTCAAAATATTTCTAGTAACCAGAAAAAGCTGGAAGACTGCAGCCAAGGAACTGCACTAATCTCTGCCACAGATGAGTCCCTTCTACAAGTCTTTAGACCAGAAGGCAAAAAAAAACCCCAAAATCCCACTGAAATAATAAGTCTCACAAAGAGAATTTTGATTTCCCAGTACTCCAACCCTTCTTGGCAAATCATGTCTCTGCCAAACCCTATCTGCCAACTCCATGTCTTTCTCAGATCCCCTTCACATGTGTCACCTCCCAACACACTGCTGCTTCAGCTTAACATGCTTGTATGACAATTTTATAGGAATGTGTATCACAGAATCACAGAAATCACAGAATAATCCAGGTTGGAAAACACCTTTGAGATCATAAATCCAGCCTATGACTAAACACCACCTTGTCAAACAGACCACAGCACCCAGTGCCATGTTTAGTCTTTTCTTAAACACCTCCAGGGATGGTGACTCCACCACCTCCCTGGGCAGCCTGTTCCAATGTCTGTTCAGCCTTTCTGAGAAGAAAACTTCTCCTTATTCCAGCCTAACAGAATTCACAGGTGGGGAGTTCTAATCTTTCCCTACTGCCTGCCAGAAGCTTGAAAGCCCATGAGAAATCTGCATAGAACAACTGGATCTTTTAATGACTGCCAAGATAGCAAGCAAACAGGCACTCTAGGAAATACTGGCCTGAAGAAAATCAAAGCTATCAGAATTCCAGAACAAGCCCAGGAAGTCAGCACAATGCATATCCATCCAGCTATCTGAAAACCAAAGGGGTGTTTTTCAAAAAGGGCTATCCAAAGAGAGTCAACTTCAATTGAATTCCTGTACATAAGATATTGCATTTCAAAAGTCCTGTGCCTCTTTCAGCCCAATTCAAAATCATTGACAGTCAGTACCTCTAAAAAAATATTTAACTTTTGCATACAAATATAATTAGTCTTAAAATTTAAAAATTTGGAGATATAAAATGGTCAGAGTCCTTCTAGGTTTTCTGTAGTCACAAATTTAAAGTCACACTGCAATTCAAAACAGGCAGATCTTACTGAAACCAAGAAAATTCTAGTGGAAAAGTAAACCCTTTCCCACACACTTTTAGTTGTACCTTTGAAAGCCAGGCCAGAGAAAATATAATTACTTGCCTTCTGGCTATGAACAATCCAGTGGGAGAGAGAGAATAAGCATCAGCTACCAGAGTTGTGCTGAAAGACCCTTTAAGCTACAGAACTCAAGGACATGGCTTGTCTTCCCCAAGTCAGTCTTCCTCCTAATTTATTTCCTGTGATAACAATGCTATATCATAACAAAAATTGTGAGTTTTGTGTGCAAAAGGTTCAAAATCTCCTTTGACCTGAGTTATACCATGCGCCAACATCACAACCTGAGACCACTAAAAGATGATTGTTTTCACCTATGATAGTCTTTGTCTAGATGTTTGACCAGATGATTGTCTATCCCTCCATCTCTGCTGTAAGGATAATCCATGGAAAAGATACTCAGCAAAGCACTTGGAAAGTAAAACACAGCCTCCACTCTGCCCCAGGCCAGAAAGTGTGCTCGTGTTTTCCCTTGGCATCTCTGTTCCACAGCAACACTGCTGAGAGCACAACCAGCCCAGCAAGGAGCCATCTCCTCAATATGAGCTGTTACATTGCACTAACAGCTGGAAAATAACTTGTTCACACTCCTTCTGCACTAACATTGATGATGGGGCTGTCACAACACAGGCGGAGTAACAGTGAGGAGATTCAGACCCAACATCTCCTGACAATCTCACTGAAAAGAAATAGGACCCTTTAAATAGCTCTTTCAAAAATCCATAATTGTGCAGGCTTTGGGTTATCCCAGCAAAGATTTTTAGATGTGGACTGGAATATAAGAGTCTAAATAATACTGAGGCTAAAATTATTTGTTCTTGCAACCCGCCTGACCCTTTTCAAAATCTGCTTCAGCCAATGCACATTTACTTATCTGGCAAAATTCACATTCAGGAGTAAAGGGATGCTTTTCACACTGCAAGAAGTCTACGTGAAATTGTACATTACCCCCTGCACTAAGCACAAACCCATCGACACGGGCTTGAGCTAAAACTTGTCGTGACTCAGCATAACTCATTTAACCATGAGACAGAACACTCATGAGACAAAACTCCCGAGAACATTATCTTCAGACCAATAACAGCATCTGCCAACACACCCTCTTCCCCAGTCTAAAAGCACTTACCCTCCTGCTGTTTTTTTAGCAGGCCCATTGATGACAGAAGTGTGAAATACTGCTCCAGTCTCCAAAATAATTCAATTTACACTCACTAGAGCCTTGAAAATAAGCAAACTGGGAGACAACACCTATCCTCCCATCCACAAAACTATGTAAAGTCACTGGTGCAGTGCTATCCTCTGGACCCACTTGTGTTTTAGGATACAATCTTCCCTAACATGACAATCTGAGGTCTATTAAGAAGCAAAAAACAAAACACCCAGCTGCTGCTGGGTCTCTGCAATACTGGGCCACTGTCAATCTAAATGAAAATTGTGCTAAAATTAGACCAATGTAAATTAACAAAATCCATATTCACTAAATTCACAGCATCATCAACTGAGATAAAAAGACATATTAACAGATCAGTGGAGAGAGTAAGCAAAATAACCCTATTCTGGTATTTGCTTTTCTCCTAGGTAATTATTTGGCTGTTGCTTATAGGACAGATTTTGTACCCATTCAGGAAAGTGTGTGTGTTGTAATCTTGATGCATGCTTTCCACTTTTTTACCAAAACTACATTCTTAGCTCTTCAAAGAAAATACTTGAAATCTAATTTATTAATATAACTTCACTGCATGTGATAAACCTAGATTTCCTGGGGAACTAAATCCAGCTTCATTCAAAGCAGACTGATTGCCTGACATGTTGCCTCAGCTTGCTTTGCAGTAACAACCCCGATCTACATCCCTAAAAGGCTACTGAAATAGCTTGTTACTAATAAGGGAACTAGATTCTCAGACTAGGGAAGGATCAAAAAAATGAACCTAGACTGTGACTACAGCACATGGACAGGCTGTATTTGTTTAGGAAAGGCAACAGCAGAAGCAGCTGCTCCTGTGGACTCTATTTCCAAATACTGGCACAGCATATTCATTGCAACATCTCCACGACAGTTCCGCACAGCACTGTTAATTCTGATATTATACAAGGAACAGAAGGCACAGTACAGGCAGAAAAGTAATGGCAGGTCTCAGAATTAAAGGCAGGCCTTCCTAGTATAATTTCTCAGCCTGCAGAAACCAGGTTCTTTTTCCATCATGTATTACCCCAAGCATCCCAAGCATTCTTCAATGGAAAAGAATGCTTTAGCAAAAACAATCCCAAACAAAACCCAAACCCACACAACAGTCACAATATAGTCTTTTTCTAACCATCATCAAGATTACATTAACATGGTCATGGTTTTCTTTCAAACTTAGGTCTCTCTGGCCTTTTCCCAAAACTTTTGGTAGAAAAGAGTTTCGCTCAGATCCTCAGAGCAACTCTAGTCACAGCCCACTACAGAAGTGGCAATCAGGAACTGCAGTGCTGCCACAGCACTGGGCGTGGACACAGGGCATGGGTGAGACATGGAGGGACTACACCACTCGATCACCCAGTACAAGATACTACAAGATACCCAGTACAAGATACAAGGGAGTCTGCAGGAACACAACAGCAACAGCACCCACTTCCCCTGTAGCACACAGGACCTGTTTGCAGACACGTGCAAGTAAGACTCTCCATCTCCTTCTCCTGAACACCAAAGCTTGCTCCTACTCTACACCTTGTCTTGCAAGCTTTGTCTGGCATCCTTGAAAACATCCTTTGGGCTCAGCCTTCTTTCCTTTTCACTGGATGCCAAGTCTCTGGTATGTGTCAGAACTAATCGCTGGAGACAATGATGGAGCAGAGGTAAGGGAGAAGAGCTGTGCAGCCAGGTGTTCTGACACCAACAGCATGTCTTTGAAGCTTCTAATCCCTGCTCCTCCACTTCACATATCCCAGTCCTGCAACATCATCAGTGCTCTATGCTCATCTCTTCAAGAGGAGATTCATTGTGCACAAGTAGGGCACTTGCAAAACATGCTGCATTGCAATGCAGGGTCCAGGCCAGCCTAGCTTACATCCTGTGAACAGTTAACATGGATGTGTAGCACACTGTTCCTCTGAACCTATTGCAGTGAGCTAATTATGCAATAGCATTTCTTGCACTCTGATTCACTCCTTTATGGAACTGCATCTTGTTCAACTCTCCCTCCTGGCTACAGCTGGATAAGGAGCTAGCCAGGCCTTGGAGGGATGCACCAGCTGTAGCTCCAGCTCATCTGCTACTGCACTGCATCCCAGCTCCCTAGTGAAATACTACACTGCTTGCCTCTAGCAGACAAAGTAAAAGCTAGGAAACCGTGACCTCAGAGGATAAAAAAACCTGGAAAACACCTAAGGCCAACAATTACTAATTCAGCTGACCTGATTAACATGTTTTGACCTTTTGGAACTGTGGGAAATAATAAAGGTAAAAAAATTTCCAGAAAGCTGTAAAAGCAGGCCTTAGAAACAGAAGGAACAGAAAACATAGAGCTAGCTGCGGCTGCAAAATCTGAAAGTAGAAAACATTACAATAGTACAGCAAACAAGGACATGAAACAATAGCTTGAGTTTTAGGCTTGGCTAAGATAGACTTTAAAACTGCAGAAAAAATATGCTTAGCAATTTAGCAGGTTTTAAGCTTAATAATGAAGTATTTTGTATTGTTAATAGAGAGCAGACAAGCAAGCACAAGCAGGTATGTGTGCTTTTAGTCATTGGCTAGAACAATTGTCTGTAAGCTTTAGCAATATGCTATTGGCTATAAAGTTTTTTAAATGCTCTGTAACAAGGAAATCTTTGGCTGCTGCTGGCAAGATGTGAGCTATTGCCATCTTTCTATTGTCTCAGCAATGCAATGAGGATGATACTGCAATAAAAGCTCAAGGAGCATATCCCAGCAGTGCCATCCTGTTCGTGAAAAAAACACCAGCACTGGACCTATCAGAAGGTCCAAGTCAGCAGACACAAAAATCACATTACAAGGTAGATGGTTGAATGGAAACTTCTCTTGTAGATCCAGTCCCAAACTAGCTCCTTTTCCTAGGCTCCCTTCCCATTTCTAGGGAAGTTATCTACTTCTACTTTGAAAGATCAGGGGAGACAACAGATAAATAAGTCTGTTAAAGTGTCTCATTCTCCTGTAGAAGATACAATTATGTTTTTCTATAATATACCACTGCTAAGAGTATATCTGGATCCTCTTCTTATCCTTTCTAATTTCCTTGCTTCAAAATGCAATTTTCTGCATGTATTTTCCACTGTGTTGTGGACAAGGTTCATCACTGGACCCTTCTCTGGTTTGTAAGCCATTGAAGTATATGTCTTCTATGTGTTCTGAGTAATCTAATCCCTAAATTTTTCAATTACAAGCTAGAATCATAATTCCTAGTTTTTACAGATAAGCACTGAATGCAAAATTGACATTAATGAGTAAGGCTGTGTTGAGATGGTGGGAACAGCTATGTTCAATCTCTGTCCAGGAATTTCATGTTCCACTGCTCACTGGGAAGAATGTAAGTGAATAAAAGATGTCTTGCTGTGGAATTTTCAGTTGTAAACTGCTAGCTCAGGAGAGGGTAGCTGATCTACAAAGCATAACTGGAGTCGTTGTAATGTCTGATTAGATGGAGCACAGAACTGCAAATTAAATTCAGTGGAGTCTATGATGCAGCAGGCTGCACATCAGGTATAGATTTACTAGCTGTGTCAGCACAAATCAAAAGATGAAAAGGTAAGAAATACTTCTGTCAACCACACAGGAAGAGGACTCACTGCTATCACAGGTACACCACTAATAATTACTGATGCAGTACTAGGCAATCTTTGGTACATTTCTGCAGGCTTGCTGTACAGCACAATAAGATTGCAGTCAAATAGAAACCATAATGAGCTACGATCCAATGGGCTACGATCCAATGGGTCTTTCCATACTCCAACCTGTCTGCTTCTTGCCAACACAACTCTTTCTTGTGATGTTACAAAGCCCTGCTTAGCCACAAATCAGCAAAGGGGTTCATGGCTGGCAAAGCTATGTGGAGTCCTCACTGTTTCACCCGGACAAGTTGTGAAACAGCTCCACGGGGGACCTCAAACCAGCTGGACATCTAAAACCTGAAGCGATATATGAAAAATGATAGAGAATATCAAGCATCTCTCTCATGAGCTGTACCCTGTGCTTTTAATTCTGCAGTTAAGCATTGCTTTATGTACCTGCCACTCCATTTGCCACATGAATTGATCCACAAGTGATTCATGCCTCTGCCACATCTCAGTGCAGAGCCTGGTGTAAGAACAACCTTGAAAAACCTTAGAGCCAAATTCTGCAAGGCTACGCATTGCCTGAACATCAGATAAAAAGAGTGGGAGCAGATATGCATGAAATGTAAACTCTTAAGAGCAACCAGATGTCTACAGGACGTGCCAAGTGCTGCCACTGACGTAGCCTGGAGAAGCAGAGGGGAAAGCAGTGATGCCAACACTGTGAGCTGCTCTGTTGTGCCACTTATCACACGCTGTCACTTACTCAATGACAGCAGTATCTCAGACTTACAGTCTCTGTCCTTGAGAAATTTGACTTCAGCCTTCTCCACTCCTGCACCAACCATTGCACAACCCATTTTCCCACAGCTGCTCATGCTGAGCAGTTTTGAAGCCTGAACCAGCAATCCCTTTGCTGTTTGACTCATGCTGGGACAGAGCTGTTTCCTACTACAGTTCTGCCACTGCTAAATAAGATGGCATTTGACTGACGATAAGATCATCTTCCTGGTAGGAGCTGGAGCTGAGAAATGGATTGGCTTCAGTCACCACTCTCTGAGACCTAGATACTTCACCAGATTTTCATTCCTGTGAGCTTTAGCAGCAAGATAATACCTTAATTTTCTCCTGACACTCTTATTAGAGGTCATAGCAGAGATAAGGGATGACTGCTTCTACTAAAATCATTCTGAGGCAAGTACAGTTTCTCCCTTCATTAAAACTAAATGCAGTACAGCTTTCAGAAAAGTGCTTTCCCAACTGTATTAACTCTTAGCTGTGAAAGCACATCAATAAATAGCTGTCTGTGGCCTGGATAAAATTCCTGCTATCAGCTAACTAATCTGCAATCACTCACCTCTAGGGAGTGAAGGGGATGGAAGAAAACATCTTGTCCAGGGCAAATGTTATTAGAATTCAAGTAAGCTATCTACAGGATGTTTGAAAACCTCGTGTAATACTTACAATACCTAATGTGAATACTCATACATTGGTGAATCTCCAGGTTTCCATTCTATGCCATACAGCTAGATCCTGGATGATAAATTGACTAGTTTCTAGGAGTGCCAGGCTGGATTAAAACTGTGAACAGAGAGCAAACAGGAGTTCAAGCAAACCAGCAGTGCCAATGCAAACCCTTGAGCTCTGACACTGTAGAGGCAGGCATTTGCAAGCAGAGATCCTGGGACTGAAGAAGATCAATTGGCCAATTTGGTATGAGATCCCAGCTTCAAAGAAAATGTTCCTCCTAATTCAGCAGTACTGCACCTCTGCCTGGCATGGGTGACAGGGAAAAAAAAGAGGAGAGAAAGAGGGGAAAGAAAAAGGCTCTGAACAGAAGCACTGCATTGTGCCCTGGAACAGTGTGGTAACATGGGGAACCTCTGGCTCACTGAAGTCCTTGAGAAAGGCAGGCGAGCTTATAAAACCAGGAACCTCAGCTAGAGAGAAAATAACTGGGAAAACGCAGCAGCACTAGAGCAAATGCCTTGTTCCCAGCCTTGAAACAAGTCACGTTTTTGTTCCCTCTGCCAGGCAGAAGATGATGAATGTCTGCACAGCTCTCACCACTGGGCCCTGGGAAGCTCTTTAATCTTCAGTGGAATGGCACTGTCTACGTACAGCACGTGCCCTGGTGAGCCCACATCATCAGCCCATGCTCCCTTTCCCAGCTGGAGGGAAGAACATTCCTTTTTACTTCACAAGGAGCTGTCAGTGAGTGGAAACCTAAGCTTTATCCCACCCCTCCCTGCACCTCTGGCTGTGCAACCTGCAGAGCATGCAGAAAGTACAAATCCAGCCAGGAATGCAGTCCTGCCTGGAGGGTATTTTCAAGCAGTGTGTAGCAAAGTCTTGGCAGTCAGACTGGCAGGAATCTGGGTTTCTTTCTTGGTCATCTGGCACACTGAGGCCAGGAGCACAGTGGGGAGACCTGCTGCCCCGAGCCCGCACCAAGGACATCACATATACTGCATGTGATGCTGGAGGAAGAAACCTTCAGCAGACACCAGCTTCCAGGAGGCTTGCTGCCACTGCAACAAGAGTTCAAACAGCAATGCTTTTTCAGATCTGATGCCTGTCACCCAGCAGTCAGGAAAGTTTGCTTAATGGTTGCCTTTGTCTTTAAACATGAAGCAAAAGCGCTTGCTTGATTACACTCAGAGCTCAGGCACTCCACTGGTTTGCATCAGATCTACCCAACTGTGAAAAGCAGTGTGTATTCCAGGAAAAATACATGAAAGGAAAAAACCAAACCAAACCAAACCAACAAACTTCTGGCCAAGTGTTGATTTTAAACTGTAAAATGAGACAGGCAGGAATGCAGTTAAAATTCTAGATCTGCCCTTTTGTGCTTCTCCCAGAAAAGAGCATGAGCCCAGAATTTGGCAAAGGGGAAAGAAAGAAGAATTCTGCTCATCCTGAAGAGGAACAGGACTGAATTTCTGATGCCTGTGGAGTTCAGAGGCAGCAGAGAAAATGACAACAGCAGGATTATATGGAGCATCACAGTACCAGGCAAACCAGACCTGGCTTCAGAGTTTCTATAAAACTAGGTCCTGGATGTGGGACAAAAAGAAGAATGATTATCTGAAGCAGAAAATGGGAGTAACTCAAATCCCTATGCTTTTACTTCTCCCATTCAACTAGACACACACACATTGGGGTTTGTTGTTGCTGTGAATACAACCATGTGAGCACCAAGTAACATTTAATTTAACTTCTGCAATCAGCAGTGACATTTTCCCTAAAACACACAGCTGTTAAGATAGGGAGAAGAGGAAAAAACCCAGCTCAAGGGAAAGTAGAACTGAACATGAGTGTTTCTATTGACACTGCATCCAAAGCTCTTGACCACTCTGTCTCCACATTGCATGGCTGATGCCCTGCTGAGGTCTAGTGCCATGCAGTAGTTCTACAGTCCTGCTTGAACCAGCAGGCTCTCAAGAGATCCCCAGCATCTATATTAAGAGCAGTAACAGCAAAGCATTCAGCACATGGGACCACAGTTGTGTAAACTAGGCAGATAATACCAAGTCACTCCATCACTCCACTGCATTGCCTGAAAATTTGCTTCAAGCCAGCATCCAGTTCTGCACTCCCTGACAAACCACAGCCACCAGCTCCGAGTTCAGCAAAGAGCCTGCAGGGTGGTTCCTTCCAAAGAGGTATTGTTGATAGGAGCATACATAGAAGCATCTCCTAAAGACAGTGGTATGTGGAAACACCCATTTCTCCTGTATCATGGTCACAAAGTATCACAGAATTAACTAGGTTGGAAAAGATCTTTGAGATCATCAAGTTCAGCCTATGAGCTAACATCACTTTATCAACTAAACCAGACTCTAATTAATTTAGGTTTCTGATCTAAGGACATAATTCCTCTAATTTTAAATGTCCACTTAGGTGCATGTGCATACATGGTAAATGAAAGATAAAAGCAGTGCCATGGACTTCCCCCTGCTCAAACAACAGAGGGAACCTCTCTTCCCTAATCCACCACAACAGGGAGCAGATACACTCAACACAGGTCTTCAAAACACCATAACATCCTTGAACCACTACCTGTTAGCAAATTACCTGAGCAACACAATGTCTTTGGCCAGGTTTCCAACCCTCACTGAGCATGGGGAGGACAGAAGAGATACCCCCACCTAACTACAATGCTATCTCTAACAGTGACAACATAATGACATTTTGGAAGCAGATTTGCAATAGTGGCAATGAGCTCCAACTATTCCTTTGGTAAGCTGGAAATGTTAACTTTTATTGTCAAACTGGACAAGCCTAAAATAACAATTCAGTTTTGGCTGAAAGAAAGTAGATTACTCCTAGAGAATTCATTACAGTGGCACTGTGTGTACATGCTGCAGCTTACTCTGACAGTATGAACCTCAGCTAGGGAGGAAATACTGAGAGAATGAACAAAACCAGTGAATTAATTCAGGTACCTATCATCACCACTGCTGCCATAATTTCCTAACTCGATGCACCACAAGGTCCCTGACACTGCTGCTGTCCCAGTAACCTTCACCAACTGTTCTGGGACCAACTCAAGTGCACAGGAAAGTGTCTAGTATTACAGGATAGCCTTGAATTAAGGGGACTTGGAAACACAGGCTCTTCTTCTATTATTCTTCATCTGTCTGGTGCTCCCTGTGCTCAGTGTCACACACCAATGACACGTTGGGGCTGTTATTACCTACCAAAATCCCAGCAGCACTATGTATGGCAAGGGCTTTTGTGGATATGAGGGGTCCAGAGTCACGCCACACTCTGTGCACCTGCCATGCATCCCTGCACCTTCCACACTCTGGGGGCCATCCCCTACCCTGTGCCAGACAGAAAAAGGCCCTTTACAGTGTCTTGGAACAGGGGTAAACCATTAAGGTTGAGGCAGGGCCTTGGTGAGATGAAGGCGCTGTTGAAGTGCAGTGGCTCATTCCTGACTAACCTGAGCAGGAACGTGGCTTCCAGGCAGCACTATGGCTATAAGGCCCCACTTCATTCCCTGCTAAGCAGGTAAACAGAGCTCAGAAGAGGTGGTACCTGCTCCTTAGGGATCTTTCTCTGCAGGCATTGCAGCACTGCATGCAGACCTTCAAGTCTTTTGGTTCCTGTCACACACATACACACAGACACAGACAGACAGACAGACAGACACACATACACACAAATACACAGAGCTGATGCCTGAGGGCACTTCAAACAAGGTAGCAAGGATCTCCAGTACCTCAGATCCCTTGTTCTCAACGTTCATTTAAATGTTCCTAAAAGCTCAGACAATTTGCAGAGGATGTGAAGCAAAAAGCACACAGCTCTAGCCTGCAGTTGCGAATTCATTCTTGCCTGCTGAAGTCACAGTACCTCTGTTTTAGAAAACATTATTGTCTATGCCTATTGTATATGCCTATATGTCATATGTCTATTGTCCTATGCCTTGTTGTAAGAAAAAAGTCTGGTTTCACATTAGAGTGAAGACAGTCACTGGCCAGATAGATCAAAATGTACATTGATACCTGGACAATCCAGCAGCTACCCAGGAACAGTTTCTGTTTCAGAAAGATATCTGGTGGCAATTTGAAGTCTAAATAGTGGCAGTTCCACTATGTCTTAAGGAAATTTGTTAAACTGCCTAATTGCCTTCACTAGAGACCAATTATATTGAATCTAATTCATAAATATGTGTTTCCTCAACACAGAGGCCACTAGACATACAGCATTTGTTATATTGCCCTGCTGCCTTAAGTAGCCAAGTGAACTCAAGGAATGATTTGTCTGTTTCTGTGAACACAACTTTTCAGATCAAGCTTGCTTTTTGGGATTTTTTTTAACTTTTTAAACTTTTGTTATAAAAGCATGGTCTTCAGGTCCCAGTATCCAGCTCTTCAATACTCACTGAAGTGCTGACACCAGGACTTGGCAATATTCCTGCACTAGGGTCCTCAGAACATTTATCCCCTACTTCTATCACTCTCCTGAGGACTGCAAGTTCCCTCTCAGCTGAATTACTGAGCTTGACAGTCATGTTAACTGATATCTTCCAAGATTGTTGCACCACCAGGATATTCCATTCTAAACAAGGCCTACAGTCTTGCTAGCTGGACATCTGTGCCTTGCTCTTGATGTACAGCCTCACACAGAACAGCTCACCTGTTGTTTACATCCCCTCCAATTGCACCATTTCCATGCTTGTGCCAACACTTATGCACTATTTGTATCCCTGGCAAAGCCACTGGGTAACACAGGTCCAGGAACTGACACCTTTAGTACTTCTTGAGGAGATTTTTTTAGCTTCCCTACTCCCTGGTGGAGGATGACTCCCCATCTGCAGCTGTTTCATAAGAATGCACAAATATTCTGGGATATTTACAATGTCCCACTTTGATTTTGTCTGATGTGTACTCCTATATCAGAGTATCACCAGGAACAAGGTCAAAAACTTCCAAAGCTCTGTGTAAGTATGTCACCATTACCAAAAATCATACTCATATGAAGAAGTTTTCTGACAAAGCCAGTTTCCCATTCAGGGAAAATTGCCTACTACCATACTATCTTCTCTCAATTCTGCACCAGCTGCAGAGCTTATCACACTTTCTGTGCTCTGACAAAACTGAACTTTGGGTAGTCTGGCAGGCTACTCCACCATTGTCCCAGAATAATGCTCTTACAGTAGTTTTTTTTCCACTCCCCTGAATTTTTTCAAGTGCAATTAATGATTCAAAGAGCTCCTTGGCTTAGTGTCTAAAAATTATGGACTGTGAGTTAACCATTGTTTTGAACTTTTAAAAACAATGACATTTAACATTTTTGCCAATTACTGGAAGCAATTTGTCAGCAGAGCAGAAAACATTCTCTTATGACCAAGCTACAAATACAGTCTTCTCTTTTCCAAACATCACAAAATAAATACTGATTATTTCTGCCACCGCTTTTTTAGCATGCTTTTTCACTCCTGGTTAGTAAGGAGACTAGAGCATTGCTAGGATTTCAGGAATCCCTGATACCTTTAAAGAATTTATTGTTCTGATCTGCTGCCCAAAATCTCTCCACTGGTACCCTTCAGTTTCCCCATCAATTGTCTTGCAGATTACTTGTTTATGTTGCTTGCTCTATTTTTCTATTCATTGTATTTTGAGGTTTTCAAATGCTTTAATGCTTTAATCTCCTTTGTTAACCAAACCTTTAAAAAATTTGTCTTTGTAAATGCAGAATTGTGGTTTATCGGGGGCCTAATTAGGATTCTTGAACAGCTCTCAGTTATAATTCCTATTTTTATACTTAAGTTCTTCTTTCTACTTTATTTGGCCTATAATTCTTTCCTGTTTCAAAAAACTAACCCCTCTTAGACCACCAATCAGACATATTATTAGTTGAGACTATATATTCTCTTTTCACACAATAATAAAGTTATTTGTACCTAAGGAAACATCCTTTTCAGTTGAGTGATTAATTCATTTTTGTATTAACCTGGATGAGATCTGAAATTGCATTACTCCAAGACAGCATCAATATACCTTCTAGACAGTGTTATTCACATATGTGTTTTAGGTAAATAGCTTTCTCAGAGTGCTGAAGCATGGGAGTATAATTTTTCTCTCGGTCTTCTCTGGTAGAGTTTAAAGGAGATGCTCATCTAGGCAATGTGAAATACTGGTAACAAGTACTTCCATCCCCTGCACTACTGCTGATCAACTAAAACCTTGAACTTCCCATTATTTCTTTTTTGAATTACCAACAGCTTCAAAGCAAATAAAAATAGATGTGGTGTTACGTTCTCTTCCTTCTCCATTTCATCCTTCCTAGAAAACATGGCTGTGGCTACTTTGTTTTTGACCATTACAAAAATGCAGCTTATCCCATGTGACTCCAGCTGTGACAATAGCCCATTTATCTTTATAAACAGGCCTTATAAATTCACACATGGGTGAAACTTGTGATCAAATTACCCTAGCATAACAAGTTACTGTACACTGGCTGAGCAGCAGAGACTGTGCAGGAGCTCAGACTTGGGCTGCACAGTGTGATTTTTTTCATCAGAAATGCCTCCATTAGAAGCTTCCAGCCACTCCTGACATGACTGCATTTTACAGAATCAAGCCATTTATACAGGCTGTTGTGAAACTGGAAATGCAGTGGCCAAGACAAGTCTGAAAGGTACATTACCTGTATTATCTATATTAGTCACTCTGGTCTCAAGGAGAGTATGGGTATGCCTCATCTCAGGATATCTGCAAGTACCTGAGTGCAGACATTTCAGTCTTAAAAAGTTCTGGAGACCATTTTGCCAAATATATCAACAGTGACAGGATTTAGCTCCTCTCTCAAAGAGCAACCAAGGAGTTTTTATGTTTGCACTTTGGACGATACCCTGAAACTCCAGGGGCAGAAATTTCTTCAGGCATACATGGAAGTCAGGGGAATTCTTGTAAGATTGTAGGCATTGTCACCACAGGTGACCCTGTGGTTAGCTCACTTGGTTAGCCTGACCCTGTGTGGACCATTCACTCAAGAGCTAGATTTGATAATCCTTGTGGATTGCTTCCAACTCTGAATATTCTGTAATTGGAAATTGGGTTCTGCGATCAGGTGATCAAACTGCTGCACATTCCCAGCAGAATGGATTGTTTTGGCCAGGATAAACTGAGCTCAGAATAGCAGCAAATCTGTTTGCCTAGCAGAGGCCAAGGGTCTGTCTTTCCTGCTGAGACAGCTCTGGTCTTAGCTAGCAACCACAGAGTTGCCATAGCTCTGAGTGAGATGCCTGGTGACAGACCTGGAAGAGTTAGCTTTGTGCTGATCCTGTGTAACCATGGAAAATAGCTTTGTGTTGATCCTGTGTAATCATGGAAAGCTGAGCTGCTTTAGTTTTCTTTACCAATGGATTCTGACATAACTTACTAGGAAGAAACCAGGGGATTTTGAGCATTTGAATGAGTTAGCCAGCTCCTGTCTTGCAAAACAAACCAAAACCTGCTTTTCACCCTGGCTCTTTAGGTGTATGCAGGAGCCAGGACTCAAAGGTTTGCAGTTGAAGAGGCAGGAAGATGTTTTGGACAATGTCTAGATGAAATTTTCTCAGTGGTTAAAATCTTTAAGAAGTTAATCCAGTATCCAAAACAAAGGTAAAGCTTTTACCTCACACAACTGAAAATTTGGCCTGCACTGAATCAGGAGAACTGCAGTGTCAGCACTAGAGTCCTCAACAACAATTTGTGCTGGGATACTTCCAGCAGCATGCCAGAGCAGGGCTGCAGCTCTCCTGTTAGTGTAGGACATCTGTTGTTATTTATGAGCAATATGTTCCCATGAGAAACACAAACACTATCCCTGAGCTCGGAGGAAGCTCTTCAAAACACCAAAAGATGATTTAAGAAAAGATGATGGAAGAGCAAAGCCAAGGAACTGTATGGTGCTATTCTGTGCTGACTCCTCTCAAGCAGAAGCAGATAAAGGCTTGCATGGGCCCTCCACTCAGCCCAGTGAAGCACACCATAAACTCATGTCCTTGGTGGCAGTAGGATGGTTCATTCTGTGTGACATCCCAGTGACCCAGCTGAAAGGCAGAGGGGCTAAATCTACAAGGGGCACTCTCAAGACAGCAACAAGGCACAATATTGTCCCCATAAACCTTGTCTCAGTGGGGTCTCCCTACAGCTATTACAGTTTTTACCTTGGAAAAGATGGGATAATGCTTGCTGCCTGCATCAAGTAGCACCAGGAAGAACTGATTTCTTTGCAACAAATTCAGCCAGATTTGATGCATAGTTGCAAACCCAGTTAATTTGTGGTTTGACAGCCTGATAGTACTAAAATACATATAAATATTTTTCACACATGGTGCTCTCTGAGGAATATGGAGGGAGTGGGGTACACTGATGATCCATATAGAAATGAAGGGTTTGAGTGAGTAAGACACAAATCAGTCTCTAACACTGCGTTGGTAATGAACACACTCAAAAAGCAAAACAGGTCACATACAAGCACATTAAATCTGCCATTAAAAAATTAAAATTTTATTTGCTAGAACAGTCTTGTAATCCATTTCCCAGACTTGACTGTGCAGAAGTCAAGTGAGTGTATCTATTTTTGTCAAAGATTAATCTGAGTTCTGGCTGAAGCTAGCAATCCTGCTAATCTTGTTAAGAACAGAGGGATTGAGAAATGCACAAGGCCAGTTACCTAAATCCTCAAAGAGTAATAGGACAGGATTGACATCGCAGTTAATTACAGACAAAACATTTTTACACATTTGGTCTTAATTGACAGGACTGTTTTCAAGATCCATGGATAAACCTTCCTAAACCTCTCCCTGGTTTCAGATTTCACAGCCAACTGCTCCCCACATACTCGACTGCTCACATGTGACTTCTGAATGCTCAAGAAAGATAAGTTTTGTGAAAAGGGAGAAGATGTGGGCATCTGAATTCTCCAGCAGGGACACTGCCAAGCTTACTTCAGCTGACCTATTCCATATCAGCTTCCAAGCCCATCTCAGTTACATTTTGGGAACAGGCTGTCCACATCTGCCCAGTGGAGCAGAAGCCCACAACCTACAGAACAACTCCTCCACTCACAGCTGCCCCCAGTTCAAACTCTCAGAGGCTGAGAGATGTCCTGAGCCAGAGATGGCACTTGGGACATGTATGAGTTTCCCTGGTGTGAAACTTCATTAATCTGTCTAATCCCTTTGAAACTGTTCACACACCTGAGTGTCTGAGCATTTTTTATCCAGGCATGCTGGAAAAGGATGATGTCTGCTGTAGATGTGCATATAGCTGCTAAGCTTGCTGGATTATAAGAATTTTATTGAGGAACCCAATTTTTCTCTATTAACAACAAAAAATGAAGACTTGTTCCTACTCTTTCCTTTTTGCCTTAGGCCAGAAAAATAAACAGTTATCTCAAAACTAAGTTCAGCCTCATCCTATTTGCAATCAATCTCTCAAATTATTGAATAAAAGCCTTCATGGAGATTATTTCAAATAATTATAGGATATAGACATTTTAAATCAATAGATGTAATGGAAACCATACCCTTTCCAAAAACCTTGATAGTGTTTTGCAAGTTTTCTGCAGCAAGACAACTATCAATGAATAGTTTTCTCAAGAGAGAGTATGGCAGTAGGAATTTAGAGAAATACAAAACCAACACTGTGCATCCTGAAGACATGGGGAACACAAGCAATATTTTAGAAGACCTGAAAATGTAAATACAGATGAGAAAGAACATGAAAGTTCACCTTGACCAGGGAGCAGATAGGGAGTGGAGCAAAAACAGCAACACTTTTATTTCCCTGGGAAGTAGTGTGAGTAAAAAGGATTTCGATAGCCCAAGCATGAGCACTCAAAAAACTGCTGTGCCTGAAAGAACCACAACCAAACACAGATGCATAAACAAGGGAAGATGAGGACAGAGACAATGCCACTACACCAAGCACAGCCATGACTGTCGTATCACAGGACAGATGCTGCTAGGCCGGGGAAGAGCTGAGTCAACAGTTAACACATAGAAAATGTGCAATTCTGGGACAGGCTCAACAAACAGAACAGTAAAGGACAAACTGGTTACAGCTGTAATGCTCACACAAGTACAGCAGAGGCTCTTCTGTGGAATACAAACCCTCACAAAATCAAACTGATGGAAACTAAATCTGGGCTTTATTTTTCATCTGGATTTGTTCATGAAAACTAAAAATCAGGCTTCAGACCACTGCCATAAGTGAGAAATGCTGTCAGTTGGGATGGAGGAGCCAATGTGGATCTTGCAATCCAGTCTGGGCCAGAAGCACCATCTTACCAGTACTGGACAGGAGGGTGATAGGAGTGCAGTCCAGTTCTGAAGTGTGAAAGGAAGCTGTCTTCCACAACTTCCACAGGCATGTGCCTTTAAGATGTCCAGACCAGTTGCAACCCTTCTGTCCAAGGGAAAAGCTGGCAGCTAAAGTCCCATGCTTTGGGTTCTCTAATGGCATTAAGTAGTGAGCTCTTGGGTTCAGGCATCTGACAGAGCCACAGCATCAGACCACTGTGATCCATCACTGTAATTCTATCAGAACTTGAGAACATGCAGAACAAAGCTTCGCACAGGGGCACCCAACTCCTGAACAGCTGACTGAGCCAAGGTCATACCTCTGCCCTGCTCCACACTCCTCACTTCTGGCTGAGATGCTCCAAACAGCATTCAGCTCAGAGCTTCTGTGTGCTATCTTGGGGATCCACTGATGCCTGGCACCCCTCAGCCTGCTGACAGGGCTATGCTCCTCTGCAGCAGCTCTGCCCTCATCCATATCTGGAGGATCTCAAGTGACACCCAGTGCACCTGCCAACCAGCCCACCAGTTTAGCACTACTTGTCAGAGGATGGTAGGATAACACAATCACAAGAGCTCTCAGAGTTGTCACACATTTCATGGCCCAGCCCTTGCTCACTGAGTGAAAAGGAAAGTGCCCTAGCATGCTCAAATTGTAAAACTGGCAGCCAGACACTCACAAGGAACCATCAAAGAGCATCAAAGACAGAAGAAGCCACATTTGCCACCTGACATCTTCTGTTTCTGTTGTGGAATATGCTGAGCTAAGGGCATTTTTAATGGGAAAATCCAGCTAGCTGATAAGCATATGGAGTACAAGTGCAAGGAGCAAAGTTCATAGTCTGGGATTTCA
Source organism: Lonchura striata (assembly GCF_050655825.1). Taxonomy (NCBI): domain Eukaryota; kingdom Metazoa; phylum Chordata; class Aves; order Passeriformes; family Estrildidae; genus Lonchura; species Lonchura striata. The sequence continues at coordinate 83,732,099 of NC_140740.1, read as the reverse complement.
AAGCCCTGCCACAGAGTCCAGGCTGTTTGAAACCAACTTTGCACCCTTCTGTATGCAGAGGGGGCATATCACCCCTGAATGCCACTTTCACTGAGGGAAGAGCCCTGAAATCCCCAGACAGTTAAAAAGATCTTGATTAAACTGTAATTATTTCAATAGATAGGCAAAGCCTTAGTTATTTTGGTTCCCACCAGCCAGCCCATTTCCCATCCCTGATGTCTAGACATGGAGTCAGCAAGTTTGTTTACACACAAGCTGAAAACAAAACAAATCTAGGCCACAGACTCCAGCAGCTAAAGATGCAAATAGGATCAATTTGGTTGCTCCAGCTCCAGTTCATGTGCACAAAACCCTGATGTTCCCATTTCCTGAGGAAAGAAGTTTGATCCTAACAAAAAAGTCTCAAAGTTACACCTGTGGGGAAGCAGATGCAACCAAGTTACTGCAAGCAGTGTGCCCAACTTGTTTAGCAATAAAATGCTCTGCTCCTTCATTAAGCAACTGCTCTTTGCTTGCTCTGCTCCAAATCTGGACCTAAACCACAGAATCTAATCTACTCTTTGCAGATTTTGTATCGTGTGCCCTTCCTTGCTTTTTATTTCTTTGAGATTCTCCATTACTGTTCTTGTCAAAGATAAGCCCAAACCAAGGTTTTGTGAATGGAAACACAGCCAAATCTGGCCTCATCATCCCAGAAATTAAAGACAACTATTTTAACTGGCCAATCAAGTACAGCAAGAACCCCCTTTACTTGAAATGAGAAGACTAGCACAAATCTCAAAAATTTCATATTGTATCTTTTGTGCCTAATTTCAAGGCATCACTTCTAACTCCCTGAGAACAGGAGAAAATCCAAACCAACCAACAAATCATGTAGCAATTGTTAACAAAGCAATGGTGTCTTTGCTTCTTACTTTCCCCATAAATGCAGGCTTTTCCTAAATAATAACTTTATACAAGGGGTTATCAAGGATGGCCCTTCCACCCAAGCAGGTACACAGATTAAGCAACAAAAATTATATACAGTCAGAAGGGCTGTATTTGCTAAGCAGCAGCCTACAGTTCTCACAGTCATGTTAGTAATCCAGAACCTGGAAATGCTGGGAAAACCAAGAGTCTCTCAGCACTTTGTTGGTTGCAAAGGCTGTTCTTTGAATAGAAACATAAACAAATTATGTTTCCTAATTATATAAAATGGTCAGTGTAGAAAATTTTGCTTCCTTCCCTATCTGCAATGAGCTATATGAGAGACTGGCTGGAAGATGGAAATGACAGGATTTTCAAGCACTCAGTGCCAGAGTTGGAGCCCATGGAGGTCTCATGTCCTAGCCTGGCCAGTGGGCCAGCCATAGCTGGGATCAACCTGTGGCCATGGAAAGCAACACCCTAAGTTTGGGGGCACTGTTTCAAGTTAGGGAGATTTAAAGTTTGTTTGAAGGGGATCACGGGAGTTACTATGTTAATATGAGTTATGTTGCCAGTTCTGATTGGTTAGAATGCTGCTAGAATGTTCCATGGTAGTGTATATAACTTGTGATACCCCGTTGTTCCAGGTCTTAGTGTTTGGCTGTGTCTGGGAGTGACCTGTTGCTGTGGCAGAAGAGTAAAGGACTCTCATATTTTTCCACCTCAGGCCTGTCTCTGCTTTTTTTCTGTGCTGACCCATCACAATCACTGCCTGTCCTCACAAGCATGGACAGAGCAACGTGACAAGTGGCGCCCGAACAGGAAACTCTAGCTTTATAGAACCTGGCTGTTTGGGAAATCAGCTGTCAGGCAGCTTAGCTGATTTGGTTGGCAAGGCCCCAGGAATTCTGGAGTGCTGCAAGAAGCAGGCACTTGGAGCAGCTGGAAGAAAAGCATCTGGATCTGACTGCTCAATTGCAGTGAGAGTGCAGGTGAGCCTGTGGGGAATTACCACAGGACAAGGAATGTCTGTGGAACAGAGGGACGTACATTGACACTTTAAGGCACTTCTAAATGAGCATGGCAAACAATTGCTTAAGAGGATAATGAAGTGGATCTCCATAGTTTTACTGATGCTATGGCTTTGATTATCATTATTGTTGATTTTTGTGACTCTGTGGGTGTTAAAAGTTATACTCTAGCTAGTAGGAGAGACCCTGAAGCACCCTGGATGCTGCCTGCTTTTCGTGTTAATTTGGAAACCTTAAAATTAGAAGTTTAATAGCTCTGGTGCTTCTGTTATCACTATTCAACCTGAGGCAGCACAGTCCTCTCCTTCTCACCCTTTGGCATCTGTGAGAAGGATACAAGATGAAACCCACCAAGGGGTGTGGATGAGCTGCCATCCTTCTGTCATCTTGTCTCCTCCTCCTCCAGCTCAAGATGGTGGTGGCCACACCATCCTGAACCCTCCCTTCCTGCTGCTCTGCCTCTTCCTCCCTCCTTCTCTTCTGGCATCCTCCCATCTTGCCCCAGGGCCCCTCCCATGACTCCACCCTCTCCATGGGCTGCAACCCCTCTGTGGAATCAGAAACCAGAACCCAAACCTCAGCTCCAGAAACCTCAGCTTCGTCTTGTCTTGTGGCCTACCTCTGCTACAGATAAACATCACGGCCAAAGCCTTTCTAAGAATAAAGCTGCTTTTATTTCAAGTTATTATTTTGCAGAAGACCTCCTGGATCCGAGAAACTTCCACTGTGTCCCTCAGGTCCTAAAGACCACTGGGAAAAGATCCAAAAAAGCTGCACTTAAAGAAGGGGATCTAGAAGTGGCAGCAAAGTTTATTGTGGTGCTGGGACAGTACGGAAATGGGGAAGCAAATCTGCAATGGGGGTCATTGACTCATGGGGACATAAAGGAACTACATAAAGCAGCTAAGAACCATGAGTGGGAATCACCACTTTTTAAATACTTTTATTTCATGCAACCTCACAGCTTATGTTTTAACCCCTTATGATTTGAAGTATTTAATGACAGTGCTGCCATCACCAGCACAGTATACCTTATGGGAGGGAGGATGGAAAGGGCTATTAAATCAGTTGTTGGTGGACTACGTGGGTAACCCAGCTTTGGCAGCACTGACAGTAGATCATCTTGCTGGTGAAGGAGCGCACAATCAACCTGGCAACCATGCTGCAAACCTCCCATGGCAAGCCTTAGATGACATTAAAAATGCTGCAAGAAAGGCACTTATGCAAGTGCCCAATGGCAATACGCCTACACTAGATTTTGTAGAAATAAAGCAAGGGCCTAATGAGCCTACATGCAGTTCGTTGATCACCTAAGGCAAGCCCTGGAGAATCAAGTTACCCATGAAAGGGCAAGAGATTACTTGGTAAAGAAATTGGCTGTATCTGGTGCAAATTCAGAGTGTAAAAATATACTGCGTGCCCTTCCACCAGAGCCTGAACCAACTCTAAAGCAAATGGTTGTAATTGCCTCGGAACATCAGAGCACCCTGTAGCCCTACATGCACAAGCTGTATGCCAAGGGCTTGCTGAAGCTTTAACAGCAATGCAAGGCATTCCAAAAAGGCAACAACAGCAAGGTCCCTGCCCCTGGCACCTTGTTATGGGTGTGGCAAGCAAGGGCACATTAAAAGAGACTGTTTTAAATCTAAAGCTTTTAATATACACTCCAGATGTAAGGGAAGTGGTCAACACCCTACCCAATGCCACTCAAAATATGTTGTACACAAGCAAGCCACTGCTGTGAAACCTCAAGTGGAGTACAGCCCCATGTGATGACAAAATGTCCCAGCCACCTACACTTGCAACCACTGGAGGCCTGGCAGCCCAGAGCTTCAATACTTTATTTCAGAGCTACCAGCAGCCATGGAACCTCAGGAGCTAGAGCTCCTTGGTTTGGTTAGAATGGATTATTGTTCAAAGTTTAATTATTCAAGATGGATTGAATAACAAAAGATCAGTCAGCTCTCTGGGATGTTTTCCCTTATCACCCTGTCTATAAAAATGAAAACATTTGGTGCAATTATACATCACCCATACTTTCATGGCTCAGTAACAAACCTCTGCAGTTGCCACAAGAAATGTTTTTTAATTGTGGGGATAGACCATAACCCTGCCCTTCCATTGCACCTTAAAGGTGGACCATGTAGCCTGGGAAGACTTACTCTACTAACACCCGACATCATGCTAATTCACAACAGAGAAATTAAAGAAAAAAGATTCTTCTATCAATTTGAATCAGAATGTAAAGATGAGGTTATTTATTGGCAGAAAAAATTGTTTCAGCATCCATATTGGCACCTTGGATTGCTGCAGCAAAAGCACCAAAACAATTGGATAGTTTGGGGTGTTGGCTGAGTAAGCAAACCAATGCTATGCCCCTTGCACTAAGTGGTCAGTTAACAGATGTCAGTAGTGTTAGGCATGACGTTCTTTATAACAGTGTTGCTTTCTGCTATAACAGGAGACTTTCTGCTGCTGGAATAAGGGCATGGATGCCAAGACTTTGAAGGGCATCCAAGAGCATCCAACTATTAAAGGAAGGAGTTAAGAAATGACAAGTGGAAAATCGTAAGAACTGGTTAAACAGACTTTAAAGATTGGGGCTTAACAGGTTGGTTGTCTCTGGTTAAGACAGGATTGTTAATTCTTGTAATAGTTGTTGTCATGTTGATGTTATTGCCATGTTTAGTTAGTTGCTTACAGAAGATTTTGCAAAAAAATCTTTGTAAGGAGTTTTTATTGCCCAGTAGAAAGGGAGAGGTGGGAGTTGGACTGGCAGGGACTGACAGTGAGTTGGCCTTGGCTGACTATGCAGAAGATATCAACCTAAGATCATGGGATGCAAAATGTCTGGCACAGTACAAGAGCCAACACTTGCTCATCTTCTGAGCCAGTACTAAACTGATGTCCGTGACACTACTGAAGCCAACAGCAAAGCTGTTTTGGGCTGGAGCACTAATGCCCCCAATACAGAAAACATGTAAGCACATGCATAACTGGAAAGGAAGAGTTGGGAGGGACTGACTTCATGCTGGAAGTCAGCAGTGGCAGATCATACACAGCTACAAAGCCCAGATGCAGTTAGGAGTGAGACCTATGCTGGTTATTGCAACAAGAGAAGCACTACCCAGCAAAAAAGGTGGAGTGGGAAAACAAGTCTGTAAAACAAACTAGGATAGAAACAGCATGAAAGAAGAAAAATAAACACCATGGCCCTGGAATGGAGACAAACTAATCTATCCATACTCCTGAAGTTGCAAAGAACTCAGAGCAAGAGAGAGGGATTAAGAAGGCAGTAAAGTATCTCACAGATTGTGTACACATCATTGTGTTCTGCACAGAAATGATACTTTTATGCTTTGGCAATGTGGGCAGGCAACCTGAGCTGAGCATGAACAGAGAGTTTTGAAAATAAAATAAGAGAGTCATAAACCAAAAGTCTTTGGTACAAATGTCAAAGAAAAAGAGATGCCTAGCGGGCACTGTTGACTGTTATATGTGTTTCTTGGGGGTTTTTTTCGTTTTTTACTGTTCCCTCCTCACAAGGAGAAGGAAGTTGCTAATTTGGTTTTGTCAGTACTTTGCAGTTATTGAGTACTGTGCCCAGGGTGACAACAATAAACTGTTCCAGACCTTCACCTGTTATAACATACACCAACAAGGCCTTGTTCAGTAGAATGGATCAAAACAGGGACCTAGCAAGTAACAATGTATGGTTTGGAAGTGGCTTGGGAGTTTGCCTTACCAGCATGGAGAATAATTTTGGATATGAAAGAGCAAGCAAACCCTATGTAGGAATAAACTGAAAACACTGACCTTGCTTCTCTGATAAGTGAAAAATTTATCTATGATTCTGCTGTAGGAAAAAAAGCATCTCCCTAGATGACATCCAGAGGGACCTGGACAAACTTAACTAGTGGGTCCATAGAAATCTCATGCAGTTTAACAAGACTAAGTTCCAGATGCTGCACCTGGGTCAGGGTAATCTCCAGTATCAACACAGGCTGGACAGGCTGGGGATGAGCAGATGGAGAGCAGGATTTGGGGTGCTGGTGGGTGAGAGGCTGGACATGACCCAGCCATGGGCACTCCTACCCCAGAAAGCCAAAGGTGTCCTGGGCTGTATCCAGAGCAGCATGGGCAGCAGGGGAGGGAGGGGATTCTGCCCCTCTGCTCTGCTCTGCTCTGGTGAGAGCCCACCTGGAACCCTGCATCAGCTCTGGGCTCCCAGCACCATGGATGTGTTGGAGTAGGTCCAGAGAAGGCCACCAAGATGGATTGGAAGAGAGGAACACCTCTTCTATAGAAAAAGGCTGAGACAAGTAGGATTGTTCAGCCTGGAAAAGAGAAGGCTTTGGGGTGACCTATGATGCACCTTCCAGTATGGGAAGGAAGCCTACAAGAAGGACTTTTTACAAGGCACAAGAGGAAATGCTTTCAGAGTGAAAGAGAGTGGGTTTGGATTAGATATTAGGAAGAAATTTGTTACTGTGAGAGTGGTGAGGCACTGGCACAGATTGCCCAGAGAAGCTGTGGATGCTCCATCTCTGGAAGTGTTTGAGGCCAGGTTGGATGGGGCTCTGAGCAACCTGGTCTTAGTGAAAGATGTCCTTGTCCATGGCAGAAAGAATGGAACTACGTGATCTTTGAGGTCCCTTCCAACTCTGGCCATTCTGTGACTCTATGATATTTCTTGTACAGTGTTAAACTACTCCTTATGGGTTTTGTTCCATTTTCCCCAACAGAAGTTTCTAAGTCATGCTTTTGTGTTTGTACAGAAGTGGCCCAATACTGGGTGTTTTCAAACAGCAGCAGACTAAAGAAAATAGTTTCCAAAGAGCGTACTTCAAACTCTTTGTTTGGTTTCTATTAAACACATAATTAACTCTACAGCCTGAATAAATTGACAAGAAAGCTCTGAAATCAAAGACTGACACAATTGCCAACCATGAGAGTTCACAAGTCAGTTTCTGAGCCATGAAATTGGCTTAGAAACACAAAAAGCATCTTCCTCTGGTTTTCCTTTTCCTTGAGCTGCCTGTATTGGAAATCTAGTAGTGGGCAGTACGAATTTGCAGTGCAATAGCTGCTTCAGACCTGCTCACTCAAGGGACAGTGTGCTCCTTCCCTAGGAATTGAGCAGGCAGGGAAGGAGCAGCAGCCTTCATGACACAAATGCACACCTCCACTCACCATGGGGCAACCAAGGGATATGGTTTTCTCAACTAGACGCTAGATTCTCCTGCAGTTTTTGTCTCTCTGGCCTTGTCAGAAGGATGGGCAATTCTGGATGTTGCAGCTCTGTATCCCTTACCCATGCAGCTTCTTGGATCACTTGGTATTTATCCCATCAGCTAAACAGCATAAAACCAGTTGCTCTTTGAAGAAAGCTGAGAAGGCTTAAGAGTCAACATTTACATGAGCTTAATAGGGATATAATTTGCAGTCAACATATCTCATTCTCCCTAATATTTTCTTACAAGGCAGTGGACAAAAATGCCCACACCTCCATTTCTATCATGATAGACTACAGGGGCAATGCCAGCAAAAGAAGAACACGGGTGACAATGCTTATAAATTCTCAACCAGGTAAGAGCTGGAAAAGAAGGGACTTCCCAGCCTATTCCCAGGGTAGCTGTGAGCAAACAGCAACAGCATAAGGATTCAAAACACCATGTTAAGCAAAAGACTGGAGATGCAAATGAGGTTGCCCAGTTCCAAATAATGGAAATAAGAATTGCAGAAGGCCTGCTTGTAGTTAAGGATTGCTTAAGTGATGCAGCCTGGGCTGTAGTGCTATTCCCTGCACCATGGTCCCCACACCAATGTTGTCTGGGGTAGCAGCACTTCAGATATTTGTCCTGGGCAGCTGTCCCTGCCCTTGCTGTGCTGCATTTGCCTTCTGCTCTTTCCCTTCCGAACTGTGCATCAGTGACAGGACAGGGGAGAAGGTCAGGCAGCAGGCAAAATTGCCCAGCCCTGTGACTAAAGGTCCTCCCATCTTGTGCTACTAGGGCATACTGCAAAATGCAAGTCTTGATTATTCCTAAGCAAATGCCACTTCCACTCCCCAAACCAGGACCACCCTGCAGCAAAGGCACCCCATGTCAGAGAGCAAGATTATGTCTGTGATGATTCCACTGGGCAGAGACAACAACAGACACTACTGCCTGGTGTATTTTGTTCAAAGAGGAGAACCTCATCCATCACATGGACAACATAGAGGTCATTCCGGTGCATGAACAGTGCTGAAGTCCAACAGGTTTGCAAACACAAAGACATTTGCACCAGGGCCTGTACTAGTCTCTGAAGCTCCCTGAAGAAAGCTGTCCTGTGCTGACCCTCACCTGGTAAAAGGAAGGGAAAAGAAAAGAAAACTGCAACAAACAAAAAATACTTTTCCCATTGTGGGTGATGTGATCCTATTTCTGAGGGCATCAAAAAATATTCACTGTGATGCTTTCCAACCAGCAATTACTTCTCAGCACTACTCACAGCATCCCTGCTTTCCCCAAGCAATCACTTCTTTCTTGTTAATTTGCTATTACAAAAACAAGTTTGGAGACTAAGCCCCAGCCTGTCCTGAGCTCCTGCAGGGCAGCCCAGTCAGAGTTAGAGAGCACACATCCAAAGGTTTGGTGTCTCTGGGGGTAGAACATGCCCATGGAAGAGAACAGGGGTCTTCCCAGGCCAGGCCTGGGTGAATTCAGCTCTGGTCTGATCCTGTGCTAGCAAATTCTCCTAAAGATGCAGGCAAAGGCACAGGCTGCAGGGAGCAGACACAAGTCTCTGGGTGGAAAGCACTTACCCTGCACCCCAGCCCATGCCCTTTCTGCTGCAATATCCAGCTCAGCAGCTAGCCTGGCACCCTGCACACCACTCCACCTCACCTGGGAGAAGTTCAGCCCATTGAGTGGGTGGCACTGCTCTTCTACTTTCTCCACAGCGCCTGTCTGCTTCCTCAGCCGCTCTGCTTCCTGCGCCAGGAACAGATCCAGGACGGGGACGCCTCGTGACTTGATGTCTACCTCTGTCAGGGAGTTCACCATCAGCATCACCCAGACTGGCCTCTTCTGCTCCCAGTTGCCAGCAATGGCATTGAAGAGATAGTCTGCATACAGCCCTTTGCCCCGCTGGTCTGGGGTCATCCAGGATGGCATCATGAGCTTGACATACTCCAGGTGCCGCTTCAGCCGGCGGTAGATGTCTCGGGGCAGCACATCTTGGAGGTTCTTTCCCTGTGGCAGGAGTTGGCAGCTGGTGAGAGCTGAGATGGTGTAGGGGTCAGTGAGATCCAGCTCAAAGTACACGATGTGGCTCTGCTGGAAGGCTTTCTTGGAGTTCTCTGGGATAAAATCCCAGACACGTGTGTATGGGACATGGATGGTGCCAAAGAAATAAGATGGGGGATCTCTCTTGATTGTCCAGAGGAAGGAGTTCAGCTCATTTTGCTGGGAGAGAGGGAGACACAGCTGAGTAAGTACATGCATTTATGCCAGGCCACTGCAGCAGAAGGCTTAAGGAAAACTTAATGCTGCCAAACCAGCAGGTCACCTGGCTCAGCAGCTTGCCAGCATGGACTTTTCCTAAAGTGACTTTGCTCACATAAAGTCCTCTTTGCCCATTGTTTCTCTCAGGTCCTGAGGTAAAAATTCTGTTTTCATGAAATAAAAACATAAGAACATTGGCTTGGGTTTTCTCCTCCTGAAAGGTAACACTGCGTCTTCTCAACAGTACTGTCACCTGATATATCATCTGGGTATCTACCAAAAGCAGCAGCAGAGCACAGCCCTAGCACACCATGATTCAGGCACAATATTTACCCAACTTCTGCCTTTCACCAAGTCAAAAATTGGCACCACTTGCTGAAGCAAAGCAGGATTTCTATCACTTTCACCTCCCACTTCAGCACAGCAAGGCATCTTTCATCAAAGAAACTGCTGTAACAGTCAGAAAGTGGTACAGCATCATGGGTGGACTTCCCATTTGACTATGCTGGTTTTGGCTGGGGTGGAGTTCATTTTCTTCACAGTGGCTGGTATGGGGCTGAGTTTTTGATTAGTGCTGAAAACGGTTCTGATATTTTAGAGATGTTTCTGTTATTGCTGAGCAGTGCTTGCACAGAGCCAAGACCTTTTCTCCCTGTTAAATGACTGTGAGCATGCATGCTGAGGGTGCACAAGATATTGGGAGGGGATATAGCCAGGAGAGTTGGCCCTAACTGACTAAAGCAATATTCCATACCATATGGCATCATGCTCAGCACAAAAAGCCAAGGAGGGTAGGAGGAGAGGAGAGAGGACATTCAGAATTATATCAATGGGGGTTTGTCTTCTCAAATCACTGCTACATGTGATGGAGCCTGCTTTCCTGGGGATGGCTGAACATCTGCCTGCCCTGGGAAGTGGTGCATGAATTCCTTGTTTTTCTTTGCTTGTGTGCATGACTTTTGCTTTAGCTATTAAGTTGTCGTTATCTGAACCAAACAATTCACCCTTCCAGTGCTCTCTTGCAACCTCTCTTTCATGGAATGGGAATTTAATGAGTGCAGTTGACAGCTGGGATTATAACACAACAGCAAGACACAAAAAAAAAAATTAGTAACACAAAACACAGCTGGCAGGCAGACTTGCTGGAACAGGCAGAAATAAAGTTCTGCACATGGCAGACAGACACTCAGTAAAGACCCCTCATGGCCCAGCACTCTTTCTTGAGTAGCAGAGAAGAGCGTGCAATACCTTGGAAAATAAGTGAAAAAATTCCTCTGCAGGCCAAACCTGGCCTGTGGTTTCAGGATATCTACTTGTAAACACAGAGGATTAAAAAAAGCACCTTTTTTAAAATTAGCTTTTAAAACCTCTCGAAACCCACAGCCATCACAAAGTCAGAATCGGATTTAAATTTGTTCTGCTGGAAAACACACCTCACAGCATTACCTGAGATACCTCAATACAGGGTTGTGGTGCTCCCAGGGGACAGAGGAGCAGATGGGACAACATGGATCCTGCTTGAATCCTTTCAACTCACTTTACACCAGCAGCAGGCACAGCCTTCATCACCCACAGCACCCCACTGGTGGCACAGTACTTACTGGAACAATGGATACAACCAGTGTCTATCTGCACAGACAGGAATGTCTAAGAGAACAGGCTTCCAGATGCACTCAAACATCTGGTCAGTCTTGAGCCAGCAGATAACTCTAACCTCAGCACTGGGGCTAACTGTGCACGAGTGCTGATCTAAGAAGCCTACCTGACTGCCAAAAGCAGAACAGGCTACTTGGAGGAATTTACTGGAAGCACATTGCCTGTAAATTTCTGACACTAAAGATTCAGGGTCAGAAAGGTTAATCTTAAAGACTGTTCTGCAATGACTCATCCCAGACAATCTTCTCCTGCAGCTCTTTACAATGAATCCAGGCCACAGATCAGGCAGCACTTCAGCAAAGTGCTACCACCAGTCCACTTCACCTGCATGGACTACCGAATACAGAATATCCTGAGCTCAAAGAGACACCCAGGGATCATTGAAGTCCAACTCCTGGAGCTGCATGGGACGGCCCCCAGAACTGCACCGCATGCCCAAGAGCATTGAACAAACCAAATATATTCCAAAGGGCTCTTCAGACTGTTCTGCAGCAGATCAAGCATCTGAAGGATACTTTAGACCCTGACAACACCATCCTACAACTCTAAATCCTACGGGACAGTCCTAGAATGCACATCTGAATTACAGAGCACAAAAACTCTCCTGAAGACCATAGGAAGAAGGGTTAAGAAACATAAAAAGCATCAGGGGGGTACCAAAGATACAGGGCAACAGGTGAACAAAAATCTAATATAGACATGGGAAGAATACAGAAAAATGAAAATGCAAAGCAAAACAAGAGGGAAAATGAGAGAAAGTTCTCCCCCAACATTAGTCAGAAGGGGAAAATGAAAGGGCATGCCACTGTGGTGAGAAATAAAGTGGAAATAGTGGTGAGGCTGCAAGAAGGAAGGAAAGTGCTGCTTTCCATTTACTGCAAGTATAAAGACAGAAGAGGCACCTGGGACAGGCATGAGGTTAGGAGGTCAATATTTCTTTTCACACAAGTCTGATCATGTATGTGGGAGTGCACAAAACCAGCTACAACTGCAAGGAATAGTGCAGAACAAGTGGTTGCCAGCCAGCTTCTCAGGTCCTCAATAAATCCAGCAAGAAGGCTCAAACCCAGATGACTGGTACCAGACTTTAACATGATCATTAGCACTGCTCTGGACTACTGCACACAGCCCAGCTAGAAAGGCTTTTGGCATTCTACTCTTTTTTTTTTTCCTCTGCTTATCGCCACAACTTTCATAATCGGATACTGAAAACAGGACAATGCTGCCTGGTACCAGTGGTACCTCTGAAGAAATAAAATAGGCTATCAGGCACAGAGTACATGAAGTCTTCCTTTAAAGAGCCTCTAGCACAGGCAGAAGGAAAGCAGGCTGAGACATCGAAAAAATTTTCACACAGTTCTCAAGACCCTTACATTAAGAGGCAAAGCAGCTGAGCACTCTTTCTGACACTTGCATGTCAAAAGGAGTAGTCATGAACTTGAGAAATCACTCTAAGCACCAAGTACAGCTCAGACCTTCACAGAAAGCTTGGAGCCAGCATGAGAGGGCAGAAAACCTCAGTGTCCCACCAGTGATGAGGAACTCCCTAGACTCTGCAGGATCAGTTTCCAGGCACCAGCGGTTGTTATCATCACTAAGTGATGGATGGTACATGGGGAGCTCCCAAACCTCACTCTCCCTCTAAAAGGTGGCAGGACAGCTGCTCCGGACATGCTAGTGCTTCACACTCCTTTGGCATCTTGTTTTCTTTCCAAAGTGGAGACTGGAATCCCAGCACTGCTCTGCCTCTGTGCCAGACCCCTGCAAACAGTCTCCTGTGCAAGTGGGAGAAGGGGCAAAGCCCTCGGTGTGCCTGAGCACACCTGACTTCCCCTGCTGTACCTTTAGGCACTGCCACCTCCCTGCCCACCTCCCGGAGCTCTCACATGTCTCAGTGCAGCTTCAGAGAGGGAAAAAGCAAGGATATAATCTCACCCCAATACCATAAAAGGGAAGCTGTTAAACAGAGCTCTACGTAGCCGTGAAACAGCACAGGAGCAGCACTGAGGCTTGTTCAGCATCACACCATACACCATCACTGTGGCACCACACTTCCCGGAAAGCAGGCAGTAGGTAAAAGTGTTACAGCCCAATTTTCATTTGCAATAGGATCCTTTCACACAGCTGTTGCAATAAAAAAAAAAAAAAGCTGCTTTAAAACAAACAGATTACACTCAAAGAGTCAAAGTGTTGTCTTGTAGATTTATGGCAGCTGGGCTGTGCAGCTTGAGGAATATCAGTTCAGCAGCATAACAACAAAAAGGTTCATTAATAGATCAAGATCCATGGATATATATTTCTGTCTCCACTCTACAATTTTCTGGTGGTACCCAAAGTATTACTCATAATGGGAAAAATCCTGAGCAAAGAGGGCAGTCTCACAAGAGAACACAGGGCAAAGAGTGGCAGTCTCACAAGAGAACACAGGTCCCCCAGCTTGCTGCCACACAAAGGTCTAAGCAATCATCAGATCAAGCTATTTCTGAATGCTCAGCACTACGACATGATGCCTTCTCCTTTGCCTTACCCCCTCGGTAAGAAAGCTGGCAGTGTCACAGAGAATGCACTGGGACTTGTGGGATCCACTCCCTGCCACAAGACTTGGAAAACCTGCTTCTCAACCAAGGCTGCACAGGGAAAAACTCCACTGTCCACTGAGGTGCAATGGGGACACACAGGGATAGACAGCACCTCCTCAACAAGACAGGACAACAGTGTCCACTGCAAAAATTCTGGGAAAGCATGGTGCAAATCAAGGGTACTTCCTTGGAAGATGAGGTTCCTTCTGTTTGATTAAAAAACCTCAAGCCTCAGATTTTGCTCAGCTTAACTAGCACCAATAGCTTGCTTTTCCAGCACTATTTAGAGATCCATTATAGGATGCATCCTGTAGTCTTCAAATACAAAAATACTGCATTTGTCAAATATCTTACGTCACTTGAAGTGAGGCAGCAATGGTTCTTCTGGAAGAGAAAAGCAAAAGAGCCAAAGAAAATCAGAGAAATTGTCTTCTTTTTTTTTTCCCACAGAAACAAGTTCAAATTGGGCTGAATGACTTACTAATAAGAGTAAAATTGGCAATAATCCAGAAAACAATTCAGAAAAACACCAGGAGAAACAAAGAATTCACCTAGTGACATGACTCCAAACATCTAGAAGAGCATGAGAGTATAAAAAAACAAACAGAAAATTATCGACAGGAGGTTAAGGTAATGCAGGGAATATAGGCTCAGAGGTAAAGGAAAACTGCTGTCTAGAGACTGAAGAACTGGATGAGATCTCCAGACATGGACAACTTATAACTGGTCTGCTTCCTTCCATCTTCTACCTCATCTATGCAGACTATACATTTAAAAGCACAAAGTGTATACCTCGCTGTGCAGGGAGCTGCCCTCTGTGGTTTCACTGTCTTTCAGGACCCCTAATATTCACCACCTGACCTCACAGCCACACCTTCCAAACCTCAGCCCAGAACTGCACTGTTTCTCAATCCACAATATTCTCCTGCCTTATTTTTCTTGCTAGCTACAGAAGCCAAAGCACATGGCATGCAATATTTCACCCAGGCAGGCAGCCCTATAACCCTACCTATTATGGCTTCCTCCCTCTCTCTTATCTATCCTGGCACCCTATATTGTCATGTTCCTTTATACCTAATTGGGGCAAAGGTTTTACTCACCACGTTACGTGCCCATGCAACTATGGTAATGCACACAAAAATGTTAGCCACGTTTTTAAAAGTACTTATCTTGAGCTTTTGCCCACCTGCATTACTGACACTCTCAAGCTCAGCTTAAGACTGAAAGCAGAACTCACTTGGGGAATAAACACTGCACTGGTTACAGCTACTCAGAGAACACATCCAAAGCGCCAGAAATGAAAAAAAAAGTTTTTAACTAAAAAGCCACAGGTTAAGAACAGACAGATGACTTGTTTTGCTAAAGGGCATATATGGGGAAAAGTAGCCATATAAATTAATTGGCCCTCTATCTGGAACAACACATCATAAAATACTAACCAACTACAACTACAAGCATTCCACAATTAATCCCTGATTTCTGGCTTTGATTTTTCCAATACACTCTGATGTTAAGCAAAAAGAAAGCTGTACCAGACCACATTACTTAGTATCTGGAATACAACCCAAAGAGATTCTAGCATACTTTTTTTAAAATTAATTGCTTTCAAAGTCTCTCTTTTTCTTTTTTTTTTTTCTTTTTTTTTTTTTTTGAGAATGATAAGACACATTACTGGTTGTAGCTTTAACTATAATTTGGAGTCATGATGAGAAAGCCTTCTGAAGTACTGTAGGTTCTTTCCTTAAAATAGTAGCTTTTCAGGCAACAACACACATACTTCTTTCATGGCAGAGACTGAGGCAACCTGACAGAAGTTTGACCTAAGAGAGGTAGGAAAAGGAATCCTATAAAAACTAAAGTAAATTAAAAAGTGGTGAGGCAGGAACAAGACAGTATTCCCTAAGGAGTTCAAGTAAATATTCAAAAGGATAAACTCAACAGTTTTGTAAATAAGGCAAACACTGCCATTCCTAGACAATGTGGTTATTACCACTGTCCTAATGACCCTCGGAAACGGCCTGCCTATTCCAGAACTACAGGTGGTCTCACATTTTAATGACAGCGTAATCAGCAGATAATTACCTACCATTAACACATTTCACCTCCTGTCTTGCTAGCAACCGGCAGAACAGTCAGCTGTTTCTGAAAAAAATTTCCTGCAGGTCCCACCCAAACTGTGAAGTTATCTATTTCCGCAAGTACGACCTCTGCTCAGGAGCTGTCCTCTTTGTACTTGCCCTCACTGGCTCCTTGCAGTAGTTTCATACCAGCCCACATCTTTTGCACCTCATGCCCCCAAGGAGAAGGGGTTACCCTCTCCAAAGGCTTGACCTGGCTTTACAGCAGTGTCACAGCTGGCCACCTACAAATCCAGTTGACAAACTGGTTCCAAGCAAATTGTAAAGACACCCATCCCACAAGGTAGGGCTAGCTCTGTTTAACTCAAACTCAGGCAGACACCTCCAGTGAAATACATGCAGCTTGGCATTTGGCTGATTCCATAATTCCCTAAATCCTAGGAGAAGATATTCTGGGGAACAAGCATGCTCACAGAGGCTGGAAGGCTCCCAAGAACAAGGGCTGCATGTAGGTGCAGGAGCAGGTGAGAAAGCAAAGTCACAGAGCAGACCTTCCTCAGTTGCAAAACCTTTTGACACCTACCCTGCAGTAAGCCTGCTGTGGTTTTGGCACCTCCCCGGTGCAGCAGGTCTGCAATTACTTCTAAGGGCTTCCAGTTTCCTTAAGAGCTGTGCTGGTGGAGTTAACCCTGCCTGGGAGGGAAGGTGAAGTGGTGGTACACATATCCCAGAAGCACGTCAGGTCCAAGCAGATGCCAACAGACAGCACAGATGGCCTGTTAACACAAAGTAAGTTCAAGAAGGCTTTTCCTGCATGATTTTTGGTACTTTTATCTAAGATTCAAGCTTCAACAAGAACAACTTTTTCTGATGTTTCATGGAAATGACAGACACCGTCTACACCAGCTTCAGAGTGGCCATAATATCACCCCTAACTTGCAGCAGGGATCCTCTGCTGTGCTAACCACCCACCGGAGCTAAGTCGGTGCATGCTGCTCCTAGCTACGGCAGTCAAGCTGCTAAGTTTAGGAGACAGGCAAAACCTAATATAACCGCGTTTCCACGCCAAATGGCCATTTGCTGGTCCGAGCCTGTTCCAGCACGCTCAGCGTTCTGAAGTGGGACTCGGCGGTAACCCTGCGTGGGATGGTGCCAGCAAGTCACTCCCGGCCAGTCTGTCTTCTGGCGAGCAGCGCAGCTCGTCCTGCTCACCGCAGGAAAAACATCCTGCTGGGGGTCACCCCAGAGTCCTCCTCCCCCGTGCACGGTCCCAGCACCCTGCCTCGCAGCCCCGGGAAGCCGCGGTGCCGCAGCCGAGCGCTCCGAGGGGACGCGGCCGCGGCCGGGGCGGCCCCGCACGCCGCCCGCTCCGGTCACCGCGCCCCGAGGCGCCGAGCCGCGTCCCCGGGCAGGACAGCATCCCGGGCAGGAGGGCATCCCTGGCACCCCGGGCAGGACAGCATCCCGGGCAGGAGGGCACCCCGGGCAGGAGGGCATCCCTGGCACCCCGGGCAGGACAGCATCCCGGGCAGGAGGGCATCCCGGGCATCCCGGGCAGCACAGCATCCCGGGCAGGAGGGCATCCCTGGCACCCCGGGCAGGAGGGCATCCCGGGCAGGAGGGCATCCCGGGCATCCCGGGCAGGACAGCATCCCGGGCAGGAGGGCATCCCGGGCACCCCGGGCAGGACAGCATCCCGAGCAGGAGGGCATCCCGGGCAGGAGGGCATCCCTGGCACCCCGGGCAGGAGGGCATCCCGGGCACCCCGGGCAGGAGGGCACCCCGGGCAAGAGGGCATCCCTGGCACCCCGGGCGGCGCTTACCTTTCTGCGGAGCGGGCAGGCGGCGGCGCGGCCGAGCCGGGCTGTGGCCAGCAGGAGGAGGGAGCCCTGCAGCAGCAGCAGCAGCAGCAGAAGGAGCAGCAGCAGCAGGCGGCACGGCCCGCCGGGGCGCACCATCCCCGCGCTGCGCGCAGACCGCGGACCGCGTCCTCCTGCGGGCTCTGTTTCGTCCCCCCACCTTGCCGTGCTTCCGCACCCCCGTTTTACTTATTTTTTTCTTTCTTTCCTTCTTTTTCTTTTTCTTCCTCCTTTCCTTTCCTTTCCTTTCCTTTCCTTTCCTTTCCTTTCCTTTCCTTTCCTTTCCTTTCCTTTCCTTTCCTTTCCTTTCCTTTCCTTTCCTTTCCTTTCCTTTCCTTTCCTTTCCTTTCCTTTCCTTTCCTTTCCTTTCCTTTCCTTTCCTTTCCTTTCCTTTCCTTTCCTTTCCTTTCCTTTCCTTTCCTTTCCTTTCCTTTCGTCTTTTGCCTCCTTCTTTTTTTTTTTTTCTTTTTTTTTTTTTTTCCCTTCTTTCCTCCTCCCTGTTAGTTTTTGGTTTCGGCCGCCCGGTTCAATCCCAGATCTCTCTCAGGAGCAGCCTTGTCCCCCAGCCAAGCCCTCCAGCCTCTGCCCCCTCCTCTTTAAGGGTCCCCTGCGGGGCGTGGGGAGGAAGGGGAGGGCGCGGGGCCGGTCGCGGCGGAGGCGGAGGCGGTGGGGCAGCATCGGGGGTCCCGCAGCTCCAGCCGGCCGGGCAGGGCCACGCTGGGACCTCTCCTGGCCCCGAGGGGCTGCGGCAGCTGCGTCCCCCAGCCCGCAGCCCTCGGCAAACCCACCGCGCCCGGGCTCGTCGGGAGCGCAGCATCCCGGCTCTGTCCGCCCGGGGCCAGCCCGCCTGTTCTCTGCCCTTCCTAACTGCTCTCTTTAGAATATATAGCGGAATATCCTGATTCTTCGCAAGTTTTTATATTGTCCGTTGGCTTTAATTATTTTTGGCTCATCCTTGTTTCATGGGTGGCCATTCCAAATCTGCGCACCCAGTGTGCTTTGCATAAGCTGCGTTCGCAGCATCACCAGAGTTTTCTGAGTGGGGAGGATCCACAAGGGCTGTTGAGCCCAACTTTTCAGGGAATGGCCTATACAGGGATCACATCTGCCATCTTGGTGTTATTAGTACCGTGCTCTAAGTGTGAACCTTACACAATCAAAACTACACCAAAGAATATATCAGTCTCTAACAGTGAAATTCAGCTGTCCCTGCCCGGAAGGCTAGTGTTTAAATATTCACAAAAGTACACCTTACTGCTAAGTACAGTCTTAAAAATATTGAGAAAAGCCAGAAATGCACCAGATTTCAATCCAGCGCAAATTAAAAGAATGAGCTTTCATAGCTCTCAAAATATTCTGTAGTCTCCTCCTGATAATTTTATTGTGGCATGTGTATGTACATAATTCCGATATAGCAAAACTGTTAGCACTTTTAAGGCTTAAACTGGGTAGACCTTTAAAGTTAAAATGCTAATAATCTGTGGCTCACTAAGGTGTGTGGCGTTATTGTATGGAACAATACTTCCCGCTCATTCCTACTTGTTTTAATTAAATATTTTTCAACAACAAAGCCAAAATCTATTGAAGCCTTTTATAAAAAGACAATAGAAGTCAAATGAAAAGTAAAAGGCATGCCACTCTACAAAGCAGTATATTTTTGTTTAAGTAAAAGAATAAGTTGTTCCTTTTATGCTGCTCATTCTCTATGATAAAGTTTTCCATCTTTTCTCAATATGATTATATATAATTATATTCGTTATATATAATTATAATATAGTAAATATTAGTAATATATAATATTATATTAGCAATATATATTATATTAACATTTTAGTCATATATACTGTACAGTAATAGCATTTTTATAATTTCTACGTAAGTAGTGACCACTGTGTTCACTGTCCTGAGGGGCTGAATGATGTTTCTTCTGATCTGAAGTTTTTTTTTTTTTAATTGCTGGTAGTCCTGACCTACCCTTGGGCTTAGTACACAGGATGAACAAAGATGGTCTTAAAAGACAACTATAATTTCTTTATTAATGTGGACCATTGCTTCCAACGCTGTGTATGTGAAAATACAATGCACAACACAACACAAGAAAGCATTTCTGGCTGTTTGCAGACTCAGATAGTCACTGTCTCTTTAGCTTTCTACTAAAAGCTATATTCAATATTCTTACTCCCAAACACATCTTTTTCTACCCCAGAGATCCAGATATCTATCCCAAGGTTAAATTCTGGTTTAGAGTCAATACCAAACTTCCCATCAGCTCAAAGAAAGAAAAGGTGCCATTCTTTACTTTTGTCTGGGATTTTTTTGGTGTAAATTAACTGCCTCCAGAAGAAACCAGGCAGAGCCTAAATCCTTAATTGTTTAGAGCAAAGAGTATTTTTTGACCAAGGATATTTTAATTATCATTGGTTTTGGGGTATTTTTGGTTTGTTTTTGTTTGTTTGTTTGTTTTTGGGGTTTTGTTTTGCTTTTGTTTTTGTTGTTGTTATTTTATTTTGGTTTGGTTTGGTTTGGTTTTAGCAGGGGAAAATACTACTGGCACTTAGCCAGCCATTCCAGATACTGTAACAATGAGAGCAAGAAGTGCAGGTATACCTCTTTCTTCATCTGCCCCCCAGAAAAGAACCCTAATTTAACACTGGAGCTTCTAATAGTGAGTTTCCTCACCAGTGATAGATAGTCAAGCAACTTTGCTGAACATCACTCTTAGTAGACATTTGGTCATATGTATGTCTGGAATGAAAACCATACTATGCCCTGATCAGTCTAGAGAGAATAAATTTTTAATGGCAGAGACGTGCTGGCAGACCAATTAGGTTTCTTCCGTGTGACCATTTGGTTTGCTTTTTGTTTTAAAGTAGCAAATACATACAGTGGTTTCTGAAATACAGTGCACAGGCTTACAAGCAATGCATATTAACATGCTACTTGGCCTTATTTTTGAATTTGTGGGAAATGCATTCTTTGTGGTGAATTGCTAATGAAAAATAAGGAATGAGAAAAGACAGAGGCAGTGTCTTAAAGAGATTCCAAAGTAATTTTTATTTGCACTGTGACATTTCAGTAAAAAGCCACACCCTAGCTCTAATAGCAGAAACCTAAGAGATAAACACAGCATTTTTATTTAATAAATTTCTGCCTGTATCATGGCCAGGATTTGTTTATCCCAATCCCTTGCAAATGTCTTCAAAATGTCCTTACATCTAGGCATGTGCTCATGAACATTGTACAGAAAGGGTAAACAAGCACGCACTTAAATTCTTTTCTGGATCAGGGTGTTGGACCACAGATAGTCTGTGCCCTGAGGTGTCACTGGTACTTAATTCAAGGTAATTGAAGGAGCTGTGTTTGCTGCAGCAGCACAGTTTGAGCAGCTAGTTGAAGCAGCTGTCATGCACAAGCAGCTGCTCACACATCCCAAGCTTTAGGTATGCCTACAGATGGGGCCAGGAGGTCACCTGGGCTGTGTGCAAAAACAAACTGCATCTTTTTTTTTTTTTTTAATATTTTTTTTTTATTTTTGTACATCAGCTGATGCTTAAATTCAGTTAGTTTCCCAGGCCATAAGAGCATTTATGTGGAAATGGCTGAGAGGCTGTCAGAGGCACCTCAAGTGGGTGTTACTGGTGACAGATCTGCAGAGCATCACAGTCCAAAACTCCTGCATGTGCTAATTGGGATGGCATGCATCTGTGTTTACATGTGACACACACGCCTGAGCAGCCTCCAGATCATGCTTTTGCCTTTGTTACCTAACATTAACCTGCAGTGGGAAAGAAAGCCACCCCATACAGCCAAACACAGTGAAAGAAGCCGCCACAAAAGAAGTTTGCACAGAGTTCAGGACAGAATTATATTCACAGTCCTTTAACAGGCAGGTCAGCTCTGATTCACCCACTGTTGAGCATGAATTCAAAACTGATTTTAAAGACCATGAAATTTAAGCATCAGTATTTCTTACCATTTAAAATTATGAAACATCATAAAGCAAATAATAAAGGAGCAAAGGAACTTTTTTCATTGAGTTGAGAAAAAGTACTCTATCTGCATTTGAAAGGAAGTTTGCTTAGAAGGATTGATGTGGACTTCAGAGATTCATGAACACAGAGTCCCAATTATGCCTCCAGATAAAAAAGGGTTAGTGAACTTTGTAGTATGTTACTGTATAAAAGTGTTAGGTCAGCTGGAAGGGAAATATTGGGAATATATTACAAAGTGAAGTGGTTACATATCATTATCAAGTATAGTTAGCTAAAAGACAAAAATAAACAGGAAAGAGTAGAATTCTGTTCTCCAAATGCATCTTAATAATAATAATCTCATTTTGAATGGAGATAGAAAGTTAAACAAAAATAAATCTCTTCAACATTGAAAGGAGGTGAAGAGAAAGTACATGGCCACAACAGGGAGCTCTGAATTGTGCAAGGCCCCATAACTTTTGAAATAAAGGAGAGGATCATTTGAAGCCAGGCTGGAAAGTGTTAAATGATGGTTTATAAACCACTTTCCCCAATATGAAAGTATTTTTATAAGAGTGCAATCAAAACCCAAACTATTTAAAATGTGAGAATAAAGTGCTAACAAAATAGTAAAAAGTAGAGTGAGTTAGTCATAATGTTGGAAGAAAAAATGCAAAGGATTGGAAAAAATGAATGTTATTAATGCATAATTTTATTGAATTCGGTAAATAGGGATTCAGTCCCTCTCTCTGTGGGAACTGTAGCCTTTTGACAGAAAAACAGCTGCTTAGGCCTTGGAAAGGAGGGATGCAGCAGTCCTTCTTCTCTTTGCACTCCCTTCCCAAGCCCTTCACTAGGCTGGAGGAAAGATGCAGGAGAAATCAATCCTGAAAATTCCAGTGAACCCTACTCCTCTGCACATAAGCATCCATCTGGGAAGAAGCTGGATAGACTGGGCCCCTCAGGAAGGCTCCAAAATTTGTAAAATTTTTTGTTTACATAGGTATATTTCTGATGTCTTCTAGGAAATATCAGGACAGCTTTGCTTTGGAACAACTGAAGGAAATTTAAACAACTTAGTTATGAACTGAATTCAGTGTATCCATTAAATTAGCTTTTTTTTTTTTTCAGGATGCCTTTGGGGAAGAAAACATATCCTGATTATTTTAGCAACTGTAATTAAGGATTTTCCACAAAGCAGAGAGGAGTTTTCCAAGTAATAAGATTTATTTTCTCCTGGTTTTGTAACTTGCTCTAAAAAATATGAGCGAGCATGTCCGAGTCTAAGACAATATGTAAGCAACAGTAACTTGCTATAAAATGTTGTCTTAACAGTATGTAAGGTGCCTTTTTTTTTTTTAAATACATTGTGAACACTGCTTGCATTTACTGAGGCCTCAATAGAGCCATGGAATGAAGCTCCAGCACAAGGGAAAACATTTTTGGTGTTTTTCAGGATACTGACTTCAGTGGGGTGGAATTTTTCTTTGGGGTGATGAAGGTCAAATTAGTCATTTGTGGCACCACAGAATTGCCATGTATTTTCCAACCCTTTCAGAGCTGCCTTCTGAGAAGCACTTGAATGTGTCCTTGCTTATCCTGCTGGGTTATTTTCTATAAAGACTTGCACAGCTAATGGCCATCCCTGACTCAAGGCATTTAAATCTCAGGTCTTGTGAAGAGTTACATGGACAGTTTGCTTCACTGACTGCAAAACATCCCAAGAAACTTAAAGAAGCAACATACTGAGAAAGTTTCATGCAATTCTGGATTTGCCCTGAGCTCTCTCACAAGACCACAAAGCTGGATATGAGCCTGTCAGTAGCTATCCTTTACCTGACTGTAAAGATTCTTGTTTCTTGTCACCCATCAAGTGTAGCAGAGCTGAAATTAAGTTTTTGTTCTACGTCTGCTTTCTTAAGTAAATTTCTTTTAGTCAGCACTTGCTTTGCTTTCTGTCAACTGGGAATTTTCTTTCTTCTCACTAAATACTGAAGTAAATACCTACATTTCTTCATCAGGATTAAAGAAGATAAATTTAGAAGAGCCACTAAATGTGCTTTCTACTTTCCAAGAAATGGCACAACTCTAGATTGACAATTCTAAATGCTGAATTTATTTGCTGAAACAGCATTTTTGGGTGGGGAGGGGAATAGCAATTGCCTTCAGTCACAGCTGTTGCACCTCACTTTGCCAAGCAGGTGATCTTGAAGAGCTGAAACACCGACCAATCTTTATCAGACACCATGAACATTTCTGCTGGAAGTGCTGTGTGACTTTCTTAGCCAGTCTGGATCTGATTTTCACTCTCTCCACTGACAGCTCTGCCCAGGATTTCAGTGACCACAGGATTACTCCCTAAATCCTGTGTTGAAGATGTGCTACAAAAACAGGCCAAATTACCTCCTCTGCACCCACTGTGATGACATAAAACAAATTTTTTTCATCATTGTGGTGTGTTTCCAGTGGTGAGTTGCCAGAGACATGAAAGCAGCAGGACCATGTTCCTCCAAACCAAGAGGGTTCTTGGAAGCATCCTTTATTTGAAGCAGATGGACAGGACCACAGCTTAAACAGATCTCCACTTGAGGCTGAGATCTGGTCAGTTGTGCTGAAAACAAACCCAAACCAGAACAATCAAAGCAAATGGAACCCTCCGCTGGTCTGTGTGTTTAATACTGAATACATGTAAAAACATTTACAAAGGAGGTTCCTAGGGAGACAGGACTTTCCTAAGGATATCTCCTCACCATGGGAAGATTAAAGACCTAGTACTGAGGCATATGTGCCAAGCCATTAGCAAGACATCACATTCTTCCCTGGTTCAGGCACATGCACACAAGCTTATTTGCCTTCTGGTGGTGAACAGCACTCCTACTTAATTATTGTGACTATCTGCAATTATTTTAAACCAAAGCCTCATTTTTTAAGTTTCAGAGGCATTTGCTAGAATTAGCTTTGAGATTTCATGAGGCCTGTAGCCTTTCTTCATACAGACAGGGACACCTAAGCCATCACTAGAAAATGCAAGATCCAAAGCAGGACTTCTATGAATCTCTCAGGTCACTTCATCTCCACACCTGAGAAGCAGTCAAGCCAGCTGCTTCACCTTTGCTCTTCCCAGGCCATGGGGTTAGCTTTTTCCATCATAAAATCTCACAGGCTCATCTCAGCTGCTTTCTTGGATATGCACCCAAAGTACCAGGGCTACTTTCCCAGCCCAGACTGCAGAGGATTGCAGCCCAAGTGCACACCCATTCACAGGATACTGTGCAGACAGGGGTTTGAGCAGCACTCAGCATTGATTCTGGTCCTCTTTCTCTGCAGATAAAGGGATTTGGGATGTATTGTTGTTTGCTTTTCCTCTTCTTCTGATCCACAAAGACATTCTGACCAGAAGATGGTATTATGACTTCCATGGATTCATCCTAAAGCATAGCACTGTACATTTCCTAGGGTGATCCCTTTCCCCTTTCCCATCTTCATGAGATTCTCCCCACTGTGGAAGACTTCAGTCCTCAATATCTATAAGACATTTTGAATCATCTGCCTTTGGGTCCCTCTGTTCAATAGCTGCCAACATCACAGCCCAGTGTGTCAGGGCAGCATCTAGACTCCAAAAGGAGGGTGCAGACTGGTACCAAGCATCCAGTGCCATAACAAGCCAGCCCTTACAGCTCTGAACAGAAGTTAAGAGGATCATATGCTCAAATAAAATCATCTAGGTTCAGCACAGAAAACAACTGTGACTAATTCTACTGCAAGAAATAAGGGGGGCCTTATTTTTTTTCTGGAATCCAATTTCCTGGTCCTATTTAACATTTTTAAATCCAGTCAAATAATGAGTCTTTGCCATTTTCTTGATTGTGCCTCATTCTTTTACCAAGCAACAGAACAACAAACCAAGAATAATCAGTATCTAGATATGTTTGTCTGTCTCTGCACAGATGCAACAATGAGATGGAGTGGCAGTCAAACAACTGAAGTAGATAGAAAATGTTTTAGCATCAACAATCCAGAGACTGTGTCCTAAAGATATGAAAATCTGGGGGAGAAGTGGTTTCAGAGACAACAACATTTCCTGACTAAAAGTTTATTAAAGCTTTGTCAGATGAATACCAAGTCTTATAGGATATGTCCTGGTCACTGTCAAGCAGAGAGATGTGGAAGTTAAGGCAGGAAGAGGTAGTGTTTTTTCTCCAAATGTTTGACAGTGAATTAACTGTTAAAAGGGAACAAAATTTTCATTACTGCTAGTACTGCTACTACTATTTCTCAAAGCTATATACAGGCTGGAGTAGGAAACCAGCTTGGATAGTTCCCTACTCCAGCCTGGATATGCCTTTCACCTGGATAAGAATTCAGACAAATGCATCCTGGCAGAATCTCTAGTGAGGAAAGAGGAAAGAGCCCAACATAGTCATTCTGTATTTTGGGACTAGGGCACAAGAATTTTTCTGCATGTCATAAAACCTGTGCTGCCAGAGCTTGACTTTGTTCACCACCTGTTTTACCCCCTGAACACTCTGCCAGCTCAGCAGCCTTGCTGCATCTGCTGCTCATCCAGTCTTTGCATTGCCTTTTGATCTTTTGCATCATCCACAAGATTGCTTTCCTGGCCCTGTCTAGGAAAGGAGAAGTTTTCTGCCTGTTTGCACTTAGCACATCCTCAAGGTGCTCTGCTAGTAGGGATTTCTTTTTCCCAACCTCTTGCTCCTCCATTCTGCTTGGCACTGCTGCCAGAATGACACTTCAGACTTGGCTTGTGATCTTGGGCTGAGTGCCCTGCACACACAGCAAAATCACTAGTCCCAGGCTTGGGGGCCCTGAAGTGACTATGTGTTGAAGATTATTTTAGGTTGTGGGGTGGAAATTTTTTTTAAAATTTGTGTTTTTAAAGAAAAGTTTAGTAGTTTTTGTTGTTTGGTCTTAAGGTAGTTTATTGTAAGTTATTTAAAAGATTGGTTTTTTAGGTTGTTGTGGTTTGTTTAGTAGTTTAGGTAGAGATAGATATATTTTTGATATTTTTTTAATTTTTGGTGGGTTTTTTTTGCTTTTGGGTTGTTGTTATTTTTATATGGTATATTATGTGTTATATGTTTATAGTTTTCTGATATTTATTATTTATATTAAATGGTGTTTTTTATTTTAAATTAATTTGTGAGTGTTAACATTATTAAGAATATGGAGGTAAGGAAGAGGAAAGAGGGATGATAGGATAGATTTATATTTTTTTATTTTAAATATTTTGATTTTTATGTATAAAATTAAAAACCCCTCTGTATAGGATTTAAAACCCCCCTGTACAGCACTTAAAAATTCTTTTTTCTATTTTGTGATTATTTTTGCTATAATATTTAACTTTTGTGACTTTTTGTTCTTTTTGTAAGGTTGGTAAATTATTTTATGGTTCAAACTTAAAATCACAGCTGTTTTCAGCTGCCTGCCAGGATCTCAGATGCTTCTGACCTGGGCCTGGAACTTCCAAAAATGGCTGAGGGATATTTTGAGTTCCGACAACTATGGGCTGACAGGGCTTAGCTACAGGCTGAATAAATGGAAGTGGATACCAGAGCATCAGTTATATATGAAAGGGATTTTCCTTACAGTAAACTTACATAAAGTCAGCCTTTCCACCTAAAATAATCACTTTAAAAAATCATCATCACTTAAAGAATAGACCTCTGTGGTAAAAATTCTGTGGCTGTGCAAAACGTCGTCATGGAAGAACACTCCCTCCAGTTGCTCATCAGGACCAGCTAATATGCCTATAGTGGAGACCATGGTGAGATGCAGTGTGCCAGGACAAGCTCTTCCTGTGCTGGCACAGGACACATCCCCACCAGTTCTAAAAATGGCCTGCAGGCTGTAACCCTAAACGAAAGGAGGAGATTGCACCTCCTCAACATGTATGCCTCCAGGCATCCATAAATTACAGAGAGACCCCCAGTAAAGACTGGAGGACAGACTATTTTTTTTTTTCTGGAGAGCCTGAGCCAGTGTTGATTCATGACACTTGCTCAGAAGTGCTCTTTCAGCACATTTGCATGAGACAGCAGCAGTGTGGGATCCCTTACAGACACTAAAAGCACTGCAGGACCTCTCCTAAGCAAACAAGAGTGTTAAATTCTTGGCTAGACCCCAGTGGAGGAAACCAGATCATTTACACCCCACTTCCTGGGATTCTCCCCATCACATCAGGAAACACAATGAAAACTTGTCACTCCTTGCCTGGGATTCAAATCCTTCTGAGCTTAATGCACCCTTTTTGCTCACCTGCACCTACCAAGAGGTCAGTTTATTGACAGATTCCCACAGATTTCTGCAGGATTGCTCTCTGATTCCCTTCAAGAAAATTTACAATGGAGGGATGGAGACCTAGTTTGAGTTTGCCCCTTGTTGTCTAATTTTAAGGCAACACTTATCACCCCAGAACAGGGTCTGGCCTCCTGAAACATTTTTACTGCCTGTCTGTTCTCACACACCTCCGTAGGCAGATCTGTTGCATATATGGAAATGCTGGGAGAATTCATATTTGCAAACTGCCTGCTGTGTCAGAAGAGCCTAACTTTTAGGACTGGTTACCTCTCTCAAATAGAAGACACCATGTGAAAGAAAGGCTCATATTTTTACAGTTTGTGTTTTCAGAAAATTTGAAGAATACAGTTCGACAGCCAGGTGTTCAAGTTTGCTTGAAGTATACAGGGGTCCCAGGTCCTTGATAGGCAGCAGGATGAATGTCAAATTAACATATAGTGTTGTGCTGAGATAACAAAGCTGGTTCAAAGGCTGCACAACTCCATAGGGCAGCAAATGCAGGGGCCAGGTTGTGTGGTGTGCCCACCCCCTGTTGTGGAGGACAGGATCCTAGAGCCATCCTGAGTGAGGATGAAAAGTGTCCCTAAGTGAAGCACTGTAGTCAAGCATCTTGATAATCTGTGGCAGCCAGCACTGTCACAATCATTATCTACTGCTGATGTAAGCAAAACCAAAAGTTTAGAAGTTACATTTTTAATAAAAAAAAGGGCTGATTACATATCTATAACTCTATAACTCTAACATATAGTTATATGTGATAACTATAGTAAGAAAAAGTTTTTAATTGCACAAAAAACCATGGCTGCACCTTTGCAAGTGTGAACAGCACAGATGAGTTCAGCAGACATCAGTTGCCACAGAAACCCCTGAAGAAATGGGACATCCATGCTGCAGTAGTCTCCTGAGCAGTAAGAGGACTTTTCTCCAAAGTCACCACACCAATCCATGGGCACATTTGCTTTCCTTCTAGCCATAAAACCTCTGCTAACTCTGGACACAGTTGTCTTAAAGATACTCTGTAAGTAAGAACCAGTAAGAACATAGGTCCCAGGGTCTTACTATGCCACTGATTATGCACAGGCTAGGTTGATCCGGGCACCAGAATTCCAAACTCAGTCTGCCATAACATCAGAAGGGCAAAACCCCCTGCAAAATGGCATTGATATCTCACACAGTTGGTGCTCTGAGACAAAATTCATTTTTGTATCAGCTTCAGAAACTTCATGTTTTAAATTGTCAGCAATGTTTTTCCTAGTGCCTGTGTTCTTCCTCAAGAGAAGATTATTGTTACGGTGAAGATCCCAAAGGCTCTCAGAGTCAGGACTGATTTCCACAGACAGCAAACTATCTCAGCAGTAATGTTGTTCTTCTGCATTTCCTGTGCTGCATGCTCAGAGCCATGGTTTAGGTCTTAGACTAGGCAGTCACTGGAAAATTTTCCCTGTGCCTACCAGTACCTTGAGAGAACAGATCACTCAGCATTAGGGCTGGTTTTGGGTCTTGTCTCTGAAAATTGCCCCAAATGAAGCACAGTAAGAGGCATCTCTGAGGTTTGGGTTATAGCATTCCATTTTTTATTCCCACCTAGCCAGTTGATGAACATATTATCCATTATCTTTTCTTAAGATCAGTTAGAGGCAGAATTTCAAAATCCAGCCCATCACACTGCTGCTTGTTACCAACAGACTGCAAGCATCTGGAGCATATTTCCCCCACACAGTGGAAGAAAAATGTTCTTGCTGGCTTTTTATTTAATTTATACCACAGAATTACTTGGTTCTGAAACAAAACTGACCAAATCTTTGCCTGTGTTTCAAGTTTAGTAGATTGTAAAAGGTTTTGCGTCTGCTGATTATTCAGAGACATTTCCAGTTCTGTTCCTCTTCTACTTTTAAGTGATTTATTAGATCTGAGCAGGGCACACTTGCAGCGATCTCATTTTTGTCAGTTACCAGTTAAATTTCCCCCAGGCATAAAGGACAGAAGCAAAAGGGAATGTCACAGAGTTTTTGTAGGGGAAAAAGCTGGAATGCGTTGCTTCTTTTATTCCCTCGGGTAACGTTGCATAACCACCTCACACACTAATTCATATTGCCTAGTGAGTTGGCCTCTGGAACTCTTACACCTAAATGACCCCATATCAACTTTCCAGGGCCTCATTTTGCCATGAAATGAGCAAAATGGGAAATGTGGGTCCTTGTTAAGTGTCTGCAACAGAGAGAAACTGCACAAGAGAAAGGACTGCTACTAACAGATGACCATGGCTAAGGCATTTCACTGCCATGTGCCACTGAGCAGGTGGACTCCCATCACCTGGGTGAAGACCATGCTCACATTAGACAGGTCTGAAGAGATGCCCTCACTCACTGTCACAGAATCACTCCCAAAGTCCAACAAAGCCACTTAGAGCCAGTTGCCCAGGACTGAGTCCAGATGACTTTTAAATATCTCCAAGGACAGACATCTACCACCTCTCTGGCCAATCTGCACCATTGCTTGGTCACCCTCATAGTAAAAAAAAAAATGTTTTCTGGTGTTCAGATAAAACCTCTTGTGTTTCAATTTGTGCCCATTGCTCAGTGCCCATTACTCAGCACCACTGAAAAGAGAGTAGCTGAAATATATTTGCACATTTTTTTCAGGTTTTTATGCACAGTTATGAGATCCATGCTTTTCTCCCCATTTGTGATTTTTTTTTCTGCTTTCTTTTGATGCAGAAAGACCTTTCCTCCAGACAGCATGGTACAAATAAAACAGCTCATGCATAATACCTGAGCCACAGCCTTCAAGGAGAAGATCTCTTTTCCTCTGTAGATATCTGTAATCTCACACAGAGATGCCTGCAGAAGAAGGGATTTGTCTGCTAGGCCAGCCAGCTGCTCAATGACTGCTCTGCTCCTGCCAGGAATAAAATACAGTCTGCAAAGCACTTACCCAGGCATCACAGTCATACTGGGAAGTTTGAACTACTGTGCTAACAAGCTACCCTTGAATGGCAGAGGGAAGATCATTTAACAGGCTGGTTGATGGCTGTGATTTTAAACAGTGTGGCAGATCCCCTCTGTCAACTATAATAGTCACAAAGTCCCACAAGGATGCTAAATTGAGCCTTCATCTCTCCCTGTCTCAGAAAAAGGGTTTTAGCAGTACTGTCTGTGTGAGACACTCTACACTCACTGCTCTCAGAGCAGCATAAAAAACTAGAGCGTGGCATGATCTGAGCAGAGGATTTGGTTGCTGGCTATCCAGATGTGGCACATCAACAGCAGTTAGAATCAGAAAGATGTCTGTAAAAAGGTGCCACTTCCTAACTTTGTACCTGCTGCCTGCATCATGTCTGAGTGGTCACATCCCCCTGAAAAGCTCACAGCTACGTGCTGCTCTCACTACCCATGATGATGCAATGTAGGGCTAAGTGAGACAGATTTTCATTTTCTCCTCTCAGGTATTGTTTGGAGACCTGCTGAATAATTGCTGAATCCTTCACTAATTGCTGGAAGGGGAATAAAAGCCCCAGGCCTAGGCTGATTTTGCAGCACTGAGGGACACTGTATTTGCTGCAACAGATGCACAGTCATAAACCAGGCCACATCTCCTTGCACATCACATTAAAAAACTGAAAATGAGAGTCTTCTTAATCATCACCATGCATGTCTGCACTTCCAGAAGTCAATAAAGAAGCAGACAGAAGAGCAATAACTGCATGTGCATGTGCCATAGGAAGAGGGCAGCATGAAGCAATGAGGAATGGTGATCACCAGTGCCAATGCAATCAGGGATTATGAAGACAGGAAATAAGATTTCAGCTTCAAATAACAGAAATAAGATTTCAGCTTCAAATAACTATCTCCAGTGTCGCAACTGCATTTGAATAAACCTGATTTAAAAACTAAAAGAGAAGACACCCAAAAATGTTAAAATCCCTGTAACAGAATCTGAATGCTACCCTCCATATTTCCACTGAGATCCCAAAGCAGTTTCTGAGACATTTCATTATATTCATTTGTAGTTTTGGTGATGGCTGTCACAGATGAAGTTATTTTTGCCAAGGACAGATATGTTCCCACATTTTTGAGATGTGGCCTTTCATTCCCTTATCCATATTCAACCCAATAACTGCACCACGTAAGAAAAACAACTGGAAAAACATTAACAGTGGAACTATATAGAGTTGAAAAGAAAAGAAGGAGGGGCAGGGGAAACAACTCTCACTGTGCCATGTAGTTTCTCTTTTCCTGCTGCTTGGTTATCTAGCCCTATCAAGCTCAAATCAATCAACTGACGTCTGATGTGTTTTGCAGATGGATCAGCAATGATGCATATCTCACGCACAGATGTTTCAACTTGGATTTACTAGCTAGAAATCAGACAGAACCCTGATCATTCACAGATGTTGCAAAAAAAGACCGAAACGCCTCCATCCGCTATAAATAAATGCTAAAATTTATGCATTTACTTTTGGTCAGCCAGTGCTGCAGTCTCTTGTGAAAACCAAAGTGGGACTCTTGGCTAGGATGGTGGGATTTTGCAGCTGGCAGCATTGTAGGTGCTGCTGCTATGAAAGGAAGGTCCCTAAAGCCATTGCTTCAGCACGTGAAACTCTTTTAGCTGTTCAAAAGGCACTTTCGACTATCTGGCAGTAGAGAGAGCTGTGTTTGAAATCAAAGTCACAGCAGCTTAACCATGTTGTTCTTTCAGGGGGGAAGTTCAGCCAGCCTGTTGAGGAGCATGTCTGTGGGGCTGTGTGGGCAACATGGAGCTACAGTCAGGGCTGTAGCTGTGATGCAACAAAACATCAGCCTGGCAGCGTGGAAGTCTTTAGATTAGCACCAAAAATATCTGTGCCATCATTCTGGTTCCTGAGAAATCATGGACTACACCTGAAAATATCAAATAGAAAATAAATACAGGTGGAATCTGTTTTCTATGTTTTTTGAGTACTTGATGAATCAAGTTCTCACGTTTTTCTTCATGATCACAGCCCTTATCAGAACCTGCTCTGTGAAAACTGGTTGTCACCAAGAATTCTGGGCTTTTTACCTATTATTACCTATTCACCTCCATTGGAGCTAACAAATCCTGCACCAAAAAGACTTCTACAGACAGAAAAAAACCTCATCAAAACTATTTGTCTGTGGCAGGCAACCATGATAGTAGCTACAGATGACTGCCTCAGGAGTCCCAAAAAGTGGTGTCCCACTTGCAGCATCCAAGTGCTATGTTGATGGCCTTCCCCTCACCCACAACACTCCCACAGCAGAACTGGACAATGGAAATTCAACTCTTGCCCTGCCTGACTCGTAAGGGTTGAAAGCAGACAGCATTGGTCCTCCCTGTGCTGGCCAGTGTGTTACTCAGAGGAGTGACTTGAGCTTTCTCCTTCAAACATGCAGTATATAGATTTTAGACAGATACCTAAGACAAACCTGCCCTTTCTGACACAACCAGACATAGCTAAAGGTCACCACTGACAGAAGTTATTCTAGTCTCTGGCCCTGTACAACCTTCATTCATGCCATTGCAAAGAACTTTCATCAAGGACCAAGTCACCTGATGTATTTGAATACCTTCTGATCATCACAAATCACCTGTTCATCATAGAGATCAACAAGCTAAAGGACTGAAATTCCTTCCTTAGAAAACACAATGGTGATGTGCAGCCAGGCCTCCAACCCTTGGTCCCTTACATGCAATTCTTGCTTAGTGATTTCTGTTTGGAGCTGCCCCAGCTGCCAGGCTGATGATATGTCTGATCCCTGAGCATAGCTGCACCTTCAAAGTTTTATCTTTACTACAAAACCACTTGGACACACTCTCCAAGTCCTGGCTGTGACAATGTACCCCAGAGATAAAGCTCACAGAAAGTACATGAGGAAGTGAAGGCACCTGGGACCAGGGTGACAGAGACAGGGACTTAAATAAAAAATATCTTAGTTGTAGCAGTTTCCATACACACCTAGGATGTCAGAGCAGGAGATGAGGACACAAAAGCCACATGTGTAAACTGTGT
This sequence comes from Lonchura striata, assembly GCF_050655825.1. Taxonomy (NCBI): domain Eukaryota; kingdom Metazoa; phylum Chordata; class Aves; order Passeriformes; family Estrildidae; genus Lonchura; species Lonchura striata. Next base: position 83,698,201 of record NC_140740.1, on the reverse strand, counting down.
GGTGCTCTCAGCTTGGCAGACCTTATGAGAGCACATCCCTGCAGTATTATCCCCTCCAGGTCCTTCCATCTTATGCCACTTCTGCAGACCTCTACAGAGGTCCAGTGGTAGGTTTTATTGTCTGAGTGTTACCTCCACAGTAAGTGTTAAAATAGACCTGTTTCCAAGTTGTTGTACCTGGTAGCAAAAAGTTGATGGTGTGAATGCATCTGCAAGTATGACAATGTCATCCCAGAAAAGGAAATGGATACTCTTTACCCATCATACCGAAAAGTACAGCTAACCCTTTTGGCTTGACCTGGCCTTGGCCCTCATTCTCTGCAGTCCTTAAATGTACAGAGCAGCCAGCAGGAGTTTTCACATTCTGAAAATCTAGAAATCTAGAAAATCTAGACTGGGTGCCAGTGCTTTGCTGAGGCAGAGCTGGGAACCTGGCCCTCTGATACTGCAGTCTCACATTGCTGGGCTGCCCAGGACCCCTACAACCAGCCTAGGCTTCTAAACCCCATACGGAGAGCAAGGGAACAAGGGCATGCACCTCTTTTGTCATGTTTCAGACCCATTGCACACAGGGAAACTCTTTCCCAGAAAACAGAGGTGCTGGTAGGTGGTAATAGCTGCAGGAAGGAAGCATGGGACATGTCAGGGCCCTTTGGAGTGCACAGTGGCAAGAGCTGGGTGTGCAGAGACAGGCAGGCTACCCTCACTTCCAAAGTAAGAGGATGGGAAAGACCCTTGGAAGCCTTTTTGCAGTTACAAAAGGGAGCTACTTCATCCTTACCGCTATGTCTACTTCCCCTAGCCCCCAGTGACACTGGAGGGCATGGAGGACCACCAGCTGGCCTGAAGATGGGGGATGTGGCAGAGACATTGGTGCATGGGGACAGCTACCAGGACCAAGCACCCAGTGGAAGATGAAAGACTTCACATTAAGGGGGAGTTTCATAACTGGACATCTTCACAGCTGAAGGAGATTATAAGCCACTGCATTTGAAACACAGCTTGTTTGTCACTTAAACACAATATTCACAAATGTGTCCTGCAATGCTGCCAACCTTCCAGTTTCCAAGGTGGCTAACTTCCAGTTAGCCAGTTTCCAACGTGGCTAACATTCCAGTTTCCAAGGTGGCTAACTAACTCATTGAGTTCTACCTGAAATCACATTCCATGGACTCTAGAGTACTCTGAGCTACACCAAGAAGTATCTTGTGCAGAGGAAGGGGCAGAGAAGGTTTCAGGCTGTGATCTCCCCACTTTCCTTTACATTATGCAAATATTTACTGTGCAAAGGTACTAGAAGTCAAAGCATAATTTCCAGGTACAGCATGGAAATGTCTGATACAGCTTCACATAGGCTTGCTGAATTGTGTTTGGTGGTCACAGGAAAGCCTACTTGGGGAAGGAAAGCAGATACATGTCAGCAGCCTTCCTTCCCCTCTGCTGTGCCAAATCCAGTGGAGTTACTCACCCACTGAAAGCAGAGCACTTCCGAGGTGTGTATTACATTACTGCTCCTCTGACCCCCCAAGTCCTGCATGTCCTTTTCTGTGTGACTCAAATATAGCAGTCATCATGTTGTTGTTGTTCTCTCTCTCCACCACGTGGTCCCCAAAGTTTTGCCAGCAGTAAGGCTGCTCCAGAGAAGCCCTGTCTGCCTCAGAGTCATAAACAGGAGGGATTGAGTGCAACCTGGGGCATCATTTGCCATGACAAAGCACGTTGTTGAAATAGGGGGTCGTGCACTCACAGCTCTCAACTTGGTAACACTTGTGTCACCAAAAGTCAAGGCTTCAGTGGCTCTTGGTGACTCCCATGCATGTTGGAGCAAACCTCACTCCTCAACATTGCCGCCTTTAGCAAACTCCTCAAAAGTCACATCTCAGACAGAGTCAGGAGAGGTAAGGGAAATGAACACTGCTCTCCCAGAGCAGGCAGCAATGTGAAGGCATATGGTTCACATGGCCACCAAGAAAAGAATCATTCACTGGAGCCAGGGCACAAGGTATTTGTTAGCACATCCTGATAACCAGGCTGCTGCTGAAAAGCAGCCACACTGTCAGCACACATGCACAATTCAGCCTGAACTGGGCTGGATTTTGTTCCTGTCCCAAAAGCACTTGAAAGCAGTAGAAGTCTCTTATTTCTCCTAACACCCCCTACCATGTTTTTCAGAACAGATACACTCCCCCCTAGCAATTTTTAGTAAAAGTTGTTCCTCACAGGGCCCAAGGATACAATATTCCCCCTTGGCCCCATCAAATACTCCAGGGATGTATAGAACAAATCAATATCAATATTGCCACTGCCTCCGTGAGGCAGCTCAGACAAGACCATCTCTATTCTCCTTGGATCACAAAAAGAGGAGAAAAAAAAATTGAAGCTGCTTATTCCATCTGGTACTAGAGGAAAGTTTGACTTCCCCCATCCCAAACCACTATTTCAAGGACTATTTGTAAAGAAAGCTCCAAGTTATAAATCTCCCTTGAGCCTCTTGCACGCATAGCCTTCATGTTAATGTACCATGACAATCTTTTCCCTTTCCTTTTAGTAAATGAAGGGTGAAGGTGTATAATCTGGAGTTTCTGAGGTCACTGGCTTACAGGGCAAGGGATGTGACATATGCTTTACACTGCTTTAAGCTCCAGCTCTGAAGCTTGTGGGGACTTTCTTGTTCACCATTGGGTTTACTCCTGCCCCTCCCCTCTAAATCTTTTTACTTTCTTTGGCTGGAATACTGGACATGGGTGCAAAACAGGAGCACAAAACTGTTAGAGCCAGTGAAATCATTTTCATTATATGAAAGCTGAGTAAACAAAAATGGCATCAGGCCTCAGAGTTTGAAAATAAACCACTTTTAGCAGAAAAAAAAAAAAAAACTTTTTTTTTTTTTCTGAGACTGCTTCTCCTCTTGAAAGAAAGCGTGCATATTATTCAGACATGTTTTCACTTAAAATTCTATCTGAAGAGGATTTGTGACACACAGATTAACATCATGGTTAAGCAGGAAATAATTTAAAGTGTCCTGTCCCCACTTGCCCTTCCCAGCCTTCTCAGCCTGTTAATTTTCACTCACCCTGTTCCCTCTCCCTCCTACACATGATTTTCAAAAGAGCACTGTATTTTCACTTCCTAAGGTTGGTAGCATTATATTTCTCTCCCAAATAAAGATTATTCCCAGCTCTTCCTTTTAAGGATACACTGAAGCCCTCTCAAAGTCAAGGATTAAGAAATGGAGAATATTAAGGGTGTTTCTCTACATGGAACTGTGCATTTGGGTATTTCCAAGAGGTAGGCTACAAGTCTCCCTTTCAAGATTTGAGGAAAACCAGTCTCAGGTATAAAAACCCTTGAAGCTCTCAGAACAGCCTTGCAGCACAGTAATTGCCATTCACATCAAACAGTAACACAACAGATCCAAAGGCAATTTTGTTGCAGATTCTTTTTGCTTCTCCCAGGAATTCTAGTACTTCAGGTTGGGATTTTGAGGTTAGAGATTTTGAAAGGGCTTTTCTCTCTCCTACACATTAAAAAGTTACAGCACTGAAAGATTTACAGACTAGGGGGCTGCTCAGTTTTTATTGTGGTTTGTCTCAGAATTAAAATCCCTTGGAGGCAGCCTTGGACTTCTGGATTTTTTTTCCTACCCAAATACAAGACAGACCCTATTCTGGGCACATATTAGAGCATCAAGAATAGAGCTGTTGGATTAAAAAAAAAAAAAAAAAAAAAAAGCCTAGCAAATCCTGCAAAACAGAGATGAGAAGGCTGAATGATCCATCTCTAAAGAGGAGCCCATCAGTGAGGAAAGTCAGCTTCAAAGTCCTGTTCTGGCACAGCCTGTCCATCCTAGCTCACAGAAAAGCACATCGGAAGGGGCTGCTCTCAAGTCCCTTCCACTAGTTGTGTTTCACTTAAAGAGAAATTTGCTAGATTAGGATTTGGAGTGAAGCTTCATGCATCCATGCTGTATCCTCCCTTGCAAGGGTCCAAACCATGTGTTAACCTGTTTGTCTGAAAATGTGTCAGGTCTGTTTCTCAGGGCATTAAAGCATTGATGAATTTCTGTTTCTAGGCCAACATAATGAATTTGTGACTATTTTAGGAAGCAAAACAGGGCCTGCAGCTCTAGTACAGCAAATATCTCATCTAAAACAACTGCTGGAAACAGCATTTGAAATATTAGCACTTAATTGGCTTTTGCTTGTTAGACAATATTTCTTAACAATAAATGGAGACACGGAGGGAGGCTTCAAACATTACAAGAAGGGAGATTTACGCTTCAGAAGGAATTTTTCTGAGACATTCATGATGACTTCCCCACAGAAATTAGAGATGAAACACCCATTGAATCATATGTGGAAAGTCTTAGGCCAGCAGCAAAAGGCTTATTGATGCTTGTCTCTGCTTTAGGACATGACAAAATGACAGAAAAACCTGACTTGGTGTTCAGCTATCACTACTGTGAACAAGAAGGAGTTTTATTGAACAGCAAAGAGAAACTGCTGCTCCAAATGACACAGGAGTTGCTGAGCAATCTGAACCACATTCTATTTCATAATCAAAACTCTGGTCAAATCCAGTAATACAGGTGTCTAGAAAAGGAGGCTACAATACATGTCTTCCTAATATCCTTAGCCCCTTGGATACTTCAGGTACTGAGAAAAAGGTTAGTGTGTGTTTTATAAGAGTGTTCTATATAAATTTTTGGGAAACAACTCTGGCAAAAGCAGAAGAGAGAAACTCTCCAAGACTCTTGAAAGTTCAACACTTTCCTCTCCTTTGAGACCCCCAAGACAACCCATATTTGTCTGTCACAGCTGCAGGGCATTTAATCTGACTTTACCACAGCAGCAAGAACATATTCTCCTCCTAGGTGCAAAAGCCAGGAATATTTTTCTTGGCCCTTCCACATGTCTTGCACTAGTATTTTGCAGGAGGGAGGTGCCCCATAGAAATTTCTGAACAGATAGACTTGGATTCTGAGTTTCAGCGCTGCCAGTGGGCTCTCCATAAAATGTCTTGATGCAAAAGTATCAGGTAAGCCTGGAGAGAAGTGTGACTGATTGCATCAGGTCAGCCCGTGGTCCTGTCTGTAAAAATCTCAATTCCCAGCAGATGGCAACATCCGATGTTTTCCTTCTGGTTCGTGCAGCAGACTCAGCCTGCAGAGCGAGAGGTCAGTGGTCCCAGAACCACAGCCATGAAGAAGATGGCAGTGTGTGATGCCTGCTGTGCTCCATCCACAGGGATCTGCATGGGCAGGGCTCTGTCCTGTGCCCTTCAAACCCTCTGTTTTTCCAATCTGTTCCTTACGTCATCTCTCCTGCAAGGTAGTAGAAAAATGAGGGATGCCAGCAAGGCACTTGCAACCCTGTTTGTCACTTCTGGAGCTCCATTCAGAGCTGCCATGTCTCATCTTCCCTGAGGAGGTGTTGAGTTAATAGTAGGTAAAACACATAAAAATAATAATGGTTATTTTTCATAAGGATTTAGAAGTTCAGCATAGTTATTCTATCAAATTATTCAAGAGATTTATAGTTGTCTAACCACATGGCAGACTGAGAAAGATGTTTTTTCTCTCAGAGAAAAAAAATATTCCTTGCTAATTAACTATAGGGAATGGGAACATGCATTACTGTTTAAGCAGAGAAAAGCCAGGCTGAGGATAGCAGGAAGGCTGGTACTGTAGGGATGTCCCAGGGTACTAGGGTACAGTTTTTGGCTCAGACACACTTGTGACCTGGGGCAATGCACACAGCCTCTCTGAGGCTTCTGTCAGTGCCATTTTACAGCACAGGGCTCAGAGGTGACATGTCACAGCCTGTCTATGCATGAGCTGATTCCCATATGCTGTGTCTAGTGCCTCCCAAGCAGTTCCTGGCCTCAGCTTCTCTTTTCCTTAAGCAGGCCTAAAATTGTGAATGGCTGGAGACCAATCTCCTTAACAGTACTGGGCAAAGTAGGTATGCACTGGCTCTTTTCTTGACACAAAATCCAGGTCAGAGTCTCTGTCCCCCTGCTTAAAATGCTCCTCAGGATTAATTTTTGAGACTAAAAACTCCCTTCATCAACCAGTTTGATCTGTGAAGTGAAAAAATCTAATTGTAACTGCTCAGTAGCAGAAATTTGTGACCAAAGTGTGATGTGGCATGGAGGGAAAGAAGGCCCATCTGGAAGGAGGTGAATTTGACTGGAAGCAGGAATGACAGAAACAGAAGGATTCCATGAAGGCTGTGAAGTTTCCCTTCACAAAGTGATAAGATAATCAAGGTTAATCAACCCTCAGCACTTTCTTGTAGCCATCCTATAGTGGGATCCAAGAGGAGCCTTGGACAGCAGAATCGGGCTGGGGAACAGACTCACAGCTGGGCTGAGATGTCCCATGCATCCACTCCTGGGATCAGTGCTCCTGCACTGATACATAAAAAGCGTACTTGAGATGGAGCTTCGCAGACTCTATGTAGAAATTTTTGTTGCTGTAGGATTTTGCTCAGGGTACTGTTCATTAAGCTTTTCTTTTATAATTAAACAATAATGTCTGTTTAATTTACCTCAAAATATACCTTAAAAATTCCCTGTCATCTACCATGCTAATTCCTTTTCCAAAGAGTTATGCAATCCTGGCTTATCAGGAATAAAAGGCAGCAAGACTGATTGCAAGTTCTGGACAAATATGCAAAACACACATTTTATGACCAAAAAGTCACCTTGATTGACTGGAAAAAATTAGTGTCTCATTTGGCTGTGGCAGAACAACTGATAACTTGTGTAAGTACAGAAGGGTATCTTGTCAAGTCTAGCTCTTGTCTGATTTTCTTTCTCAAACTTGGAAACTTTAAAGCCTCTCTTAGGAAGCTCTAACAGGAGAACATGACTTTCACATGACATGAATTAATTCCCTTTCTCACCTGTGGTGATCACAAGACCTCCAAGCACATGGCCAAGACTGGTGCACACTGGGCAGCAGAGACAACATGTTTGCTCTATTTTATTGCTGTAAAAAACCCAGAGGAGTTCCATCCAGCAATACCATTTTTCTTAGAGGCTAGGATATAGCTTATTTATTTAAAGAACCATGTAAACTAATTTTAATGCCCATGAGAGTTGATGAGTCCCAAACCTGCTTTGCTGTACTATTCAATTACCCTCACAGCCAGATGCCACTGAGACCAGTGCCTGCTTCCTGTCTGCTGAGGAAAGGATCCTGACTGGAGGAAGACTTCTGGTGGAAATGTAATTTTTAGGAAACAAGCCAAAAACATGCTTTTTGAAAAATAACCTGGCTTCATTTGCATCATTTTTTGCTGAAGTTGTTGGAGCAGTGGCTGGGCTCCTCACACTTTGTTTCTAATGGTGGAATCTATATTGGTATCAACAGTCCATATTTGGGTTTATTGAATATTTTCAGATGTCTCTGTTGTACTCTGAATTCTTCTGATGTGCCCAGCAGTTAATTCTCTGTTTTCACAGTTTGTGTGGTGACAGATGAACATTTGCTGGAGACTGCAATTTATGCAGTGCTGGCTCCATAGAAAGTAAGACTGCTGTGCTTTTCCACCTGCCTCCTCCTGGTCCAGAAACAGTCAGCTCAGTCCTGGCACTTTTAGTTTTGTATTTATGTCTGCTCAGGGACTTACAGCAACCCCCATGGTTACTCATATGCTTTTTTAAATGTCCTTCCCTCAGCTGGCAAAGCAGACTCCTTTGTATAGGAGGCACGATTGCTCTCTAGTGGAAATCCACCCATCTCATCTAGCTACCAACTGAGCATCAACATTTTTACTTGGATGAGCAATGATAGGCCTGAGCCCAGATCTCTGCCAGAGGAACATAGTCAGTCCCCAGATCCCATTTGATCTTAGGGTACATTCTGTAAACAGAATAGTTCTTCCTGACTCAGCTCTGATAAGAAAAAATGAGAGGCAAGAGGATGGTAAGAACACTTTGGTAAAAGCTGGGAATGAAATGACATTGTTCCCAGCATCTTCTGTCTTCAAAGCTTGTATGTCCTCTCTGCAGCAGCTAGCAGAACCAGATTTAACCCCTTTCCCATTATGGGAGGCCTGCAGTAGCTTATAATTTCCATCCTAATGCACTTCTGCCCTTTGGATTACAGCTGTTCCAGACTAATCTTCACTATCTATGCTCCATTTCAAGAAGATCTGTCCTTTTGTGTCCAGGAGGCCTTTATCTCAACACCTAACCAAGGTGCCTAAAGAGTGAACAGCAAACAGCCCTGTGGTAGCTGCTGAAGTTTGCTTGTTGCATGCCAGTTTCAACAGGCATTGCCATTTTTTGCTCCTCAGTTTATCCCTTGCTTTGCTAAGATTATGGCACTACTCACGGGCTTCATACTAAGGACTGGTTCTTTCCTTCTTCACTTACATCTTCCTACAAGACCTTTCTTCTTCTGCATCCGTGGTCATCTTCTATTGGATGACAGTGAGGACCTTTCATGTCTGTTTACTCTTATTTATGATACCTTATTTATTATACCTTATTTATTATACCTTTCCTTCTGGCTGCACAGTACCCACATGCTACCCCTTCTACCCTTCCTGACTTTTAAACCCTCATGGAGTTCTGGGCTTGAGCTTGATATAGCCCCATCACAACCAGGCAAAGCCTTACCTTCTCTGTAATTCCAGGTCTAAGTGGCCAAACCTGCTCTCGCTAGAAAAGGAGACAGGAAAATTCAGGGTGGCAAAGAGCCTTGTAACCCCTAAAGTACAACCACAGTGGTACAGAGGGACTGGGCTTCCTGGAAGAAGGAAAACTACTCTGGTGCTTCTTTTTAACTATACAAACTTTGTAAGAATATAATTCCACTGGGTTGAGCTGTAAATTGTAAATTGTGAGAGAAATAAAAGTCTTATCCATGCCCATGACTACATCTCTCCAAAGACCAATTATGCTGTGCCACAAGCCTCCTGTCTCCTGATTTTGCTTCATGGGTATGCACCAGATGACAAGACAGAGTCATACCTTTGATTCCCTCTGATTATGTTTGATTACCTTCTCTGAAGATGAGGAAGTTACATGTACTCTGGAGGACAGGTCAGAGCTGCAACTTGGCTTCAGAAAGAAGAGGTCACTCCTTATGTTTTAATTATTGGTTCCAGCATTTAATGGGCTTTCTGCCATGTGATAAGGATGCAGAAGTGAGGAAAAACTTAATTCTTACCAAAAACTGCTGCAGCAAAATATAGGGAAGGAGAAAATGAAAAAATAAAAACTATCAAAAGAGTTCAGTTTTGGGATGGGACAGATGGCAGTAAAATTGCAACAAAGAATAGCAAAACTTTAGCATAAGCTAAAAAACAAACAAACAAACAAAAATCAGTCAGAATTGAGGCTCCCTTACTCATCAATTGATAGGAAAGGAAGATAGCCCTCTCTAGGATTGTTTCTTGCAGGGGGTAAGGTTCCAGCAAAGGAGAATCCAACACCAACAAAAAAGAAAATAAGGAATATATGGAAATATGGAAAAATACTCTGTCAAGGAGTCTGCTGTCTAAAAGTACAGGATCAATATGGGATTTTTATCTGTGTTTTGTGGACAAGAAATTGAAGCATCAAGGAACTATGTGGTTGGACCAAGATGACACAGGGAAAACATCTATACTCATAAAATAAATCATTTAAATATTTAAATGTTCAAATTGCCATTTTGAGATAAAGAAAAGGTTCGAGAATTGTGGAGCTATGCCAATGAAAAACATAAGAATAACTGCAAAAATCCACCCTACAACATGTGTCCTCACACTATTTTCAGCTAATGGAGATGTTAAGATCCCATTCTTTCTTAATGTTAAGATAGTGCAGGCTTATAGTGACACTTCCTTTCTCTGGAGAGGCTTTGAAATTACTAAGCCGTCTGTCTGCTGCCATCTGTTGTTGCTTTGGAAATGAATTTGTCAGGTCAGTTGGAAACAGATTTCAAATAAACCACTGCTCTGAAAGATAATGTACAATTTCTGTTGGTGGTGTCGGCCTTCCATCACAATATATACAACCATGTACTTAGAGCTGAGTTACAGTGCCAGCTCTGCTCGTGCGGGTGCCCTCAGGACAGGGATTCAGCCTGTGTGAGATAGTTTTGGGTGCAATGTAAATAAGGAACAGTATATTTAGATAACCTAGGGCTCACAGAGGACTTGAAAATCTGCTTGGGAAAATGTGCAGGCTGGAATGGGTTCCCTCAAGGCTTCACACTCTGTCTCAGACCTCTGACAGCAGCAGTCATGCTACCTCAGGTATTACATGAATATAAGCCTGAAGCCAAGCTCTGCACACCCTTGCTGTGTAAAACTGCCTGTACTATTCAAATTTCCTTGCTGCTGAGGGGCAGGACCAATGTGTTATCACAACAACATAAGAAACATGGAATCATGTGTGAGATAAGCCTTGAGATACATGCCCTTTATTGTATTTGTAGGACCATATCGAATGTTTCTTCTGTATATACAGACTTTCCAAGGGTGATCTGTCCCATAGCTATTGCAGCTTTTATCATATGGTGATTAGAATCACAAAAATGGGTGGCAGAAAAGGAAACTTTGCTTTATTTCCTCTGGGCACAGAACAGACTACACACAGAAAGTCTGAATTTGAAGGTTGCTTTAGGAAAATTCATAAACATACAGGAGCTGGTAAACAGCCACTTCTTGGAAAATGGGTAATTGCTGGTCCTTTCTTGTCTGTTGTATTGGTTCACTGTTCTGCAGCAAAAATCCAAGGCACTTGGCCTCTGCTTCTCTGACAGTTCAGGGAGAGAAAGAGAAGCTGAGCCACTCTCTGTGCCCCTGTCTGTGCCATCTCTTCCTCCCCACTTGCAGCAAGGAGGCAGGAATCTTCATAAGGAAGCCTTCATAGGGAATCTTCATATAGCCTTTGCCTGGATGTGGGATCTGAGCATAAAAGGTGGTGGGGCTGATTAGGGTGGGAACATATTACTGTTTTGCACAGAAATCAAGTCCTGTACACTGTCCCACCATGCCACAAATGCAGAGGAGCTCTAATAGGCGATAATTTTAAAATTATTAACTGAGTATTTGCTGCACAGGGTAACAGAATTGAGCAGATGATTTCTAAAGAGTCATGTGAGAGAAGTATTTTCTGGAAGGACACACTACCTGAGCTGCAGCCTGCTTCCCCAATACTGGCAGGCAAGATTCCCAGGGGAGAGTCACTTTTCTACGGGAAAGTCTGGGAAGAAGACACTGTCTTTAATGAAGAACTAGAACAACTTAAAACAGTAATTCTATTCCTTTATTTACCCTTATAGATCAAAATTCTTCACCTCTCCGCCCCAAGTGTGCACCAAATACATGAGCTCCTTATGGGAAGAGCAGGAATAGGACTGAGCAGTAAGTAATGGACAAAGGCAGTGCTTATCCAGGGTCACACTCACAGTGGAAATCCAGAGCAGCAAAAAGGGCCCAGATATCTTTCACAACAGATTTTAATTCTCCTAGAGCTCTTTGCTTGCTGTTTGTGCACTCTGCTTGGTGGTTTGTACCCTCTGCTCTGCAGGGCAGCCCCTAAAGCTTCCACACCTGCATACTGTGATATTTTCAAGAATTACATGCATATTTGACTCAGTGCTGAAAAGCCAGAGATCATTACACTCCCTCATTGTGTGACCTTGAAGCTTTTTGTAAAGAAAACTTACTTTATTTCTGAAAGAGAAGGTAGGCTAATTTTAAAAAGTTCTGCTAGGTAGAAGTTATACTGCTGTTACCCAGAGGACAGTGAGTATTTATAAAGCAGAAATGGGAACACTATCCAGTTGAAGCCATTTCATGATACAAAGAGCTCGTTTATGTATACTGATGAAGCTTTGTGACAGTGAGTGCATCAGTTTCACACTCACTGCCAACACAGTGCTCAAAGACTTGAGCGCCTCTTTGCCTCAAACTTTATTACTCATCTCATCCTTCAAAGCAAAATAGTCTCCTCCCTCTGCTGAGCACCTCATCTCTGTCACCGAGTTGCCCTGTATCCCCTGTGACTTGCCACGGCTCCTTCTTTGAAGACACGACTCAGTTGCTTCCCTTTCTTGCTGGCTTAATTTGCTATCAACATAGCATGCCATAATATTCCTCGCTGCTTTGCTGCTTCCAAAGCACTGCCCTACCTTGCTAAGTATCACTGAATGCCTTTCTTTTTCCTGGGTCTTTTGTTTGTATTCTTCCCTTGAGATACGTCTTTAAAGCATCTTCTTTACAAGCCATTCCGAGTGTGGAAAATCCATCTTCCAGAGAAAGGCCTAAGGAGCTCTTGTGGTTTAGCTTACACAAGAGAAGACAGAGTGACTCAGTTCTAGACACAGGCAACATACTTAGGGACCAGACTCCTACATTTGAGGTCTTGTTAATCCAACCTGTCCCCTACAAATCCTCTCTCACCCCCAAACTCCAAACCACAAGTTCCCCCAGCCCCCCACAGTAATTTTGAATATGGATTCAGAGAAAATCCATAAGTGCTGTGGCAAGACATTGAAATGATGACTCTCTCATATAGAAGAGACTATTTAAATGATTTTAAGAAAAAGCTGAGTTTGGAATTTCAGAGTTGCACCCAGCCAGGCAGAAGATGAGGGCTTCCTATGTGATTTCCAAAACGCAGTTTTGAGCTGCACAAGTCCAAGAGACAAAAACATCAGTCTATTACAGTGGCTTGGTTAATGTAATATCTACACTTTAGCCTTCAATGACATTTGTTACCCTTGCTATCGATCCCAAACATCACAAAGTCCATTGTCTTTGCACTTAGACCTCTCTACTTTGCACCGTCTCCCTTGGTTCAGGGCAGGTGCTGTTATCAGAACAGGCTGGGGATGAGCAGATGGAGAGCAGACCTGTGAGGAGGATTTGGGGTGCTGGTGGGTGAGAGGCTGGACATGACCCAGCCATGGACACTGCCAGTCCAGAAAGCCAAAGGTGTCCTGGGCTGAATCCAAAGCACCGTGGGCAGCAGGGGAGGGAGGGGATTCTGCCCCTCTGCTCTGCTCTGGTGAGAGCCCACCTGGAACCCTGCATCAGCTCTGGGGTCCCAGCACAGGAGGGATATCAGGAGGTCACCAGGTTGATTAGGGGGATGGAGCACCTCTTCTCTGAGGAAAGGCTGAGAGAAGTGGGTTTGTTCAACCTGGAAAAGAGAAGGTTTTGGGGTGACCTAACTGCATCCTTCCATCATGTGAAGGGAGCCTACGAGAAAGATGGAGGGGGACAGAGGACAGTGTCTTCAAATTGAGAGATAGTAGGTTTAGATTAGATATTCAGAAAAAATTATTTCCTGTGAGACTAGTGAAGCATAGGAACAGGTTGGCCAGAGAAGCTGTGGATGCCTAGAAATTTGTAAAACCAGGTTGGATCTGAACAATGTGTTGTATTGAAAGGTGTCGCTGTCCATGCCAGGGGGTTTGGAAGTAGGCAATCTTTAAGGTCCCTTCCAACCTAGACTCTTCTGTGATTCAGACAGTAATGCAAAAAAGCTTTTTTGTTGACTAGGTGGTAACTAAAGAGTCCCTCACCCAAATGTGACTGATTGAAGCTGGCTGGGAGCATCAGTAAGGACAGCACAAATATTCCAGCTCTCAAACAGTTATGCATCTGCAGTGACACACTTCAGGAGGAATTTCAGCTGAGACACGCTTTATTGTAGTTTTTTTATTCCTCAATTTGCAATGTCAATTGAAAGCCAGAGATGACAGAAATGTTGATCTGAACAGCTCAGAGGTATAATTGGATATGAAATGAGAAATTGTTTTGATGTAAAAAATATCTCAGCTGCATGCCCTCATATACTTACAGTGCTTTCACCTTCTCCCCAGATCACTTCATCATTGCCTGTTATGGAAGAGCTGAATCAGAGCTCCATCTTCTTTATTGTGTTTGGGCACTGATTGCTTTGATCATGCTGAAGTGCAGTATTGCACTAATGATCGCTAAACCCACCTTTGATGTTGGTTGTGAATGTGCTGCTTTGCCAGTGGAGAGAATGCAAATGCTTTTGTTTTCTGATTATTGTCTGTCATGTTTACAGACAACAACAGCGAGACAAGGGAAGAAAGTGTGAATTCTTAATGGAATGAAAAATCTGACCGCTGCCTGGCTCCCTGCATCAAGTCTCAGGCAGTTGCTCCAGAGACAGAGCCGAAAGCTTGGCTCCATGCTGAATTGTTTGGGAAAAGCTGAACCAAGCTACATGCAACATTGCCCCTGGGGAGACAGGCCAGTACACTGGTGTTGGGAGACCACTGCAAAGGCAAAACACAGCAATTCCACTGGGGAGGAGTGCACTCAGCTGGCTGCACCTTCCCCTGAAGCACTGATGAGTGTGAAAAAAGTCAGGAGCTATGAGTTTCCCCTACTGCTTCCTATCACATTTATGCATCCAAGGCCCAGCCCTTTCTAATTTTTTTCTTTTGCTGTAATCTGTCTTGGCATTTACACTATGTTTACCCCCATTGTATCCAACTGCTCTACAGTACAAGAAAGTCCATTCTGTGACAAGATCTGTCAACAGTGAAAAATGCTATTGTTACACTTTGCTTCCATATACTTGATCCTGACAGATGAATCTCCAGCAGGGATAGCAGCACTGTCATCATGTCCTGCAGAATCAGTAAAGTCTATGCACTGTCAATGGCTGACCACTGTGGCTTTCATTTGATTACTAGCCCAACAGTTTACTGATTGCATTTACAACAGCTGCTGTCTGGCCTGAATCTCTGTTTCTCCCATTCCCTGTGGTCCTGGAGTCTTTAGTTTAGCCCCAAATGGCTACAAGGAGAAATGGTGATTTGGATGGCATTTGGAGACTGACAATTCATGTTCAGGGCATCATGGTCAAGCCATTCCAACAGCTAAAAAAGCTCAGCATCTCTCTTGACAACACACATTTATGTAAAAAGAGCCCAACCTCCTATTTGCACCAGGAGCTCCATCATCTTGTTGCAGTAGATGAGACTTCTTACATTGACAGGATCACTTAAACAGTTGCATCCAATTCTGACAGGTCTCTCAAGTTAACTGAGATGCAGACTATTTCTGCCACTACCCAGCTGTTGTTGCACTGGGGGAAGCATGTGTGCTACAGAATCCAACACAGTCAAACTCAGCAGTCAGCCTCCTTAGAGAAAGCAGAGCCCTGTCATATGAAAGTGCAGTGAAGCAACAGTAATGAGTAAGGGATCTGGTCTGCCTGACAGCTCCCTACACACTGCAGTAAATTCTTTCTACACTTCTAAATGTGCTTCACCCCGTTTGGTTATTTCATTTTCCTGAGTCCTGTCATATGGTTATTTCATTTTCCTGAGTCCTGTCATATAGATTTGCCATCTCAAATAACTTATTTCAAAGCCAACTTGATGATGGGCAGTACTGGTATTCCCATATGCCTATAAATATTTAATGTTAGAAAATAGTAACTTTTTGCTAAAGATAACTTTTGAGAGACATTGGCAATGTCTGGGTTCTTTTCTGTCTATTTTCAGGACAGTAGTATTGCTTCATTAATATATTTATAGCATGAAATACCAAGAGTGGTTTCTGTGCTGTCCCCTACTTGGTATGACCATCAGCATGTACTACAAAACAATATATATATATGTGTATATATATATGTGTGTATGTTATATGTGTGGTGTGCTCATAACACAGTGGTCTGAACTTTTCAGGCACAACTTTTTCTTAACATAATTGTAATATTTCTCTTCTGGAATATCTGCAAAAGGTAGATATCCCAGAAGAGAAATACTGATTTCACTGACACTAAGTCATCCAGAATCATAGTCTGGCTGAAATTGGAAGGGACCTCTAAAGAGCATATGGTCCAACACCTCTACTCTAGCATGAGCATCAAGAGCCACTTGCCCAGGACAATGTCTAGACAGCTTTTGAATACCTGCAAGGAAGGAAACTCCACCATCTATCTGAGCAACCCATGCAGTGCTTGGCCACCCTCAGAATGGAAAAGGGTTTCCTGATGTTCAGAAGGAACTTCCCACATTTCAGTGCTGTCTCTTGCCCTGTCACTGGGCACGGCAGCAAAGTGGCTGAATACAGCAGCTGTGTGCATGCTGCTGTTGGTGCCAGCAATGCAGTGACAGGGCCTGACACAAAGAGGAAAAGTACCCTGAAGTTGCAAAGCAGCCATTCTGTGCATTAAAAGAGTGACAGCAAAAAGGTTTATCTGTGAAGGCAGGTTGTCACAAGGGCCAGGTATGGGAGGCATGGCTTTGAGGCAGGAAAGAATAACTCCAAATAACTGGAACAACTCTCCACCTTTGTGGTGCAGAGAATGAATTTTCACAGAATGGCTAGTCTTAAAGATCATCTTGTTTCAACCTCCCCCACCATGGGCAGGGACACTCTCTACTAGACCAGGTAGCTCAAAGCCCATCCCATCCGGCCTCTGACGGAATTCTGACAGGTATGGGACATCCACAACTTCTCTGTGACTACTATAATATCACTCATGTCAACAAAATTGAAAGTTCATGGATGCTCTAGAAAAGTTACCTGCTGCATGGAAAAACTGGCATGAGAAAACCATATTACCCTCAAAGCTGAATAGTGTGCTTACAAGTTTGAGGCACGTAGACTCAGCTAAAGTTATTCCTCAAGCAGGAGTTGTGGACTTCTGGAATTTATTCCAACTTCTATCACAAGAGAAAGCACTGCCATTGAAGTTACAGCTACAGGCATGATTTTTCCTCAGGAGACAAGTCGGATGTTTTCAACCATCCTCAAAAACTGATGCATTGTAATGAAGTTGAAGCACAGGGAATATTTCTTTGTCTGCATGTGTAGGGGGGATTAACTGCAAAAGAAATACTTGTATAAGGAGTATTATCTCCACTGTGAGGAGAAGATTATTTCCTATCTGGCAATGGAAGAGAAAAACTAAGATTTGCCAAAGGCTTCCCTGCCCAGACCGCCTCCCTGCTTCCAAAAAAATATTAACAACATAGAAAAAAATAAACAGAGAGATCTTGATTTCCAGAGGATGTATTCCCCAAGGAAATAATTACAATATTCATGTTGCTTTTCCAGTCTTGTGCAAAAAGAACCTATAGTCTCTCTTAAGAAGTGCAAAAGGGTACAAGTGAAAAGAAGATGGGAACAAATTCAGGAAGCACTGTTTCCAGAAGAATGGCATTTAGCTGCAGAGATTTCCAGCAGGAAATTTCAGAACAATTAGAAATGTAGAAGCATTAACATAAGAGACTCCTGGGGCATAAAGGTAGGGAAAGATTGATCTAAACACTCAAAATGCATCCATGGGAAATTTGATCATAGCAGGGTCTCTGAGCTGGCAGCAGCACAGACATATAGGTCCCTTGGGCAGTGCAAGCTGAATTGAGATAAATTGGAACCAGAAATGTGGTGCAGTTTCAATAGAGAACAGATATCACAGTCATTTGGAAGGCCCAGAAAAGTGTGTGCTATTGTTTAAGTAAAGGTACTGAACTGCAGGCAGGAATGAAATCAGGTAAATACCAAGGCTTGGTATGACAAACAAAATCAAGTGACCTTTTTTTATTGCTCAGCATAGAGGAAATATATTTGCAGCTATTTTTCTTCTATAAAACTAGAGATGCAAAGCTGTAAATATTATTTTTCAGTTCAAGTGTTCCCTGATAGCACTAGAGTTCTACTAACATTAACTTTTCCCCATGTTACATTGAACTGGATTTAAACTGCTTGTTTACTTTCAGGTGAAAATAACAGTGTAATGGTGGTTATGTTTTTCAATTAAACTCTGGGAAATTAGCTTCCTTAATGCCACTTTCTGGAAGAGCCAATCTTATACTGACATACCTAATGAACCTTGATGCATGAAAAGTCATTTTAGAGGACATTAATTTCCTATTTTAACATATCACTAAGTCAAGTTTTCAACACTTAAAAAAAATTGTTTATATCTTTTGCCTTCTCTTTCTCCCCAGTTATCGATGTTTGTTTTACGTTGGGCCCCTTCTGGGGGATCCCCAAATGGGGGTAAAACTTCCTGTAACAGTTCTGTGCCAGGAAGAAGGAGATGCACAGGACTTTTTTGGTCTTCAACTTATTCTCTATCATTATCTTATCTAAAGTTTTGCACACTGTCCACTACAGGCTCAGCGTGCTGGAAAAGCACTGCAAAATGGCCCTAAAATGTACAGTTTCAAGGTCATTTAAAGTGGTTTTATCCAATTAACTCTTAAAATGTACTTTATTTCTACTTATTTACCAATAACTCATCCCTTGACTGTCCACATAACCTCTGCACTGTGCTTTTCCAATCATCCTGTGCCACCATCACTGGAGAAAATGGAATAGATGAAGAAGAAGAAGACAGGGACTACACCCAAATTCCTCCATCTTACTTCCTATCTATACCATACTAAAAATCCCAAAATCTAAATTTCTCACCCAAGTGACATACCATACTACTCTCTATTTTCTATGCTTTTGTAGATTCTAGTCTACCTTGAAGTCTTGGAAGTTCTCCATGGTCCAAGGTTAACGGCAGTGTTTCTCTGGAGTTCAGAAGCCCTCAGAGAAGACAGAGAAATATTCTCTGTGTCCTGGGTTCCCACACCTAATTCTAATGAAGTAAGCTTCATTAGAATTGCTTAGTTCTGATTAAGTGGAATTTTCAGCTAGAGCAGACAGGTCTGTTGAAGACCTTTCACATATAATGTAAGGTAAAAGATTAAAGGGCAAGCAGGTCTCCCCAGTCAGTGTTACCATCAGGAATTCAGAATGTGTGGAAGCAGATGTCCAAGGAAGTCTTCAGAAGTCCAAGGGCTCTGCAGTTTTATGAACTTGCAGGCCTGCCCAGTTCAACTTGGGACAAATGGCTGGAATAGACAGATACTCAGAAAAAGACTTCTATTAACTGATAGCAGCAGTTCTGTGGTGACCTACCAAAAGTTCTTATCCTGTGGTGTTTTAGAGATGGTTTTGTAATGCACCTGCTACCAAAACTAGAAAAAAAAGAAAGACAGATGGCTCTGGGCTTCTTGGGTATCTTTCTCATTTCCAGAGCATTGTCACTAAGGGCTGTGTGACATACAGCCATCACCATCTACAAAGACAAGAAATCACACCAACTAACAAGAAGAATGTTGACATTTCCATGGAAGCAATCCACAGACTTCCTCAGGCATATTTTGCATCACAGTAGGCCACGATAAATTGACTTAATAAATTAAGAAGAAATGGACCAAAACATCCTCAGGCAGAGTGGAAACTCCAGAAGTGCACAGGACAGGACTGAAGTCACTGTGTGTTGGCTGGACATACATCCTTAACCTTGAGTGTGAAGCTGATGTTTTTGTCCTAAAAAACCTGAATTATGATGTGTCTGAATCTTCTGATGTATTTGATATATACATGTGCTTGCAGAGGTGTGACTGGTGGTATTTGATAGACTGCATTAGGTGTAGGCCTGCCCCTCATCTAACCAGTGCCCTAAGTCACATCAGCAGAGGTGGAGGAAAGGAGTGATGTGCACGTCTGCAGGACACACCTGGAGCATCAGCCTGTTGAGAACACCAGTATAATTCTGTGATCCTTATCAGTCTTTGCCAGCTAGGCTGAGTGACACCACAGATTTGACAGTTCGTTAGTGCACTGGGATTGCCATCCAATTTTCACTGTAACAAAATGATTTTCACAAAAAACACCCCACATTCCACATTGTGCTACTAAGCCCCTTGAGAACTGTCTGATTTTTTTTTTTTTTTTTTTTTTTTTTTTTTTTTTGAGGAGTGAAAAAATACTTGTATCAGGAAACTTGCACAACTACATGGACTGCAGAAGTGTCTTCACACTACGCATATTGGACAAGACTTAGGTTTTTATTGCTTTCAGTGCTCCAGGCACTGTTATTTTGCACAACAAGGGCATTTCATGTGCTGAATCACTTGGTCAACACAGGAAAGGAGATTAGCAAGCATGTATGACAGAACTCCAGCACCTCGTTTTTCAGACTAACACATGGCATGCTTGCCTTTTGAGGGATCAATTCCCATCTTAGCAGTGCAGAAATGTCTCATCCTTCACCTGCCACTGTTCTTTCATCCAAGACCAGAAGCCTTTCCACTGCCACATTTTTTCTATCCTGGGATAGTATACACCTTTTTTACTGGTGGTATGTTGTTTGGGTTGAACAGCACTTTCTCCTCTGCATATTTCCCATGCTTTCTTTGAGATTTCATTTTGTTGGGTAGGGCAAGCCAAGCATTCCTTGATAGATACTTCCAAAAAAAAATGCAGCAGGAAAAGTCAGCTTTTCCAAATGTTGAGTTTTATGTACTTTTATGGATGGCACTTCACTTGTCACTTGAATGTTAGTGTATGTGTTCCTTTGAGATGCCTAGAAGTTACTTTATTGGTGGACAATACACTGAGCAGAATTATTGAGGGTAGTGATATGCATGGCATAAAAGCATGAGTTGATAAACTTTTCTATTTCCATGACATGGAAATAGAGTCATGTCTCCTAGGAGGCCTTGACCTCCAGATTTTACATCCTCAGGGCTGATATTGGGCAAGTTTTTCTGTGCTGCAGCATAACCAGAGCCGTGAAGGCCACTCAGGCTGCTCCTGGACCCCTAACCATCACATGTAGGTGCATCTGACCTCAGTGGGATTGAATCTGCCACATCTTCCCAAACCCCTGGAAGAAAGAGAGTGCACGACAAGGCTCCCCAAAGACGGGGGAAACTTTCAGTAAGGACACAGAGTGCTGTGAGATTAGGAGCTGGTGGTGATTGCTACTCATTTCAGCCCATGGAGTAGCTTAGTGCTAGTAAAAACAAATTCCAGTGTCTGAAAAGCAATGTCAGCAGGAAAAGTCTGTTGAACTTGTGCAAAAAGTCTTTGTGCTTCAAAGGAGGAATGATATCATTGCACAGAGTGGGCTGCATGAGGAGATGAACATTCAGGGGAAGGTTTATTCACTGAGCCAGGCACCATGCAAAGCAGCTTCAGCTCCCTGCTCCTTCAAGTGTGCCAACAAGCCCAATTGTGTGCAATTCCAGCAGTTGTGGACAAATTAAAAAGCCTTTGATAAGGAGGACAACAAAATCTTCCCCTGTCCCTGCCTTTTGGAGTCATGAGGAGTCAGTCTACTGGCTGTAATATACACAAGGTCTCAACCTAAATCTTCTGTAAAAATTCAAAGCAGTAGAGCCCTGAATTCTTTTGAAGAACAAAATACTTATGTTTTCCACTGAATAGTTATGAAAAAACACTAGATTTTTGATTCATGCTTAGTTTTACTGGTGCTACTAGGCTAACACACTTCCCTGCCTCATTAATATGGTATTGTCCATATCTGTTTTTGGAAATGGTCAAGACTGAGGATTCAATTTATAAAAAATAAAAAAAAAGAAGTTTAGTCTATGCCTGAAAATATATGAAAGTATCTACTTGCACTTAAAAGTAAATAGTATCTGTTTCCCCACTGCTGAAAAGTCCCAAGCTTTTAGGAAGTCTGGAAATTCAGCCTTCAAGATTTAAAACACAGCAGATCCACTTAACCTTATAATTTTTATTTTGACCTCCAGTTTTGCTTTAATTTTATGAGTTTTTCTTATTTTTTAAAACAGCTTGAAGAGAGAGTGCAGTGTGAAGAGCTTTTAATAGTGCTAACTTTTTGGCATGTTGCTGTTCATATGAACATCTGACTGATCTATGATCTGTTTGACCATTCAGCCTTGTTTTGCTGTAGCAGAGATGCATATGTGTAGTCGTGTGGTTCCTGCTGGTAAGTCATTAATAAATACACCAGTTACCCCTCTTTTTGATGGCCTCCTTGACTGTTAGAAATATTTTGTTCCATCTCCAAGAATAAAACTAGGTAATCTGGTGTAATGTGATAAAGCCACACTGATGGTTTCAAACACAAATCAGGGCTCACGGAAAGTAAAAAAGGCTAAAATAATTGTGTGGTCCCCAATGCACAGCAAATGTTCCAGAGAATGATTTTTGCCACTTAGTGCTAAGATCACCACCTGCATCTATGCATGAATAGAAGCAAATGTCCAAGCACAGAGAAAGCGACTAGGGTGTGGATATGAGGGGGAAGTCAGATTGCACACATCTGTTGGGAGATTGTTCCTATTTCAGCCACGAAACTGGGTTATTCAGCATCTCATCTTCAGCACCTCTGACAGGTGAACGCACATTTGGTATCACAGCTTTAATTCAGACCACACTAAATGGTGCAGTACTAACTGGAGAATGCTGACCAGTTGTTGTTTCATGCTTCATGCCAGACTGAAGGGTTGTAGAGTGGCTGGTCAAGAAGAAATTAGAGCAGCAAACACTTCCAAGTGTTGGGAGTCTGTAGCAATTTACATCTTGTTAAGGTGCTGAGGTAAGTTCAAGGCAAAACACAATGTGTTCCTTAAGACATCCAGGGTGCCCATAAGCCCTGAGTGTCTTTTCAAGGGCCTGTAAGATTTCAAGCCTGTCATTTCCTCATGCACATAGTGTACTTTATTATGTGGTAGTCAGGGAAATGTAGTAAGACTGTTTAAACTGGCTTAAGTTCTCCAAATGTTGTAATAATTGCTCCTAAGTGTTTGTTCTGTTCAACACAAATTTCTGTATTTTCAAAATCTCCTGTTGCTCCTGAAACAGTGATCTCCATAGCAAAGCCTTTGTTATATGCAAACCTAGCTGCTTCAAACCTGCCAACATCTGAAGTCCTCAAAGACATCCCACCGCAGTTGCAGAAGTTTTTGTTCCTCCTGGTGCAACATCACATTTACCTCCACAAGGGTCAAGAGATGAAACTGAAGAGGCAGACTCGAGCAGCACAGCAATGGGATTTCTTCACCTGGAAAAGGCCAAAAACCGCAGGTCAGAGAGGAGAGATTCGGAGAGACGGGATTGCAGCCGCGTGGGAGCACGGCTGCTGCAAAAGTAAACCAAGAGTGCCCTCGAGTGGAAAAGCACAGCCCAGCTGGGAGCGGCTTGTGCCTCGCTGCTGCCGGCTCCGGACCCCGGGAAGGGAAGGGAAGGGAAGGGAAGGGAAGGGAAGGGAAGGGAAGGGAAGGGAAGGGAAGGGAAGGGAAGGGAAGGGAAGGGAAGGGAAGGGAAGGGAAGGGAAGGGAAGGGAAGGGAAGGGAAGGGAAGGGAAGGGAAGGGAAGGGAAGGGAAGGGAAGGGAAGGGAAGGGAAGGGAAGGGAAGGGAAGGGAAGGGAAGGGAAGGGAAGGGAAGGGAAGGGAAGGGAAGGGAAGGGAAGGGAAGGGAAGGGCTCTCCTTGGCTTCACAAGCTAATCTGATGTTGGTCAAAACTTGGCACCACAGCAACCTCTTTCCAAAGGTCAAGGTTTTTGCAATACTATGTGTATGTAGAAACAAAGGGTTACAGACTTTGCTTCCTGCCTATTGTATATTTTGCTCAGCCCAGGAAGAAGCCTTTGGGCTTCCCAAGGTCTGGTATATTAGAATTTATGCATAAGGTGGATTGTCTGTCACCTTGAGAACAGCACAGACCACTCTGACTAGACATTTTAAAACATTAAAATGTTTCTTTGTTTTGATGTTGGCTTGCGGTGACAGTATGGCAAAACAGAGTTAAAGAGAGCTAAGTTGTACAAACCAAGAACAGTGCAATAAATTAATCAGCAAAATGCTATTGCCAAAAAAAAAAAAAAAAGAAAAATCAGCAGAGCTGTTGTAATGGACTGTGCAGCATTGTCTTGTGTCACCCTTTCACACAAGCCTTTGTTGCTACCTGCATGTCTTAGTGAGCTAGGGCATAGACTAGGACATCCTAAGCAAGTAATAAATTACAAGAAGGAAGAAATTGTTATAGTTTATCCAAGTTTCTCTGCTTTTTTTTTTTTTTTTTTACTTTTTTGACTGAATCTTAATCACCTGTACAACTCATGCATTTGTACATCTTTTCAGTGGGGATTTAGTTGGTTGTCTTCAAGCAAACAGAGAGGGACATATGACAACTCAGTCTAAGAGTAAGGTGGAACATGTAGAAAAAATTAATGAGCTGGTCTTGACCCATAATGCATTCAAAGCACAGCTGGAAGGCAAAGATTATTCACATGCTGTCTTCTACCAAATAGAGTGAAGGATCAGGCAGAGATGGGCCAAGGTGAGTATTTAAGACTTGGAGTCTTGTTTCAACATTACCAGCATTAATGAACCTCTCTCCAGGGCAGCTGTTCATCTGTCTAAAAAAGAACCAGGAGTCAGGCACAGGATTTTCTTAACTCTTTCCTCCATCCACTGAGAGTGAAGGCAAAAGTGTAGATTCCAGGAAGTTCTCGTTGCCTTCCCTGAGATAGAACTGCCTTCTCATTTCTTTTTAGCTGGAGATGAAAAAAAGATGATCAAACAACCACTGAGTGTTGTCTGCACATGTGCCAGGTGCAGCCTTGCTGCAGAAGTTGTGTGTTACAGTACTCTGACGCTCAGATCAGTCTGCAGAAGAAAGTGTGCAGTACTGAGAACAAAGATGAGGGAAGAGAGGAAAGGCAGTCTGAACAAAACTTTGTGTAAGTGGCCACACTGCTGAGCAAAAGCCCACTGAGGAAAGGAGAAAAGAGCAAAACTCCATCTCATTGGGAAGGAAGGATCCCAAAACATTTATGAAGCAGTGTAAACTTGAGACTTTATATCTTTCACTCTTCAGATACTTTCAGCAAAACTTCAGGGTGTAGGGGTTGTATTATCCTTGGCTGTCTTGAGTACTGAGTTCTCAAAGGGTCGATGCCATTCATTTTGTTTCATTTCATAACAGAAGAATAGGATATCAATTTTTCAACCTGCATAATTGCTTAACTATATTTCTGTGGAAATTAAGCCAAACAGTTTCACCTACACATGCTTTCAGACAGATGTTTTCTCAATTAATGTACAACGTGTGCTTCGTTAGAGAATATTTTAAGAGGAAACATATGCTCTTTCAAAATTGTTTTCTGTTTTTATGGGAGCTATGACTGCTCACTTGACCACTGTATTCACAGAGGAAAAAAAAAGGGCAATTAGTCTATGTCAGTATTAATCACAAAATGGGCCTATTTTTTCTCTGTTATCATGCTGCAACACAAAGCCAACTTCAGAATAGCCAAATTCTGTTACTATGGATTACCAGTTTTTCCATAGAATCTGCTCTGTCACATTAATGTTCACTAGATGAGGCATAGTATCTCACAAGCAATTAAAAGTATAATTCACAAAGGAAAAACTATCATCTGAGGATTAAATACCAGGTCACACAGGCAATTGCAGCACCCGTCCATGCTTTTAAAATTCCATCTTCATGAAGAGGTTTTAGAACACAGCCATCAACATTCCATTTTTCTTTTCATTAAAGAATGGGATTTTCAGAAGAGCTCAGTATGCGCCTAATTCTCCTTCCACTGATCCCAAGGGTAAAACACTCAGTGATTTCAGTGGCAGAAGGGTAAAGCAATTTCCTGTGCTTTTGAAATCCCACTTGCTGATACTGTCTCAAGGGAAAAATTGCAGACTCAAGGGATAAAAGTCTTTATTCATTAGCAGTGAAACTGCACAGGCTCTAGCAATGCAAGGGTCCTCAGGCTGCTTCCCCAGGGATACAGCCCAACCAGACCTGGAGCATCCATGTGTCAGAGCAGAGCTTCTCCTCTGTCCTGTCCCAGCTGTCTGTGGCTGAATATAGCCCTTTCTGCTGAGAGTTTCCCACAGAGCAAAGATCAGATTTTTCCATGTACAGATACAGGAACACAAATACCCCATTAATCTGTAGTGAGATTTAAAACACATCTGTAGCATGTTTGCAATTCTAAGGTAACTAACTTTTCAGGGTGACAGTGAAGAAAAATCTAGAAGCAAAGGGGTAGAAACCTTCATAATGGACTATGTGGGTGTCTGGAAACATAAACCACCCTGCTTCTAGCAGAAACACAAATTTCATCCACAGCTTTACTACTGCAGAGGCACTTGTTTCTCAGCAGGATAGGTAATATAATATACATGGACGTGCTGCACTGTTCTCTGCTGGATGGGGCAAAGGCCTGTGGATAAATACAGACATGTAAAGGAAGTCCAAGGTAGGAGGAAGGAGAACCTGTGATCACTGAATAGGCCCTGAAAAACTCCACAAAGCACAACAGTGAATATGTGCATAGCCTGGTGGTTCGACATGGAGAAGGGGCCACAGTGTCAGCCACAGGGATGGGAACATGAGGCAGTCAGTAGAATTCTTACTGTAGAATTCTGTAGCTGAAGGCACTGATGTTTGGAAAGCTCTTGCAAGAGGAAAAGCAGATTGCAGAAGAGTTCAGACCTTTAAAACCCATAGTCAACCCAGACCAACACTGGGTCAACGATGGCAGTCAGCACTTGTCACAGAAAGGTCTGTGCAGGGTATTCCACCAGAAAACATCTGGTCTACAGCACCAAGGCTGGGCCCACATGGGAGTTTTATTCTGCCCTGGAACACAGGGGATCTTTAAAAGAACATAGAAAACCAGCAGAAAACAGAAGTTGAACTTTGTAACAGAATCCGAACGACAGGAGATCCTGTATCTCGTATCTCTATGTTTACAACTCGAAGTGCATAGCAGACCTCATACAGATTTCAGTAGAAGTCCTGTCTGACACTAAAGAGTCCCAGGGCACCTCCAGCTCTTGAATATCTCTGCTATTCAAAGTAGTCCCTCATGAAGGCAAAAGTGGTCAAATGTTAGCAATTCTAGTGAAAACCAGTATCATTAAGGTATCTACATCTTCTTCCCCTCCTTTTGTTGTCTTTCCACCTTGTCCAACAGCAGCATTTTCCCTGCCTCTGCAGGTAAAAAGTGCAGACACAGTTAGACTGGGACATTCAAAGCCATCCAAAACATTTCTGGCCACCAGCACTGACAGTCTGGCCACTGATACCACATTACTGCTGCAGTGCTGTTGTACTGGCCTCCTCATTTTCTAAAGTAATCCCAGTCACATCCACCCTTTGTCAAAACAAATTAATATTTAAATTATTTTTCTTCCCTGTGTTCCTAGTGTTAAAAATCTAGTGCAAGGGTTTCTAAAAGCAGGAGCATGCTGGCAAAACTTGTAACTATGAGGGGTTTCATGTTTAGTAGATTATGAGGTTTAGAAATCTCAAAATAGTCAGAAAATTACTTGAACTTCCAGTTAGCAGCAGCATGTGTCAAAAGAATTCCCTTGGATCAGTGGTACACAAATTGAGAGGAAAGCACTAAGGTACAACAAGTATGGCATGCAGAACAGTTCACTGGGACCAGGTCACCAGTCATCTCCTCCTGTGTTATGTTAGAAAGACATAACTAACAAACCAGTGAAACCAGACAATCTTTCCTGCCATCCCAAATCAAACTCTTGCTTCAAAGAAAAAACTTTTGAAGTTTGATATGTATATCACAACAACTGTGTAAATCATCCATTCATTTATGGTTGTGAATGCTAGCCCACATCTTTCAGAATAGTTAACTGAATTACTAAATCTGCAAAACTTCCACCAAGTGCTGAAATATTTTTGCTTCCTGCAGCAAGAATCACAATGACAGTAACACTGGAAGAAAAAATATTACAAAACTTGACCTAACACATGCTTTGGAATTGAAAAAATAGTAGAAGGTATTCAAATGATTATATATTTAATGTGTTGCTTCCTTCAGGAAGGTGATACAAATGAGTTCAGGATTTGCACAGCTAGTGTAACTGGGAAAAATGCACCAGGGAAAAGAGCTTTGGAGGCTCATTAGGAAGTGAGTTAGACAAGGCCTCAATATGTTAGTGCTACTTGTACACATAAATGATTAAGGTTTGCTGTTTAGACATTGCTTCGTAAATTAATTACTTTATCAAAGCACACCAAGTGTAGACATGTACGTATTTTTCATTTGACAATTAAAAGTGAAGCAACAAAGTGAGTTTATTCCTACTGAGGAACAGGGAAATCAGCTTTTTCCTCAATTGCCATTGCAATGTTTTTGATCAGGGTGGTTTGGTTTAGTTTGGTTTTGTTTTCTCGGACACTAAAAACTGTGTGTCACCTGGAAATGCAGGTGCAGAACTATTTTCTTTCCCTTGGTCTACCATGCCTTACTTAATGGTCTGGAATTAACTTAACAGCTTCCAGCAAATATGTCAAAACTGAGGCTTTCCTTAACACCCTCTAACTCTGTTTCTCAGGTAATAAAAGATCTGTTCACAGCGAAGCCCAGGACCAGTTAATGGCTGAAAATGAGCAGTCAGATCCTGACGCACACAACAAGAAAAATTAAGGGATGCCTGTCAGAACTCAAATGTCACCTTCACAAGCACTTTCCTGAAATAAGCGACAGGAATGGCTACCTATGAAAACCATTAGTGGAGATGACAATTCTGACTCCAAACTGACAGCTGAGCAATTGTTTCAGTGATCCAGTGATGGGGGATTCAATCTTGAATTCATAATCCACACATGGTTCTCTGAATGTTAACTTTCAGCCTCATATCTAATGGAGAGTCCTTTCTGGATCCTGAAAACAACCAGTGACTGAAACTATCTGTAAGACAAGTCAGGGAATTTGGCTGAGAAAAGCAATCACAGCCATTTTTTTTGGAAGTGACAAACCAAATCCCAAAATATCAGACATTTTAAATTCAGAATAATTACTGGGAATTTATATCATCAAGAGATTGAAGTTAGCTACAAATTGGTTGAAATATGTGAAATTTCAAAAAAATATTAACTTTCACTAGGAAGTGAGGGCTTTGTGAAACAAAAGGGAAAAAAAGTGACTTAGAAGACTTTGACATTTCACTCCAAATGAAGTAAATGTAGTCTAATGCGTACTAAGGAGTAAACTGACAATTGAGTCTTCCAACAAAATAAAATGGGTTGCTGATAAGCCTGAAAAAAGTGAAAAGAGATATCTTTGCAAGAAGGGAGACAACTAGAAAATTATGCCAAAATTATGGAGAGCAGAAGCAAGGAGGAGGTTTGCTGTTGAGAAAAGCAACAAGGGAGTTTGTGTTAATATCATTTCTGTTTGTTCCATGCCTTTGAAATGTTTCTATCGTACATTTAACAATTTTCTTTCCATTCTTCATGGCCATATTGCATGGAGCAAGGGAGAAGGAAAGGTCCCCCACTTTTCTCTGTTTGCACTAAGAAGTGAAGTCCACATTGGTAACATGGGAAAGCTGAGACAAAACTTTGAATGCAAGTGGTGGTTGTAGTTTAGGAACAGCATTTGCCAGTTTGCTATTACCACTGAAGAACGTGTTGAGATAAGAACTATTTACTGAAAATAGCAATGACATATGAAAACAAAAAGTAACAGCAACACTATCAATAACAAAAGGTATAAGGAAAGATACAAAAAAACCCTGATAACAGGCAAAGCCTCCACGCTTTCTCCTCCAGACAGAATCACTTCTCCCCAGAAGAGAGTCCTTTTGCCCCAGCAATGATGTGAAGTGGTATAGAATAACCTCAGTGCCCCAGCCATGCCTCCTACCAGCTACTGCAAAAAAAAATTGGCCCTATCCTGGCCAGAGCCAGGGCACTTTTCTAGTCTGCAGGTCCTTTGGCAGTAGTTTTCTCCACTAGCTCTGTGTCCTGTCATCACCATCATCATTGCCTCCACCCCTATTTGTGCTGCTTGGAAAATAGTAACATTCTCTCAACTTTAGGTCTTTCTCAATGTCCCAGAATCATTTTTCCTCAACCTTTTCTCTTCAGTCAGGTTATGTATTCCCCTTTTCTTGTTATTTCCGAGTTTCGTCAATTTGTGCTTCTGAGCCTTCAGCTCAGCCTATTAGAAAAAGACAGTCAATGGAGCAAATAATTCAGCTGGTGGAAATCAGTCTGCCTTCTGATTTGTACCTCCTGCAGACCAAAATACCTTATCCATTATCCCATATTGCTAATATAAATTTTTCTATATTAAATAAAGAAAGTTTATGCATTTCTGAACTGACAAAGAATTACATGGGGATTAGCTGCATAGTTAAATCACTACAATGATTCAAAAATGCTTTTAAAACCCTACAGGAAGATTAATGGAACTCTTTTAAGCTATATCAAAATAAACTATTCATCTCCCCATAGCTCATTTCATCCAGAGGTAAGCCATGGAAAAACACTTAGTGGGTGGAAGCCTCTGAAACCCCAGTATGCAAATAACCTGTGTATGATGGAGTGAAAGTGCACGCTTTTATAAGCACACATGTTTATAAACACATTTTTGCAGAGCACAACTGAAGCAACCATCTGTAGCAAAGGCCAAAGAGGTCAAAAGAAGTGGGTGGGGGGAAAAACTTAACCTCTCACTTGTGTTACTTACTGGAGGAAAAAAAAGTAAGTCAGGCAGCAGAATGCTTTGTCAGAGCAGAAAGCAGAGGCTGACACTCAGCAGGCCACATAGAAATGTACAAACTATGACAGACTACCCTTTTTTCACAGTATTGTGCTGTTTGTATAAATAATGATCATCGTACAGCAGCCCAGATGATTAGCTCATCAACATGCAGATAGCTGTCTGGCTTATGTCAAATATATGTTTCTACCCACTGTCCCCTCACCTGGGAAGCACCTTCACTTTATCAGACTCTATCTGCAATTGGCATAAACTGAAGTCAGTGTTTTTGTTCAGCCAGTTCTCACCATTGTGTATTCATTGTCTAGGCTTTGCTGTGAGAAAAAACAGCCCAGCTCTCTGAAGTGCAGGGAAGAGGATTATGATGGGAGAGCAGGAGCTTTTCAAGACATTCAAGGGAGGAAGAGTGAAAACCAGGAAAGCATATTTTAAAAAATGTCCTTTGCAAAATATCCCTTAACTTTTGGCCAGGAGTAGCAGATAGTAACACTTGCAGCAAAGCCAGACCTGCAGCGCAGAGTATAATAAGGAGAAAAATTAAATATTGATCATGTCTTGTGTTAAAGAAAAACAAAGACACAGAGGAAAGAAATCAAGTGAAGAGGGAATATCCTCTACATGGCTAAAATCTTCCTGTACCTGCAATGTGATGCTCAAAATCAGTTTCTCAGTCAGAAAATGAATGCAGGTCAGATTGTCTGTCAGTCTTAAATGGTTCAGAGCCAGGGCCACAAGAGCTCTGTTGGATTAGACCAGGCATTCCTTTTTTCAACTCAAATCAGACACATTTGTTATCCTATTGTGAGAGTATGGAGACCTTGAACAAATCATGCCACCAGCTTGCAAGCAACACTCAGATTCTGACCTCCAAAACAGTGTGTGGTTCATGGTTACTCTCTCACAGTCTGCCTATAGTGGATGGACCACTTCAACACGTGCAGTCCTGCCCACTTCTGTGCACAAAGGCAGTCTGCCAGACAGCTTCAGTGGGAGCACAATTTGGGACATGGAAGGAAAAAAGTCTAATGAAGTCTGTGTACTTCCCAGAGACAGAAGCATTTTTGAAAACTCCCCTTGCTCCCAGAGGAACACTGATGAGCAGAGTGCTGAACCCATAGCAAAGTAACAAAACTTTTCAGCTCTCTTTACCTCAAAGAGTAAAGGAAAAGCATAAATTCTCTTGTTGAGACAGTTTTCTGCATGTCACAAGCACCCTGGTGTCTGTCTTATGTCTACACTGAAATGTTTTCCCTGGGCAATGGGAAGAGAGACGGCTGTGTGCCCAGCTGGTGTGAAGTGTCACAGCTCCTCCAGCAGAGCTGTCCTGTCCAGCCCACACCCTGCACCACCATCAGGGGCCTGGCACCAGGTTCAAGCAAGGCTTAACCCATGCTCGACCCATCCAGAGCTGCTCAGCCACACTGCAGGGCATTGGCACTGATTTATAGTAGCTGAGGGCATGTCCTCCTCCTTAAGGAAGTCCTTCAAGTGCAGAGTCTTGTCAGACAGTTTACTCCCTTTGCCAATCCGTACCTCACATGGAGACATAAGCACATATTTGTATATGGGTGAAGAGACAGATAGAAAATTTTCAAAAATAATACATCTGTTAAAATGTGATTTCACCCACATTCAAGTTTATGAGAGCTGACCAGGAGCTGAACTCAAACTGATGTGGTCTCAAATTCCACATGAAGACCATGGGACAATACCAAAGTTGTGTTATCAATCTGACTAACACTATTGAAGTTTGGACTCAGTATGGATTTCTAGGGTTCTTTGGTAAGTGTCACCATTGATTAAGCAGAAGTGAAAGAGACATTCAAGCAGTAAATCCTGACACTTTGTAAGAGTGTAAAACAGCGTGTAACATTATTATACTGTCTTCTGAGCAAAAGGAAGCAGTTCTTTCTCAGGAATCATTCCTCACTGTTTTCAGCAATTTCCAATAAATAGGCAATGTCCACAAAACCTAATGGGAGTAGGCCTTAAATGTAGCAAACTCAAAAGGGCTAAATTAGGGTAGATTTGCTACCTTTCTACTTTAAGTCAGTTGAGATAAATGCTTCTACACCTTGCATATTTAATGCTTCCTCATTCTTCATATCCATAGGCCAGGGTTTTCCAAACTGTAAACATTTTAGGCAGTTTGCAGGGGCAAACCAGACTGGGAAGAAGGACACACATAACTTTATCATGCTCTTGTTTCAGGCATAGAGTCACAGAAAGGGAAAGCTCTCCAGAGAATGGGATTAGAAAACAAACTGGCACACAGTAAATAGCGTAACTATCTGCTATGTAACAGGAGAGACAGTCCAGTGAGATACTGTGCTGCTCAAAGTCTGAGTTCCAGTTACCCCAGAGCATCCTGCTGCTGCTGCTGCTGCTGCTGCTGCTGCTGCTGCTGCTGCTGAGCACTGTGCTGGCACAATATCTCAGCTCTGCTCTCAGAAATGCACACTGAGAGACATACCTGATCGATGAGATGCAGACTTCAGTTTCACAGCAGGGCTCAATGACAGCTTGCAAATGCCAGACTCTCATGTGGATCCAGACTCCATCCCTCATCTGTGCTGCTGCCTGCATCCTCTCCAGCAGTGGCTGCTTGTGCTTGGTGTCTGTAGGGGGTGAAGGGACATAAGCTATAGGAAGGAGAGCTGTGCTTAGCATGCACAAGGCATACAATTGCATTTAAATCCGAGTCAGGAGACTTGGCCTGTCAGACAACCTTCTGTCATCTGTCTCCAGACATGACAAATTGCATTTCTCCTCCCTCCCCTAGCCTCACAGAGTGGGGGCTAGGAAAAAAGGACAGTGTTTCTCCCTTCCCTGGTTAATGGTTGGTGATTTACATCCTCACTCCTTAGTCATGGCAATTTCACTTCCCCTCTTGCAAGGTCACCTCTGTATGAGCTGGAAACCATTTTCTACCTGTGATTTCTCTAGGCCAGACTTTCTAAGGCTTTTTACAAAGTTTTGATCCAACCTATAGTTCCCTTTTCTGGAATTTGGACAAGTTTGTTTGGATCAACATTAAAGCCATCACTGGATACAGAGAAATGTATCATAGCTCAAAAACATGACGTAGTGAATGGCAACTCCAATTATATTAGCTCATGTGAGACATGGAGAAAGAGGAGGATCTCCAGGTCATCTTGCACAGCTTCTGATTAACATCCAGCTTGTCACCTCCTGAGGATGTGATTTTTCTTTTTTTTGTTGTTTTGTTTTGTTTTGTTTTTGTTTTTGTTTTTTTTTTTGTTGTTGTTGTTGTTTTTGGCTTTTAGATGATTAGGCGTAGATATCCTCTGCTATTGCTCTAGACCAGTGAGTACCAAACACCATAGAGCAAAGCAGTTTCCTGATTAATAATAAGACACATTTTGCCTGTTCAGAAATGCATGCCAAACTATGAGAAATAAGTCTTCCAATAAAATACAGTTTTCTGTTGATGGAAGATTTTTATCCCACCCTGAACCCTAAATGTCCTGCAGATCCTCCAAAAGAGTCTCCCAAGGATATTTGGTACAGTACAGAGGTAGTGAGCTATGCATCTGAGATTACAAAAAATTAGGAAAATGTGAAGAAAGAATACTTTGAAACACATAACATCATTTGTCACCTATTTATAGATCATGTCTTTATCTGAATAAAGCACTTTTAATGCTTTCTTTTGAAGACATTGTGTACAGAGGCATTCATTCTTCTACATGTAGACAAAGTCATACCATAAAAACTCATTTCTGTATGATAATTTCTATATAGCAGTGATGTATAGCACATCTCAAAATATTTGAATGTGTAACAGCATAAAGATGTCACTACTGGTGCTGAGCATGCAAATAGAGGCAAATTGTGTATAATTTTTATCATCTGTAGTTGTTGCAGCTAACGACCGTGATGATTGGTGAGAGCAGAGAGATACTAAAGCCATGCTGTAATACTTAAACCCATCTCACCACAAATGGTTAGGAAGAACCTCGTGCTAGGCAGACTATCCAAGAATGTCACAGTGCAAAGTCCTACACTTCTCTTCACATCTTGCAGCAGTGACAGCTGCTGCCATGAAAATCCAAGGCAAGCTGGACTGTCTGTCGACAGGAAGCTTGGAAATTTTTGCTTTCCAGACCCCTGACAGTAAGCTGCAGCAGTCTTGGATGACTGTTCCTCAGTGCTCAGCACAAAGTGCTGAGAAAGCAGACATCTGCCACACCTGTAACTGCAGTTTCTGGAGCCACTGTGTGTGCAAATGGCAGAAGAACACAATTTTCCCCACCCTGTAAGTGCACCATGCCACTTTCTCTCTCCCCACAGAATGAATTTTCATATGTAAAGGTAAGCTGTGGGTATGATGGGCATGTCCACAGGCATGACAGGAAAAGGCATCAAGAGTCCCTTTGGATTTCTCCTTCTGTCTGCATGGGGAACATGTGTGGGTGACTTTCCTAAGTAGCCCTCTGGAGAGACCAACCTCTCTTCCCTTCTGTCATTCAAACCATTCATTAGATTTCCTTCTGAAAACAATGCAGGAAATTTAAGGAATTGCATGAGATCTTAATTCCTGACCCTCACCATTTTACCTTGTTTGAAATGATATGCCAAACTCAGATTGAAGATGTCAGTGTTGAACTTTTGCTTCTATAAATAACAGGCTTCCATTCTTTTTCCCAGCTGCGCACATAGAAACATACCCACTTGTAATAGACTATTTCTAGTATAAGCAAGTTGGTTTAGTATATTTACAGACAGTTCATAGGCATGTTGCACCTTCAAAGTGAATTGGTTTAGCATCCATCACTCAGAAATACTACCAAGTATTTATTTAGAAAAACCCATGAATATGTGAAATAATTAGGATGAATCCTCTAAAGCTGACATATATATATATAAGGAATAGATGGCAAATAATTCTTGCATATTCTCCTGACATCATGCATTACATCATCTAAATAAATTTTGGTCTCCCTCTTGGGATAAGCCAATTATTATTATGTGATAAAGTGCTGGTCTATCCTTTACTTACATAGGAATTTCAAAAAATGAAGAGACCTAGAAAGAATAGTTTGCAGTGTGATGTAATGTCCAGAGCTGAGCCACTTCAAGGAATGAGAGATACTCCTGCTGTTCCCTGAAATCAGGCTGCTAGCAACAGAAAGAGTGTATGTCCACACAAAACTAAGGTGCTGACCTCAGAAAAATGCATCTTTGTTTTACTGAGGAATTTTTACGTACAAAAAAAATGGAAGAAAGTAAACTGCCTCATTCATTTTAATCACCTGCCTCTATAAAAGGAGAGCTGTGAGCAAATTTAGGATCTCAATCCTTGCCCTCTGACTGGCATGGGGGAGTGTCCATTGGGACATCACTTAAACACTGGGTCACAATGCAGGAACACCTCTGAAGTAAGAGCCATTTATGGCAACAAAGACAAGGCAGAGACATTGTAATTCAGGTAATTTCAGACAGGCATCATCCTTAAATTCTGTCACCTGGTATTAGGGGAGCTCCTGGACATCTCCCTTACACTAGGATGCCAACAGCAGCACAAGAACTGATGACACATGTCCACAGAGGGGCCTGAAGCCATTCCAGGAAGCCCCAGAGGTGCAGAAATAGGAAAGCAAGAACGTCT
Source organism: Lonchura striata (assembly GCF_050655825.1). Classification (NCBI taxonomy): domain Eukaryota; kingdom Metazoa; phylum Chordata; class Aves; order Passeriformes; family Estrildidae; genus Lonchura; species Lonchura striata. Next base: position 83,662,219 of record NC_140740.1, on the reverse strand, counting down.
GTTCACCAATGGTGTACAACAGTAGGAAAGTGGGGTCCAGCAAAATATTTGTTATTTTGCTCTCTGTGTTTTGGGTTGGCATCCAGTTCCCACTGCTTCACTCGGCTGCTGTCTCTGATCCCTGGAAAGATTGCCCACCCCTTGAGCAAAGCTTTTCTTATACCCTGGAAGGCTCTGCCCTTCAGGGAGCTGGACCAGCCTCCTGGAGTCCTTTGACAAGGAGACCTTGGACCATGAGCTGTTGGTGTTTCAAGGCAATAACACTATGTTATTCACACTCAGTATCAGTTTGGGCATGGATAGTGTTGGCACTCATTGTTTTTGCTGCATCCCTTAGCAAGGACCATTTCACACAACCTTAAGGCTAGAGTCTTGCTGCATTTACCCCTCCCTAAGCACCTGCCCCCTCAGACAGAAACTTGCCTCCCTACTAATTAGTCCTTCCAAAAAAGTAGAGTGCTACCTCTGTTTTGGGGAGAGTGGGGGCAGGATGCAAGGGACAAGGGTGTGTTTGTGTCTTTCCTCTCCTAGAAGGAGAGAAAGATGGTTTGTGCTGTGTCCTGAAACTTTACATATTTGGACAGAGCACTATCTATAAAGAAGGGTGAACAAAAGCTGTCCCCTCCTCTTCTAAATGTCTTAGTCTGTGAGAGATCCCACCGAATAATGCATATATAGGAAATTTATGCGAAGTATACAATGTTTATTTAGCAGAAGCCTATGTTGCAGGCCCTGGGCAGTGAATGCAGGCCCTCTCACAAGCTGTGAGGGGTTTGTGGCTCCATCTTTCCATTTTAAATTTCTCAGTTAGGATGAGAGACCTTACTAAAGGTATTTTGCTTCAGTTTTGTCTTAATCAAAGCTGTTTAGTTTTTTTAGTTCAGGTAAAGAACTAGCTGCCCAAAAGTTCTTCCAGGAACAAAGTGTGAGAACAACTGCTTTCTGCAAGTGGTATCTTATTAACAGCAGGACCACTACTTAGGATGCCATCCCCATATCTCAAAGCATTTTACAAAATCAAGAATTTGAACGGACTAGCAACTGTGCTTTGCTTTTACTGGAAAGGCTTTGACTAGAATTGTCAATTCAGTGCACTTTTCTTATGCCTATCTGAATGCAGATGTAGTATAAATTCTTTCAGTTTAAAGGAGTATCTTGTAGAAATATGTAAGATGTAAGCTTTTTTTTTACTTTCAAGTACCAACATCTAGTCAGAAACATATGTTATTTGTTTAATAGGTATGGGTTTTGCTTCACGCACACTGACAGGAGAACTCCTGTTTATGTAGGAGCTGTTCCATGGCAAATACCTGCCAGTCAGGTACAATCTGCTCTAGCAAGTTCCAGGACTTTTTTTTTTAATAATTCTTCTGACGAATAAGCCAAGTTGCCACAATTATTTCAATTCTCTTCAGCATTTACTTTGAATTTAAATCAGTCTTTCTTCTTAAGAAAAGCCATTTCTGACTCAGGCTTACCATTCCCTTGCTCTCTGCAGGTCTGACCTACCTACTCTTAAAATGCACTATCACCTCTTTGAAGCAAACCACTTACATGGTCATGAAAACCTATTATTGCTGTGAAAATAGAGACTTACCTGTTGTGACTGTTTATTAAAATGGTAACATTTAATTTTCATAATTTATTAGCATCTAGTATTCAGCTCACATTAGAGGTTTCTTTCAGTGCAAATAATTGTAGTGTTGATCAGATACAGAATTTCTGTTTGACAATTAAAAATATGTCATCTTCTATAATATGTGTGTGTTAACAAAGTGAACACCTATAGCTAGCTGCACAGGAGACTTGCTTATCCTCACCCTGGGGTACTCTTCCAGCCTTTGGGAGTTCTTGGTCTCCTTATGCATTAGTTCTCTTGAAAACTGTGTTTTGTCTGCACTTCAGAAGTACAGTCTGAATTTCAACACTTCGCAGAGCTGCTGAGAGCTTGCTATGACTGAATGTTAGGAAAGCAAGGGAGAGAAGTTCTTCACCTCCTCCTTATGCCTGCCTTGCACTGAAGCACAAAATAGATTTTCCTTGAATTAAATAATTGACAGTTCTCCTGAAGACCCTTGCTGTTTTCTCCCTTGGATATAACACACAAACAATCTGGCTGAAAGGCTGGTGTAACTTCAACATGATCATAAATTCATAAAATCATGGAATCATTTAGGCTGGAGAAGACCTTTCAGATCATCAAGTTTGACTATTTACCCAACACTGCCAACTTCACTATACCATGTCCCTGAGTGTTAATCCTCTGTTAAACTCTTAGGAAGAAAATCACAGAGTTGTTGGCAGTGACGCATTTAGGTTTTTAAACATCCTTATTCATGTTGTTTTTCTTGTTTCCCAGCTGCTCACTCTCACTGCAGTCCCCAGTTACTGCTGTGTCTTTGGAGACAAGCTGGTTGGATTTTCCTTTCAATATACTGATCTCTAGTTTAAGTGCACAGAACTCAAATGAAAATATTTCAAAAGCATTCTATTTCCCCTGTGTCTTATTTTTTAAAATCTATTTTAAGATTAAATGTTTTAGTAGTTGCTGTAAACTGAATTGAAAAAAATACCCAAAACTGTAGTATTTCCTTATTTTTAAGTACAGCCCACCTGTGTTTACGAACTGTCATATCCACACAAGGGATAAATACAGTCACTGTCTACTTATAGTAGAAACTGGGTATCTTTCCTTGCACATAAAAGCAGAATTTGAAATGCGTGTACGTGTCAGTGTACAGACAGAAAAGTAAAAAAATAAATTGGAAGAAATATGTTGCTATTGCCAATATAATAAAAAAATATTTTCTCCTGAGAAATGATTAGGCTAAAACCCTAGAAATTTAGACAAATATAATGTAAAAATGCAAATTTACTTTCCCCTTCTATACCTCAAAACTTGCTTAGGACTGGCACTGTAAAAAAAATTTATATGCAGTGGTGCTAGGTCTTTCCATTTTAGACATTAGTGGCACCTTTATCAGCCATTTGAAAACTGCAATTTTATCACTGAATGTTGGAGTGCTTTTTGATTCTGAAACCTTATTGTGGGTATCTCAGTCTCCATTTTCTGTGATTTTGTAGTTTGGTTAAAGACTTCATAGAGCTGTAAAAACATCTAAAAGTGTTAGACTGCTTCTTTGCAAATGTAAAATGACATAGATACAGTAGACTTAATTCTTAATTCATTTCCACAGCAATTAAATAGGAATAATTGCACCAGAATTCCACCAGATTTCCACAGCTGTGAATGTGAGAAGGACCAGGTCTTGCTTTTTAATTACTATTTCGCTTATTTATTTGATTTGAGGCTTTGAAATGGAAGTCACAATGAAGATCAAAGGGAAAGGTATGTGCTTATCATAAAGCACTGCCTTCATGTTGTGCTGCCCCAGCATTTAGAGTGACATCTCCAGGACCTTCCTGATGCATCATCCTCTCCAGGAAACCTTTCTGAAGAAATTTTTGGGCAAATGAAGAATAGCATCTAAACACATTCCTGAAAGAGACAGCACAAGGAGAAAAGAGACAGCACAAGGAGAAAACTCTGCTTGCTTCACTGCCTGTCCACAAACACATCCCCTGTACAGGAATCTCTGATCTGTGCCCAGATGCTTGTGGTGGGGATGCATGATGCAGGACTATCTTTGGGATACGATGGATGGCCTCACTCACCCCAGGACAAAGTCCTGCCTGCACAGGGAGTTTGGATGGGCTGTCAGCTGCAGCAAAGTGTCTGCAGGAAAGCAGATACAGAGGAGATACACCTGGATGAGAGCAAAATCTAGTACTTATCTTCTGCTTTCATTAAAGCACCATTAAAGCCTTGATGTTGTCACTGTGAAGATTAACCTCTGTCATTCTATGTGTTTGTCCTTCTGTGATGAGGAGGAGAGGCTGGTGCAGGGGCAGTGCAGCCTGGTTTTGGGAATTGAATTTTAATATTGGCCCAGGTAGCCTGCTCCCACAGAGTCTCTTCAAGGATGGAGCTTTCAATGAAAGTCTTGAAGATCCCTCTGGAGTTAAGGTAATTTATTTCCTGGGAATATCAATTAAATTTCAATATGCATTTGTCTAATCCCCTTTTAGAAATGTCCAGCATACTGATCTTCCTTCTCCATACTTTTTTTTTTGTAATTTTACTTGCCCCACATCAAAACCAAAAATCCCAAATCCCTTGTGTTTTATGAATAGCTTATCTCCCTGGTACCTCTTTTGTTGACTCAATTATTTACCTTTCATTATGCCAACACCCAGAATCAACACAGGCTGTGGCATGAACAAAGGGAGAGCAGCCCTGTGAGAAGGATTTGGGGGTGCTGGTGGGTGAGAGGCTGGACATGACCCAGCCATGGACACTGCCAGCCCAGAAAGCCAAATGTGTCCTGGGCTGTATCCAGAGCAGCGTGGGCAGCAGGGGAGGGAGGGGATTCTGCCCCTCTGCTCTGCTCTGGTGAGAGCCCACCTGGAATTCTGCATCAGCCCTGGGGTCCCAGCACAGGGAGGACATGGAACTGGTGGAGTGAGTCCAGAGGAGGGACACCAAGATGATCAGAGGGATGGAGCATCTCTCATATAAAGAACAGCTGGGAGAATTGGGTTTGTTCAGCCTAAAGAAGAGAAGGCTTTGGGGTGAGCTACCTGTGGCCTTTCAGTACCTGAAGGGAGCCTGCAGCAAAGCCAGACGGGGAATTTTTACAAGAGTATTTCTACATTATATACGAGGTAAAATTTCTTTGCTGTGAGGGTGGTAAGGCACTAACAACTGGTTATTCAGAGAAACTGTGGATGTTCCATCCCTGGAAGTGTTCAAGGCCATGTTGGATGGGGCCTCTGAGAATCCTAGTCTGGTGAAAGGTGTCCCGTGGCAGGGAGGTTGGAATGAGATGATCATTAAGGGCCCTTCCAACTTAATCCCTTCTAAGATTCTAAGTACAGAGGCCAAGCCTTGAAATTACAATCCAGCTGAAACTGAGTAGAAAGGACAATTCTGCCACTTCTGCATTCCACACAACAATCTATCTCATATTACTAGCCAAGGAACTTGTTACTAGTTCAAGAACATTTCCCTGCTGTGCAAACAGAGGAGAGCTACACATTCTCTTCAGGGGCCTGGAAGAGCCACACATTCAAAATGATAACAAATCGTGAGATGATTACCAACCACATGAAAAATTATTTGCTAGATGATGCATCCAATAGGCTAGAATTCTCCATCAAAAGTCTGCAGCCAAAATATATTTGAACTGCTGATGCAGAGTAACACTTCCCCATTAGTCTGTTTCCTAGAAATTAAGATAGCCAAATGATGAATCAAGTGCTACTTAGGATGGCAGCATGTAACATATTTTGCACAATAACTATAATTCCTAAATTGGGATCAGGGTTGTTTGAGTACTGGTGGAGCTACACTGATGTTATGTCATTATAGAAATTTAATACTTTGGCTAACTGTTAGATATACCTTATTCTTTCCTAGTTGCTTCCAAGATAGTCATTGAGAATTTACTAGCAGCTTTCAGAAATGGTAGAAAACTGGTCCGTGAGCTTGCATGTTACTAGATTGACATGTAATTCCAATTTCTGAACTAGAAAGAGATCCAACACTTGCTTTCTTCCATTAATTGTTTTCAGACCAACTGGAAAACTGAATATTTGAACTGGGGTTTATAAGAAGGAATGGCTCAGGGACAAAGCTCAACAGCAATGCAGAAGTAAACCAACTGTTGAACATGTATTTTTTATGCTTTTTTTTTTTTTTTTTTTTTGTAAGGAGATATTGAGAAGTTAGTTATCTGAATCTAAAGAAACTAATCTTCAGAGCTGTCTCCATGCAGAATTTGATTCTTACAAACATAAATTTGCAAACCTTTGGTGACCTACAAAAACATAAATCCCTATTACTTGTCTTAAAGTGGGATGTTTAAGCTCAATTTAAAACTCTCTAAGATAAAGCTGCACTTCATGAGCACAAAGAACAACCAGAGGAGGAAATGAATTGAAGAGCCTGCTGCAAAACTGTTTCTACCTACAGAAAAACCAAGCCCTTTGTCTGGAATAGCAACAACTTTACAGGGAATTACTGTGCTATAGTAAGGTATATTTGGCAATTCTTATGGAGGGATTGAACTGCCTAAAAGGAATTGCACAGGCTTATTGCTTTGAAGAATGATGACAATACAAGCTTAATACTAACATTTTTCCAAAATGTAAGTTCTGTGAAAATAGTGCCGCTAATGCCTTGCATAGATTTCTGAAGAAATGACTACCTGGAAAAAACATTGAACCAAAAACATTCATACCAGTAAAATTTTCAGAATGTCAGCATGACTCATGCCATCTTCTACAGCATAAATGGAGGACTGTTGAGTCCTCCATTTGTCCTGTTGAGGATGGGACAGAAACAACCTACAAGCTACATAAGAGCATAAGAATAATTTGTAAAGTGAAAAAGAAGTTCTTATCTTTGCTGGGTAGAAAAAAAATCCACAGGTTTAATAATTCAGCCAGAAAACTTTCATTGGACCGTAGAAAAAGTGTTCTTAATAGGAGTTGATGAAGGGTCCTTGAGAACATGTTATATATAGATTTAAATCCTCATTTTTTTCAGTATAAATGTAACTAGATTTGTCCTGATGCACTGTATGGAGTGACCCAGGCCAGTTCTCAGGGCCCATCCAATCTTCCAGTTCTACAGCATGAAAACAAAGCACTTGGCTTTGGTTAGCTCCAAGGAACTTCTTCTTGGCTGTTGCCCACTGCTCACACCCATGTCTCTCCAGGATATAATGTTATGATTACACTGGTGGTGTGAGGAAACAAAATGTACCACCTTATTTCACATGTTGTCTTGTGACAGAAAGCACAAACCTGCCGGAGTTGTGTGGCACTGGGCTGCTGTCATCCTTGCTGTGCTACAGTGCTCTTTCATGTGTAAGCTGTAATTCCACCTAAGCAGGGCTTCCTTGAAGGTGGCAAGTGGCAAAGCAGCACTTGGCTTCAAGGAACCCTGCAATGAGGCTGTGGTGCCTGGAGAGGCATCCAGATGATGCTGGAATCTTAATTGCATGCTGATAGCTGGTAGTAGCAGCCCTACTTTTCAAATGTACAGTAATAACAAGCCATTAACAAGGAGGAGATGGTGGCCCAATATTCAAGAGTCATACATTGTGCTGCATTGTGGTGAAAAGTGAACAGGCAGTGGCAAGGTATCACAGGTGGCAAATAACTGAGTATGGGTAAGGGTGTGCGAAACAAATTTTAATTAGTGTCTTGAACACACAGGCAGAATCCTGAGAGTTTGTTACCCACCATCAGAACAGACTGGCTGTAAGCTTGGCAGCAAATGGACTAAAGAAAAGAGGCACATTCCAAATCACCCAGTGAGCAGAGAGCCAGCAGACAGCACCACCAGTTAGGAGGCTTATCATACACTGTCTTTCTGCAGGTAGACAATTTGAATTGAGAAAATCACGTGCTAGAGTCTCCAGAAAGGAAACCTGTTGGCAAAATAAAAAATTTCCCTTTAAGAGGTGATTTTGGAAAGAAAATGGGATGAGAAAGGAGGAAGGTAAACCACCTAGCTGGAGGAAAGGTCTTGAATGTGGTGGAGGACTCTAGAGATCAGAGAGATGGAGAAAAATGAAATTAAATGACCATGGTCCTTGGCTGCTGATGCCAAAGTTAGGTAGCTCTGTAAAGTGGTACAGCACAAAGCAACAGTAAGTTCTACCCAAGTATCCTGACTAGCAAAAACCTCACTGCAGGGAGAGCAGCTGAGATGTAATGCCAAAGAGCAAATAATGTCTGTGTAAGATATCAAGAAGGGTAAAAGCTGTAATCTTTGTGGGTTTCAAATAAACCCTGGCATCCAGATCCATTACTAATTGTCATTCACTCTATCTCTCCGTGACACTAAACAGCACAGCAGAGCCTCTGCACCTTTGCTGGTGACAATTCCCAGCTGCAGTGGAGGAGGCCTGATGTTACACAATTTAGGGCTTGATGCTGGACTACGTGCCTTGCTGGCTTCCCTGCAGTTCAGACTTTACAGTGACAAATTCCAGACCAAGTATCATAATGGGAGAAATGGAGGAGTGTTTTGTATGTGCTCAAAGGAGTACAGCCATGGGAACATATTCTCATCTCATACAGGGAAGAACATGCTTTGTTCATGTAAATGTTTTTCAGTATTAACAGTGTAGTTCCCTGTGCAGTAAGAAGGCAACAATTTATATCACTAAATGCTTGAAACTACCTCTCATATGAAAGATAGTAAACAGCTATTTTTATCTGCCCTGTGATTGGGAATAAAGAAGTTTGCTGTTTGCTTTCCTAGCTTCACATTATCTTGTGTTTGGCAGAATATGGCACATGCTTGCTGCATTAAATAGCCACAAGGTAATTCAGAGAGAAGCTCAACAGGCACAAGCACTTTGTCTCATAACACATTTGGCAAAAGCTGTAGCATTACAGAATCTGAAAGTGTATCTAAAAATTAAAATATATTATCAATAAACTGTATAAACTTTGACTTTAGGATTTTTATTATTTACAACCCATCTATAAAGTGAGTGTTTATGCCCCTCAAATCACTGTATTCTTCACTAGGTGGAAAGGAGAGGGATAATGTATAATTAATATATTACACATTAATATAACAATAATGCATTTTTATGAAGCACTGGATGCTCCTGTCTATTTGTCCTGCATTGCAGTGAGATGTAATTGTAACAGTCTCAAGTGTACACTAAGATCCTTTGTTCAGAAGCAATTACTAAGACTTCCCCATTGCAAATGACAGAACAACATTAATGCTCTACTGTGAAACTAAAGTACAATGTACGTTACACTCCAAAGTGATATTTAGTTATGCTCCCTAGCCACTTTAGTGGAACTAGAATAACAGTAATGCTGTCTCATCATCATCATCATCATCATTGTCATCAAAAGATTCACTAATAAGATTTTCCTCCCAAATATCTTTATTTATACCTCTTCTTGTATTAAAGATACTGAAAAAAAAAGCTGTTTAGGATTTTGAAGTCTTGAATTGTGACAGTTAATTAATTCTGAACCCTTAATTTTATTTCCTTTTTTTTTTTTTATTGTGGAGGAAAACTATTTTTCATCATTCGTTCAAGTTCAAGAATTACATACTACAAGATCAAGATTAATTGCATGCAGATGATGTTTTTTAAAGTATATTGCAAAGCCAACTGTAAACAAATTAATGCAAAAAAACCAGGAAATTTCCTTATAATCTTGGATAATTTATCCAAGAGCCAAATTATTCTTTAGACAGCAAGCATAACCTATCCATCTCTGTGGGAGAAAAGTTACACTAGGACAGGGTTGAGACACTAAAGCGAGAATGAAAGAGCCCTGCAGAAAAGAGAATCAAAGATGGTATAACACCTCCATCCACACTTTTCAAAGCAAGGGCTTTTAAGTCATAGAGGCAATAATAGCTCTATTGACAATAAAAGCATAAAACAGATAGTGCCCACCAAGTTGAAAAATGCATCTGTGCTTGCCTGGGCTTTTTCTGATGAAGTTAACATCACTTGCCTGCAATACACCTGCCACTTAAGGGCAATGTTGCTGAGTAGGAGGTCTCCCAGGCTTCTTTAAGCACACTGACTGGCACAGAGCTTTGAAATTTCTGCCTCTGATACTCCTACATATTTATACAAAGCCTTTCTAGAGTACCTCGAGTCTGTGTCTCATTTCATGAAGTAAGCATCAGTGAACACAGAACTGTATGTGCTAATGTCATCAGAAATATTGGAATAACCTGGCATTGTATCCTCTGACCTTAAAGTACATCCTTTGTGAGGGGCTTTCTTGGAGTCAGCAGGGCAGAGTAAATTTTGTTACTTGCTTGTGCTGAGTGCTTTGGGCTGTAGCACAAACACAGCTGCATGGGTGAACACAAGAAAGCCTGTCTGCTTCCACATTTTACCTACATAGCTGATTCTGGCTGAAGACCCAGAAACAAACATTTTAATTTAAAAAATATTTTATGTAAGGCAGTTACCCTTTAAACAGGGTGGAAAATTTCTGTTGGGCTGCTACAGCAGGTGAGACAGAGTGCTGTACCCTTTACAGTAAAAATAGGGTTTCCCTGTCACTGTGTACTTGAAAACCTTGGTTATTCAAGCCCTGGATAACTCCAGCTCCCAGGCTGATGAGGCACAATGAAAAATCTGATGATAATGATGATGATGGTGATGAAGATGACATAATGCTTTCAAAAGCAAAAAAAAAAAAAAAAAAAAAACCAAATCAAACCAAACCAAAAAAATTCCTAGCAAACAAGGCAAAACCCTTTTCCCCACAGTTCTAAGAGTGTCTGAGCTTTTCCTTATAGCATTTGCAGACTCAGAAGGTTCATGTTTATCTGAGTCATGAGAAACTGAAATAAATTTTGTATTCAGATAATTAAAGTTACATTGTATAACTGATCCAGTTATAGACCAAAGAAGAGGGGAAAAGGAAAATTGCCTCACTGTGGTAATGTGAGAGAAAACTCCTCACCTTTTATAGTTCTTTTTCAAAATTAAGTCACTTATGAGCAGGGAGCAGAAAAGTACAATGTATCATGACTGTATTATTTGTATACCTGTCTAAATACAGAATTGCTTTGCCTTTCTCTTGAACACTTTATTTGAGGAGAGCAGCATAATTTGCTAAGAAACAAAAGAAGCAATTCCTTTTGCAATGACCTTGTGCAAAATGCTCAGCTACAGCAAGGATCTGTTTCTAATATGCAAGTTAAATCCCTTTAAGGAATGAATCCAGCATACAAAATGCGTCTTAGGCTCAAGCTTTTACAAACCTCTTCCTTGTTCTCAGTGTCACACACAGAAGAAAGCAAAGCAAAACAAAATAAAAAAAAATTAAAAAATAAAAAAAATTTAAAAAAAAAAAAAAACCAAACCAGAAAAGTACTCTGAATGCATCCAAATGGGTGAAAGGCTGGCAAGAAATGGAAATATTTTCCAGAGAGGGCTTGCACTGCAGCAACTTTCTCATGCCTTAAGGAAGGGAAGGGTTGCTGCTCCAGAGAAGGGCTGTGTGCAGATGGACAGTACAGCAGATAGTGCAAGGCTCTTCAGACAAACCTTACTCTGGGGACACTCTGAGACCCATTCCTGTTATTTTCTGCTATTGCTGCTCACACAAGCCATCCTGCTGACCTCAGCAGGGCTGCCCGCAGGAGCTGAGGGCAGTCCAAACAAGATACCACAGTCCTTCAACATCAGTGATCTTTTCTGCTCTTTTAACTGATGTGGAGAAGTGCAGGTCTTCAGCCACCCACAGCCCTTCCACCAGCACCAAAGGAAGATGGTGTGCTCCCATGTTTCTTGAAACTGAAAGGAAATTAGTGGGTGTATCTGAAGACTGTACAGATTTGAGAATTCTGCTGGCGTTTTTTACTGGCAGTGGCCCCTGCTTGAGACCAGCAGTCATGGTCAATGTCTCCCCTCCATGCAATTATGCTGCAATTATTGGTGGTGTAACAACTCTTCCTCCAAAATAGGTTGGTGATTATGCAGGGAACACATAAGTTCTATTTTCTGGACAAGAGATGAGTTCTGTGGCATTGGTAGTTAAATAATCTAGTTTCCATTAGCAAATCAGCATGACTGAGGTATAACTTGCTGGCAGAATTTGGCAAAATTTGACAAAAAATGCTCATCCTGACTGCTTTTCTATTTTGCAGAGTACCATTCAGGGTCACATATGCCAAAGAGGTTTAGGTTGTGTGTATTTTCTTCCAAGGAGATACATCTACCCAGATTTCCTCTATATGAATTCCTCTTTTAGTTTTCAGATCCAGACATGGAACAGCCATGTCATACATACCCCTCCTTCCTTTTCATTAGTCAGATCCTTCCTGAAGATGCAATATAATCTGGGATGTGTTCTCTGTTCACCCCTTCTACTCATTCCAAAGGAAGACATCATTAATAAGGTGACCATTCAGGGTCTTTCTGACAACAGTGCCTGTGTTCCTAGAAATAATTAAAACTCTCAGTATGAGCTAAGTTCCAGAATCAAAATGAAAATTGAACAGACCTGTCCGTGCTAACCAGTTTTTTTTTGGTTTGCAGGGAAAGCATGAGGTAAGTTTGTATGTTTCTGTTAAGTTTTTTATATTTCTGTTGTACTTGTCATGTAAGACAGTGCTGAGGGTCTGGGAGTGGAGCTGTGACCTCTGTCAGCTGGGATGGGAGCAGAGTCCTCTTTCTGAGCCTGTATCTCAACCAACTGAGCTGCTGCCATGCCAGAGTACACCCTCCACCTGAGGTTGTTAAATAACAAATTGGAAACAAACTACCATGTATTTCTACTGTAGTTCATTTGGAGCAAGAGAAAATAAATGAAGGTTCTAAGGCCTTTTGCTGAGGACAAAGTGTTCCATGTTTTGAGTTTCCAAAAGAGTGTTTCTGCTACTCAAAATAACACTGCAGGCTGGAAAGGGAAAAAAAGAAGCACAAATAACCCTCAATCAGCCAAGATATTGCCTTCCTACATAATATTTATCATTCTCCCAGGAATTCCTTTACTTTTTTTATAGTTAGCAGAGCTTACAAGGGTCTTACCCTCAAAGATGAAACAACAAAAGCACTTCTTCCACTTGATTATAACCTGTGTACAAACTGATAAATTCCCAGCTCATCTAGCTTGTGTCTTGCTATTGGTTATTTATAACATGATAGAAAGGCAATGTCACAGCCATCAGGGGATTTTCTTCACTGATGTCTAGTTCACATATCTTCAGCAGTGCAGTTCTGGGAGATCCAAGGCATTTGCTGGTGGCAGTGAAAGGCACTTCTTTTTCTGCCCTTCTGTAACTTATTGAGTGAGGTCAAGATCCATGCCAGAGACCGGAGACAATCACTGCCACCCAGACCAGAGATCATCATTATAATTGCCTGTCAGTACTATGTCAACCATCTGATTCTAATTCTTACAAATGAAAATATTTTCTTGCTGTAAAGTTAGAGTGTTTTGCTATGGCCAGCACTGGTAATGGTTTACTCTTTCCTTGTATAGATCATTTGCTAAGTGCTTTCCATAGCATCACCTAAAGGGCTGTTTGCATTAAATTCATTCAGAGAAAGTGGCAAGACAGGACAAGGAACTGATCTGCTCAGCTGAAATATATGGTATGAAGTAGAGACATGCCAGAAGGTGGCAAATTCACATTTTATGGGGCATTTACTTCTCCCAAGTGCTGCAGAACTGATATCTGAACTAGCATATAGTAAGATGGGGCAGCCACGTGGCAGAAGCCCACAGATGCACAAAAGCCCACAGATAGAAACCTACACAAGCCATAGTCAGCACTGCCTCACTGCAGGAGCTACTGCTAATTAGAGTGTACTTAATGAGGAGCTTTGCCCTCTGTGCTCTCACTTGCACCTGTGATCATCCTCAAAACCAACTCATTCCCTCTCTACTCTTTATTTCCTTCATCTTTTTCATTTCATCTGTAGTACTGGGATCATAGCGTTGTGTGGCCATGGAGAACTGGGCCCAAGTCAAAGGCCTTAAAGGAAGTGGAGGGACATTGAAACACAGCAAGGTCCAATCTCAAGCTAAATTCTGCTTCTTGGGGACAAACAGCAACAGCAAGATGCACGGATGTAGCTCACAGCTACAGGTGGTGGAGATCAGCCACTGAGGTGAAGATCAATAATGGAGCTAAAGGCACAGCTCAGATAACCATCATGGTAGGCTTTAAAAAGGAGCAGACCAAAGAATAGTCTGCACTGGATGTCTGGGAAGCAATGGAGTTGTAGGGAGCCCATCTTACAAAAAGCTGAGCATTGTACAGGTTTGTTTGCTGGAAACATGACTAAGAGCCACTGAGGCTGAAAAAGTTCACTCACAGAAGAGTAGGAGGGATGTTTCCTCAGCCCACTAGAGTTAATCCTGTCAGGAATGTAGGTCTGGGGCAGGAGCAGAACTCAGTTTCCTGGGAAACCTGTTCTAAAGACAATCTGCAGGAAAATATATCTGTCTTGCCATTTACACCCTTTTTATGAATCCACTGATGTTTGGTCTAGTTTTTACAGGTAGGACACTGTTATGATGCCCTCTGTACATCCAACAGAGCAAAAGCATTGGTATCAATAGCATCAGCTGAAATAGAGTTAGGTCTGATTTATACTCCAGAGGCTGCTGTCTTGGGAGCAGAATATCCAGGTTGGTGTCACCCCCCTCTATATCTTCCCTCAGAATCTATTCTGAGTCAGAATGAGTCCATGGCTTGTGTCAGCAGTTATGATGAGAAACTATTAACACAGTGATGTGTTAGTAAAGAACCTCTAGGATGTGTTTAATGTGAAGGTAAGATAACTTTTTCTCCCATTTTATTTGATTGAGTTTTCCTTCTTACAGCAAAGTGCAGCTGTTTCCTGTACTACAGAAAAAAAAAAAGTAAAAACAGACAATCAATTTAAAAATAGAAATTGCTGTTCCTACTGTTTTAGGGGAACTTTGCCTGGAATGTACTATTTCAGTATTGATTTTTAAATTTTTTTTTTTGAATAGGATATATGGGTTTTAAACACTTTATTTTTGTCTCATATATTCAGCAGTGAGGGCAGAGATGAATCATGCAACCCACTGGTAATTCTTTGTCTTCAATCACAGGAGCATTTAGTACCTGTGAGGGTTACTACTTTCTTCCACAAGAATCAAGATTCAGAATCTGTTAGATGTACAAAGTGCTGAGGAGTTGCCTAGTATGACCCAGCATTATGCAAAAAAATCTCCTCCAATTCCTGTGCTTCTTCCTTAGGAAAAGCCAAATTGAATTCTAAAGTGTATTTGGTTAACACCGAGAACCATACAGAGTACAGATCTAGAAAACAAAATCAGAACATTAACAGCAATCAGCCAAGTTTCATAACAGACTACAAAGAAAGACAAATATCTGATGCTTGACAAAATCATAGCTACATTTGAAGTTATTTTTTCCAATAATCAGTTTGTTTGGTCAGAAAAGGCACTGTCCAGAACTGACCTTGGTCAATTCTGCCAGGGTCAAGGTCAGCTCTGGGCAGGAGGAGCTAACTGGGATCAGATCATTTAGCAGAGCACTGGGAGAAGACCTGCTGTATTTCTTATGTAGACCCCAGCCCCAGCTTCCCCAGTAATGGGTGTATGAGGGGCCATGGCTAAGCTTTGCCACAGCTCCCCTGTCCTGGATAATGAGTTGTCTCCTGCTTGAATAGCATTGGGTCCCATCACAGTGATGCACCAGCCAGTTTAGACAACAGATACCTCACAGATACAACCTCCTCTTAAATATTTTTTTTTAGTATTTAGTTGAATTTACCTTAACTTTAAATCTCCCTATTTCTTTTTTTTTTTATTTTTTCACTTAAAAGTAATTCATTTATTGCTAGAACTAACAGAAGTCATCAGTTATGAACTCTGCCTATAAATCTTCATGCACTGAACATCACCCTTGTGCAACAATATATATGTATAACTGATCTGCTATCTGATTATCTGCTTACTATTAGAAGTCTACACACACAGAGAGAGAAAGGCATTCATTTCATGCAGATATCACAGTTTGGGCAGGGAGGAATTGTCAAAGAAAAGGAAGCAGCAGAAAATACACAGAAACCATGGATTCCCAAGATGATGGTGCTCTGAGTGCAGACTGAGGTCACATCACCAAGGTGAGCCCTCACCCTGCCATCCACAGTCTCCTCTACCAAGGCAACGTGAGGCAATGCACACACAGGACAAATCCCATATCAGTCCATTGCATCCCCATAGAAAATTCAGCCCTTGATGGCTTGATGGGGCAAAGTGAAAGGAGAACATCATTCACCCACTTGTTTGGCACAGCATCTATGTGCAGAGCTATCTGTAAGAAGACCCTGGTTTGAACCAGAGGGGAAGAATGTGGGGAGTCAGCTTGCCTGCTTTGTGTGAGCTGAAGCTGCTTGGGCTCCCCCTGCCACAAATGAGGCTCAGGGGAGTTCTGTGAGGAACCCTGCAACCATCTGTCTCCCCAGTCGTGCCTGTCAGACTGCTTCCACTGTCCACAGTGAACAGGCTAATGAAGACACCTCAGAGACAGCACATCTCTGAGTGTGCTATTTAACAAGACATAGAAGGATGTCCATAAGGAGAAAACTGATTACTTGCTTGTTAAGGACTGAAAAACCCAGATAAGCCTAGAGTGAAGAATCCTGGGGCCCAGAATGTGAAATTTTAATGATCCTGTTCCTACCAGGCAGAGGAGAGGAGTTTTGCAAAGAGGGACTCCAAATGACATCTTTATGTCAGTAATATGAATCAAGTCTTTTCAAAGTGAATGCCAGCTTGCTGTGTAGACATAGTTACTTGGCAGAACCATTTCCTGGGCCATGCAGGCTCTCTGCAGAGGCAGTGCAAAGCAGCAGAGGTGCTGGTGCCTGAAGCAGGGAAAGCCACAGCTTTGGCCCCGCAGGTAAGCCCTCACCTGACAACTACTGCCCCAAATCCCTACAAAGGTGAGCTCAGTCTTGGGAGATGGGTGGTTGGGAGCAGTCCTGTGGATACCTTCCCCACATCAGACAACAGGGATGCAGAAGTGAGCCCTTCTGGCCGGGCAAAGTGAACACAATGGACATCAGGTGCTCCTGATGTCTCTGGTTTTACTCTGTACTTCTATTTTATTTATCCTATTACTATCACCGGGAGAAGACGAGGTTGCCTTACAGCCCTCAATCTTAGAATCTCACAGAAGGCAATATTCTTTTCCTTCCATGTCTGTCATGTTTGCCACCTTCCCTACCTCCCCCTTTTCTTCCTGTGCTTCAGCAAGACGAAGTGACTGGACCCCAACGAAAGCTTTGAGATAAAAGACCTCATTGCATCAGAATTGATGTTTGCTCAGGACTTCTGAAGGCTTTTATCAAGGCTTTTAGAGCGGTGGAAGTGAGGTGTAAAGGCCTTGTCATATATTAAAATGTGATTAAAAGTAGGAAATGAACAGGGTACAAAACCAACCATTTTTCAGCAAGAATGCAGCATGCAGGAGAAGCATTAGGGCCCCTGTGCCTCAGCGTGCTTTGAGATGAGCTGAAGAGGGAAGGAACTGGTTAGGTGGCAGAGTCCCTGATGATACACCATGATTTAGATTGGTGAGGCATAGAGAGCCTTATGAAGAATGTCACAAAGCCCCTAGTGAAAATGACTATTCGGCCACACAATTGTAGTTAAAGTTTTAGTTTAGGGAAGGGAATTGCAAACTGGCAGTGCACAATGAAAGAAACAACTGAAGCAACCTGAATGTACTGGTGGGTTCTGAGTTAGTCACAACCACTGCTCCTGCCCAGACAGAGAAGAACAAAAAAGGAGTCGTTTTCCCTGTGGACAGTGCATTTTGGAGAAAGAGGGAAAAAAAATTTATGTGTCAGACAAGTCAGGAATGAAATAGTAAACAATATGAAAATTTGGGTACAAACCCCATGGAGTCATCTTCCTCTTGAATCTTTCATTGAGGTCTGGTCCCTTCATCTTGCCTGCTCAAGATGTACAAGTCTGATCTCTTCTAGCATTGTCTGGTACTGCTACAGCTGTATGTGGGCTACAGATAGTTACCCAATTTTTTTCATCTTTTAGTATATATAAATTCTGCCTTAATTTTAGTACCTTATTACTAAGGAATATTTTGAGGTTTTTTGAGGCCTTTCCTCCATAGTTCATGCTTATCAGCTATAACTGTAACAGAAAATAAACTGAGAATTTTATTTTCCAATAATCTTGGCTTTAAGGCCAAGAGAAAAGTACTATTTAGTATCTCTGCAATGGGTCTGTCCATTTCACACTCTAATGGTCTAGTACAGACATGCAAACTTCATATTTCCATACACAGCAAATAATTTATTATTGCCCTTGTATCCTTGGCTTTTTGCTCTTGAAATTTCCTCTTATCCTGCTTCCACTCTGGCAGGAAAGGTAGAAGATTAGTTTCCACTCCATTAGCATTACAAGAACTAGATTTCCATTTCTTAAACAATATTTTTTGTATGAATATATCCCTACTCTTTGGCATTTCACCAGAGTGCTTTCTGTTTCCTCTTTTGCCTCCTGAGTGATACATCCTTCCTGTGACTCTCTGTGTCAATCAAAGGCTGCTACTAGTACAGATGTGTGCCGTTGCCTAATGTGTGTGTTTAAATGCGAGTTATAAATAATATGCAAAATTACATTACATGCAAAATCCATTTTCTCCCACCTCAAAACCAGTTCCAAAATACTGTGGAAAAGGTGCTGCAGTGCATAGTCAGAGACACTAAATTTCCTGAAACATTCATCACCCGCTGAAGACAAGTGCTTGTGCAGACCTTTCCTCTTGAGAAATCTCTGCTGCCTGGGATCCCAAACCAAATACTCAGGCATCAGGCTACATGCTGGGTAGAGCTGGCTCATCACACAATGATGAGCTCCAGATCTAGGCATTCATCCAGGAACAGTCACGCAGACTCTGCTGGAGCAAAGTAGAGGATGCAAGGAAGGGTGCCTTGCTCTCTGTGCAAACAGGGGTGTTGAGACACATGAGCAGGCAGAGGGGCTGCAGCAGTCCTGGTTATCAGGATTGCATTTGTCAGTCACCAGGCTGGAAGATCCTGCGGCTTCAGTGTCCAGTCCAAGTTCTCCCATGGCCAAAACACCTCTTTTCCCACAAAGGTCTTTATGTAGGCAGAGTGTGGAAGAAGAAAGGCAAGTGGAAAAGCCAAGTTCTGCAATGTCACTGACAGTAGCCAGACCGTAGTCAATGGGTATAATCTCTAGCACAGCTCCTGGGAACAGCTCCTCAAACCAATTTGTCTCAAGCCATTGAACACTTGCCTTCCTCCATAAATAGTCAGCTACAACTTCAGAACTGTTAATATGTCAAGTACATCATCAAGTACAGCATCCTAGCAGAAAAAGAATTAGGAGAGACCAAGGACTTCACTCATTTCTGGATTGCATGAATTATGTTTGCAGATATAGTTCAACCCAATCTGCTGGCACTTGCAGAAGGCATAGACAGAGATCCGATGATTTTATCAGGACCATTTTTAGGTTCCAGGGCACATTTAGAGGTTTTCGTTGGACCAAAAGAAACATGGCACTCAAATAAAACCAAACCTATTTACTTCCTAGTCTTAGCAAAATAGCTCTCACAGTGACCTGCTTCTTTGATGGGTATGACAGTAAACACTATCATTTTGTTTTCAACAATAAGTCATCACCACTCTCTTAGTATCCTTCAGAGAGCAACGTTCCACTAAAATAAGATGGAAAAAGAATTATGAGTGATTCTTTTTGATCTTAAAAAGTAGAGCCAGGATTTTAAAACAGTTTTATTTTTCTGATGTTGAAAGACCACGAAGCAGGCAATTCTCACCTGCTTTTTCAGACCAATCTGCATAAAAAATGCCAAGTTTGTGATAGACTCCCCAGTTTGCATCATACGCAGAGAATCCCGGGTGGGTAACCAAATTCCAGAAATTCATATTCATAAATAGGCTTCCAAGATATTTTGCAATGGTTTCAATATCAGCCCTGAAAAATACTCCAATTTCTCAACAGAGCAAGTAATTTAACTTGCCATTCTTCTACATTTGTATTTATGAGGGATTGATTACCTGTGCCTTACACATATGTCTTTGTACTGACTACTGTATGCATTCTACAAGGTATTCATCCCCTTCTGAAACCTTTGAACACAACAAATTTTCTCTTCCCTCAATTCACCAAAATGCTGATATTGCCTTTAGATACAGTACATTGTCCTGTTTTGAAAGCCACAAGAAGTTGCTGGACCAGTGAAAGTGATAGTGCTTTGCAGAGGAAATTTGCTAATTTTGAAATTTAGTGCCAAATATATTTTTCATCTTAAAAGGGGCAAGGAATTGCTTATTGCAATGCAGATAAGATTGATTATTTTCTCAGATAAGGCTGAGAAAATTATCCCTGAGACTCCTAAGTCAGAAACAGCGGAGGTCTGAGTGGGGAGTAGGAGCTGATGGTTTCCAGTTGTGGACCAGGCTTTATGAACCTCACATGCTCCATTAAATGATGCACATCATATATTCCCCATGCCAAGCTGTCACCACTGGCAGCCTGCCTTTGGGCCTAAAGCTAAGGGAGGCAGAGACTTGTTTTTGTGACCCCAGGCCCAGAGAGAGAACAAACTGAGCCTTTCCCCTTCAGCTGATGTAGCAAAGCAGAAGGAAATGAAGAGAGGCAGATGCAGATTCTTTTCTGAGAAGTAGCAGGAATCAAAAGCACAAAGATCAAGAAGCCAAGCCCACTTGGGATTATGTCCTTGGACTGCACACCCTGCATTTTTCATACCCATCCAGAGGAAATATTCAGGAGATGCTCAATTCTCCCATCATCCAAACACTGCTCTGAAAATCAGGAGGTCTCTTAAGGGGGTTGTGCTGGATGCTTTGTGTTTGAAGAGGCCTCTGTAATTCTGGGTGTTCAGTGCTGCAAATCCATCTTCCATCACAGGTTTTGGAGCCCAGCCACACCAGAGCCAAGGGTGCAGGCTCCATGTTCTTTCCCATACTGCAGGAATGGCAGGGATACCTCACACCCCAAAGGGTCAGATCAGTGCCAGTGCTCTGTGTCCAGTGCCTCACTACAAGTCCTGCAGTGGAAACATTATGAAACTGGGTTTCAGGTAAGTGCTTTTCCTTCATTTTCCCATGGTTCCTATGGAAACCAATACCACAACCCTTGCCGAGTGAATGCAGAAACCACAGCAGGGTTCATAAATGGGAGATTTGCCCATTTTCTGTATTGGCCAAATGTTTACTCCACTTACATTATAATAGCTTCAAGACACATAGTCAAAATTCTACATGATTTGGGAGATCCTGCTTATTCCAGTGGGGTTGTCTATGCTCTATTAGGTTGCATTTTTCAAGAAATAATTTGTTACATCTGCAAATCTTTGTATGTGAAGCTAATTTATGTACATGAAAATGTTCCACTCAGTTCTGTAGTTCAGCAGAACATGGTGATAGAGATCTCCTGGCACAAGATCCCTGTAGTTCCCACATGCATTAATTTATTCATAGGAAATGCAAAGATGGGATTTTGTAAGAATAAAAAGTTATTCCTAAGTATTTAGTCATTTCTGAATATTCATAACTGGTGGAAAAAAAGCTTCATTAGAAAGGTAGGTTTTGACCTTTAATAATGACAGACTAGGGATGTGAGAAATGTCTGACCACAAGCAGAGATTTTCTGTGAAATGCTGTTTGCACAACATGCCTAACAAGGAACTGCAGGGGAGAGGAATGATGCCTGGGCACTCTGTTCCTCACGGGACTTTGGGAACAGCCTAGTCACTTTCCTCTGTACCCACACCCGACTGCATCCCTCACCCCATCTCCCACATGGCTTTCTCCGTCATGGCTCACACTCTGCTGCAGCAGAACGTTTTGGCTGTAGAGGCAAGCTGAGTGAAACATACCTTGTGTGCAGTGAGCAGGAGGTACCCAGTGTAGCTTTCTATGAAAAGCGTGTTCAAGGCAGAGGGAGAGAGTAAATTGTAAAATTCAGCTTTGTCAAACTTCAGACAGCACAGGCAGCAAAAGGCTTCCTGCTCCCCCCTATTCAGCAAGCACACTCAGGCAGCATCTGATCCAGCAGCTGTTTGAAGCTGCTGAAAAGGCCCCTGCTGACTTTGTGCAACAGCTGACTCATGCCTGAGTAAAGAGTGGTGGAAAGTGGTCACCTGCAGAGCATCCTGCACCTTAAACAGAAGGATTTTCTTCTGCATGGAAGATGGGAGAGCTAAGTAAGTCAAGCCCTTTACTTCCCAAGGAAATATTTTGGTTAGCACAATTATAATTAACTGGAGTAGAAAGAGGATAGTAGCTTCAACAAATGAAGTTCCTTTTTCTGCAAGAAAAAGTTGACTTTCCAGTTAACAAGTTGGAGGATCTTAAAAACATTTCAGTGCAATAAAGCCTGCTGTTCAGGACAATACCCTTTCCTGTAAAACACCAAGACAGTGACAGAGATATAATGAGATAGTTTTCCTCTTTCCAGCATCATGATCAGTCTACCAAAGAGTATCCTGGTTGTTTTGTGGGCAGAAGAGTAGTTGCAAAGCTGATAACATCCTCAAAATGTGAGAGAGGAAAAGTCTTTCCTAAAGTGTAATAAGGGCAGATTTTCTTCACAGGCTCATTTGTAATGTGCTGCTGAGGCACATTACAAATGCTGCTGTGATTTGCCAGAGCAGAAGATCTTTAAAGCAGAAGGGAGGACAGTGCAACACAAAGCCTAGAAAACTGGGAGCATTCTACAAACCACCCTGCATGGACCTAAAAGCACTGGAGAGATGGAAGAGACAAAACCTCTGTTCATAAATTCCTGAGGTACAGTGTGGGGATTCATTTAGAAATATAAAGTTTCAAGTGATAGACTCAGTCCATTTGTCTGAAGAAATAATACATCTGTCATTTATCTGAAGAGATAATACATCTGCCATTTTGTGGGAACCCCAGGCTTGCTCTGGGGTCTCCTGTGATGGCAAAGTCTCTCCTCCAACCCGTGCTTCCAAAGAAAAACTCCACAGCCTCTTGCTGTTCAGTCTCAAGGCAGTTTATTGTTGGTTATCTAAAAGATTTTCTTTTTGGGCTGCAGCTGCCTGGTCAGCAGCGTGGGCAGAGAGACACACACACCCTGACATCCTCTCTGTCTGCTGTCTTCTTCTTCTCTCCGCCCGCCCAGGGCTGCTGCTATCTTTTATATGATATATTACGTATTACATGTTTATAGTTTTCCCCCAATACCTACTACCTATATTACAAAGTGCTTTTCTACTCCAAACCAATCTGCAAGTGCCAACATCACCAAGAACATGGAGACAAGGAAAAAGAAGGAGGAAGAACAGGATCAGCCCACTTTCCTCCATCTTAAAACTTCTGACCCCCATGTACAAAGTAAAAACGCCCTGTACAGGTGCTAAGACCCCCCTGTACAATACTAAAAAATTTTCCCCTCTGTTTTGTAACTACTTTTACTATACTATCTAACCTTTTGTGACTGCTTGTTCCACCTCCAAAGTTGGTAATTCATTCCATGGCTCAAACTCAAAATCACAGCTGTTTCCAGCTGCCTGCCAGGGTCTAAAATGCTTCTGACCAAGGCCTGGAACCTCTAAAAATGTCTGAGAGACATTTTGAGTTCCAACACCATTTGTCTGAAGAGATAATACATCTGCCGTTTGTCTGGTATTCCCCAAAGTCAGCTGAGGCCAGGACCCGTGCACTAGGTTGGTTCCAGAGATGCTCATGACTGCTCATAGCCTTAGTGTGGGTAACTGAGGCCATGTCTCCTGAAGTGTTCAAAAAGTACATCTAAATGTGTATTACCCCGAGACAAAGAGTGCACAGCAACAGAGGCAGAATGCAAGTACAAAAATGATGTTTTCTCATTCAGCAATGAGGGCTCCAGGAAATGTGAGCTCCTGTGAGGAGCTCGTGACAATTCTATGCCAACAGTCTGTTCTGCTTGCTTTAATTAACCTTTCTTGTCACATCAAACAGGCCTTACTGCTGCTCCATGTCACCTGGACAGCCCCAGGTGACAGTCACTGGCTGAGAAATACCTGTAAAGCCAAGACACCTCTGCTTCTTCTCTGCAGCTGCTGCGTAGCCTCTACTGAGCTCTGCAGGAGAAACTGGAGCAGAGACTAAAACTCATCCTGCCAAAATAATTTTGGGACCGTATCATACACTCAGACAGAGGGATTTAGAGCTTCAGCTTTTGGAAGAAGTCAGCAAGCAGCTATCATCTGTGTTATGAAATCACACTCATTTTTTAGTGCTCTCTCTTGAAGACAATGTCATTAAGTCTTCCTTCAGTGGCCAACACATCCTGGGTTTGGTTTCTCCTGTGCTCAGCTTCCCCTTCTTGTCTGTTGGCTTTTGCCAGAAGTAATCACCTCCACACATCCCCTCCCTTGTCTGCCTCCCTAATTATCATCTCACTCCTTCTTCCTGGAGGTACATTCAGAGCCCCTTGTCATTCTCCATTTGCCTGCTTGTCATGTCTGAGTCTCCACTGCCTAAATCCACCTTATTCTGCTCTTTACAAGCCTGTGAAAAAGGCAGCTCACAGCTTATTTTGTCTAGGCCTACCCACAAAGAGTCTACTCTCTCTCACTTCATGGTTCTCCTATTAAGGAGAAGGCAGCAGCAGCCCTGCTTGCAATGCCTCAAGGTGACTTGTGCATGAATCACCTCTTGTCCTGTTTTCCTGATGTGTGTTGGCATAGCTGGGGGGACTGTACTTCCAGAAGATCTGCAAGTGCTTTGCACAGGATGTACGTAAAGTGAAATAAATGCGTTTTATGGAATAATAATCTAAGGTGAGGATTGACATTTCCAGGTTTCCCCAAATCAGGAATGATCCTGAGCTGTGGATTTCAAAGCTCCCACCAGCTGTGTCTGTCTACCTGCCAGGCTACTTAAACCATTTTTTAACACCGTGTTTATGCAATTAACAGGGAAAATAAAATTTACATTTGTACTACTCCAATAAGGTTATGAATTGTAACCTCAGCAGTTTTTTTTTTAATTCTAATAATAAAGATTTTTTTCCCCCTAGTATGGAATATAGCTGCCTTTGTAGAACACCACAGTAAGCTTGCCTATCTTTTGTTTGTTCATTCCCTTGGGGACTGAGCAGTGCCTAATGTTTCAATTACCTTTCTGCTGCTGTGGAGATGATTGAATTTGGAGTTTCAAGGGACTGCAAAAATACCAGATAGCTAGACAGAAAACCAATACTTTGGGAGCCAGCAATTTACTTGGCATATCTTATAGCACTTAAACAACTTAACTCTGGGCAATTAATGGCTGTAATGGTATATTTATTAGACAAGTAAGGGAAAAGGCAGAAAATTACATGAATGTTTAATAAGACACTAATAGAAGCCACATGAAAATGCTGAATTCTCTTTTCTACTCAGGAAATACTAAGTGGCTTTTATCAACCACATGTATATGTGGTATGTGAGCTCATTTAATCAATAGGCTTTACTGCATTTCTTAGCCTAAAGAAGTTCTTTCTCTAAAATAAGGAGGATGTAATTAATTTAAATATACCAAGTATAAGAGTGAAATGCATTTTTTTTCTGAAATAATCTATCTAGATAAAAGGCTAATTTGTAATTTGAATACTGGAATGACAGTGCTTGCACTAAAAAATATAAATTATATTAACAGTGAAATAAAAAGACAACTTTAATTTCAGAGAATGATTTCTGTTTCTCTCTGATTGGTTCAAGAGGACTATTACCTCTAGTGGAAGTAATGTTAATTTCAGATCCTCAAAGCAATATCCTTGCTCTTATGATTTGTGTGATACCTGGCTGATTTTCTGTCTTGAAAAAAAATACAGAGTAGATTAAGGAAGACCAGACGTCCAACAGCTTATAAAGTATTTTTTTTTCTTGCAGTCAGCTATGTGAGACCAAATTGTGTCTCCTGAGGTTTGAATTCTAAGCACCTACCCACACCATGCCTCAGGAAAACATACACATTCTTAGTCTTGTCATCATTTTTTGGGTAAGGCACAGGACACTGTACATTCAGAGCCCAGTTCATACCAACTAAAGGACTGGTCACTGCTCTTGTTTTTGAAATTCAGAGAGGGGGTGTTCATGATTTAGTTTGTCTTGGTACTCTCTTCTCAGGTATGTGTCTAACACTTCAGTTCTCAGGAGCTAAACAACCCAGCCCACAGCTTCCTGGGCCCAGCATCAGAGCAATGCCAGCAAACCAAGAGTACAAATTCTGTGTGCTAGCCAGAGCTTGCTCTGCCTACAGGAAGAGAGATCCAAGAAGCTTTCTGGCACCAAAAAGAAACCAAACCAAAAAAACCACCATTTAACTCTGGCAAAATGTCTATGACAACCATGGATGGGCAGGGTGACTTTTCATGCATTGTGCTGGGGACTATTTTTATTTTGACAGTAAGGGACATCATTTGAAATTCTCTGTATTGTCAGGAACACAACCTGTCAGGTATCATTCAACAGCTTTGGCTGACCAAAATGGTAAATAGGTTTGGAGTGTCAGTGCCTTCCATCTTCAGCTATATGAAGCCTTCAATATGACCATTGCTGCCTTGCAGTTGCTGGCATCAACATGGAAGCTCATCTGCTCTCCTTTCATAAGAAAGTGTTGTGTTATAAAATCAACATGAATATTTGTGCTTAAAGATGCAAAGAAGCAGTAGCACAAACTGAATGACACAATCCAATATGCTCGTTATTTATTCAGTGGCAAACCAAAGAAATAAGCCGTTTCAGTTTGCAAATCCTCTTAGAGGGCCAAGCTCTAATATTTGCAGAAACCTGTGTTTTACTCTGTTATATATTCTCATTAATTCTCTCACTGAAGACTGGCTGGCATAGATGGTGGTGATCATATCTTCAGAAAGTTGTTATTACTATTGAAGATGAAAAAATGTATTAGCAGAAGAAAATGTCCTCATATTTGACCACGAAGAAGTTAAGGAATCAGATGTGCTTTGCACAGAACCATGATCAGCCTCACTGGTCAGAGGTTGTCAGGTGTTTGTCAGGGTGTGCAGCTCCCCCCAAACTGAACAAAACCATTTTGCCTTTTGCCACAGGGCATCTTATTTATCACAGGCCCTTCCAAAAGCTGGCGACAGCTACAAAGGTGTCAGGCAGCAGCTAATGAGTGGAGGGTTAGATGAGGGGATGCTTAATGAATCCTGAGGATCAGAGCCTCAGATACACAATTAAAATCCATATCACAGGATAAAAGTTATTGTTACAAGTCTTCAGTTTATATGATACAAACTATATTCAGCTATTTAGATGATATAACATCTTGCAATACTGTTGCTCTCCTTAGAAGATTTCATCCAGCCTTAATGGAAATATTGATGAGTAAACAAATCCTTTATTGTTACTTGTGCTTTTGAAGCTAGGATTTTAAAGTACATTACACAATTCGCACGCACATACCCCTAAGCAGACAGATGGCTATAAAATATGGGCAGTTCAATTGACTGTGATCAGAAAAAGTATCTAGTTTCTGCAAGGATATGTACCTGTATGACTCACATATTAGCTGCAAGGAAAGAGTCTCTTTGCTAAAGTTAATGAGCCTTTCTCCATGCTAATATCTTCTTCACTGATTGCAGTCCAAGAGGCTACCTGCTATGGTAACTAACTCAATAGGCTTTATGTATTTTTTTTTTTTTTTTTGTAACACGCTGTATTAGAGAATTAAAAATAGCACAGTCTAATAGGCTTATGGACAAACAGGATCACTTAGAAAAATGGCTATCTGTTTAATAGTTCAGCAAACAAGCTAAAGCAAACCTTTCCAACAGTCAGGGAAGAGGGATACAACCCCTCCACACAGCTCCTCAATTATACAAATGCAGCTGAAAGGACTGATTTGCATAATGACTGGAGGAGCTCCTCTATAAGGGCTGAGTCCTGCTAAATTGCTTGCATATAGGTAAGAGGGAGGAGAAGTGGGGGCTTGTCTACCAAGACCTTAAATCCACACCCTGAAAGTTACCTGGCTAGGGCTTGCAGGAGCATCTGTGCAGGCTCACATTTTTTATGCTCAATTCTTTTCCATGGTAAATTTTTTACAGAAGTTTGAGCTGCAGCAGGACAGACATTTTGCATACAAGTGAAGCGGATAAAATACACTTTCCCACAATAAAAAATGAATGCTGCCAGATATGAAAAGCCTCCATTTAAAATGTACAGCATCAGCAAAATGATATTTAACAGCAAAAGATGGCTCATTTTGATGATATGAATCAAGGGGGCCAACTGTGTGTGTGCTATGCTCACCAGAATTGGGAAGGACATCACTAGGGGCTGGTGGGACATGTGCCACACTGGTCTTATCTGTGGGCTAAACTACTAGCTGGACTTGCCCTCACTGGCATACCTTCAAGGGATGGCTCCTGTTGGGGCAGTGCTCCCTCCTGTACGAAGAAATTCCCTCAGCAAGATGGTGGAGAAAAGCAATTTTAGTGGATTCTCCCTAAGTAACTTCTGACTGTGAAATTAACATGGTTTGCTCTTTTGACAAAACAAGGTCCTCAAAATCTGAATTGTTTAAAAATTAAATTTTTTTCAATTTCTTTCCTCTGTTTCTCCAAAACAGCACTTTGGGTTTTGCCTCTATCTTGTCCTCTCAGTCCACAACTGATTATTTGGATTGAAAAATCTCTGTAGGAGGGATTTTCTCTTACAACAGGTGTCAGCAGTGCCTAACATAACAGAGCTATTGTCTTAGGTATTCCTAGGCACTAATGAAAATAATTCATAGTAGCACAGTTAAGCAATTACTTGGGATATCTTTATTGTACTAAAATAACGAAGCTCCTAAAGTAAAATCTCATACAGGAAAGAACCACATCAGTGTTACGTATAAAACCCATGCAATGTTATTATTATCTCTAATGCTGCTGATTCAGCTAGCATTTTAGAGCCACAAAATACGGTCATTCCCAAGCACTCATTAATCTGATGTTCTGCACCCTTATACAGTCCATTCCACGCAGATTTAGCTCCCAGATGTGTTAATACATCTGTTTCAAAGGTGCATGCAATGGGAAGGAGATAAATGATGTCCTAGTTCAAACAAACTTTTGTCTTCCTGGAAAGAGTCAATTTCAGCACCAGTTTTTGATTTTCTGCTGAGGGATTGACCATAAAAATTGCACATCCCATCAATATGTGAAAAGTCAGTAAAAATCTGTTTAAAACAGACTGATGATTTGCTTCATACAAATGGTCCCACGAACAAGAGAATGAATGCAGCTTGGCTCCTCTCAGTGCTGTTTGCAGTACACATTCATGAGCACTGAGCAGAGGCTGATCTCAGCACTGCTGCCTTTCCTTTGCTGGGCACACAAACAGGGATCCTCTCTCCCCTTTCTTCTAAACATATTCCCCTTTTTTTCTTTTCTTTTTTTTTTTTCGCTTTCCACCCTCCAAAACCCTACCTTCTGTCAAATCTAGGTGAAAGTAGCTAGTACAAATAAGAAGATTGGAGAGGAGTTGTAGCAGACAGAAAAACTGCCACTGCAGGTGGAACAAGAGCATTGCAAAAATATCCCTCATCTGTGTGTAGATAACAGGCACAGCTTTCATTTTGCCCCGAGGAAAGGGACTGGAAAAGAAAGAAGTCTATTGCTCCTCTTTCTGTGTATAGGGCCAACCTGTGCTGAGCCAGCAGGGACTCCTGCATGCAGGTCAGGGGTGCACCTGCCTCACTGAGCAGAAAACTCCCTCCTCTCACCATGGCATGAATAACTAGTTTTCAGAAACCATAACCCCAGGCAAGACTGCTTGTTATATTATGGCCACACACCACAGGAAATCCAGATCTAGAACTCTCTCTGTCTGTAGCTGGGAGCTGGATGATATGGTTCCTGCCTGGACCTTTTTTCTGCCCCTACATCCTATTGCAGCAAAAAAAAGAGAAGAACTGAAGAGCCACCAGGTATCCAAGACATCCCTTAGCTCCACTTGGACTTAGCAAGCCACTTATTTTTGTGCATGAGCAAGAAGTTAGGTGTGCATTTGAGAACACTGCCTTCAGTGTTTCTTATGCTTCTCTAGGGCCTGCCTCCATCTCCTTTCATAACACCCCACCATCATTGTACTATTCCCACCATCTTCCCCATGCTCCCAAAAGCATCCTGGTACTAAGTGCTCAAAAATATATGTGCTGTTACATCACTCATACATTCCAGACTCTACTCTGATTCTTCATGCATGAAGACTGATGCTAAACTGTATTGTATTTTATAGTGGGTCTACAAAAAAGGCAGACAGAGTTCTTCTGTTTTGATTTTGCAAAGAAATAGAAACTTGTTAGGTATTTGTGCGTTCTACCAAATTCCAACACTACAAAAGATCCTTTCATGTTTGCTTTAGCTTGAGATCATGATTGATTATTGCCCTGGACCCACCAGTACAAATGCATGCACATATACATATACATATACATAACCTATACACTAATATCATCAGTAGTCCAGCATCATCAAATCAGAATACTTACAACTTAAAAATTTTTTTAGGGTTTGTTTTTTCTTTACACTTTTACATTTAGCCTGATGTTATTTTCCTCATTTCTAACCCCAGGTATTGAATTCAGGAGAAAAACAATGTTTTTATGAAGGGAAAGATGTCTTTGAAGTTGTAAGGAGAGAAGCTTTAAAAAGGCAGGTTACTATAGAATCAGATACCAAAAAGAAAATCATAGAAACGGAAAATATATCAATTTTTAAAAATCAATTATTTTGAACAATCCCCTGAATTTTTGGCACATGAGTCATGATTTTTTAAATATTTATCACTCAACTACTAGTGGTTCACTTTCTTATTAAAAGTAGACTGTGGAGAGGGAACAGCTAAGGAATGGAAAATCATCAGTTGAGTAATAAAGAGCAAATACATGTTTTGCCTTGTGGGTCTTCCTACTCTTCTGAGCTCTCTAAGTGCTTCCATCTTCCTTTAGAATTCCCTTTCTTTGTTTTCTGCAGGTCCTTCACAAAACGTTGCAGAGGTTTCTGCAACAGCTTGACAACATGAAGAGCCACGGGGGGGTGCCTGTGGATGCACAAAGTGATGAGAGAGGCAAGATGCATTATTATTCTTGACACTCTTTACTCCTGACGCTCAACCCCATCCTTCAGCCTCCAGCCAAGGAACAGACCTGGGTTTTTGCTTCCTATTTGGCCATGATTAACAGAAATAGGGACTCTTATCCTCCCATACAGACATGAGAGACCTATTTTGTTCCCTGGATTTAGCTCTTGCCTTGATGCCTCTTCAGATGCAGGTGTCAGAGGTGTTGTGGCCACAGAGAGGGAGCTGCCTTCCCTTCCAGGCTGGAGGCTGCTGTGTGGAAAAGTAGCAGTGAAGCCATGGTGTCCTGGCATCAGGGACAGGTATGATCAGAACGCATTTGTGTTCTGCACATCACTGTGCACATCACTGTGCAAAGCCTGAAGGTCTTTGCTTCATCAAAAGAACAAGTAGAAGTTTTC
Organism: Lonchura striata; assembly: GCF_050655825.1. Taxonomy (NCBI): domain Eukaryota; kingdom Metazoa; phylum Chordata; class Aves; order Passeriformes; family Estrildidae; genus Lonchura; species Lonchura striata. The sequence goes on along the minus strand of NC_140740.1, from coordinate 83,631,103 downwards.
TCAAATCAGGAGCAAGAACGGAATGGGAAGAGGATTCAGGGCAAATCTATACTTGCTTCTAGGCTTGCATGCCACTGTGTATGCACAGCACTTTGCAGAACCAATCCCCAGTGTCTGAGCCAGAGCCAAGGCTTCTGCTCTCAGTCCTACAAGGTGCTAAGGTCAGTGAGATCTGAGGGCATAGGTTCATAAATGATAGACACCCACACCTCAGAATCACCCTCTGCCCTCTGTGGCCTGTCTGTGCTGAGGTCTGCACGCACACAGAACTGAGCAGCTCCTTTCCCCTGATGACCTTCAGTAATACACAATTTCTTCCAGTCTCCAGAGGCTGAGTGAGATAAACACACACTATGTTTCTTGCTTCAGAAACCGTGATAGCTCCAAAACTACTTCTGGTCATTATATCCTGATTGTTGCTTCTAAGATTGAATCTTGATGACAGAGAACCAGAAGCCAGGCTTCAGGGAGAGATGATAATGCAATTGTAAAAGTGCTCCAAAGAGGACAGGAGTTTACAGAGAGAGCTGAGCCACAATCACATGTCTGGGGATTTAGGTGGATTGTATGCCACCACAAGTCACACAGCTAACATAAATGTGGAACTTGTTTCTATCTACTTGATTTAGAGGTATACCATGACTCTAACGAAATTTAAAAAAAAAATAAACAAAAGCCCAAACCAGCAGCACAAACCTCTTGTTGTTTCCTGTGGGTGGCAATGTACCCAGAAAACACACTCCTCTGCTGCAGTTACACTTATGTTTTTAGAACTGTCAGAGCCCACTCATGAAAACATCCTGGAGCAGGGGGAAGGGGAGATCTAGCAGTAGTGAGTCAGCAGAAGTAATGTCTGCACCAATGTCTACATGATTATAGTGCCTCCTAATTTCCTCCCTGCTCCTCAGGTAAAATGGAAGGTTGTTAAAAGCCCAGACAAATCTCCAAAATCTTGCCTCACCCAGTTTTAGGAGTATCTCTAGCCTGGTCAGAAACACAGCTTTGCTTTCTTGTGCTGTTCAGATGACAGCAAGGAAAGATGAAGATGGATGTACCAAGAGACTAACAACATATCTGAAGGAAGTCTGTTTTGTCTGACCACAAATCACATACTCATCAGGCAGCTTCTGTGCTGTCCTTCAGGGGACACAAATATTCAAAAAAAAAAAAAAAAAAAAAAGATTGAGAATAGAGGGGAGAATCATTACCCTGGCTTAAGGAGGGAGAACCTTTTTTACAGTTGGGTTCAGAAAATGCCATTTTTTTCCAGGATCTCATTACAACAGTCTTGGCCACCTTATTAATTCTACAGGCAATGAGGACTAGATGCCTGAAATAACAATCAAGACCACTAATGATCTCACTCCTTGCCTGTCCTCCCATCATGACCCAGGAGCATGTCCAGAGTTGGTGAAACAATGAGAACTTACATTTGGGGAATGCTCCTACTACAGTTTTTACAGATTTAGCCAGAATGAGATTGAGATAATGCTAAAAGAGAGCGTTTCCCTTTCAGTTTTCTCCACAGTCCCAGGATTAAGGACTGGATACTTCTATACCTCCACTGTAGTTTCAGTATTTCCTGACCCAGCTTATCTTTGCTAGAGGCTAGAAGGTCTGACATGATGTAGTAAAGGGATCTAAACCTTCATCCAAAAGTCCCTGAGCCATGATTTGTAAATTACTGGAAGCTTAGAACTTGTGCCAAGGAAGTGCTGTCACCCTACACATAGGTTGTGTTTATCTTTTATTTTCAGGCACCAGTTATGTGCTCTGTGTGAGAGAGGACTAAGGACTGAGGGGCTCTATGTGTCACCAAGTGCAGCTGATATCACTGCATTTACCTACAGCAGAGTATCTGGATATTTCTAATTTACAATGATATACAAGGATATCAGTGGTGTCTGTGTTGGGCTATAATGGCTTAAGCTTCGCTTAAATATAAATAAATGAATATGATGATTCTGACACAGATGCAACAGGAGAGCGAAAGACACGTGGAGTTACAATTAATAGGTACAAATGTTGATTTAAGCCATAATTCTGCTTCCAGCATCTGAACTTGCAAAACTCTCAACTTTGATTTTTAATAATACTGCGATAATTTACATTAAGATTCTTTGTGTTTACACAGACACTCCTCCACTTAAAAATCAGATAAACCAGACCTACAGACAGATGAAGGAGGAGTATGCAGGGCCAGCAGGCACACATGTTGCACTGTGATGAGACCATGTTATTAAATTCCAGTGTGGACTCTAATATGAATCAGAAAGTTTTACGTCTTCGAAAACTACTGAGAATAGCAGGGATAGATGTTATCTCCATGAGATCTCCTCCCTACACTTTGTAAGCAGAACAGAAATTTCATCATAATTTTAAAATCACTTTCTTAAACCAATAGGATGTCCCATTTGAGTGCTATATTAGCATAATAAAAATCACAAGATGTATCAGTTCTCAGCCCTTCCTGACTGGCAGCAAAAAAACACTGGTTATCAGAAATCACCTGCAAGCTTATGGGTTATTTCAGAGCCTGAGTACTTGTTTTTGCATTAACAAAAACCTTGGGTGAGTCAAAAGAGAGGAGTAAAGTGAAAGTAAGGAGACAAATCATTCAAATCACCACTGTTGATTTTGCTAAAGAAAACACAAGCCCATGATGGTAAGCAATGAAATGGAGCCCACAGAGATAATAATTGCAGAAAAGATATCCTTGTAGTAAATTGCCTCCCTACACCTTTCTCTGCAAACCCCATGCCTGGCAGCATATACCCACTGCTTCCTTGTGTCTCAGCTTTGCTCTGGTTTACACATTGTGAGGTACTGCAAAGAGGTGATACCTGATGCAAAGGACAATCCAAAGCTCAGGAACATGAGAAATCAGTCATTAGCAGTCAAGTAGGCAACATGCACTAACCCATTTTCTCCAAGGTATGGCTAAGCATCTTTCATTGGTTTGCTTTAGTACTGGGGTGTTTTTAATACAGGTAAATCTTGGGAGCTAAAAGTGCTTTAATTCAATTACAGTTAAAATTTAATACAGTCAAATCTTTTTTCATGGGGTTCTAAACAGAATGCAGAGTTATCATAGAGCAATGTAATCACCACTGGAAGTCTAAACCTGCCTGGCCAGTTCATGTGCAAGAAAAGGTTACAATCTTCACAGTTTATGCACTTTTCTGGAACTCCAGCTTCTGCAAAGCTCTAATAAATCCACAATGATGACTTACAGCTCCTGTGTTGACAAAACAATTAGTGGTGCAACTAATTTTTAACTGAGCTCATCCACCCAATTATGACAGTCAAGCACACCTGCGTTACCAATTGCTGATTCCTCTCTCAAAAGCAAAAATGCTGTGAAGGCCAGAGCAAAGATATGCATACTCATAAGGTTTTTCCAAAGCTGAACATATTTGTATAGGTTAGAGCATCACTAGCTGCCAGAGATTGTGCTATCCTCCACCCCATCCTGCTCCAAATAAGCAGGATAGAATTTATTCTGGCCCCAGTCAGTGGGTGGGATCCTCTAAAATCTAATAATGGGAGCAATCAGTATCCCTAAGCCTCCTCAGCTTGCAGTCTCACCAGGAAACAGAGAACCACATACTCTTGTGAAAGAAGTGAAATTCAGTAGGCTGTTGGGAGTACTGTGCTACATAAACCATTTTCCCCAGAGATGCCAGGAGAGAGTGGAAAACAGCACAGCACTGACATGGCTTAGTCAGACATAAAATATGTTGCTTACTGCAGTAATAGAAGATTCTTGAATTCTGCAGGGACAATGGAAGGGAGTGGAAAGGGCAGCAAAGAATCTTAGGTCTGAACTGTTTCTGAAAATTGCAATTATGGTAATGTAATTTTTTAAAATAAATTAAGTCTTAGAAAAATACAGCAGCTCTCATTCATATTGGTGCTTATATTCTTTCCACAGAGTATCTGGAGGCACTGCAAGACAGGACAACTTGCACAGTACGTGCAGCAAAGATATCAGAGCAGCACAGTTTTGATAGGGATCCTTCCATCAGCATCCATCTCTACAGAAAGAGAATGAAGGCACTCCACTGACACACAACAATTCCATGAGGGAAGGAGAAAATCACCTGCCAAAAAGTCAAGCCTAATTCTAAGCAACACCCCCACTGCCATGGGATCACAGCACCATTCAGAAGGTTTGGACAAGAGGAAAATTTGAAATAGAATGGTGGATAGTAGTTTTAATTTGTGGCTATCATCTGTTCCCAGTTTTCTAATTAAAAATATCTCTTTCCAAGTCTCTTTTGATATATCTGGAGATTGTGGTGGACAATGCAGGTCTCACTCTGAGTGCTCAGGCTGATAATGATATAACTCAGAGAAGTCAGCTGAATAAACAAAATGTAGTGCATGAACACCCTAATATTCTCAACAGCTAACCCTTTGGCCAGCTCAAGCAGGAATGGATCTTGTAACAACACATCACAGTTATTTGCTAACTTCTGATGGCAATATGATGATTTTGTCCCAAATGAGACTGCTATGAGGAAACCACCAGAGAAAAAGAGCTCATTTTGGCCATAATCTGTCACCCCACAGCAAGTGGGACATATGCAAGCCCAGTGTGTCTCCAGGTGTGAGCATCTGCCCGTGGCTCTGTATAGCCAAACACTCACTGGTGCTGGTGTAAGTCAGCTCTGTCCTGGGGTGCATCAGGCACAGCATCCCCAGCCAGCCAGGACAGGAATTGTCCTGCTCTGCTCCGAGCTGGGGCAGCCTCACCTCGAGTGCTGGGGGCTGTTCTGGGTGCCACAATACAAGAAGGACTAAAAGCTTTTAGAAAGTGACCAAAGGAGGGCAGTGAAGATGGGGAAGGGCCACAAGGGGAACTCATGCAAGCAGCAGTTGAGGTCACTTGTTTAGTCAGGTTGGAGGAGACTGAGAAAAGATTTCATTGCAATCTTCAACTTCCTTGTGAGGAGAAGAGGAGGCACAGGCACTGATCTCTTCTCTGTGGTCACCAGTTACAGGACTCAAGGGAATGATATGAACTCCGCCAGGTTTAAGTTGGATATTAGAAAAATATTCTTCATCCAGAGGGTGGTTGGGCACTGGAACAGGCTCCCCAGGGAAGTGGTCACAGCACCCAGCCTGATTTCCAGAAATGAACTTCCTCTCCCTATTCATGACCAACCCATGCTGATGTCTGGAAAATCATGTTGCCAAAGGCCTCTGTCTATGAAGGAGACAAAGAAGTCCTGCAAGAATCAATTTTATTCAAATAAAAAGAGAGTCCAGTGGGGCATACCTGTGTGGAATCTCTCAAGTTTCTGTAATGTACTTCATTTTTATCCTGAATTCCCAACCACAGGTTGCCCTCTCCATTTCCCAGTTGGCTGAGGTACCCAGACAGCCTAATTCATATTCCCCATTTAACATGTACCCCAACATATCATATATCATATGATCATTAAAATTAGCATAAAGCCCATCCTGGCAGAATCAAGCCTGCACACTCTTCCCTAAAGCTCGGAAGTTTAGACCCTGCTGGATTCTGTAACAAACTTGTCCAGTTTGATGTTTGTAAAGGCCCTCACACCCATTCTTTCAGAACATGGGAAACTTGGTTAATCTGTTTTTTAAAGCTTTGAAGCTCTGCTCTCCTGATGTCCATCTCACAACACTGGGCCGTCTTCTGTTACAACGTCATGCAGGGGTCTGGCTTCAATCCAGGTTCTGCAACACCATATTAGTCCTAAAAATTTTCACAGATCCTTTTTAATCCTGGGCAAAGTACTTTTAAAATTCCTTGGACCCTCTCTAGGTCAATACATCACAAGACTTCTGTCAAAGTATGTCCCAAATATTTAACCTTTTTCTCCACCATTTGTGGATTCTTTCCAGCTACTCAAAGCTCCTTTTTAGCTAGAAAATTAGGCAATTTCACAGTGGCATCTTCTACCACTTCCTCTTGTTCTCCTGATAGGAGCAAGACATCCACATGTTGCAGTAACCTAATCCCTGGGAGCAAAATAAGTTCTTTCAATATTTTTTGTGAGGCTAGTCCAAATAAGACCATGTATCCCTGATGAAAGTCTGTCCATGTCAATTACTGCTTTGCTATTTTCTCTGCTTCATCTTTGAGTTCCCACTCCAAAACAAAATACTGTTTACTATCCTCTGTAAGTTGGCATTCCCAGAAAGCATCCTTTAAATGAAGTACTAAATAGTAATTATATCAGGAGGGAATCTGGTTCAAGTCTGTATAAGGATTTGGGACCATGAGATGCCTTGGTTTAATAATCTCATTTACTATTTTTAGGTCTTGCACCGTTCTGTAGGTTCTATCTGTTCTTTTAAACACCAGGATGGGAGAATTATAGGGACACATGCATGGCTCCAAAAGACCAGTCTTTATTGAGAATTCAAGAACAGGCTGTAATCCCTTTTTTCCATCTCTTGAAATAGTGTATTGCTTCTTAGAGACCACTTGTCTAGGTTGTTTCAAAATAATCTGCAGGGTGTCCATATCTAATTTTCTGCACTTACCCTGGACTGACAACATTTCTGGATCCACTTCAGCTTAACCTTAATCAGAGAATTTATACAGTGTTACAAAAGTATTTGGTTCTGTATCACCTTTTATAATATCGATTTGCCTTCCCAATTTAGCCATTCATTGTCTTCCCAATAGGTTACAATCACAATCTGGAACAAGTTAAAATTCCTGCATCTTGTATTTATCTCCCATATCCACTAGGAGCTGTTGAATGAGACACATTCACTCATCTTTTCCATTTACCCCCTGAATAACCAAAGACCACTTTGATCATTGCCCCCACTTTGTCATAAGATTCAAGAGGCTCCTGTGTCTACTAGGAAGTGCATTTCCTCTTAATCCAGAACCAGTTTTTATGTTATTAAGGGCTACTGTGGTAGGTGTTTGGTATAATGGAAGCCCTTGACATCCCTAAAAATCCATTTCTATGAGGACTTCCTCCTCACAAGGGCCATTCCCTCTTCCAATGTCCTTTCTTACAAATGGACATTAACTCCTTCTAAATGCTCTCTTGGCTGACCTCTACCACTGGGGAAGACATAATCCTGTTGAATTCCTGGTTAACTCCTGGTTAAATCCCCCTTCTCTTTTGTCCTGCATGTCACTTTTTGCTTCAGAGGTTGTAAAAATTGTAAAAAGGCCATTACCCCTGCCTTCACCTTTGCCTTTTCCTCATCCCTTCTTACATACACCTGCTCTGTCTTTCTAACAAACTCACTGAGGGGCCTATCCTGCCACTCCCTATATTTCTGTATTCTTGTATCAGGCCAGGATTTGGTGACAAACTTTACCTTCAGCAATATATCAAATGCTGGTCCCTCAGGGTCCAAACCTCCTTCTTTCCTCCAGGCATCCCTAGTCCTTTCTAGACAATGAGGACTCTTGATTTTTTCTTGTTTGAAGAACATAGAATTGTTAGTTCTAGGAACCATGGTTTTCACTGCTATAATTAAATAGCCACTGTAATCTCAAATGTAGGCCTGTGTTAATTATTCAGGTCCCACTGAGGATCTGCCTGGGGAATTGCATCAACCACCATAAGTAAATTTTGTCCAGCCCTTCCCATGGCCTCTGGGTGTTAATCTTCCCACAGCTGGTGAGCTTTCTGAAAACATCCATTTTTCCTGTGTCCTAAAAAAATGCCTAAAAGGAAATTCCAATCTTTCCAAGTACAATCTGTATTTCCCAAATATTCCTCTATCTTTTCCCCCGCCCCTATGGAGTCATCCATATATGGGAGTAATTCCTTTTTCAACCCTCTTACAGCCTAAATGGTAACTGGCAGAATTAAAAACCCAAATCCTCTACCCTGGCCCTCCAGTGGAACCTGACATGGGGCAATCTCTGTTTCCAGTGTCCTAGGGGCACTTGATGTCTTATTACTGGGCTCCCTTTCTAGTTCTGGAGAGGGATATGATATCCTGTCCTTTTGCCTTGTATCTGAGGGGGGCTGTAGGAAAAGTATTTTCTTGTTTTCCCTTTCCTGGAAGTTGGAGATACAGGAGATCTGTATCCAGCCCTGGATCTTCATAGATTTTGAAGACAAGGTAGGAGAAAGCATTGGAAAACATCCCAGTCCTTAATCTGTTCTTCATTTCCTTTTCCTCTTTCTTCTTTTTTCTTACTACATGGACTCCTGCTGGTACTTTCCTTAGCCATATTTTTCCACATTCCTTTTCAACCAATCCTTTCCCAGTATAATTTAAGTACAATGAAAATTTTGACAAAGACTAACATCATCTGTCCCAAAAGGGGGCCATTTAAATCCACTTGGCAGATCATATTCTGGCCAGATAAAATAGCAATATTCTATGATGATTTCCTTAGTTACCTCTGAGGGAATGCACAAACTATCTCAGAATCTCAGCATTCTCCCCAAGGAACTATCTGGAGGTACTACATGATTGCTGTAGCTATGTTTGAGATCCTTTCTCATCTTTCCTTCACTGCCTCCCCTGGGCATCCTTTCATGCTTAGTCCCCAAAATTCCCATTGCAGTCTGTGGTGAGGTTTTCAGTGGTCCCTCCCTATGGACCTCTGGGACACCTTTGGTCCATCGCTCACTGGTGCTCTCAAGAACTCAATCAGTCATTCAGTGACAGCTGCCACTGAAGAGTGACCATCTAATAGTGGGTGAGGTGCACCAGGAGCTCTGTTTGCTGTCTGCCATCCCTGCAAGGTGAAAGCCTTCCTGTACGTGCAGAAAATCACATACAGGAAGGCCAAGGGCCACTATCCACAAAGAAGACAAGTCCTGCAAGAATCAAATTTATTCAAATAAAAAGAGAGTCCAGTGGGGCATAACCCTGTGGTGTCTCTCAAGTTTTTGGAACGTGCAGCTTTCTTTTCATCCTAAATTCCCAACTACAGGTTGCCCTCTTCCTTTCTCAATTGGCTGAGGTACCCAGACTGCTTAATACATATTCCCCCTTTAACATGTACCCCCACATATCATACATCCTATGATCATTAAAATTAGCACAAAGCCCACCCTGGCAGAAAAGTTACTACTCACAAGCCTATACAACCTGCACACTCTTCCCTAAAGCACAAAAGTTTAAACCCTGTTGGATTCTGTAACAAACTTGAGTGTTTTGATGTATGTAAAAGCCCTCACACCCATTCTTTCAGAACATGATTGGTTCTTTCAGGCTACCGAGTTTCAGAGTTTTTTTGTGAAGGTCACCCACACCAATTCTCCCATTACTAACCAGCCAGGAACTGGAATGAACAGACCTCATTACATGTGGGTCTTGCCTGTATTGAAGATTATCCAGAGGGAAGAGAAAAGGGAATAGTATGGGTGAAAAAAAATAAACCAAAGAGTGGGAGGGTTTTTGGACATCACTGCCTCGATGGGCTTAGGAAAGAAGCTGCTCCCTGCCCTCTGAATTAAAGAGAGATTACAGGTGACTGTATAGGAGAAAAAATGTGCAACCTTTGCCCCATCACAGGGCAGAACATTTTGCTGTGCACACACAGCCCAGCTTGTGTTGGTTATCAGCACCTAACCTTCACAATGGTGGATGCCACCCCCGTGCCCCCAACAGAACACTTACTCTCTCAGCCCTAGAAAAGACTAAAATATCAGCAAGCACTCCCTTTCTCCCTTCCTTGGATACAGTGCCAACTCTCAGAAGACACAGTCTAGAAACAAATAATTATAGTAAGCAGGATATAGACAAAAGGTAACTGGGGGATGGAAGAGAGCTATATCAAGAGATAACTATACCAAATTGCCAGAATACGTTTGCAAAATATATGGTAGCATAATGCATTATTTGAATAATACTGATAGCATTATTATATACTAAATCTAATCCATGTTCATCAGGGAGAGAGTTAAGGTAACAGCAAATTCACCTGCTTAATACTTTATAACAGATTAGAATGATAAATTATCCATTTCTCAGCAGCAATCAGTCCTTCTGTCAATCTTGAAATGTTTTTACAGAAAATGAATTTGCTTTTGCAGGAAATGCAAATGCTACTAAGTTATTGCATGGTGCAACAGCTTGTCAGCCTTTCTAATAAGTTCCATCAGGATATAAACAAATGGTTTGTGCAAAGATTAATCCTAAAAACAGCAAGGGTCATGCAAGATGCTAGGCTGTGGTTTATCTTCTTTGTGCAGCTCAGTTGTGAGTGAGTGGTAAAAGTGCTGAAGGCTGCCCTGCCAAGGTGTAACTCCGTAATGTGGCCTAAGTGCCTTCCTCCATCTTTCTCAGAATAATGTCAGCATCAAAAGAAATAACCAGGATCTCCCCAGAAGAATACTGTGTTATGGAGTTTAAGACGAAGTTGCAAATTCCTATTTCACTATCTTTTTAGTGGTTTTCTGTTTCTAAAAGCTGCCTCCCCTTTGCTGGGCTGATCTATGCATGTTGCACACCTCTTTTCTGCCAACAGCCCCACCCATCTCTCTCCTGGGTGCTGGACGAGGTCGACCAGAGGAGCACAAGTAGGCAGGGCAAGAGAAGGCAGCATTCCCTCTGAGCAGCCTTCCAGCTCCAGGTGAGCCTCTGCAATCTTTCCCTGTGGACAGACAGGGCACAATCTCATGAATATTCAGAGTGGTTATAGGGGCTACTCTGGCACTGTGGCCACTTCCCTGTCCTAAGCCAGCTGGCACTGTCGATAAACACAAATAACAACCATGAAAATGTTCAAATGCAAATCTGTTATCTTCTTTCCATGTCTGAGATGACAGACAAGCTGAGGGAAGGGTTCCTTCAAAGAGGAAACCTTGTCATAACTAAACTGTAAAGTTTCCATGAGCTATTCTAAACCTTTCCAGGGTCGTGCTTTCAGTTCTGCAGAGCTGCAGCTGACAATCTCTGAGACACTGAGCCATCCTACCACTATTGCCTGAAGCATGCAGCCCTGGTGCAGCTCCCAGACAGTCTTCCAATCTCTCCAGTCTCCAGTTATGTCAAGGAAGCTCTCTGCCCCAGGGTGAACTAGAATTGTCTAGTGGAGAACCCACCCTGAGCAGTCAGGACACCTGAGCTGCTGAAAGCAGCCTCTACACTGACCAACTCCCACTGCAATTCTAACCCAGGACTTGAGCAACCTCTTCTGCATTTTCATTTGCTGCATTTCACATAGCAGCATATTGTATGAACATCTGATATTCCTAAATCACTGAAAAGTGAAAGAAGATAAATTCTTGTTTTCCAGAGGGTGAGCACAGCCTTCAAGGCACCGGTGAACTCTGCTGTTGGAAGAAAGAGTGATTTAAAACACAGTACTTCCCTTTGATGCTTACTGTCTTAGACATCACATTAATCAGAGCTTTGTGGATGGCTGATGTGCAACCATACGCACTTTTACTTAAAAGCAGAGAAATCAAGGACATTTAGCAGCTCCAGATAAGGTATTTTTAAACTTCAAAAGTAATAAACTATTTATGAAGTGCCACAGAGGGGAGTATCCAGCCTGTATTTGTTTGAACAGTTTGCCTTTAAAAAAAAAATTGCCAGTTTTTTTTCTTAGGTGTATACCAATTTACTGCAATGTTAATGTGCATGCAGACCTCAAACAGAATCACTAGCCATTGCTAGCTTCCTTTTCAACAGATGACAGTAGATTTTCACTCACCCTACAGAAAATGTGGGAGAAAACTCCAAAACGAAATAAAAACCAAACATAACATAACATAACAAAACAAAACAAAACAAAAGCCTTGTGTGAGCCTCAAGTAGACGATTTCCTTGAAGGGGAAAATTCTGCAAACATTTGGGTGACACAACCTACCCTGCAGCTCTGCTGGTCAATCTGAGCTCAGGTGCCACTGTTACCATAGCTACCATGAAGGAAAAGACATTATCTGAGAAGATGGCCCATTTTCCCCAGGGGACTGTCCAGGCTGGGGAAACACCTTCACCAGAGGTTCTATAACATGAGGAAGCTTTAAGATCAGAGAGTAGAACTTATTGCACAAAAAAAATGAGTTAAAGCCTATTTGCTGGAAAATCGTGTTTTCCCAGCATTCACACAAAATGTCTAAGGAAGAATCTTAGATTGAGATGCTTTGGCAAACAGCCATCTCTGTCTGAGGAAGCAAGGTCCCAAAATAGTCCTGCACAAAGCTGCAGCTGCTTCCTGCTGCTGCAGCTCTGAACGTGAACATGGGTTTGCCCAGATGTGCAGACATTTAGCAATTCATATTCTGTACCAAACCAGTACTCTCTCATTTTCTGTGCAGTTCCTGCACTGTTTTCTTTCCCAGGAAATGGCTGTTTTGTCCTAAGTGGAGGAGGCTCTTCTCTCAGCCTTTTCAAATACTGAACATCTACTGCTCCTTTTCACTTCCATCTTGAAGAAAACAAGCTTGCTATGCTTTTGGCTTTTTCTAATTCAGCTAAACACAATTGAATTAAGAAGCGGAATAAAAATTTCAAGTCCTATAAAACCTGCAAGATTCCAGTATGTCTATATAAAAAAAAAAAGAGAGAGAGAGAAAAGTATCATTTTTAAATGAAAGGGACAAAACAACATGCTTTTCTGCAAATGTGGACCTCTCATAAGTATGGTATCCTAGGCATGAGCCTTTGTAATCTAGTAGCTCAGTTACTTTCAGGAGGAAAAACAAGTCTGTTTCAGGAGGGTTATTGGGGAAAGAAAGGGAAATAGAGGTGAAACCAATGAGAACAGTTTTTCTATTTAAAATAAAGGGACTGAGATATTCAGCATTTTTTCCTGTAACTAGAAGAGAACTATTAATTTTTTTAAAACCAAATGTTTCAATGCATAAAAGATAATTCAATTAGTTTAAAATACCATCAAAAGTAATTTCTAAAGGACTGCAGAACCACAGGTTTTCAGGATGCTCTGCACTGCATTGCTAGAAGTAAAAAAAGGAAAATAATTTCTGTCAGGAAAAGAATAGCTGTATTGTTTTTCTATTGATCTCTTCTGGAAGTACACTGATAAATGAGAAAATTGTTGAACACAAACAGCACCTGGGTGCCTGAACTTTATACCCTTCACAGGGACAGGACCCTAAATGTTATTTTTGCTTTTGAAAACAGACAGCAATAGCAAGTAGGTATTCTGCCTAACTACATTTCAGCCTAAAATTAAAATGTAGCACAGAGGAGTACAGGCATGGGAAGAGAGCAGAGACTTGAAAATACAACTTTATGAATATAACCAGATCTATGACAGGGCTACTAAAACTCACCAAGGTCAGCCACTGGTCAGCAAATGAATGCAACCTTATGATCTGAGTAATGTCAGCTTCAAATGCAGCAAAGAGAGCAAGTAAGAGGTATTCAATATAAAGAAGTCACCATAAATGGTGAAATCAGATACAGACTGGAAAATCTAACTGTATATAATTTGAAATATAAGTGTTAGCGTCATTAAACAGACTAATAATCATTATTTGACTAAACTATAAGGCTTTTATAGACTTAGAGTGAGTTTTTATTCTCTATTCCTTTGGACCATCTAAATGTCATAAATTAGTGCAATAAATTGCAGGATAATTTGGCAAGTTAGTGGGCAATTTGGATGAAATGATTTGGTGGAAAATTTGTGCAAATTACACAGTTTAAATGTAGTTTAACAGTCTGAATCCATTGAAAACTTCAGCTTCAGTGGGAGTGCAATCCATGCAGCTTCAGTCAGAATTTCACCCAGCTCAGAGACCCTGAAATTTCACTGTAAGCAGCAGACTCAGTGCAACTTCAGTAAGTATACCTTGGATAGCAGCCATGCTGGCCGGCTTCTAAACCCTCCAGAGCAGCACTGTAAGATCTTTCAACAGTTTTCTTGGTCTTCCAGCTAACTACAGCAAACAGGAAATTAACTGGACTACAAAGGTCTTCCTCAGCTTTGCTTCCATTTCACACAAATAAGCATTGTGCAAAGGATACAGAGTCATAGGATGTGCCCTACACACAAAAAGCTTCCTAACATTAATGGCCAGTGAATTGACCTACAGAACAAGGCTTAAAGCCTTGAGCAGTGCTTAAAGTCTTCTCAAAACTCCTGCAGGAGTCAAGCAGAGACTGAAAAACCCAGATGTGAGGAATCAGGTCTCTTCCACACATAATACACAGCCACTTAGAAACCCAACAGTTTCCTATGTACATCTAGAGCAAATGAAGCCCCAGAGAAAAGAAGTAGGGCTATAATTCAAGTAATTTAGTGACTTTTTATTAGAATAGGATCAGAAGCAATGCTAGAATAAATGTGATGAAGGAACACAGAATTTGTGATTCACAACACAGAAAGAAAATATCTTGTTTCCAAGTGATAGACTTACCTAAAAGATGGGTGTTGAACAGAAACCAGAGCAGTTTGAACAATCTGAATACATCCTACACCATTAGTGAGTAGCAGATAATGCCAGACATAGCACCATAAAACAGTGGAAAGGAGGCAGATCACTAATACACTGAATATCACAGCAAGAAACCCTCTGACAGAACAAGGTGCTGCAGATACTTTTGCTGAACTCAGCTGCATCATGCCTTGATTAATTTGTTGTGCCAACCAAATGAAGCCAGTAGGGTGGTCCACTGGCAGAACTCAGAGAGAAATTCAACTGCAGGCAGTCAAAACAGTGACTAGACTTTAAAATACGACTTATGGGTCTCTGCATGATCTCTGCATTGACTCTCCCTTGAATTTGAACACTGCAAAGAGCAGAAATCATGTTTATTGGAAAGGTAATGTAGAGGGAACTGAAGTGAAGCATTCCAGTAAAACAGTTCTACCAGCTTAAACTGTGTTGCTGCCAAGATGTTTCTGTCTCCATATCCACCTTTCTGTCTAAGAAGTGGAGACAGCCCAGAGTTCACTGGCAGCAGCCTGCACAGTCCCTGGAGGCTGCAGCAGGACATCCTCTTGAGCAGGGACACCTCCCAGGTTACTCTTTGAGGCCAAGAGATTCCTTGGCACATTTTTGGCGGGTGATTAGTAGCATGCTAAACTTTTGAAGTTTAGCTAAGAAATATAAAGAGATTATTTTGTTCATACAATCCTTACTCATAATCTGTTGACCAGTTCTATGTCTAGAATGGAACCCAGGTGCACCTAGACTAATTTCTGAGAAGTTTAGAAAGCATTGGGGTTCTTTATGAAGCTTATGAGTCAATGGCAGGAATGCTTTGTCTGGCCTGTCCCTATAAAATCAATGATCATACATACCATGGAATCAGTTCAGCCACTGACATTTCACCATTAAACTTTGTCAGCTTACTACTTTATATCAATGAAATATACTGTTGTTTCTCTCTTATGAGTGAAGTGCATTACTCCATCCTCACCTTCAGTCACTTCTGAAGGATCACTTAGAGAGATGCCAGAGCTAATCTCAATTTGACTCACTCCATTTGAGAAAAATGCTGGTGTTTGCTAGTTCTTTCAGGAAAAAGCACCCTGACATGGAAGACTCCCTTTGTGTAATTCCCGTGATGCCATAAAGGCTTCAGCTGGCATTCTTTCTACAGGGAGGACCCTGGAAAATCAGGTTCTCCTGACCCATCCAGACAGCTAAAGCTACCTGTTTAATTAATAATCTATGTGCATTACCAATGCACTCTGTGACTAATGTGATAATGCTATAATGCCTCTTTCCACTTCAACCCTACAGGTGCCAGGGGACTTGAAATGGGTATGGTAATACCAGAATTCAGAAGGTAACCACTAGCAACACAAATGCAGAGCAAAGTTATGTAATATGTCCTCACACTACCCTCCCCCACCACATACTTCTTCAACAGGAGGAAAAGTGTGTGTGTGGAGGGGAATAGGGCAGCAGAGGCAATTCCAAGGATGACAGAGTTAGTCTGAGATCTCAGCCACCCATGGTTTAGAATAAGGGAATGGGATATCTATCATGCAGAGAGAAAACTAGAAACAGTGTCCTGCAAGGTACTTAACAGAGATAACAGATGTCTGAGATGTCTGGTTAAAAGACAGCTCTGAGCCCAAAGCCTTTCTGCTGTATTAGCACCACCACAAATCTAGGCTGCCTGTCTCTGGGCCTTCCCAAGAGGTCTAAACTCAGAGAGAGCTATCATCTGCTCCTTGTGCAGACAGTTCCAAGTAATCTCATGGCCCTGTCATATCCTGTTACATGAATTATTTCACCCTAGGTGCTTGTTTCTGTTTAAGGATAGCCCTAGTTAAGTTGTTTACTCCCTCTGTATTTTCTCCTCCACCAGTTCAGAAATAAGGCAAAGGCTTCATGTTTAAGATCAATACAAAATTGAAAGAAAATACATTCAAGATAGTAAAGAAACTAGAAAACAATCCGAGTAACAGAACAGAGAGAAAGAAAAAAATAAAGAGCAGATTTGCTACCTACAGGCCATAAGCTTCATACTTATTTTTATTTCCATTATCATGAGGGTCACTAATTAATTATTTGTCATTATTGGAAAACAGATTCATAAGCCTTTTTTTGAGATCTAAACCACTTGGAAAGTATCTTCCTACCATGTCTCCTGTGCTGCAAAATCCCACCTTAATTTCTTCAGATAAGCTATATAACGTGAGTATAATAGGAAGACACAGGAAGGTGACAAAAAAAAGTAAAAAGGAGGAGGAGAGGACCACTAACAGATTTAACACAAATTCAGAGCTTACACAAAATAGAGAAAGAGCCAGTTGTGGGTGCTATACCAACATGATCTCTTAGAACAGCTCTTCCTCCACATTCAGTAGTTTTGCCACAGCACTTGGTCATGGGCTGTGGTGAGTCTGTCTCTATACACCAAACAGAAACACCAAACATCTGAGACCCCACACACGCAAGGCCAACAACTGATAGGAACTGAGCAGCAGTCTGACATCTTTTATAAACTTTGACCTTGCTTAGCCCTTCTTCCAAGACTCAAAACATAACCCTCTGCACTTTTTCACTCATGCATGCTGTCGTTTCTACCCGTGTGTTATGCTGGGTGCATCCTTACAAAAGACCTGGCTGTGAAAGGATGTGTTTGCTGGAACTGGTCCTGCCCATCACAGGGATGTTGTAACAGATGAGATGCAGTGGTGGGTGAGCAGGATGCTGCTGCTGAGGTTTCAGGCTGTGGCTGCCATGCTGGCTGCAGCCAGCCACGTGCAGTGAGGCTGCAAAGGAAGACAATGAATGCACAGGAGCAGCCCCAGGCTCTAGGATGCCAGCCCAGTCACCCAGAGAGAATTGCACCATGCTGTTCACACTGTTGCTGGCCTCAGATAGAGCTCTCACAGATGAATGGATATGAAGGCAAATTCACAGGGTAAGAAGGACTAGTCCTTTCACAAGAACTCTTCCCAAAAAACACCACATGCACCTCTCGTTCCCACAACTGTCATTGTTCACGATGCAGTGGATGCAACTAAATTTATTTAAAATATAGTCAGATCTGGTATGGAAAAATTACTCTGTTGCAATTAAAGTCCTTGTCTATTTTTCTTGTGTCATCAGCTGAGGCCACTGTCATTACACAGGCAGGCAGGATAGTATCTCTGGTTCACTATCAACAAGACTGTGTGCAAAGCTGTAAACTGGCACTCCTTTCACTTGCTAAAATAGATATTCTCCTTCCTTCCCTGCCTGCCCAAAGGCACTTGCAGATCTTTAGTTTGCATCTGCTCCTTCAGCTTTTGTTCCTACACTGAGCAGAAATTATAGATTTGTTGTTTCCACCCATTAGTCCTCACTGGCAGGATTGGCCCAAGGATCAGTGAAGATGCAGCACTCTTCTGCTGCCACTTATTTCCACCATAACCAGGAATCATGACAGCCCTGTGTCCTGCGAAGGGAATGGTCAGTGTCACTCTGCAGTCTGGTGCAGTGGGATGAGATGTTGCCCTCCAAGACTGATCCATCCCCTGATATGTTCCCATCCTGCTCATTATGGGCTACAGGGTAGATATGCATAAAGAGGAGGAAACTATGACCAGAGCCAAAAGAGGGATATCACATTTCACTCACAAACTTATTAGAAAAAGTTTAGTGCAGTGACAAACCCTAATTTACCTAATGGATTATGATCATAATGACAATATTCATATTGTTCACCATGAAATTCCAACTTTTTGTTTAAAAAGAGAGCAGAGGGAGAGAAAAGTGCAAAACTGGTTCTGTAGCCCAAAGTCAAAGCAGTGCATCCTCAAGTTATTCAGTCAGCCACCAGATTTCCTGGGTTACAGGAGAGAACTGGAGAAAGGGTGTAAATGCTTTTACCTATATAGTTAAAGCCTAAAAGCTAAGTGGAATAGGGGAAAGTTTTCAAGCAACATGAATGAGTTGAATGAGTTTCTCTCCACACAATGAGTGAGGAAATTTTTGAACTCTATCAACACATAGTATCAGCACTGCAACTAGAAGACAAATCTATTTTGCTGGACATTTTAAAAATATTTAGGAAATACTGTAACCCTAAATTGAACACTGTACTTGAGCAGGAGCAATTTTTGCCTCATCATGTTGTAACAAATGGAACTGACACATATACAGCCAAACCGAGACACAATGAGCAGCAGCAACAGTCTGAGATTACCAAAAATGATATGCTTAGAGACAAAATTGTTTTCCATGTGACTGACAAGGGGCTGGGAGAGAGGTTATTAAGGGAAATGGATTTGTGCTTGCAAAAAGGCAATAGATGTCTGATAGGTCTTGGAAACCATGCACTGCTAGAAGTGATAATGTTCGGGCAAAGTATTGAAAAGTCTGTATAATAATACTGTCAGTGGAAGCAGCATGAAAAGTGGCAGATAGAGAGCTCAGCCATGAACAAGACATGCAAATCATCAATAAAGACAGAGATGGCACTGGCCTCCCTGCTGCTGAAAATTATTCTCCATGGACAGCACAGGAGTTTTCTTCCCCCAGTGAAAACTTTTTTCCAAAAATTGCAAGAACCAATTGACTATGCCTGCCAAAAGTAGAGGTAAGAGGATGTCTTAGCTTTGGAAAACATTTTCTGGTGCTGGAATTTTTAATAATATCTGATTTTGTTTAAAATTTCTAGGAACTGACCAATTAAAGTAGGATTCTATTTCATCCAGAAATTAGGAAACAGGGATACCCATATCACTAAGTGTTGTAGAAAGCTATTGCCCAGTTATGAAGGAAAACAGAGCTGCAGTAGATGACTAACTACAATCACAGAAAAAGGCATAATGGTGAAACTATAGGGAAAACATTGTATCTGTAATCTGATGAAATTACTGAAATATTCATGAAGGAACGTTACTGTTTTATGAACCCTGTGCATTGCTCAAAGATCCATATGTAACTCATCCAGAAGCTGGGAGAGTGGAGACAGAGAACACCCAGCTGCTATGATACAGGGTGCCAAGTAAGTTTTGTTTTTTTTCTTTCTCCTTTCTTTAACAATGACTCCTGCCAGCTCTTCTGATGCTGCTGTCCTCGTGTGCGTGGAGCTGGCCCCACTGGGAGTATTCAGAGTGATGGCTGACAGTGCAAAACCTCCCCTGAGTGCAGGGCAATGCCACTTTTTGTGGAATTGTTCAGGCACATCGATAGGCCAAGGTCTGCCATTCTGCATGAGGCGAGTCAGAAGAGGATGAAGAACTTGAGGACGAATCAAATCCTAGGAATAACCTACTACTACTTACAGGTCTCTTCCAGCAGAAAAACATAGGATGAGTGGTGCTGGCAAGTCCTAAGGCCAGCAACTTGGACAAGCGATTGATAAATTGTAGTTCAGTTTAACATGGACTTGCTTCCTCTTTACTCTGCCACTTCTGTTTCTCTTCTCCTGGCCACTCACATGTATGTGTAAATATGTAAAAATATAAATATATTTAAAATGTATATGTATCAATATATACATATATATACTGCAGCAAAAAGGCATTAGAGATTTCTGAAGCAGGCAGTGCTGCATCAGGGACCACCCCCTTTAAGGCTCCAGGATCAGGTGAACTTGCAGAACTGGTGCACAGCCCAGAAAAGCTTGGTGGAAATGGACTTAAGGTGTCTGTCAAAGGGGACTGGGGATGATGGGGGCTTGGGGCTTGGCTTTGCTCATCTGGTTAAAATCAATAGCTTTTGCATAAGCAGTTTTCTGTAACCAGTGAACTGCCTGTAATGCTGCTGAAAAGTTCCAGAATTCTGAGGGGCTGTTTAATTACAAACTCCTGTGAAGACAGGAGATCACAGGAAGAAGGTTCCTGCTGTGAATAGCACAGGCATAATGAGTCAAATTCTTGAACAGACACAAACCAACTCAGTGGCCCTTGTCTGTACAGTTACTGTCAGTTTTCAGGCAATGTCTGATGCATTGGTTGCCATGTTTCCTGCTTCCTGAGTGCCTTGATTCCATGTGGGATAATTAATTTTATTTTTTTTCTAGCTGCTGCACTGCTGTGGTTTGCATTTGCTATGAGAATAATGTTGATAAGACTCTGACATTTTAGCTGTTGTTAAGAAGTGCTTACCCTAAGTCAGAGACTTCTCCAATTTCATGTGCTCATCCAGTGAGCAGATGCACAAGAAGCTGAGAGGGAGCATGGCCAGGACAGATGACCTGAACTGACCAAAGGGATATTCAGTATCACAGATCTTTATGCTCACTATAGGAAGGAAGTTGCCCAGAGGGCATCCATTACTGCTCAAGGATGACTGAGCAGTCCTAACTGGGTGGTGAGCAATTTTATTGCATATCACTTATTTAAAATTGTGGTTTATTCCTCTTTATCTTTTTGTTATATCCCGTTTATTTTCTATTGTTGTTGGTGTTGTTTTTATATAGCTACCTTATTTTATTTATTAAACTGTTCTTATCTCAACCCATAGTATTTTTGCCACTTTCAAATTCTCTTCCACATCCCACCACAGGGAAGAGAAGTACACAAATGGCTGCATGGTACTTAGTTGCCATCTGGGGTTAACTACAGTACTGAGAAATGCACTGAAATAGGCTGACAGGAATCTTATTTTGTTTAGAATCCAGACCTGTTTACCTAAGTAATAGAGAAATGGCTAGAGTATAGAAATCTCTTCTCCAGTTCCAAGTATCCTGTCCTCTTCCCTGGTGTGCTTGCTTCTCCACATCCCAAACCCTTTCCTAATCCTCACTCCTTGGTGCTGCAGTCGATTAACAGGCTGTTATGGTGATGGGCTGTGAAAACACCATTTTCAGTGGTGTGTTCAAAACATGTATCTGCAAATTTACTGGTGCATGAGCATGAGAATCAAGTGTATTTTTTAAACTGTGCCATCTTTAATGAATTGCTTTTCTCAGGCTTAAAACATAATCAGTCCCAGACCTTCCTCTGGCAAGTGGTGGATACTTACTTTAATATGTATGTGATCTCTGAACAAAATCTTAATTTTAGGGGGATTTTCTCATTCTTATTGTTAATTGTTCCCAATGTACAACTGATGCTTCTCCCCAGAAACTGCTAGATTTGCCTGCTACATCTGTGCCTTATACGAAAGTGGTCCAGAAACTGCAGCCTGAACTATGGCAAATAGTTATCCTTTAGATGCATTTAAGATTTTCTACATCAGGCTGAAAAAAGTACAAATTAACCTGGAGAGTGCTATATTTGGTAAATCTATTGCACATTGTTATTAAGGAGCAAAACAAAATCTGCACTTCACATTTTATATAGCTACCACAGAGTTTTTCCAGAAGCTGTTCAAAATGAAACAGGTAGTAGAAAATGAGGCATTATTTGCTACCTGTAGGGCAGATAGCAGTCATCCAGTTTAATCACCACTGTGAATCTGGGACAGCTTTCCTAGCCAGCATCTCCACTTTATTTATACTGTACAGCATCTCTTTTGGATCTGCCCATTTCTCCAGCTGAGAAAGAAGACATCACTCTGGGTAAGATGTTTCCAGAGAAGCATGTGAGGATTATGTGATGTTGCAGAGCACCTAGATGGGATCAAAGCAAGTGACTGTGAGCTGTTCAGCTTTTCCAGCCAGAGAAGACAGACACTGCAAGGACAGGCTGCCTCAATGAGGTTTTTACCTTGTTCTTCTGCCCCTAGCTAGCACAACAGACCCTTCATCCTTGCACGGAGCCTTTTCCCTGCAAGACTGACCATGACAGCTTGGCTCAACCCTTGCTGCAGCTCTGAATACAGTCTTGCAGGACTTGTAGGAGCAAGGATTTCTTGGGTGAACCTGGACATGTAAATCATGGTGGAGGCATGGCACTCAAAAAATTATTCATTAAAGCTAAGCAGACTTCTTCAGGAAAGGAGTATAAAGACAATAAAGGCACCAGACTCTCTCTCTCTCTCTCTCTCTCTCTCTCTCTCTCTCTCTGTATATACTGATACAAACACACAGCATGAGCATGAAAATTACTCTGTTGCTACAACTGCTCCAGTCCTTCAGCTTCCTCTCATAAGAGAAATGTTCTTCACCTTTTATCCACCTCTTTTCTTCATACCTGAACTGCCAAAAAATGTGGTTTTGTCCTTTGTCCAATGTGACAATGTCTCTCCCAGCCTGGTAATCACAGTGCATTTGCCTCAGCGCTAGAAATATGTCTACTCTGCAGGTGTACTCAGTAAAGATGCAAAAGGTACTACAGTCTCTTTAACACAACCTTGGCTTTCCACAAACCAAAGTATTTCTCTTCCTCTGCTGTAACGGAAAATGTACTTTCTTAACCATCTCTTGATACATATCCAGCAAACAATGATCAATATCTGGTGTCTTGAGAAAAATCCATTCTCAAAAGCTTTTAGTGTCTGAATTTGTCTCCTGCGAGACACTTTGTGTAATGTAGAGGCACATTTGCAAGGAAACTGTAAACTATTGACTTGCTGGTGAGTGTATGAAGTAACTGAAGTGATTAAAATTATAATTTTTAGAGAAACCCCTCTGCTGAGAGGCAGCACATGTCAAAGTTTTATAGGATGAATTTGTAAAGGAAAAGAAGTCAAAGATATGAATTTTGCATAACACCATATAACTAATTTAATTTCTGTCAGGATACTAGTATATTTCTCACACAATAGCAACACTACTCACAAATCACAACTCAAAACTATTATGCCTGGTTTCCCTAAACTGATGCTAAACAAAAGAAAAAGCACTGAGAAAACTAAATCCAGGAAAGCTACACATATATTCCAGAGAAGTTTCTACATCAAAAATTCAAGAATAAAAGTGTTCCTTTGAGGGCTGTACCCTGCTTCCACACTAAGACGAACTTAAGCCTATACATAACAGCATCTCCTGGGAAGTTTCACAATAACTGTAAATCCTCTTCTGTAAACCTAATGGGCTGACTTCTGAATTTACTGCAAACTCCAGAGACGTTGTAATCCTTGGCAATGTACCTAGAACATGCCTCTTATAAACACATAAGAGCCAAGGACCAGGCTTGTACCAGATTTCCTCCTGTCTTTCTTTCCCTGCAGTTACAGAGAATGCAGACCCCCAGTTACGTGCAGAATAGCCTCCCATCCATACTCTATGGCACTACTCTATCCTCTACATGCTGCAGCACTCATGAATCCTGTTTTACTGCTTTATTTTGGGGCCAGGAGCACAGGGACATTGCTTCCTTAGTAACACCTGCTCAGTGTCAGGATGCTCAGTGCTGTATGTGGCATGTATCAGACATCACTGGAAAAGCATGCACAAGAGTCCCCTGCAAACAGGTATCTCCAAACAGCTGTTTGACAGGGACAGATGTGACTCTGGATGTGCTGGGCTAAAATATTCCCACCACTGCTGCCTATTGTAAGCAGCCATGCTGTTGGCAGAAGATGACAGTGCTCGTGTCTCAGATTCAAGGGTAGACTGGGGCTAAAAAACACCATCCTGCACTGGAGTGGGGAAGGCAGTAAGGACTGACAGCTGACAGCTCTCAGAGCAGTGAGATCTGAACACAGGTTTGCTCTTCATATTGTAATTCTCAGCCCACAAGCTGAGAAATATGTGTGAAATATTTACCATGCCACGTTCTTGCTACCAGGGCAGAGATGCAACTTGGTGAAGGAACACTTGTTGACTGGACTGGGGCTGTATGCCAGATGTTACAGAGAAGCTGGAGCTTGTGCCAGCATTTACACTGTTTCATGGGTGCTTTAAGTTAATCTCATAGTGACTTCCCACCTTTAAAGGGAAGGGAACATACCAGATTCATAAATGCCCGTGGTCAAAAGTAATGACAAAAGTCAGGGGGTCCACAAAAGCTTTCATAGTTCTATTAGTAAATTACATTTTTGGCATGGAAATTTGTGTGAGTTGGTCCCTGATATCCTGTATGAACACGTGGCAGTGGGTTTTGGAAAAAGGAGTAGAGTAAAAGGAAAGAGAGAAAGAGATGTGAATTAAAGAGGAGAGAGAATGAAAGGTAAAGAGGAAGAGAGATCCCCAGTCCTGGCTCCAGTGGCAAACCAGCTGGAGTGTCTTGGGGGTGCCTATCCACCTGGGCTTGACAGGAGAACATAACTTCCACAGCCTTTTCACTTTCTATGCAGATTTTTTATCATGCAGAGTCCATTCCTCTAGACTTTTCTGGAAAAGGTTTGGAGGGTTTTGGGTGTCTTGGATGGTCCATGCCCCCTTCTTAGCCTCATCCCTGCACTTGTGCTGTGTTCTGCTCATCTCCAGGAGCCAGAACAAGGACATTTGTCCCAGGAAAGTGCTGCCCTACCTCCTGATGGCCTCTTCTCCAGCCACATCCTGTTCTTTCTCAATATTATTACCAACAATTCTTGGCTGTTCTCACCAACAATCCATGGCTGTCTCCACATCTATCTGGCTATCAGAGTTTGAGACACACACAAGAGCCCCCTTGTCTTCTAAGATTCTACTCTCAGGAGTTGGTGTTTTTCTTGCCCTCCTGGCAGCAGCACAGAGCTGTATGCACTCTTAGTTATGTAGCCCTGAAGTCAGTTCTGCACTCAACAGCAAAGTCTTTATTTAAAGGGAGCATAATCTGGAAAAACTGAATAAACATGCCCAGGTCAGCTTCACTGTGTTTTGTTTCCCTCCCAGTCTGAAACAAATCAGCCATCTTATGAACAGGAATGAAATTGAAGGCTGTTTGCACTGATGTTCTCCTGTTGCCTCAGTTTTCCTGTTCCAGATATGCTCCTTCCAAATTAGCAAAGATTTATCAAACAGGAGTTTGTTGGGCCCCAACAGAGTGACTGTCCTCTCCTGGCTGGGAATTCCTCAGTCCTGCTCCCTGTACAGGCTAAGCTGAAGCTGCCTGCTTGTATCATCCTGAAAGAAGAAAAGAAGAAAAGCACCAGAGTGCACTTAGTAACTCATTCAGCAAAAACTGGTCATGGATTTATAATAAGTTATTTAACCTTTATTTTTTTAATTACTTTTCCAACTATTGGAGCTGAATGAGTAATTAGGTTTCTTATTATGCTTTTACTGTGTAAATACTTCAAGTACTTTACATCACAAAAATAAATAAATGTCTCCAGCTGTTCTTTTCTCTCATTTAGATTCTAAATTCTGGTCCAAAGAGTACCCTTTTTTTACTCTAATACATTTCTTTTCTGCTTGTCATATCATCAGTATTTCTATGAACAGAAGAACAGTTGCCAGCAAGTGGAGCCAACACTGATTAGTCCAGAATCTTGTTCAGGCAATTACCAGCAGAATTACAAAAGCCCACCCTGCAAAGGTGATAACAAAATAAATAATATTACAAGTTTGATCCTTGCTCTCAAATTTCCATCTGCAGTAACCAGCAGGTCAGGTGTTTTTCAGTTCATTACAGAGAGCCAGGACGAAAAGTGTTATTTTCAATGGAGTCTCTCCATACTTGCCCTTGCAACTGTGCAGGAGCACAGCAGACACAGAGTGATGTGGGAGTCATGGAGACATTTAGGTTGGTAGAGACCTCTAAGATGCAGGGGTAGCCCTGAGCAGCCCACTTTCTGCTGTGGAAAGCTGAGTGCTCCACCCCATTCCCACCAGGGTCAAGAGCACCCTGGATACCTTTCTGCACCATGGTAGAGGTTGCCTGCCCTGCTGGGCTCCCTCATTCATCTCTGGACAGCCAGGTGGTGAAGCAAAGCCTAGCATGAGGCAGCTGAATTCAGTTTCAGGCCTCAGCCATGGCCAGGGCTGCTGCAGACAGAGATCAGTGGGTTGAATAGCTGTCCCACTCATCTTTCCAGCATCCCAGGGCTGTGGGAGATGCCCGTGCCTCGCCCATCAGCAGAGCCCCAAAGCAATTTGCAGCTGATTGCTTCGTTCCACCCCTGTTGGTGTACAGCTGACAGCTGACACATGGAAGATACAGATGACTTGAGAAATCAGCTCCTCTCCTGACTCACATGGAGGGAAAGATGCCATAGTGACAGCCAGTTGCAGATATGGGAGAAACTGAAAATTAAAAATAAATAAATAAATACACCCCAGCACTGCAGGGTGGTATTCTAATGATATGAAATGGATGTGTCAAAAATAGAATACACCCACTTAAAATGAATATCTTTTAAAGAAATGAATGTTCTTTGCAGAAGATGAAAGGCTCCACAACGTAACACATGGGAAGGCAAATAAATGAGTAATGGTTGCAGGGAAGGTAACCACTCCAATGTGAAGAGCATTTCCAGTTCCCTGCACGGCAGCTGTACAACTCCTTAGTACAGAGCACATATATTATGCACATTTTAATTTATTTGCCAGGTCTCTAGAAAGACCAAGTCTTTGAAGCCAGATTGTGGCAAGCAGCACCTGGTCACTCAGACCCAGTACCACACTGAGTCCACAAAAGCAGCTCTGTGAGAAAGTCCCATGTCTAGACACCATAATTACTCATAAAATTAGACAAATAAGTGAAGCTTGGGTGACAAAATTTAGATCTTAATGTTAAGAGGTATAAGCTATTGTCTGATTTAAACAGGTACCACTAGCCAGCTTTAAAACCTAACCCACATCAGCAAACTATATGCTAAAATGAGAAAAAAAATATTCAGGACTAACAGCAGACAAAATTACACATAAGATCCTAGTGCAACATGATATTTAACAAGTAAATGGGTTTCCATGTGTATGAATGAGGGAATAAGATTTAGCACTGAGGTCTTGCCAGCTTTCTAAACAGAACTGATGAGTTCAGTGTCAGAATCCCATAAATTGTTCACTTGTCTATGCTTTTAAAGGGATGTTAAAAATAGATTTCCTTATACTTGCAAAGAGATGTTTAAAAAAATTGAAGAGACTTTCATGAGAAAGGAAATTGTGGTTTCAGGACAGCCTTATTGTATAAGTGATTCAAGGAGCCCGAGCCGCTTATCTTATCACAAAAAAAAAAAAAAAAAAATCAGAAGATAGAGGGGTGACTTGATTACAGAGTACAGGCAGATTCACTGAGAGAAAAATCAAAAATATTAAAGGGATTTTTAAAATGGGTAAAAAAGCCATGCAAAAACTTACTGTCTGCAAGTTAATGTCAGACAAATTAGAAACAAGGAACAATTTGTTACAGCAAGGATGATTAACCATTAGGACAAGCCATTTCTGAAAGCAGTAGATTATTTTTTTCTGCTCAAATTCTGAAAGAATATTTTCTTGGCAGGGAAGCTTATTCCACAAGGTTATGGTCCTATATACAGCAGTAATAGATGAAGGCATATCATCTCTATTGCAGCAGTTTGGGCTGGATGTCTCTTCTGGCCTCCATATCTGTCTTTCTCTGGAATGAAGTAAAAAATACCTGACCCAACAATTATTGCAAAGACTCTTTTGAAGGTAAGGGTCAGACCTGTGGGATACATTTTAATCTCACAATGGCCCTTAATCTGGCTATTAATGACAATCCAGCATATCAAAACCATATATCCAATCTCAAAATAATTTCCTTTTTTATTTCTGAAGAAATTCAATTGGATCAGCATGAAATTGATCTAATGCCCCAATTGAAGCTGCTGTTAGCTAGAGTGTGTGTCATTTCCTAAGCTCTTCTCTAGTGGTCTGCTGTGCCTGGAACAATTTTTTTAGAGTTTGTCTGAAGAGTAGAAAAACTGCAATAAAAAAAATGTGTATCTTCTAGACAGAATCAACAGTTTTCAGTGACAGAAATCCTAGAAACAAAAGAATAGAAAATGTTGTACATTTATAGCCACACAAGGGATCAACTTGTCTCCTAACTCTCTGTTGCATATAAAGCAGTCTCTATGAGGGCTGATAAGAAGTTAAGTAAAACCTGACATTCTAAATAAACTCAGTTTTTGGCAATGTTGTACGCTATAGTATGTTCCCTATCCAGCTTGAAGCTCACATTAGCTGGCTGTCTGCTTTGGAAATTCACATTGGTTTTGTACCAGCCAGCAAGACAACTTCAGCAGTTACACCAATAAAAAGGGAAAATTTGCAGCAGCAAGCACAAGCCACCTAAGCAGATTATTTGCCCGGTCATCCAAAAGCTTCAGCAGTGAATATAATGGAGTAGCTGTCCCCAGATTCTGAGAGGAACAAGTGTTTGTTTCTGGGATATCTTTATACTGTGGCTATGCTGGATGCCCTTCACAAGAGCACACATGTGCTGTATCTCCACAAGGCAGCTCTTCCTGCTCCTGCAACCTACCAAGGGTGGCACCCAAATTCAGTGACAAGGCAGTCTCCAGTGGCAGAGCAATCATCAGCAATTGCTGACCATATTACACCCCTGCTTTTTTCCTAGGTTGCAATGTTCTGTGTCTGGTTTGGTAATCCTGCCCCATAGCCAGCAAAACTCTTTGGGATTAACACACTGCAGCTGTTAAAAAGATTGCTGTGAGATGCTCTGCCACACTCAGACTCTCTGCAACTGACCATCCGAGCACATTGAGCACAAAATTGGAAGGAAACTTGTTACTCCTGAATCATGCCACTTCATTTGTCTGGACAAGAGTAACTTAATTTCTGGCAATGCAGTGTGCATGTTTCTGTGGAAACAGGGCCCAACAGAATGCGCACTTGTAGCCACTGGTTTGCTCCAGTCTCCATGGAAACAATCGTTGCATGGGAGAAAAAAAACCTAATGATTGCAAACTAATGGCTTACTGGAAGCTTTTCTCTGCCTTGATTTTTCTTTTATCATCCTTATTGCTACAAAATAGAGAGGACATACATGATGATGTCTCAAATTTGTGATACAATAAAAGCCCGAGTCAGAAAACATGGGATGAAGCTCCCAAAAGCTCAGGCAGCCCAGCACCAGGCCCCTGAGAAACATCTAGGGTGCAAATGTGGGCTTGCATTCTGTAGAGGAAGAAAGATGGGAGGCAGACCCACCCAGCTGGTGCAGATATGCTTGTTATCACCAAACACATCCCATCCCAGACTCCCAGGCTACCAGGACTAGCGAGGGCAATGCACCTCAGGAGTCTGACCATCACTCCCATGCTGATGAGGCAGCCCTGTGGCAGAGGGAGGACAATCCATGTGGTAGTGCCAAGGCACACATATAACTTTCCCAGTTCCTTCAGCTTCCTAAGTTTTCTTCACGGAGAAACCCAGTTATTTTGCCCTTCCTTTGCTTTTTGTCTCTTACAGAGGTTGATCAGTCTCCCAACATGACTCCCACACAGCTGCCACACTTTCTGTGACGTGACCTCCAAAGAAATACCATCATAACAACATAAAAGAGATCGCCCCTGTTAAAATCAGCTGGGGATTTTCACACCATCTACATGTGTGACCCAAAGATTTCTTACATTTCTCCCTTTTCTTCTGAGGACTTTCACAGTGACCTTATGCAATTGCTTTTGGTCGCTCTGTCTTCTTTCATCACTAGGGTCACTAGCATCTTCGGCCCACATGTATTTCACAAGGAAAACCCACATGGGCACCTTTTATTTCTGTCAACCAAACATGCAAAGACATGTTGCCATGTCCTCAGGATGTCAGAGCCCACCCAGTTCCTGTCTTTGTGGGTACAATGGCAGCAGATTTTCGCCAGCATATGTGCAAAAGGATTGGAAATGGTGTTGTGACAGGACAAGACGAAATGCAGCTGAGGAAGACTGGCAGTATGGTGAGGGCTCTGTAGCCTAATAGAGATGAAATCTTGTACCAACACAGGCAGAGTACACAGAGGCTGGTTAAACACTGGAAAGTTGAATCAATGACATATGTCCTACATCCTTTACTTAACCTTGGTCTCTAAAGGTCAGTCCCAGCAAGCATCCTTCCAGCTCCTGCTCCAGTTCCCCCATTTGTTCCTTTTCCTTCAGGACAATGGATTATGCATAGCTATGGTGTACTTATTCTGACTGCTTCTTCCTTTGGTAGCTATTTAAGAACACCAATCCCACAAAGTGCTCCACTGCCTGTTCCTGCCACACAGTTTTGTGGTGAGACATTCTCTCCTGAATGGTGCACACACTTGCCTCTTCAGGTGCAAAGATTTTTGTGTTCAAGCAGAATTAACTGAGGGTATTCAGGTGGCTGTTTCACATCCCCATAACAATCCTGTGAATAAAGCTTCTTTCTGCTCAGGCAATCTAAATAAATAAAACTCACTGTTAATAATTACCTGACCATAAATTCATGTCAGGAAATAATTGAGGAGCTTAAATTGTCTTTGGCACCTTAGACTAGCAAAATGAAAGGTCCTAACATTGATACTGCTTCTTAATTTTTCCATAACTGCCAGAAAATCAGATCTAGCCCATGGATTGAGGGACTTTGGGCAGGAAGATATCTAGTGTCCCCACTAGACTATGCTAGATTGCATTTTTTTTTTTATTATAGTAATGCCCAGGAGCCCAAAAGCTAAATAGTGATGCATATATTTACTCCAGTTTGTCCCTCATCCCAGCACAGTGCTCTTTTCCCTAGAGAGTTCTCATTCTGATTAGTAGTTATGAGATAGAAATGAGACAATACTGGTGCAAAATAATTGCTTACAAAGGAAACAAAAGCAAGAGGAACAATAAAATTGCATGTCAGAAATACAGTCTTTCAGGGTGTAGCTGTATTTTATCCTTTGGATAAAAATATTTTCTGTGCATCCAGATTGGAAAGTGAAGAAAAAATAACAAAAGTAGCTTTAAGTATTCAATTACAATTAAGTGCTGAAATATTCATTTTTTTCTTCATTCCTTTTTATAGACCAGAAGGCATACTTGTCTCACATCCACTGTCATAAAAGCAAAACAGAAAATTCCAAGTTTAATATTTCAATGGGTAAAAATTCTGGGAATGCTAACAGCATTGAAGCCATAAAAACAAGGGCCTAACAAATACTTCACAAGATTATCATGTTGCTCCTGTCAATATTTATGTGACTGTCTCTTCCACTTAAGTTTAAGCAATTGTCCCTCCTTCTCTGGGACACATCTAAAGTTACAAAGAAGCTCATGCAAGAAAAGGTTAAAAATGTTCTGCTATGAAAACCAGACTCAGAGACA
Organism: Lonchura striata; assembly: GCF_050655825.1. Taxonomy (NCBI): domain Eukaryota; kingdom Metazoa; phylum Chordata; class Aves; order Passeriformes; family Estrildidae; genus Lonchura; species Lonchura striata. The sequence continues at coordinate 83,599,745 of NC_140740.1, read as the reverse complement.
AAGACCTTGTAATATTCAAACCAATATTAATGCAAAAGAAAGATAAGTAGCTCAAGGCATAATAAATATTTACAGGACAGATGGGAAAGGTGAAATGAGAACATTAAGAAGAATTAGTAGAAGAATGTGATTGCTGAGACACAAAGATACTGAGCAATTGATTGCCTAGCTAAAGCTGCTTTCTTTTACTGTAAAAAAAGTATCAGAAATACAGAAAACTTCATAAATCCCTATTCATAGACTTCAGGTTAGCTGTTAGAGTTTGGCATTACATCTAACACTGCTACAAAGTTGAAGTGGACTGGGACAAGAGATCTGCAGGATGACAGGATCTACAAGGTAGTAACTCTGCATGTTGATATTTCCACTTAAGGTATGAGTATTCTTTTTATAAATGACAAGTGAACTGTGATAGTGACAAGGTTTAAACAGCATATGGAAATTTATCTCCAAATCACATGTCACATCAGAGGTTTGGCAAGTCACTCCACTCTCAAAAGTAAAATCTATGAAAACACAATCTGCATAACACTGGCAATGTCAGAGTTTTGCTTTCTCTTTTACCCTGACTGAACACAGATAATGGAAGACACTCAGGTGGAAAATTCACATGACCCACATTCTGCATTGCCTGCAAAGCTGTGTTCAAATTTCATTTTTCTAATGTAGCTGTCGATCAGAGAAGAGCTGGGATGCTGTGAGGAGCCTGGATTGCACAAGTACCTTGATGAATGCTTTCCATGTAGCCTGCAGGATCCTTTTACTCAGGTCCACACAGTAGAAATCAGCATGCCTGCTCCTTTCAGCAGCTGTGGAGGACTGCCAGTTCCAGGTGGAGAGCTGCCAATCCCCTCCAGAACACAGAGGGAAACACAGGCAGGAGCATGGAAAGTGTTGTAGTCCAGGCTCAGGGTGATGTCTGACTCTCAAGGAAGGAGGCAGGAGACCCATGTCTGACCTCTACAAATCTCTAGAAACACTGCCTTCAGCAAGGTCATCTTTTGGCATCCTCAGTAGTGCCAGCTATCCAGATTCCTCTATGACATGAGAAAATACGTCCATTAAACCCTTAGGATCACTGTAGGATTGAAATCAAGAGAAAACACAAATCACGGTTCTCAGCCTAGCCTCTAAAATGGCTATGCCTCCTTATGCCTCTGCCAAACCATGTGTAATGCATTCAATGCCAAAGTCAGACATAAGTGATGTGCAAGTAGCCATGATTCAGCCTGGATATTTGGTTATGGAATTTGCTTCCCTTCCATGTACCCTCCTAAGCCACTGGAACAAGCACCGTTTCTTTTTTAGAGTCCCCACTTCCTCCCCATTTTCACCCCAGTTTCAAATTTCCCTCCAGCACAAAGGAAAATGAGTGAAAATGAATGGCCATGACTACCATAAGAAATATTTGTCTTCAGGTATCCAGTTACCTAGTAATTTTTTTGTTAAGTCTTGTGTGAACTGCACAGCTCTTTACATGTAAGACTAAAACAATATTTTTACAATAGCTGCCACATTTAGACCTGTTGGAAACCCTTTAATCTGATCAGAGGGCAGGAGTTATAATTACAGTCTGTGGGTAATTTAAATCTTTTATTCCTATGCTTTCAAAGCACATAATTTCTATTTATCTGAACCTGATTGCTTCAAATCTTTTAATTATGATTTCCCAAACAGAATGAAAGACATTTTGTTCCTCTTTACCTTCTCCTCCCACCACTGTGAGAACCAATATTCCTCCTATGTTCTTGAGACTTCCTGCCTTGCCTGCTCCCCCACAACTAATGAGGGTGGTAATGCCACATTTCTATCCCCTTTTTCTGGGCAAGGACCCATTAACCTGCCATGCTACATTTAGCCCTTCTTCCAAGCTCAATTATTTTATTTCTGTCATGTTTCTCCCCTCCAGTGCTACTTGCACCCTTTCACTTTTCCGTGCCAGGCTCCCCACAGCATTTCACCCTCCCCAGGCTTGGAGCAGCTGTCTTTTTGCCTTTGGGCATCCCGTCAATACATCTGAAAATGGATTATACACTACAGGATATAAGTGAAGAAGAGCAGCCATTTGACTTGGCTCTGCCTTACAGTCAGCTACAGAGGGTGACTGACTTCGAATAAGGGCAGATTTGTGGGCACATTTCCATCCAGTTCTTCCCAAGGAAGCTGTGAAAACACCCCCAAACTTCACAGTTTGCAACAAAATTATTCAGGCTGGCAGTACTGGCCTGACCCACTTCCCATAAAATTCAGGCAAGGGTGAGCTTATGCAGCATGATGCAGCAGCTTATGGAGAAACCTGGGACAACAGAAGTACAGAGGACACCTGAGTTTACTATTTTACATTGGTTAACCCATCTTACCTTTTAGTTAAACTAGTTGTCATCAAATAGAGGCTGTATTAACACACCTGCATAACATTTCAGTACCTGAGATAACATCAAAGCCTCTTGCACAGGGTAGGCAAGCTCCAAAATGCTTCCAATTTTCCATGAAGAGACACAGGCAACTTAAAAGGGCACCAGTTTGTTGAACACAGGGAGGATGAAGGAGATAAAAGAGATGGAAGACACACAGATGCAATCTGTGATCATTATTCAGCTGACACCAAGTATCTCTCATGCAATCACTGCTTTCCTGCACAGTCTACAGAAAACATGCAACTTGCAACAAAAATGGACCGCACACATGTGCTTATGGAAGCTCTTGGTCTGGTTACACAAAATGTGTACTTTTTGTCCAAAAAAAAAAATCTCATTCCAGTGTATCTCCACTGAGTCAGCAAGAGTGACATTCTTCCCATGCCTTAGAGACACCATGAGAGTAAAACTCAGCAGGGACCCTTGAGCAGGAAGGCTGAATGCTGTACCCACGGGTGGAGGAGAAGCTGGATAGTGGCATTTTACATGACAAGAACTCACTTTAAGGTCCTCATGGTGCCAGATGCAAGCTACTGCCTCTGAGATCCTGATTCCTATTCCTGACAAACTACATGTGTGCACAGAGCAGCTGGTACCATTACCATGAACAGCAGCTCAGAGTTCATGCTTGACACTCTGCCTGGCTGTGTTGCTGCTATTTACCAACCAGAGGCACAGCTGCAAGGCACTTTAATCTCTACCCTGAATGGTAACAGCAAAACACTGACCTGCCTACTTCTTTCCCTGCACCATGCTGGAAAAGTTGTCGCCCCTGTGGGAAACAACAACAGAATTGCCTTTCAATGTTTCTCATGCTGTGGTAGATGCAGCTGGTTTGCACATTGTTTGGACTGAATCTTTCCAAAGCATCACCATGTTGGAAATGTTCTTATGCTCTCCTTTTTGCAATCCCTATCACTACTTATTTCCTGGCATTCTTTCTATTTTCCATGCTGAAATGCATCCAGGATTGTAAGGCCCTATGTTTCATTGCCCATTTTTGTAAAACACCACATTGCTTCCCATAGACAGCATCAGATTCAGGTATTGTTTTCAGTAAATACACAAATTATTTGGAAAATTACTTTTGATTTGGGTGTAACAACAGGAATGGGCTGGAGATCTCCTTTCCTTCTCTATCTTCTTCCAGGCTGTAATGTAAATGGAATTTTGCTGTAGGAGGAACTTCAGAAAAAGCTTCTCCATCCCTGACCAAACCAGTCTTCTCACCCGCCACACTCCTTTCACTGATGGCTGACATATCTTTGAAAAGAGAGGATTGAGTATGATGATATTACCAAGCCACTCAAAACATTACAAAATTTTTGCACCTCTATTTCTGTCTCAGGGTTACAACTGTGTGATATTTTTCAGGATTTTATGCCTAATAAAATGTTACTGTCTCTCACCAGATTCTGTCACTTTAAATTACTCAGGAAGACTAAAAAATGTGTCTTTTCTTTCTTCAAAGAAGTCACTAAAAATCACTTAGTTCGTGTTTAAAATAAGCTTTCTTTTGCTCACCCTCCCTCCCACAGACAGCAGAAGAGAAGGATCTTCACGTGTCCTTCCAAAACTCTCATAGTGCTAAATTACTCTAATTTCTGATCCTCAGGGTCTCACCCTTGCATGAATATGAAGAACGCCCCTGCAAGCAGCCAGCATTCAGGTAAAATGTGCTGCTTGCCAGCAGCCCTGCCTGGAATACTCCTGCATGACTCTGATCCCAGCAAGTCAGGGAAGACATCCATGCATGAGTGGGACACATGGCTGAGATCAGGCTGTCAAACAGAATCAGAGACTGAGACAGAAAAAGTTGTTTGGCCCTCTGTTTTGTTTTCCAGCAAAAACTCATCATACTCATCACAGAAAATAGACAAAATCCAGTGCTGTCCTCTCTCTCACTGTTTGTGGGTGGTTGGTATTGGTCCAAGTGACCCTCCTGGTGGCTGCACCTAATACCTGTCTGACTAATGCCACAGGCATGCATCTCTGCATGCCACTTGTTTGCACTCTTCTCACTGCATTACATGAATTGTCATACTGCTGCCACCTTGACCCTTTGCCTTTTTAAAGCAGAACCACAAAATCACAGAATAGGTAGGGTTTAAAAGGATCACCAGTGGGGTCATGTTGTCCATCCTCCCTGCTCAGGCAGGGCCATCCTCTAGCATATGGCAGAGGATTACATCAAGGTGGGGTTTGAATGCATCCAGAGAAGACTCTGAAATCTTTCCAGGCAGCCTGTTTCACAGTGCTCTCTCTCCCCCAAAATAAATAATTTTTTCCTCATTGGAACTTTCTGTATTTTGCTTGTGCCCATTGCTCCTTGCTCTGTTGCTGGACACCACTGGAGAGAGCCGGTCTCCTTTCACTTGACACACTCTATCCAGACACTCAGACACGTTGGGACTCACGTTCATTACCCTCAGGGATACTGATAAGGTGCCCTCTCAGTTGTCTCTCCTCCAGGCTGAACCAGCCCAAATACCTCAGATTTTCCTCATGAGAGAGATTCTCCAGTCCTCTCATCATCTTCCTAGCCCTGTGTTGGACCCTCTGCAGTAGTTCCTTGACTCTCTTGTCCTGAGGAGTCCAGAACTGGACACAGAACTCCAGATGTGCTTCACCAGGGCTGAGCAGAGGGTCAGGATCACCTCCCTCAACCTGCAGGCAATGCTCTTCCTATTCCTCAGGATCCCATTGGCCTTCCTGGCCCCAGGACACACTGCTGGCTCATGGACAGCTTGTTGTCCACCAGCACCCCCAGGTCCTTCTCCACAGAGCTGCTTCCCAGCCTGTGCTGGTACCTGGGGTTGTTCCTCTGCAGGTGCAGGATCGTTCACTTGTTGCTGTTGAATTTCAGATGCTTCTTCTGTTCCCATCCCTCCAGCCTGTCAAGGTCCTTCTGCACAGCCCCCTGGGGTTATCTCAGGCCCAGAAAGATTGCACAGCCCTCTGGGGCATCAGCCACTGCTCCCAGCCTTGTGTCATCAGTAAACTTGCTAGGGAGGCATTCATCCCTTCATCCAAGTCATTGGTGAATAAGTTAAATAACATTGGGCCCAATATTGAACCTTGTGAGACCCCAGAAGTGACAGACCTCAAACTTGACAAAGTGCCATTGATGATGGACCTCTGGGATCTGCCATTCAGAAAATTCTCTAATCTCACTGCCCACTCATCCAGTACAGTTGCACAGTCTTCCCAGTAATAAAAAATCCAGCACAGTGGCACAGTCTTCCCAGTAATCAAAAATCAACAGCCCATCTGGACTATTTTCCTGCTCCAGTTTTCAGGAGGTCACAATCATGCTTTCCTTTATCTTGTTTCTGTCATGACTATGCCTGAAATGCTAGACACAACCAGTTGGCATCCCATTAGCACTGCATCTACCAGCAAATGGCCAGCATGACTAAAAATCTCAAGATCCAGAAACTGTTGAGTCTCTCACTTCACTGCAAACATATTAGGAAAAATTTCTTCAACAGAACTTTGCCAAAAGTCTTTGGAAAAGGCTGTCCAGGGAAGTGTTGAGTCGCTATCTCCAAAGGTACTTTGAAAATGTGTAGATATGGCACTCAGCAACATAGTTTAATGGAAAATTTGCCAGCAGTATGTTAAAGATTGGACTCAAAAATCTTAGAGTTTTTTTCCAACTTATATGATTCTATAATTCTGTGGTCTATGTCACTGAGATAATGCCCTGAAACAGTCATTAGCTTGTATATGAGTAATGGCCAGCAATTATGAGCAACTATGAGCAGAAAGACTACTAAACCATCACCATGCAGGGATCTCAGAAATTAAGGATGAAGGCTGTTGCACACAACGTTGCTAGACCATCCCTCTTATTATCCAGCCAAATATTTCACTTGTAACTTTGAAGCCTGAGGTTAAGAAAAACAGTTTAAAAGACGGAGAGGTGTGCAGGAAAAAAAACAACACAGCACCCAAGTAAATTGTACCTTGAAAGGAAGATATGAGTAACCAAAATGTGGAGAGCAGGGATTTAATGCCATGAATGGCATGGCCTGCAGATGGTGAGGTGGAGAGATGACTAACAATTAGGTGGGTTTTGGTAGGTGGATCCTACAGTAGCTGACATTAGAAATGAACAAGGAATTTAGTGGGAGACACTGAGAAGGAAAAGTGTATTTTAGAAGTCTACAGAGGAAGAAATAAAAATACTAAGGAAAAACATGTCTTAGAAAAAATATTATGATAGTAAAAGAAAATAAATCAGAAAAAACAAAAGCAAATATTTCAGCTAACTTCATCAGACAAAAGGCTTACATCATTAAATTAAATCAATGTCTTGTATTGCAAGTAGGGCTAATTTGAGCAGGTCAAGGTCTTAGCATAAGAAAAATGCAGCTTTTTTCAGGGAAAAAGATACCAGGATCACCTATAATTCCTACATTTCTACTCTTCAGCCCTCATTTGCACTCACACTTTGCTGTCTGTAGATCTGTAGGTAAATTATGTGGTCAAGCTGTGTGTCACATCAGTCCTGAGAATCCAGAGGGTCTTGGAAATTTCAACTAGGCTGAAATTTGTACTTCCATTTTCACTCTTTTTCCTGATCCATGAATGGTTGTCCTCTTTTCTGCTGCTTTCTGTACATATCATGACTTCTTGTGTTCCTCAGTTATGAGTTAACATCAAATGAGAAAACAATTTAAATGGTAAACTACACTTGCTGCTAGTAATTTTGATTTTCTAAATTCATGGCATTTATGTTACAGAGCATTCAAAGGGTAGACTATCTTGGTAAGGTTGTGGTGTGTTTAAATAATGCACACAGTAACACAGTGATAAGAAGACCAAGCCCCATGGCAGGACAAACATCTAAACCACCCTTGACTAAATATTCCTCCAGTTTGCCCATATGGGAAGGCATCCAGTGATCAGGACCCACCTCTTCCTCATGACTTCTGCTTAATGACTGCCTCAATTACAGCATGTAATGATGGCAAAATTATGAAGTCTTTTAGCACCTAACCTGTATTTCTGTCCCTAAAATTAAACAAACTACTTTTTGTTCTGCTTCACTTGACTAAAAGGTACAATTGATGATCATTCTCTCCAATCTTTTCTATACTTCTGAAGATTTACCAAGCTCTGTTTAACCACTCTTTTTTCTAGAACAAACTCTAGCCTTTCTTCTTATTTTTTCTTTAAGTCTTCTAACATTTTCCTCTTGCCTCTCTCCAAATTGTCTGTATCTTCTTAGAGCTGGCATACAACTTCAAGAATTACTGTAATGCAGTAGATTGCATACATGTGCATTACAGCCTGACCAACCTCAGAATAATTGTCTTTTCTGTCTCACAGACTATGCTATTAATAAATTCAAGGACAAAGTCTGGCTTTTTCACAACAATATATTCTAAAGAGCCTTAACCAAGGCCCTGACATCTCCTCATCCTTTTCTTATTCTCTTGTTGTAGCTGAGCATTTGATTTCTCTTTCATTACTGAATTTCAGCTTTCTGACTCAGCCCACTTTTCCAGTTCATTAAGAACATTTTGATGCACATCAGAAAGAAACAAAGACATTAACATAATCATGGTTTGGTTTGGTTTGGTTTGGTTTGGTTTGGTTTACTTATTTTACCAAAATACAAGTCTGTTCTTGAACAACAAATTCCTTACCTAAGTTAGGGAAGCAAGTAGGAGAAACAATGAGATAATTTAAGAATTTATTTTAAAGGTAAACATGTTTTCGTCTTCCTTACCTACTGCATCTTATTTCAGAGAAAGTTTAAAGGTTTGTTCTGAAACCAAACAACATTTCAAAACAACCACTCTGAGGTAGTAAAAAATAGATAGGACCACATTGTTCTTCAAGCTGAATAAAAAAGTTACAAACAAATTAAAACAGGTTCTTGTAGAAGAATATGTCGCCCAACCTTACTATTATGTAATAGCCTGCTCTCATAGCAGCTTAAAACACCAAGAAAACCCACATATTTCCAAAAGATCATTAATTTTATTACATCATTTAACAATGGTTATTATTTTCTGCAGTACTGCACTGTTGTGAGATGGTTGCCTTAGCAACTGAGATCTCTCTTAACTCAAGCTCCCATTCCTTAATAGTAAAGTCATCATTTGACCCCAAGTCTTATCAAATCAAATTACAGTGATGTTATAAAATAGTGTGGGGAAATTTTCCTGCAAGCTTATTCCAAAATCTCTGAAGTTCATAAATGGTGTTTCTTAACTATTCCAGCATGAAGTCCATTCTCTTTCATACTTTTTTTTTTAATAATTTGCAGCAGCTTGAAGAAGCTTTTGCTGAATCAGCCAAAGCTTGCACAGCATATAGTGTTTAATATCAAAACTCCATCTCCATTTACGGGGACACCACAATTGCCAATCTATAGCAAATAAATAACTCCAGTACATATAAACTTGCATACTTGCTTTCCTACATATTCTAAACAAAAAAAAAAAATTGGCAGCAACATAAGAAGAGTCAGGCAGATATACGTGAAAACTGAAGAATATACACTGAGTCTTCAGTGTGAATGGCAAGTGTTTGTTCTACATTTCCAATTTAGAGAATAAAAAGGAACAGGGACATGTGGTGCCCCACATGTGACCATTCCAAATTAACCAGCATACATCAAATCTTATTTTTCATATCAAGAACTTGCAACGAGAAAGTTATAACTTGAAAAGCATTTCAGGAGCAAGTAACCACAAACAATGAAACCTAAATAAAAGAATGGCATCCTTTATAAAAAATCAAATTAAAAAAGGAGTTTCTAAAAACTGCTTGCTTAGTCTTCTTTCATCCCCCTTTCCTCTCTGAGAAGGCCTGACTCATTTTCCTTAGCAATATGTTCTTTTCAGTAAATATCTCGAAATAGTGAAGATGACAAAAATCTCAAAAAATATTTGGTTTATAAACTGGTTCACATCCCTCGACTTTAGAGACTAAATTTTGCATAGAGGGAATAAAAGTACATGCAGATACTGTCAGCAAATTATTGTAGTGCCTGCTTGGGGAATAAGAGATGAGTTATATCTTCATCAAGTTTTGCAGAAAGAGCTCGATTTGCAGCTTTTGTGCTGACTGGAAGCTTGAAACTGCTGGGGCTAAGTTAATGTCCTGTGCCTATGTGGTGACTCTTCCCTAAGTAATATCACAATGATACAGCTTCTACGCTGATTTTGCCCCAGGGCATGGAATGATTGACCCCTTATCTGCTTCCAGAATGTAGACTTACCTTCAGAAATAAATCAGTGACAATGTTTTTACATCTTATTTTATATGCACTATATTTTATAACAAATATCTTTCAGATGTGGTTGGGTCCCCAGTAAAAAATCATGCCAAACCAACACATGTCTCGAGACTGTCTCAAAGATTAAATAACCTCTTAGTATTTGTTTCCCTTCATTTTCAAAGGATGACCTATAGATAGCATTTTCCCATCTGCAATCAATTATTGTCACTCTGCAAGGCTGTCTAAATGTCTTGTCCAGCACCTTCTTATATACATAGCAGGGTTGTCATCAGAGGGCACATGGGCTGTGAGGAAGACCCCTAAATGTACCTCCAAGCACTCAGGGAAGCCATACACCCTTAATGTGCAAAGATGCAATGATGCTATGAGCATGCCAGAAATTAAGAAATTCCACCTTTTGAATCTTTAAAGATTCATGGAACAATTTATGTTGAATGAAACCTCTGGGGGTCTTCAGTGCAACACCATGATTTTGAAACTCTCCATGGCTCTAAGAACTCATTAGTCTGGTCCCTGTCCAAGGGCAATCCTGATTTCAGGTGAATTTCATTTTTTTTTTACTATTCAGTCAAATCTTCCCTTGCTGCAGCTTGTTTCCATTGTTGTCCCTTCACTCTGTGCCTTTGAGCAGAGTCTAACTCTTTCTTCTCTGTAACCTTCCAATGGGCAATTTAAGATGGGAATAAGAATCATAGGATCATTTAGGTTGAAAAACATTTTTAAAATCATTAAGTCCAACTGTTCACCCAATACTGCCAAGACCACTGCTAAACCATGTCCCTCCCTCCGTTATAATACCCTCTTTTAAACACCTCCAGGGACAGTGACTCAACAGCTTCCTAGCCAGCCTAGCCTATTCCAGTGATCTGCACCTCTTCTGTGAAAATATATTTTTCCTAATGTGCAACCTAAACCTCCCCTGATGCAACTGGAGGCTGTTTCCTCTCATCCTGTCACTTGTTGCCTGGGAAAAGAGATCAAGTCCCTGTCTACAGTCTCCTTTCAGATGGTTGTAGAGGACAATTAGGTCACGTCTGCCCCTCCTTTTCTCCAGACTAAACACCCCAAGTTCTCTCAGCCACTCCTCATCGAGTTGTGCTCCAGATCCTTCATCAGCTCCATTGCCTTTCTCTGGACATGCTCCAGCTCTTGCAATGTTCTTCTTGTAATGACCAGCCCAAACTGGACTCAAGGTGTGGCCTCACCAGAGCTGAATACTGTGTCCTGGTCCTGCTGGCCACACTATTGCTGGATGGTGGGATCGTGTTCAGATGGCTGTGAAAAAATACCCCCAGAATTAGACTACCTCTTATTATTTCACTTCTGGGCTAAACAAATTCATCTTCCCCCAATAGACACTTTGTTCTCTGCCAAACTCCTCAACTTAATCCCTGTCTTCTGTTGGAGTCACTCCAGTTTCTCAGTATTTTCACTTGCACTGAAGAGCCCAAAATTTTACATAATATTCTAGATGAGGCCTCAAATCTGCTGAACAGAGGAAATAAATACTTTCCTCTATATGCTGACTACAATTTTCATAATGTAACAAAATACATAGTTATCCATAAATGCTACACGGGAACATTTCTGGTTCTTGTTAATTTTGCTGTCCATCATCAGGCTCCTTCTTTGCAAAGGTCTTCCCTATTCCATCAGAACCCAGCCTAAATTGTTGCTTGTGGTTATTTTGTTACAGACAGGAATTCACACTCCCCTTTGCTGAACTTTTTGAGGGCCTGTTAATTTCTCCACATTATGACATTCTTGTAATGGGAACTGTAAGTCCAGTGTATCAACAATGTGCTTTCACCCCAAATTTGTTACCCACAATGGACATAAAGTGAATTTTGTCCATCATCCACATCATTGATGAAAATATTGGCTCTAGCATTGACTCCAAAATCATAAAACCTTAATCTCCCAAAACCTTAACCTATGAGCTCCCATAGAATGCATCTGCAAATGGACCCACAGAATAATTTCCTTTCACATCCAGCAGGACAGGCAGATATAAAGACACTGAAGATGTTGTCAACTCTTTTCAGGTCAGTGAAGGCAATCTGAATATTTCAGTTACACGGGATATGACAAGAGGCTGTTTGTGTGAGAGCCAAAAGCTGTTGGTGGTAGGATCTGGCTTTGGTATTGTATTATTTCATAGGGTTCTCCTCAAATGACACATCTATCCTATGCTGATACACACTGTTCTACATGACTGTTTAAGAATAGATTGTAGTCTCACATGAACCTTGTGTATTTACCCAGACATCATCTTTAACATGGGTCTCTTCTGGTGCAGGTCTCCTCCTCATGGAAAAGTCCAGCCTGAGTTCACTAGTAGATTGCTCGTGCTGCACACAAACACACACAGACACCTGAAACCCTCTAGGAAAGATAGCACATCTTCCATTCTTTCCCAGCTAATGACACTTCAAACATGGGGCCTCTATGTGGTTTACCAGTGGGAGAAATGAACCCCATACAAATACCTTGAGAGAGATTTCAGGTTGGAGTTATGATTTAATAGAAAGATTACAATAAATGCAATGACCCACAAAGTCAAAGTAAAACCTGGAACCCTGTTGGTCAGGGTGGTGGTTCCAATCATTTTAAGTGGTGGTTTCCATGTGTATTTAAGTGTGGGTGATCTGTTTTCCTATCATCTGCCTTTGATTTTATGCTGAATGCCAGCTAACAGGATATGCATATATAGCCTTCCACATATACTTCCACAGACATTTTTTGAATGACACTACATTAGGTCAGGAAGAGGAAAAAAAAAAAAAATAAAAAAAAATAAAAAAAATTAAAAAAAAAAAGGAGGAAACAGTTCACAGATGTCTACAAAGAACAATGTACAAAACCTTGCACATTTGTGCATGTCTTTCCAGGGCTGCAACATTTCTTTGGAGCATGAAGGCAACATTTAAGGAAAGTGATACAGAAAATGCTTTCAAGCATTTACAACAGGGTCTTACTAGAGTTTATCTTATTTTTACACACCCTTTCTCTAACCCAAGACATCACAGGGCTGTAAGCTAAAACCATCAACAGTCTCAGAGCAGGCATCCTACTGAGCCATCCCTTTTGTTAAATCTCCAGCTTGGATGGTCATGGGAAGGAGGACACAGTGAGATTCAGGGTCATTCAAAGAGAGGGATGGGAACATGTCTGGATTCAGGAACAGCATGTCCCTGTCTCAGCAAGCATGTCCATTAGGCCTAAAGCAGATAATCTTCTCAGCTCTTACACAGTCCTTAGGCTGGGTGCTGTAATGGGTGCTGTGATGGAGCAGGTATTTGGCACTCATGCTTTGATGCCCCTTCACACAGCACAAATGTTCAGCCGGAGACAGGGAGGAGCAGGGACCCAGATAGCCCAAGTATATTTCATTAAACATATATTTGAGGCACATGTTGACCAGAGATCCCACTACTTTGAGGAGATCCTGACACATGCCCCTGCAAAAGGAGACTGACTTGTTAAAGGGAAAGTGAGAAAACTCTTAGTGCAGGAAAAGAAAATTAAGGCTGGAAACAGGTCTTTTTGCTTCATGAACCAATTTTTTTAAACAATTTTTTTATCCAAAGTGCCCTATTTATCAGAATGAAGATTATGATACAGTGAAAAGTTGTTGACACCAATTTAATGCAGACCAAATTGGAAAAAAAAAAAGATTAAAGAAACATGAGAGAACTTTCATAGGTTCTTTTTGCACTATAGACATTTGTTTAAAAGTATAACTTTCATGGAAGCATCATTAAATATTCTTCCTGGCAACGGCTATTCAGAGATAGTCTGCTGACAAACTCCAGCATCCTTCCAAAAGAAACACAGCTCAAACACTGAACTTAATTCATGTCTGCATTATTTCTTCAGTCCTTTTCAGAGCTATTGACTACATCTGCCTTAAGATAGAGGAAAGGTATCAATGCCTTTCTCACAAAAAGATTTAAAAAGGCAGACATTTCTTTCACCTCTAGCAGCATTTTAGCCATTCTGAAAAAGTAACATGATAATACACCATCACATCAAGGTGGACAAGATAGAATTTTTTCAAAGGAAGCACAAACTCCTCAAAGGAGGTATTGAAGCAGTTTTGGTGGTTAGTTATAACATGACTTTTATCCCAGAGTAAAAGTGCAGACACTTCACAATAAAGCTGGAAGCACAAAACATCTGTAAGACCATCTAAAGACAAATATCCTTGAAAATCACACAGCAGAGATTTAAACTCCCATCACAAATGCAACTCTATATTTATCTTGTCAGAATAAGCTGAAATGCTACTGAGTCTTATGAAGCATGATGCAGACAGAAGCCACTTAACCCTCACGGATTCCTCCTGCATGGCACATCCACATTTTTGCTGTTCATAGAAGAGGAAACAAAGTACAAAAGCGTTGACTAAAGACCTCACAGAGAAAGAATGATGGTGCTTTTCTCAAGTTATCTCTGCACAGTGGCAGCTAACATCAACAGGCTTGTACAGTCTACTGCTAAACATGGAACTCTGTGAAGACTTGCAGTGCTTTGGAGAGGTGTGATGACTGTGATGTGAAAGTGGTTAAAAAGGAATGCTGTTTTTTTACCCATGAGCAGCTCCAGGCAGCAGAATCCACTGAGAAATTATCTTCAGCACTGAAAAAGCTCAAGTTTCCCACTTAGGATGAAGGTGAGAAGCATTCAATGGCTATTTTTCTCTTTAAACTAATTTTGTGCTAAACTGAAGACTTTTAGAAGAGCTCAGGAGAAATGAGAAAGAAGGGAGCAGAAAACAGTGAAAGAGCCTTAGAGAGGGCTGGGCATCTGCTATCTAAGCACCTCTGGCCATATACATATATTTAGGGATTGTACAAACATTTGTTTCAGCAGGAGAGAGGTACAGTAATTCCACTGTGGAAAGCATAATCAGCAAGGCATGGAGAGGTCATTATTTACTAGGATGGGAGAGGCACCCAGTACAATTTCTCACAGCCCCAAAGGAAATCATCAGCCTAAAATGTGGACCAGCTTTAAAGCCAGACAACACAACTATGGGACAAACAGGCTATGGTAGGGATATTTGGTCAAGAGCAAGCCATAATTTGACCTTAGCTTGTTTTTTTTCAGAAAACAGATAGATTTATGCCACTCTTTTATGAACAAGAACTGTAGACCAAGCACTGGTAAAACAGCTAAAAGAGCAAGCCTAGCAGAAGACATGTACATGGGGACCTGGCATTAATAGTCCAACCTTTTTGGAAACTAAAGATTATTGTAACACAGTATGTTGGATACACCAAACATCATGATCAGCACCCCAGAAAGCCTGGGTCAGATTCTTCTGGCATTGTCCTGAGCTTTTGCATCTGTTGCTGTATCATTGATGCTCATATAACTATTGTTTTACCTGTAAGTCTGCAACAATACCTGTTAGTAGGACAAGAACAAACAAGATAGTGAGAAACTTTCTTTTTCATCTTTGACAATAAATTTGGATGCGCTCCAGATCATACAGCTATTCTATAATCTCCAAAGGGATGAAATTTTCATCCTTGATCTCCACCTAGGGAATCAATCTCCAAAGGTTCCTGCTGCCTAGAAAGCACAGTCTTTTCTCAGGTGGCAGGGATCCCTTCTCTGCCACTGCACTGTCTCACATACCTTTGTATGCAGACTAAGATGTCAGCACAGCACCACAGCAGGAAATATAAACTTTATCCTGACACACAGAAACAGACAAAATGCTTGCACCTCAGTCTTCATTGCATTTGGGGAGTGCAGACAGTTGTGTGACAAAGAGCTGGTCTCACCTTTACATCATCTGCTGGGATTGGCAGCCTGTGCCATGGCCAACCCAGTGGCCACCCCTAGCCAAGCAGAGTCACTGCTCTTAAGTCACTGCAGTAAGTTGTTCTTATTGCAACATGAAAAGCTAGGTTTCAATCAGAGCACCCAGCCTGGACAGAAAAGACTAACCACCAAATACAGACAAGCTACCCAGCTCCACCAGGAACTCCTGCATGCATTGTTCAGCTGTACAAGGTGCTCAAATTCAAGGTGTTACTTGTTCACAGCCACTTCTTCCCCCATTATATTAATGTAACCTCACACAACAGTCCACCATCTGTGAAAGGTAGGTGGTGAACACAATGGCAGTGGCTGCTTTTACCCCAGCAAGTTTGTTAATGATGCTTCTTTCCACCAAAGCAGAGGGAAGGCAAAGACAGGAAGGGTGCTGGTGAGAAAGATGAGGCTGGGGAGAGGAAAAGAAGGAGAGAAGAGGATTTTAGTGGGGGAGTTTATTCAGCACTTAAAAGCTAGGTAAAGTCCTTCCAGAAGTATGATTTAAAGTATCATTCATTAGAAAGCATCATATCTGAGTGCCTACTACATAGTTTGTCCCTTTGGTGCAATAATTTACTAACAGCACTCAGATAAAGGAAAACTGTTCCTAAACTTGAAATTAGTACCAACAATGAACAGTCAAATCCTGCTGCTGAAACTGTACACTGAAAAAAAAAAGGTTAAGTTGTGTTAAATCCCATCCTGCCTTCTAAATCTGATCAAGTACTTTGTGCTTAAAGGTGTAAGCCATACTCTAGCAGCAGACACAGACTGGCAGTAGAAAAGCAGGCTGCCAGTCTAGCAAGGGAAGGCAACAGCCATTAGCCATTGCCCCTGAGCAATGAGAACAGGTATTTGCCTTCTCTTTTTTACACCTGTGGGATCACCTAGGTTCCCAGGAAGTGAGTCTTCCTACCTGTGGAAAAGAGCTCCACAGTCAGGCTGGAATAATCAAAGCAAATCCACTGCCTCAGTGACAATTCCTGGGATCCTATCCCCCACTTAAACCAGGGGATAACGGGAGCCATGAGAACAGTTTCAAGTTCTAGTAAAGGATCATTTAAGAGGAAGCAAAGTTTCCACAAAGATCATGGCCTTTAATATTTAGCACAGCTGAGCCTGCAATTTGATGAAGGATTGGTAAGGTTCTTAGCACATGAAGATGGATGGGTAAGGTTCTTAGCACACTTATTTCACTCATGAGCAACTTGTTATTGGTGAATATGCAATGCTCCCTGAAAATTAATTTCCAGATGTAAGACACAGAGGATGGGGACTTTCAGATGCTTCAGAAACATGAACTGGCTCATCAATGATCATATTGCTAGGTCAGCAGACTTGGCTTTGTCCTTCAGAAATCTGCATAACCATGCCAGATCCTTTCAGGAGCTGATGGCACACATCCTCCTGGCATTCTGCCAGACCTGCCTTCGATCTCCAGGGCTCACTGAACTTCCTGTTGGTTGTTCATGGCCTGTGCAGCACTCAACATTGGGATGAGCAGTGTAAGGCATGTCATTTGCCACCCTGAGCTCTTCAGAGTAACTGGCAGATATCTCATTGAGAGAAGTATTCCAGAGAGGGACAGTTGCTTTTCATGCCTTTCAGGCCTTGCTAAATGTGGTTATGTAGTTGTTCAGCAGGAGTGACTGTAGCTATTCAGTTTGAATGATTACAGCCTCCTTAAAACTTTTGCTCTCAAAACCCACGTTCACCCCTCAAATGCTAATTATGCATTAAAGATGGTGAGTCTTTATGTCCTGTACATGTAGTTGGTATTCTTTCCCATCTTGTCTCCTTAGCAGACAAAAACAGAGGAGGAGAAAACACGAGAAAATTCTCTCCCAAGGTACCTGATGTTCCCAGAACCTGTGTCATGATTTGATGCTGGTGCAATGCCAGTGCCCCTGTGAAAATATCCTTCTCTCAAATGAATGCTGTGAGATGTGACCAGAAACAGAGCACAGCAGGCTCGAGCTTAAAAATAAAGAAAATAACTTCATTAATCTACAACTATAATAAAAGACACACACAGAATTCAGAATGAAAACTCTCCAAAACATTCCTCCTCCCCCCACCCAATTTCCAGCTAAACACAGTGAGACAAAACCCTGGATTCCCAACCAAGTTATCACCCCTCAAATAATCAATTCTCAATCTATCAGGGGAGAGGGGAGTCTCTCTTATACCATAGACTCCCCCAGGAAACACCATTGCAACTTCTGGTGTTTCCATGTCACACATGGCACTGCCTGCAGAAAATCTGCCATCGTGACATCCTCCTTTCCATGTACAGTGCTCTCACCACTGTGCATGGACTGAAACTGCTCATAGGGCTCCTTTTAAGGATGCTTTGCCAAGGACCAAAGAACAACAGTTTCTCAATTTGGGACAACAGACCCCCCCCCCCATTTCCTCCTCCCCTGGGTCTCGAGAACAGAGATTTTCTTCTACCCTGAAGACTGAGGGCACCACCACACCCTACTCATCTTCCTCTGTTCACTCCACTCCTGTCATTCTCTTGGCTCCAACCATTGCACCCCCTAAAAATGCAGTCTCTGTTGCAGGAGAAATTGGTTCAGTCTACAGCTATACAAGGAAAGTCCACAAGACCACTCCATCATCTCCTCCCACCTAGGATTTCTTCTTCTAACATCTCAGGCCCCAGGCTGTCTCTCTTTCAGGTCGAGGAGGATTAATGTTTCACAAAGCTTTCTTTATCCAGAAAAGGGTTAGAAGTCTCGGGCTCCCAGGACAGCTGGAATCTTGGCTGCCCAGAACTCCCATGGCTGGGCACCTTCCCCCAACCCTGTCTCACTTTCTCCTCCGCGGGCACTGCCGGCACACGATCCCGAATTTCCAGGGATTTAGCACAGGCTCCCTGTCTCTCTATCTCTGCTGGGGGGAACAGACAAAGACATCTCAGGTTTTCTCCACCCTTTCATCCATCCTGGTTCCAGTCCCTTCACCCCCTGGCCGACCTCTCCAGCTTCCCCTCCCACACCCAGCCTGTGGCTGGGCAGGAGAGGCCTGAACTCTTCCCTGAACAGAGCAAAAGAGAGTTTTCCCTGGGAATTCTCTGCTTTTAACCCCGTGTTCTCAGAGGCATATCCATGTCTTCAGTGGCCACACCAGGTGTCAATATCCAAACCTGACCACTGATTGGTTTGACCCCAGCTTCCTGAGAATACTCAATTCCCTGTCAAACCAGGATGACCTGGAAGACAGTAAAGGACCTGTTTCAGCAGAATAACACCAGTTCAAGTGCTGCCTTGCAGCACAGTCTGGAAAATGTTTCTAAATGCAGTGATTCTCCTTGCCAGAAAGCTCTGCTTTTGGGTATGGTTCACCTGTCCAACATGATCAAATTTGACTGTACATTGCTGAAACAATATAAGATGGTTGTTGATGGTGAGAAATGTCTTCTGAACTTGCAGAAACACATGTGCAAATGTGGTGGTCTCTGAGTAATTTTTTGCCAGGTGTTATTTCTGAAAAAAACTCAGAGGGCAGCTGAGAACCTAAAAACTTCTTTGGAACAAAGGCATGTGGTACCTTCCCCCACTCTCAGCAAAATGCACACAAAGACATCATATTACCACTGCTTTTTCACATGAAAGGAGAGCTGAGACTGTTTACTGTTGTGAATCACTCAACATCTTACTCATTAGCAAACATATTCTCTCCAACTGTCTTTTTGTTTTGCAATATTGCACGCATCTCCAGCCACTCCTTATTTTCTTCACTTCTAAATAAACAATAGTTTTTGTAGATAGGAAGAGAATAGCAGTAGTTAAGCAATTTCCTTTACTTATACAGAAGCTATATTCTTACTGAATGCAAAAATATAAGCTATTGTTCTCAAAATCTATTTCAAATCCCCAAATACTTTATAGTTTGCCACATTCATACAGTCATTACTTCTCAGATGCATTTTTGAAAGATAATCCTTTAACATATATATCTTATGAACAAAAGTAAATGCCTGTTGTTTTCTAGTACTTGCCTTTAATTATGTGTGAAGAGAACATATGAAATCACATGGAAACATTTACCAGCCTGTATCCACAGAAGTAGCTTGGATTCTAACACCAACACTCTGTTTGCCATCAGCAAATGAGGATTTTATCAAACAAACCCTGCATCCTCCACCTGCCAACTCTGCTCCCCACAAAACATGCAGCTGGATAAATAAGGAGAGAAAAAAGTAAGAGTTCACAAGTCCCTCCATAGTGTGTCCATACTATCTGGTAGAAGATAAAACATAAAACACTTGATCTTTTGGTAGAGAAAAACTGGACAACTTGACCCTGGGTGCAGCAAATCCTCATTTTATGTTTCAGCATCCCTCCTGCTGAAATCTAAAAATGGAACTCATTTTGCCAGAAATACCACTGGCCTAGAAAAGCCATTGTGCTTTCTCAGTTACTTTTAATTGACTGAGCCATCTGAATTTGGCAGGCTGCAATTAAACAATCCTATATGGCTAGTATGGGACTCTCCAGCAGCCACACCATGATCATCAACACCTCTTTCAACCTTGCTGGTAATGAACATGGCAGAAGGTCAATGTGATCCCTCTTTCTGTGTCAGGTTTTAATTCTCATTCCATTAGCAAGGAGTTAATCACCAGGGCTTTTGACCACATGTGACACATGTGACAGCAACATTTGGTCTGCAAGGGGCAGAAAGTGCTCAGGGCTCTGGAGCTGCAGAAATAGGCAACAGAGCTGAGCAGGATTCTTTCTTGCTGATGTTACAGGAGGCTGGAAGCAGTTCCAGCATTCTCTACAGCTGTGGAGGAATTGATGATGAAGCAAATTACATCCCAGAGCATTGTCAAGAGCTCTACATACTCCTGCTCAAATGATTCTTAACAATCTCACCAGAAAAAGTGTGGCAGGTTAACCGGCTGTGGGCAGCATGTGATGTCTGCAAGTTCATAACCCCATCCAATTAAAAACAGCACTTTTGCAGAAAGTTTCCAAAGGCAGGACTCCTCAGTGAAGTTGATTTCCTCCTACCCTGGTCGTTTATTTCAGGGACCTTCTAACAGGCATAGGAGGATTATTTCTGCAGTTCCGGGAAGCAGATTTTGCCATTCACATTGGAGTCAGGGAAGAGCGATCTGTGCTGAGTCTTCAAAAGGAGTCACACAGACAAATCACAAAAGTTTGTTTGGGGAGGTGGTGGAGGAGCAGGATAGCAGCAGAACGTAACTGTGAGGTCAGGGCAACATTTTTAGACCAGACTGCTGTCAAAATACTGCTTATGCTTTTATGGTACAAAACACTGAAGCTAAGGCTTAATTGCAATATGGGCACTCTTTCAAATCGGATTTTTTGTCCAGCAAAACTGAAGAGTAAAGTGAATGCACTAAATTTGCATGCAGGTGAAAATTCAACCATACTGACACTCTGTATGAGGGGATCCAGCCCACAAGACCCAGACAGGGTCAGAAAATTACTCTACCTTGCCCATACCTTCTTGGATACTCAAGTCCACTAGCAGACTCTTTGGTATTGTCATGGTGACAAACTCCCACACGATGACAGAAAAGTGTTGCTCCTCTGTCAGGCTTGGTTACAGACTGCCAAGGGTGGATATTACTGGGCTGCACCTATTATTTTGGTGGTTACGCATTTTTGGCAGGACAAAACCCTGACCTGTTCTGCATCTCTGCACCTCTGCCCATTGGTTAGAGGAAAGTGAGGGCAGCTCTCCTTCACTGCAAGTTACCTGCCTCACCCTCCCAGGGCCTGCTAACAATTATTCACTGACCTCTTAAGAAATGTGCAGTGGAAGGATGTCTTATTTCTTTCCTTTTCTCTCTCTCAGAAAAGTGTATTCTTTCAAGATTTTCTGATTACAGATTTTCTCACCTTTAATTGCTCTTTCTTCCTCCTGTGGACTCTCCAGTTTGTTTCTAATTTCCTAAAGAAGACCTCATCAGTGCAGAGTACAGGACAATAATTGCCTTCTCTGCTGCAGAGAACTGATCTGCTGTTAGCTGCTCTAAGTACTGCTGGCATACTAGGAGGAGGAATGCTGTGCTTTGCCACCAGCTTCATTCTCAACAATTGTGAGCCCTCAGAGATGGAGTCAGTGGAGAAACATGACAGACAATAAAAAGGATAGCTATAGAGAATGGGTGAAGAGCTCTGGGAGGTGATTAAAAGGGATTGACTGTGTAAAAATGGGAGACAGACAAGTCCAGCGCCTGAAAAGGTGTTCCTGCCAGAATAGAGGGCAGTGGGAAGCTGTCCTGCTTAGTGTACCAGAGGGGCAGAAAGGAAAAGACAGATAAAACCACATTCCTCTGTGTTAAGTAGTTCTCCATTTATCAGGATGTTGGTGCTTGTGGCTGGAAGTTTGGGAGCTTTTGTTTAACATTCTTCTAGCCACTTATTTGGACATCATACTGCTGCCACCCATAATATCCATATAGAATAGGAAGAATTCTAGTAGGAGATCTCTGGAATTCCATTTTGTTCATGTTGCATTTGACATACAAGAACATATAAGAATGAAAAAAAAATGCCTTCCTGCATGAAGTGATACTTGCAGAGAAACAGAATGTAAAGCAGCAGATTCAAATTAGATAGGCAGGAAAGAAAGTTATCAGCAAAATAAAGTTAAATCTATGTTAAAGATTGTTTAAAGTTAAATCTATGCCAAAAGAGGATAGAGAGAGGGATGAAAGCCCCATGAACATTCAAAAAAAGAAAAGAAGATTCCAAGAAGACAAAGAAAGAATCAGCTTGAGACAGAGGTATTCATGAGAGAAGAGTCCCAAACACTTCCAGGCAGCAGAAATCTTAGCGAAGATAGGAAATTACAGGTACTGTAATTTACAAAAAATAAACTCACAAACATGTGGGTGCTTGGGTAATACTGCTGTGTCTCTACTTGGAAGAATAATTTATTTGATTCTCTGGACATTTAAATGTCAAACAATAAATCCCTCATTCCCAAAAGCAAATGACTGCTAGTATGGAGAAGCTGTTGCTCATGTCATTAGCCTATGTCAAAAAAACCCAAAACATTTATTTTCCCTGGGGATATAATCTGTGAGTTGCAAGGTTGAGGGGAGTTTAACTGAGTCCTACCTGTGAATCTCTTATACTCTTGGTTTGTGTGGGAGTCTCACAATCACGTCAGCTCCATTTTTAGGGTTTCTATATCTTGTGCATGTCATGCTGTTGCTCAATAATTGTCAGTGTGCGGTTTTGTCAGGAAATAATACTGTTTATTCTCTGAGAGACTTTGAATGTTGTTCTTCATATTTTATAAGCCACTCTGAGTCACTAGTACCTAAGGGACAAAGGCAAAAGGAATAATATAAGAAAAAAATAAAGGCAGTTTCTTCCCATTACATTTACTTAGCAAAAGGAATTATTCTTGGAAATTTAAAGCTACACTCTTTATTTTGTGAACCTAGTAAAAGCTTTTATTCAGGGCTGGTGAGAAAAACAGAAAAGATTTTCAAATGTATAACTGCTTTCAAATGTATATCCCTGTTGTAACAGGGTGTGGTTTAATGAGAAACGGAATCAGCAAAGCAGGTGTTGGAGAAGCATTGTAAGGTTTTGAAAATATTTATTTAATGATATTAGGCCATAAACTCTCAGCTATAACTGTGCAGCATGATATGTTTAATGTGAGGACAAGGACTGAACATCTTCTGTGGTATTTCAGATAAGGCTTCCCACAGTCTTGCCTTTCATAACATTCAGCATAGGTAAGTAGGTAAAAATCTTTTTTGTACACCAGGTGGGAGTGAAGCCCTCCCAGGAGGCTGATACCCCCAAACCTGAAGGTGCATTTGAGCCTTGGTGAATGTCACATGCCAAACCTGTGACTGAGCAGAGGTAGCACAGCCAAATATCCCTGCCCAGCTCCAGCCTCCCTGACATATGCAGACTGGTTTTGCCTCATAAGGCATCTCTTTCAGATCTACTCTGACTGGGACTTGTTAATGATACCATTTCTTACATGCTTCACTGGACAATGAGCTTCTCTTTAGTTACCAGACTTAAGATTAAACATGGTCAGATGTTGTATCAAGATCTCCTGTGGAACTCAAGTTGTTTAATATTTCATGTTAACCTCCTGCTGAGCCCCAAAACTCTTTTGACTCTTAGCACTTTTCCAGAAAGGTCTCCCACCTTTGCTCAGAGACAGCTCAAGAGAGACATCAATTCTTATATGGCTTTATTCCAACATGGTAAAAAATACGTATTCCTCTCCTTTAGCCTGAAATTCTGATTTGACATTTAACTATTATTTCCCTGTTACCTCTATTTTCTATACCCAGAGTTCCCCTCTGCTATTTGTGCTCTAATGGCACTTTAGACATTAGAGGGAGGGACCACCTGGAGGTGGGGAAAAAATGAAATCTCTCAAAGGCTTTCCAAGTTTATCTCTACAAGGGCTATTGGACAAGATTATCTGAATTAATTCTTAAATGTATGTTCCTTTTGGAAATAAGCAGACAGAGAGAAAGACACTTAAGTTTTACTTTCTTTTCTAGGGGAATGAACTATATTATAATGAAGTACAGTCATATTTTCTGAATGAGGACAGGTAAAATACAAGCCACCTGAGTTTAGTCTTTCAAAAATTTATATTTGCAGCTAATCCAAAAACATTTCCTTATCACCACAAATTAAAGGTCCGATTTCCACATTTCAAGTAGTTTTTGCCTCTCTCGCCCCAGCCCCCAATTCCCACATAATTTTCTCTTTTCTGAAATATTTTATGTGGTCATGGACAAACGCTGTATTCCAATATTGAATTTTCAGCATGGTTTTTCGAGCCTTCATTTCCCAATTGCATATATCTCCAAAGGCAACATTACATCCACCTGCTGTGGCAGTAACTGTGTTTAAATATTTCAGTAGTTTTATCCATTTTGATCCCCAAACTATTTTCCAGGCTGTAACCCCACACCCTGCAGGTAAGGCCACCATTCCCTATCCACACCTGCACAGCCTTACCCTGAACAGAAACATTTTTCTTCAAATGGCATGCTGAATAATCCTGATTGCTCCTTTTGTATAGCAGGTTTTTTGCACATGGTTTTGCAGACATTTTGTCTGACATAGTGTCAGCTGAACTTTTCAGGGAGTTTGTATTCTCCTTCAGGAATTGGGAAAGATACCAAATAGGCTCAAGAGAAAAATTTTTAGAATATGCTGTAAGAATCCATATTTATCATAACTTCCCTTAAAAACTACTTATATCAGCTGGCCAATTCTTAGTGCCTGCACATTTCAGTGTCAAATAGCATGTGCTTCTGTATCAAAAAGGCAATGGTATAAGATCAATATTGTTACAGAGAATCATATACCTCCACAGCTGCCTTCATCAATGAGGCTTACTATCTGAAGGAATAAAATAAATTCTATTTGACAAGGTGTATTTGGCATAAATCTATGTTTACTGGCATTAATTATATTCCTACACTTTATTCCTCTACTAATTGTATCCTATATAAATTTTTCCATTATTTTCATTAGGAGTGATGTTAGCTCAACTGGTCTACATCTTCCTGTGTTATCTTGTTCACCTTCAAATAATCCACTTATGGTCTTCAGATAATGAATCAGTTTTCAAAGTATTTTAATATCTTTTTAGAAATTATCAATAAAATATTTGCTTTCTCAGTGGCAGAGGGGAAGTTGCATCTTTCTTTCTTTTGAGATCATGAAAGAAAATTACTTAGATTACTGATTGAAAGTCTCTGTTGATTTACCTTCAGTTTTCATCAGTTAGGCAGCATTCCATGCTTCTTCCTCCAAGTGCAGGAGACAGGAAAAGCTGGAATACTTTTACTACTCCTGCTTCTCAACATCTTCACCACCCTTATGCCAGATCTTGTTGGCCTTATATGTCCCAAACTGTCTTGGTCCACCTAAGCATGAAATTTCTTCTGTTGACCCTGACCTTCCTTAAAAACTCTTTCCTCACTTAAAACAACCCATAAAACAGTTTTGCACATCTTCCTCCCTCTCCCATTCATTTTGTATTTTCTATTTTGTCTTTATCTGCAGCCCAAGTCACTGCCATTAGGAAAGACACTTACACAATTCATTCTGGATCCACAGCTTTGAGGGCAAATACCTTCTTCTGAGATCACAACAAATACCAATATCTGAAGAAAATACCTTCTTCTGAGATCACAACACATTGATTAAGAGCCTTGCCCCCAGTCTTGTGTGAGCTGTTCTGGATGTTTCTTAAGTTTGCTTTGTTCCTCCCTGTTTTATTCATTAGCAGGAATACACTTTCTATGCAGAATGATTGCATGTGCTCTTCTCTGTTTTTCTCCCCTCGCTCCACAAAAATCTGCACAGCTGCAGCACCCTCTGCCTTACATCTGTTTTGACAGAGCCCTGCTGTGTCTCCCTTTCCACTCCCAGACTCAGTGTCAGCCCTACATACAATTCCAGTCCCTTGCTCACGCTGTTGTTTCATTCACACTCTCTGCTGCCTCACAGAGATGCTGTGGTGCAGGGAGACATCATTTCCACATGCAGCAGATCTCAAGCGTGGTGTGCTGCTCTGCTCTTCTCACAGAAAAACAATAAGGCTGGGAACCTACAGTCCTTGCAAGTGCTTCGCAGCTGATGTGAAAAAGCTATTCCAAAATTGTCTTTGAGGAGGCTCAATTTCAGGATGGCTCAATTTCATTTTACTGGCATTGATGCTATTGCTCTGAGAAATGAATGAAAATTATTTTAGGAGCTTTCCATGTTTTCCTGAGGTTTAAAAATGAGGTGTGGAATATTGCTGTTTCAGAAAGAGGAGGTTTGGGAGACACTGTGCAAGAACTTGACAAATGGCACCTAAAGATAGCCTGTGAAGATATAAATATCCCGTTTGGAGGTTTTCTTTCTAAAATATTCCCAGCATTGACTTAAAGACATATCTCCCAAGGCTTTGATCGCTGTTGTGGAGACACATTTTGGTGATGAAACTAATATAAAATACGTATGTATAATTTTGAAATTAGATTTTTAAACTCCCTAGGATAGAAAATCCATGTTCTCAGAGGATTATGCATTGAGCCCTATGACTCATCTGAACTCTTGGATGGCTTTGAGTTTGGCTCTGAGTTTTGCAACACCTTTTAGGACACCTTTCATGAAAGTTCATGCCCAACTACATAATGAAAGGGCAGGATACCTCATGTCAAGTTATCTGAGAGACCATGTAAATAATTAAAAACCAAATGTATTTATTTCTTATTTTCTTGGAAATTACACTTTCCAAAAGCGTTTGTCCCCTCTAAAATGCACACGTCCAAGATCCTGTTTCTAGCAAATGGCTTTTACTAATTTCTTATTCCCAGACCTTGTAATCTCTGCATACACACTAAGCCTGCCTCGTTCTGGTAATAGCCAACAGTGATTAATCTCAGTGCAGCTCTTACAGACTCTGCATGGTAAAGGGATCTTCCTGGTAAGAAAAAGCAATGCCCCTACTTCCAACAGGAAAACATGAACACCAGAGACATTCAGGGCAGTCACTATAGATCAATACCAGATCTCTCTTACAGGTCTGTACCAGAAAACAGCAGGGACCATAGCTTGTAGCAAGACCCCAGAAATTTTCAGCTGAGACCACCAGAGCATGATGTAGAGCTAGAACATGGATAAGAGTGAGATGGTAACCCTGGCAGAGATTTGCAAGTGCACGTTGTATTTAATCCTATGATTTTACAGGCGAAGTTTGCCTTAAGGATGACATTCCTCTCCACACAAACCACTTTCCCAGAGGATACAGGGAACTTGCAGGGTCCCTTGTTCACCTGATGGTGATGCCTTGAGATGGAGCACCACACAGAAACAACTGACCTGCTTGGGCTGAGCTAGTTGCAGAAACAGGCACAGATGTTGCCTGTGACCCCCTTGCCCCAAGGAGACCTCTGCAAATCCTTGGTATCCTGTGTGTCTGATGTGCCACTTTTCTTCCAGAGGCCAAGACAGGGACAAGGAGCATGTTGTCTGACTTTGAAGTGCAAGGTAGTACTGCATAGCCTGTGCTTCGCCTGGAGGGTTTCAGAAGAGACCAAGGAATCTGAAGGGCCAGAGTATCAGGTGTGGCTTCAACAAAGGTGGCGCTTTGGACTGCCTTGCAGCACCTCAGGGAAGCACATCCTCATCTGAAATGTGTAGAAGAAATTCCAAAGACCCTGGTTAAGTGTTTGTAAAAGGAAATACCAGTACCAAAAGGCTCTGGGTCTGCTGCAGAACAAACAATGAAATTCACTTCATGACAGGAGTCATGCTACGGTGAAACCACACCCAGCACCTCAGGCACATCTGCAGAGTTCAGCCTGTTTGGGGACTTCTACAGAATCTCAGATCTCTTTGTCTCTGATTAGAGCAACCTCTTCAGCAAGAATCTCTCAGGTCATTTGTCAAATATATTTAATTCTACTTAGATCCTGTGGCAGAACTGAGAGAAAAGGTGACCCCCATCCCTAGCAGATCTCAGCTTCATTTTAGCTGAGAAGCTGTTACATCTCAGCCTCTCTCATGGGCTAGCTGCTATTTCTAACCTGTCCAATGCTGCATTATGTCAAAGGTCATTATTTATTCAGAAGAACTAGAGGGTGACATAGCATCCCAGATCTGTAACAGGGATCAATAGGTGCCTCATCTATAATGAGAGCAACTTTTTTTCTTTTTAAGGCCTAATTTCTGAGCACTTAGAGAATCATTTCTAATGCTGAACCATTAGGGATTGTTAAAAACATCAAAGCACTACTAAATGATCTATTAAAAAATACTATTGTTGCAACTGCTATTATGCTAATCTACATATGATCTTGTTATTCTACATAGTAACAAATTCCCAAAGCTAAAGAGGCAGCAGCACTGAGACTAGGAAAATAGATTTTCATGGAAAATTACTTACCTGTTAGTATAGACAATTTTAATTTCTTTACCTTACTTTCACAAGCCAAAGGCTTCTTTCTCTTAATTGTCTGGAAAACAAGAAAATTAGATGTGACATACACACTGCTGCAGATCTCACTTTCCTCTTGAAAAGAGCACCATGAAAATCTGTCACTTTGATTGGCAAGTAAAGTAATAAATCTACTACTATTACTATTAGAAGTAGTAGTACTCTGCAGCAGCAGCAGCAAATAAAAATTACCTTATATTGGTGGAAAGAGGCAAAAAAGGGAAAAGTAGAGTTTGTTCTGGAAAGAGAAAATAAACCAAACCCCAGGAAAAAGTCCCAAGGGATAGGGACAAATCTTGCATTTTTCAAACTTGCTGCAAAACTCTTTGACAACCCTGGGGAAACTGAACCATCCTTGGATCTCTCTGAATATCATCAGGGTTCTTAAAAACAAGTGAACAAAATCAGAAGTCAGACCAGCATCAGAAACACAAAAGTGTGTTTATGCTTTTACTATTATTTTTCTACAGAGAATATTAAAGAGAGCAATTAAAGAAAACATTGCATGAGATTAGGTTCTGTATCTAATGGAGAGAAGAGATGGCCACTACAAAGTCAAGGGAGCAAGTGTTTACCCTCTGTAAATTCAATCTTTTCTGTTTCTTAGGTATTTTCCAGTAGAATATGTATTTAAAAACCCTATAAAACTGCACAATGATAAGGATGGTTTTCTTTGTGCCATGCATTTTTCTTAGTGCCCAGAGGAAGCTCAGATGTCCCTTAGACAGACTACTATCTATATTCACAAGAGAGAGAGACTGCCAATAAATAATGTGAAGGCGGAAAACCCAGAGAACAAAATTTCTCTTTTTACTAGGCAGAGCTGGCAGCAGAATCCAGGAATAAGGCAGCAAATAGGAGAAGCTGAGGCTGGTGTGTGCTTTTTTGGGTCTGTGAAAGGATTCTGCATACGACTGAGAGTGAATCAAAGCTGTCCAGTCATTATTGCTCCCTTCGGTACACGAACTTGCAAGCCAAGGAGGGTAAGATTGGCTTTGCCTCCAATACATTACAAAAATAAGAAGAGACTCAAACGTGAACATGCATGAGATAGCACTTTGAGGGGGTGTAGGGAGGAGGAGGAGGAGAGAAAAACGCACTGATTTGCAGTAGAAAGCTGCCTGTGGCATCACTTGAGCACTGAGAAGATTGGCTCCCCTGGGAACTCCATTGAGAAGGGGCCAGCGTGGAGGGGCAGTATTTACAGAATCAACCAGAACTGCTCTCAGGAGAGAAAGAACAAAGCCAGGCTTGCTCTCAAGTAAACACACAAATAAACTCTCTCAAATAAACACGCAGAATTGCAGATTCATCCACAACTGCAAACCTTTCCAGATAAAAAAGGGCCCTGTGTCTGGGGAATCCATATACAGATGCCCAGGAAGAAAAGACCACGGACCCACAGCAGGGCTCGGAATAGCCAGGCTTTGTGAGGAGCAACCCAGAACAAGGCTACTGGTGTGAGATGTGCTGTGCTCATGTAGGCAGGCATGTCAGGGAGATGGACATTACAGCTCAGACTTCAACGTTGCATTATCTGTTTCTCAATACTTAACAATAAATTTGAATTAATGTATTTTTTTTCATTTAATTGCAGAACTTATTTTATTTTACTATTTTTTAATTTATCTTACAATGAAATGCAATAATTTTCCATAATATTCCTCCCACTACTTAACCTACTTAACATATTTCAACTCCCTGCAACACAATGCATATAAAATTGATTTTAATTTCGAAAGCAGTGAAAGATTTTTATTGCAGACATTTTAAACACTTTTCACATACTGGAAATCCATAATGCATAGTGTGAGATCAAATACAAAGTTATGATCCTCCAGACTGAGCAGTTTTGCATTTCAATTCTTAAAATGCATTATCAATTGAGATAAATTTTATATATATATATATATATATATATATATATATATATATATATATATATACACACATATACATACATACATACATACACATATATATATATATATATATACACACAGAGGCTTTATTTTCTAATATTTGATCCAAATCTTCATTTAAAAATAAATTGGCCAGGTGCATTTCTTATTTTCAAGCATTAATCAGCCAAACATCAGTGATTTCTAATGTGAAGGAATACCTACTGCATCTGCAATATGCAGGTTTATAGGGTATTAAAAAAACTGAAGTGCTTTGCTTACCACAGCCGAGGATAAACACTGCTGTATTCCGTAGCTGAAAATGCCAACACTGGAATTCTAATAGCATGTAATAGTTTGAAAATTATCTACCATGATAGATGAAATGTGTGCTCAAACATTTCTGCAAAAAATCTATGGACTGGACAGAAGATGGGAAGAAAAAAAACATATGAAGTGTTTAAGAACACAGGCTGACTAGTAGTAAAGTCAGGTAAAATATTTAGGTTGCTGAAGACCATGACCTGTATATAGTCTACTAAATATACTATTTAGCAATAAAATATGCATGTCCTTGAATGGAACCAGGCTGTGGTAAAAAGGGAAAAGAGTCAGGAAATTCATTTTTCACTATTGTTCCTCATATCTGTCAACGTGTCATTTGCCCATTTGCTATGCACAGTTGCTCTTAGCATACGTGCTCAGCCCAGCCCCACTCCTGGTTCTTTTCCAATTTGAACAAAACCAACATTCTAAAAAGGAGCAAGATACCCATCTTTGTTCCCACCTTCAAAGAAGGAACGACACAGTCACAAATGTGGGGAACACCTAACCAATAAATTTTCTACAAATAACACCTACCAGCATTTTGCCTTCGGTAGTAATTTAGCCTCACACACTCAGGCATATATAAATAGCTTGGAAAAATGTCTGGACAACTGGTAGATTTTTGAACTGACCTGAGATTTTGTATTGTGGAGACTGTCTGCCTCCAAAAAAAAGCAGAGCAGAGCCATAAAACATTTTCCTTTTGCTGGACATACTGTTTTTACATTTAAAGATGGCCTCACAGAAAAAAAAAAACTGAGCCTTGTTTGACTAGCAAAATTCTTCAGACAAATTGGTTAAGTGATTGATTTATAATTTTTTTCCCCACAGTTTTTTTCCACTTGTACATATTCCTTGCTTACTGCTAAAGGTTCAGATTCCTGCCTTGCCTTTCATGGAAAGGAGCCCCTCAAAGGGAAAACAAGTCATTAAACTGTCCCAGGTGTACAGGGAACAAGGTGGGCACAGGGCATGTTGTTTGTCCCATGGAGAATTCACTTTGGTAGCCTGATCTGATAGTTTACATGGACTTCCAAGCCCAGGTGGATATCCTCTCAGAGTGGCCTTCATATGGCCTTATTACTGGGGGCCTTCTCACTTTCAGAAATTAATATTAATTAGTGTTCATGCAGGATATGTATTTCTTGGCTTTAGTTTCACAGCTTAACAGCTGAGGAAGAAAACTCAGGGTGACAAAATCTTCTACTCTAAACATGACCAGTTCCATCGCAGACAAGGGCACATTTCAAATTGCAATCTCACAAAAAGTGGAAGTTTTCAGCAGTCACTGCAGAGTCACTGGAGAGTCACTGGGTGCACTCTGGGTCCAGCGAGGCAGGACCTGTTTTCTCCCTGCTGATAAGGGAGAAAATCCCTGTTCAGGATCATGCCTCTTCTGAACGGCAAGCACAAAGAAATCTCACAAAAGCATCCAGCAGGCTGAGCCTAAGAGGAAGAAAAAGTTTTGGAAGCTGCATCTGGATTTGCAAAAAGTTTTGGATCTGCTGCATCGGGTACTTGGGATGGATCACCTGAAGATGCAGCTGCTCCTTGAAGACTGGAACTGCAGCCTGAAGTCTAACCAAGAGGACATCAGGACAGGGTGTTTTGTCCCAGAAATTTATCCCTGAAGGAGCACTCTCCTCCCTGAGGGCTTGGCAGTGCCCTCAGCTGTGCCAGTGCAGGCAAGAGGACACTTCCAGGCTTTATGTTAAGGCAAAGGGAGAAAACTAGGGAAGCGTGAGTGCCCAGGAGAGAAATTACCTTCCCCTCCAGCTCCAAGCCCACAACTTTAAAGTCTTAGAAATCGTGAGAGACAGAGCCATGATTTTTCAACATGAAGAATATGTAACTAATTAAGAACCTTAATTTCGCCCAGTCTCAAAATAGGGGACCAAGCAGCTGAGTAAGTGATTATTGAGTCATTTGAATATTTCTCTATAAGCCTGCTTTCTTGTGTTTTTTTGACATTTCCATTTTTTGCTCATGGCTGCTGTACATTTTATTTGGCATAATGTAAAAAAAACTTATTCTCTTTCACCAAAAGCAAGCAAGAATGAGATTCTAGCAAAGACAATTCAGCAATTCATTATGAAGCCACATTAAAAAGTTTTAGCAATATCAAGATAATACTTTTATTTTCTTTTTGTAAATCCTTACCTTGATCCTATTTTTTTCTCTCAACAGTGTTATAATTAGCTATGTGTTTGACTTCCTATGGCAAAATCATAAAAGCCTGATTTTAAGAAAGTACGACTTTACTGGGACCAGTTAAGTCCTTTCAGTTAATCATCTAGCAAGTGCCTTAGAAGCTGGAGAAAGTATCCCCCAAAAATATTATAAAACAATTTCTGTGCAAGGGATTGGAGGGATTTCATTTTTAACTGCATCTAGGTTTTTGTAGAACAAACAAAGAAATTAATCCTATGAAACATCTTATTAGTGCATTGAACTTTTTTCCAACAAATTATGTAGCTTCTGCAAGTTTATTGTGCACAGTGTTTGATAAAATCTAGGCTTTGGTGAGTAATACAGTCATGGCAGATTTTTTTTTTTTCCCCACAATATATTTCAGAAAGCTAGCAGCTGTGTGAAAACAAAGCCCATATAATTAGAAGTGTTCGTATAACAGCAGTTCCTTTCCCATGTTCCTAAGCCACACACTGGCAGTAAAAGAGAAACTGGCTTTGCCCTGAAAGGCTTTACAGCCTCACCGAGGGGCTGATAACCTGAGGGGACCCAAACCCAGCCTGCAGCCCCCCAGGCTCCACAGGGCAGCTCTGTGCTTGTGTCCCCAGTGCCACAAGGACCTGGAGCACAGCCCGAGCCAGGCTCACCCTCCGACTGCAGGGAGGCAGCCACCCATCCCC
This sequence comes from Lonchura striata, assembly GCF_050655825.1. Classification (NCBI taxonomy): domain Eukaryota; kingdom Metazoa; phylum Chordata; class Aves; order Passeriformes; family Estrildidae; genus Lonchura; species Lonchura striata. The sequence goes on along the minus strand of NC_140740.1, from coordinate 83,566,162 downwards.
TCCCTCACCTTTTCCATCCTACACGGGAGAGACGCCAGCCCCTGGTCCCTCCTGCATCCCTCCTCCCATCCACCCACCCTCTGGAATGACTCACATCTGAATAGCTCGGGCGGGATCATTAATAAAGCTAGCTGAAAAATGGTTTTGGGTGGGAATCTCTGGAGCTTGCAGTTTAACAGTGTTCATGATGTGCTCTTTTTTAAAAAAAATTTAAATTCCAAATCTTAAAAAAAAAGCCAGTAAAATGTCAGCGAAACCAATTCTTGCAAAGGACTTCATTTTTCACTAATCTCAAATACTGGAGTAATTTTTTTTTTTTTTTTTTTTTTTTTTACCAAAACTGCTTATCCAACATTGGAAGGGACTTCTGCTTTATAAGAAATAAGGAAACCATGGCAACTGTAGATGTTGTTTGCATTTGGCTAAGGAACCAATTTTCCATTGAACAAAGCAATCCTGGTAGAGGGCTTTCTCCTAATTTTGAAAAGAAAAAGCCTTCCTTCCTAAGGCCACATGAAGCACATTGCACACTTAATCATGTATGGGTCAGGCAACTAGATGGGCAAATAACATTTCTAAGCAGAGAACAGCAAAATTTACACAAAAATAAGTGTGGAATTTATTTGTCCTTTGGGTATTGGAGGAAGAAAGACTAAGGTGCCTACTAAACTACAGCTGTTACTCAGCCTCTTCTCTAACCAGCAGTTCCTTGTCATGTTTTCTACTATGAATGGAAAATAATAAAATAGGGCTTGCTGTATGCAACTGCTGGGTGGTATTTATTTATAGCTCTACTGTGGATAGTGTGACTGGCTGGGCAATGCAGTATTAATCATCTTTCCAGTGAAAAGCTGGAAAGTGTTCTCAGAATAAGATTAGACATTAAGAACTATATTGTATATTTTTGGGGAAATCGTGTGCTGGCCAGAGTGGAGCTGGGGGAGGACTGCACCCAGCACGTCCTAGAGGGAGCATGTGCTGCAGAGGATGGGACACTTTCCTCAGCTAGCCAGCTCTGCTGGGTGCTGCAGCAGACACAGCAGCACGGGAAAACTGAGCATTGCTTTCTTCCTCTGCCCTGCCTTTCTCTTCTGGAAGAAAGCCCTTTGGACCAAGGGCAAAGCAGCACCCCTCCTCTCCAGGCAACAGAGAACGCTGCTCCATGCTGGATGTGGTGTCGGATGAGGCACTGGTGTTGCATGGTGACCTGGGGATGGAACAAAGACCTTACAGGTACAAAGAGTACTAGTAACCCTGAAAAAGTGTCCCTCGAAAGACTAGGAGGTAAGCAGCACACATACCACTGAAATTGAGAGGAGCTGGACAAAGAAAAGCAGCAGCTCTAACTGCAGTCTGAGAAGTCCTGTGCTTTGCAACCACAAAGCCCAGAGACAGAAGAAAACAGATCAGTGCAGCAGTGAGGACTGAAAGCAGCAGCATAAAGCAGTGACACCCAGAAGGTGATGTACAGCTAAAAAAGGAAGAGAAAAAGGTCCCAGCTCCCACCAGGAAAACTGGCCCCTCCTGAAAGCAGGGATGCTGGATGGGGCTGCTGGCCCTACACAGCTCTACAGGGATGGAGACTCAGAGGTACTAAGCAACTTTGCAAATCAGAGGGAGTAAGTACTCCTGTACTCCTGCAGGCAGCACCTGCCTGTGCTACAGGATGCCTGTTAACATGGTAAGAATGCTCTTATGACCACTACAGGCTGTGAGGTTTGAAAGAAGGTGTCAAAACCATGCCCAGTCACTGCAGGCTCCTGACACACTTGGGAGCCCTCTGAGAGCTGCAATCCAGGTAACTCATTGACAAAATGAGAAGACGAGGATCAAGTCTACCTGGTCAGGCCTCTAACTGCACGAGGGTCCAACCCTGGTTTCTAAACTTGATGTTTAATCTTGACCAGCATATTTTAGGGCATGCTTGTATCAATCCTTCAAATACTGCAAGTCTTCCCTGCTTCCCATGTGTGCACATGGCTGTCCTCCCAGGGGAGCTCCTACCCCTGGAACCACAGCAGGATGTCATAAAGAAAATTCAGCGTCAATGTGAAGCCCCACATCCCTCTGTCAATCCCTCACTTCATTGCCCAAGTGTTGGCCTACTTAAGCTCCCTCCCTGTACTTATCTGTGGTATAAGCATATCCCTGGCACCTATCATTGCCCTTGAAAGCTAGCATCCCCCAGCTCATGCCCCCTGTGCACAGCTCTCACCCCAGACACCATTTCAAAGTACAACATTGGCTAGGAGCCTAAAGCAGGGCTCAATATTTCAAGCCAAATTAAAGGCTGTTGCACCTGCAAGACCGTGTAAAGCCTGGCCTCTGAGATTGTGATGTGGGCTGGAGGGTCTCAGATGTCCCCTAGACTGCTGCTGAAGATCTTCCCTTTGGTTAATGAGCCCCAGCAAATAAACAGACCCCAAATGATAGTCTTGATTGGCAAGCAAGCATGAAATGAGCGGAAAAGGAGAGCCAACGGAAGGATACAAGCAATAGGAATATAATTACGCAGTGATTCATCTTGGGCATGCTTGCACACTGGGAAGAGGGGGCAGGAAAATAGGGGGAACCAAGACTTTTATTTATTTAATTTTTTTTGGACAGTAGTAGAAATCCACAGAAGATAATCTGTAGGAGTGATTTAAAAGAGGCATAAGTGCAAGGATCAAGGAAAGTGAAGCAGCCCTTTGATTCTATATGAGCAGTACAGAACTGTGCTTCTACAGTGCACAGTGTACACTTTACTGAGATCACAGTTTCAGGGGCTTAGAAGGCATTTACAATGCTATCCTCTCTCTTTGTAGCTTAACCTTCGTGAAACAGAAGCTTTCACCAACCTTAAGGAAAAACTGTGGGATGAGAATTTTCATAGGCAGCCCACCAGTAGTCTATAAATATATCTGAGTAGTGGCAGAGGCAGATTTCAAGCACATACAAAAGATTGCTTTTGGGGGATCTTTAAAGCATTGCAGAGCAGGTGAACTGCTTTGAAACCTTGAATTGTCATTTTGAATTAAATGCTCATATCTACTGTATTTATCAAGTCAAATTACTTGCCAGTTTTTGCTGGCTGATGGGGAGAGTGATACAGAGCATATTCCCTGTGAGCTGTGTGTGATCAGCCCAGTGGGCCATAAGTGATCAGAGGTCAGGAGCAGCACAGTTACTCTACAGGTCCATCACTCAGCTCCAGCAACTGGGCTGCCAACTGGCAGAGCAGCAGGTTTGCTTTTTGTTGAGAGCCAAAAGTTCACTTCTGTGGCCAATCTTCTCCCATGACCTCCTGCTTCACGCAGTATGGATCACCGTCAAGTGCTTGCAAGGACAACATGATCTCAGAGAAGATTTTTCTCTTCATTTCCACAACATGTGATGGTGGAAGTCATGCCAACTTTGGCAGCTCTGCACAAGCACACACCAGAGTGGCTGGAGGTGCTCACACTGTACAGGTGGACAAAGATTACTCCCACTTTTGGGCAAATGCAGGTAAAACAGACAGCCAGATCTCACAGCAATGTGTGAGAATCACGTGCATGTTGGCCTGTTGCCTAGTGCATGGCTCTTCTTCTTTTAAGCTTTCTAAAAAAAAAAAAAAATCACAGTGAATAGACGGTAAATGAATAAAGGTTGATTTTTTTATGCGTGAGCCAAATTAATTATAAATGAGCAGCAAAATAAATCCAAAAGGCTATCATCCCATCTACCAATCAATAAGTCGAAAGTATAAATAAACTAGAATGATATAAAGTGCCTGTGGCACACACACAGACCCAGTGAGCTAAAAAAGGAAGGAAAACATTTCCAGTCTTCATCTGGAGCAATGCCACAGATTTCATCAGGCTAAGATGAAGGGGAAGAGTTTTTGTAACTAAATGATTTTTATAGACTGAACCTCCTCTCAATCTACCTTGGGTGGAAGTATTTTCTCATAGCCACTAAGCATCATTGCTAGTCATGTGCATGCACACATACATCAAAACTGATGACCCAAGCAATCTTAATGATTTTAGCAAGGGCAGGAGGCTTATCTTCAAAGAGATAGGAAAATGTTTGCCTGGATAAGGGCCTAACTTACCAGACACAGGCAAACACAAAGACAAGGCAATGCATACGTCAGTTGACAGCAAAATCCTAGTGAAAGGTGGTTAAAATGTGCTGTGCAGAAAGAGACAACCAGATAAATATCTTCTGCACAGTGATACACTGATAGCTGTAGTCTGCAAACAAATTTGGTGTCTCATAATCCATTCCAAGAAGCATTTGAGAGGTGTGAAAGAAAAGGACCCAAGATAGCAACACTATTCCTGCTCAGTGCCAAACTACCACACTTTTTTCTTGGTGGAAAAGAATGACAGTTCAGGAACAACCTCCAGCTGTTGCAGAAGCAGTCCCTGTGGCACCCTGAGTTGACTTTCCTCCCTCTGAAATGACTGGTCAGGTGTCAAATGCACTCCTACATTCAGGTCAGCACAACTGCTGGACTCCCTGCAGAGTCCACATTGCTTAGACCAGGCTCATTGAGTGGTTGGCAGCTCCTCATAGAACCTTCTGAAAAATTTACCACCAGTCTTGTTTCCCAACCAGCAAAGATTTCATATTGTGCCTGCGTTTGCTAATCAGCTGTACATATTAAGCAAAGACAGACACACAACATCATCCACTGCAATCATTGCAAAACACAAAGCTTGAGGATGTTTTCAATAGTCCCAGAAGGCTCTGTTTCACTCTGAGTTGAATTTTTGCCTGTCTATTCTGTATGCCACCTCCAAGGAGCTCTCTTTATTTATGGATCAGCTTTCTCTTCTGAAAGCCCAGCAGGGCTTTAGCAGACCAAGTGTGAACACACATTTTAGTGTTCTCCATAATCAATGCAGAAAATTAATGAGCTGAAAGCTGCCTGTGGTAAAGCTGAAGTCTGCAACTCAGACACAGGCTCTGACACCTTTGTCTTGAAGACAGACAAGCTGCAATCACACACACACTTAGCCAGGCCCTCAGCCTTCATAATTCCATTAATCAATCCTCTCCTCTCCTCTCCTCTCCTCTCCTCTCCTCTCCTCTCCTCTCCTCTCCTCTCCTCTCCTCTCCTCTCCTCTCCTCTCCTCTCCTCTCCTCTCCTCTCCTCTCCTCTCCTCTCCTCTCCTCTCCTCTCCTCTCCTCTCCTCTCCTCTCCTCTCCTCTCCTCTCCTGTCTCCTCTCCCTCTGTTCATCCCCACTATATTTTTCAGTCTTGCTTCCTACACCACTGGATTATTTCTAGGGACTCACTTGTACTTCCCTTCCTACCCACAACCTGGACCTCGTTTGCTACATCTCTGTCACCTGTGTCAGCCAGTTTGTACACCCCAGAAACAGGATTTTCATCTCAGTGCCACCAAACAAATATCTAAGTAACAGGCCAGAGCTTGCCCTGCTGCGGTGCAGCACAGAACTCCTTTAACTTCACTGGAGCTGTGTGATTCCTTGTCACTCCACAGTGACCACCTGGATCAACCTCCCTGACAGACTGCTACCATCACACAACCAGCTGATCATACCAATTAACCTGTGTTCATCTCAGTGGGTCAGAAATCCCAAACAGGGGCACTTGCTTTGTGATTCTCTGTGAAGGACGGACACTGGAGTCAGCTGGGGCCCTGTGAAAAGAAAACATGACCATTACATAACTGTAACATTAAAAAAGCAAAAGCAACAGTTGAAGAAAACATTCTTGCATACGACATTTATGTTGGATATGCACATGCACATAAATGAAAAGCATAATTTCTTACACAATCTCTGGAGTTTTAAATGCACTTATTTTGTCCAAGAAACGCACCCAGCAAGATCAGTTTCATAAAAATTTAATTTCCTGTTCCATTGTGGAGCTGAACACAGGGCAAACGCACACTGCATATGTTACCTAGGCTACTTTGATTTAACATAATTAATGGTAACACCTTAGCTGGGGCAAGGCAGAGTAAAGTATCTTTATTAGTGAGCTGGAGAAGGTGGTGGAGCAGACTTGTCTAGATCTCAGGCAGCAGAAAATTGTATGGAACAGTCAATATAGCTTTGCCTTGACAATCCCACTGTACCTATGGGAAAGGGATCAGTGATACGGGGCTGGGGACTTCTTGTCTTGGGAGGATGAGGGACAAAATCTGAATAAGTATTTCAGACCAGGTATAAACATAAGGGTTTTGCTGCGTGGACTGGGATCCAAAGAGGAGATGCAGTCTCAATCCTCAGAGTTCTTCAAGACCTGACTGGTCTTGAAGAGTCCATTTCACACCAAAGCATCCTTCATGCCTTTGGATTCTTAAAGATCCAAAGTCATGCATACAAAAAAATAATAGAGCCTGGTTACAGGAAGGTTCAAGACATGGACATCTGCAGGGCCAGTGTTGTCCCAGCCCCTCTGCTGCTGAGGCTGGATTCCCAAAGCAAGAACGCTGACAGATCTTGTTCACTTGTACCTCTTCTCCTATTACAATATTGAGTACCCAGCCCTGGATCTTTAGGCTGTGATGGCTTTGCAAATCAAATGCTTTCTCTATGTCCTGAGAGCCTAGGCACAGTTTTCACCATGCCACACCATGAACAACACTTGTCTGAAAGTATTTTCAAGACTGCAGATCCTTTCTTGAATTCAGGAAGAAAGTGCTATGTTTCTTCATGCCCTAATTAAGCCACAGTCATTTGTATTGTCTGGTAATCATCAGAAATTGTAGTTACTCACCTGAAAGCCAAGAACAGTGGGTGATAATGTCAATTTCCAGGCAAGAGACCTCATTGCATACATGAACAAAAAAGTTGTCCTTGCTTTTACAGCCTGTTTGTTCACTGTGGGCAATAGTAGGTGATTTAAAATAATAGCTGTGTTCCAAGCATTCTCAGTGTTTGAGAGAGTGAATACACCTGGAATGAGAAAATAATAGTCAAGAGAGAAACAAGAATACAGCAAGCACCTGCAAACACAAAGGAACAGTGGCTGGGTGCAAACCTGATGGCTTCCAACAGTCAAAATGTTTTCTCACAGCATCATAATCTTCTAAGTTATTTAAGCACTCTGCCCTTGCTATAAAACTTTCTTTTTTTTTTCTTTTAATATAGCTAGTATTTTGCAATTGAAGTGGCTTTGCACAGATAATAGAGTGTTCCAAAGAAGCTGCTTTAGTTAAACCTTGCTGCCTCCTAACACTGGGGCATCTCAAAAATCTAGGGATCACTCACATAGATGTAAAACATTAGAATAGCATGAAGTGCTTTTGTTCCACCTTGGAACCTTTGGGAAGGCTTCAAAAGCTCTCTGCAAGGCATTTTTCCAGGTAAAAAACACTGCTCTGAACTTTTGTTCCCAAAACACAGAGCAACCTTGGCTAAATCACTTGGGATTGTAATGTCTACCTGCATGCTGCAGGCTGTTTTCCATTACACATCACAAGCTGGATCTAGCACTCCAAGTTCTACCCATAATTATCTTTTGGAGAACTAGAATTTCATTTTGTTGGGAAAGCAAACCTGTGAAAACTAAGCTTGGTCAGAATGTTAATGCTTCCTACTAATTCCTCATCCTATGGAGCTGAAGGAACCATGGAGGATTTATCCAGGTTGTGTTCAGCTGAGCTATCATCTGAAGCATTCTTAATGAAGTGCTGGTTGCAAGGTTAATCACTGTAGAAGTAACTGTAAAACACAGGAAACCTGTACATGAAATTCAACACTCAGGGTCTTACATAGCAAAATGACATGCAAAACTGAATCATGGTTAGACTTGAATATCCTACCTTCCATTTGACTGGCACAGCAGAGTACTTTCTGTTTGCTATCTAAGATCATTTGCTCTGTCACTGAGTAACAGTCAGAGCTCTGTTCATTTTTCTTACCAAATTTTTCTGTAATTATAAAGATTGCCCATACTTTAGACAATCCCTTGTGCCATGTTAGAATCCGTCACAGAGTTTTCTCATTATCTGGATTAGTATGAACCATGTTTAGAAGCATGGAAGACTGACAAGTAAAGCCTAAGTAGTACATGAACTGGATCTCTGTAAAATTAGGGTGAAGACCATGGCTGTTCTGTACCACTGTGAAGCTGGCTGCAATATTGCAACTTATTTCAGTGAAAAGACCCCAGAATGACTGAGGTTGGGAGGCACCTCAGGGATACCTCCAAAGATGCCTAGACCAAACTCCCTGCTCAGAGCACAGTTGCTTACATCAGGTTACTCATGATATTGAATAGTCAGATTTTGAATATCCAGAGGATGGAGACTCCACAGTCTCTCTGTCCAATATCTGTCAATGTTCAGCTACTGTAACAGCAAAACAAACAAAAACCCACAAACCAAAATCTCCTTTGCTCCCATTTTCACTTGCCCTTTCATTGGGAACCTCTGAAAATATTTTAGCTCCATCTTCTTTATTCCTCCCCAACAGTTATTCATATACAAAGGTGGGATTCACCCAATTCTTCTATTCTGAAGAATAAGAAATCACAGCTGTCTCAGCCTCTCCTCTTGTGTCACATGATCCAACTTCTCTATCATTTTTATGCCCTTTTTCTGGATTATTTTCCAATATGTTCATGCCTCTTACACTGGAGAGCCCAGAGCTGGAGTTAGAAACCATAGTCTCAACAGTGCTGAGCTGAATGGAAGGATTGCATCACTTGATCTGCTTGCAGCACCATTCCTAATTCAGCCAAAGATGCTGTTGACCTACTTTGCCACAAGAGCACATTGCTCACTGATGACAGGGGATTGGAGCTCCATTTGCCACTTCTTCCAACTTCATGCCAGTGTTAACTCCAGTGATTTGAATGAAACTACAGCAGCCTAAGTAATCCTGGAGTAAGTTTACTTCAGTTTAGTTTAGCTTTATGATGCAGACAGTCCCTACACTTAAAACTTTAGCTAGACTGCTGGAACAGGAGTATTTGAGATGGGAATGTATCCTGACTTCACTTGTGGATTGCTACTTTGGTGCCCAAGGAGCCATAAACCAGGACAGTGAAATTGGTGCTTGTGCATGCTTACAGGCATCACAGAGCTGGCCTCAGCCTTCTTCACCACCACACCAGGGGAGCAGACTCACTTCACAACTCTTTCTCAGCTGCCTGGATTGTGGCAGGGTATTGTAGCAAAGTGATCAGTGCTTAATATTTTCATTAAGGGCATCTGTTAGATCACGCTTCTTTCGTAGGAGAAAGCTTCATCAACATTTACTACTCATTAGCTCCTGGGAGGATATCCCTATTTCATTGTAAGTTATTTTTCCATTCAGCTAAATCAATCCACCTAATCTAAATCAGTTTAAATTCACTGTTTGAACACTGGGCAGATAAATCCTTCATTAATTGTCGCCCTGATTCTTAAGATTTTCTAAAGCCTTCTGAGTTTACATTCTGTTGGAGAACTTTCCCACACAATTTCTATAAACAACATATTGTTTTGCATTCCTTCATGGGGTGGAGAAACTTGATGTACTGGTGGTTTGTCCAATGTCTTTGGAGAGGTGGCCCATTTGCTCTCCAATCCACTGTCACCTTTGAAATAGTATAAAAGTTGGAGTCAGAAAATAAACCTTTTTTTTTTACCTTGCAAATAGCAGGTGGCTCGTGTTGTGCTTTCACACGTCCTATAGCGACAATTAATGGCATAAATTGTCCTGTGTAAGAAGGAAATAGTGGTCTCTCATTGTGAGTTTATTGAGAGTTGCTTACATTTATGTGTTGAGGTAGAATATGAGGCTTCTGAAGCAGTGATTGCTCTCAGAGTCACCAGGATGAGTGTTAGTACAGGAGAAGATCCCTTCTTTTGACAGTTTTCCACTGCAGCAGTAGTTGCACCTGCTTTTCTCTCTTCAAACAAGTGTAAATCAGAGCTGTACCAGATGTTTTTGTTGAATAGGATGCAAGAGCTGCACCAAGTCAGCACTCCCAGTACACCACACCAAAATTTCCCTGAAAGTTTTAGCTGGATGCTCAGCAATATAACACATGTAGCCATTTAGCAGGAAGAATAGGTCATTAGGGATTTGGCTTGGCTTCTGTTCCTTTTGTTGAACATGCTTTTCCACTTTCTTCCACAAAAAACTGCAAAGAATTTCTGCAAGATTTCCCCCCTATGACACACCTACGACTAATGTGGTAATGAAACAAGCACTTTAATTCACTTCTCATCTAAGACTACCTTCAGTACTTCTATCTGAAGCTGCTATCAAGAATTAGACCTACCCGCTCATAGCATTACCTGCAGACCCTCCTCAGCAAGCAGGTGAGCGGCCAGATTCAGCAAGCAGTGAGGAGTCCTTGAATGCTCAGTAGTGCAAAAGAACATCAGTCTTGAATTTATGGATGGGAAGTAAGGTTTTTTTCACTGTCTCACAAAACATCCTCATAGGTAAACTCAGGAAATGTGGACTAAAGGAACAGACAGTGAGCTGGATCAAGAACTGGCTGAAATGGCAGAGCTCAGAGGGTTGTGACCAGCACAGTGGAACCCAACTGGAGGCTGGTGGTGGTGGCATTCCCCAGGGACCAATTCTGGGTCCAGTCGTACTCAGCTCGTTTATCAACAACTTGGATGAAGGGATAGAAAATGACCCTGAGCCAGTTTGCAGATGATACAAAACTGGGGGGAGTGGCTGGCACACTGAAGGCTTTGCTGCCCCCTCGGAGGGACCTTCAGGGGCTGCAGAGTGGGGCAGAGAGAAACCTCATGGGGTTCAGCAAGTTTAGAGTCCTGCAGCTGGGGAGGAACAGCCCCAGGCAGCAGCACAGGCTGGGGGTGACCTGCTGGAGAGCAGCTCTGTGGAGAAGGACCTGGCTCCTGGTGGACAACAAGCTGTCCATGAGCCAGCAGTGCCCTCGCAGCCAGGAGGGCAGTGGGGTCCTGGGGGCATCAGGAGGAGTGTGGCCAGCAGGTCAAGGGAGGTTGTTGTCCCCCCTGCTCTACTCCAGTGAGGCACATCTGGAGTGCTGGGTCCAGTTCTGGCTCCTCAGTCCAAGAGAGACAAGGAGCTGCTGGAGAGGGCCCAGTGTAGGCCACCAGGAAGACTGGAGAAGAGACACTTGAGAGGGGATCTCATCAATGCATACAAAGCCCAGAGGATGGTGCCAGACTTTCTTCCGTGGTGCCCAGTGACAGAACGAGGAGCAATGGCCATAACCAAAACACAAGAAATTCCACCTCAACATGAGGCAGAACTTCTTTACATTGAGGGTGGGTGTCATAGCACTGGAACAGGCTGCCCAGGGAGGTCATGAGGTCTCCATCTCTGGAGACATTCAAAACCCACCTGGACAAGATACTGTGTACCTGCTCAGCATGACCCTGCCTTGGCAGGAGGGCTGGATTGGATGAGCTTCTGAGATCTCTTCCAGTCCTAAGGATTCTGTGATCCTGTGATTGTGTGAAGGTCCTGCCATTCTCTATCTTGCACAACATACTGAGAGTCAGCCATTCCCCTGAAGCTCCAGCCAAAATAAACAGAAGAAAGGACATCCCTTTGGCTTCCATAACTACACCAAAAATCCAAACCCCATCCAAGGCCATACAGACAATCTACAACAAAGCCAGGAATAACAAGCCAGGCGTTTTCAGTTCAATTGTAGTTCTTCAGCCACTGGAGTTTTACTGATTTAATTTATGTGAGAACATCCACAAGAGCAGAGCACTGTCTGCCTCTGCATTCCAGCTGTAGTGGGTGGCCCGTGGTGGTGCAGCTCTGCCTTGTAATAGCACAGACAGGACCTAATCTGTACTTCTTGTAGTCTCATGAACAGGAATAAAGGGACATTAATTCAAGGTTTTGTTGTGTGGGTTTTCCTACATCAAATACATTTATCCAACTGTGTATGATCAGGAACTTGCACAGTTTAAATTACTATATTGCAAGAATTCTGTCAGTATTGCCTTTGAGACAGCAAGGAGAAAACCTCCTGCAGACTGGTCTCATACCCATGAAAAAGCAGCTTCTGCATGACTGCTCAGTGGCTTCAAGTATCCTACCTGACCTATTGCTCAGTCTATCTGATTTTGCCGACACCTAAATGGACACTGATCTATTCTGTTGGCTCTTAAAATTATATCCTTCAGATCTGGCTTCTGCAAAGGCTGTGTCATCCAGCAAGAAAGCAAAAGGAGAGCAAGTACAACATCACAGATGAAAATATCTAGTTAGGAAAAAAGTGCCCTGAAAAAAGCTAACAAATAATAACATTTCACACTTCCTACTGCCACATCAGGGACACTTCTCACATACTGTTAGTATTAAATAACAATAAATCAAGATGTTTATAAATCAATTGTCTGCAAACCTGTGCTAACAATAGAAAGTGTCTTATATTTGCAAGCCTGAATATCTTCCAGATAAATTCCATTTTCTATTATGGAGTTACATGTTCTCATTTTGGTAAGCTTTTTCTTTAAGAGACTTAATTTACTGCCTTTAATAAATTTTGTATCACCAAAAATCTTCTGCTTCCTAATAAGACTATTTATTTTGAGAGAATTTTAATTCAGTAAAAAATTCTTTTAGTTGGTGGAGGAAAATCTGTTACATTTCAACAATTATGACATTCTGCAAAATGCAGTTCTGCAATCTTACTGCCAAGATATTCAACGTGGCCCTTAACCCTGGCCATGGGAAAATGTTGATGTTGCCAATTGTCACTGCAGAATGTGTTTTGGAGACAGCTGGATTTTTTAGTACATAATGATTTGCCAAGGCTAAAGTCAGAGCAATCATCTATTAATTTTTATTTTTTTCAACTTACAAAAAAACATCAAACAAACAGGCCCAAAATAAACTCAAAACAACAAAATCCCTTCACATTTCCTGAATAAAAGATACTTCCTCCATTCCCTTATAATGAAATTGTTGTCAAAGTGATTCTTAAAAGACTGACAGGTCCTGAGAGACCAGCAAATGTAATGAACTTCTTGTGTTTTTAAACCCAACTGAATCTCTAATGACATCTTAAAATCTAGCATATATAGCCACATTAGCCTGGTCTGCTGATGTCCTCCTTCTGCATCTGAAAATAATTCTGCACTCAACTAACTTCAAAAACACAAGACAGCAGTCAAAATGTGGCAAAAATTGTAAATATCAAGAAATTTTAGAAATATCAGAAGATAGAAGGTACAGATCCTGGAAGTACTTCACCAAAGAGGAAAAAAAAAAAATAAGAGCTTGATCATTGTTAGGATCAATTCAGACATGAGAATACAATCCATGCCCCACCAGCCACCACAGTGTACCCACCTTTCCTAATTTCCTTTTGTAATTTAGATTCTATCACAGCAAATAAGGCAGAATGGAAAGATCACCTTTTTCATGTGGGCCTGCCAAAATCACCCTTTCACCAGCGGCTTTCCTCCTCTGAAGCAAGGAGTGAGACTGAGGTGACACTCGGGATGATTTAGAATTTTTTTAAAAGCCAGCTGTGGTGACCTCCATTAAGCACTTTAACCCTTGTTTTTCGCTTTAACACTTGTCTTTATTTTTCTCTTTAAAAAAGAAGTCATATTAGGTGACTTCACATAGGTGTTGCAAGCATGGTCTGACAATCCATCTAAAGAGGATAAGTCTATCTAAATCAACCTTACAACCATCCCAACATGAAGCAGCAGGAATCCAGGAAATCAAATCAGAGACACACCTGTGCAGGAGAGGCCATTTCATGTGGGTATCCTGGACCACAGCTTTATGACTTCTTTGACAAATGAGTCTCTAGGGAACAGGGTGTAAAAGAAAAGTACTTTCTGCAGTGCAAATACATTGTCCATTGCAGTGAATACACAATGTGTCCATTTCTTCAAGGATTTGTGGATAAATCTTATCCTCCAGGCTTCTAAGAATGGGGCACCCCTAATGCTCATTAAATGCTATCTGGGACCCCAAAGATTAATATTTTGCAGCAGAAAGAGAGTGTATGTGAGGCAGAATGTTTGGAGGGTCACAAGAACAATGCTATATGAAATTAATGCAGTAGCAGTTATTCATTTTAACATGAGGACAACAGCCTGATATACTATTTATGGACAAAATGGCCAGGACATTGTAACTTTCTCCTAATTCTCCCTCCCAAACTTCTCCTGATTTGTCATATACCAGTGGCTGTGAACTTAAGACAGCCAGTGAAACCCTCAGTGTGCAGTCATACAAACATAGGAGACAGTGCCAAAGTAGTTAAGCATTAGTAAAAAGCAAGTACTGAAAAAAAATTCTAAACAAAAACTAAACCAAAACAAGAGAACAAAAATTAAAATCAAACCAAAACAACAAACAAAGAAACTAACAAACAAAAAAATCAGAGTCACTGTGTGGCTACGGCTGGGAATTCCCTCTGCAGATCCTCCAACCCAAACCTCTTCTTCCTGGCAGAGAGCAGGTTTCTTGGGACTGCATACAGCTGGACTCCCTCTGGATAGTTTGCAGATTGCTGATGATGCCTCCTGTCCTTCAGCTAAGATATTCACAGAGATTCAGAAAAGCATTAACCCCAGTATCCATCCTGGGATGTTGCTATGGTTATGGGCTTTTAGCTGGACTTTGTGCCACCAGCCACAGCATGGTTTGGGTTGGAAGAGACACTTAAAGGTCTTCTAGTTCAAGCCCACTGCAATGGGGAAGGATACCTTCCAACAAATCATGTTGCCCAGAGTCCTGTCCAATGTGATGTTGAATGTAGATGGCCCCAGGGATGGGGCATCTACAAATTCTGTGGGCAACATGTGCCACTGTTTTATCCAGCCCAGCATAAAAAATCTCTTCTTTATCCCTAGTCTGAATCTATTCTTGTTCAGTTTAGAACCATTAACCCAGGTGCATTAACCCATGAACCATAGCCCCAACTAAAAATTCTGGTCCCATCATTTTTATAATCCCATTTAAGTGCTGAACACCATAATAAGGTTATGCTGGAGCCTTCACTTTTCCTGAACAATCAAAACTCTATCAGCCTGCTGGGAGAGCTGCTCCATCCCTCTGATCATCAGCTCTCACTCCTCTGAACCTACTCCAATAGTTCCATGACCTCCCTGTGCTGGTACCCCAGAGGTGATGCAGGGTTCCAGGTGGGCTCTCACCAGAGCAGAGCAGAGGGGCAGAATCCCCTCCCTCCCCTGCTGCCCACACTGCTCTGGTTACAGCCCAGGACACCTTTGGCTTTTTGGGCTGGGAGTGCCCATGGCTGGGTCATGTCCAGCTTTCTATCCAGCAGTAATTATAAGTACTTTTCCCTTACAATGCTCGAACCTTGGAGTGAGTGGCAACAAACTTCAAGGAAAACGTTTTTGGTTTGCTTGGTTTGGTTGTTTGTTAGTCTTGTTTGTTTTGTGGTTTCCATTTTGATTTTCTATCTGTAGGTAGATACAAGCCAATGGCTTTTTATTGCCTGTGCAAGTACCTGGCACAGCTGTGCTTATGTAGTGACTGCAAACAGCTTCACCTACTATGCTAGCTACAAATTTTCCCTCTAAAATTTCAGCACATTCCTTGTTTTGTTCTATCTACCCTGGCTGATGATGCTCCCTTCCACAGTGCATTTACATACCTTCTTTCCCCATGTTTCTGAGGAAGAGATGGAAACCTGCCACCTTCCTGATTAAAGTGCAGGAGACTCTAAAACCATGCAGATCACTCTGTCCTCGTGGACCACATTAGCCCAAGCAAGACTGTTTAATTTTGGCTGGCAGTGACTACCTGTGGGGGTGGCATGCTGCTGGGACAAGCCTCTAGACCCTCACATGCAGGTCAGCTAAGGTGATGTGGCAGGTTGCAGTGGCTTAGGAGCCCTTTAAGTGTAAGAAAATGCCAAAGAGGTAGGTGCTGCACAGTGAGTAGTGGAAAGGGAGCTGGATTTGGCTTTTGCAAACCACCCTCATGACTTTTGGAGAGCTGGCTCTGATGCTCTTTGGCTACAGATTTAAGGATTCACAGCAGGCAATAAATCCAGACAGAAAGCAGGTTTAGTGACACTGTCTCACTGAAGGAGGTGGTTTCTTCTAACTTTCAATAGTTTAAAGGAACTAAGCACCTGCACACAAGAAGGTTCCTTATTAAAAATTCCAGCATGGTGCAAAGGCTAAGATAGTACAGGATGAGTTTTTTAGTATTTCAGGCTATTTCAAGAGAAATTTTATTCCTTCTGAACCTAATTAAATTTTATTACTTCCTGACATTGCTGTGCTGACCTGGCTTGAGTTGTGAAAAGTCCCTTGCTACTCCATAGGCATGCAAACTGTCATGAACCAATTATCTTGTCTCATGAGAGCTTTCAGATGATCTGACTGAAAGTCCCACCATACCTGTGCATCCAGAAAGAACACACAGTCATGAGGAGAGCTTGGCCAAAGCTCCCTCTGAGGCTACGTCCTTCCCTGTGCTGGGACAGGCCCTTCTGCCAAAGGTTAAGCTCAGCTGAAGCTCCTTCTCTGGGTTTAAAACAGCTTCTCCTTTGGATGGCTGTGCTTTTACTGCGGTCAAATGGCACACGGTGGACACAACAGCCTAAAGTTTAATTAATTACTTTAGACCTAGACTGACAGTGACTAATCAAAGAGGTAAAAAGTGACTAATCAAACTTCTTCGTGGAAAGGTATGTCAAGAATTGGAACAGACTGCCCAGGGAAGTAGCTGAGCCACCATCCATATGGGTATTTAAAAGATGTCTACTTGCTTAAGGACATGGTTTAGTGGTGGACTGAGCAGTGTTAGATTTACAGTTGAACTTCATGATCTTAAAGGTCTTTTCCAAACAAAATGATTCTATGATTATATGACCTTGCAATAGTCTGTCAACTTCTGAGATTGACTGGTGGAAAAACAAGCAATAGGGCAATGAAGAGACTGCTCTTCATCACAAAGCATCTCTTGTTCCCAAACAAACTGTGATTATGAAGTAAAGGCAAAGTGTGCTTCAAAATAGAAAGGTAAAAGTGTTCAGTCAGTATTTTACTGGAAAAGCATATCAAAACTTACAGAAAGAAAAAGAAAGTGGAATAGTCTTTCAGGTGCCAAATTTTGTACCACACCAGTAACACCTAATACAAGCTGAGAAATTTTTTTATTTTTTAGGATAAACTTCTTGCAAGGTACTCCACCTCAATGAATCCTGCACTTAAAAGATAATGGCTATTTAAATCACAGAAACAGCTCTTAAAAAGAAGAAAATTCTATTATCATCTACTTCAAAAAATTGCAGCTGAAAAAGAAGGGGAAAAAAGGAAGAACTTCTACAACCTTTGACGTCTGGATTCATAACATGAAGCAGTTCCTAAAATGCAAGTTTATACCTTGAGGATCAGAAACACCAAGAAAGAAAAAAAAAAAAACCAACCCAAACCATCAGTGATAAATCCTGTTTAGGCATGAAAAGATAATTTGAAAAATCTTTAACCATGTGTGAATCTGTGTATAAAATAGGAAAATAAGAGCTAGTGTGTCCAAAAGAAATGCTTAAGAATTAGCACATATAAAAATTGCTAGTCTTGGTAGGATGGCCAAGTAATTAATGAAGCTTATTTTGAATTAACCCAAAATTTCTGGTATATAACAGAATAATGTTAAATGTAGGGCCCAAATCCAGTCATTTCAGAAATGCAGATGGATGCTGAAATGACAAGACACATTTCATGGAGATACCATTAAGATTCTGAGTTGTGAAAATTCATGCTGATGCACTGAATGTTAAATAATCTAGTTAAAAGTACTCTTGCTCAACTTGCACAGTTTGGAGATACAATTCCTACTAGAATTTTCTGAGGAAAATAGAAGACAAACAGAAAACTATTTGAAGGAGTCATGGGGTATTGTATTAACCCACACTCTATGGACTATTTCTTAGATCTGCAATCAGCAGAGCAACAGGTGTTTCCAAAAGCACATGATTATCCTGCAGTTGGTTTCTAATAGCTTAACTTTTCTGAAAGTAAGGCTAAGGCTAATAAGGGGATATTTTATGGGCATAGTTCAGAAAGGTTTTTTAAAATGAAATTTCACACTGTGTACCAATCAGTACACAGAGCAATTTTTGTTTTTTCTTTTTCATTACTTTTGTTCAGGTTCAAAATTCCAGTAGTTTTCTGGAACTAAAGATTAAAACTAACCTTTCTTTGTGCCTCCTCCTCCTACTACTACTGTGGCTAAAGTAGCTGGGTATTTCTAAAAAGCTGCTGTGTTCAGCCTCTCTCCATTGCTTCAGCTCTCAAATGCCACTTGGTCAGATTACTTTGCCCTCAAGGAATAGAAAAATCATTGTCTTTTTCCAACACTAGTTGTAAAAAAAAATGTTTTCAGATCTTTTAAACACAGGGGAAATTTTAGCACAGGGGAAATTGTAGTTCTATGCATATAATATGTAGATGTCATTCAGGAACATCCAAAACTTCTGCTCCTGTAGGCCAAATCCCCCTGAATTAATGGGAACCTTTCCACCAAACACAGTGGAAGTGGGATGAGCTCGTAGACCATCAAACTATAAACATGGGATGTGCTGTCTTACAGAATTGAACTCTGAAAAAAATAATTCAAAATTTTCTTATCCCTTCTGTTCTGAGCTATATTTTATATCAAACCCTTTTTTGATAAATATAGATTGTAAAGGTCCATTAGTAGTTTGCATTTACAGTAGCAACATTTGGTATGGAAAAACAGTTCTTTTATGACAATATCAATCTGCATAAGAACATGAGCTTTCAAATCTGGTAGAAGATGTAGAGCTTCAAGGAAATGTCTTCAGATGAGTGTTCTATGTTCTTTTTCCATCAGAAACATATTAAAACAAAAACACATTGAAGGAAAATGAGAGACAACCTATTAGAACTGTTCCAGAGCCCTTTGATTCAGCCTCTAAATGGTATCCAGAAGTAAAAATTGCTTACATTTTGCTTATGTTCACTCCCTCCTCTACATGGTATAAGACATTTCATTCCATCCCAGAGGGAAAAAACTCTTCTGGACTGCAACAACTGTATTTTATAACAGTTTCTCATTCTCAACAGTATAATTTTTTCTCATAGAGAACATTAAAAAGAAACAGAGAAAAATGCATCAATTCATCTACAGGCATGAAAAATGTAAACATATCCTCAAGACAAATAAAAGTGGGACAATACATCAGGCCTTAATTATTTATTTATGAATAATTCCAATTATTTATTTTAGTCTTTAGATAAAAACAAGAGCTAGAATATTTGTCTTCTCTAGGAGAACACAAAATAATATTGTAGAGAGATGACAGAAGAACAATGCATAAATCACTCATGTAAAACATCGTGTACAAATATTCATTGCTATTAAGGTGACATTGAAATACCTGCCCTGTCTCAGTCTAAATAATGTATCAAAAACAGCACCAAGCAATTATACAGAAGTCTGATTGGAACTCTGTCAAGAAAGACCAAATTTTTTTCCATACCATGCAAGTGATTTTTATGACAAGTTCAAAACAAATAGGCAAAGTAAACCTTAAAATCTTTTTTACTTCCTTTTGTCCAGATTTAAATGGCATCACAAGGAGGAAAGGAGGGAGAATGAGCTCTTATTCATTGCCAGTGACTCATGGCACTTCTGGACTGATCAGTTAAGGACATTAAGAAACCCAGAAAAGTATTTCAAATCTTCCATTTAACAAACTCAGCATGCCTCATTTGTCAAGGCATCATGCTATCACAGAAAAAATGCAACACCAGCCATTAAGAGCACACCTTGAGCATCTTCATTGTCCAACCATTTCCAAAAATATGTGCACTCTTCTCAAATGGAATAGTTTAGCTTGGTTGTGTTTAACAACTCTGTATATTTTATTAAGCCCCTTAAAATTTCCTTCTTCAACAGTTTAGATAACAGTAATGACCTTCTCCTGAGGTTAATTTCAGGTGTTGTAGACAGAGCCTATTTCAGACAGATAGACTGTGTATAACACAGTCTTTTGGCCAGTAAGGTGTGTAAAACAGAGATTTTTAAAATTTGAAAAAATTTATTACAGTGTTCTGCATTAATGATATGGACTAAGACAACTAACTGGCATCTGAACTTCACTTGTTTTCTGAAGGTACTTACATGCTTTACAAATTTCTCTGTAAGGTTTGAACAAGTACTTACTAGAACAGCAGAATCCTATCTTTCTTTTCTCAGGAAAAGGAATTTTATATCATCCACAATGACACTAACAGCAGTATAATAAATAGAATAGAATAGAATAGAATAGAATAGAATAGAATAGAATAGAATAGAATAGAATCTTTAATCCTTTGTAAGGATTAAAGATGTAATGTAAACACTGAGTAGGTAAGATTGTAAAATACCCCTACAATGTCATATTTTGCTGTCTGTGCTGGAGTTAGGTAATGCAAGGACTACAAAGGCAGAGGAAGATTTGTCAGAACCCTCTGTAAGACATCAGAGAGGTGAGTTCTGGTGTGCAGGTAAAACCTGACTGCTGCCCTCAGTATTCCTGAAAAGAACTGTTTTTCTTTTCAGTATTTGTCATAGACTGTCTTCCAAGTACTAGAGTATCTCACATGAATTCCAAACACAGATCCATTTACAGATCTCTTCTCTCCAGTGAACCCTTTAATGTGAATTTCATCTTCCTGTCTACATGTTCTTGATCAACTTCAAGGAACAAATTTAATTATTTCTTAAACTTCTCCAGTAAACTGCTCATTTTTTGTTAATACCATAAGATTTTTTTAATACAGTGAAATCTTGTATTTTATCTGCTTATCCCTCCAGCAAAAGCTCCACTTTGCACTGGATAATGCAGTTATGGAAGTTCCACTCAGTGAGTCATTTTTTATCTAACCAACTAAATTATTTCATTTTAATTATCCCATTTTCTGTCCCAGGTGATTCTTATTCTCTTCCAGGAGATCTTGTGAGACGTTACGACCGCTGGTCCCCAAAGCACCCATGTCTTCTGAGGTATCATTATATGCTCCTGTCACCCCACTGAGCTCAAACTGTGATTTCCTCAACTACAGCTGTTTCAACAAACTTTCCACCTTCTTCGTGACACTAAACCTTTGGAAGAACTTTACTCAAAGTTGATCTTTTCATCATTTTCCACAATGAGGACACCAGTGTTGTGCATAAAGCAGATGATGTTGTGTACTTTGACTTCCTACTGCCTTTGACACAATCTTTCACAGAACCCAACAAACGGGTGGGACACGGACTGGGTAAGTGGACTGTGCAGTGGGTAGGAACTGGGGGTGCCCTGGTAGCCAGCAACATCCCTCGGGGATCAAAACTGACACAAAGACTACTTCGTGTCTTTATCCATGACCAGGATGTAAGATGGTGCCTTCTGTCATCAGATTTGTGAATGACACCAAACCAAATTTTCACCATTTGTGAAATGACCTACAAGAACCTTGTGATGTCCAACAGGGGAAAATTCAGCCCTGCTTCTTGATGGAATACAGGCCAGGGCTGACTGTCAGAGAAGCAACTGAGCAGGAAAAGGCCTTAATGTCCTTGTGAACAACAAGTCAAACATTGTCGTGGTTTGACACGGAAAGAGAATTTTTCTATGGAAGGAAGAGGTCAATTTAGATATTGAAGGTGAACACGCCTCTGAGAACACAGAGAGTTGAAAGCAGAATTCCCAGGGGAACTCACTCTCTTTGGTTCTGGTCAGCGTGCAGTGCAAACCTCCCCTGCCCAGCCACGAGCTGGGTGGGGCAGGGGAAGGCCCATGGCCTGAGAAAGGTAGGTCACAAGGGTGGTGGAAGGACTGGAACCGGGCTGGCCCCTGCAGATGGAAGGGTGGAAGAAATCTGGGATGTCTCCATTTCCCCCCCCCAGAGTTCCTCTCCCGAGAGGGAGAGAGAAAAGAGACAGCGGCAGTCAGCGGAGGGGGGGAGCTGCAAGGTGCCCAGTTGTGTGGGAGTTGCTGGATGTCCAGGCATCGAGCCATCCTGGGAGCTTGGACTTTTAACCCATCCTTGAGAAATGAAAGCTTGTGAATTTTCCTTTCCCCTCCTCGGTTTGAAAGAGAGGAAGAGGGACACCTTGGACCCTGGGATGTTGGAAGGAGGAATTCTGGATGGGAGGGGGACAAGGAGTGGCTTTTGGCTGGACTTTTCCATGTTAGCCACAACCTGAACCAATCTTCTCCTTCAAGAGGGACTGTGTTTTGGGAGGATGCCAGTGAGTCAAGAGACCTGCTTCAGCTGAGAAAAAGACAAAAGTGGAGTGAACAGAGAAAAGGTTAGGGGGTTTGTGGTGGCGCCTCCTTGTCCTGGAAAGGAAAGAGAAGAGAAGAAAACCTCTGTTCTTGAGCCCTCGGCCCCAGGGGAAAATGGGGGGGGGGGGTCTGTGGTCCCAAACAATGAAAGACTGAACTGTTGTTTTCTCCCCTCTTGGCAGGGCATCCCTGAAAGGAAAAAAATCTTAAAAGCAGTCTGTCCATCCATGCACTGGTGGTGAGAGCACTGTGCATGGAAAGGAGAAGGGTCACCATAGCAAACTTTTTCTCTGGGTGGTGCCATGTGTGACATGGAAACACAGGATGTGGAGCTGTGTTTCTTGGGGGGTCTGTGGCACAGGAGAGACTCTGTTCCCTCGATGGGCTGAGTATCGGTTGTTTGGAGGGTGGAAACCTGATTAGGGTCCAGATTGTGTCTCACTGTGGTTTGTTGGAGTTGGGTGGTGTGGGGAGGAATGTTTTGCAAGGTTTTCATTTGATCTTTGTGTGTTGTTTTTTTTCCCCTTCTTTAGTTTTCTCTTTTCTTTTGTAGTAGTAGTTTAATAAAGTTTTTTTTTCTGTTATTAAGCTTGGGCCTGCTTTGCTCTATTCTAGATTCCACTTCACAGCATTCAAGGGAGGGATCACATTTTCATGGGGGCACTGGCATTGTGCCAGTGTCAAACCATGACAAACATGAAGCAGCAGTGTGACCTCAGGGCCAGCTGCATTCAGACCTGTTTTGGTACTTTTGTAACTCTCAGGGCCAGCAGAGTTCTTTGGCACTTGCCACACTGCGTTTAGTGTTGCCTCTATTTATGGTCACTACAAAAAAGGACATTGACAGGCTGGAATGAATCCACTGGAGGCCACAGAGATGGCTAGGATTTGGAGTACATGAAGCACAAGAACAGGCTGTAGAAATAGGAAATTCACTTTAAAATGGAGAAGGGAAATGAGACACATTTCTGTCCACTACAACTGCCTGATCAGAGGTTATACAGGGGATAAAACCAGACCCTTCTCAACCACGTACAGCAAAAGGACAAGAAGCAATGGACATAAGTAAGAAGACAGGAAATTCTGATTAAGTAGCAGGAAATAATTTTTGCCATGAAAGTAGTTAAATACTGACACAAATTGCCCAGGGATATTGTCAGATTTTCATCCTTAGAGGAGGTCAAGATTTAATTGGGCATGTCCCTGAGCAATCTGATCCAATTAAACCTGCTGGATTTAGGCAGTTTTTGGGCAAAACAGCCCGTCTCTCTTAATACATCTTAAATTCAGTTTACAGCTTGTACAATAGTTCCTTACCAGGATACAAAACAAAGCAAAACAAATCCCTCACGCCAGTTAAGACCTCATTTTATAAGTGTTCTTTCAGACTGTTAGGGGAACTCGCAGTACTCCAAAGCACCAAAAACACATTTCTTGACAAAAATTTAACAAGGTATTACAAACCACATGCAGTTTCCAAGGCATTCCAAAATGGCAAAATAAAATATGTCCTAGAGATCATGGTTCTTGTGTACAAAGTAGATAAATACAAACCCC
Organism: Lonchura striata; assembly: GCF_050655825.1. Classification (NCBI taxonomy): domain Eukaryota; kingdom Metazoa; phylum Chordata; class Aves; order Passeriformes; family Estrildidae; genus Lonchura; species Lonchura striata. The sequence continues at coordinate 83,542,416 of NC_140740.1, read as the reverse complement.
AGAGCTCTGTACCAGTCCAAACACTCAGACTGGGACTCATCTGTCTGCACCTGCTGTTATGCATTCCTGGGAAACTTCTTCCAGATGAAGGAATAGGCTTTGTTGGAAAAGATGTGAATTTTAGCAGTAACAGAACCTTTCCTAAAAATCACACTGTCTGTAAATAATGTCTTCATTCAAGAATCATCTGAATGTAGGTCTTATTCACTAAAATGACATAACAAATACAAGTTTTTCTTCACCCTGAAGTGTCATCTAAGATTTATATGATTCTGTCTGCTTGTGTGACCTTCTTAATAAACAGGGAGATCCTCCTCTTCCACTCATAAATTATCTATCAGATGTTTTAACTATTCAGTAACTCTAATATATGAATGATAAAATAATAATGCTTTAAATAATGATAACCAAGCATGAATAATAAAAACTTTTTCTGAATACTTTGGAAAGCAATCCCTGCCCTAAGCACAAATTTTTTCATTTTGTGATTTTCAATAGCCAAACTTATGAATAAAACAATCTTTTATTTAGGTGTCGGGGAATAGAGAGGTAGAAGATATGATGAAGGTGAAAGAGACTGAATTAATCCATTACATCTGCTTTTGCCAGATTTTCTCTAATCTATTGTGGAACTGTGTAAGATCAATAAAGAATAAACTTTAAAAAAATTCAGAATAATTACACCAGATACAGTTGCTATTAGTAAAAAGCTACTATCTATATCAATAGAAATTTCACTGTTAAAATCACTGTTAAATTCTTGAATTTGGGGTCTAATTCAACCTACAGTTACAGCTATCACTCCAGCAAAGTAAGAGTGATGTGTCCTGAGATGGGTTGAAATCTTTCAGTTCTCTTTTATTTCTACTTCATGATTCAAGGATAAACGATAATGATTTGTTTCATGTTATGACTTCCATTCATGTAAGAAATAATTTGAAGCTTATTGGTTTTTGTCTTTGTGATTTTTTTTTCCAGAAATTTAGGGATGAAGTTCAGGTACACCTATTTCAGTATATATAATGTAATTTCAAAAAAACTCTTTGAAATACCTGATAGCTTTCGTCTTTCTCTTTGGAAAGTTCAGATTCAAAATTTCCCCACAAATTGTTCTTAAAACATCTTCATGCTTCAAAAGAACAGATCAGACAAGAAAGTTAAAAGAAAATTTACAATGTATTTGTTGTTTTCCCTCTTCTTAGACTCTCTTGATAGACTTCTTATTTCTGCCCTTGTTTCTTATGTTCTCAAATAGAATAATTTATTAACAGATTTGTCATTATTTGTGGTAAAACAACCACATGCAGCCTGAAAAAAAAGAGGTTGTAACTTCTGTTGAGCAAAATTACCTGCTGAAAACCTTTCTGATTTTCGTATTTATGGGAAACAATGTCCAAATAATTTCCAAAGTTTTTTCAAAACCTTTGTAAGGAAGATGAATCTGGGAGAAAATAATGCTGTTAAGGGTAATTCTATAGTGGTATAGCAGAACTGTCAATATGAGAATGATGATGTTATGTGTGAAAATTATTCTTGCAATACAGGGAAGAATTTATTAATGAATAGAAAATGGAAAATTTTCAGTAGGCTCAAGCAGCATTAGCTATTCTTGCAGTATTTTGTGAGGAGTGAGTAGGAAAAGTGCTTAGCTTTCTCTGGAAACAGTTTAAGACCTTTTCTAGTGCAATGGCCTTAATCTGATCTCTGGTGATATAGTGACCCTCTGAGCAAAAATCTTTGAGTGCCTCTTGGCAGATAGTCCTTGCTGTTCATCAATGGAAAATCCTTGCTGAATCCTGTTTCACAGATACAATCTTCTTTTGCTGTTCTCCTCTGAGGGTTTGGGGTTGGGCTGTTTCGGTTTGGTTTTGTCTTTCCACTGTTAAGATTTTTAACTCTGTTTTCCAGCAGAGATATTTCAGCAGATTTATTTTATTTTCTTCAGCATGACATTTCACTGTTACCTGTGCCACATGCTTCATGCTGTTCAGCACATCCACAAACATCAAAATTTTGATGTTTTGATGTTTTGGTCCTTCCAGGGTGCCCATGCCAAAGCAAGGATGTACTCCTCTGCAGCAAGTGTGTTCTGGGATGGGAAACTGAATGATGTTTCATTGCCCCACTGCCAAGAAAGCAGAGGAAGCAGTGCTCCTTGCAGGCATGGCAGGAGTAACAGACAGGAACACACATGTTAGCAAATAAACATTGGAAGAGATGCTGATAAGTTCCTGGAGATGAGCAGTGCTCTGGTCTTGCTCCCAGCCTCTCTGTGCCAGGGAAGAAGTCAAAGTGTGACACCAGATTGGATTAGAAAGAAAGAAAAGCTTCTATGCAAACCAGGCAAATCCATGGAATGAAATTCAGCTTCTAACTAACTTGAGGAATACCTCACACCCTGGGAGACCCTGCATTGACAGCTGGGAACTATGCTAGGAAAGTTCACTGTGCAATTTGCTTTCTTCTAGGTATTCAGAAGTGGCCAACTGATGGTTTGGAAGCACTTTCAGAATTTTTCAGTGTTGTGCTCCTCCAAATCAGTTTTAGGTTTCCCATTTCCATCCTAAGATGAGCAGCGTGGGACAGAGAACAGAAGCTGGATGAACTGGGTCAAGGAATACAAAATCTTGTTTCCTTCTCAACACACAGTTCCAGAACACCAGCACATTATTGCATTAAGTGTTTTAGTTTTCACAGAACTGCAGTTTTAATTTTGAATGAACTGCAAATATAAAGCACTCTTTTACCTGGGTCCTTCCCAAAACAATCAATATTTACCTTGCACCACATCATCACAACTGCTAGCCTGAGGGGCCCACAAGGGCCTGAAGCAATAAAGAGCACAAAAGCAAAAGACTTTCCTCTCAGGCTGTCAATGAGGCTCCAAAAAGAAAAATACCACCTCACTTCACTGTATCTGGAAATGCTAAAGGAGCCAGAACAGAACATTTTCTCAGTCAGTCAGAAGGGAGAAACAATGCAACTACTCATTTGTACATTCAGTGCAAACATTTCTTACTGAAGAATAAACATATGTACCATGGTGGAGTACCCCACCAAGAGTGGTGACCACAAGCATAGGAAGGCAGCAAGCATGGTGTGACATTTTTCCAGTAGCTTCCTGAGCCAGAGATGGCCAGCTCTTGTAGAGCCTGCAGCAGAACTTTCTCCCATGACTTTATCCACCTGTTTTATACAGCTGTATAGAACTTGGGTGGGAGGTGCTTGGAGAGATGGTCCTGAGCCAATATTACTGTTATTGCCTGCCCTCTTGCCTGTGGATGAGAAGTGAATTTCCTCTTCTCTTTTCTGCATGCCATTTATCATTTCACAGACCTTTGTGCATTGTCCAGGTTTTCAACTCTGAAAGAGCCAAGTTAGTAGATGCAATTGCTTGTCCATCTATCCCACCACCTTCTGCACCTTTAAATCTTTGACTGTACCCCTCGTAAGGTAATAATCCATGGTGCAAGATTTTACATGAATAATTACTGTATTCTGCGCCTGGCACAGAGTAATTCTGAACAAAAGTATAAATTCAGAGAGGAGTGGCAGGAGAGCAGCCCTGGAAAAAGAGACCTGTGGGTGCTGAGTGACAGCAGGCTCAATGGAGTCAGCACTGAGCCCCGGCAGGCAGGAGGGCAAACCACATCCTGAGGTGCAGGATGGTGCAGTACCAGCAGCTGGACAAAAGAGGTGTTTATCCTGCTGTATTCAGCATGGGTCAGCCTCACTTCCAATGCTGTGCCCCAGGGTTTAAGATGCATGCAAAGGTTTTTGAATGCATCCAGAGGAGGGCAATTGAAGCAGTGAAAAGGATGGAAGGCATGTCCTGTGAGAACTACATAAAGATTGCCTATTTTGGAGAGCAGGAAGCTGAAGGGGGACCTCATTGCTCCCTACAGATTCCTGAAGATGGAAAAGGAGCTGGAAGTGCCGCTGTCTTCTCTTGGATATCCAGCGAGAGATCATGTGGAAATGGTGTCACCCTGATTCTTAAGATTTTCTAAAGCCTTCTGGGTTTACCTTCTGTTAGAGAACTTTCCCACACAATTTCTATAAACAACATATTGTTTTGCATTCCTTCTTGGGGTGGAGAAGCTTGATGTACTGGTGGTTTGTCCAATGTCTTTGGAGAGGTGGCCCATTCACTCTCCAATCCACTGTCACCTTTGGAAAAGTATAAAAGTTGGAGTCAGAAAATAAACCTTTTTCCTTACCTTGCAAATAGCAAGTGGCTTGTGTTGTGCTTTCACGTGTCCTATAGCAACAAATGGTTCAAATTTGCATCATGTGAGGTTCAGGCACTACCTTAGGAAACCATTCTTTAGCAAGAGAGTGGTCAACATACTAACAGGCTTCCTGGAGAGCTTAGTGTTCCATGCCTGTCAGTGTTTAAGAGGTATTTGAAAAATGCTTTTAATAATATGCTTTAACTTCCAATCAGCCTGGTTTGGTCAGGCAGGGAGACTAGTCAAGTACTGTAGGTCCTTCCACTGAGTTATTCTATATTACTGATTAGGACTGTCCATTGTAGGGACATGCATTCCACTGCATGGAATTGTGCAGTGAAATAATGGTGTATTTAGTTCAGTCTTCTTACCTAGTGCTATGTTCTGTGCCCTTGTTTGCTTATTACCACTGTGTATTGAGCTGACATTTACATAGCCCCTCTGTAACACCAGGATCTCACATCTCGTTAAAAACAGTCAGTCCAGAGTCCTTTATCTATAAAGCTGTAAGATTGCTCTTCCCATGTGTTTTTCTTTACATCTGCCTACACAGAATTTCAGCTGCCTGTTTATGCTCCATTCAGTCTCATGAGATCCTTCTTTGATACAGTCCCAACCTTTAAAACTCTGAATAAGGTTGCAGTATCAGCAAACTTTTCTCCTCACTAATCACTTCCTTTGTCCAAGAAGTTACAAATAAGTTCAACAGCACAGTCCCTGTCTGATTCCACTGGTGGCTTGGTTCTTAACTGAAATCCCCAAATTTACCAGTTATTCTTCTTCTCCACTCTCTAGTTTAGTTGCTTACAGATCCATAGAACACTTTGGGAAATATTATCACTTCCTCTATAAAATTTACAACTACCCTACTGACTTACATATTTGGTTTTGTTGCTTCCTACAAATTATATGAAAGCAAGGAAAGGCCCAGATCTAGTCACTAGGTAGGATGGTGGTTGGGTTAGTAGTAACTCAAGTTAAAAGCATGGCAAATTTCACAACTACAGCTCTGGCAGTTGAAGTAAATGTCACTTTATGTTGTCCTCCAGAAAATATTCACTATTACTAAAGGATTCTTAATGCCTGAGCTGGCAGAATTGCTGCAGTCATTTAAATGAACAACATGCATTTTTCTGTATAAAAATAACCTAGCCTTTCTTTGTTTTTTTTCAAAATTAAATGCCAGAGTTGCATACAAATACCTAAATAAAAATCATTGGATTTCATCTCATGTGCCTCCCACTATAAAACAGAAAACTCATCTACATAAAATTGCAGAGGTCTGCTCAAGAAAGCAGAGTAATCATGTAAGTACATTTTAAAGTAGAGTTCGACAAATGGTTCAACCACTGATAAGATTGGCTGCCCATGGCACTTAGTAACACTTCCATCACTAGTATCTTCTGTGCATATATTCACAGAGTTGCAGTTGTCTGGCATGAACTTACACTAAGATTTCTAGAAAAGACAAACTCAGAAGACAAAAGAGAAAAAAACAGGCACAGAAGAAAAATAATTGTGTGCCTGAAAATTTGCATGGTACCCAGCTATGTACTTTGCTTTGCCCGTTATACTGGCTAATTTAGTAAAACTTAGTATTCACACACAAAATCTTGCCTAGAGCCCTCAGACTATCACAGCTACAATAATACTAGGAAGACATAAACCGGCCACCAGTGTTTCTAGTCCAGTGACATGGAATATCACAAGGAAGTCTCCTACTTTCCTCAGAAGTAGGATGTGACAAGTCTGTAGCAAGCTCAAACAGCAATTGTACTGTTAGAAACTGACTGAAGCTATTTGAAACTCTTTGTTAAACCAACCAAGATCAGCTTGATTACTGTATTGGCAAATACATCATGAGCAAAGAAAAACACCCCACTAGGAGATCTCTGTCACTAGCTGTGCTGAACTCTGGTCAGATTCACTTTAACTAACAAGGCATTTTGGAGCATTAGTTTACTATCCAGTCAGTATATATCTGTACCAATTCCCCAGATTACTGGCACTAAGCATCTAGCACAACAACCAGTTTTATAAAGAAAACTTCCAAAATGGAAGAAGGTGATCTTTTCTTCTTATAGAACACCACAATACAGCCTCCATCAGCAGCACCACTCATCACCACTCTGCACCTGACCTCTTCCTACTCACCTCCCTGGACAGCCCTCATCAGCACACTGTCATTCCAGATAATCTTCTGACACCAGTGGCCTGGCTTTGCACAACTGGGATTGAGCTCACAGCTGATAAAACTTAATGAAAAATAGATTTGACAAAGATCAGCGTCTCTCTTGAATTCCATGCACCACCTGAAAAATCCTGTTAATAAACCTATTTCACGGTGCCATGGTCCTTCCCCCGAGCATTTTGCACCCAATCTTCTCATACCAGTAGAGACAAACAGGCACTTTACACTCTAATTGTTTTAATTAGCAAGGGAGTACTCAGACACCAGAGAACCACACAGCAGCAGCCCTCCTTTCCTACACTCTGTGCTCTGGCATGCCTGTAGCATACCAAGGATTTTCATATCAACACATTCCACAGGCATTAATGTGTTGTGGCATTAATCAGCATCTCACACACACAATGACTACACGATGGAGTCCTGGCTTCTCATCTCCAGTCTGTGTTCCCCTGCACAGAGCAGTATTTCAGTCACATTGCCCAGACTCAGAACAGTTATTCCCAAGCCATCTAATTAGCACCAAAAGACAATCTTCATCTCTGCATCCCTTAACTTCATTGCAAATCTAGAGGTGGCATATTTTTTTCCCACATCTGAAAAAAAAAAAAAAATGAGGTCTACAGGCTCAGAAACTGCTGTGCAGCACAAGTGAAAGTGACTGATAGGACACACACTAAAATGAACAGCACAAAGGCCTCACCTAGGAGAAATCTAATTGATTTTACAATGACTTAGTAATTCAAAGACTGACACAGATTTATTCTCCTCCTGTCACTTATGTCCCATGGGTCTTTGGACATATAACCTTTCTAGCTGTCATGCTGGTGAAATGGATGATATTTACAAGCCCAAGTACTCAGCTTGCTCTAGCATAAAAAGACAAGTTTCTGGTGGTGTTCCATAATGATGGCAGCACACAGAAACTGTGAAACTGAAGAGTGTGATATTACGGTTTATTGGATCTGGCTGAGATGGAGTTAATTTCCCCATAGTGGCTCTCACAGAACTGTGGTTTTTTGGTAGTTAGGAAGGTATTGGTAACACACCAATACTTTGCCTGCTGCTGAGCAGCAGTACAACACCACCTCCAAAGGCCAGCGGGCTTGGGTGACCCAAACTGACCAAAGGCATATTCCATCCCATATGACATCTGCTCAAACAACCAAAGCTAAGAGGAAGGATGGCCAGGGGCATTTATTATTTTTTTGTCTTCTGGAGCCACCACAATGTGTACTGAAGTCTTACCTTTGATGAAGTGGCTGGACATCACCTGTTGATGGGACAGAGAGAATAAGTCTTCTATTTTCCCTTGCTTCCACATGCAGACTTTGGTTTTGCTTCATTAAATTATGTTTCTACTGACCCGTAAGATTTTCTGTTTTACTTTTTTCTCCCATACCTTGCTGAGAACAGGAGTGATAAAGTGGCTTGGGTCCAGCCTAGGTCAGCCTACCACATACAGAAATTACTGCAATCCACTGAGAAGGGGATCCTAGATAGGGTCAAATCAATATTTTTTATCCCGTTCTTCCAGTAAAACAACTGGAGAAAGCATAACCACTCCCCTAATTACAGGGAATTAGACTTGGCAGGGCAATGAGGACAAGGAAAGCTAACATAAATCCAGCTGTAATCTGTATAAAAGCTATCAAAGAACAGAAAACACTGGACAGCCAGACACCTGAGTGGTCCTTGTTACATGGGAAGTTTGCTCACACTTCTCTTGAAAATTGCCAAAAATTGGTCCCTGTTTTGTGGGTCTTGAAGAAAAGAGAGAATGCAGAAAAGTGGCTGGAGTGGGCCACTGGTCTTTCTATGCCCATTTCCCTACACCAGGACCAATGCACTCTTCAGGAAAATTTAGCCAAAGCCTTCCCCACAGGAACCATATTCCTCATGGAGCTTATGGGAATTCTCTCATAAATCTCTTCTAAGCTGCTGCAAATAACTGCCTGTATTCCCAGCTATGGAAATGCTCTTCATACATTTAAGATTGATCTTAAGACTGCTGCTGGTTTTATCCTCACATCCCTTCTTTTCCAACACAGAAAGGCACACCCATGTTTTGTTCATCCCTGCCAGTTGCTTTATGACAAGGTCAGAAAAAATTTTCCCAGTTTTTGCCAATACATGTGTCTGCCCATAACAATGAGTGATGGTTGTTTTGCTGGGACCATGGGAAGTTTCCAGTATGAACATCATCCTGATTTAAAAATGAAGTTTACTTAAAAAAAAAAAATCAAATGGAATATAATTGGAAAGTTCTAGGCAAGGATAATAGATTGGGTTCATGATATGTCCTTAAAAGGGCTTCACTAATAAGCAGGTGAGATTATCTATTTTCCTGCACCCATTGGCTTTGCTTAGAGGGTCAGGCATTATCACAGCATGAAATTCCACCAAAAACCCCACTGTCCAAAAGCACATATAGCTTTTAAATACTCAGATTTCTCTGTTTAAAATGTGTTTTCCCCTAAACTTTCATGATGTTGTTTCCCAAAGTGGACAAAAACCAGTATGACTGACCCTCCAGAGCAGCACAAATACACAGCCAAGTGTTACTGGCTTGGGATTGTATTGCAAAGGCTATAAACAGTGCTCTTCTACTCGAATTGAAGTCAGCAGGTTGCACCCCACTGAATTCCCAAAAGCTCATGTCCCCATTCACTTCCTGCAAGAGCAAGTCAGAGTGGAGTTGGTGAGTAACAAACCTGCCCTACTCACCCACTTCATGGCCTTAATAGAGTAGGTGAAGAAAAACAGACTGACAAGTGTAGGCATAAAAATACACACCAGAGAAGCAATGCCATAAACCAACGTGGCAGCAAAAAAGCTTCACAAATAGGCAAACCAGAAGAGCTGCCATCCTGATTTCTTTCAATGGCTCAGAAAGCAGTGCTTTGTAAAACCCCTGTGAAACCAAATCCTACAGTTCCCACTCAGCTTTGGTGGAAGCAAGCTTCCCATTGACGTCAAAGAACTCATTACCTCATAAAGGACTGCAGGGCTACTTGCAGAGACATCCCTCATTATTCACTGTGACTGCACATTTTATGTAGAAGCAATGCATCTTCATTCTCCCCTCATGCTCTTCTCTGGAAATTAAGAGCAGTCTCCTGTGATGCAAGAGCATCTGCAAAATCAGTCCAGAGGTTGGACTGCTGTGCACTGCTATGCTGCATCATACAGACACTTACAAAAACACACTGTTTATCCTGGGATGCAGGGAGAACACATTTGATTTCCAGTTACCGTGGCAATTCTTCTATATGCAATAAGGATTCCTGCAGATTTAGTAAACTGTCCTAAACTGGGCAGCAGGCCCTGCTTGCATTTCCAGTCCAGCCAGCATGGGATGAGTAGAGTGGCTCCAGGTTGCAGATTTTTGTCCTTTTCCCTCTGCCAGTTGATGAGGCAGGCTCAATATGTGCCTACATGCTCTAGAGCTGCCAAAGTTCGCAGGAAACATTAAGAAAGAAGCACCCACAGGGTATCTGCAGGAGGTATGCCTTTCATGCAGTATCCTTCTGCTGGTGTGAGAGCAGCTGCCAAAGAAGAGAGGCAGAAAGGAAGGGGGGAAATAACCTTGGATCAGATGAGAACATGATGCTCAGTGCAAAGGAATAACTGCATGCCAGATTCAGTGAATCATTTGTCAGTAGAGTCATCTTGTCAACTACAAGAAGCCACATGAGAAAGGTATTTCATGTACCAGATCAAGTGTTTGATCAAATAAATGTAGTCAATATGAAAACAGTCTTCTGTATCCAGTTGGACATGCCAGCAGGACTAACAAAATATTCAAGAATAAACTGGAATGCATGGCAAATGTGAAGATGGGGCTAGGTATAAACAAAACCAGACAAGTTTTTCCATAGTATTTGGTCAGATGTTTATACATTATTCTGTCTCTTAGCAAACAAATGGATTTAAAATAGCCAATAAGTTATTACTGCATAAAAGTAAGAATGTCAGAATCTAGCTTGAAATTGCCCTCATTAGTGATAAGAAATACATTTTACCTCATCATCAGGCAGTATTTCAGCATTCTTGCCACAGACTTTTCAGCAGTAATTACTAAAATAAATAAGTGAGGATTGATTGGACCTTCCATTTAGATTTACCATTTATAACTTGCTCTTACTGTCAACTTTCTCTGTCTGGCTAGAATTCATACCCAGTGGATCCAGAGCTGGCAGGTATTATACTTGGTTTGACAATTCAGGTCAGTTTGCCCTCTGCACCATTACAAGCAGCACCCTGATGGGCCATTGGGTCCAGTGTGGAAATCCAAGATCCTGGCTCACCATCATGCCTCTACATGCACAGGCATTTCTGGGGAAAGTATAGTCCAGCTGAAAATGTTCTACAGATTACTTCCTTTCTGCACTTAATATTGTTTGATTTATCTGCTCTATGCCATGTTGACATGCAAATCCATATAGAGTGGCAAGGTATAGCTACTGCGTTCAGACAATTGGATTAAGGTACACATCACCACATTCTCTGTTAATTACTATCCAGTCATAAAAAATAAAGGCAAATCTTCTCCTTCCCTATTTTAAAAGAGCCTTCTGTAACTTCAGCAACTGTCTCTTCTTCTAGAAAAGCAGAGATTGAATTTGGAGCCCCGCTGGAATCAGTGTGAGGAAATCATCCCTTCACACAACAGTATATTTCAGCCCTTTCCTTCAAGCTCTCTGAAAGGTGGGTCCACTGGCTATTTTACAATTGCCACTGGTTGCCAGCTACATTCCTGGTTATATTGATGATCTCATATATCTCATGCCCATTGACAGCCTTTCCTTCTGCTTCAAGAGAATTAAAACTTGTCAAGTTACAAGTTTCACCAGCGTATTTCAATGATTTTCCTTGCTGGTCCTAAAATTTCATTATCTTTGAAAAACCTTGCCAATGAAGAAAAATAATTGGTCTAACTCTTTTATCTTTGCAGCAGCCTTTTTCAAGTAAGAGTAAACACAGTTGTCTTGTCATTTCTCTGACTAAGCCATCTGACTGTTGAGTCCTTGTCTTACCTCACAAACTCCTCTGATTTTCACAGCACCCTTCTGTGCTCCTCTCTGCAGTGAACAGGGATATGAGAACTACACTGAGGGCTGTCCTGCAGCAGGTTTCCTTGTTTCACTCTTTGCTTTCCCTTTAGTGCACCCTCATTTTCCTTTCACTTTCTGCCCAGTAACATCATGGTTTTGCTCCTATTTCTCTTCTGGAGATGCATCCACTGGCACAGATCCTTACTGCTGCCTACATTTCCCATTTCCTTGGCCTCATCTGAAGGATACTATTTGCCTTCTTCTATTTACTATTTGCTATTTTATATATCTATATATATATATGTGTGTGTGTATGTATTATAAATATAAATATAAATATAAATATAAATATAAATATAAATATAAATATAAATATAAATATAAATATAAATATAAATATAAATATAAATATAAATATAAATATAAATATAAATAATATAGTATATATAATATATAATGTAATATATACTATAATATACAATATACAATATTTATATATTTATATAAATATTTATATATATATTCCTCTATTTGGTATTTGTCTTCCTCTCCTTCAATACTCCATGTGGTTTTGCATACAGAGCAAGGAATCATCAAATGTAGCGCAGAACAGGAACTGGAGGTGGACTTCCATATTTTTTTAATAGTCACCAAACAGAAAAACAAACAAACAAACAAAAAACACTATCTGCAGCTGAGTGTTCAGGATACCCATCAAATTGCTCTTCTATTACTGATCCTGCTGCACTATGTCAAAACTCACTATTCTCTCTGACCAGTACCAGCTTCTGAGTTTCCTGGGCTTTATGAGACTAGAAAAGCAGAATATGTAACAGCTTATTCTGAATATAACTGTGTGGACAAGCACAGGGTTCAGGTGCCTTATCTTTCCACATATAGAAATTCAGTCTTCCAGCACCTTTTGCCCAATATTAAATACTAAATTAGGTATCTGTCACTCTCAACAACAACATTTCTTACCTAAACTGCCTGCTTTTCCCTCCTTCATCTCCCCTAAAAGTTTTTTCCTCTTTTTCTTATATCCCTTATTTCAGGGTTATATATTTCAGTTCCTAATCCTTTGTGTATGCCTCCCTGAAGACAAAATCTGGGATTGGAAAGGTACACCACTCATGCAGATGCCTTTCCCTGGCCACTGCTCAGCATTGTAGCCATGAGCTGATGTGCTGGACTCTCCCCAGACTGTGACACAAGTGATATGGTCCAGGTAAAAATATACTGGCAGTATTCCTGAATATTTGTAGTGGCCTCCAAATGGACAGAATACTGCCTGCAAGTTAAGTGCATTCACTAGTCAGAGGGTGTAACAGTGACTGGCATGGTGGTGCCCATTGGAATGAGTAAGATTAAAAAATGTGAGATGCACAGTGAAGTATATCCTTTTACTGAAAGAGAAATAAAACTAAGAATTTTTTTTTTGCATGTTCTAATGCATGGAGGTCTTTGCCCATCCCAACTTTTAAGGAGAGGCAGTTCTGGAGATGAGATGTCACCACTCTGTACATCATCAGTACTGCAGCAGGAAGTCTCTTGCAACATAGAAAGAGCAAGTGCTAGGTTTTGACATTAGTGTGACTGTGAGATTTCATCTTAAAGAAATAGTGACACATCTGTAGAGCCTGTTGATGTTAAATGCTTACAGATGGGCAGGGTATGAGACAAACAACAGAGAAAAGATGCTATCTCTTTTATAAACTCCATCTCCATTGCTGGAGCTCACTGGAGAGGAACAAGCACATAGAACATGAGCTATTTAATAAACCACCATGGAGATCTCCCCACCAGGGAACAGAGCAAGGAAAGATACACACACAAAACAGATACTAGCCCTGTTCTTTGCTCACGGCAAATATCTGATGCTGTGATAATGGACACACTAACAGGACAGAAATGGACATCCCGCTGTGGAAAACAACACAAGTCTCAAGAACTGCACCCAAGCAAAACCATCAGCAGCCCAAAAGCCTTCCTATAACCTTTTTGAGAGATTAAAAAGGAAAATAAACACATAAGCAGCCTTTATTTGCCCTGTGGAGCTCATAGGCTTCCCTGCAGGAAACTACATGTGTTCTTCACCTGCACACAGATGCTGCATCTGTGGCTGTCTCTGATCTGCTGGCCTGCTTTAGTGGAATGGCAACAAGGCACCAACTAATGGAAGAATACTACCCAAGCTCATTGATAATTTTGCTGGCTCAGTTGTTGTGCCACCCTTTATCAGTGCTGCAGACCACTGATTTTGTGTGCTGCTAATGCCATGACTTATTTCCTTTGTTCCGCTTCCTCTTCCCCCAGACTTACACAGATGGACACACACCACTTCAGTGTGCTTTGCAGCACTGATCCAAGTGGAATGGAAGTATTTGCCAGGTGCAGAATAATAACAGAGGAAGCTCTTGGCTCCCCCACAGCCTTGATGGAACTGGGACAACAGAGATTTCATTCTAGCAGCTCTGTCTGTTGCGATCAACAAGCACTTCACTGTTAGGATACCTAGACCTGGATCTACTGACACCAGGCTGACATCTGCTCAGCCCACTTGGAGATGTGGGAGCAATGATCACTCCAAGCTCCATCCTCTTCTAGCTGCTGAACCTCTGGGGACTTTCCAACAGCATAAATCCAATAAATTCTGCAGCAGATTCCACACATGAAGGGTCAGATTAGCTCCCCTGTTGAACATTAACCTCTCTAAAGCACTGTTAGCATTGCCTCTAGTCCCACCTGGAGCCCCTTTAGTTCTGCTTTCACCTATTTCATTCATGAACATGGCCTGGCTCTCTCAAATCCTTTTCCCTTTTGCCTAGCATGCAGCATGCAAGCACATTCATACTTCATGCCCTAATGCCAAATGCCACCAAAGCAAATTAAAACAATAAATATGGTATGATGAAAAGGCTAATTTCAATATCTCAATTGGAGTGCATGACGTTAATCTTGTGTATGACGTTAATCTTGAGTCTTCCTTTTTGAAATGTTTTTGCTCTCCACTACCTCAAGTGCACAATGTCCCTAACACAGCCACAGGAGAAATTACTTGACTTTTGCCGGCTGCATTTCTAATGAGAAAATTGTTCCGGTTTATTGCAACTTGATGTATATAAATATTCACTGCAGGATAAAATTCTTGAAAAAAAGTCTTATTTTCAAAGTGTCCTGGGACACAGCAGTGAACAAACAAATTAATTCACAAAAAAATTTCACACTGGGAAAATATTTTTACATCAATTCCACTGTAACAAAATACTACTAATAATACTAATACTACTAATAATAATTATAATAATAAATTTTAAAACATAAACCCAAACCATGCAGGCATTCCTGTTTTAACTCCAAGGGAGATAAGGCACAGAAAAAATACAAACATAGGCAAAACTCCTTCCAACATAGAAGGATGGTTCCTGTAATCAGAATTTTGGAAGAGAAAGGTGAAGGGAAGGGGAAGGAGAAAAGGAAGGGAAAGGGAAAGGGAAAGGAAAAGGGAAAGGGAAAGGGAAAGGGAAAGGGAAAGGGAAAGGGAAAGGGAAAGGGAAAGGGAAAGGGAATTATTTAATGTATCCAGCAGACCTATTGAAATAAGTTCGTCCAGAGGCCTGGCAGATGGGTTCAGGGAGATATGTAGTTTAAGCTCTATACAGTGGCACAGACTGAACACACTCACATCATTAAGGTTTTAACAGCTGAAATTTACAAGGATCCATCCTAGTATATTTTAATATACTCCAGATCTGAACTTTAGTTCATGCATTAGATATTTTTAGTATTTTCTGTAACTTTTAGAAAGTGAGAATTACACCATGCACAAATCAGCGGCTTGGCCCCTGAGATCTGGATGCACAAGAAATAAGGCTGTGTTCACAGAGCATTCTGCACAACTGCAGCCCCTGAAAGCTTCACAGGGATTTTGAAACTCTCTCACTGGAAGTAGCAAAGTGCTGGATTTGGCAAACGGAGTGTGCATGAAGTTTAGCAAGTCTAAAAATGTATGGCAATGCACTTGAACAGAAATAGCTCAAACTTTTACGTAAGCTGATGTTCCGCAAGTGAACTTTTGTGTGCCATCAAGGGAAAGCCCTCTGAGTCACCACACGTAAGCCAGCAGTGTCAGATGCCCTGAAGCAGGTGAAGCAGCTACAGCGTGCACATGCTGCAAAGCATTCCATCAAGATGATCTTAGGCAGCTGTGTATTTTCTTCTTAGTACAACAAACAGGAGTCTGGGGCCAGTGCTCAGAGACAGTTGTCCATACAGCTTTTCCTTTCATAGACCAAATGGAACTTTTCAAGGAGAACCTGGAGCAGCAAGTAGGGGCTGTTTGTCCCAGGCTAGCTTTTCAACTCTTCACATGGAGAAACAACACACTGAAAATTGCAATAAGCTGCAGCCTCAGCCATCACTCTGCTCCAAATTTTGTTGCTTTCAGGTTGTCTTAAAAACCATGGCTGGGAGTGGGGAGGGAAGGGATTGCATTTTTTTTCCCCATCTTTTCTGAAAGCTCATACAAGATGGGGAAAGGGGTGAGGCTGTGAAAATGCAGTATATATACCTTGTGGGATTCTTGAGCAGTCTAACAACTGCTCAGGTATAGACTTCTTCCTGCCTTTCAGTGCCCTGTCCCCCAGGGTTGACTTGTACAGCAGATGAAGTGAATGGGTAGGGAGGATTCATATTTTTAAAATTTACATTTAAGTGTTGCACCAGAGGCAAAATCTTGTGCCCTCCCTCACTGTTTCCAGAGGGTGCTATGATAAGAACCTTTTGAAGGTTCCTAGGTGATGGGCAATCCCAGAGGTCTGAGCACGCCCATGGTCAGGAGAATTTGTCTTTCATCCACATCAGGCCCATAGCAGCACAGAGACTTTTAATTCATTGAAATATCAAATAGAACCAAAAAGTACAGCAAAGTACAGCACTGTGTCAACCTCTCAGAAAAGCAGACTAAAGAGGCACCTCAGCAGGAACAGCTCTACCTGAATGACCTATAGCAGACACTTGCCAGACTGTTATTAGACAACTTTAATAACATCATTTCTGTACATTGTCAAGCCACATGTTCCCCAGGAAAATATCCAGACAGCCTGAAAGTTTTACCTAAAACCAGTGACCACTGATCTTGCCCATAGATGTGACAATAGGTTACTCAATTCTTCAACATGGTAGTTTTTGCAACTTACAGTATAAAGCCCAGTGCCTCTCCCAGCCATGTCTCCAGAGGCAGATTTCAACAGACTCGTATCAACACATCTTCTGGCAGTCAGCCTGCCTTCCAGACTCCAAGCCATGTCAAGGACAAGGTCAGCATGGAAACTGACCCCCCCCTTCACACCATTGCATGGACCCTTTCAGGCCAGGCAAAGGCTGGCCAAATGCTGTGATAAAATTATTTCACTCCCCAAATTTTCCATGAGGTGCTTATCAGCAGGTCTAAGCTAAACACCTTTAAAATCTATGAAAACAAAGCAATCTCCTTTCTGCTCTCACACATATCCACACCCACACAGAGGCTAATTCTGTTTGTAGTTCAGCATTTTTGACTAAAAGTTGCAGGAGGTAACACTGCTACTTACACTGCCAAGTGACAGGATTTTCTGGCTTTCTGTGTTGGCACTACACTTCTGGACATTGAGGTTTCATGCAGCCCTGACTTTAGAAAGGATACAGCTTCAAGAAGAATAGGCCAGAACCAAGGTTATGCTAAAACCCCACACCACAAAATCAATATTTAACACATTGGGTTTCCTAGTGAGTCTTCAGAGACAAGAGTCTGACATTTGAGTTGTCCTGGCTCAATATTAATTGCACATATCTTCTCATCTGCATTTACTGCCATGTTTCCACAATTAAATTACAAAAACCTAAATTAAATCTCTGAGTTTCATAGCTAAATCCGCATGCTAAGTTAATTAACACTGTAATGGAAACCACAAAGAAAACCTCTGGCCTGTCTGATCCAAAGTCCATTAAAATAAGTGACAGCTTGATTATAACCTGAGGCAAATTAATAGCCACACAGCTTTAAAAAATGGGGTAGGGATGAACTGTTTCATAGATGTCAAGAAACAGTTTTGCATGGATGCCAACAGAGAGACCCCCTTCTGCCAATACCAGCATTTCTGGCATCTGCTGTGTGTGCACTCCTTGTTTTCCATCAACAGGACACAGGGCAGACCTTGCAACACATGCTAGCAGCCTCACAGCTTCCAGCTGCTCTTCAGGAGGCAAAATGCTAACAAATGTGTCAGCCAGCATCTAAAGTACCAAGAGCCATCATCACATGAATGGGCTGAGCTACAAAGGGAGATGCCAATTTTACTTCATGGGAGGTGCAGGATGCTGGGAAGCAGAGAGGGCCATAAGATGCCACAGTATGCTCTTCACACATAAACTGCATCTTTCTCTTATTGCCAGACTGCATTTGTCTTTCAATCAATCAGCTGTTCTTTACAACTTCCTAATGCATGACACTTCAGAGCACTTCCCAGCAAGAGCAACAACAGCTACAAAATTAACATTAAAAGGAAAAAATCGGGAGAAGCAGACTTCAAAAAGAATAAAAGCCAAAATTTTGGCTCAGTGGTTAAATTAGAAAGGTGAAGGCTTATTCACCATGTGTAGCACTTGGGCCTTTGTCAAACATAGCACATACTCATCCAACCAGCTTTGGCAAGGTAAGGAGTTGTAAAATAGGCACTGAGATGCTGTCATGACCAACAGTTCCCAGAAGCATCATGTGAAAAGCACCAATGATGCACTGTGAGGATCTTGCAATCAGAGTCCTACAAGCTGCAAGTTAATTATGCAGACAACTGAACAACAAATTATTGCATTCAAAGGCATAGTACTGAAAGGGAAAAGTGAACACCTGGAATATGGATGAGTTTGTATAACCTGAACCTGCAAATGTGGGTTTCTTAGTCATAAGCCAGCTTCAAAATATGGCAGAAGTGTTGCAAAGCTTAATATGGTTAATTGAAGTTAATTATATCTAATTATGTATGTAACATATTGCAGAGAGTTATCTCAAAACAAGTATGTTTAATAACTACAAACAGCACACATAATAGGGAGCACCACAATGAAGTTTTAAAGAAAAAACATAATAAATATGCTCAAAAGCAAAAGCAGAGTGATGTCTTGAAGAGCAGCAATTGCTCACATCGTCCTTCCGAGAGCATCTGTCAGGGGATGCCCTGGGCTCCCTTCTCTCTCCACACTTGCTTGGTTAAAGAAACCCACCACCTTCCTCCTCCCAGCCATACCCCACGGAGAGCAGAAAAGCCTGACCACACAGCTAACAAAAGCTGACCACCCACAGGCACAAGGCCTCTGGCACCTGCAGTCCCCACAGGCTAACACAAAATGTCACTGCTGGATCTTGTGGACAAAGAGGCCAAAAAAACTGTTCTGTCTCCGTCAGCAGGTTGCTCCTGCTCTAGGTCACCAAAGGAGATGCAACTGATGGTCAGGTCCAAATGTCTCACAAAAACACTGCCCGATGTCCTGAGTCAGAAAAACAATGTATTTGAGCACAGCCCCCTGGACAGGGGCTGCCAAGGAAGCAGCTCAGAGTTGTTGGGATGAGCTTCAGAGAAGGGAAAAAGTAACACTCAAACCCATCACCAAATGAATTGTTTTACAGAATGGTAATGGTGGGATGCAGCACAGGCTCCTGATTTAGCAAGACTCTGATGAGGTGAAAGGGGAATCAGACCACATCCTCACTAAAGAGTAGGAGGTAGTTGAGTCCTTGCAGGACTTCCTGCTCTACAAATGTGTGTTACTTCTGAGATGTTCAAGTTCCATCCCACCTTTCTGGGCCTTGAGAGCTTGCTCAAGACAAATTAGCTCAACATACCCCCAGGAACATGGTAAGGGCCAGATAATACTTAAGACCCCCTAACAGAGACCTATGGTAATGTAGTACCAACACATTTTAGCGTTCACTCGCTGTGACTGCTATAGGAAATGGGTTTCATGCACCTAAAACCATTCTTTCTCCTCCAAAGCAAAGTGGACATGATGGATTCATATAAATCAGTTTTCCCTAGCTGTCAGCTCCTAGGCTTCAGCTTTTCCTAGCCAAGGAAAAAGAATTGCCTGTGCAGCACTTCAGCTTTGAAACCTGCAGCTTTGTCCAAGGATTTCTGCCATCAGAGAAGACCACTGCCTATCAAATGATGGAAAGGACAACTCACAACACAGACCTACAATGAAGACAGGAGGATCAGATCTAGGGAAAGAACTGTAATTCTCTGACATAGCAACTGAAGAAAAAATTTCCTTGACAACTGAGTGAGGAATTTAAAGAGTCCATACGCAAGAATGAAGGGATCCAGTAACAGAAATTAAGTTCTAAGTGCAGTGGTAGGTTCTTTCATGCTTTTGAAAATGAAGGCAGGAAACAAAAGTCTGAAATCACAGCAGTGATGGGAAGCCCTTAAAAGTTTGTAGACATCGAGATCAGATGAGAATAGGCATGCCAAGCATGCTGCACAGCATTCCTGAGTATGAAAAAGAATCCCTGACAAATGCACCTCCAAGTCAAATAGGAACATGCAGCCGTGACAGAGGAAAAGAAAGACAATGAGAAGATAGCTGAAGACATACAGGACAGCATAGATCTTTAGCTCTGGTCAATGTACAGAGCAAAAAACATACAGCAAAAAACAGATTTCCTCTAGAGGAATGAGGCACTCCCATTAGAGGTGAGGTACTGCTTGCACCCAGATAATGAAAAGAAGAATTAAGCAAAAGGATCTGTGATGGTAAAGAAGAAAGGAGCAAAAAGCCTAACATGAGAAAAAGGGCAGAGAGAGGCTCTATGAGGGAACAAACAATATAGAATAGACAGAAAGTTATAACAGAGAGAACTGGAAACCAGCCTCCAAACAAGAGAGGAGAAGATTTACATAACAAAGTACTCTGGGAAAAAAAAAATATCTGTCATCTGAGGAAAAAAATAAGGTTCTTTGAGTAGCGAGAGGTACAATGAAGTTTTCAACAGAAAGAGAGTTTTAAATATTAGAAAGAAAAATATTTAATTACCTTAAGGTAATCACAGAAATTCGGGGGTGGAAACAGTCAAATAGGAGGAAAGGTCATCAGTGCCCCCAGCTGGCAGCCCCGCAGCTGGGTGGAGGACAAAGAATGAGGTGCACTGAGTACAAATATAGCCTTCTGTGGGTAAGACCTGGGTAAAAAGCAATGAAAATTCTAGGATAATTGGGAAAGGACATTCTAGAGATGAGGAAGCTGTAATACCATCATTCAAGGCCTTGGTAAGACCATGAAAGATACAGTGTACAGTCCTGGTTAAATGCTTAGGGATGAAGTCAAACTGCAAAGTATAAAGAGTTTTTAATACAAAGGGGGGAAAAAAAGAAAAACAAAAAAGAATAAGAAAAAAAGATCTGGCCTGTTTAGCAAAATGAAATCTCAGAGGGAGTATGTTTGCTGTCTATAAATACATCCAGAGAGTAAACATCAGAGAAGGAGAAGAGCCATTTAAGTTAAAGGACAATGTTGGCACAGAAAAATGTGTGCCAGCTGACCATAAAATATACTTAGCACTGAGACAGGCAGTTTCTAATCACCAGAGATGTTAGTCTCAGCACAATCTTCCAACAGGCAGACAAAGAATTCTAGAGAAAAGTGGGCGTTGTTCATGGGTGCCATGACAGGGATATGATGTGTGCAAGACCAGCAGCCTTACAAGGTATCTTATGATGTCCCTTGTGTGCCAGCATTTGCCAACAATTTCCACCCTTTTTTAACCTTAAAATATTTCCAGTGGTGCTGCAGCCTCAGTATGGTGAGTTTAGGTCCCCTGACAAAATTTCCCCTTACCAGCCCTTTAAAAGCAGTCCACCAATGTCCCAGGGAACCAAGAATAGTCCAGTGCTACCCTGTGTCCATGGAGAGTGAGCTCTTCCCCCAGCAGCTGCTGCTATGGGCAGAAAGGAGAGCATGTCTGCTCTTTCAGCAGTACCAGCTTCACTGCCTGCTGCTCACCGACCCACACCTCTGAGTGCTCTCCACTGCCACGGAAAAGGATGCACTTTGGTGGGGATCACTTCCATTACAACCTAGGGAAAGACCAGGCAAGCAGCTGAGATAGGGCCTGAGGCGTCTGGGAGAAACAAGCTGTGACAGGCAGCCAGGACAGCAGTTTTGTTACCAAGCTACAGCAGAAGCCACAGCTCAACCACAAACGCAAAAATCTGTAGGCATCATTCAGGCAACAGCCACACTGAGCCCTCAGGCAGCAGGGAGGCACTTCCTAGCCTACAGATCAGTGTAGATCTACATGATGGCAGACTCACCATGCTCTTTTCATTCAAGGACCAGCCAGATTATTCCTCGCCTCAACATCCAGCCAAAGGAAGAAATCATGATGCAAGTGAGCTACACCTTCCTAGCATGGGTTTTGCCTACAAGGCAGCCACAGGTAGGAGAATGATTTACATATTATTCTGATTGAAATAGATCCTAACATACCTTTACCCAGTATCACAACTCTTGTTGGAGTGGAGACCTTCTCTCCCCCTCCACTCCTGCCTTGAAATTTCCTTCTGTAGAAAATTCAAGGTTATTTAGGCCAAAAAAGAAGTACCCCCAACAGGCAACAAAGTTTAGCAAAGTACTCAAGAGAAGGTAACTTCTAGGCCCTCCTTCATGAGCAATTTATGCCCCTGATATTAAACAGTCACGGAATGAAATGCAATTTAGGTGCACAGAAATTCGGAAGTACAGCATCTTCTGAGGACAGTCTCCTCTAAGACAAAGTAGCATCAGCAGAGTTCTCAAGATCCCTGTGTCAAGTCCAGTACCTAAATTTTGGACCTGGGCAGGTGAGACTAACAAGACACCTTCTTGAGTAAGTGAGCAGCATCTGATCCATCTCTAACTCACCTCCTGCACACACAGTCATTCCTCCCCTCAGATGGAAACAGGTTTGTTGTCCCAAGAGATGGGAGGGTACAGTGTCAAATTACAGGACACAGACCTGAGTAATCCTTTTCTCCCAGATTAGGAAGCTAGCTCCCCTTCCCTAAACCTGAAACAAACCCTGCTTTGCTGATTTTGGCTTGGATAGACCTAATTTTTGTCATAGTGCCAAATATGGGGCTGTGTTTCGGATTTGTCCTGAACACAGGGTTGATAATACAGAGATGTGTTTGTTATCACTGAGCAGGACTTACATCAAAACCTTTTCTGCCTGCCAAGCTAGAGAGGAAGGTGGGGGTGCCTGGGAGGCTGGGAGGAGACACAGCCAGGACAGGTCACCCAAACTGACCAAAGGGATGTTTCAGACCATTTCACATCATGATCGATATTTAAGGTGTGGGAAAGAAGGAGGAAGAGTGGAACATATTTGGAATGATGGTGGTTTTCTTCCCAAATCCCTGTCAAGTGTGATGGGGCCCTGCTGTCCTGGAGATGCCTGAAGACCTGCCTTTCCATGGGAATTGGTGAAATAATTCCTTATTTTTCTTTCCTTGTGTGTGCAGCTATTCCTTTCCCCATTAAATGATCTTTATATCAGCCTACAAGTTTTCTACTTTTTGCCCATTCAGTTCTCTCCCCAGTCCCAAAGGTGGTGGAGTGAGACACTGACTGCATGGTGCTTGGTTGCTGGCTGGGGTTAAGACATGAAATCATACAGATCTTTCAAACTTTGAACAGCACTGATCTCAGAGATATGGGAATAATGAAATATGCAGACTGAACCGAAAGGCTAAACAGAAACACTCTTCAAAATAATCTGAGAGCCCAAAGTGAAGGACTTTGAGAAACCTTTTGGCCGGCAAAGTGTTCAACAATCTTTTATGATCAACTTAACAGCTGCCTAGAACCTACATACTAAAATACCAACAAGGTCCCACCATTAGAACACTAGTTAGGAAACTATCAGTTTTCAAAAAAATTTGCCATAATTTAGCAATTTTGTGACATAAGTAAAGAAGTCCTTGTTTAAGTAATGTATTAAATAGTATCAAATAGCCCCAAGCAACCCAGTCCAACCCCAGAGATGTGCCTGCTCTGAGCAGGTGTCATTAGACAATTCTGCTGGTCCCTTCCCACCTAAATTACACCATGATCTTAGAGTGCAAACCACCATGTTGTTCTTATAACCCTAACTTCTCAAACGTTTCTTCCCTTATTCCAAAACTCCTAGCACTATCAGCTGCCAGGAAAGCCTTACATGTTCAGCTTCTAGCATAGGCTTTGCTTTCTCTATTTTAAATCCTTATATTATCTTCCCAACCTCTCTGAAATGTCACCCACTGAAGCAGCATTTGCAGATGTTTTTTTCATCAGTGCCCAACAAGCAGTTAGGTCCAGACTTTTAGACTTATATAGGTCCTTTTCCAGCATGTGTTCACCATAAATTCCCTGCAGAGATGAGTCTTTCCCATAAAATACTGTGAAAATTAGAGAACATCAGACCTCTAGAACACAGGAGTATTCTTGTGGACCTTGTAAATGGGAAAGAAGAACCAGAAAGAAATACAACGTGTTTCACCTTCAGAGTTTCAAATTTCTAATTTCTAATGTAGTCTTAGTAACTGCATGTACAGCAATTTTTGCAAGGAGATTTTACAGTCCATAATGTCTGCTATGGAAACAGGAAAAAAAAAATAAAAGGAAAAAGTAGTAGGAAACAGAATAAGTTATGGTAGGTTACACAGCCATCATGACTGAATAGTTAAAGCTATGACAACCGTTTATCAAACTGGCACGGAAAGAACAACACATACATCTTATCATAAACACAGTGTGGGAGAAGAGGCAGACAATAAAATAATGCAATGCACTTTGGTGGCATAAGCTGAAGATCTCCATCTATTTTACAAGCATGTTTTAGCTTCAAGCCTAGAGTGCAAATAATTAATACCTCTGTTGTCCTTTGTGCCACTGAGTCACCACAAGAAGTTTAAGAGGCCGATCTGCACGTCACTGAAAACGTCCAGTTCTGTGCACAGTGAGCAAAGCAAGGTTGGTCATGGCAGTGCCTACTCCCACCAAGGCATCCAACCCAACAACCAAAGCTCCCTCAGCTCTCCTGTGAGCCAAACAAAACTTGGAACCAAACACCTCCTACCATTCTTTGGAGACAGGAACTGGCCGTAAATGACCACCACTGCAACACACAGAAAGCCCAGAGAATTATTGTGAAGACACTGTTGGGAAAGTATGTTCCAGGCTGGTGCTACTCTACAAAACCCTATACACTTGCTCCAAAGCCCACCAAAATAACTCTTGAAAACAACTTATAAACTTTGGAAAATGAAAACATGACTAATAAAGTTTAGTGATAAAACAGCTGCCAGGGACTCAAAACTACCCACAACGACTAATTTAGCGACTGATGTCTGTCAAGGCCAAGTGGCTTGCATCTCTCTCATCTTTTGTTGCATACAGATACTCTTTTTTTTCAGCAGAGACCTGGTTGAGGACTTAAGACACACACAGATCAGCTATGAACATGCAAATGGGAATCCTAACTGCATTGGAAGGGGCCACTAGCTAGCACTGAGGTGATCAGAAATAACCTTTGGGATCCAAAGAACTGTTCAGTGACCTTTATTTGCAACAGCAGCTCAGCCCTTCTTTTTACAGTAATGCCAATTCAGTCATCAACAGATCATTCAGTATAGGTATATAGATGCTTTATAGAGTCTTATGTCCACTGTTTTAAATTTACCAATACCATTACAATGTCTGTTACCCAAATAAGTTGTCCTTCAATGTGCAGGATATGCTAATGACCATACTCTGTGTGCATGTGTATGTGTGTGCGTTTAAAAAGTATCCTGTTACTGAAAATGTGTCACAGTGCAAAGCTGTAAGTAACCTGGTGAAAAACTGGGCTAATTCAGAGTGGCAGGGAAACACAAGAATTTTATGAATAAATAACATGTGGTGAAACAAGTTGGCAGTGAAACTTCTGGCTTTGCATATCGAACATGGTGCTTGGAAGACAAAAGAGATGTTTTAGGAAGAAGCAGGCAAAATCTGGGAAAGGTTAACAGCAGCAAGCTGCTCCACAGGAGGAATAAAAAGCAGAATTATTAATTACATTATTAACTTTGTGTGTGTTAGCTTGGCCTCTCACAACGCACAGCTTTGTGGGATGCAATCGAAGATCAGCCTCCTATCACAAGCACAGGGAAGAAAAGGTCCTTTCTTTAGAAGATAACATTCAAGATGAGGAAGACTGAATACCAGAAACAGCTGTAGGAACACCTGAAGAACCACGCTGGAGAAGCCTTCTTGACCACTTTTGGCTGCTGCCAAAACAAGAAGGAAAGGAACACCAAGAAACGCTTTGTACAAAATAGGAACAATTTGCCGACAATGGAAAGTTTGCTTTTTCTACTCAAACCGTTGTAGTTAAAAGGCTGATTAATAAATTGATACATAAAGGCTTAGAACTTTTCTTAGTTTTGTATTTATTTAGTGTTAAATTAATGTTCTCACCATTCACAATAAATATTTCAATTTTTTAAGATCTTGACAACCAAGTTATACAAATAAAACATTTCCCTCACATATAAGCTTATGCTGTGTGTCAGGGAGTAAGGCACTTTGTCCATTCTACATATAATTAGTTCATTAAGTGTTTACTCCCCACTAACTACATCTCCTCATCCTCCACAGAGAGTGTGTCTACCAGGGTTCTCGGGATTAACAGCTGGACTGAGAGTTTACATGTGCTTTCCAAAGCAATATTTTGATGCTCAATAGAGATCTCGGGAGGTGTGTGCTATAATTCATAGAATCCTGTGTGTCCTCTATGCATTCTCGTTTCAAGAGTGATGATGGGGTGAGTTCTTTTCCAGACACCTAAAGATCTTCCCCAGCAGTCCAGGCACTTACCACAAGCACAGCCAAAGTGACAGATCATAGAGCAAAATCTTCACACGGCCACAGATCATCAGGCCAACACACTCAGTCCTCAGGTTAAGGGAAAACCTCAGCGTGACTGGGGATCAGAAATCCAGCCAGCCCTTTTTCGAGGGACACAAGAAGGTTGGTCAGGTGTGTTTGCTCACACACTCAGTGCTCTATGGGCCCTTTGTGAACAAGAGGGAGAGAGCAAAATTCCCTCGAATCTGGGGTCCCAGAGGGCAGGGTGGCGCATCCCTTAGATGCTTTTGGATACTGAGCCAATGATACTTCTGGATACTGCAGCCTTTAGAGAGCTGGCCTCCAGGTAGGACAGCCTCCCACCAAGCGTCCCTGGGAGGACCACTGCCCCATGCATGACCCAGAAACCTCTCTGGGGACGAGCAGTGCTGCCAAGGAGACCTGTGCCCATCTGCCCGAGATTACAGCTGGGCGCTGTTGCTCCTCAGGGAGGTGCCAAGAGGGCCTACCCCGACGGGACAGAGGGAGCAAGGTCGCATCTTGCAGAAAGCCAAACACCGGATAATGACACACATGCCCCTCCTGCCACCAACAGGTGCACTTGCGCCGCTGGAAGAGAAAACGATTTGGAAAACTGCTTTTTCTCTCTCGCTTGCTCCCCTGAATGCTAATCAGCGGCGCCGGCTAAAAATACCCAGCAAGGCTGGCGTGCGCACGGCAGATAGGGAAAATGGGGGAGCTGAAAGGCTACAGCTTCCCGGGAGAAAAAGGGACTGGCGAAGAAGAGCCTTCCCCAAGAACCCCTTGCCGGATTTGCCCGCTCCGAGGCTGAGGTTCCAGCCTCTCCTTCTCAAGGCTACTGCAGGTCCTCCCCGAGGAGTCGCCGGGCCACCATCTACCGGGGCGACTGGTGGCACCACCCCCGAACTGGCTTCCACCCCCGGCGCTGCAGGCGCTGCCGGACGGGGCGTCCCGAGGGTGCTGCCGTGGCCGTTCGTCCCTCGAGCCCCGCCGCCCACGGGGTGCGGTCCCGCAGGGGTTCACCGGCGGTGCACGACACCGAGAGGGCCGCTGGGGACCTGCGCCGGGCAGCGCGGCGTGGGGGGCTCGGTCCGCTCGCTCGCTGCATCAGAGCCGCCGACAGACCGCAACGCGGTCACGGCGATGCACGGCGGCTCGCCGGCCTCCTGGCGAGCGCAAGAGCTAATAGATAAATAAATGAAGAGAGGGAGAGAAGGCAGGAACACGGAGACGAGCAGCAGCCCTCCGCCACGGAGCCCGCGGGGGTGTTCAAACCTCCGCCACCCCCTGCCCGAGCCGCGCGTCCCGAGCCGCGCTCCGCGGTGCGGGGCCGGCCGGAGGGCGACGCGCGGCCCCCCCCGCCCCGCGTGGTGGGAGGACGGGCTGGGCAGCTCCGCCGCCCCCGGCCTCACCGGGGGTCGCACTCTCCCCCTGCCACCCGCGACGGCCCGGTGGGCCGCCCCCTCCGTCCCCCCGCCCGCCGCGGCTTCCATCCATAATTAATCGCCTCCCCGCAGCCGCCGCGATAAGAGAGGGCGGGCGGGGACGAGGAGGCGGCGGCGACCGGGAGGCGGTGGGGGGAGCGTTGCGCGCTCGCCGCGCCCGGCTCACTGCGGCCGGCAGCTGCCTGCCGTGCGGAGCGGAGCGGAGCGCAGCCGCCCCGTCGGGGAGCGCCGCGCTCGCATGGCCGCGCCGCGCCGCGCCGCCGCCGCCGCGGGGCCGGGGGGGGCCGCGGGAGGAGGATGAGGCGGACGGCGGGGCGGCGGCGGCGGCGGCGGCGCGGAGGATGAAGTGGAGCGTGCGGGGAGCCTGCGCCGCGCTCTCCAGCTGCCTCCTGCTCGCCTGCGCCCTCAGCGCCGCCGCCGTGGGCCTCAAGTGCTTCTCGCTGGGCTCCGAGCTCAAGGGCGAGCCCTTCCGCCTGGGCACCGCCGCCGGCGCCTTCTACTCGGGGCTGCTGCTGGCCGCCGGCCTCTCGCTGCTCGCCGCTGCGCTGCTCTGCTGTCGCCCGCCCGACGAGGCGCCCGTGGCGCCGGCTCCATCACCGGCACCGGCACCGGCCTCTGCCTTGGCCCCGGCCGGAGACCCGGACCCGGCGAGCGGCGGCCCCGGCGGGGCGGAGGCGGCGGCCGCGCCGTCGGGGCCGGTGGAGAAGGCGTCGCCCGGGGGGCGGCAGAACTTCCTGCTTCTGGGGGTGCTGGTGTTCATGCTGGGCGTGCTGAGCGCCTTCGCCGGCGCCGTCATCGACGGCGACACCGTGTCGCTGGTGGAGAGGAAGTACTCGCACTATTGCCTGCTGCAGCCCGGCGGCGCGGCCCGCCCGCGGAGCGGACCCGCGGCCCCCGACGGCACCGCCGCGGCGCTCCGCTGCCAGAAGCTGCGGGACTACCAGCAAGGCTTGGTGCTCTCCACCGTTTTCAACGCGCTGGAGTGCCTCCTGGGCCTGCTTAACCTGCTCCTCGTCAAGAACTACAAGGCCGCGCAGCAGCGCGGACGGAGGCGGCGGCGGCGGCGAGCGGCCCCGGCGGCGGCGGCGGCGGGCGGGCGGCGGCGGCGGCGGAGGGGCGGCGGCGGTGGGCGGCGGGCGCCGCGCCACAGCCAGGGCTCCCTCTTCTCCGGCGGCGAGCCCGAGCTCAGCCCCGGGGATTGCCCCTTCCAGGCCGTCTCCTACATCAACGTGGGCGTCTTCCACGTCTTCGACGAGGCCGGCGTGGAAGTGCACTGTGGTGGACATCCCTCCGTCGAGCTGCCCGGCTACTCGCCCATGGACCCCGAGCTCAACGCCTCCTATCCCTACTGCTACCCTCTGCCCAGCGAGCAGCCCCCCGCCTACGAGGAGATCTATCCCGGGGAGCCCTGCGCTCACGGCACTTAGCGCCGACCGCCGCCGGGACGCCCGGCTCCCCGCCCGGCCCGCGGATCGCCGTGACCGCCGGGAGCGGGGCTCCGCAGCCGCGGGGCTCGGGGACGCTTCTTGCACCACCGACGGGATGGTCCCGCCGTCGCGGGCGCAGCGGGACACGGGCGGCGTGCCGCCGTGCCTCTGGCTCTGCGGAAGCTTCTCCTCCCTCCCTCCCTGCTCTCCTCTTCCTTCCCCCCCTTCCCTCCCCCACACCGACCCTTCGTCCGCCGGCGGCTGAATTTTTCCGAAGGCTGCGCAAGAAACGCCTAAGGGTTGGTTCCTCCCGTCGCCTCTCCTCTGTAGCCAAGTTTAGTTCCCTTCAAGTGATTCATCAGTCTCCAGCTTTAGCAGTCCAGAGTTACCCATTTATGATAACCAGCCAGTGTAAGGAAAAGGTGTCATGAAGCTTCTTTACCTCTCAAAAGAGCTAAATTTCTAAACAACGCAGAGACATTTGTGTCACGTTTACTAGAGGTGTATTGGGGATCTTTAACGTTTACACTACTCCTTGGGAGAATTGAGTTCTGTTTTAAGATTTAGTGAGTTAAAACATTCGTTGGTCTTGTAAGATGCACATTGAGAAAAACCTGCACTTTGAAAAAGAAACAGGAAAAAAATCAACAACGTTTTTGTACACTAACGTGCCTGCTTTTGTTGATAACTTCTTACTGTAAAGGCTTTCAGAAGTCTATAGTGAAAATGTTTGGTAAATTCACTGCAGTTTAAAATTGATGATTAGTTCCTTTACTAAAATAACTGAGATGTTGCTAGGATATGGCAGTTAAAAAGGAAGTCCAAATGTAGTACACATTCCTTTTTGTAAACAGGTTCTGTGTTTTTAATGCAAGGCAGGATTTCTTTTTGTTTTGCACAGGTGAAGGGTATAATTCTATTTTGTACAACTACATGGTTTACCTTGTAAAGAGTTCCATTTTACCTGTTACAATTCATCAATCTGGTAAGCTTGAATATTAAAAGTTTTATTTGAAATATATATATATTGTAAACAGCCTTAACTGGTGCAGTAGTCACAGTTTTAAAGGATAAAAAAATATATATATAAACCGTCCTCAAAGACATCTTCCGAATGTGTTTCAAAACAGTATTTATACTCCTATTTTAAAGCAAGGATTTTGTTTGTTTGTTTTGTTTGTTTATTTAAAGAAAGGCCAGTCTAATTTCTGAAAACGGGGGAGGGGGGAAGTGATGGGATCGTATGCTGTTAACTCTTTATGAACTCCGAGGTATTAAAAAGGGTTTCTGCAAAGAGAAGAAATGCTAAATCCTCCTTTTGGATTCTGCTGTGGAATGCCAGTACCGGATAGTATAAAAAAAGTGCTAATTAAAGAGAATCAGATGCTGCACAGTTTATTACATCATTTGAGAACAGACAAAAGGCTTGATTTCATGTTGTAGGAAGAACCAAATAGCAACTCTCCTGGTTGCATTTGGTTCAATACCCCCTCCTCCAGTTAAGGTATATTGAAATGAAGTATTACAAAATAACCTTTTTGTTAATCCTGTGTTTGGAGCCTGCTGCATAATGCCAGTGTGTCAGCTACCCAGGGGCTGGGGGGGTGGGGGGAAGGTGGAAGAGGAGGGGAGGCAGTGGAGAGAGAGTTAAGAGTATGCAAAGTTACAGTCTATTTCTGTGGTTCATGGAAAATTATTTTGAACTTTTTAGCTGCAGAGAGGCTGACGTAATTTGCAGCCTTGGAATTGGAGAGAGAGAGAGATTTGATTCTGAAATATTCAAATATTTCTGCACTGTTGCTTTCTAT
Source organism: Lonchura striata (assembly GCF_050655825.1). Lineage (NCBI taxonomy): Eukaryota > Metazoa > Chordata > Aves > Passeriformes > Estrildidae > Lonchura > Lonchura striata. The sequence goes on along the minus strand of NC_140740.1, from coordinate 83,511,340 downwards.
AATGTTTTGACTTGCACACTTTGTATAATCTAAAATGCAGAGTGCCTGAAAAGTCTTAAAGTTGCAAACTGATGTCTGTGAAGCTCACGTTTGAAGCTCTAATCTAGAGAAGAGAGTGAAAAGCAGCAGTTGCCAATTTGTCAAGTAGTTCTAAATAGCAGAAATTTAAAATAGAGCTCCTTTTGGCCAGCAGATTTCCTGGTGTGGAATGCCAGTCTAAAACATATGCCCTAGCTAGGTCCCATTTTAGTACTGAAGATTGGTTTTATGCTGCCTCTCTGCAGATGCACCTTAACCCCTTATGGGAAAGTGAGAAGTCCAGTAATCTTTGCCTGTAATATTGATTTAGGCACAAGACCAATTCCATAGCATACCTTATTGCTCATACAAACAAGATTTTGCAAAATGAGTAACTAAAGCAGGTGAACTAAATTCTTACGGAGGTCTACAACTGAATGAGTTTATGAAGTGGCATAGTACCTGATACTGAATTAAATTGGAACTGCTAGACTGCAGAGTGATTTTGAAAAACAGACAAACCAGCTAGGTGCCTAAATACAGATGCAGATGCATAATAATAGTTGTTGGTTTTTTTAAAAATTGGCTACATACATTGTAGTTCATGGAAGTTGTATCCTAGTTTTACTTAAGGATTGATTTTTTTTTTTTTTTTGTCATAAAAAGACAGCATTTTACTTAAGTAAGTTATTTTAGGAATTATGAACTAGACAATTCTGAAACTCCAGATGTTCCAAAGATCAGTGCTCAGGGAAATAAATGGAAAGTCAAGAAAGCTACCTATTATACTCAATTGTTTAAATGTAAACAATTTTAGACTATGGATTTTTAAGATTGTTAAAGTCATAACTTTTTTTTGTATGTATGTGTGTGTACATGCCTGTGTAAGTGTGCTTGTGTTTTATTTAAGTCTTTTCAGGATGCCATTGAATTAGAATATTTATTTGCAGCTCGGTTTTAGTTCCCAAATTTCTACTTTTTCTTCATTTGGGCTTTTATCCCTGGAATAGTTTAATTTAGTGGTGGACAGATTGCCAGAATAATGTCCAAGTCAGACTCCCACGGAAGCCAGTAGGCGTTGTTTCATTGACTTCAGTGGATCTGGGCACAAATGATATGTAACACCTACTCTAAATAATCTTCAAAGTAATCTCGATCTTCTGGCATGACAGGATGCAGCAGTGGCGTGTTATTTCTCAGTTATTTGTGATTTCTATGGATAGCAGTATTAAGGGAGGTCACCTATAGTGTTATGCACATGTTTTTAAAAGCAGGAAAAGAAATTGGCAGGCAAATTGACCAAACAAGCCATGTTTTATTAAAGATGGTGTATCAGTGTTTAAGGTGTCTGGTGACTAACTTTTCTGATAAAACATGAAACACCACACAAATTTATTTCTCAGTGAGAAGACACTTATAAATACAGGATATGAGATGAAGCTTCACAGGCATGATTGCAGTATTGTGAAGCTGTTTTTAGTAAACCTGAGTCATCATTCTATCTTCTGAGCAACAATGTTAGAGTGTATAAACTATACTGTGCCAAAATTGAAAATAGGCTGGTGTGGGAAGCATTGGAGCTTAGGTTAATTACCTGAGAGGACTCATACTGTCCCTTTATTTCCCACTCTCCATCCCAGAATTGTCAAGTTCTGATCAGTTCCTGTCACTGAAGGGTGATAACTGCAGGGTTCCTGCTTTAAGTGGCAAAACCAGGGAGAAGGGAAGAGAAACATGTATGTGCTGTCAAATCTCCATTTTGCCTTCCTGAAGTAATGACAGGATTTCTTTTTTGCCTTATGGCTTCTTGCTTTAATTTGATTCCAGCTTTACTCACATCTGTTCAAAGGGAGGGAGGAATAGGCTAAATACTACTGTTTTGGTCACAGTGAAGTAGTGATTTAGTAGCAGACTGATGTCAGCTTTCATGTTCCTTCTGCAGGTAATAGTGGCTAGTCAAGGTCTGAAATGGTGGAAAATCAAGTCTGCTGTCTTTGATGAGACAGAATTTGCCTTCATGTGGAAAAAATTTATTCCCACCAGCCTATTAGCAATTCACATGAATTATTTTCACACTCCAACATCCTTGCTTAAATCTTACTTATACTTTTCATTGTAATTGACAGACAGAATATACATTAACCTAAAAACAGGAAAAAATTATGTTAGAGGGAAATTGTATTAAAGTAGTACAGATTTTACTCAAAGTTTGATTTCACTGTAGGACTTATTTGGTTCACCAAAAAGTGCTATGGCGGCTGGTATAACTTAGATATATTTCAGACATACTGTTTAATAATCAGAAAGGGTTTCTGAATGTTCACAGGAGAATGGCAATCTGTTTCTGCTTTTGGATATAGTACATATGAAAACCTTTTCTTCATTTTGCCATTTAATCCAAGATTGATCCTCAAGAAAATGTCAGTAATTGATCTTGTAACTTTAGGATCAATAAAATAAGTTTTAAAGCACAGCATATCCTATAAGAAAAGCCTAATGCTCTTCATTTCATATTCCTTGTTGTTTTAGGTGGATGTCTAATAGTAATAATAACTGAAACTAGTATTTAATTACCATTTTTATTACAAAAACTTGGTTTTCAGATACTTAAAACTGGTACAAGAGGAACCATGGTATAAAGTTCCAGGTTTTACCATGAAGTTGAGTCTGTTTCCTTAAGTCAGGTATTTCTCAGTTACAAGATGTTCAGATATTTTAGATAAATTCTGCTGGCAAAAATGTGTTCGTTTTGTATGATGGCACTCTATACGTGTGTCAGAGTTACCTCTCCTTAATCCAGGCACATATTTCCAATTAATATGCCTAAGGGTAGGATTCAAATTTGTCATGATCACTGTCCAGTGTTGAAATTTCTTCATTATTTCTCAATAGTTAATGGCATGGGACTAGGGCTGGTGTATGTTCCAAAGTCAGCAGTAGCTCATTTAATAACAGTTTGGTAGATAATAGATGGACTTCAGGAAATCCACAGTGGATTTCCAATGGAGTGCTGGGGGAAAATCTTCAATCACCTGTTGCAACAATTCAGCATACAATGTTTCCCACCCCAAAGGAGGCACTGCCCAAACAAAATAACTAGAAGAAATCTGAATTTTAAATTGAGCACACTGTGTTCTCGTTCTTACACTATCAGTTCTGAAATTCTTCCTTTGCATAGCTTTTGAAGAGTGAAATCCTCAAATTGGTCTTCTAAAAATGTGATTTGAGTAACTGCCTTGCTGTCTGTTGGCCAGGTGTGCTGTGTAATTTCTAGCCAGTGTTCAGGCACCATGGGGAAGTTGAAGTTTCTGGCTATATTTCCCTGATGTCAGCCTAGATACTCTGTCATTGAAGACCAATTCATCTAAGAAGTCCTAACTCTCTTAGGTGTATCTCCTTCACAGATGAAAGTCTTGCTGTCCTGTTCCATTCCTTTTTCATACCCAAATGCCTTAAACTTCAGTGAATTTACCTTGAGGCAGGAGTGGAGATGACGTTACAGTTTGCCACTACTTTGATTGTGGAATTTTAGATACCTGGAAGACCTCCTTAAGCTTTGTGGAAGGGAACACTTCTAGTGAAAAACATCTACTGACTCATCATCAGAAGACAGAAAAGTCAAGTGTAGATGTATTCCCATAGCAATACAACTTAGCAGAATTCCCAGGGTTTCACTTATGGACTACTTCTGGCACAGGTCTGTCTGATGGGGAAATTAATTTAATGGTGTTTGCAAATGAATCATTATTTCACTTCAGCAGGTAGGATTTAAACACCTACTAAATACCTCGAGCATCCTCACCAGTTTGTCTCCTCTGTGGCCACTGTTAGCAGAGGATAAAGTAAAGTGTGGGAGGAGAGAAAGCTTATCATGATCCTCTTAATGGGTTCAGAGGACTAAACGTTCCAAAGCATTCATTGGTTTTATATTAAGATTTGAGAATGGAAGAATACCTATAGTATCTAAAAGGATTATTTTCCAGGGTTTATATTTTTGGAAATCTAATACTTAGGTTTAGAGAAGGCTCTTTCAGAATTTGCTTTTTCTTCCAGGTTCTACATTTTAAATGAAACTCATCTCACAAAAATACTCAGTGAAATCTCCAGGCATTTAAATTATTAAATTTAGGGAGATTAAGTAGAGCTGTCCTACAAATTACTGAGTGTCACCAATGCCTGTAGAGGTCATATAAGGAATTTGACACATGGTGGGGATGAGGCCTTACTTGCCAACATTCAAATTCTGGCATTTTGTCACAAATGAAGGAGGCAACAGCACAAAGTTGTGCTACGAAAAAAGGAAGTTACAGGCAATCAGACAGTCATGGATTTTGGATGAGGTATGTACAGTCTCAAGGTCTGTGCAGCTGCCATCCATTCATGATTAAAATGTATGCCCACACAAGGGATTGTCAGTGGTGGAGCTGAGTAGAGGCTGATGTTGCTACACATAGGTCCAATGGCTCCTAAAAACATGGAAAAGTCCTACCAAAAGAAACTCGTATTTCAGTAGAAAGGAAAGAGCCACTGAGACAGTTCTATTTCCTTGCATTTTGGAATATTTACCATTCATTTCCTGAATGACACAGAAGCTACTGGTGTATGCAGATTGTCTAAATTAAACACCTAGGAAAATAGGAAATGGAAATGTAAGTGTTGAAAACTACTTTATCTGTAGTAAAACCTTTTGATGTGTAATCAAAAGTTATGTTAATCCCAGTAGCATATCCTCCTGACCTGGGCAGTCAAAATTACTAGAATTGAAAAAATTGCTACCACTAAAATAAGATGGAAAGATTGAAAAAAAAAAAATCATATTCTTGAAAAAAAAATCATACTCTGCTTTCTGATTCATCTTTTGCTCTAAATCAAAAAGAAATTCTGATGTAGCTCTTTGTGAAACTGTTGCTAAGAAATATGGTTTGTTATTCTGAATGGAACATAAGGGTGCTTTTCTCAACAAAGTGGGAGATAGATGATAGCTGCACAGAAATGCATTTGGCTAGCACAGAAACTTCCTTATCAGTGAAGCCCTTGGAGAGCTACTAGAAATATATTGAAAGGCAGCATCCTCACCCAGGTTTACCTGGACCATTGTTAACTGCATTGAGCTTCATATTCCCCTAGGCAATGGAGTTTGTCTTGTCAGTGGGAACAAGCATCTGTCTCTTGTGACAGTAATCCAGGATCTGGGTATGTGCAGGGAGCTTCTGGCCCCTGAGAGTCAGAGAGCTGTCGCACCGTGCTGTGTGTGTGTCGAGAGCCAGGTGAGGTGGGACAGTTCTATCTCACAACAATGAGGAAAGCAGATTGCTGTCACAATGCCAAGACTTGTTATGCAGTGGTCCTGTAGCTTGGCTACATTTGGGAAGCTGCTTCTGGGTCATTTCTGCTAAAGCAAGTTGTTAAAGTCAAGTGGAATGGGAAAAGAAATAAATGTCTTTATTGCTAGCCTCTCCCTCCCCTTCCCCCTCCAAAAACAGTAAGTGATCCAGTTGCAGACCTTCACAACAGGAGTGTTAAATTGTGTCTTGGGTTCAATATTTATCTTCTCTTAGCAGCTTCTCCAAAGGAACAGCACACTGTCTGTTGCCTCTTTGCTTATGGGTAGAGCCTGCTAATGGATACTGAATTACTCAATCAGCTGGTGGGGCAATAAATAGAAATGAGCAACAAATGATACTTAGCACATTACAAGAGCAATGAGCTGCTCTGGGCTGTCCTTGAAGGACTGTGGCAATTCTTACCTGCTTGAGGTCTGCAAGATCTAGAGGTTCAAGAATGAGGATCCCTTTGGGAAGTTTTCCTGGATGAATTTACCTCAGAAGTCAAAAAGCAACTGTTCCTGTGTTTCAGTAAATGCTTCTTGGCATCCAAGCATGAAAAGGAAAAAAGTATAAACAGGGAAGAAGTGTTGATTCATTCATGGTTCATTAATTTTTCATCAAGGACAGCAAAAAGACAAACATTAGTGTTAACATCTTAGATTTGGAGAATTGCTTCATTGTAAGAAGTTTTGAAGCTGACTGATAAGAAAGCAGCAGAAAATGCACCAAAAGAAAATTGATATTTCAGAATGCTAGTGTCAGAACATTCATAATGTTAGCAAAGGCTAACAAGACCATGAATTTCATCTTCCCTAATACATGTAGCTGGAAATGCAGCAAGTCTCTATACGGTATTCAAAAATTTCTATACATGACTAGACTAGACTTGTGGTCCAGTACTTTCTGTGTTCATGGCTACATGTTGGGACTTTTCAGTGGTGTGTGTCTGTGTGTGTGTGTGTGTGAAAAATGTGTACACTGGCTGTGGGCAGATGGCCATCTTCATCTTCCCTACTGCCACTGCAGAGCCAAGCTCACTCATTCTGTTCAACACTGCAGCAGAGCATCAGAGCACCCCCACTTAGGCACTAAATCTCAGAAGTGCAGGCACTGCCAGCATCGTGGTGCCACACCTGACTCTTCTCCCATCACACTCCAAGGGGGGCCCCAGCAGAACCTGCAGGTCTGTGAACAGAAATATTCCACCAGTTTTTTTCCTGGAGGAGGATTCGCTGTCACAAGAACGTGTGGAAGAGAAACCAAAGCACTTACAGAGTTATGTAGTTTGAGGTAGAGAGGGCCAGGGTGCTGTCCTGTGATCTCCAGCCCCTACAGCTTATCACCTGATGCATATTGATGCGTGGGGAAGCAGGGGGAGCAGAATGACAATCACATTTAACCAGTTAAATGAAATACTGCTGGACCAGCCAAGGGGCAGATAGAGAGTTAAAGCACACAGAGGCAAAATAATCCTCATTCTGCCCTCTCCTGGGCACATACCTAGAGAACTTCAATAGGTAGAGATTTTGTGAAGGGACGATTCGGTTGCATCAAGTGGAAAGAAAACCCCGGGTTACAGCAGAAATGTCAGGGTATTTCCCTCCTAGAATGGTCAGCTTGTTACAGCAATATAGAAACACAAAAGAAATTCCCAGGAAAGGTAATGCAAATGGAGAAATACAGCTAAACCCATCTAAACAGAGTAGAAGCTGATCTCTTAAAATTCCACACCTTGTCTTTCTTTTGAAACAGTCACATCATTTTGTTCTTTGCATTTTCAGCTCGAGCTCTCAGGAAAGATAGAAGCTGGTAGGAGACAGACACTGATAAAGGCTGTACTGGCAAAGTGTCAGGTAAAGGGAAACCATTTTTACATTTCTGCTCTGACAAGAGAGGACAATATATTCTAGACTGAAAGCTTAGATGGCAGAAGCAGCAGTGATTAATTGCTCTAATTAGGGCTCCAAATAGGAAAGAGTGAGTTTCCTGAGCTATTGCATGCTAAATTTCCTCGCTTCTATGAATAACTGTATTGCTCAGAGGAGATGGGCATCAGAGTGCATCACCAGAACAAACATTTACCCACTTCAACCTAGAAATGCCACTATGGCCTCAACACAAATAACTAATGCAAAGAGACATTTTGGCACCTGGGAGGCAGTGTTAACAGTCCAGTTCCTCTGCTTCCCTAAAGAGATCATAAGTCAGAGAATCACAGAATCATGGAATGGCCTGGATTGGAAGGGACCTTAAAGACCAACTACTTCCAACACCCCTGCCATGGACAGGGAGAGCTTTCACTAGACCAAGATGCTCAGAGCTCCATCCAATCTGGCCTTTGAGGCATCTGGAAGCCACAGCTTCTCTGTTTCAGTGCCTCACCACCCTTATAGTAAAGATTTTTTTTCTTCTATCTAATTAAAACCTACTCCTTTTCAGTTGGAAGTAATTTCTCCTTGCATGTCACTACATGTTCTTGGAAACATCTCTCCCCTTCTTTCTTGTAGGCTCCCTTCAGTTACTGAAAGGCCAAATTAGATCACCCTGAAGCTGCCTCTTCTCCAGGATGAAAAATCCCAGTTCTCTCAGCCTTTCTTCATAGGAGAAATTCTTCATTCCTCTGATCATCTTGGTGGCCTTCTCTGGACTTATGCCAACAGGTCAATATCCTTTCTGTGCTGGATAAAAGTTCATGTACTCTGTACCCAGAACTGGATGCAGTGTTTTGTACTCAAATGCATGCATGAAAATGGGTGAGCTCCTAGTCTACCACACCACCACTTGCTGGTTTTGGTGAACTCTGAATTTCTGCTGGCCACCAAAGCATTAACAGGAGATTTTTCTGTAACAGGGCTGGTATCTTAATCCTTTTGTGTTCTTTACTGATGTTTATACCCTTCCACCACCACCTGCCTTTCACCCACCAGTGAATAAATGTCAGGTCCTGATTCTTAACACTTTGATGTGGACAAATGGAAATAAAATCACTACAATCAATAGAATTACTCAAAAAAAACCTACCTTATATCACTAGAAGGAGAAAAGATCACATAAAGCACTGACTGTCAGCTTTGCAAAATGCAAAATGCATTATGGGAAATTCTGAGTACATTTCTTAAAAAAAAAAAAAAACTGGAAAGTGTTTAGCAAAAAAAATCCCACAACATTATTGTTGGAATATATCCTACACAGCCCGAGAGTCAGCCAACTTTAGCAACACTCTTCTGTCATATGCAGGAAAAAGCTTTTGCTTCAGCTGAGTCCAGCTGCTTCTTATTGACAATCAGATGTACTGGCACAGAGAGCATCTAATCTGGATTGTGGCCATCTACAAGTAGCTAGAAGCACACAAATAATAATGGTTCATCATTGCACACTGATTTATATGAGGCAGGCAGTGACATGCATATGTCCATTATTTTTCTTTCAGTCTTTGTTTGAACTCCTCACTTGTCTGACTAATAAAACACATTGATAGAGGCCACCAGCAAAGGAGGAGCTTAGCACTGGTGAATGCCAGCAGCAATTCACATTCAGTAAGTACAGGGTTCCTGTCACTGCCTGTGCCTGTCAGAGGAGTTTCTACAGTTCTACATCACTGGAGAGGCTGCCATCAGGTCTGCAGAGGATTGCAGGCTGGTCTGAGAAATGTTCCTACTGGTGAAGCAAAGCAGAGCAGAAATATGCAAAGCAAACCTCGCTGCTGATTGTACCCTCTCATCTGTATGCTCAGCACTCTTCCAGTAATGAATCATCAGCCCAAGTTCTGCTCAGCTCATCATGGCTAGAAATGCTGCAATAGCATCAAACCGGGTGGGGGGACACGGATTCATCTGCAAATGACCAAGCAGGGGTGATAGTGGCTGGCTATGGATCTGGCAAAATTACACCTTGCTGATGTTGAAAGTGTCATAATATACAGGTATCCGTGGCAGGGGTGAATAGACAAGAGATATGCCATGACAAGGCGCATCAGTGGTGAAACAAATACTGCTCCCCTCTAGTCAGAGTACTCTAGAATGCAGCAAAGTTACACAGCTATGTCCACATTCCCTTTAGTGAGGAAAGCTTTTCATGTCAAGGCAGGCAGAAGCAATGTCAGCCATGGGGAAAGAACACTCCATCCCTTTCCAATAATCCAAACAATCTAGGGGAAAACCACAATGCTTTAGACAAAATGCTTCATACATTCCCAGCCAGAAAGGCATACTCTGTTCCAGGCGTCTGCAGCACTTACATTAACTTGGTGCCTGGAAATTGCACCCTGGTGAGCAACAGAAGGGAACTACCAGTCCCATGGACACCTAAGACCAACTATGAACATTTTCCTAGTGATCCCATCTCTGGAAAAAGACACACCTGGCCTGCCAAGAACAAAGCTTACAAGTGGAGATAACAGAGCAACACAGTAGGTTTTTTTTCCAGAATTTTATGATGAGAGAGTGAGGGAGTTTTTGTTAATAGCTCAGTTTTAGTTACAGAGATTTATGCATCAGCTTAGCCAAGTGGAACAAAGCAGAGGGCTGGAAGAACTGGAGGGACACACCAACTCTCAGGTACTGCTTTTTGCCAAAGTTGAACTCATGCAAAATTCACCCTGTTTTGGTGCCCTTCAGGGGAATAACAACAGGTGAACAAATCCCAAATGCAGAGGAAATTAAAGATACACTGATGCCATATATAATAAAGGGGAGACATGTCTAAGTACAATTTCAAAATTAAAAATCTAAAATCAATTTTGTAAGGTAACATTTCGACATGGAGCCATTTGTCTCCAGTGTCAGTGGTCTCTCAGCTCCTAGAGGATCTTAGTACATTCTTGTTTTAGAGGACTACATTAGGTCTTTGAAAGCTTTATCACCAAGGAAATTGGGGAACCTTCATAAAGCCAGTCCTGAGGGAACAAAGATAGTTTGGTTTCCTGTTTTGTCCTGATCCACTAACAGCAGAGCTGAAAGGGGAACAATGGCAGGATCACATGTCATCTTCAGATACAAGGAAACATTAGATGTGAATAAAGGGATGATTAAATGGAGATAGAAAAGGAGGCGAGGAACTTGAAAAAAAAAATGGGTTTTTAGGAGAGCTGGGGTAACATAGAGATCACAACAGCTTTATTCTATAAAATACACAGACTGGCCATGCATCTAACTTAATGACTGGAGAAGTTATTTCCTCCCCCATGGGTTGACCATGTGGTTTTCCTCAGACTGTGTATGCTCCTTTTCCTCTACCTCAGTTCCAGAAATTGCTGCCTTTGCCATTTTTGCTGCCTGGCAGTGTTGTGGAAGGAGGCAGCAGCTCTCCATGCCATTACAACCAGGACAGATAGGGCCAACAGGCTGATAGCCCTGCACAAACACATTAGCTCCAGGAATTAAGACACTTCCTTTTCCTGCTGTATTGTTGCTAGGGAGCTCCTGAGGTTCCCCTGGATACCATGCAAGAGATAATAAAATGCTGTCATCTGTCTGAACTGAGCAGTAACTGCTACCAATAGTTTCTCTTGTTTTCTCTCTCTCTCTCTTTTTTTTTTTTTTTTTTTTTTTTTTTTTTTTGTTTTAGAAGAAGATGGTTTCATTTTCCCCAAAACCCAGGTACTGCCTAGGGTTGCTTTGGCATAGGCAAGAGAGCAATAAAATAATGTACATTCAGCCTTGCTTATTGTGCAGACACTGAAGCAATGCTGAGGCAACACAGAAACTGCTGTGAATGTCAGCAGCTTTGTCCAAAGCTGCTGGGAGAGGCAGAGATGTGTTCAGGGCTGTGATGTAGTGCTCACCTTATCCCTCATTAGGTCCTCATTACATAACACAGCAGCACTTCTAGGGTGCATCCACACCATATCCTTGCCTCTTAGTCACCCTCCTTGCTTGCCTGAGGTATGCGCACCTCAAAATGCATGTAGCAAATTGGATTCTGAGTTGAAGCCCAAGAAATAAATACCTTCTTGTAAACCATTGTGACCCACCCGTGTGTTGCCTGTGAGGATGCAGGCTGGGGAACAGCAGGTCTGAAGCAGAAAAAGAAATGTCAGATTGGCTGGAATCATGAAATAAAGCCAGAAAGGGAAAAGTGTTCCATTCATACCTCTGCCAGCAAAATTTGAAGAAGATGGTTTCATCTGTTTGATTTCCAAATGAGCCAAGATTCAAACATGCAGCATCACTGAAGTCTTGTTCCTACCTTTCAGTTTCCTGAAAATCTCGTTTCTCTATACCCCCAATATTTCATGTTCAAATCACAGCACAGGTCCTATCTGCAGAATCTGCAAGACTGAAAAAACTTCACAACCAGAACAGCAGGTACAGACAATCACTGTAATCAGATCTAGCTGAGACCAGGTACCAGCAGTGATACATCATGTCAGCTTAAGCAAGAATAAAAAAAAGTCTGCCCAAGGCTCTCAGTGGCCTAACACATCTCAGGTATGATAAAATCTCAGCAGTATTAAAATTATTCTACTTAGCAGCTCCAAAACCTCCTCAATAATCATCCATTGTTATGGGGCTACCTGTAGCCCTTTGGTGGAGACAGAAAAGTCCATCTCCAGCCTTTCAGTGAGAGGAATACTGCCTCTTCTCAGCAGGTACTGCTACTGGCAGCCTCAGTGAAAATTAATTTCCTGTCTCCCTTCAAGGAAAATGAACTTTGGAGTCCCCAGGATCAGCCAGAAGATAGGTGGGGACCAAGTTAGTATGACCTCTTAGTCAAAGCATTTTTCTAAATCAGGACAGAGATGCTGAGTGACTGTTATTTGAGCATTTGTTTTCCTCTGCTTTTCCTATGCTTTCCCTTCACCTGTGAGAGGAGTTCCTATACTTCTCCTTTTGCAGCAACTTGCCCTGCAGAAGAACATCAGCGCCTGCCTTGGGACTGCACTGGCACACAGAACCCAGACCTCGGAGCAGAATTTGGGATACAGCAGAAGGTCTTTTGCCCAGTTTCTGGCTATTAACTGCTGGCCACAGCACCACTAAGATCCCACTGCTGCTCCAGAGGCGCTGGCTGGGTTGTCTGGTGCAGAAGGGAGTACCAGGTCAGAGATCCTGGCCAGTCCTGAGCTGATTGTGTCTCTCAGCTACAAAAAGTGGCTGCCAAGATCAGCCAAGCTCAGCAGGGTGTGTGGGTGACAGCCTTCTCCTCAGGGCCAGCAGCTCTGAGCTCAGCAGAGACCTGCTGCACTCAGGTCTGCCTCGGTCTCTGCATGAAAGACCCAGAGCAGCAGCTGGGATAAATTGCCCAAATTCAGCTCAACAGTGACTCAAAAGCCAAGGGAGACACTGAGAGGAAGTCTTGACTCCCTCAAAGGCAGAGAGGCTCTGCAGGGAGACCTAACAAATTGCAGGGCTGGGCAATCACCAGCTGTGTGATGTTTAACAAGGGGAAGTGCTGATTCTGTGCATGGGACAGGGCAGCCCTGGGTGTATGGATCAGGGAATGAGAGGCTGGGACAGTTATGGAAAGGGCCCTGGTTGTCCTGGTCAATGGCAACCTGAACACCTGCAGTGCCCTGGCAGCCAGGATGAGTGCCTGGGCCCCTCATGTCCATGATCCAGGCACAGCATCACCAGTCAGGCAAGGGAGGGGATTGTCCCACTCTGCTGTAACTCAGAACCAGCTCTTCTTCCTTCCCTCCAGGCAGCTGCTGGGCAAGAGCATTTGTTCTCACCATAAGCCATACATACCCACAAATGTAAACTAAGCAGGGACACCAGATACAGAAGGTGGAGATGGCTTATTTTGCCACCACTGGTGCCCTGTGATGCCCTGTGACAGGGCCCATGTATTCTGTCCCTTTAGGGTGTGGTCACCACATTCACAGCACTCTTAATCTGTAGGGAGTGAATCAGCTCTGCTTCCTCCTAGGGCACCACAAGCAGTGATGGCATAACCCATGCTTTGCAAACCACACAGCAAAGCCCGGCTTATCACAGGCCTCAAACTGCTAAGAATTATCTCAATAGACAGACATGAAACCCCCACCCTTTGTGGCCCCCTTGTGCCCACACTTTGTGGATAATAACTCAGAAATGCAAAACCAAAAATTAAACCCGATGGCCATGTTCTGCATAAAAGATGTTCATCTGGCAGTGGTGAATTATCTGCTACATTTCACCTCTTCTCTTCACAGATCTTTAAATGACAAAAAGGTGATGTCAGTTCATCCATTTCTTCCTCAAATACCAGCTCAGGTTTGTGATGAAAGAAAAAAAAATAAAGTAAAAAAATTTTAAAAAAGTATTAACAAAAATATCTGTATAATGAACTGATTTTTCATACTTCCCCAGAGACCACCATTGACAAAAATGGCTCCTGAGAATATAACACCAAGAACTCCCTCCAGAGAAGGAAACCCAAGCCTTTGTAAGTGTTATTAACACTCATGTCAGGACTGCTCTGATCTTCTCTCCTTGTCACCCTCAGCCTTATACATCATCTCCCATCCTATTTGCTCAGCTAGACAAATCCTTGATCTGTATTTCTGAGATGATGCCACCTCAGAAGGCCAGCAATAATCGGCAGTACATACACAGCATAACCCAACTTAAGCATGTGAGCTGGAAGCATGTACTCTGCAGTCATTAGACAGAGAAAAAGGCTCTTTCAAAGCACAAAGCAAGAACAGGAACCTAATTTAGCTGCACTGAATTGCCCTCTGGAAAAGAACAAGGTGCTTGATGATAAATCAGGAAGATAATCTCTCTAGATAGTTGAGGATTTACCAAATATACCCAAAATTATGTGGCATGCAAGCTCACAGGCAGAAGGACTGCACCGAGTGCAGAAATGGAGACTGGCTGAGCTGCACGAGGCTGATGGGGAGCTCACCCCTGGGCTGGGGCACACCACTGCTCAGGCATAGCTGTTTTCCCCCAGAAATCAAGAGGGGAGGGCCACTTGCAGCCGTGGATGCCCCAGTCCCCTGGGATGGCCAGCAGGTGCCCAAACATGGACAAGTGCCTTAGCATTTTGGTTTTCCTGAGCTCCAGCACGGGGGAGGTCTGTGCTGCAGCACATGGCATCACACAGCGCCTGGAGATGAGCCCTGCCAGCAGGCAAAGCACAGCCCTGCTCCTGCTCAGAGGCTGCTCAGAGGGTGGTTTCCATTACTGCCTGACCCCCGCGGGCAGGGAAGTGGAGTAATTCAGCTGCTTGGCTAAAAATAGGAGAGACTTCCCTTTCTCCCTTTGGCCTGTTCAGTGAAAGCTCTCCACACTGATTTGAGCCACTTTAACTGCTGCCTGCCTCTCTCCTTCACTAGCCTTTTGCAGGTCTGGTATTCTCTGCCCCTACATTTCATACCCAGTCTACCCACCTTTTCTCTGCCATGCCGCTTCTGACTTTTCTGTCTTCTTCTACTTTTGCAGCTGCATCCTACCCCTGCAAGTTCCCTTTCCCCATCACTATTTGTGCTGTCATTTTTAGGGCATCACAGATGCCCTAAGAAGGACTATGAAACCATAATTTTGAGTTCATTGCTGACATGCCCTCTGATGGTGGCAGCTGGCTGGGATTGATGTCTGCTGCAGGCATCTGGACTGGTTGATTCAAAGTTCTGCACAGCCAGAGAGCAAACCAAGTGCGAAGAAATACGATCCTTGTCCTTCACACAGCATCCACCCTCCTGTGACAGCACCACAGCATCAGGTTAGCAGCTGCCTGAGCACTGGGAGGAAGACTCAGAGGATGGACTGAGGCATGTGGCAGCTTGGAGCAAACTGAGACTCAGACTGCACAGTAGCGGTATGTGAACTACCTTTGCTAAATTCTTGCATTTGTTCCACATAAAAGTTAATCCAAATGAGAGCAGAATCTGGCTTTACTTTCCACGTGTCCCATATGCTGTTACATAATCCCTTCCAAAAGTATTTAATTGCACTTATAAGTACAGTGTCTCTGATACTAGAAAACTCCAGCGGTGTACCCTACTAAAATCCTTTGGCCAGCATCTACTGCTCCATGGAAAGACACAAAAGTCTTGGGCATTAAGTTATTACCAAGTAAGCTGCTTGTAGGTTGTTTCTTTCCAGCCTCCAGTGAAGCTGAAGGATAATCTCTGCCTGAAAGCATAGGACTGAATGTGCTGATTGCTTTCTTGTGACTCCTTTTTTTGTAATTTAAGAAGAATACTGGTTTAGATCCTGATTACAAACGTTGTGGGCTAGATGCTAATAAACAGTTGGGAAAGAAGTAATCAGAACAGTACATGCCCTTCACACCAGCTTTGGCACAAAAGAGTCATCATGGAATTTTACTGTCATTAGAGTATTTAACATTAAGACTTGTGGGTAGAAAGATGATTTCACAAGTCAATATTCTGGTCTCAAAGCTGCCACATGACATTTATCTAAGATGTGGACTACTGGCCACTTTTCTAGAAAGTAGTCCACACTTCTAATGTTTTTCAAAACACAGTATTGTCAGAACTGGGTTATAAAACAAACAAACAATAAAGGTAAGTTTATTATAGTAACATGGTCAGAATGGAATTATTCTACTGAAAATATAAACCAGTGCATATTTATTTTAGACCAACATGGCAGAATCTGTCCCACCCCTTTGCAAAAATTTCAGTGAAAAGCAGGATTTACACTAGACAAACCAAAGTATCCCTGGTGCAGAAGATGCATAACTACATAGAAAACATATTTCCCAAAGCAAAAAAATAGCTGACAACTTCTCATTAGTTAATTGCAGACACTAGATACTGCCATGAGACATGAGTTATCTATGTCATTCATCCTTCCCAAAGGTAACTTATTAGGTTTACCACCTCTCAGGAGAAAATGAAAGGCTATTCCTGTGTGGTCTGTATTGCTGATTCCCCAAGACAATTTCCTGGAGCCTCCCATATAAACTCTCTCTCATGCCTGATGGCCATACACAGGCTGGTGCCTGGACTCATGCAAGACATGTAACTGTGCAACAGGTTTTTACTGATTTTGGGAGGAAAAGGATTTTCTGACAGAGGAGCTGTTGGCTGGCTTGCTTTCACTTCTTGTGAGAATGAAGGCAAATGAAAATAAGGACTGAATTTGGTGTCCAAGTGCTTTGTATTGTTCCAGAAAAGGGACAGTGCTGACAGCAAGAAATTCTGGTGCAGCACATTCACAGTGATAGTGGCAGTCACATACCATGGCCAGGCCCTGTTTTATCATTTTTGTCTACATCCTTTGCATCAGCCTGGGCAGCACAGGAAACTGGTCAGACTGAAAAGGAGTCTGAAAAAAATTCCTCTTCCAGCTGGAAAATAGACAAAATCTAACCAAGGCTTCTCTTGAGCAACAAGAGCTTTCTCAAGAGATCAGGTACCAGGTGTCTGGGGAGAGAATTCTCTTCAGCTAGAAGAGAACTACTGCATTAGAGGTGAGACAAAAGAGAATCCCAGCCGAGGGAAAGGAGACTGGAACATATTGGTAGTGCAACAAGGATGTTCTTCACTTTGCTCTTTGCAGCAAGATGATCATTGATCATATACAACCACCTCGCAGGCAGCACAGTCTGCAAAACCTCAGGTGAAAGACAGAGTTCTGCTTTGGGAAAGTGTCAAACATTACTCACAAGCTCTTCCTTTAGCAACTAAAGGCCTGAGTAAAAGATTAAATTGAAGAAGGGTAGTTAATCAACACAAGACTTTTCTTTAGTTGAAACGAAACAAAACAACATGTTTTGGGAACTTGCAATATCATACCTCCTGCATAAAGTAAGTATTTTTACTGACATCCTTACAAATACTGGGATTTTGTCAAGAGGTTAAATGTTTAATTTTTTATTCAGCTTAGAATTCAGGAATCATACAGATTTTGCTCTCAAAGTTTCTAGCACTTATGGTGTATATGGAAATTTGAAAAGCTTCATAAATCCCTTTCCCAGTCTTCTTCCTGCACCCAACCTTCTAACCCCCAAGAAAAAAACAATAATAAAAGAGGCCCACTATGATTTTTATATCTCTGTCATAATATACAGATGCCATTTTAACAATATTTTTCATGGAAAATTTATGAAAATTTTTTGCTATCACTGAGGTTACATTCCTTGATAATAATCTAAGCTATTAAAATAGATTTTTCCTTTCAAGAAAAAGACTGGAACATTTAAATTAGCCTTTGAGAATTAGATAGAGATAATTTTCTCTAATTAACCATTCCAATTTCTTCCTAAATGACTTCCCCCAGTAAGTCAAAGATATTTCCCTTCTTAATTCTGCTACTACTGTGTCTAAAATAAGTCTACACTCAGTTTTACATTTCATTTTCTGCTACAGTGGATCTAATAAAGCACCTGATTTACAGAACAGAATGCACAGTGCTTAGGGGCTACAGGGAGAGGTTGTCCAACCCGTTGGTTTCAGAGGGTAATTAAAATTTACCCTCTCTCCAGCTCACAGCAAATCAGAGACATTTTGCAAGCTTGCTTCAAAAGGTCAGCAAAGATGGCCATGACTGGAAGAAGAAGATGCTTTTGTCTTCAAATATTATCTCACATATTATTCTTGTCCAAAACATTTGTCACTAGTCATAATCCAAGACTGGATACTGGAGCTGGGTGATCTGTGGTCTCTAATACCAGTCAAGAATTTCCTCCATTTCATTTACAGACTTCTCCAGAAAAAAAGGGAGATCCTAGTCTCAGGGGATGATAATCTCTCTTACCTTGTGAAGTAGAGATTTTCAATATCCTGTTAATCATGAAAACACTTTAATCATTCGGTGTCACACATATTCCCTCCAAACAGGCCTGCCATGTTTCTCCTCATGGAGAAACTCCTCATTTCTCCTAGGGCAGAAATCATGTCTATGCATGGAGAGAAACTTTTTATAAGGACATGCAGTGATAGAATGAGGGGGAATGGTTTAAAATTAAAAGACTAGAATTTAGATTAGGTACTAGAAATAAATTCTACCCTACGAGGCTGCTAAGGCACTAGAACGGGTTGCCCAGTGAAGCTGTGGGTGCCCCATCCCTGGAAGTGCTCACAGTGACATTGGATGAGAATTTGAAACATGGTTTAGTGGAAGGTGTCCCTGCCCATGGTGGGGGATTTGGAACTGGGTAATGTTCAAACAGAAGTGATTCTGTGGCTCTGTGTCCAGCTCACTGCACAGAACAAGTCCCATGAAACCCTGGGATCCTGAGTGACTTCCTCTGCATTGTGTACAAAAGGTTCAACACATCCATTTCAGTGTGTAGCAAATACAGCACTTGCATAGAACAAACCAGTTCCTCTGCAGTGCTCCAACTCAAAATTTCTGCATAACAACTCTGATCAGGACATTGAACATCTGGAATTACAGGCAAACATCCAAATATGGCAGATTTCAACCAAACATAATTTTCAGCAAAGCTGGTATATGTGAAAGAGCTGGAAGCATAACAGTTTTACGAGCCCAGAGCCAGCCAATCCTGTCAGAACTGAAATCTCCTACTCACTCATTATAAAATCAGCTGTTTTTACAACAGAAGGTAAGTCTTTTTGGTGCTTTTTTTTTTTTCTTTAGAGATTTTTTTATCAAAGACCTCAGGAGAGCCACCCCATCTCTATTTCTATTCTCCCTGTGCTTCTCAGGTTTTCCATGTTACTGTGCTTCTCTGGTTTTCCATGTTACTGGCCTGACTTTCTGTATTTTATTCAAAGTATAAAGAGCCACTGGAAGTTTTTCTGCAGATCCAAGCCCTGAGCACACATGCAGTCTCCAGAGAGTTTGTCAGGGAAGGAT
Source organism: Lonchura striata (assembly GCF_050655825.1). NCBI lineage: Eukaryota > Metazoa > Chordata > Aves > Passeriformes > Estrildidae > Lonchura > Lonchura striata. The sequence goes on along the minus strand of NC_140740.1, from coordinate 83,492,274 downwards.
TTGCCTTTATCCAGTCCAAAGCCATTTAGATTGCAAACTCAAGAGAGGCCTCTGGAGTCAACAAAAGGAAGCTGCAAGCATCTCCCGGAGCTCACTGCATCCCAGCATTTGCTGCCTCCTCCCTGCCTTGTGAAGCAGTGAAGACATGAGCAGAACAGTGGGGAAACAAGGTTCCTACCACGGAATAAACACTATGAATAAAGAAGGAGAAAGAAAATCCCAGGAGCTGCAGCCAGCCTCCCCACAGACCAAAAATCAGGGGAAACCTGGACAACCAAAAAACATGTTTTCCTCCAAAACAGAAATTTGGCATGCACAGCTGTGGGGCCACTGGAGATGCACATGCAGAGGGCAGATCACCCGAATCTACAGTTTCTAGACTGAAATTTTTATGACAGAGGAAGAACCAGCATTAGACCTCTGGTCACAAGAATATTATAGCTTTGGGTAACAGATGGTCACTTCTTGTTATCATGTCCGTGAAATGTGTTAAAACTGGATAAAAATTTAGGTATAAAAGCAACTTGTATCATGCCTACAGTAGCCTTCTCACCTTCCTCCAAGGAAAGAAAGGTTGAACACAAATTATTCTTACAGTCTTCTTCCTGGCAAACAAAAAATTTCCTCCTTAGAGTACTTCAGTGTTGCAATGCATATTTCTCAAAGAGCAGAAAATCCTTTGCTAGGGAGCAGCAGTTTGCTATTAACAAATGCAGTGTGTTACTGCCTACTGGAGCAGAGCAGCTCACAGAAAATCTCTTTTTCCCTTTTGATTCAAAAGGTCATACAGTGTCTCAGAAACAGTATCTACTACTGTCATAGCTACTTCTATAGCTCAGAGAGAACTTTGCATAGCTGCCTGAACACTAGAATTAGTCCTTGGCATAAGAGTGAAAATTCAGCTGTTGAGCTACCAGTGAGAATTTGGCTATTCAGCTAGCAAGAAAACTCTCTCTGAGCTTTTGTGCAAGGTCTTATAAAACATTAATATATCCAATAGCAGGAATAGCAGTAAAGTAGTACTTCAATACAGCTGTAGACTAAGCCATGTCAACAGCCCAGCTCCAGGCTCCATCTGTTTCACTCCCAGACTCTGATGCCAGATTGATAGCAAAGATTTCATTTGATCTAACTCCCTCTCAGAAGAAAAATGCGCAGCTGACAAGATAATTTTTACATTATTGTCTCCATCACAATCATCTTATAAACCTGCACTCCTAAAGGTTATCCCGTTTCATGGTGCACAGAACAGAGCACGGAAACTAGAATGCAGGAGAGTTGTCTGCCATGAAATGGGGATGTGCTAGTTCCCTCCCCTGAGACAAGTCTCAGCTACCCTAAGATAATGTTTGTCTTCTGTAGACCACCTAGAGTCATGGCAACACAGACAGCACAAATGTACATGCTTTGACTTCATGCTCATAATTCCATGTGCCTTGCCAATTCTTCTTCTGCCCACAGCCTCCCTTGCCTAGGCTAAGGAAGAAGTTTCTGCATAGTCTCTCCATTCCTGAAGTAGCATAGAGGAAAGGGTGATCTGGCATCCAGCTGTGGGCCTTTTCCCTCAATTCTTCCCCCTCTCCCTTGTACTCAAGCAGAACAGACTTGCCTTGCACTTGGACCAGCCAGGTTTGGGGCCCAGGAGGAGTTGAAAGAGCAAAGGATTATGCTGAGATAAAGGAGGGAAGGGACATGGAGTCAGATCCCAGAATCTCTCTAGTATTCAAGTGTCTGGGTACCCTGGGGGTTATCACCAGAGAGGCAGTGCCTTCACCTCACACCCTTGGCCAAACAACCCACGCCAGGACAGTGCTTCCCGCAGCACCATGGAGGTTGCCAATGGTCCAGCCTGCCCCATGTCCCCACAGAGCAGCAAAGCAAGCCCTGAGATGATGCATTGCTGCTGCATTCCTGTGTGATTCCTCCACTTTGAAGGATGCAACACATGCAAGTCACTCTGGGGAAGAAGACTGAGACACAGAGGGGCCTAAAGCAAGCCCACAGTGTCCTGCCAGCCTTCCCCAGATGAAGGGCAAGGTAGGGGTTGCTGCTCTGCTAAATGCATGTAGCAGGAGTGCTGAGGCTCAAGGGCAGCCTCTGGAAGAGGGCTGAGACTCCACCACAGCCCTCAATTAATGGGAGACACTACCCTTCATTTCAGCTTTGAATTTGTTTTGTTTTAAGCTGCAGCAACTGGGTCTTTTTATCTGTCTGCCTGCTTTACTGAAGAGCCCTCTGTCATCACAGCTCTGCTTCCTTCAGGTACTTGCAGATTTGGATCAAGCCAGCCAGTGGCCTCCTGGGTGATTAGTCAAATAAATTGAACTCCCAACAGTTTCATTACAAAAGCAACTTTCCTGGTACCTTACTTGTTTTCCTCCCTTGCCTCAGAACCTCCTCTAAATCAACAGCCTATTTTCTGAGCTGCAGGCTCAGGGCTGGGCACAGCATTCCTGCTGCTGTCCCCCCTGTATCAAGCACACTGTTGCTCTACTTCTATCCCAGTGCTGCTCTATTCATCCCAGACTCACTCTAGGATACTCCTCTCGGTGAATATCCAGCATAAGATCATGACGAATATGGGCTGCCTTCTTCATTGACAAGATGTCAATGGTTTGTCCAAATGGTTTGTCTGCATCCAGCTCAAATGGTGAGCTCCAGGCTCCTTCATAGAGTAGTAGCACACGTCCATAATTATTTTCCAATCTGTGTTTATTACAACCTTAATATTGTAATTTCTTTTATGCCCCCTGATGCCTTGATCCACATCCCATTGTTATCTCTCTCCTTAAAATGTACATGGAGATTTCTTCTCTTCCTAGAAGCAAAGACAGATTTACCTATCGATGGATATTGTGGCACACATCCCAGGCCATGCCAGGAAGTTTTGTCCCACCAGCTGTCAGTCTGAGAGGGGCTCCTGGGTGTGTGCCACCAAGACACCTTTGTCACAGGTGACTGCAATATGCCAAACCAGCCAGAAGAACCTTCTAGAAGAGACAGTTTCTCCAGGGTAGGCTGGCATTCAGCCCCAAGCTCTATACCTTGTGTGGCAAAAGCCAAGAGCAAGGAAGGAGGGAAGTGGTTCTGTAGCTGTGTTCTCTCCACCACAGGACAGAGGCACTACAGATCCATGCTCCTGTCCCCTTGCCATGTCCCCTGTGCCAGGGTGCATTTTTTATTCCTGCATCCTGGCCAACGTGTATTCCTTGAGCACCTGGGGCAAACAGGATGGACCAAGGTGGCAGGCTGCTAGTCTCCAAACCTGTGTCACTCCTTCATCCAGCAAGCATCTGCAGCAACGTCACAATCACTGCTACAAAGGTCAGGGTGGCCCCTTGCAAGGAAAAGAAGATGCATCAACATTGTCTCTCTGTGCCCAGCTGCTGGAAAAAAACTTGAAGGTATTTCCAGGTGTTTGAGAGAGAGTTTAATGCATGGTAGGGCCTGTTCCATGCTCTGCTCCATGGCTGTATTCTGTCCAAAGGAACAAGAGGATGCTTCCAACTGCTGTGAAAGTGAAGCTGTGCTTGGAAATCTGACCTAAGTCACACAGCCTATCATCAGAGAGTGTTAAAAAAGAAGAACGGCTCCACAAAGACAACCAGGGCTTTTCTTCCTCATTATGTGTATTCTGCAGGGTACTTATTTACCACAAATTTAAGATTTTGCTTGGCACTGCTCTGAGCCCAAAACACTCTGAGGCACTAGGGCATGAAGGGCACTGGAAAACATTTTTTAGCCAAATAATTGTTTAATGTATTTTCATTTAGAAGGCATTTTGATGACAAGTTCCACAGAGATGTATTCAAGCACTCCCTCAAGAGTCATTTAATGTGGGGCAGGTGATACATGACCGTAATGGGTTTCAAATTGATTTGGATTAATTTTACTGCATTTCCAGAACTCTTGTTCATTAACATATGTTTGCTGTATGAGCTTTTTTAACTTGTAAAGTATTTTAATACCCACCAGTAGCTGTTTGGCTTGATTGTTACTCAAGACGCTCTCAAAAGCTCACATTTCCTTTGATAAACATGGAGGCACTGTTGCAAGGCACTAAACACAACACAAAGGAGCTTGAGGGCTGAATTAATTTTGTGTAAGTAGAAAACCTCAAGACATTATCCTTTGTTTCTAAGAACACATTTGTCAGCTCATTGCATAAGGAAAATAAATCAACTCAGTAGACTATGGATAACTTTTTAGAATGGATGCAGATCAGACATGTTTCATTTTTGGGTTTTGGATGACGAGCCATGCAGAACTATGAAACTCTGTGCATGTGTTTGCAGTGAATTCATTGACTGAGTAGCAGAAAATTCTGTAAGTAGGTGGACCAAGAAAGAGGAGCCCAAGCAGCAGACAGAAACCTCTGTCCCTCAGGACTGAGCATGCACATTTACTTATGCCTAAATTGAAGGCTTTGAGCAGCAGGACAAGCAAGGAGGAAGAGCACACAGCTTTTTTCATGTTGTGGCTTATGCCAAACATTTTGTCATGCATGTTGGGATTTTGGAGAGATTTTGCACTTTACAAGCACACATTGCAGGGAAAGGTCCATAAATGGGGACATGATTGCATACACAGAGGAAGGTGCATTCTGGATGCTGCAAGGAGAGCTACAGGGGTGGTCCTGTGACTTACAAGAGAAAATAGGAACTGGCTTTATCATCCCTACAGGTTGTCCCTACCTTGCAATATTTCCTTATTTTCAGAATAGCTCCCAGAAGCTTACAAGAATACTCCTGCACCCTGCAGATGTTCCAGCCTGTAACACAAACATCTCCCTCCCTTCCTCCCAGGACTCCTTCACCAGATCAGCCAGGGGTCCTGAAGCTACCTGAGGTTTTCAGAGAGGAGCAAACATTAACATTTTCGAAATTACAGGGTTCCTAGGGGGCAGCAGGGTGGCCAAAGCCGTATCTGACAGAAGCTCACCCCTCTGCATCTCAATCCAGTATCATGTGGCTTTCTCTAGCACAAACTCCTTCATCCAGAATAAAGGCACAGCAAAAGGTTATCCTCCTTGCTGTGGAAACAGCAGTAATTTTCCCACTGAAAGGAAAATTTCCTCCAATGTACAAAAAGAGAAACAATAAAACCAGCTATGTAATGACACATAATGTTATTTGTTTTGAGTTGTCAGAGCTTAGTTTAGTATCTCCATGTGAAGTTCTCAGATCACAGAAACTGAATCTTAAAGTGAATGACTTTTAAATCTGTTATGTTTGAATGGATATTGACAATGCTGTAGCAGTAGGCTGGAAGAGTGTTCACATAAACACTTAATCCTAATCCAGAACACATACATGACTCCAGCTCTCTACATTTCCTACTCTATATATTTTAAGAGCAGGAATTTCACATTACAATCACTTCCAACTCTAGGTATCTTATTTTGGAAATAATCTTTTAAAAATATGTTAATGCTTTAAGCATCCCACACAGAACTGGTTGCTCTGAGTTCTCCATTATTCTTTTAGCATAGTGAATGCACACTTAAAATTTCCTAATAGGTACTAAGAAGCTCAAGGCAGAAAAGATTTCTAAAATAACTCATGCTATTTTCAGAGAATCCAATTTAAACAAGTGCCAGCTAAAATATTTTTGGATTGAAAAGTTTTCTATAGTAACTTGGAAATACAAAATCAGTCACCAGGACAGTTCCAGCTGCTGTCTTTTTTGTCACAGACCTATACTTCTGTCCACTTAAAAATTCCTAGTTTGAAAATAGAAAGGTGTGAGATGAGCACTGTTTTTTATTTAAATGCTAAAAAAAAACCAACAACAAAAACAAACAAACAAACAGATTCATGTTTCTAAGCCACAGATTAGAGGTGAGGTCAAAGGATAACTCTGTCCAGGGGCTGGTACAAGGTTTGTTCCTACAGTTGCTGGAGGAAATGGAGCTATAGCTTCTGAACACAGGAATTGATGGGCAGGTTCTGGCCAGTGCAAGTTTGGGCCAGTTGTGGCCCACAGCCTTCCCTGTGGATCTCAGGAAGGAAGGAACACAAGAAACACAGACTTGGTGTTGCAGCATCCCAGACAAGTGCATTTGCAAGATCAACACCAGAAGACCCACTCTACCTCTATTTTATTTTTTCATCCTGGCTCCCCCTTTAAATTAAGTAGCAAAAGCTACTTTGTGGTATTAAAAGGGAGGAAACTAATGGGTAGTTGCATTATTTTGTTTCCAAATGGTTTCTATTAAAGCTTTGGGATATTCTCTGCCCTTCTGGAAGTCAAGCTGCAGATTTCATCCTCTGTGTGAGATTTCAAGCCCCTGCCTTTCAGCAAGCAATTTCCAGGCTCCAGGCTCTTCTCACGGACTCCTGTGCCCTTACTGTGAGTACCCGAGTCAAAGAATCTGCTAGGAGGATGTATGAAAGGTAAGAAGGGCATGCTCAAATGCTCAGGCAGGAGGGGAAATGTGGCTCATCCTCTTCACCATGTGCTGCTGCTGTGAACCCTCCTGGCCACGCTGGGCAGAGGGCAGCCCTCGCTCAGTGCAGTCAGGTCCCAGGACACGGGCTCCTGCTCCTGCTCTGATCAGCTTGGAGACAGCTTCTCTCTTACAGCAGCTCCTCATGCCCCTGCACCACTCCCCGAACTCCCCTGCCACTTTTTCACAGCTCGATCTTTCCATTTAGCTGCTTTACTTCCAGCACTGAAGACTGGTCCCCTGGGGCAGCTCTGTAAGTAGAATCAGCAGATAGAATTGTCTGTATCAAGGAGCAAACAGAAAAAAAAAAAAAAAAAAAAAAAAAAAAAAAAACAACAACAAACAAAAACACAAAAAAAACCCAAAACCAAAAACAAGAACAAAAACAAAAACAAAACCAAAAAAAACTCCTTTAGCCCCAAAGAAGTGGATGTCAAGTAACTTCCCTTCCTGGAAAGATCAAGACTGTACAGGTCTCTAGTGTGACATTAGCTGCCACACAGCAGACCCCAGCACACAGGAAGATTTGAAAGCCTAGATCCTAGAAACTCAACGAGATCAATCCCACTGGGGATGGAGGAGGCAGAGAACTGACCAGAACCCACACACATCACTTCTTCCTCTGTCTCAGTTGGACAGACACAATGCCAGCCATCAGGAAAGTTCACGCACTGCTGCTTTAAATAGCAGCTAATTCCCAAAGCCCAGAACTCAACAGAAAGCTGCCTGAGGAAAAGCGCTCAGCAGCCTGAAAATCCCAAATTAATTCATTCTGTTCACTGCTGACAAACAAACTGAAATGGATTAATGGCAGCACACAGCAGAAAACTGACCAAAAGGGCTGGCTTTGGGTTTGTTGCTTGGCTCTCCAAAAGACATCACAGCACATCTCCATGTGGGGAGTTCCAGCTGCTCTGCCCCCAGGCAACATTTGCAGGACAGAAGGCCAGGGGCTGAGGCTTGGGTTCCTCAGTGTGTGTGGGCATGCATCTGCTTTCAAGGACATGTTGAAAATCCACTGAAATCAGCCTGTGGAGGACTAGGGCTGAGTTTACACCTTGCCCCAAGGACCTCACACTAAATTCCCTTCCTGCCACGTTCTGCCTGTGTCGGACCGTCAAGGTAGATCCTCTTAAGTGCTAGTGCCCACATCATTGATACAGGGTTTCTGTCTTCGCTCATAACCCATCTGTGCCAGAACTTCACACACTGAAAATTAAATGTCCAAAACGAGCATGTGCACACCTGAGAAAATGGTGGTGGCTTTCTGTGAAGCACAGAAATGAAGGGTTCCCCATCTTCCATTTCATTTGGGAGTCTCATCCTCTGGCAGCCCTTAGCTCCCTGAAACAACGTCCCCAGGGAGCTCCACCCTCACCTGCCAGCACCTCATCAACCAACTTGCTTTTTGTTGCTCTTTCTGAACCCTAGAGAGCAACCTGCCCAGAAAACTGCTCCCCTCTTAAATGAGACACTGGAGATCCATGCACACCTTCAGGTAACTATTCTTGGCAGTACACAAGACCCTTGAAACATTGTGCTGCTTTTTTTTTCAGGCTTTTCATGACAAGACAGCCCTGCTCACTTCATCCAGTGTAAGAAAGTTTTTGCCTTTTCTTCACAAATTCACTTTGAAGTCTGGAAAACAGCTGTCTTCAGGTCAGCAAAGTCTCCAGCAGCTGGAAGGAACCACTGAGATGTTGCTTCTCACACACCAGAGATGCAGACTCACTAGAGAAATCATTCCTGTCTAGACATTTACATGAGCATGGACATTCACAAGTCTGGGTGGGGCTGCTGAGTTCTAGCTTGAAGGACATCAGTTTCTAAGAGCACCATTGAAAGCTTACCACAGATCTGCAGGGACTGCCAAGCTCTTCCTTCCTGTACATCATCTGGCAGTGAGATGCTTCTAGGGCTTTGCCCAGCTGCCTGCAGTGTGGTAAGCTACCTTCATCCACCAGCCCTTGAGGATGGCTAAATCAGGAAATGTCATTATCTGGGCTTTCTGGAAGGTGGCACATGTTTTTCTATGGCTTTCCAACTTATTATGACTGATATTTCCCTCACATGCATATTCTTTGTGTAGACATTCATAAAAGAACTTGTCTGATTTTTGCCTTCTTATTCTCTGCCCTTCATGCCTTGCCTTTACAAGAAATCTTGTCCTCTATAGATCTGCCCCTGTCTTGTGCACAGGGACATCTTGCCTGGCTCCCTGCAGGTCACACTGCAAGCTGTGCTGAGGGCAGTGCTCCTCATTTTCCCTCTTAGCCCTTCAGCTTGCCCAAGTAATGTAAATATTCACAGCGCAGACGAAAACAGCTCATTATCTGAGGAAGGAACCTCAGCTCTGAGCGATGCTCAGCTGCTTCATACCAAGGGAAAGAGAGTCAGCAGGAGGGGGTTGTGCTGTGTTTCAGTAGGTTTTGGTTGTGGGGGGACTGCAAGAGTGGTTCCATGTCTGTAGATACCAACGGCCTGGTCAGAGAGAGAAAGCCAGATAAACTTTCCCAGGAATTCTTCTAGGAAAAGCTGTGAGAAACTCAGAGAAAAGGATTTAACAATTCTTAAGTTTCTGCACTTGGTGTTTGCGAACATATGGAATGTGTTATGGAAAGATGTTTACCAAAGGGTGGTTTCTTAATTAGCCAGTGGTGACAGCGTGTTGATTAAAGGACCAGTCAGGTCTGCCTGTATCAGAACCATGTATAAAAAGAATGGGTTTCCTAATAAAATTATTGTTAGCCTCTGATAATGTATGGAGTATGTGTCCCCTATCCTTCCCTGACTCAGTGGTGACACATGTCCAACAGAGCCAGTGCCAAACAGCTCCAGGATGGACCTGCCACTGGTCAGGGCTGAGACAGCCAAGAACTGTAGTAATGCCTCTATGATGGCATATTTTAGAAGGAGGGGGAAAAAAAAGTTATTGTGCAGATACAATTGTGGCTGGAGAAGACTGGGATGAGAATATGAGAGAGGAACAGTTCTGCAGACACCAAGGTCAGTGAAGAAGGAGGCAGGAGATGCTCCAGGTACTGGAGCTGAGATTCCCCTGCAGCCCATGGTGAAGCAGCTGTGCCCCTGCAACCCATGGAGTATCACTGGGATGGAGGAGCCCTGCACTGGGGGTTGCCTGGAGGAGGGGAAGACATTTTTTAATAATTTCTTTATTTCTCATTATCCTGCTCTGATTTTGCTAGCAATAAATTCAGTTCAAATCCTCAAGCTGAGTGAGTTTTGCCCATGATGGTATTTGGTGAGTGATCTCTCCCAGTCCTGATCTCAGTTCACGAACATTTTGTTATGTTTTTTCTCCCCTGTGCATTGTTGGAGAGGAGTGAGAGTGTGCCTTTGGTGGGTGCCTGGCATCCAGACAGAGCCAAACAACTTCAAGGGTAAAAGCACACTTCAGTTAAAGCTCCTGACTGCCTGGAGCTGGAGGGACTCAGACAACCATCCCCTCATCTTGGCCTTATTGATGCTCTAATCAGAGGGCTCTGGAGAAAAACCTGCCACTGCCAGTTTTCTGTCCCATTTTGTGACACATCTCTAAGTTTTACCTCTAACCATGAAGTCAACGCTGTGAATTCAGCCTGGGCTGAGGAAGATGAGCATGGGCACAAGCTCATTTTACTGTGAATACATTGCGTGGCAGAAGAAAGGATAGGCTCTTTCTCTTTTGCCCTCCTCGTGCCTCCTCCTGCAAGATCAGAGCTAGACCAGCTGCAGCTTCCATGCCACAATGTGCTGCCAGCCTCATCAGTTAGCAGACTGAAATACTTGTGGTTTTGTGTTGTTTTACACAGCAGACAGCAGTTAAGAAGAAGCATGCAAAAGTGGATGAGTTTGATCTCTGCCATATAATTTGGGAAAAAATTTAATTTGTCATTAAAAGGAGGAGAATCACAGAAACTTCCCCCTACCCCATTTGTCTATATACCAACAAGGGAGTAATTGCCCTGGGAAAGTAGAGGCACAAAAATACTGATATAAAAAAGCTTTTCTCCCTCTTGAAGCATAGTAGTTTCTCTCAACATAGCTATGTGAAATGCAGCAGATGGACTGAAACATACACGGAAAAGCATGGATAAAGTTGCGAGATGCACCCTGAAAGAGGCACATGCTAGTGGTGCTCCCACAAGCTGGTTTGTGTGCAGCTCAGTAGTGCAAGGACTCAGCAGTCAAAGCAAGAGAGGGTAGAATTTGCCTGAAAGCTAGAAGCAATGACACAGAAACAAGCAAAGAAAGCAAATAAAGATGCTGTCTTCCACTTGGAATGGTCTTGCATGTTCCTGTAAGAGGCTGTGTTCAGAAAATAAGGGATTTCTAGATACATATCTATTCACAGAATTGCTGTGTTTTTCTTTCACCAGTAAAACTCTCTCTCCATAAAGCAATGAGAATTCTCAACTACTTTCTAGCTTCATCCTTCTTAAAACAAGCTTCCCTCCTTCATTTACAAGCTGTGACAGGACCTTTCTTGAGATGTTACCTTGAGGGAGCAAGCAGCCCTGTGAAGCAGGAGCCACAAAATGAGTGCCTTGTAAAACATTCATGCATGAAAAAGGAAATTGCTCTGTACTATCAATTTCAACAATGTTCAGGGTGCAATGTCTGTGGATGTTTGTACATTACATTTACAGCTTTCCCACCCTATTCCTGCTTTTCATAGCATCATAGAAAGATTTGGCTTGTAAGGGAGCTTTGAAGATCCTGTAGCCCAAGACCCCTGCAATAAGCAGGGACATCTTCAGCTCTATCAGGTAGCTCAGAGACCTGTCCAACCTCACCTTGAACATTTCCAGAAATGATGCATCCACTGCTTCCCTGGGAAACCTGTGCCAGTGTTTCACTGCCCTTACCATGAAATATTCTTCCTTATATCTAGCATAAATCTCAAAGAATCATAGAATCCTAGAATCATAAAGTGGTTTGAGATAGAAGGGACCTCAAAGGTCATCTAGTTCCAACCCCTTGCCATGGGCAGGTCACATTTCACTAGACCAGGTTGCTCAGAGCTCAACCCAGCCTGACCTTGATTGCTGGAGGAATGGGGCATCCACACTACCCTCACAGTAAAGAATTTTTTCCCTGATTCTAAATTTACCTTCTTGTAGTTTAAAGCCATTGCTGGAGATCCTAATAAAATGTTTGTCCCATCTTTCCTATAGAGTCCCTTTAGGAGGTTTTTCTTCTTCAGGCTGAACAGCCTGAATTCTCTCAGTCCCCTAAAAGTGCTCCAGCCCTCTGATCATTCTTGTGTCTCTTCTCTGGATCCACTAGGTGGATCTGCTTAGGTCCATGTCTTTCTGGTACTGTTTTTCCACCTCCACTCCATTGCTCTGTGCAGGTCTGAAGCTGCACAGAGGATCTCATGACAGGATCCCATGAAGTGCTTACTAGTCAGCAAGTGAGGCTAAACACAATGAGACCCCAGCACTCAAATCCGTACTGTGGGATGCTGTTTACAAGAAATCACCCAGTGTGGAGCAGAATGAAAGTTTCTTGAGATGAAGAGGGAGATTTCTCAGTAAGAGCAGGGAGTTTTAATCGGAAGTTCTTATAAATGCTACTGGTCTTCAAACTAGATCAGTTTTCCAGCACTAGTTGTTTTGTCCAGCCTATGTTTTCAAGACCACTTTAGTTTTATTTGTATTTCAGTTCACAAATAGAGTGGATTGAAGTTAGTCACAAGCCCTCAAGAAAGACCTTGACAACATATTTCAACCTAGCTTTTTCACATTGCCACCAATAAGTCGAAGATTCAGTCCCTGACACTGGATTCACATATTTCAGTATTCCTCATTTGCCTCCGTTCATTTGTCTTCCTGGTGTTTTCTATGTCCCATCTAGTTACTTCCCCCTGATTCCAAACACTCCATCCACACTGCTCTTTTCCTGCCTGCAACAGTTCTCACCATTTCTGCTCTCCTGACAGATCTCTCCCTCCAACCACCAGCACTGCTCAGGGATAAGATGGGGAGTGCCTCTCCTAGTGTCAGTCTGCTAAATGCAGACCCAGCCTCGAACACAAGGGTTGCTGGATGCCTGTGGCATCCCTTCAGAAGGCCTTCTCCACATGCTTAAGCATTTTCAGGATCTGGATCTTTGATGCCCTTGAATTAGAGAATGCACCATTCTCTTTGCACGATCAACAGCACTTAAGGCAATTACACTCAGAAAATAGTACTCAACATGCATATGCCTACATAAAAGCAGCATGACACTAACGTTTCAAATGAAGAATTAAACTGATTTGGTCTTTATTTTCTAAGAGTACTTCATGCATCTCAAGCAATACAGCATCAGGCAAGTAAGAGATTTCAGTAATGGCAACTGGAAATTATTTGCAAGTTAGGGCTCTCTTGGCACTATGAGCAAAACACCCTGATTTCAGTGGGAACAAGCAAGGCTCAATTAAAAAGCCCGTTCCAGGGAAACAGTATGTTTAATGGAGTTGGGGGGGGGGGGGGGGCGAAGGGCACATCACATGTAAAATAATCTAATTGATCTGATGAAAAAAACCCAGCAATTTGATTTAAGCACCTAACAGCAGGTGAAACACTTCCAGGGAAGTTACACTTGCTCTGTATTCAGCTAAGATATTTTCAAACCATCACATATCAAAATACAGACTAATTATAGTCTTTGCATAAAAGAGGAAAACTGCCCAATCTCTGTGCTTTTGTTTCATCTAATCTACGTTCATTGCACTCCTCATGCAAATGAGCACATTTGTTACAAATGGAGTAAAATTACATCGCTAATCATCTAGTATTTTATCATCTGAGTTTCAGACTTTAAATATCTTGTTTGTCTATACCTGTCTGCCTGCTGTGGTACATAGCACGTGGTGTACTTCTGGTATCATGGTGTTTGCTCTGCAAAATTCACCCTAGGGCGAGCAAGCAGGCTCCACACAAGTGATCCTTAAAATGCAAAAGGAAAGTCAGACCTTTGTCTGTCTCTGCTGATCTGTGAGCTAGGACAGTGCTGTGTGCCTCCTCGGGTGGCAGACAGGCCCCAGCCATGGCCCTACAGCATTCAGTGAAGAGGAAGAAGAGTTTATTCCCAGCTCACTGTCCAAGTTGCCGGCAGGCTGTGTGTCACATACCCTGACAGATGCAGCAGTGTGGAGGAAAGATGGACAGAGTGACTAATTTTGATCCTACACTTGTACTAAGGAATCAAAACAGGCAGCAGCTGTCCAGACTCCACCACAAGGATGCTAAGGCAGAAGTGCAGGTGTTGACCATGGTTGCAGATAAGAGCCTTCATCAAAAACCCAGTAAAATTCTGCTACTGAGGCATATTTGTCAGATGGCTGTCTCTTTAGTGAGTAAGAAGGAACTTGTAGGAGCTTCTTCAGTTTGCATTTAAATAAGGTTGTTCCAGGACCAGGGGAACTAGCAAGTCCACGTTTCAACACCTGTTCTTTGCCCAAAGCCCATGTGCACGGACTGATGAGCCTGCTGTTACGTCGAATGGACACAGGCTAAGTCCTGACTGCCCAGTCTTTACAGAATCACAGAATATTTAGGGGTTGGAAGGGACTTCAGAAGATCATCCAGTCCAGAGGTCCTGCTAAAGCAGGGTCACCCTAAGCAAGTGTCACAGGAACATGCCCAGGTGGGTTTTGAACATCTTCAGAGAGGGAGACACAGCAACCTCCCAGGGCAGCCAGTTCCAGTGCTCTGACATCCAGACAGGTATTAAGGTGGAATTTCTTGTGTTATTGTTATGGCCATTAACCCTTGCTCTGTTGCTGGCAGTGCTGAGAGGAGTCTAGAAGCATCCTCTGGGCACATGCCTTGGAGATATTTTTATGCATTGATGACAGCCCTTCTCTTCTCTTCTCTTCTCTTCTCTTCTCTTCTCTTCTCTTCTCTTCTCTTCTCTTCTCTTCTCTTCTCTTCTCTTCTCTTCTCTTCTCTTCTCTTCTCTTCTCCTCTCCTCTCCTCTCCTCTCCTCTCCTCTCCTCTCCTCTCCTCTCCTCTCCTCTCCTCTCCTCTCCTCTCCTCTCCTCTCCTCTCCTCTCCTCTCCTCTCCTCTCCTCTCCTCTCCTCTCCTCTCCTCTCCTCTCCTCTCCTCTCCTCTCCTCTCCTCTCCTCTCCTCTCCTCTCCTCTCCTCTCCTCTTCTCTTCTCTTCTCTTCTCTTCTCTTCTCTTCTCTTCTCTTCACTAAACAGGCCCAGCTCTCACAGTTTTTCTTTCTCTGTTCTCATAAGGCAGATCCTTCAGACCTGAAATCGTCTTAGAGACTCTCCAAGGTCCCTCTCCAGCAGCTCCTTGTCTCTCTTGGACTGAGGAGCCAGAACTGGACCCAGCACTCCAGATGTGCCTCACTGGAGTGGAGCGGGGGGACAACAACCTCCCTTGACCTGATGGCCACACTCCTCCTGATGCCCCCAGGACCCCACTGGCCCTCCTGGCTGCGAGGGCACTGCTGGCTCATGGACAGCTTGTTGTCCACCAGGAGCCCAGGTCCTTCTCCACAGAGCTGCTCTCCAGCAGGTCACCCCCAGCCTGTGCTGCTGCCTGGGGCTCTTCCTCCCCAGCTGCAGGACTCTAAACTTGCTGAACCCCATGAGGTTTCTCTCTGCCCCACTCTGCAGCCCCTGAAGGTCCCTCCGAGGGGGCAGCAAAGCCTTCAGTGTGCCAGCCACTCCCCCCAGTTTTGTATCATCTGCAAACTGGCTCAGGGTCATTTTCTATCCCTTCATTTGAGTTGTTGATAAACGAGCCAAGTACAACTGGACCCAGAATTGGTCCCTGGGGAATGCCACCACCACCAGCCTCCAGTTGGGTTCCACTCTGCTGGCCACAACCCTCTGAGCTCTGCCATTTCAGCCAGTTCTTGATCCAGCTCTCTGTCTTTCATTTAATCAACATTTCCTGAGTTTACCTATGAGGATGTTTTGTGAGACAGTGAGAAAATCCTGGCTGAAGTCAAGGCAGTAGCAGAGGCCTGCCCTGGGAACTTTCTACATAAGACACTGTGGATGTTTAGTCAAGGGGTATGGGAACTCTGAATATCCTGCAACATTTGTTTTTCACCAGGTTTGATTTGAACAGGTCAGCAGGACAGATGAGGTCACATACATTTCGTTTCTTTCTGCTCCCCTTTCTCTCCACTAGCAAAACTTTTTGAGTAGAATGTTGAAATCAAAGCCTATCAGAAGTCAGCTGTTGCGAATTTATATGTAGCTGAACTATTGGTTCCAGTCAGACAACTGTCTTGACTATTGTGATTGGGTTTATCTAGTGATTGGGTTTTTCTAGTTAAGAGTTTGGTTTGGTTTGGTTGGGTTGGGTTTGGTTTGGTTTGGTTTGGTTTGGTTTGGTTTGGTTTGGTTTGGTGGTTTTTGCTTGGTTAGTTTTTCCTTTTTTTTTTTTAATTCTGAGGTTTTCATAAAAGGGATTTATTTTGGCTTGCTCTGAAACGCTACATGTGTTGAAAGGGCAGATGGCATTGACAGCCCAGCCCACCCTGCAAAAACTACCCTACAACAGAAAAATTCAACACCATTGCTCTCAATATTTTGTTTCATCCTTGCACATCCCTTATTCTACCCTTGCTCCACTTTCCCTTAAATATTTTTCACATCCCATCAGGGAATCCTCTCAGCCTTCCACTGCAAGCCTCAAAAATGAGCCCAGTGCCCTTAGAGGGATTCCCAGGGCTGCCCTCTGTGCACCCAGACCTGTCAGGCATGGAGCTTCTAACCACACACAGCTGAGAATGGCTCTCCACATATTAATCTTTCACACACTTCACACATCAGACTGCGCTTTGCAAACCAAAGCTGTGCCCCACGCTGCTGATCACCAGAGGATTTATCACTGCAGGCACCTCAGTGCTAGTGACAACACCAAGTGCTGCGCTGTGCTGGGGTCCCTGAGGCAGTGCCACCCATTTCCCTCCCATGGGGGATCTCCACAGAGCTGCCCTGCACGCTCATGGCAAAGCAGAAGGGAAGCCACTACTTATGATCTGTGGCACACTGTTGAGCAACGTTAAACAGGCAACACTGGAGATTTTCTGCCTCACAGAGCAGAAAGGAGGTGTTCACACTCTCAGATGCATGTCTTTGTCAGAGCTGTGGACAAGAAATCTCCAGTCGTAACTGCACATCCAGCTGTGAAAATCCTGTCTAACACGCCTCTGCCTTTTCTCAGCAGCTGCCTTGTGTTCCAGTTGTGACAGGGAAGGACCAGGGACCTTACTCCAGTGACAAGGCACCTCCAGCAGGGGCTTTTGTGGAGGAACTGGGCTCTCAGTGCCACTGCCAAAAGTCCTGACCACTGATGTGTAGGGTGAATTCATGTGCAACCAAAATCTAAGAAGCTGTTCTCCTACTCCTAAGCAACTCACTGCTCTGGGCTGTTAACTCCAGTCATGTTAGTCTCTTAAAAATTTATTCAAAACAAAAAGCCACGCACAGTACAAACCAACTCGTGCCAAACCAGCAAGACAGACTCAGCTGAACATTTTGGGGAACCATCTGAATCATAACAGAAGCAATAACAGAATAGGGCACCTTTTGTAATCAAGTCTGGGAATACTCAAGCTACAGAGGCCCTGAAGGGCAGATGACACTACAAATAGGGTGCAAATGCATGGCTATAGAAATTAACAATCATTTTCAACTGTGAGGTTTATCTATTTTTTAAAAAATGACACAGATATTTTCTTTTTTATTTGGTTTGTTTTTTTTTTACTATGAAATCAATTACGAAGTTCTTGACTTCAGGAAGTAACCTGTGAAATGGTCAGTAAGAAACTGTAGAGACAACTTTAAACACAGCAAAACCCCAGAATCCTTACTAGATGTTGGCTGGAAGAGAACTTAGGAGCACACACTGTACAACTTCCAACACACAGCAGGGGTAACTAAACAAGCTTGCTCCAGTGCTGGAAGATCTCCTAGGGAGGAGACTTGAGGCTCATCTCTACAGTAAATATGCAGGTAAGAAGAGTCCCCTGACCTCCTAGAAATGTTCTGTGCCCCAATTTGTGCCTGTTACCTTTGAGGCTCTCCCTCTGCCCTTCTGAGAAACATTCACCTCTGTGCCTCCCCTCCTTAGAGCTGATGGCAGCCAAAAGGTCTTTGATGCATCCTCATCCCCAGGCTGAAACAAGGCACAAATCACTGCAAACTTAGGTGATAGACTGTTCATAATTGCACAAAGGTCAGATGGGCAAGGACTTGCTGAGGAGCTCGGCTAACCTAATTGCTCAATCAGCAATTTATAGTAATTTATTTAGATGACAATATAATCACACACTGAGCAACTGGACAATTATGCCTGGTGTGAAGCACAACAGAATTAGTAAAAAAAAGAAGCATCTCCTACCGAGGTCCTTGTAGACTCAAGGAATTTATTGCCTGGAAGAGAATAGGATTCATGGGATCCACAGGGAAAAGCACTTCAGGATTCAGTAAAATTTATGGCATGTGTTTATGGGGATTGATGGAACATGCAAATCATTACATAGTACTTAGGGAAGAGACAAAAGGATGGGAAAAGAAAAGAACAAGATGGCTCAGAAAGGAATGAACATGGGAAAGCAGAGAAAAACACAGGGAAAAAGGGCTGGCTCTGTATAAACAGGCCTCTAGTGTGTGTATTTCTGTGTGTGAGTCCTTCACTTCATCACTGCTGAGTGCTCCCTCCTCTCCTTAAATCCTATTTCTTTTGAGTGCATACTCTACTTTTGATAGATTTTTATGAGCAGCACTGAACTTCAAGCTGGGCTGACTCGTAACAGAGGTCTGGATACCAGCAACAGAAGCTGGGAACGTCTGGGATTCCCTTGTCTGTATGACAGCAGCAGGGCAGGTCACTGGGATCTAGGCCAGGTGCTGGATAAGCTGCCCATACAGATGTGTGTGTGCATTTTCTCCTTGAACAGTGATGAGCTGGGGAGCAGGATCAGTGTGTCAGGGCTGCTCAGCAGCCCATGGGCACCATCCTGCACCACTACCAGCCAGGGGCACATGCCCAGGCTGTCCTGCAGGCTGTCAGCAGCCCCTTTCTCTAGTGTGCCAAACTCCCTCCAAAGGGTGCTCCTCCCCTTCAGCATATACACCACTCCCCCTCCTTGGTACCACTTCCAGATTTGCTCTGGTGTCTTCCCTCACCCAGTTTAAGAATGATCCCAAAGTGCCTTGCCCTAGTATCACATCACTTCTCTGCCAAGCAAGGCTGAGATGGGGTGACTCAGACCACTGAAGCCTGAGCCCAGAGATCCAGTCCACCCTTCAAGCACACTCATCTATTAGCTCTACATATGGATGCCAAGTACACCCTGCTGAAGCCTTGCTCAAGTTATCCAACATCCAGTGCCCTTCCCTTCTCCGGAGAGTGTCATCCCTGAAGAGAAGAAATCAAGTAGCAATGGGCCAGACACAAACTGTCCTACAAACTCCCTCTCAGTCATTTTGCCTCCATCTCTAGATGCAAAAGTCTCCCTCTGTATTATCTGCCTGTGGACTGAAGAGAGGCTATGTCCCAGACTTTCCATACTTCTGTTAGATGGTGCAATGCTAGCCTCACAAACATCCCCTGATCACAGTCTTTAATAGTTAGGAGAGTGGGAGGCTTATAATGACATCAGCCAGCTCCTTCTCCTGCCCCACTGACCAGTGGAATCACAGCTTCCTTCCACTCCTGCTGGAGAAGCACAGGAAAACCTTGCTTTTTCAGAGGAAGCACTTCATGGTAACTTGCAATTGTGGCAACTGAGCAATTGTGGAGCTAAATCTTGTTTAGTCTGCAAATTCCTGATGTGAGGGATTCCAGAAACTGCCCTGACCCTTACAGAGAGAACCATGGAGGAACAGTGTCCTACCACACATGCCCTGCCTGCTGGAAAGGCTGGGGCTCACACTGTGGATTTTGTGCTGGCTTATGTAGAGGCAAGGAAAATGAAGGCTTCTTTTCCTAGAGAGCAGAAACACATATATGTAGTACCTGAAATAGCAATAGATTTAATATTTTTTCTCTTAAGCCTGAATTCATTTACAAAAATGAAACTGAAGCTTCACCACTGTGAATCCATGAGACCATACCAGACAGAAGTTACAAGCCTGGAGTTGTGCTGACTGGTGGTGATCTCATGATTTAGCAGAGCAAGCTGTAGCACTTTCTGACCAGCAGTAAAGGTGCTGAGCAGAAATACTTAACATGGCAAAACTTTATCCAAAGAAAGAAAATACCACTGCTCAGAAGGTATTTAAGGAGAAGTCTGGGCACAGGGCACTACTGAGGAAGTCCAGGCTGATCCCACACTGGAGCAGGAAATACAGGTGACCTGGACAGAAGGAACTGGTATGCTCAGAATGCTACATTGCCAGTAGCATTTCAGATTCCCACATCACTTGTCTCCTTGTACGAGGGTTTGAAACATGCCGAACATGACAGGAAGTGAGGTGAAACAACTAACTAGTGAGATAAGAATTTGTGTTCAGGCTTTATATTGATTTAAATAAAATTATTCAAACATAATCCATTAGTTAAAGCCTGGTTTCCTGCAACAGGAACTAATTTATTCTTTCACTGCCTAAGGTTTGCATTACTAGAGCCCATAAGCTCATGAAGCATTATTTCATTAACCTACACCCAAAGGGAAAGGGTGAAAAAGAATAGAAATGTCAATTCTGAAGTTGAAAGCACCACGTTTCTTTCACATATCATGCAAACTCATGAGTTGACTTGAGACAGAGATGCAGTCTCTTCTCCCTCTTCTCTCTTTTCCTGGTATTGAAGACCTAAGTAACAGCTTTCCCAAGCCATTTTACCCTACATCCAATCTGGACATATTTCAGCTTTAGAGGAGAAGGGGGACACTGATCATTTAACTAAGTAATCTGAAAAATGCAATTTTAACACACACACACACACAATAGTTTAAATTCCACTATTTGATAAAAGAAATAGTAAAAGAGATATACTAGAAGCAAAAAACAAACAAACAAACAAAAACAACAGAAGGAAGAATAAAATACCTTGTAAATGTCATCCCACATTGTTTTGGGATTCTGTACACCAGAAGAAACTTCTCTATCCCTTCAATCTCTTTATTAGCACCCTTTCTCTCTGACTCAAATGTCTCTATAAACATACTCTGTATGAATTTTAGGGAGGACTGCTTATGAATTAACAATGTAAGTAAACAGAGAATATGTTGATAATGCCAACACAGCTGCTAGCCAGCAGGTAACCAAAAAAATGTTGAGAACTGTGAAAATGGTAGATGCACATTCACAAATACAAGCTGTTTTAAATAACCATAATTGGTAGGAAAAAGTGATTTATTAGAAGTATTTAATTTTTAATCTTCCAGCAGGTCACAGTAAATGACATTAAGATCCAGTACTCTCTCCTCCAGGTAAAGAGCAATATGCTGCCAGTGTATTGAAAATTTCAGTTGTTTTATAGCTGAAAAAGTATTTCATTAGAGTAATCAAGATGGCCTATTATTTATGTACAAAAACTAAGGCCTACATTTTGAGATCTGCATTATCTGTAACATGAGACAAAAAGTTCATCAGTGATTTTAACTGTGCTGTCAGCTATATTGGTCCTGAAAGTTTTTATTTTTCCATATTTGGAACAAAAGTTAAAAGGTCTCTGTATGCTTCTCTTCTGATACACTTCAAATATATTTAGACTAACTCATATTAGCCACTAAGATGGATAAAACTAAGAGGCAAAAAGACCTCACTTGAATACTGATAGTCAGTAAAGTCATTAACATGTATCTTCTTGACAGAAGCAAGGAAAACAACATTATTAGAAATTAATTACAGCACATTCAAGTGAGATGGCTAGACAGGTCACTAGGGGATGGTGATGCAAGCTGCAAAGGTGATGCACAACTTTTACACATTTTATTCTTCTGGTAATTTAATCCATTAAACTGTTTTCCTGTTCACTACTCACAACTCTCTATACCCATGTGTGGAAAACATGATCAAATGTTCAGCCTAGCTGCACTGACCTGATTTGTCGTTTATACATTGATAAGAAGAAACAACATTTTAGCAGTGACTGGACTCCATAAAAGATTCATTACTTTGTTAGACAGTAAGTGTTTCTTATTCAGGGTCTGAAGTGCAGATTGAAATCCATTGCAAATAATGATGGAACTCACCTTACAAAGAAAATGCTGCTTTTAAACAGAAATGCTTGCTGCCTATGCAAAATGAACAAAATCTCTTACCTGGGATTTTTGTACAATAAAAATTTCAATATATCCACCAGAAAGAAAACAAACACAAAAATCCCCTGAAGCTAATAGAGTCAGAATCTTGTGAACAGTGCCTAGAAATCCTGCATATTTTTAGGATTCTGTGGTCTAAGAAAGTAAAATAAATGTATGCACACAAGATTTTTTCTGTGTCCATGAGGCACTGGTCTGTACTTATATCAAGATGTATATTTTTAAATCCAAAACATGTAATAATGCCAAATTCAGTCATTTGGGAAGTGCTATAATGACAGCTGTAGAACAAAAGGTATCCATGAGAAAACAGTTTATTTCAATTCAACATTTTTAAAGCAAACTCAGTGGTAACACAAGACTGATCTTGACTAGAAAAACCAACTCATTTAACAATTTACTCTTCAAAATCTTCCCAACAATTTAAAGCTGGTATTTCCCTTCCTCCATTCCAGTGGCACACTGGACGTTGCAATGCAGAACCACATACCGCGCACCTATTTTCAGTCCTGCACTTTGTAAGCGTGGTTCTGATCCATTGCTGTGAAGAACAGGCAGACAGCAGCTGTGATGAAGACATGCACTCCCTCGTACAGGAGCTTTGGAGAGAAGACACTCCATATGAACAGGTGGTAGCGCAGACCTGTCACCAAAACAACGTAGATGGCAACTGGAATTGAACGCATCAGAGCGTAGCAGAAGCAGCCGTGACCCACTGCTGCGGAATTCCTGGGAACACAAACACATGAGTTCATTCTAAGGCAAACTCAGAATAGACACTGGAGTTCCTCCCCTCTTTAGCATTATTTCACAATACAAGGAGTGTTCAGAGATCTCTACTTTGTGTTAGAAAACTGATTGTTAGTGCAATGATGAACCAATAAAATTTGTTCTTGTCACCTCTATATGTGCTGTGTACGTCAGGTGTAAGCATAGCAACTGCTGTTGCCATAAAGGCACCCAGTAGTTCACTTCACACTTAGGTTGTTCTGTACTTTAAAGTATTTTATTCTAATTGCCAAAGTTTCCATTAAGCAGTTGCAAGACTGCTTTGTCTCCTGTTGGCCTTACAGCGCCGTTCCACAGCGCCTGAATGGCAGGAGGAAGAGAGGACAACAGTACTCCTCAAAAAGCTTCCTAACCTGTTCAACAATCAGATGGAGTCTGTACCACCTTGTAAAGTGCATAAAACTTGTCAGAGTGCACTGCTGCCCACAGCCAGCACCACTGTACAAAACAACAGAAAAAACTGTGCTATTGGAAAACTTCACAAAGCTAACTAACATAACATTATCCAAAGAATATCATATTCTTAGGCTCATAGGACTGATACATTGCATTTCTGTCCTAGCTGCTTAGCTCAGCTGGGTCCACTGCACCCCAACTACATGGTCCATATCTGCCACATGGATGCATTTTGGTGGGTAACAAGAGTCAAATAAAAATGGAAGTGAAAAGGTTTTCTGCACTTCGATTGTTCTCTCTCTCTTGAGGCATTAACTCAAAGCAATGCTGGGCTGGCCACTGTCCAATTTCTCCAAAATACATCTGCTGAGATTAATTCACACTAAATTCATATGTTTACCCCTTCAGACAAAAGGAAGGGAAAAGCTATTTCACTGGAATAATGAGCGAACATTTTCCTCTCCCCATCAAAATATTTTACATAAGCAGTTCCCAAAAGAACACACTGGCAAAGAGTGGAAATGTTTTACAGTGAAATCCTGATCTGAGAATCTGTTCTGCTCCTCCCAGTTTTTAATTCTAATCTTGTTCCAAGTAATAAAAATTTAACACGGCTAGCACTTCTGCAAGATGTTAATTAGGCACTTATGACTAAGTAAGCTACAGAATGCAGTATTTTACATAAACCATTAAACTTCTTATTCTTTAAATAAAAATAACTTGGAATCAGCCCTGGTTTCTAGTGAAGTCAAAATCTAAATTCCCAAGGCTTTCAGTAGAAGGAAGAATAGGTCATGAAAGCAGAGTTTTAAAATCAAGAACAGCAGGCATGAATGACTGAAATACATACATTCAGTTCATAAAAAACTATTTCCCTTGCTGCTTAGCCAAGAAAACTGAGATTTGGGAGTGAACTAGACTGCTCCCTGTTTCTGCATAACTATCTTAGTCTTCAGTGAACTTGTGTAAATAACCAGCTTTATGTTTAATAACTGATTCTGTTGACAAGGATTAAACGAAGTGCAGTACCCTCACTCTTACTTGTTTTCATGTGGATATGAGTTAAAACAGTATTTGTAGCAAAAAATAGTATTTGTTATTATCAGATGAGCACTGAATAAACAGAGGAAATGGCTTTTCAATCAGATAAACAGGCATTTTAAAAAACATTTTATAGAGTTAAAAAATGCACTTTATAGACCATATAGATGAATCCCCAGGTCAATGATACAATTCCTTCTGTATTCTGGTATAATAAAAATAGCTGTTTTCCACTTATAAAAGCTCTCAGCACTCACTTCACCTCTTAAGATAGCAAAGACCTTAAGAGGGAAAACTTGGACAGCTCTACTGCATAATGCAGTGGTGCAATTTAGATAAGGCAGTAAAAGCACACTGTATCCACAAAGTTAAACTGTAAGTGGGATTCAACAGCAGAATAATTGGGTTTATCTCAGAGCTGGTGAAAGCATTCGTACATGGATCGCTGCAGACAGAGCACAGGAATGCCTGAGCACAAGTTAGACCTACTTGGCCTGATCCTAAGGCAACAACTTAGCTCTTCAAGCACATCAGCATTCTTTCCTGTTCCTTCAGCCAGGACTAAATTCAAACACCTGATAGTAATGCCTTTGTGTGCTCCTTCTCCTCACTCTACAGACACAGCGCACGCAGCATCTTCAGGCCGCAAGGAAAGCAGCATCCCAGGATCAGGCAGCTGCTGATAACATGATCATGACAATCCAGCTAGTTCCACTGGTTTCTGAGTGAAATGAATTCCAAATGGATTCGCCAGAGGAACAGAGAAAGCTGGCTGTGAGATGCCACTCATGTATCCTCATGTTTATGATCTGGACCAGCCAGTAATGAATAACCTTGCAAATTCTCAGTGCTGTTTCAATTAAAGTAATGGAAGACTACAGGACATATCCAAAGTATCAATCTGTAACTTATCCACACTGAATCATCTCTTCAGCAATTAATACCTTGCATCATTTAAAGGAGATGAGCACAGACAGATATAAACTACCTCCATGTTCTGACAAAAACAGCCCACTATTAAGGCCTCTGCACAACACAGGACTAACAAAAAGGAATACTGAGCTTCTAATAATCAGCTCATGTAGGAAGTTAGCTTATGGGGACTTGAAAGAGAGATCCATACGTGTTTCAGATGAGAAAGCATATTCAAACTTCATACGAGATCCAGGAAAAAACAATGTTTTTGATGAGTTCTGAAGCAAAGAACACTACAGATTAAAATCACTAAAGATACTGTAAGTAGAATGCAAACATTAAGTATGGTCTAGAAAACATACCAACTTTCAGCACAAATTGTCTCTTTTAATGGAAAATATTTAATACATAGTAAAATATGATCAAGAAACTGTTATATTAATAGGTTTATCACTACTTTGGATATCCTGAACCCTAACAGTAGATGTTTCATGAACAAATTTTTCACCTCTCAATCCATCTCTAAGGTGCCGCTGAGTAATTAAAGGCTTGCAAAATGAAAAAACTACAATGGAAAAAAAAAAAAAAAAAAAAAAACAAAACAAACAAAAAAGCCACCACAAAACAATAAACCAAACCACTATGTTATTGTGAAAACATGTCTCCTAGTTATATAGAATACTTGGCAGCTGGTGGCAACAAGTTTTGTAGCTTAAAAACCAAGCAAAAAAATCTCCATAGCCAGCCCTACAAATGCATCCACAAGGAAGTTTAAAATATACTTTACAGTGTTTACAGTGTTCCAACCCTTTATCCAATACACCATATCAAATAAACAGTTTAGAAATAAATAAGCATGTAAGAGTGGAATACTCTAGTATTGTCACTCTTCTAGGGTTGGAAGAGGAGGGTCATTGTGGAGGGTTTCAGTATGAATGTGCTGAACCCTTTCAATGCCTCTAGTGTTTCCCTCTAGCGTTTCTGCCCTTCCATCTCCTCTGCCTTTTCTAGCTAAACATCACTGCCTAAGTTATCTCCTGCTGGAGATACTGAATTGGCCTGTTTGAAGGCAATTTTTACTGTATTAACATCTACAGTATTAAGTAGCGCTTCTCTTTCTAGGCATTCTGCATTTTCAAAGATCTCCCTGTTTAGTGCCCTATGAAAAAAGACTTGGCATTTTGCTCATCTGCCCCAGATATACTAATGAAGAGTTGCACTGAGAAACAGCACTCCAAATTTCTCCAACATCTTAGAGTATCTGCAATTTGTAAGACATTTCTCTGATCTAAGCAAGTATCAATCAGTTCAGCAGCAAGAACAAATTTGCTACATCTCTCCCACATGTCCCATCCTCACTTAGTATAATTCTACAATACTATTTTAGATTATGCATCTAAAATAGAGATTATAGAACACAATCCTGCATTGTCATGGAAAGACACTTGATATTTTTAGCAGTTCTAAAGGAACCAAGAGTCCTCTGGAAATTTACATTATTAACTCTGGTAGAAACTACCAATCAGAACATTTTTAATCCTATAAAGTCACATTTTTTGTCACCACATCCTATCAATGGATAGATGTCAAAAAATGGTGATTGCCAGCAAGATAAAAGGACTGTAAAGAGTATTCTGCTGCCATGGAAAGGATGGAACTTGGGAATGACTAATTTTTCTCTGCACTCTGCAATCTTTTTCTCAGTAAGAATGGCAGAGAAGGTACCTGAGCAAGGTTGTGCCTGTGGCAATAAGTTGCAGGGGACTGTAGCACATGTGGATTGTAGTACAGGGTTCAGCAGGTTCTGACAAAGACTTAGCAGTAAAATGCAATTAGAACTTGAAACTTTAATTCTCTTAATTTTAGCATCAAGAATATGAAAAATAGAATTGTACCAATGTTCTTCCCTGTACTCACTGCTGGCATAAGCAGTTGTGCTGTGAGCTTCGTGTCAGCAAAATACGCAAAAAAAGACACCCAAAAAAAAAAAAAAAAAAACCAAAAAACACACCACACACACATACAAAGAACCCAAAGCGAAGACATATACACAAAATAACCCCAAAAAAACCAAAACCAAAACAAACAAGCAAAAAAAAAAAACTCAAAAAAAACCTAAACCAAATAAAAAAAAACCTCTAAACCAAACCAGCCTATTCCTGTTGACACTGTCTCAGATTTTATTGCAGCAAAGTATAACCAAAACATCTTAACAAGCAAAACACAAAACATAAGCTATTTCAAAGCCCAGCATCAGACAGTTTTCTGTGACTATTCTTCCAAAATTCACTGAACAGTTAATAAGGTTTCCAGTAGGAAAAAAAACCTGAAGCATTTCATACTGGTGCCATACATGCAAGAAATAACAAGGAAATTAATAGATTGATTTTCTGTTAAGGTGCATCTGGCAGGCTATTCTGCTCATCTTTGTAAACAAACAGTTATTCTTCATGACCTTAGCTAAAGGTGTAAAGAGAAACTGCATCCAACAATTGTTATTGACAGATGGGATCTGAAGAAATTTACCACAGACTCTTAATGTCCAAGTTATTAAATTAAATTCAAGTGTAAAATGTTAAAATATACCAGTCTAGCAAGACACATCAACAGTAAAACAAGGCATTTCTAGAAAGGTAAAGTGCAATTTATTTAAGTATGGATAGGAAACTGGCCAGCAAGGCCAGAATGGGTGCTGATCTGTTAATTTTACTCAGTGTGGCAGCCAGTCACAAGTAGGGTCCCACAGTGAATATTATTGAGCCCAAACTGCTCAACATATTCATAAATAGTCTAGATGGTAGGATTGAAAGCACCTTCACTAATGTGCTGCTGGCACTAAACTGGGCATTGAGGTGGACACAGGAGAAGGGAGAGCTGTCTTACAGAGAGATCTGGTCAGGCTATTAAGACCTATATGAAGTTTAACAAAGACAAGTGCAAAGTCCTGCACCAAGGTTAGGATGCATGTGGCTGGGAACCAGTGCTGCCAAAAGGGATCTGGGGGTACTAAACATGAGTCAGCAGAGCAGTGCTGCAGCAACAGTTAAATCATGTCCTGGGCTGCATCCTCAGGGGCATTACTAGCAGGGAGAGATGTGATTATCCCAACTCAGTATACTGAGTGCTTGTCAGGCCACACCTCTAGTATGCTCAGTTCTGGTTCCCCATCCTTCCAAAAAGACATGGACAGGCTGGAGGGGCTCTAAAGAAGGACTGGAGAGCATGAAAGAGCTCTATGACATATGACAGTAGAAGTTAAGTCTCTTCTCCATGGAGAAGGTTCAGGGAGACTTCATCACAGCATTCCTGTATTTAATTATTTCAAGATGGCAACAAAGGATGGAGGTGCTCTCCTCACCAGGTGGTACATGGAGAAAATATAGGGCATTGGGTGCAAGTAGTACTGGGAGAGGGTTCATCTCAGTATAAAAAAGACACAATCTATAGTGAGAACAATCAATCACAGATACAATCTTGCCAGGGATCTGGTAGAGTCCCCATCACTTGCAAATTTTCAAGACAAAACTGGACAGCATGCTCAATGATTTCATGGAGGCTCCTCTTCCCAGAAAAGGCTGAACCAGATGATCTTTTAAGGGCATCTCCAACCTGGGGTGTTCTGTGGTTCTGCAAAGCAATGCTCACTCTTCTGCACTGAGGGCAGAGTCAACTCTTCCTTGTATTTTTTCACTACAGTAACTATTTTTAAACTTGTGACTTAAATAAAATAACACTCTCTCCTCAAATTACTCTTGCCATCCCAGTAACACACACATTCAAGAAGAATTTGTTAACTTCAGAAGAAGGTGTGAGAAAAGAAGATAGAAAAATCTTAGATAAATGCAGAATGACAGTATGTCGTGTACAGTCCTATCCACAGCTACCAGAACCAGTTATGTTGGCCATGGAACAGAGGAGAACAGAAAAATAATGGTGGAAAAGGAAAAAAACTTGAAAGAATAGTAGGATTAGGCCAATACCAGCAAAAGTACAGTTTACATCTAGAAACATTGCTAAAATAAAGAGGTATAAGAGGTATAGAGATAAAGAGGTATAAGAGGTATAATAAAGAGGTATATAAGAAAAACTCTACAAATATGACCCTCTCCTTCCAGTACTGTTCTTCTGAATGACTCTGCTTCTGCTTGAGGAGCAGAACAAACCACTCAAAGTCCAACATCATCACACAGCTCTTGCTAATTTAAGAGAGAAAACCAAGCTGACACTAGGCTCCAATCTGTTTCAGAATAAAATGGAATATGCAAAGTACAGAAGAGAAAGGAGTGATGGAATAATTTCTTCAGTGAACTGTGTGTTCATGCACTGTATCAAAATATTGCTCACAACTTTCTTCACAGCTTTTTTTAGTACAATGTACAGCATATTCTTCTGCAGAGACTCTATTTTTTGTGGTGCAATGAGATGTCTTCTGGGACTACACAAAGATACTCTTACTAAGCCCAAGTGTCAGATACACTTTTTACTTTGGCAAGTTTATAGGAGTAATGGACTTCTTAGCAATTCAGCTTTGTGCAAATTACTTTTAAGAGCAATACTCAGCATCAGGATAAAAGACTGCAGAGCCCCACATACTTTCTCTGGAAAAAAAATAGGATTACAGCATGATCTGTAAACCTATACTCTAAAACATCTGCAAAGGATGAGAGGATGAGACACGGCTAATACCATTATATGTAAAAGGGACAGTGAACAAAAATGGTTTCATCTTGGGAAGTAATAAATTGCAAGATCAATCTGATTTTTTATGAAGATACCTTGATTAGTATCTGTAGACCCTCCTCGTCTTTGGATCCTAGTTGAGAAGACAGGCAAATCAGCACAGGATTTTTCATGCCCTAATTTTGGTGATACTGTAATTGTCATGGCTCTGAGACAGAAAGTGTAAACAGATACAACTTTCAGAAGATTGTAGATGTTAATCTGCACTTTGAGTAGGGGGGGAAGGAGGGGTAGGAAGGAATCTGGGAAGGGAGGGAAAGGGAGGGAGGGAGGGAGGGAGGGAGGGAGGGCGGGAGGGCGGGAGGGCGGAAGGGAGGAAGGGAGGAAGGGAGGAAGGGAGGAAGGGAGGAAGGAAGGAAGGAAGGAAGGAAGGAAGGAAGGAAGGAAGGAAGGAAGGAAGGAAGGAAGGAAGGAAGGAAGGAAGGAAGGAAGGAAGGAAGGAAGGAAGGAAGGAAGGAAGGAAGGAAGGAAGGAAGGAAGGAAGGAAGGAAGGAAGGAAGGAAGGAAGGAAGGAAGGAAGGAACAGATACTGATTGAGAGGGACCAAGAGTGTCTAAAACTGATAAATATTCACAGGAGAGACAAGGGACACTTGAACAAACAAGCAGTGTGTATGGGAAAGTGAAAGATCCCATCAGAGAAGGAATGCACATGATAGAGCAAGAAATTGAGGAAGAGAAAGTACATAACAGAAATATGAGAAGTATGAGAGAAAGATGAAAAACAACAGGAAAAAGGAGGGAAAGCATACCAGGGACACACACTGAATGTGTCTGTGGGTGTGAGCATATAGGGAAGCCAGAGAGAAAGTGAGCGAGTGTGTGCACAAGAGAGGAAAGGTGCAATAGAAAGAATGAAAAAGTGTTAGAGAGGGGAAAGGCAGGGGAAAATGAGAGACAATTTACATAGAAGATAATTTTATTAGGAATATACATGTGGAATCACAAGCATGTGACAGAACAGGAAAGCACACAAATGAATTGTAAAGTTTCCAAGACAGCACAGGAAGGGAGGAAAATGGCTGTGTAAGGGAGGGAAAGTGTGCCCAAGAGAGCAAAAGTAAAAGCAATAGAGAGGAATTGTAAGGCTGTGAGATGGGGAAAGTGTACCTGAGAGGAAAAATACATGCAGAAAAAGGGTGACACGCTATACAGAGAGAAGAAAAGCATGCAACTAAGTAGAAACTTGAAAGATTGGGAAATCAACGATAGAGTATGAGACAAAGAGGGTGGAGAGCATTCACAAGGGAGAAAAGTGTACAAGGGCAAGCAAGGAAAACTGCAGCAGACCAAAGAAAAACCACATGCAACCAAGTAAAGACATGAGAGAGAATTCTAGGAATTGAAAGATTTAACTAAAAGGAAAGCATAAAAAATAAACAGGGAATGTGTGAGACAGAAAACATGAGCAAAAGAGAAGAGGGGAAGTGAAAGAGAAAGTGAAGGCATGGGTAAGAAAAAGGCAGTGTGCATGAAATTTTCAGACAAGTACAAGCAAGAGAGACTGGGATCCTATTCAACTGAAATCACTAAATGTGGTCAAGAGAAAGCATTAAAGACAATGAAGTAAAAAATAGAAACAAAATATGTGAGACAACCCACAAGAAAAGGAAAAAATGTAAGGAGTGCCATAGGGATAGGGAAGTGCATATGCAGAAGAGCAGGAGCCAAGACAAGCATGGTAGAAAGGGAAGCCCTGTGAGGTAAGTGTGAGAAAGCAAGCAAGAAAGTGATAGAGGGAAGTGTACAAAAAAGTAAAAGGGTAAGAAGGTGAAAGACATTTGACAGGGGGAGCCCAAGGTACACTGGGTGGGAGGAAAGGGATGTCCAGAGAGCGATGAAGGGAGTGCAAGGGAGAGGGAAGGACTCCAGGAGAGACAGACTGATGGGGAAGGAGCATGTAGGAGTGACAGAACCTGTGTATGCCAGTGAGTGCCAAGGTGTGTGAGAGG
This sequence comes from Lonchura striata, assembly GCF_050655825.1. Lineage (NCBI taxonomy): Eukaryota > Metazoa > Chordata > Aves > Passeriformes > Estrildidae > Lonchura > Lonchura striata. Next base: position 83,460,760 of record NC_140740.1, on the reverse strand, counting down.
CAAGAAGGAAGCAAGAGAGGGAGTGTTAGGGTGAATTTTGGAGGGAAAGTGAGGGGGCAGCAAGATGAATTAAATTATGGAGGAAATGCAAAGAAAGGGAACTAGCAAGTAGATTGTGAGAGGAGTGCTACTGAGTGAGAGACATGCAAGAAGTACAACCAAGAGTGACAACATGTGGTGGGGCTAAAGTGCAAGTGAGTGACATGAAGCATGCAAGGGAGAAAACTACAAGGTGGCAAACTGAGAGAGCATGATAGAGGGAAGAGTGTGGGGAATATGGAGAAAAACAAGAAATCATGTGCAAGAGGGAAGGAAAACAAGAGAAAGGAGGGAGAAGGGAAAGCAAAAGAGATAATAAAAGATGAAAAAGGGCAGCATGAGAGAGAGGAAAGGAGCACAGAAAATTGACAGTAGGAGCAAGAGAGGAAGTACAAGCACAGGAGAGGAGAACTGTGTTCTTTGTACAGCAATGCAAGAAAGGGGGGCAGCAGAAGAACAAAGGGATAGAAGGCAAGGGTGTGCAAGAGAAAGATCACACACACAAATGAGTGAAGGCATGCAAGCAAGAGATAGAAAGCAAGGGCAGGGGTCAAAGTGCCTCCAAAAGAGAGAAAATGCACACTCAAGAGACAGGACATGAACATCAAGGACAGCAGTAAGGGCATATGACAGACATACTGTGAGAGATGTAAAGCTAGAAGAAGTGTGAAGGGCAGCAAGTGGGACAAGGACAGAGAGCAATAGAGAGGGAGGTAGCAAGCTAGAGAGGAAAAGCATTATGCTTCCAGAGGCTGGAAGCACAAGCAAGAGGGAAATCCAAGAGGAATAATGTGAGAAAGGGGGAAAGTGCAAGACAGGAGGTTAGTGAGAGAGAAAGACTTGACACAAGATTAAAAAGGAACCAGTACAGCAGACGGGAAAGAAGAAGTATGCAAGGGAAGCAAAGCATTAGAGAGCGAGCACAAAGTGCATGTTCAAGACAAAAACCACATGCCAGACAGACAATAAAACTGAATGGCAGCATAAGGAAAGGTGTGTGACAGAGGAAATATGGATGAGGTGAAGATGGGGAAGGGGTGTGGTGTGAGAAAGTGCGAGATGAGCAGAACATGACATCAGTGAACCATTAAAAGTTCAGGGGAAGTACACGACAGAAAGAAGCATGGCATGTGAGAGGGAAGCAAATCATACACTGCTGACAAAGTGTGTGAGAAAGACGATGTAAGTGACAGAGAGGTGGGAGTTGGAGAAAGAGAGAGGTAAGGGGGAACTGAGGACAATAAGAAAGAGGGAATGAGGACAGAGGGAAGGCTAGAGAAAAAGAGAGGGAGCAAGACAAAGGGATAGTGACAGCAAGACTGAAGGAACAATGACATTAGACAAGACAGAAAGCACAAGTGGCACTGAAAGTGCAAATAGGAAGGGTAATTTTGTGAGACAGAAAGCATGCAAGAGAGGGAGAAAGACATGGAAATGAAGAATATTAATACATGTGAGAGAGGGGAGTGCCAGAGAATGATAACAGCAAGCAAGGAAAAGCACACATGAGAGATAATGTAAGCATGACAGGCAGAATCCATGTGAGAGAGGAAACACATGAGAATGAGGAGTTGCATGTGAGAGGGAGGCTGCTGAGACAAACAGGCACAAGGTGCACCACACATGGGTAAAGGACACAGAGAGAGAAAAAGGGTGTGGGAAGCCTGTGAAAGGACAAGTAAGAGGAAAAAAAAGTAGAAGAGGCAAATGACTGAGCCAAAGAGAAAAGGGTAACAAAAGGAAAAGAGAAGGATACTGAGGGAGAATTACAGAATCACAGAATTGATTCAGGTTGGAAAAGACCTTTTGAGGTCATCAAGTCCAACATATGAGCTAACCTAAATCATGACACTGAGTGCTATGCTCAGCCTTCTTTTAAACATGTCCAGGGAGGACCACTTCACCACCTCCCTGGGCAGACGGTTCCAGTGCCCAATTACTCTTTCAGTGACGAATATTCTGACAACTCATCTGGCACAGCTTAAGGCTCCATCCTCTTGTTCTGTCAGTTGTCGCTGGGGAGAAGAGACTGACCCCCACCTGTTTACAAAAACATTTCAGGCAGTTGTAGGGAGTGGTAAGGTCTTCCCTGAGCCTCCTTTTTTCCAGGCTAAACACCCCCAGTTACCTCACAGGGTTTGTGTCCCGGGCTATTCACCAGCCTCGTTGCCCTCCTCTGGACACGTTTCAGCATCTCAACGTCCTTCCCAAACTGAGGGCCCAGAACTGGACACAGCACTCGAGGAGAGGCTTAACCAGTACAGGAGAAGAATCACTGCCCTGGCCACACTGTCCCTGATCCAGGCCAGGAGCCATTGGCCTTCTTGGCCCCCAGGGCACACTGCTGGCTCGTGTTCAATCACCTCTTGACCAGCATCCCCAGGTCCCTTTCTGCCTGGCCACTGTCCAGACACTCTGTCCCCAGCTTGTGGTGCTGCAGGGGCTTGTTGTGGCTCAAGTCTAGGATCTGGCATTTGGACTTGTTAAACCTCATATTGTTGGATTCAGCCCACCTACCCAGCCTGTCCAAGTCACTCTGCAGAGCCCCCCTACCCTCTAACAGATTAATACTCGCTCCCAGCTTGGTGTCATCTGCAATTTACTGATGGTGGGCTTGATCCACTCATCCAGATCATCAGTGAAGATATTAAACAGGACTGGTCCCAGCACAGACCCCTGAGGGACACCACTGGTGACTGCCCCCCAAGTGGATGTGACACAATTCACCTCCCCTCTCTGGGTCTGGCCCTGCAGCCAGTTCCTAACCCAGCACAGAGTGCTCCTGTCCAAGCCGTGGGCTGCAGCTTTTCCAGGAGTGTCCTACAGGGAGATGGTGTCAAAGGCATTGCTGAAGGTCAGGCAGACAACATCCACAGCCTTCCCCTCATCCATCAGGTGGGTCACCTGGTTATGAAAGCAGATCAGGTTGTTCAGGCAGGACCTGCCCCTCCTAAATCCATGCCGGGCCATCCTGTGGGTGCCATGTGACAACACTCAAGATGATCTGGACCATAATCCTGCCAGGCACTGATGTCAGGCTGACAGGTCTGCAGTGTCCTGGATCTTCCTTCCTGCCCTTTTTGTGGATGGGCATCCCATTGGGCAGCTTCCAGTCATCTGGGACCTCCCCAGTGAGCCAGGACTGCTGGTAAATGATGGAGAGCAGCTTCACAAGCTCATCTGCCAGCTCCCCCATCACCCTGGGGTGGCCCATCTGGGCCTACAGACTTGTGAGCATCTGAGTGGCTCAGCAGGTCTCTGATGGCCTCCTCCTGGATAACAGGGGGACCATTCTGCTCCCTGTCCCCATCTACCAGCCCAGGAAGACAACCTGTCTTTCTGCTGAAAACTGAGGCAAAGAAGGTGTTACGTATCTCTGCCTTTTCCTCATCTTTAGTTACTAAATTCCCTCCTCCATCTAATAGAGAATTAAGTTTATCCTTGAATCTCCTTTTGACATTAATGTATTAAAAAAAAAATTGTCCTTCACAGAAGCAGCCAGACTGAGTTCTAACTGGGCTTTTGGCTCTCTGATTTTTTCCCTGTATTACTTCCTTAAACACTTCCTGAGATACCTGACCTCCTTCCAAAGGTGTTACACCCTGTTTCTCTTCCTCAGCTCCTTCAGAAGTTCTTTGCTCACCCAGGCTGGTTGTCTTCCCCAGTGGCTCATCTTTTGTCACACAGGGACAGCCTGCTCCTGTGCCTTCAAGATTTCTGTTTTGAAGCATGCCCATCCATCCTGGACCCCCTTGGGAAGGGCTGCTTCCCAAGAAACTCTATGAGTAAGCCTCTTGAATAGGCCAAAGTCTAGCCTCTGGAAGTCCAGTGTGGGAGTCTTATTGTTGCCCCTCCTTGTTTCACCAAATATTTATTGAAAACTGTAATTTCATGATCGCCGTGCCCCAGGTGGCCTCCAACCACCACATCTCCCACCAGCCCTTCTCTGTTTGCAAACAGAAGGTCTAGCATTGTCCCTCCCCTGGTAGGCTTGCTTACCAGCTGTGACAAGTTGTGACTCTAAGAACCTCCTAGACTGACTCTTATCTGCTGAATTCCCAGAAGGTATCTGGCAGGTTAAAGGCACCTACAAGAACAAGAGCTGGTAATTGTGACATATTTTCCAGTGTTTATAGAATAGTTCATCCACCTCTCCATTCTGGTTAGGTGGTTTATAACAGGCTCCCACTAGGATGCCAGCCTTGCTGGCCTTCCCCTTGATTCTTAACCACAGGCACTCAACCATATTAATCTCAAGTTCCGTGGTATCAAGAGCTCCCCTAATATACGGAGCCATCCTCTTCTACTCATTCTCCCTTTCCTGTCTCTTCCAAAGAGCCTGTTGCCATCCAGTGCAGCACTCCTGTTATGTGAGTCATCCACCACATTTCTGTGATGGCAAAAATGTCATAGCTTTCCTACAGTACCATGGCTTCTAGTTCCTCTTGTTTGTTACCCATGCTGCATGTATAGTGTACATGCACTTCAGCTGGGTTGCTGATTTCACCTCTGACTCAGGCTTACCACCCATGGGCTTGTTTCTGGAGGGCCTAGTTGCATCTCCTTCCCCCTCTGAACCTAGATTTCAAGCCCTCTAAATGAGTCCCACCAATTAATGGGCTTTTGTCCTTAACAGATAGATGGAGCCCATCTGACTCTAGTAGGCCATGTGCTGTAAAAGCTGCCCCATGATCAAACAACCCAAAATTCTGCTGATGCCACCAGCCCACTGGTGATAATGTAGGTTCTACTGTTCCTTTCATCATTCATCCCTGCCACTGAAGGGACTGAGCAGAACACAACCTGTGCTTCTGCCCCACCAACCACTCAACCCAGACCCCCAAAGTCTCTTTTAATTGCCCTGACACTGCTCTTTTCAAACTCATCACTGCCAACCTGGAGTATCAGCAGTGGGTAATAATCAGAGGACTGAATCAGCCCAGAAAGTCTCCTGGTGATATCCCATACCCAGGCCCCAGGGAAGCAGCAGACCTCCCTGCAGGATGGGTTTAGTCAATATATGGGGCCCTCTATTCCCCTCAGAAGGGAGTCACCTACTATGAAAACCTTTCTTTTCTTTTTAATGCTAGAGGTAGTGATTCATCTGACAGATTAAGTGTCATTTAGAGGCTCTCTGGGCAGATTATTTTCTTCAATATCATGTGGATGACCGTCTGGATCCAAGCCTCTTACTTATTCTGAAGTGGCACCTGGGCAGGTGACGCAGGTCAGGAAAAAAGTCCCCAAGTAGGGATCCATTTCCATTTTCCTTCATCTACTAGGTCTCCTCCTTCTGCCTGATTGTAGGAGGCACAGGTGTCCTCTGGCTCCTGGTGAGCTTCTCTCAGGGATGGAAGAGTGAAACTCCACAGTATTTCCCTTTCACTTTCACTCCTTAGTCTTTCGATTTCCTCCTCAAGCTTGGCCACCAGACAGAGGAGATCATTCACCTGTTCACACTGCACACAGGTGTCTTCTGCACCATCCCCTGGTACTACTGACAGGCTCAAACACTCCTTACAGGAAAGGGTCTGGACAGATGAGTCCTACTTGGGGAGTTCTGTTTGGGTTGACACACTTTTACTAGCTATGGCATCATTTGGAAACCGTTGCTGAGAAAAAACCCAAAACTAACCAACCAACCAGCCCAACCCCCAACAAAAAATAAAAGCCCCACTAACATGGGGCAACCCTGCCTGTGCAAACTGCCATGCTGCTCCCTCAAACATGTGCCACAATGCTGGTCACCATGCTCCCTAGAGCCTTCTTTTAATCACACCTCTGCACCTCCAATGGCCAAAGGAAGTCCCTCCCTGCACCTGAATAGCTGCTAAGAGGAAGGGGACCACCTGCTCAGCTCCCTTTGAGAGAAATCTGTGATGAAAGAAGAGAACAAGCACATCAGGGAGGAAAAGCATGCCCGAATGGCATGGGAATGGGAAGAGATAGCAAGCAACAGGGGTAGGGAAAGCATGAGCAAGAGATCACAAGTATAAGCAAGAGGGAAAGTGCACACATCAAAATAGAAAATTGTGTCTGAGATGGAAAAGCACCCAAAGGGGAGGAAAGAATGACAGAGGTAAGAAAGAGTGGGAAGAGGGAAGTGCAAAAGAAACTAACAGCACTCAAGAGAGGCAAAGCATGTGACAGAGGGACAAAGGATATGTCAGAAGCAGTGTGAGAGAGGCGAACAAAGTAAATAAGGAAGACCACGTGAGAGAGCGAATGTGACAGGGAAAACATCTAGACAGAGTAAAAGGACGGTAAAGAAAGACACAGAGTAGGGAAATGGGAAGATCAGAGGACGGATAGAGTTAGGAGGAAGAGAGGTGAAAAAAAAGAAAGAAGAGATTGAAAGGGGAAGGTGAGTGAAAGAAGGGGAGAGAGAGCATGAAAGAAGGTGGGGAAGCACAAGAGTCAAAGTATGAGGGAGGAAAGGTACTCGCAGGACAGAAAGAGATGGTGTAATTAAAAGCATGTTAGGGAGATGAAGAGAGAGGAATAAGAAAGGGCAAGAGAAAGAAGAAACACATGCAAGGCTGGGAAACTACAAAGAGATGTGACCAAAAAAAAGCACCTGAAAGTGGGAAAGCTAAGAGAGAAGAAAGGAGACAACTTTGGGAAAGTATGGGAAAGAGAGAGGAAATATCCCAGGGGGAAAGATTAAACAGGTGGAAAGGTAAGCAAATGAGAGAGAGCAAATGAGGGGGTTAATGAGAAAAATAAGAATAAAAGGAAAATAAATCAAGCTGGAGAGAGAGAACAGTGTGGGGGGGAAATGGAAGAGAATGGGTGAAGGGGGGAAGTAAACAGATATGTGGACAGCAAAACTTAGCAAGAGCTCATGCAAGAAAGGGAGGAAAATTACAAAGCACAGGCAGCAAGAGCAAAAGGAAAACTGAAACCAGGAGATATGGAAATCATGTTATAGGGAGAAAGCATGCAACATGAGGAAAAAGGCTAGGAATGCAATATCGAGAATGAATATGCAAAAGAGTGAGAAGGAAACAAGAGGAAAAGAAACATACAAGAGAATCAGAGCACATGAGATACCAAAGCAAAGCAAAAGAGAGTGCTGAAGAGTGTGCCAGAAAGTGACAATGCATCCAAGAGACAGGGATAGTGGGGGGCATGCTGTGCAGTGAAGGAGGGATAATGAACCAAAGAGAGGGGAAGGCATGAGACTAAGAGTATAAATGAGGGCAATAAAAAACATGTTTCTGAAATGGAAAAGCATGCAAGGGATGAGAAAAACCAGCAGAGCAAAAGAGGGAGAGGGAAAGTGAAGCAGAACAAGAAAGATAAATGCAAAAACCAGGAAAGTGGTGGGGGGAAGAGTGTGTCCAAGAGAGAAGACAAGTGAAGGGAAGGGGGTCAAGAGAAGGAAGTGCATAGGGATACACGCACGTACATACCACGATGACACAACATTCAGAAAGAGAATGTTGAGAGAGAAGTGAACCATCTATGAGATAAAGTGATGTCAAGGGTATGTGTGTCGGGGAGAGGTACAGCAGAAGAGGGAGAAAGGTGAAAGGGAGCAAAAGTACAAAGAAAGGTGAGCTATGGAAGGAAGGAAGGAATGTGTGCATGGAAGAGAGAAAACATGCAAGACAGGAAGAAAATAAGAAACCATGAGAAAATAAGCATGATAGAGGGAGTGCTAGCGAGTGGGTGTGCATCAGGGAGATGAGGAAAACAAGACAGAGAAGAAAAGCACAATCAAGCAGGAAAGCTTACCCGAGAGTGGGCAAGTACATCCAATAGAATGGCAAAGCATATCCAAAAAGAGAGGGAAAAGATGTCTGAGGAAAATGGAAAGCTCAGGAGAGAGTAAGCAAGAGAGGAAGTCAGCAGTTGAGAATGAAAAAGTGAACAGAGGACAAACAAGAAGCCACAGGCATGAGAGTGCACACAAGAAAGCAGAAAATTCTCAGTGATGAAGTGGCATGTGAGTCACAGGCAAAGACAGTTTGAGAGAGAGGTAAAAGGAGGCAGGGGGACAAGACAGTTGAAGACAGACAATCAAGCAAAACAAGGTGAGTAGGAAGGGCATGGGATGTGGGAAAGGGAATGAGAAAGATGAAAGGGAAAGAGAGAAAAAAGGTAAAAATGAGAGAGGGACAGCAATAGATAGTAAGGAATAGCACAAAAACAAGAAAGCACAAGTGTGAAGGTGCAAGCAAAAGAGGAAAACTGCAAAAGCAGGAACATGTTAGAGGAAGAGGAAAAATCCATCAGAGAGAAGTAAAGCACACACAGAAAGAAAGATAATTTGGAGACAGAAGAGAGAGAAATACACAGGGAAAGTGAGAGCATGAGAAAGAGAAGTTAATAGGATGACAGCAGGAGAAAAAGTGAGGAACACAGAAAAACAGAAAAGAAACATACAAGAGCATGAACATTCACAAAAACATATGGGAAAAGCAAACCAAGAAAGAAGCAACATGTGTGTGAGAGGTAATCTACATGAGAGAAAGCAGATGTGTTTGAGGTTGTAGGAGAGGGGAGGGGTCTGTGCAAAAAAAGGCTGATCAGAATGGAAATGAAAGCACAACTACAAGAAGGAGACAGTTTCTTTGGGAATGGAACAACATGGCCAAAAGGGAGGCAAAAGTTGAGAAGTAAGAGGGAATTGACTGAAAAAAGCACACTGCTAAGAGGAAAAACAGGGAAGGATAAAGACAAGTAGAAGGCCAAGAGGTGTCCAGAGAAAGCCTAAGACAAGCAGAGATAAAGGCAGAAGCTACAAAAAGAGAAGAAAAGTAAGAGTGAGACTGGGATGTAATCTGTGAGGAGGGGAGGGAAAGAAAACACATCTAAGACAAAGAAAAAGCCCAAAAGACAGATGGATAGAGAAAGGAAGGCAGTGGGATGCCAAGATCAATAAACAGCAAGCAGTGCAGGAAAACAAGCGAGGGGATGAAAGCATGAAGGAGCAGGAAAGTGCATGCAAGAATGTGTCATAGAAGTAGGAAAACACATGAGGAATGGAGAAAGTGAAACAGGCAAAGCAAGGGAGAGTGTAAGATGGCAAGCATACAAAAAAAACTTCATGCAAGAAGCAAAGTGAGTGAGAGGCAAAACATGTCTGGAAGACAAGAAAAGCTGCAAGGCAGAGATACAAATGAGAGAGGAAAAGCCTATCTCATGGAGGCAGAAAGATAGGAGACAGAGCAGAAGAGATGAAGGAAGAAAAGGACAGAGGCCAAAGAGACACAGACTGATAGGGAAGAGGGAGGCAAAAAGAGATGTAGAGTGAGATGGAAAGTTCAGGAGGGAGAGGAATGGTTGGGGGCTGTGACTGAGAAGGCAGATAATGAGCAGAAGAGAGAAGTACAGTGAGGCAAAGAATGAGACAGCAAGTGACACAAGGGGGATAGTGAGAGACAGAAAGCTGTCATGAGACAAAGTGCAAGGAGAGAAAAACTGAAAGATGGAAATGTATGAAAGAGAAGAATGTCAGACACTATAAGAGAGACTTGGAGAGTAAAATGTCTAAATCAACTGCAAAGTACAAAAGACAAATCCACAAAATGCATATGCAGGAAACAGAGTGCAAAGCACACACACAAGAGACAAAGTGCACATGCACAGGAGGCAAAGCATGAGCACAAAACATTAAGGGAGAGAGAGGAAGAAAGAAAGCAAGAAAGAGAAAGGCAAAGCTCATGACACAAGAGATAAAGCACAGATGAGCAAAGCATGTGACAGATAAAGCTCACATGAAAGACAAAGTATGTGAGAGAGAAGGCAATGTGTGTAAAGATGATAATATGCAGAAGGGAATGAAATATACATAAGAGATGAAGTGTACAAGGGAGGGAAAATGCGTGTGAGAAGAAACATGCAAGTGGAAGCAAAGGTCAAGGCAAAAGAACAAAATGACAGAGTAAGAAAGGGAAGTTCAGAGTTACAAGAAAAAAAAGGCACATGAGAGAGGCACAGCCAAATATTCAGGTGAAAGGCAGGAAAGGCAAACACACAGGAGAAAGTAAGAACTGGAGAGCAGGGAACATTAATGCAAAAAACATACAGAATAATTTCAGTTGGAAAAGACTTTTAAGATCTTTGAGTACAACCATGAACTCAGCACTGTCAAGTCCACACCTAAACCATGTCCCAAAGTGCCATATCTGCATATCTAAATATCACTAGGGAGGGTGACCCAGCTACTTCCCTGGGTAGCCTGTTCCAATGCTTGATCATCATTTCAGTGAAGAAACTTTTTCTTAACATCCTGTCTAAACTTCCCCTAGCCCAGCTTGAGGCCACTTCCTTTTATCCTATGACTTGCTACTTGGGAGTAGAGATGACCCCCACCTAGTAAAAACTTCCTTCTGGTGAGAGCCTCCTTTTCTCCAGGCTAAATAATCCCATTCTCATTAGACTTGTGCTCCAGACCCTTTACCATCTCCACTGCCCTCTCTGAAGATGCTCCAGCCCCTCCATTAGTGAGGGGCCCAAAACTAGACAAAGAACTCAAGGTGTGGCCTCACCAGTGCCAAGACAGGGGGACAATCACTGCCCTGGTCCTGCTGGCCACACCATTGCTCATACAGGCCATGATGCCATTGGTGATTGTGGCCAACCTGGGCACCTGATGTTCAGCTGCTACCAACCAGTACCCCCCTAGTCCTTTTCCACCAGGAATCTTTCCAGCCATCCTGCTCCCAGCCTGTAGGTTGTTGTGATCCAAGGGTAGGACCTGGCACTTTTTGAGTATCATACCACTGGCCTTGGCCCATCGATCCAGCCTGTAGAGATCCAGGGCCTTCCTGTCCTCCAGCAGATCAACACTTCTCCCTAACTTGGTATTGTGACTTGATCCCCTTGTACAGATCACTGATAAAGATACAGATGAGGGGCAGGCAAAGCACACGAGAAAAAGGCAAAGCCTATCAGAGAGAGGGAAATGTGGGTGCAGAGATAAAGAGAGAAAAAGCTTCACAGTGATGGGGGAAAGGAACAACAGAGAAGAGGAAGGGGAAGGGCAAGGGCAAGGGCAAGGGCAAGGGCAAGGGGAACAACTGGAGATAATGACAGAGGGGAGAGAGGAGGGGAAGCCACTCTGTTTTGGGAAGGACTCAAAGCTTGAAAGACAGAAAGGAAATCCCCAAGAGAGGAAATGTAAATCTAAGAGGGAGGGAGGTTCAAGACCAGCCAAAATCAGCGTATGGCTGGAGGAAGTTCTAAAGATTTTGAAGAAAAACTCTAGAGATGGAAAGGACAGAGAACAAGTGGGAAGAAGAAAGCACAAGTGAGACACTGCAAGCTTAAGAGCAGCATAGTGCGTGCAAGAAAGTATGTCTGTCAAGAGACTGGAAAGCATACAAAGGAGAAAGTAAACGACAAAGAGAAAGAGGGAGGGAAGTCCTAAAGAAAAAGGCATGTGAAAGAAGAAGGGTGGGAGAGAAGATGAGTCTCCAGGTAAAAGATTTAGCATGGGACAGAGAAGGGGAGAGCAAGCAATTTGCATTTGAAAGTATCTGAGTGCATGTGAGAACTGGAAAATCTGTGAGACATGGGAAAATATGCAATAAAGAGAAAAAGCTACAAAAGGGAAAGGAAGACACAAAAAGGAAAAACAAGAGACATAAGGATGCACATGAGAAAGACACAAGAGACCAAATATGCACAAGAAAGCAAGAGAAAAACAAAGCACATTCAAATGAGAGAGGGAGAACATTTTCATGCTTTCAAGAGGGATACAGTGCATGAGCAATGAGAGTTGCATGCGTGAGCGGGGAAGCATGCAAGGGGGGAGCCGCAAGATGGGACCACTCAAAAGAGGAGAGAAGCGTGCCAAGCTGGGGAAGAGCATAAAGGTGAGGAAAACAGGCAAGAGAGAGGGAAAAAGGTATGTGAGAGAAGGGAAGAAGTGTGTGAGAGAAGATGTAAAGAGCACACAGAGCAGTAAGAACAAGTATGTGAGAAGGAATAAGCACGACTGGGAGATGGAAAAAGTGAGTATTAGAGAAGGGGAAAAGCCATGATGGGGAGTCAGTGAGCCATGATGTGTGAGTGAGGAAGTGCGTGAGGAAGAAGCATGCTTGCAGGGCCAGAACCATGAGAGTGACAGGAGGGCACTGAAGAGGAGAGCATGAGAGTGGGGAAGCCCATGAGAGAGGAAAGCATAGCCAGGACAGAAAGCACATGCACATGAGGCAGGAACCAAGCACATGTGGCAAGTGGCAAAAGTCTGCATGTAAAAGAGGAGGGAAACCCAAATACAAGGGGTGATGAAAGCACAGCCATGAGAGACAGGCCACGTGCACAAGAAGGGTAAGTGTCTGACAGGGTAGGAAAGCAAGAGGGAGAGGGGCAGAGAGAAGACAGATGTAGCACCAGACAAAGAGAGAGACCGACACGGGGAGATAGGAGAATGAACCGAGGTATTAAACCACGTCCAGGTGCCTCAGTTTGACTGGGACACCTCATATGCATAAATATTTACTCTTGTAATTCTATGCTTTCCATCTTGGTCCCTCTCCTCAGTCTGCATGTAGCAGCCTTATCTTGATGCAAGTGTGAGAGGGAGAGATGTGATGCACATGCAAGTGAGAAAAGGTATGAAAAACAAGTGCAAAGTGTGTCCAAGAGAGAAGGGAAGTTTGGGGTGGGGTGATGTGGTGGTGGCAAGCAGACAACAAGAGAGGGATAGGGAAGATACCAAACAAGCTAAGAAAGGGATACAAAGGAATGAGAGTAGAGACAGCAAGCAAGATGCAATGAAGGACAGTGAGTCAGAGACAGCAGGAAGGCACATGGGAAAACTACATTTTATAGCAGCATCAAGTTTCACAGTTCTTCATCTACTATCAGCAGAGTTGACTAATCAAAATTTTCTTACATGGCAGTGTAGAAAATCCTAATCCCTTTCACACAAGCTTACTAAAATTCTGATTATTATAGAATTATGTGTTTTTGAAAATAATATACTGTATGACCACCTATTATCCTGCAACTTTGACGAAAGTTAGTTTTCCTCTGTTAAGTTCCAGTAAGCATAGTTCAATTACAATAGGAAGGACTGCCCTAAGTTTATTTACAGATATAAAACTTAACCAACCTTTCATTATTATCTTTTCAGCTTTTCAAGTCTTTTTAGAATCCTGCTAACAGTTTCTGACTAGACTGTCATTATTCTCTGAGGATACTCTGCATGCTTACCACTGGAACACAGAACTTCCCCATGGTTACTCATGTCCAACATGGTTAATACTGATTGTCTTAATATATTCAATAAGCTTTGCATGTATCAAGATTTAATTAACTCTTTTGTGCAAGCAACTTTGGAAAACCTATTCATACAGGATGGTAGAAAAATACTGTCTCACAACATGGAGGTTCCAAACAAAAATAAAGAACAAATACTGCACTCTTTTTTACAGCAAAGTGGTACTACATACGTGCACTATAAGTAGTTGTAGGTCTAAAGATGCAATGAGAAGTGTCAACTCAGTTACATGCTCTTGAGCAAAAGTCTCAAGAAAACCAGAAGAACAAGAGGAAGAAGACAATGTAACCATGACAAGCTCAAATCAGAGCTTGGGCAGAAATAAAAAGCATTTCAGAACCCTTTCAATTTAGTATTACCCACAAAGAAAAAGTGGTAGACTATTTCAATTAAACAGTATAGCTGATGTTACTCAAAGTAACACTCAAAGTGTCTCTACCTAAGACTGCAGTTCTGTTGATGAGAACAAATCTCATAGCAACTGCAACAAAGAGCATCAGTACAACCATTTAAAAACCAAGTAAATAAGTCTCAATGATTTGGGCAGTAGCTAGCACACTGGAGGACAAGTTCTCAATTAGTCATCAGTCATTACTGGAAAGCAAACCTCCTGTTGGATACGCTAACTCTACCAAAAATTGAATCATAATTTTTTAAGTTCTAAATCTATTATTTTAAGTTCTAAATCTAAATCTATTCTAATCTGAATAGATTTGAGAACTGATATTTAGATTATATTAGATTTTATCTATAGAAAGCAAAAATAACCTAACCTACCCCAAATCTGTGTATTCATAAATTCTGTGTACACAATTTTCCTTAATATTTACATAGAAGGTCCTTCAGCTCCTAAAACTGATTCATGGAGCAAAAAGATGGTATTTATTTTGCAAATGGATTTGAAGTAACTTGTTATTTGTTGATAACAGAAGCAACCCTACTTTGCTGGATCACTTGCCAATTAGAATATACTTTTCAATACTGAGAGTCATGGCTGCCTGGAGGAAGCCACAGAGGAAAAGTCTGTGTCTTGACAACATGAAAAAAGGAATGAATGAAAAGGTACCCATCACAGAGCAGTAAAAAAGTCCAAGAGAAATCTTCAGCCATCTCTACAATGACAGCATCTCAGGAAAAACATAAGTGAGCAGAGTACTCTTCCAGCTTGTGCCAATAAAACCCCAATCCAGTTTTAGCCAATCACTTCCAGATTTCCATGCATATCAACAAAGAAGTAGATAACCTCTGTATTTATTTATTTAGAGAATGAAGCAGCATATACTCTTAGATGTCCCCATTTTTTCAGCTTGCACCTTTTTCTTTTTTTAGGTTTTGCTAACCTAAGTAAGACAAAATGGATTTAAACAGAAGAATTAAGAACTACTTGTCTAAAATATTGAAGGGTTTGGTGGAAAATGTTTTGATTGTCCTTTGCCTTTACGGAGACACTTTGTACCTAGGACTCAAAAGTAAGGTATATTGAAGTACTCACTGCATGTCCACCTTACATCAGAAGGAAATGTTTTTAATGCATGAACATGGGTAGTGAATGGCAATGTCTTAGATTGAAAATGGAGGTGTGTATTCTATTGCCATCTGTTAGAGGGGGCAGTTTCTTCTGTTAATTGTGTACCTGTTAAAACCAGGTGGGGCAGTTTTCTTTATCTCTTCCATGACCCATCCACCCTTCAGCAGATACCTCTGTTAATGGGCCATTGAGTGCTACAGCATGACTGATAAAATTACATCATCCCTCTGTGAAATGCTCTGCCCTGTGGGAGGAGCCAAGCATTCCTACCTGGATATAATCTGAGCTTTGGAACACCACAGGCAGCCTTTTCCCACTGGATTCCCAGAGGAACGGTTTCCTTCTCCACTAGATTCTCAAAGGAAGACCAGGCCCATCTACATCACCACTGGACCTTCAGAGGAAAACTGCACCCTTCTAGAGGATCACTGCTCCAACAAGATGACATTTGTCACTGCAGGAGCACTGCAGCCATCATTCCAATGGGACTGCTGACCCACAGGGTGTCGGGTTCTATTCTGACTCTGTCAGTGTTGTTTTGTATTACTGCATTTTTATTTTCCCTAATAAAGAATTGTTATTCCTACTCCCGTATCTTGCCTGAGAGCTCCTTAATTTCAAAATAATAATAATTCAGAGGGAGGGGGTTTACATTTTCCATTTCAAGAGAGGCTCCTGCCTTCCTTAGCAGATACCTGTCTTTTCAAACCAAGACAGAGAACTCAATCAAACACATTAGGCTGAAGATAGCAAAAGCTGACTTGAACTGCTGAAATCCCTTTTGCTAGCACACCCTCCTAATTCTGTTTAGATCAGCATCATAAAAGAATTCAGAGCAAAATTTAAGTTTGCTGTGCCAGAGCTCTACATATAAAAAGTCAAGGCATAACATTAACGTTATGCAACTAACAAACACCCTCCTGTTGGGCATACAACCATTTTTTTTATCTTAAAACCATTTGCTAATGTGAAAGCACTGTTACAGCTTTTGATATCTGAGGAACAAAAAACTAATAGGCATGCAGGCTTCTAGTGCTAGGAAACATCCATTCTGACACCTAACTAACTAAACCAACTAATTTCAATGTGCTGGTAATCTGAAAACTATCATGATGCCTAACTGAAGAGTGGTAATTACACAACACTGTGAACATCACCCACATGACAATTTTGTTTGGGTAGGAGCTCAAAAACTGAATCCATCTGGAGTATACTGCACAGTGAGGTCATATAATATAGGTCAAATTATCCAACAACATGACCCATTTCCAGTTTTAAGGACCCAAAACCCCAAATTCTAATTCAGATCAGAGGAACAGAGTGGTCACTGTAAAAACTACCTTTTATATGAACCAGGTACTTGCAGGAATTTATGCAAGTCACACACAGAACACTTGGTTAAGTTCAGACATCAGTTTAATCAGTACTCCCCATCTCAAAAATAGTTTCAAGAGTTATTGCACAGTTTCCATGGAGACTGAAACTGAAGAGTTCTTTCTATTTCTGTCTGTGAAAATCCCTTCACATTTATGCTGCCAAGTTTCTCAGGAGAGCCTGAACGATTAAAAGTGACAGTAATATCCATGTTAGTGTCTATCACATACCACTTAATTATTTTAGAAGCACATTTACCTTTCCATATGAGGAGAATATCTTATAGTTTCACAAGTTTATTCAGATGAAAGCAAATTATTTAAGGACTTCCAACTACATTTCCACAGCAAATGTACCATCTGAAAACCTCCTTATCTTCTATCCCACCTTATCATACCAGCAAAATATATATGGGCTACATGTATCTAATGTACTTTCATCTCACAAGTAAGCACTTGATGTCTCTCATCACATCTCCACAAGCAAACTGATGCAGTCCAGGGTAGGAAAAGAGGACATTCAGGTGAAATGATAAACTATTGAGATGCTGCAGAAATTCCACCTGAAGGCCAGTCACCAGTGATCAACCACAGGATGTCACACAGGGGCCAGTACTGCATAATGTCTTCACTAATGAACTATGTGATGGGCAATGCCCCCTCAGCAAGTCTGCACACAATACACAACTGAGAGGAACAGTCTGTGCAGGATCTGGGCTTGCAGATGGGTCTGCTACAACTTAGGGGCATCTCAACAGGCCGGAGAAATGGACTGACAAGAAACTCCACATGTTTAACAAAGGGAGACACCAAATTGTGCACCACACAGCAGAGCAGGCTTGGGCTGACCATCTGGAAAGCAGCTAGGAAGAGAAGAACATACATCACTCTTGCTGGACAAGTTGAGCGTGAGCAAGCAATGTTCCCATGAACCAACCCAGGGCTGAAGTGCAAAAAGTGGAGCCAGCAAGTTGAAGGAGGTGATCTTCCCTCTCTATTGAGGAGTTGTGAGATCACATCTAGGTGTTCTAGATCCATTTTTGGGGTCCCAAGTACGAGACAGACATGGGTCTACTGAAGCAAATGCACTGAAACTCACAAAGATGTCTCAGGGACTGGAGCAGTTGACAAAATGAGAGGCTGAGAAAGCCAGGACTGTTTAACCTTGAGCACAGAAAGTTTGGCAGGGTTCTCACCAATGTTCATAAATGTCTCATGGGCAGAAGATGTACTCAGACTCGTCTCACTGGCGCTCAGTGAAAGGATGAATGATATACAACAAATTGTCCTTAAACACCAGTGAACGAGTGTTTAACTCCAAGTGCTGCCATATGCTGGAAGAGGTTGTTCAAGAAGACCCTGGAGTATCTCTGCTTGGTCTGGCTGACCCTCCTTTGTGCAGGAGGGTTGGACTCCAGACTCAAGTACTCTGTGGCTTCATAAATGCAAAGTGCCAAAAGAGGGAAGGGTATGTATGCCTACTTGCATTTAGGCTGTGATGTCCAGTGCAAAGCAGCTATGAGGAATTTCAGCAAGAAGCTCTGGTAAGCCAACCGAACTGATGCAGCTGTAAATTACATGGACTCTGCTACAGTGGCTGAAATTAACAAAGACAGCCTTGGAAACAGGCTTTCCTATCCAGGCCCATCTCCTCAGATGCAACAGTTGTTAAATATGCTGCAGAATTAAAGGGTATTTGCTAAGAATGACACTCCTGAGTGGATCTGGGCACATCTTAATCTTGCTCTCAGAACCACTATCAAAAACCAGGGGTGTGAATTTCACTGACCAAGGCACATTGCTATAAAGCAGTTAATAAGAAGCTTTTATAAAGAACATCCTAAAGCATCTAACACTTTAAAAAAAAAAGTTCAGCCTCCCATACACTTAAGAAAATACATGAAGTAGCTGACCTCCTGCCTTCTCAGTTTCAGCTTTGCTTCCAAGGAGTAACAAGTAAGTAGTAAGAATCATTTGGACAGCAATGGCAAAGCACAAGAATAAAAAATAAAAAGCATATAGACCAAGTTCTGAGCAGATTAACATACCAATTTAAACAAGTCCCAGCAGCTAGAGATTCCAGTCCATGTTTATGGACTGTTTCATTGAGGAAACAGCCTTACCAGTTGATTGAAATGAACCTTAGATCGACTACAGACACAAGCTGCTTGATGGAATCTACTTACGTAAGTGATGTGGGTGTTACAGGCCGTAGCTACCCACTTAAGAGCAGGTTAAGCCAGCTCTGTACCTGGCAACACTACTAGCTGAGATTTAATCTGCAAAAATTCAACCAGGAAAACATCAGAACAACAAGCAACACTACTGCAGAGACACATTATTTGAAGCAATATCAAACAAGTACAAATAGTCAAAGATTTTGTCACCAACGTTTTTCATTATTTTGTTAGAAGAGCTTTTCAAAAACATGCGGTATGTTATCATTTCCTCTTCATTGTATGTTAGTGTTCATCACAGTCTGCAGTCTAGGTTTTAAACAACAGTAACACTGCAGTTCTTTAAATTACAGGAGCTAATTGTTTTTTCTCCTCTTTCCCCAGACAATGCCACAAAGGCAGTGCTCTCTACTCTGCTTGGAATCCTCCAAGCTCAAAAAAAAGTGGCAATTCCACAGCACCTGCAGTATAATGAGGAAGAATTAAGAGTTGGACCACAAAAAAAAAAAATAATCCAACATGGCAGAAACATGGACGTGAACTGCTAAAATGGCACAGGCCTATTCTAAATAAATCACAGCAGAGGTATAAAGGAATTGGGGAAAACAGGACATTGACAGAATTCAGGCAATACCTAGATTCATGAGTAACATATTTACCAGAAGACAAGTGGCAACACTTCTTATATGTACTTCTTATCTTTTGTAAAATAGAGTGAAATAATGTAGAATACTTTAAGAGTTCGGATACTGGGAAAATGAATTGGTTGAGCAAAGTCGTAACTAAAACTAAACCAGGGAACATTAGAAAAAGAGTTAAAACTCAGTTTAGTGTTAAGTCAGCAGGTAGTAAAGAAAATTCAAGAAAGGGCTTTCTGAGGTTACACAAATCAAGACATCAATAATTAGTGTACTCTACATATACTCCTGCTGAAGCAAAAAAAAAAAAAAAATTCTAGAATGAACAGAGAAAAGACTGGCTTTCAGAAGTATTATACTCAAACACCAGTACTTAGACCTTATCAATTTAAGACTAAAGACAAAAGACAACTTCAGAGTAGCTGGGTCAGACTAAGAGGTAAGGTTCTACAGCGAGTCTCAATTCACAGAAAGGAGTGCATGAGTAGATCAATCCAATGGCCCAGCACTGGTCTGAATAAAACCCACAGCAACCAAGTCGAGACTGCTAGACATCTTTAGAGAGCCATGTAGCAGACAGGCAAATCAGTGAACAAAAGTTAATCACTCTGAATACCTGTTAAGGAGCATGTTAATCCAGAAAAATGGACACAGGGACTGTGCACAAATTTAGTCTGCTAGAACAGGTCGACCCCTCCTGGCTGAAAAAACCTCACTTGGTCAGCTGGTGATCTCACCCCCTTACACCTCTAATGAGCCAACACGAGTACACAGTGTAGGCATAGACCAAAACAGAGAAGCAAAAGGAGAAGAGAGAAGCCAGAAAAAAAAAAAAAACAGGGTGAGACCAGATGACACTGTGTAGATAAAAGGGAGTCAGAGATCGACAGATGTTGACAGGTAAGGCAAAAAGAGTAGATAACAGAGAAAAGACTCTTAGATGGTAAGAATTTAGTCACTGTCAAATGTCAATCCTGTGAAAATTCATGAAGTTTTGGCATTTGTGAATTGATATAATATGATATGGAATTCACAACTCCCCTATTTTAACATATTGTATCACTCAGTTTAAATACCCTCAATGATGAGATAAAAGCAATTTTAGAGAGTCCAATTGGATTTTATATGCACACTGCTAAATTACATTAGCATTTTACAACTGTCTTCTTAAAATTCTAATGCAATAATTCATTTTACTTTAACTCATCCACTACACAAGATACCCAGAAAAGTACAAATATTTTAGCTACAAAATACTGCAATAACCAGTAACATACAATAATATTAGTGTGTTTTATTTATAAAACTTTGCATGTCACTATGCCAAAGAAGGACTTTCAAAGAATACCATGTTAGTTAAGTCTGAATTCTATTCTAATACTTTAAAAAACCATTCTCAGGACTCAAGAAGTTTGAAGAAAAATGTTTCTAGGCAGAACATGCTGTCATTAAAAAAAAAATCACAAAATTTTAAGTAATTTAGCACAACAAACTGAGAAGTCATTAAGAAACAAAATTAGTAAAACATGCACATATATTCCCAAAGAAAAACTTCTGCAGATAAAATGGAACTGGAAGAGTTAGGTGAACTTATTCTGGAAAAAGTAACATGCATGTTTTTTATACAAAAGTAACTTTCAGGAAAAAAGATAATGTGAACAAGAATTTATTTGAAAATATATATATTTTATGGATGGTGTTTATAACCACAGTGCATAGAGGAGCATTACTTTAGTTCAAAAATTATTACCTGCTGACTTCAGAACTCAAGTAGCAGAGCAGATGGATGGCCCAAAGGAAAGGTCCTGCATATGTTGCAAATGCTGTGAGGAAGATAGCTGGTATCTCCACGTAGCTGTCTAGTCCCACAAAACCTGCTGAAATGTCCACAGTAGCAATGCCATTTGAATTTCCCTGAAAATAGAGATAAAATAGTAAATATTCATATACCTCCAAAAATACATTTAAAATACATTAGAATCATATTCATTATTGCACGCATTAAGGACTTATTCTTTAAATTGCTTTCCAGTACAGCCATATTCTTTACATCTGAATTTCAATAAAACAGCTTACCAAACAAGTGCTTATAATTAAAATTTACTGATTCACAAAGGCAGAAACAGCATGCTGTTTTGGGAGTTTTATTTTGTCTTCAAATTAACATGCCTATTGTTTAGTAAGTTACATTTAAAAATAAATTTAAATAAATAGCTCCACTTGCTGAAATCACTTGTTGAAATCACTTGCTGAAATCACTTGCTGATTTCAGATACATTAATGAAAAATATGTAATTTTTTTGCCACACAAGGTTAAAACACAAGATTTTAGGTCTGCTGCTAAAATTACACCAGGAAATAAATATTTTTTGCCCTTAGAGACAGCAGGGCTCTAATTTAGAGCTGTAATGGAACATTACATCGCCCACCTGCCTGCCTCACGGCACAAGTTCCTGCATGTAAACAGATTAAGACAGGCAAATTTAAAGAGGTTTCTCCTTCTCAAGTCTCTATGCCACATAAGATTGCATTGAAATAGACCAGAAGTCAATCTAGATAGCCTGAATCATCAATAAAAGGCATATAAACCTACCAAGAAAAAAACAGAAGGAACATACAGCAATTAGAGTACCAAGAGCTGTCATAGTCTGGTATGTTTTACCTAGTTTTCTTTTCCAGTGACCAGGACCACAAAATAACAAAGAACAATGTAAAACTGAAGGAAATGTTTTTCATTAAAAATCCAAAAATACTTAACTTCACCCAAATACCTAAAGTAACAAACATACCCTAAGATTAAGGCAGAATATTTCTTAAATTAGCAGGTCACAGGTTTCCTCAACCTAGTGAGAAAGCTCTCAGATATTCTTGCTGTACCTTAAGAAACTGGTCAGTGTCTACAGCACTGATATTCTAACAGCCATCAAACCCTCTTTTTCCAGCTACAGAATGCCAAAAAAACACTAATGTAAGGTCTGTCACCACTGATAGCCTTAGACTCGATCCCAGCAGAGCCTATGAGGAGTGGTGGCTCCCTATTTCCCTCAAACCTGACCTCGGATCACCTTAGTGACTGCAGTTCTTTTGACCTGCAAGTTACCCCAGCAAGGAAGTGCTATCATCAAATACACACTTCTGTCACAAAGCCCAGAGCACACAGGGAAGCACAAAAGATAGACAGCTTTTTTAGGTACATAACTAACTAGGCACCAGCAAAAAAACTGATCCTGAGACAGCTCTAAAATCTAAGAGAAAAAAGGCATCTGTGTTGATGGAACCATTCAGAGCCCATTATGAGCAGTCACCATCCCCAAACTCAGCATGAAGATATCTCCAGAATGTACAGGGAGCCTGAAGCTGTAAGAGTTGTATGGTATGGATTTTATCAACATGTCATCTTCACTTATGACTGTTAGTCTTCCTCATTTTGACTTTCATCATGTACCACTGTAGTAAATCACTGCACCAGTGTAATCAATTACTAGTGCAAGGTCCAGCAATGCCAGGAGCAAAGCACAGCATAACTAATGATTAACAGCTAAAAAAAATAAAATAAAAAGCATGTCTGTGCCCTACAACCTGTAATACGAAACTGTAAAAGAAAGCTGTAAAATAAAGCTACTCCTCAGGTTTAACCAGTATAGACTGAGGTCATGGCAAGAGCAGAAAGGCAGGTGTAGCACTTTGAGCACTGAGCAGGGATTTTCTCAACAAGCTAGAATTTGACAGAGACAGGTAGGGAGGGAACTTGCTCTCTTTTCCTCCAGTCCTTGTCCACAGCAGCAGGTCTTTTACCCACCACATCTATTTATTTTTCATTGCCCTTCTGCTCTGCATGACATATACAGAGCAGAAAAGCTGAGACACCAGGAGATCCTTCCTGCTCGTGTCATGAGGAGCTGAATTTACACTGTTTAATCCACATGCACATGGTTGATCTCTGGCACCTTGGGGCAACTCCTCGTGCCACTGTATGTGAAAAGAAGCAAGAATAAATGCAGCACTGCAGTGCATGTCACTGGTCCTGCAGAACCACTGCAGACAAAAAGATGTACTTCCTATGGAAGATAGTCAGGGCAAGTAAGGAACCTGGAGGAAGGAACAGGTTCTTCTTCTCCTCAGCTCCCTGCGTCCCTTCATCACAGGGGTCACTCCATTTGTCTTTGACTTTGTTTGAAGTGACATAGCTGCAGAACAAGGATGCACACATTTGGATCCACACACAACTCCAATCACACTGGGAAGTGCCTGAACATCTTACTCCTGCTGTGAATCTGCTGAGCCTCATGGATACTACTGCCAATGTGCTACTTGAAGAGCCCTGATGAGTAGTAAGAAGCATTTTTTCTTCACATTAAATATCTTTCTCCATGAAAAATCCATGTATTTACACTAAATTTTTATAGCTATAAATTTTAACACTCCACACAATAAATAACTGACAATTCAGAGTGCCTCCTTTTATTTTAATATATCACTCTAGTATTTCAGAAAAGGTTGGCCAGAAAGGTTCTGCTGTCTCCAGATAAACCTTGGAGGTTTCAAGACCCTGAGCCATCTAGTTTGACCTCACAGCTGACACTGAAAATGGGACTGAACTGTAAGCCTGTTGAAATAATTTCCAAAGTCAATTATCCACAATGCTTTGAAATCATAACAAGAAAAAGTTAAAATCACTTTAAAATGTCACTTAGTTCATCTCTTTACTTAAAGGCAAGGTGAATTAGATATAAATTATTCTAAATATACAAACCTATTCTGGTTTCCTTCAGTGATAAAAACCACCAGAGACTGGAATTGTGTTTTCTTTCTCCCATTCCACAGATATACTGCTCTAAGCATGGCAACAAAACCCTCAAGACTAATAAATAAATACATAGAATTTTTGTTCATTTATGAGCATTCACATAAGGAAATGATAATATTTTTAGCAATATTTACAGCAAAATAAGTTTTTAATGAGCTGGTTTATAAAGAGAAAAAGCCAAGTTATTTATTTCTATTCTTACTGCATTTTAAGGACAAATAGTAATGATAAAGATACAACACACTTTTGGGAAATGCCTGCTGAGTTACGAGATGTGGACAACTTGGGACTTAGGAGAAAATAATCAATTATTCAAGCTCATTGCAAAATTCATCAAGAGATTCTCAAGCTTGCAGTAATACCCTGAAAAATAAGTAGTATTCTGACTAAATGTATTCATTTAACCTATTTTTGACAATACTGGAGTATTTCAAACTTTGTTCACTTCATCAGTTCACACAAAGTGATAAATGCAGCAAAGACCTTAATTACATAAACAAGACCAGAAAACAAAGTGGGTTTACCCAGCTCCACATTAATAACACAGCACTTTATCCACACAATTTCTAAAATCCTCCAAGCACAAAGACTGCACAACTGGTGTGAGCAACCTTTTCCTCTGCTAACTATTCACAAAAAATCTTGCTAGAATGCTAGAAAAATGACATCACACATAGCCTTCCCATTTAATTTACAACTGTTTAACAAATTTGCCTTTCAGATCCAAACTGCCAGAGAGCAGAAAAGGACTTCCTTTGGTTCAACAAAGGAAGGTATGCTGGGAAATAAGTGTTAAAACAAGGCAGGTGAGAGCAGTAAGACAGGACTGCTCAGTGGCATGTCCAGGTCAGGGCTGGATCCAGAGACAGTGATCAGGGCTAGATGCAGCCCAGGGACTCCAAGTCTGTAGTGACAAGTTCAAGATTAGGCTAGAAAGCCCAATCATCAGGTCCAGGGCAAGATCAAGAAAGTTTAAGACAGGCACACACATATCTGCTTACACAGCTGGGATAAAGCACAGGCAGTAAAGCATCAGACTAATAAAGCAGAACCAGAATGGAAAGAAAAGCCAGGCCTCTCCCTCTGCTTTTCTCCCACCAGCTCCTCTCTCAATCAAGGACATGGCCTTCAAGTCTGCTAACTAAACTCTTGAGACAGGAGATGCACTCAGAGTTCAGACACAGATGAAGTGCACAATGCAAAACCAAGTGTAATTTGTTTTCAACCCATCTTTTTTTTTTCCCTACTTAAATTCAAAATCAAAAAGTTAGCTTCCACACCCAGGCACTTCATTTTTCCCCCCATGCTCATCAACTATAAGAATTGATTAGTGAAAAGTACTATCTGTTCCTGTCAGCTTTGCTTATTCTGTACACTTGGGATTTTTGTAGATCTACTTCCATGACATCTTGAAGGACTCTACAATACTTTTTTGAAAGAACAGTGCCTCGTTCATTACATATGCTATCCTGAAAAGGGCTATTTTTATTATCATATTCAAAAGGCCATCACTTACAATCTACACTCAGCAAGACAGTTACTGCTTTAGTCATTATGTACCATATTGTCTACCAAGATTTAATAACAGCTCAGCAACATGGGCAAGTCTCATTTACTTCATAATCACACCAAGACATGTGCAAAAAGTAGTCCTCCAAACCTCTCTCCTATTTCCAGATGGAAGCATTCATTTTTTCATACATATTTCTCTTCTCCTGTCTCATTTAGCTAGCACAGTTTAAATTTAGTATCCAATGTAATCTACATCACCAATGAATTTCAGTGGTAGTCAATTTTTGTATTTCAATCATAAGCCTGCTATTTTTTTGGTATGCTACATTAGATCTTTATGCCTGTCGGGAAACAAAAACCTTAGCATCACTGTGAACTCAGGCAGTTTAATACTGAGGTTCTAGTGAGCACAAAACTTGGAGAAACAAATCTAAAGAAGACATTTAAATCTATGCTAGCAGTACATATCATACCTAATATACCTAATAATACAGTTGTGCTTCCTTCACATCTCTCCCCTAGAATTCTAGCATCAGTATTGCTTGCTCCTGAGGCAGTAAAAAAATTACTGTTTATTACCAAGAGCAAGCTGAATAGAAGTCAGTACTGAAGGGGAGAATTTGATGGACCCCCTCCAGCAGAAACAGCCCAGCTGTACTTCCTTAATGTTTATTCAGTGTCTGAGAACAAACTAAGTCAGTCAAAATGTAAGAACTCAGCACTGATGGTCCTAGTCAGGACAGGTAGTTGCTAGACCTGGGACGCCTGAACTGTATTTAGTAAGAACAGTGTCACTTCCCAGGGAGGCAGAGAAGTAAGGTAGGGATCTGAAAGTTGTCACCAAGCAAAGACCTTCCTGGTTTTCCCACAAGGTAAAGATAAAATGGATTATTCAAACAATTAAAATCTGTTACTAAAATGGTATGAGTACATCCAGAACTCCACCCTCCATCACTCACTTAAGGAAGAGATAGAAAATGCACCCAAACAGAATCATCTACAGCTTCACCTGAGTCCCTTACCTATGGTACTCTCAAGATCCATGAAGAAAGCCTGAGTGCCTGCATCTGGCAAAGGAGATGTGAGTCAACAGGGAAAGGTTACCTCCATGTGTTTGGGAAACTGGTGTCTCAGTGCAGGGGATAGATTTTTTTTCCAAATGAGGTACACAAAATAGCATAAATATTGGTAAAAGTTGACCTGAAACATTTTTAAGATGTTCTGAATACAGAAAAACAAAAAGAGAAAGAAAGAGAGATAATAGAGGAAACCCTTCCCGTTCTATTACAATTCATTTGTCATTCTAATCAGTCTTTGGCATCATGAATAGGCACACATCTTAATTTTTGTGGACACACGCACAAAAAATTCTAGAAGACCGTTAGCATGTTCTTCTGAAATTGATACTTTTTAAAGGGTACTGTGCTAAAACACCTTAAGAATTCCTCAAAAATTTGCTAAACCATTGCTAATTCAAAAATATCTTTCCAAAGCTAGAGCTTTAATACATGTGATGGGACACAAAAATGCAGCTTCTTAACTGGGCCTGCACTTATTTCATACATCACAGTATGGGAAACAACATGCGGGGAAAAAGCTTTGCTGTGCTTCTAATAGAAGTTTCAATAAGTGACTATCACCCAGATTAAATCATTTTCCAGATCTTACACAGACAGGACATGCATAAAGACCACTTAGAAATCTGGCTCATAATAGAGCAATAAAGAATTTCTCATTTATGAGATTTGGATGCTGTGACTGAGCAACATGTCTATGTGGAAGAAAGTCAGAACTAATTTTTCAAATATCCTAAAGTTCACTGAAATCTGTTTCATACTGGAAGTTATTATTTCCAAAGGAAACACTTCTAGAAGAAATGTCAAAATTGCAAGCAGAGTGATAGGGCCTAGGCAGATGCTCTGAAATTACAGGATGGGCAAAAACACTATTTGCAGTCATGTAAAATGGAAATAACTACTTCCAGTCTTCTAAAAACAAAACAAAAAAAATCTCAATTGCAAGGGTAGTTGAAACTGCAAAACATTCATCATGAAAAAGAGCAGTCTTCCCCATAACACCAGTTTAAGACCACTAGAAAGCTGAAACAGATGTTACCAGATACTGTTATCTTCTATTGGTCTTGCATAAATATGTTTTTATTGGTGTAGAAAAAAACCCTTCAACACAGCACTGTAAAATGGAAAGATGTATCAAGCTCTTGCTAACTCTAACAGCTTATTTCTGGAAGATGTTTATAGCTGCTTCAAAGCTGATATAAATTCTTCCAGAAAAGTTAGTCCCAAATTTTTGGCATCATTAAGAGCAGAAAAGACACAACATTTAATCTGCCATATTAAATTTCCAAAACGAAACTATTACTTTAAGAAGCTTCTGTTTCCTTTTCCTTCATGCCATACTGGCTAAAGATACATGGCCTACATTTATCTAAGGCACATTCACTTCACAAGCACTTTTAACAATCTCCTCAGACAAACAAATAGATGCAGTCTAGGCTAGGAACCTGGACACTCATTTGGAAACTGCTCAAATGTTGAGTTCACAGAGCTGCCATCAGCAGCTTGAAGTCCATCTGGAGGCCATTCACTAGGGCTGATAGTGTTTAAGATCTTTACCAATGACCTGGGCAGTGGGATACAGAGCTCTCTCAGGAAGTCTGCCAGAATACAGAACTGGGAGAGTGGCAGATACAGCACACGGGTTGGCTGCTATCAGAGGTGCCATCAGAGGCTGAAGGAATGAAATGACAAGAAATTCAGCAAGTCCACCAAAGGGAAATGCCAAATCTAGCACCTGGGTAGGAATAAAATCATGTCTTTGGTGACACTGGGAACTAACCATATGGAAAGCAGTTTGCTAGAGATCAGCCAGCCATTGTCCTTTTTATGCAAAGACCAACAGCATCCAGGACTTCATTAAGGGCCTCCCTAGCTATATAAGGGAGATCTCCATTCTCTCTAACAAGCAGTGGTGAGACCCACATTTGAGTGCCTGGGTCCAATTCTGGGCTAGCCACCACAGAAAAGCCATGGGTGTGCCAGAAAAAGTCCACTGAAGCAGCACAGATGGTGGCAGGAACAAAGCATGTGTCATACAAGCAACTCCTTGGGTCTTTTTACTCTCCAGAGGAGAAAGCTCAGCAGGGATCATAACATTGTGTATAAATACCTGATGAGAGGAAGTACAGAAAATGTAGCTAGACTGTGACTTTCTCAGTCACCCAACAGTGACTAGCAAAGGGATGAAAAGCAATACACAGGAATAGAAATACAAGAAGTTCTGATAAAAATCAGAAAAAGCTTTTTTTTATTAGCTGGGGTGGTCAAGCTCTGGAGCAACTACCCAGGGAGCTTGCAGAGCCTTCACCTTTTTGGGTATTTGAAATAGGGAATGGACACAGTTCAGACCAACCCGGTCTGTTTGACCTGCTGATTCATGTCAGGGTCAGGTTGGACTAAATGATCTCCAGAGGCATCTCCAGAGGCATCTTCCAGCTTCAAATCTCCAGTAATTTCATGGTCCTGTGAAATTCTCAGCCAAGTGTACCAAGTATTCAGCATCACTGAAAACATTTATGAATCATTTGCTGCTGTATGAAAAAATCTGAACCATTCTTTTCCAGTCTCTTTTCCACTAGGATTTTTGTGCCAACATCCCCACCATTAAATTTTTGGTAGCTGTTTTTGTTTGGTACCTCAGTATAGAGATGGCTCTGTCTTCAGCATTTTGCCAGCTGCACTAAGGGGTGCTCTCAGAAGGCTGCAATCAAAGCTGACTGCCTGGACAACAACATTCAAACATACAAAAGCCACTCAAGCAAGACATGCTATGCCCTCTAAACAGGAAAAGTGGGTAGGAAGGGATGAATCATAATGACCTTACCTGCGTGACCAATTCCCTATCTACATATACTATTCTCAGTCAAGCCAACCCTCACTCTGCAGTTACAGTACCCTCAGCTTGACCAGAGATTCAACATCCCCAGCCATGGCTCAGAGGTAGCCAACAAAGGTCTCACACTCAAATTTTGCAAACCCCACCTCTTAAACCTGATTCCCAGGTTAACAAATGCTCTCTTTAGACAACCTGCTATGCTAAGGTTCCAACAATACCAGAAGTAGAAAGATCCTCTCCAGCTTCAGTGCAAAGCAAAGTTTTTGTAGAATTGCAGCCTTATTTGCAATGTAGAGAACTAGGCTATTGAAGTTAGGAGTAAGGCTCCTTAGGAAAGAAAGTATTATTTGATACAACAAGAAAGAAAATTAGTTCTGGTTCTCATAAGAGATATTATATGCCACAGTACTTTCTTTCAGTCTTAAACAATATATAGACCTATCGTAATTCTCAATAACCAGTGACAAAAGCCACCAATCTTTTACTGGTATGAATCAACTCAGATGAAAATTTTAAAGTAATTATCACCTGAAAAGTACTTATGAGGCCCATTAACAGACCAAAATCATTCTGGTATAGGTCTCTGATCTTTGTAATACTTTTGGAAATCAGCACTGAGGATAAGACACTAAATTATGCATCTTTCCCTGATTCTGAAAACTAAACATTATTAAAGCATTTAGAAACTAAATCCTTCTGAGAACCCAGTAAACTCTTCCACTGTAATATTTAGTTAGTATTTTATTCACAATGGACAATATTTCATTGAAAAACTATTCAATTTCCCACCTCTGCAGCAGAGGGAGTATTCAGCTTACCTGAAAATAGAAGAAAGCTTGGCCAAACCAGTAGTGCATGATAGTAATCTGTGCTGCATCAAATTTCAAAGGTATCCAAATATATTTTGTCATCATTGTCTGAATCAGCAGACAAAACACCAAGACTGGCAAATTGTGAGGTCTAAACAGAAGAGCTGCTAGTAGAACCAATCCACTATATACTTCCCATAATCCTGTGCTCTTTGTGTTGGAGTCTGCAGAAATAACCTGTGACTTTAGTAAATCTTTAGTGCCAGTGAAGACTATGCCAAGAACAAAGACATAAACAAAACGAGCTTCAGTAATCCCCCTAAAGAGAAAATAAAATTGAAAAAAAGTTAATAAAAAAATAAATAAACCAGAAGGATTAGTTACTTACTAATACCTACTTCAGAGCCTTTCAAGACAGGTCAAGACCAACTAGTTCTGCCAAACAGGTTAAATCCAAGGCTAGTATTTTTGAAATCCCTAAGCAATTTCATTACAAAAAAATGTACATTTTAAATTGTAAGTGTAATCAGCACTTACATTATCTTCAAACCACTTATAAATTCATTTGCCTCTTAATTTCCAGCTTCTGAAGGAAACACAGCATGTTGTCCAAAAAAGTTGACAAGAACAAGGATCAGTAAGCTTAAAAACTGTGACCTGCTGTTCTAGAAGTTCAAGGTCTGAGAAACTAGGACTGAAAGGGACTACAGCAAGTCATCTGATCCAATCTTCCTGCTCAAGGTTCAAACAGGGTCATCCTAGAGCACATTGCACAGGATTGTGTCCAGATGGTTCTTGAATATCTCCTGTGAGGGAGACTCCATGCAACCTGTTCCAGAATCTGGTCACCCTCACAGTAAGGAACTTCCTCAAATTCAAGTTGAACGTCCTGTGCATCAGTTTCTGTCCATTGTCTCTTGCTCTGCTGCTTGGCACAACCAAGAAGAGCCTGGATCCATTCTCTGACACCTCTTTCGGAGACACTGCTGAGGTTGTCTCTCAGTCATTCTCTTCTCAAGACTGAGCAGGCCCAGCTCCCAAAGCCTCTCCTCATTGAAGAGAAGCTCCAGTCTCCTAACCACTTTCAGAGTCCACCTCTCAACTCACTCTAGGACCTCCATGTGTCTCTTGTCCTGAGGAGCCTAGAGCTGGACACAGAACTCCAGATGTACCTCACCAGGGCTGAGCAGAGGGTCAGGATCACCTCCCTCAACCTGCTGGCAATACTCTTCCTAATGCACTCCAGGATCCCATTGGCCCTCTTGGCTCCCAGGACACACTGCTGGCTCATGGACAGCTTGTTGTCCACCAGGAACCCCAGGTGCCTCCCTGCAGAGCTATTTTACATCAGCTCACCCCCCATTCTCTGCCCAACTCTTCAGCCTGTTGAAGGCTGCACAGATGTGCCATTCAGCCAAGACCTAAGTGTCCACTCATCCAGTCCACACTTCTTGAGCTTGTCTTGAGAGTATTGTGAGCTGAAATCAGGGTAGACAACATCTACTGCTCTCCCCTCATTCATCCCTGTATTTGTTTCATTCTAGGACCAGTCACGTTAGTCAAGCATGATTTACCTTTATTGAAAGCCCACGTTATAGAACACTCAACTGCAAAAGTAAGGTATGTAAAAGCAGCTCTCTGAACTACCAAGCACTTCTGAAACTATGTAGCTAAATGAGCTTGGCTTGTGCTCTGCTAGATGTGGCAAATCCATCTAAAAACAAGAGATGGCACATTTGGAGTTTTTTTGCAGCAAAAAATATAGAGTATAACTACTAGATTTTCCTTACATTACTTTTTATATGACTGGCTTCTCATCTGTCACAGTGAAAAGGACACTTCATGTGGCTTAAAATCAAGCACACATCACAAAAATTCAGTGCTGGTTACCTACAAACTACAATTCTGTTAGTAAGAATGTAATTCCAATCTAGAACATCCTGTTGAACTCACCCCCAGATAGCCAAAGTTTTCAACACCTTGCTAGAAAGAGTTACTTATCTGCTGATGAACTTACTTTGAAATATCTTTGCCACCATGTTGCCATGGAAATGTGACATTTCCAATAGCTGCCCGGTAACTGTAGACTCCCAGGAGCCCCAGTGCCATAGCAATTTTTGAAACCAGGGAGCATCTTCTCTGAACCAGAAAGAAGATCATAAGAAGGGAGACTGCAGCCAAGAAGGAGAGTTCAGATTTATGTTCAGAGCTGGGAAAAAAAGAAAAAAAAACCAAACCTTTTAAAAAACACTAATTAGTGCTAAACATATTTGGTAAAGCCTTATCTACAGCACTGTATTAAACAAACTGTATTAATTAATGCAGTACCAAATTAACTACTGCAGTGGTGTCTGTTATGAACTTTCCAAGAGGTATGGTAAAATATTTTAGTATTTTTGGAGAAGCAGTTTTATTAATGAGGTTTTATATTCAAGCATGCATATTAAAAGTGTAATTATTGTGTTCCACTATATGCTAGTTATTCTGTTAATCATATAAAAACTGAGCTGCATATTGCACAATAGAAAAAGGCCTACTGCTTTTAAACTAGTTTTGTTATTTATGCATTTTGAAAAAGTGTTTTTCTTATACTACAGTATTTTATTTTCTAGCACTACACGAAAGACTTTTGCATTACAAGATTAGAAGCTATCTTTTGAAATAACTACATAAGATTTGTTTAATTTTAGACAAATTACCTACCCTAACCACCTATAGAACATTTTACCTACCCAAAATGACCAAAAAATATTTACATAGGTTAAAACACACACACACACAAACTCATTAGCGCAATATGATTCCCTTAAGCAACTATAGACCCTTGTATCCTGTCAATACATACAAGAGACAGACAGAAAATTTGCATCATTGGTAGAGAAGATCACAGATACAGCTTGTTTGTTTGTTCCCCTGCATCTTAAATAGGTAACACTGATTCCAGAAACAAGGGCATTCCACCGAACATGCTGCCAGTGTTGTATATTTAAATCTTCAGTAGTAGGAACCAGCACTGCAAAATGTAATGGGGTAAGGCAAAGATCTGCACCCGCCCCCTTAACATGTAGTTTCAGAAAACCTGCTGTAGTCCAAGAATTGCCAAGCCATGCCTACTGAAAATATTCCCAGTATCCCAAATAATATAAAACCACTTATTTTGTTAAATTTGCCTTCAGTTAAGAACAACATGTAGATTTTGAGAGCTAAGGGCTCCATCTTCTGTTTTCCACAACTCAAAATCCCATTATAAAAGATTACTAACTTCAGGAAACTAACAGTGTGCCTGGGCTGTTTCCTGCATTAAATTCAATCACGCTTATGAAACTCCAGTTTTATCTCTGATTTAATAAAAATTATTGTACTTCAGAATCAAGTTTACTTTCCTATTCCCTAGTATACACTTGAGAATATCAGGAGTGACACTTATCAGGAGCTTGACCAATAGTTGTTCCAAATGTTGTGCTTGAAAAGTCATGGAGGAAAGGTTGTAGGGCAGACAAATAATCCTGTTAGTTCTGCATTCAGGACTCAGTCAAGGAGCTCGTACACCTTAACACAATTCCAAGAGATGCACTGTTCTCTGAAACCCAGTGGAGAAAAATGAGAGGCATAAGACCTAGAATACTATGAGACAGAAAATGTAGTCTACAGAAAACATAGATATTTCTCCTCCTAATTATTCTTCCTCTACCATGAAGAGAGCAGAAACAGTGGACTCATGCAGCAACCTATGAAGATAATGTAAGCATCACCTTCTTTATGATCAAAATATAACAAACTAATTTAGTAGCCACTAAATCTTTCAAATGAGCACTTACAGAAAACTCTAAGCATTCCAGTCATATTCTCCTTGGCTAGTCATTCTATGAGAGCAAAACGAATCAGGGATAAATAAAAGCACACATCATCATCTTTGTCTCTTTATCTAAAAAAATCAATATACATTGAGTTTACATTCTTGACTGCTAGCACAGGGATTAACATACATCTCATGTCCAGGTCTGCTTGAAACTTCTGTGATCTCTTGTTTGGAATTTTTTTGGATCATATAAATCTGTTGGAAAAAACCCTACCCGTGTGTTTCATAGCATTTGCTGAAGAAACAAGGAAAGAATTTACAGCCAGCAAAGTCAGGTCAGCACAAATCACCTACAGTTTCAATGTTTTCCAGCCAAAGTTCTTACAGTTAGACAGCTAAAAGATATGTAATTAGCATATATTTTGAAAGGCAATGGTAGTTGTTTAACACAGAGTCCAATCATTTAGCAAAGTTCTAAATGGTTTTGATAGTCTGCTCAGAAATACAAGCACAAACAAGCCACTCTGATCTCAGCTGCTGGGTCCTGTGTTTTGCACAAACCACAAAACTGAAAAGTGAAGAACCAATAGCTCCCTGAGAGAAAATCTGGTGAGAAGGGAAGGAAAAAAGAAGACTTTGGCCCTATCTTCCTACTGTAACAGCTTGTTAGGTCTACACTCATACTCCTGGTAACAGAATGAAGGTTGAAGACATTTTCTTCCACAGCTTGGACCTCACCTTATTACTGCAAATACAAGTAGAGTGAAATGAATTATATATGTGCATGATTAATAACTTAAGTGGATAGGGTCTTTTTTAATTGTTTCTTTCATTTTACAACCAACACACAGAAATCACAAGGTGTGCTAGCTTTGAGGGGAATGGCATTTGGGGATGCTTAAGTACATTATTTAAAGAAAATGTTATCTTCCCATGCTGATGCCTCTTGTCACTTCTCTTCAAGCTGACACTGCCATGTAGCATCTCTGACACATTTCAAGTATCAGCACTGACCAAGATTAGCAGCCAAATAAAGCTAACTGAATACCAACCCATCAGAAAGAAAACCTGACTTCCAGTCAGATTTAGATTGCATGTTTTCTTCCATTTCATCTACTGTCTGATTTTCTTTTGCTCTTTTTCCCATCAAAGTATTTTTCAGTTTTCACAGTCTATCTGCAAATAACAAAGAACATTTTTTATTTCAGCACTGCTGAATGCTTTCCTAGTAGCCAATTTCAACACACTATAGATAGATTGATTTTCTGTGTTTTGATGCTTACATCAAACAGGAAAATCTGGACAACAGTTTCGCTGTTTTAAATGCTGAGCCCCTTAAGCACTTTCTAGTTAAGCAAAATCCTAGAATAAGCATGAGCACAGATGTCCAAAAGATCAATACAGGGGAACAAAAAAAGAGGGCCATTTGTTCATTAGTTTATCTTAGAGACAAAACAGAAGGCTGTCTAGAAAAAGCCTGATCAGCCCAAACTCAAACTAACAACAGCACACATGATCTAAGTAAAGTTCCTAATTCTTACTAGTAAAAAACATGCTATTACGACATAACTACACCAATTAAACTAATACTAAAAATAGAATAACAATCAACCTTAGAGACTAGCATTGCATTTTGGGAAGAAGAATAAGTGCTTTATACAATTCAGTTTATTACTAACTTTTAATTCATGCTCTAAGGAAAACACATCATCCCAATACTGATTAAATCACTAGGGAAACAGACATCTCTACAACCCTAACATCATGTGAAGGAGAAGGAACAAAGATGTTAAAACCCCTGACCAAAGAAAATGCAAGCATGCTGGCCAAATAGGAATTCCCAGACACTTTACAGACCACAGGATGTGTAAAGATTTAGCTGCATCATTGACTAACCTTTCCAAAGCTTGTTCAGTGAGCCATAAAAGAGTCATACTCTCAACTATATCCCATTATTCAAATCTAAAAAATGTCATACTTCAAATATTACTAACCTTTTAACTCTATATTGCAACTAAAGTTTATGTCACCATGGACACATACATAATGTTCTCTGTTAGGCTGAAAATTGCTCCATTGTTTTAAGTCAGGATGTAGCCCCACAGTAGCCTGAGCCAACATGTGCCAGGGCTGCCAGGGCTCTGCTCTTTCATTTGGTCCCTAAACACAGCAGAAGTAGCTTCACCCATGAAAGGGAGAAGGCAGAACTGTGACAGTGACAGTCCTAATCACATATCCTCTTAACCTGCCATGGCACAACACTCTGGACTGTTGCATAAGCTTTTTAAGCCTCCCACAGTACAAGGTAGGTAATCATTGCTTCTTTCTCATTTAGATTTGAAAGGTAAGTGGGTTTTTGTAAGGAATGCTTTACAACATCAGAAAGAAAAAACAGTTTGTCTGCAGCACTTCAAAAGATGTAGACACTTCCATGTTCTCTTCATACAATAATTTCAACAACAGCAGTGCTGACTTGTATACACTTCCCTTCCTGCATTCCTGCTACTAAGCCAGCCCACCAATTGCCTGCCAAGACTGATGGTAAATCAGAGTGAGACGAGATCCAACTGAAAGCCAAGAGTTTTCCATGCCATCTTGAGTTATTTTTCCAGACACATCTACTCAGTGATGTAGTAGCTCACCATACTTACACAGGAACAAGTAAAATATAGGCCAGTGAGGTGAGGAGAAAGAGAGCAAGTTTGCTGCCTTGTATGGCAAAATATAGAACTTTAGCCAAATGATCAGTCATAGCCTAAGACTACAGATGTAGAATCTTTTCTCTTCTGATGGCTTCAAGACCTAAGCAAATACACTCAACATGAGGCCATAATTTGAGGAAGAAATTAATTTGTAAAATTCTGATGTTATGTTTTGGTATCTAGCTGCTATTCTTCAACCTTACTGAAGGGGGAGGCAGGACAGTTTTAATAATAGGGCTGTGATGGCTTTATGAAGGAGATTACTTTATCAACCTGACAGATTTTTGTGATGAGACAAGCTCAGTGGAAGAGCACAAAGCAGACATTGTTTATCTGTGCTTTAACGAGGTTTTTAACACCAGCTCCCATAACATTCCCATAGGCAATCTCATGCTATAAAAGTGGACAGTCAGGCAGACTGAAAAGTACTCAAATGCTGGACTCACAGAGTTGCCATTAGTAGCACAAAGTCCACCCAGAGGACAGTCACTATCTGTCAACCCTAGGATTTGGGCATTGCCCCCATCGGGACCCACACTGTTTAATATCTTCACTAATGACCTGGGCAGTGGGGCAGTGCCCCTTCAGCAAGTCTGCACACAATACACAGCTGGGAGGGGTGGCTGTTAACAGCTGGTGGGTCTGCTGACACTCAAAGGCCCCTTGACACCCTGGAGAAATTGCCCACTTATGAAGTTCAATGAGCACAAGAGGAAAATCCTGCACCCTGGAAGAAATAGCTACAAATATCTGGACAGACTGGGTGCTGACCATCTTCTCAAAGGTGACTCGAAATGCCTGGGTGGACCCTGACTCAACAATAAGCAAGCAACGTGCACTTGTAGCAAAGACAACCAACAGCATGTGGAGCTGCATATGCAGAACCCTACCAGAAAATGAAGGAATGTTATTTCTCACCCTGAGTTCAAAAAAACAAAACAAAACAAACAACAACAACACAAAAAAAAAAAAAAAAAAAAAAAACACATCAGAAAACTAGAACAGATGTAAAAATGTAAAAAGCTTTGGGTTTGCCACAGTAGGTTGTTTGGAAGGTCTTTGGAAGTTCTTGACAGGCAACTAGTGTTAGAGCTGGGCTTATAGGATTTGCCACTTTTGTTATGAATTAGGAAGCACCTGCACTATCTGCAGTCTACACTCCAAGTGTGTTATCCCCCTGACCCCCTGAGACCCCCACAGGCCAAGGCTACAACAGGTTTTGCTACTTTCCAGGCATACTTAGCACCAGCAAATCAGAGGTGGGAGCATACTAAAAGCAAGACAGGATCTTTGAAAGTTAAGTCCATGCATGCACACACAATTTTTAGAAGCCTGGTAACATTTCTGGGAGACCACATGAGTAAAAGTATGTATCTGAAACAAACCAAATTTTTCAACTGCAGGAGTATCAGATCCTTGTTTCCTGGCCTTGTGGCACCAGCACACTCCAAGGAAAAGGACTGACAGTCTGAAGAAAAAATCTGGCTCAGGACATTGCTGGGCAAATAAATCTTCCGCAGATGCTCAGGATTAATTGTAAAAATCCTGGCAGTCACACCAAATCACACTTCATTGGCTTAGCTCATAATGAAGGAGTGAGTTATCTATCATATAGACTTGATGTAGGAAATATGACATTTTTTTCTCATTTCCTCACCTCAAAAGCAGAAATGCATGGTGAAAACTCTGGTATAGAATAACCACTATAATGCAATAAATTCCCTCGTAACTCATGTCTTTCAGCACTCATGCCTGTCACTGCAATCAGCATTTCATCTGTGAGGCTGGCAATAAATAACAAATCTCATATAAGTTCATTTGCTCATGTAATTTTTAATGAATGATGAATGACATTTCATCCATGTGTTGTAAAATACTGGTAAGAAATCTATTTATCTTACACAGCAGAGCCTCTTCATCTGCTGTTTGCAAAACATTAACTAGACAGTCAAAAAGTATTGCATCTCCATCCACTAACTTAAGTACATGAGACAGTTCAAGTATCACTGAATAATAACTGTAGTTCTTAAAATACTGAAAAGTATTAGAAAAAGCAGAAGCTCTTCTCTGCTGTACTTTCAGTTATAAAAAATCTCCTTCCTTGTTTATCATATTACACTCAATAAATTCCTTCAGCTTTTCACCCACACATTACAAGCATGCAACAGACAAGGAAGAATTCTATGTGTGGCATCTTCTCTTGTGACTTCATAAATTTTGGAATTATGCAGAACCTTCCTGCCTTAATTTCAAAAGTTTCATTCTATTAAGAGACTTTTAATTTCTCAAACCAGATACTGTTGACTTAAACATGGAAAATATTTACTTTTTGCTTCTGATAAGCCTATCATGTATAATTGGCATTAATTAGATAAGTCGTGGTGCAGGGCAAAGATTATAAACTATTGATAGTACACAAGGAATTACTCCTGCATGAAACAGAAATGAAAAATTCCTTATGTCGTGTCATAGTTTATCTGCTTGACATGTTTGCAGCACTTTCTGATCAGAAACCATATAAAAAACACACATTTCACCAAATTAAACACACGTTAATTTTTAAATCAGGCAGAAAATGTGACAGGAAATCAGATACCCACCTTGTCAACCAGTGTCCAAAGTCTGGCCGATGAGCCCACTGAACACCTGTCTGATTCAAGGATCGAAGCAGCCGACAGCAAATAAGGATGATCCATGGAGTTGCTAAGCTTATCCACTTATCTGATCCTTTTATGAATTCAGATGAAGAGCTGGCCTTGCCCAGTTTTGAATTATTTGCTGCTGGAATGTCTATATTCTTGCACTCGGAGGATTCTCCGATACTGTCAAAATTTTGTTTCACATTGGTGCTATGTTGAGGGTCACATTCTTTCAGAAGAAAATTATTTCTACAAAGCTCCTGACACAGCACCAAACAAAGTGTATTGATAAGAAAATACCAGGTTTGATGTTCCTCTTCTATAAAACTGCTTGCCCCCAAACTCAAAACATGGCCGAGAGTTCCAGCCAGAATCAGGACATCTATTTCTGACCAGTTATAACTGGACACAACAGGATTCTGTAAAAAAAAAAAAAAAAAAAAAAGCACTGGTGAAAGAGTATGTAGAACTTTCCCTTGTAAGCATTCAGTGTGCTTACAGCACTGAAAAGAAAATAAATATCAGGATAACTTATTTCTATCTTTAGAAATCTCAACATTTCAGTGAAGCATACTCAGTACTACAACATAGCAATAATTTTAAAAATTGCATTCTGAATAAGGAATAAAACTTCCCTATGAATAATCATCACAACTGTATAGATTAAGATTCCCTACCACCCTGTAACAGAAGGTTCAAGAGAAGTTCATGCCCTCTTGCATATTTGTAGAAGCAAAAATAGAAATCCGGCAGTAATTTTGAGATACAGATAATAGGCAATTCTCTAGTAGTTGAAATTTTTGTTATCTTCAACTCGATACAGTGACAACCTTCACTACTCAAGTTAACAAAGTTACTGCCTGATGGCACTCTTAACCTTGCTTAGCTTGAAACACGTGTTTCATCATAAAAACTACTTTAAACTGTTACCCATCCATTATTTACTTTACAAACTGTGCTTATCTAAAACCACAAATTTTTTTGTGTAATGCCTTCATTAGCTCAACTTCTGTTCTCAGCAGATAATTGGAATTGCCTTACCATTACAACCTTCAACGATAGGGCTAAAGAGAAAGGGCATGAGGAAGTTGAGAGTACCCAGTTTATTGATGTTATCAGATAAAGACCCATTTCAGCACACAGAGAAAGCCATAAAAAGACCACAGAGAGACACAAATGTGTTAAGTATGCACTAAGGAAGATCATAAAGATGACCAAAACTCTTCAGCCATTAATTGATAAGCCAGTAAGAAATCAGAGGCATAGCTCTGAAGAGCGTCAGTCTGCAGTCTGTAACAGGTAAGGGAGAAGCGACAGTACAGAGGCATCACAGACAGAACCAACTCATTAAAGAG
The DNA here is from genome assembly GCF_050655825.1 of Lonchura striata. Classification (NCBI taxonomy): domain Eukaryota; kingdom Metazoa; phylum Chordata; class Aves; order Passeriformes; family Estrildidae; genus Lonchura; species Lonchura striata. The sequence continues at coordinate 83,420,230 of NC_140740.1, read as the reverse complement.
AGTTTCAACAAAGTGTCAAGAGTGGGGAAGAGGGGTGGCGAAGAACATGCTGGAAACAGGGGCAAAGTAAGAGGAGAAAGGATTCAGTTCCATACAAGCAGGAGCCAGTGCACATCTCTGAGTCCTGTGACTGTGGTCTATCCTGTCTTACTAAATCCTCTTCTATACCCACTCCCTGTCCTACCTGTGGGTGTTTCAAGATGCCACTGCAAGTAGCTGGGGACAAGACTGCATGTGAAAACCTTGAGACCAGAGCAAGTAAAAGCAAGAAGCAGAGGACACTAGAACCACCACAAGCTGCCTTAACAAACAGGCTAACATACATGCTTGTGAAGAATTTTGGGAAAGACACTGTCAATACACTGACATACATTACTGTTTTATTTCATCTAATTTTGCACTATTACAGAATATTATGCAGAATCTCTTAAAATGTATTTTAAGCACCTAATGAAACAAAAATTTAAAAGCCAGATTGAAAATACTGCATGCCATTTTTACTTCACAACAAAGATCTCTGAAACTACTTTCACATTCACTTCTTTAACTGCGTATTTTAACTACATCATCCTCCTACATTTGACCTATGAACAAACTTTGAAAAAAATCTTGAATATTCACAGGGATAAATTTCGAAGAGAACCTACTAAATTAAAAAATGCACAGTGTACTACAATTCCTATATGGTTTAAGTCATGTTAATAAAAAATGAAACCAAGCTGACCTTTCTTTGATAACAAAAAAGCAGGTATAAACAATACAAGTATCTCTAAGCACATTAAATGCAATATCACTTGTGTTAATGACTTACTGACAGCAGCATTATACTTTTTTCAATAAGCAAGACAATGTAACACAGAGGAGACAACAAACATATGATGCAAGAAGATAGTTAGCATTATTAGGAATTTTTCTTTAGGGGAAAAAAACTTTTGCAAAATCCAAATGTAATGATTTGTATGTGAAAGAATGCAGGAGCTATAATTACAATTATGACCTAGTCACACCTTCTTCATTTCTTATGTTGTTAAAGAACACATTACATAAAAGTAATTTCACTTTAAAAAACCCAACACAACAAACACAAACAAAGACACAAATAAAACCCCCCACAACCAAAAATGTCCCCATGAGGTTACACACAAAAATAATGGGGGGAAAAATACCAATAATTAGAAAAAATACCCAGGTTCAATCTAAATTTATTAGCACTTGAAATTTCTTTGGTGTTCTAAAGACCACTCAGGTTTGTTTAGTACTCTATTCTGAAAAGCAAATACCATAAGCTGGTATTTGGAACAAAAGGACAAAGTAGTCTCTGCAAAGACCAAAGAGCAGGAAATTCACAAAGCTGGGACAAAAACAGTACATGACAGATCTTCAGCAAGTTTAAATTCCAATAATTCTATCATGCTGACCTTAAAGATCTTGGCTAACTAAATAAATGAGCATGTAAGCACCATCTGCTTGCAGAGACAAAGGAATCTGAGATTCTAAATAAATGAGAATGAACAAGTCCATGATATAATTTGTCTTCTTTGTAAGACAAAACATAAAATCTATAGAAGGATTGGTCTCTTGTATCTGGTTTCTGTCAGCAACTGATATGAAAACTAAAGAAGTGATGCATTATCAATAGGGAACATACAAAAACGTCATTAAAATGATGGCTGTAATGTGAAATGTCCCACGTCAGAAATCTGTATTTCTTGCCTGCTTGTCTCTCATAACTTCAGTGAAAAAAGAAAAAATTACTCCTACATTTACACCAAAGGATTAAAATCCAATGACATTTACTGATAAACCACATTTCAAATCAGAGTTAAATCACTATGCAAAATTAAAAATTATAATGTAAATTATAATCTCCTGAGCATTGATAATCTTAAGAAATTCTCAAAATACCTTCATCAAGGTTTTCTAAATTTACTTCTAATCCCTTATATGTTAACTGTGCCTTATTACAAATGCCATGAGTATGGTGTCATATACAGTCTGACCTTAGATTATTTAAATTGTACCTAGTTTTTAGATTTGGTTTAAAGGCATTGAAATGTAGGTCTTATTCTGATGCTCACAATTCTGTTTCTCCAGCTGCTGAACATTTCCAACCCTCAGGAATTCAGCGGACACTAAGATACTAAAAATACCTGTATGACTCTCCGTTTGTTTGGTATCTTGGCAAAAAAACCAGAAGCTTTTGTTTAGAAATCTTTAAATGCCAGGCTTCAAATGATGTAAACATATCATCTCCCCAGTCAAGGCGACTTTAACAACTGATGTATCAGCACCAGTATTTAAGCAACACAGAAACTGACTTCTCTGCATTATCTTTGAACATATGTTGCTAGCTTGAGAAAGTGTCAGTACATAAATGACAGAGTACATGCACCTTTGATCATTAAATTTTGAAACTTCTTCACTTTGAAATAAAGCCTCCTATAGTCTGTGTTCTCTTATTCGGGTTATGGGGTTTTTTTTTTGTATTAACCATCTACAGGTAATGCCTGAGAAATTCTGCAAATACTTTTCAGATGAGAAACATTTTATTTTTCATGCTTACCATCACTCACAACTTAAACACTTATCATTATGTTCCCTTCTGATACCTGAGCTCCCTGAAGCCATGATTCTCTATGTTGGTAACTTTTCCATGACAAAGTACTACAGATCACACTTGCTCCTACATTTTCACAGCAGTTTGGGATCCTTTTTGAATGCTATCTGATAAGGACACCACCCAATCAGCTTTTGTCTCCCAAGTCAGTAAATGTCAAAATATTTATGCACAAATGCATAAAAATGTTAACATTTTTTAATTCATCAAGAATATCAAAAAAGGAGGAAAATCAAAAATACTGTTAAATGAAAAGGTGCTTTAAAATAAACTAAAAGAACAATATTTTGTAGATGTGATAAAAACCCACTACAATTCTGCATAATGAAAATTCTCAAGCCCTCTACTTGACAAGCCTTAACTTCTGTACTCTAGTTGCAAAAAAAAGGTAAGTTTTTATTTCTATCAGAAACAGGGGATAAAAAACCCACAATTAGTAGTAGTAAATACCATGCTTAAATCAACTACCAAGCAATTACATTGAAACTATGAACAAGAAATTTAAATTTTTAATGATTTTCTGGAATTCATAAAGGGCTGCAGAACTATTTAAAGCCTGAAGTATCATTAAAAGAAGGGACTGGTTCTGCTAGAAACACAGCAATCAGAATCTATAAATAACAATCAGGAAGCAGATGCTAACATTGCCTGCACTGGTCTTCAGAAAATTCATGAACTTGGTAATCAGTTTCTATATTCAGCTACAGTGGGGGAAAAAAAGCATTACAAATGAGAAGCACTTCAGAGAAATCTTTAGAAGTGAACGGAAACAATTTGAAGGAAAAAAGCTCTGAAGCCATTAACAGGAGAGCTTATCTTAATTACTTTTAAAATACCTACATTTTATCGTATAGCTTGAGCTTAGAAAAGGCTTTTCAGCTTTTTTTCTTCAACCAGAAAAGCCAAGATTCAGGCTTCTATTCCCACCATCAGAAGACGAGGGCTTTAGAATTCTTTCAGAAGTGGACTCCACAGGCAGATTTGCAATGTGGAGATGCACAGGTCACAAAACACTTGGATTCAGAGCTACTTTAGCATAAGTGATACTCACAACTCACACAGAAGGCCCTTCGAGATCAACACACGGTGTACAAAAACAACCCATTTCTCCCCCAAAGCCTAGGCACTCTACTGGAGAGGGGATGAAAAAGGGAGATGAATGTTTGGAACACATCTGCATTACAAGCAGCACCAGATTTATACACTGCTCCTTTCACCTCCTCCAGGCTCTGTATTTGTCTAAGCAGACCCAAAAAAACCCCCACCACATCATTCTACAACAGCCTTGAGACTGGTCAAAATGTTATTCAGAACCAAGTCACTGCTTTTACACATATCTAGAATGAAGGCACATACTAACTAAACCAAATAAATATTTCAAGCTTTCTTTGGGACTTCAACAGAGACAGCAAAGCCTCTCTAATGCGACAGTTACCTATGGAATAGGAGTGAAGATAGGACGACAAAAATTTCTACTGGTCTGAATACAAAGTCATATCTGCCCAAGAATTACTACTGCCTAAACTTCATAAGATATACTTAACCTTCCACATTTTCAGATATATCTCAGGTAGCAATATGATCACAGACCAACCTGGGATGATAAACCCTGTCTGTATTTTTTATTTCTATCTGCCCCAGCCCTGGAAAAACAAACATATAAACAAACCTGGAAAACACTGTTGAAAATCTCACTTGTGTATTATCAGCTTGAAGCAGATGATCTGAGGGTAGTGGGACACTAGAACAGGTTGCCCAGAGAAGCTGTGGATGTCCCATCAGGGTCAGGCTAGACAGAGCTCTGAGCAGCCTGGTCCAGTGGAAGGCGACCCTGCCCACGGAAGGGATTTGGAACTGGATGGTCTTTCATATCCCTTCCAACCCAGACCATGCTATCATTCTGTGATTCTTTGAGACTATCCACCTGGAGAAGACATGTATCATCTATTGTAATTGCTCTCCATGATACTGAAGTGCCATGTATGTAAATTTTATGCAGGTCTACAAAATTCATAGTATTTAGATTTCTACTGTTTACTAGAATTAGAAAAACTAGTAACAAGATGAAAAACAAGTTTATCTTTCGTAGTTGTGTTTGTCACTGCACACCAAGTACAAGTGAGATTTCTACACTGAAGCATTAATAATTATTTCAAGGTTAAATTTTTCTTCTTTTTCTAAGAAAAAAATCACCTAGTCAGAAATTACATACATACAGAGAGACATGGACTTCCTTCAGCAGGCCCAGTGGAGGGAAACAAAATTATAATCTGGTATAGTTTTAATAAAATATATTAGCAACGCTACTTATAAGAATTTAGATTTAAATCTACACTGAGGAATTACAACACACATCTGCACAGACTGCAAAAATTTTCTAAATTGTAAGAAATATAGCTGTTACAAAATATTTCTTCAAGTCAGAAAGTTTGCTTTTTTCCTTGATAGAGCATGTTGTCATATCATAAAAGCAATGTACTTGCCATATTTTGTCAGATACTTAAAAAAAAGGTACTAAACCCCCAAGCTTGATTCTATGATGAAGGACTGTACTACACAGAGACTGCACAATCAAATGGAGTACTATGAGCAGTGAAGCTATTGAACATCAGAGACCTTTGAAAAATATGACTAACAAGCAGTAGAAAAAACAGCTAGAAGCTGATTTTATGGTGTGATTGACAGCTCTTGGCACACTAAGTTTCACAGTGGAAGAAAAGACATTGCAAATTCTATTTCCTTGGAATTACCTGTATTCTACTGAACACAACAATAAAACTCAACAAGTAACATGCAGAAGGTAACTCCTCACACTGAGAACACTTTGAGAACTCCAAAGATTTTAACAAACTCTGTTTCTTAAGCTTATAAAGTAGAAAAGACAGATTAAATTATCTCCCTTAGCTGCCCTTTCAAAACTATTAAAAAAAAATCCCAAACATTTATAACACCAATATGAGAAAAGGTATACTGGAAAAATGTATTCTTCTTAGAGCATTACTGTCTGTTGTATCATCACTTGTCCTTTGTTCATATTGTTGTAAAGTATTATACATCTGGCTTTAATTGCAATTGTGAAACCTAACTATGTAAAACCACAGTATCTGTACATGGCATAACTGTTACCGATCTCATAAAGTCAACCAAAAAATACTGTACAGTATTTTAAAAAATTCTTCATGTCAAGAAAAGCACTTCTTAGATCTTCATCATGTCGGTATCATGCCACAGAAACAACACATTTCAATTACATTTTGAAATAATAGCACATATTCCTATTGCATAACAAGTAAGAATTTCTTTAAGCACACACAGAGAAAAAAAAATTAACTGACAATATTATGAAAGATAGAAGACAGCATATGACAGAGAAAACATTTCAAACCATAATTAATGAATGCTCTCACCTTCGGTGGAAGTCTGTAATTCTCAAAGGTCTTTGCAATAGCAGATAAAATACCACACATGAGTGCAGAAATCAGCATCATCACTCCAACTGCTGTTAACCAGGACATACTGCAGAAATAGCACAAACTTTCTGCTGATGTGCATACAATGACATGAACAGCACACAGCATCAGACACATCAAGTAGAACAGCAGAGAGAACAGTGGAGGGGAGAGGGGCACTTCAAATTCTGCCCTCTTGCTCAAAGCTTTGGGAATACTGAGCAAAAGCAGTATCAGAACCTAGAAAAAAAAAAAAAGGAGGATTAATACTTTGAAAATTGGGGTTACCTAAAGCATACAGTAAGAATTCACACAAAAAATCATGCTGTTGTCATCCATGTCACTCTGCTAATATGCATACTTTATCAAAAAAACCTGTGAAGAATTATGTTGGATTTCTTTTCCCCCAGTAAGATATTACCATATAAATGGGAGAACCCAATATTGGCTTTTCATTTATTAAGGCCTTAAACACACAAGTTCCGAAGTTTAATAAATCAACATTTATCTCCTCATCCATGGCAACCAATGATATGTATGACCTTCATTCCCTGTAAAATATCTTGAATTCCCAATATCAAAATAGTTCCTAAGCAAACAAATTTGACCCATTGTTTCTCACCTGTAAATGTCTGAAGTTAATACACTCTGTCAAAGGCAATTTATTTCCTGTATGAGAAATACATATGTATGATATCCTGCTGAGCTAAATAGCTTCCCAAACGAGGGGAAGTTCTCATACCATCACACAAGTGTAATTTTTAGCTTATGAATTCTCCCAGCATTTACTTCTTATATCTCTCCTTATTGTAATTGAACTTATTGGTTTTATTTTCATTTTGCTCTGACCTGCACATAGATCAAGCAGAGTTCCAAGTTTTCTTGTACATAACTGTGGCAGCAGAGATAACATGAAGAAACTTTCTGCTACTCATATACAAACCTTAACCAAAAAGTGTGAAATTTCAGCCACACACTAAAATGTTTGCAAGCTGCAGAGATGGAGCTAGGACTAGACTGACCTCTATCAGCTAGTGCTAAGGGAAGATTAAAACAAATCAAAACAAAAACAACTATATCAGACCACAGTCAACCTGTAATCTTTCACTGTCACTTGTGAAGACCTATGCCTACATTTTTTCCCACACTGCAGTGAGACATAGTAGACAAAAAAAAAATTTCAATAGTCTGCTGTTTCTTCATATTCTGCTGCATATTTCATTTGGTTATGAAAATATCCAGTTTTGAGTAGCATACTGGCTTAAGTCTTACATTTCAGCCCATCACTTAAAACTAAAACAGCACTCACGGCAGAAAAATGCTCAAATTGTAGATATCTACCAAACTAAATTTAGGTCTTTTGAGTAAATGCACTGTTATCAGTTCACATCTCAGAGGTATTCTCTTCATCTGAAATATGGGATAAATGGCATTTATAGTATAGTGAAGTTTGAAGAGACATCTGAGTTTCTCTACTATTATTTATTCAGTGAAGGTGGAAAATCAATATCAAGACAAAAACATTTTGGAGAGTCAGGCAGCTTCTTTAGTATTGCAGTGGAGAAAAGAAATAACTCCAGCCATTTTGCTTACAGCTATGCTGAGCATACACTTCTCAACAAAAATTTCTGTGGTTAGTAGCTGCATGTTTCTTTGATGAAGACTGATTGTGTATAACCTCAGATTTGTTTTCCAGAAATAGTAAACATCTACAACTGCAGTCAAAAAAAAAAAAAAATCCAGTGCTTCAGATCTAAAATAACTGTCAACAACTTGAATGTACAGGTCCTGAAAAGAAAGGAACACAAAAAGATACGCACCTTCAGCTTTGCAATGAACTTTGTCCACCTCCAGATCTTCTACCTGTAGAGCAGGAACAGAACCTACCATCCCACCAAGGGCACAGTGGAACTCATTCTTGCGAAGTGATCAGCAGACTGACAAACCCCACTGAGCAATCTACCAGAAAGCCATTTCAGAAGCACTCTGTATGCAGAGAGCTTCTGAAAGTGCATGGGAGACAAGGCACAGAGTGCTGCCTGGAGAACCAGCACTTCAATTTTCCCCAAAACATCAGCTGGAGAGATCCACTTAAAATTAAAGATATGGTATATCTTATCCTTGTAACTACAGGAGATATGAAGAGGTAACTCCACAGCAAGTATTTATTTTAGGGTTGTAAATCCATCAGTACAAGGAACAATTCCTGGAACTGTGAGAATTTTCCATATAAGGTAGTGCCTGTTTGAAGCAGCTATACTCAATGTTAGATGAAGAGGAATAGCTAGAGATTTACTTGCCAGACTCTTTTTTTCCCTAATGCAGTAAAGCTACTCAAAAATAAAAGGCTAACTAATATGGGAGTAACTGAAGTTGTAGAACATCTGCATATCTACTGTAACTAGCTACACTAAAATGTAAGTAATTCATATCAAAAGCACTCTTGAAACATTTTAAAGACCAGATTTTACTTTAAAAAAAGTATTAATCTTAAGCAAGCAGAATGTCAGCCAACCCTAAGAACCTATATTCAGTAATTTTAAAGACTAGTAAATGTATATATCATATATGCAACACTAAGATACTTTTGTGCACCTAAATTTTACACAGAAAGATCTATTTTCATACCTCCATAATGATCACAGTCCCCACCATCATTGAATACATGTCATATTGTGCCACTTGTTTGCTTAATGAAGAACTCAAAGTCTTGAGGGCCTCCAAGTATTGTTTCAGGACCTTCTTGCCAAGATTTAAGAGTATTTCTGAATTATTCCCCTCTAAATACAGTTTGATCCAATTACTATGGGATTTTTCTGCTATCTTAAAATGTTCATATCCAGGATCTGGAAAGAAAAGAAAAGAAGCAAGAAGATCCATGAACAAAGAAAGGAAATGTCATCATATTTTTATATTTGCTTGCATAATGTATAAAAACATATAATTGCTATGGCAATTGAAAGTTTTTTCACAGGTACAAAATTACACTATCTTTCGGCAGCAATACCAATTACCTGGAATACAAGCAACTAATTCTAACCTAATAAACTGTCAAGACCTCTAACAATTGACAAACTTATTAAAACAACCATTCATTTTTACAAAATTTTTCCCAGAGAAACAATTTAAATGCTTTAGATACTGCAGGGGCATGACATGAGGGGCGAAGAAAGCAATGTTTTCCACCAGAACTACTCATTATCTGGAACACAGTGTATAAGCTAGTAGGAAATGATCAAATAGCTGATGTCTAGTGAAAATACCAAAAGAAACAACACACACACCACATGAGAAGGTAGTACAGGTTGGATGAGTGGACGGTGAAGGTGGACTGAGAACTAAAAGAAAGGCAGAGCTCAAAGGGTTTTAACAAGCAGTGTAAAGTCTATCTAGTTGGAGGCCTGTTAGCAGCAGCGTCCCCCAAGGGTCAGCATCGGGTCAAAGAAGTTTAACTTATTCACCAATGATTTGGATGAAGGCACAGAGGCCTCCCATGAGCAAGTTCCCAAATGACACAAAGCTGAGGAGGTGGCAAATATCCCAGAGGGACGTGCAAGCCCTTCAAAAGGACCTTGACAAGCTGGAGGGATGGGAAGAGAAGAAACATCTGAAATTCAACAGCAACAAGTGAAGGATCCTGCACCTGCAGAGGAACAACCCCAGGTACCAGCACAGGCTGAGGGTGACCTGCTGGGAAGCAGCTCTGTGGAGAAGGACCTGGGGGTGCTGGTGGACAACAAGCTGTCCATGAGCCAGCAGTGTGTCCTGGGGCCAAGAGGCCAATGGGATCCTGAGGAATAGGAAGAGCATTGCCTGCAGGTTGAGGGAGGTGATCCTGACCCTCTGCTCAGCCCTGGTGAAGCACATCTGGAGTTCTGTGTCCAGTTCTGGGATCTTCAGGACAAGAGAGACACAGAGCTCCTGGAGCAGGTCCAGTGGAGGGCAACGAAGATGATGAGTAGACTGAAGCATCTCTTCTATGAGGAAAGGCTGAGGGAGATGGGCCTGCTCATCTTCAAGAAGAGAAGGCTGACAGGGGACTTCATCAATGTCTGTAAGTATCTGAAATGAGGGTGTGAGGAGGATGGAGTCAGGCTCTTCTCCATGGCACCCAGCAACAGGCAGGAGTCTGCCTGTTGATAAAAGGCAACATAGGAATGCAGGAAGTTCTACCTAAACATGAGGAAGAACTTTTTTCTCTGTGAGTGGCTGAGCACTGGAACAGGTTGCATGGAGAGGCTGCAGAGTCCATTTCTGGAGATATGCAAAAGTTGTCTGGACACATTCCTGAGTAATGTGCTGTAGGGGACCCTGCTTCAGAAGGGTGGTTGGACTAGATAACCTACAGTGATGCAATCCTACTTTACCTAATCTGTGTTTCTGCTTTTCAAATACTGGTCATTGAATACAGTATGTATTCACAATACAAATTCAGTTGAAGCAAGAGCATAATTTTCAGAAACTTGTATCTCACTGAAACTTTTGCTATGCATGAATATTCACATTCATCTGCATTTTTTCTGAAAACCAGATGTTTCATTTCACTTCACACTAACAGTACTTGCTATTTCCCTGCAATTTGACTTGAAAGGTAATGATAACTTAAGTACAAAAGGCTGATTTGGAAATTGTATATAACCTGCAGTTGTTCCCTTCTTAGCTGAAAGTAGGGTGAAACATTTGCTGTACAGTTTCAGACAAGAAAGGTTAAAACAATAAGTGAAATAACTTTGGTGTCACAAAGATTTAAGCTGCAGCTCTTTTTCACTCCTCGTAGACGAAGAGTGTATTCCACTTGGAAAAAAAAAAACACATTATCTTTTGTTAAGCCTTTTCAGCAAAAGTACATTATCAAATCCAGGAACATTTAAAATTTTATTTCAAGTGAATGAAGGTAAATGAAGTATTTCTATTCTCAATTTGTATAGTCATGAAAGAATTTGTGCTTACTATTTACAAGACTCTTATCATACAAGACATTTCATGGTCTACTGTGGGCTGAATTCAAGGTGACAATTTTAAAAGGCAATGTTTAACACAAAACGTCCAGTCTGTTTTCCTAAGACTTCTAGAAGACTCCAAGCCTTGCTGACCCTGCTATGCAGGGGGCTTGCAGGGATCTGCTCTAAAGTACATTCCAGCCAGCAGCAAACACCTGTATATTAAGATAGCTGCCAGTGCACACAGAGGATTTCATTTCCTTCCTGTAACTCTTTCAAGTTCCCTGTAAAGTTTCTCGTTCGGTATATGTGAAATAAGAATTAAATATTCATACATTTGAGGACATCCATAAAGGATCATCTAAAATGAATTTTAATCAAACTGAGATTTGACATGACACTTTTTCATTATAGAGAAGACTGAAATGAGTTCAAGCTATATTTTGAAACATATATAAATTCCCTTGACATCTTCTGCTCCTGTTCTGCTTCCTTTTCATCCTTCTTGACTAGTCTCCCTCTTCATTCCTTTTAGCATTTTTATTTCATTGTCATCTACTCCTTTCCATGCTAACTGCCCACCAAAACCACTGTGTCCATGTTATGAAAGATGACTTTTAGCCAAACTCTCATGAATGAATGATTTAAAGATCTTTCAGACACAAATAAAAGACGATGGTTGCCAAATTCATTGGATAACTCCAATTATATTGGTTCAGTGGCACATTTATATGCAGAAGGCATAAAATATTAACAGTATGGATGCTAAGCTCTTGGAGAAGCATTTTGGTAACAGGCAGGTAATATTTTTGGTAACAGGCAGCAAGTTCCTCCCATACAGGATACATATAAGACAAGTCAAAACTGAAGCAAAATCCAAAGCAAGCCTGCCCAGCTGCACATTTCACAAAGCACTGGCAGTGTTATACTTGCATAGTATTACATTAGCAATTTGTGCTTCAGCCTCACTACCATCTTATCACAACCAGATGGATAAGCTTTGCAAGAATCTGTTTGACAATAATTTCACTTTGCTCCAGTGAAAGGCAGCGATCATTTAAAATGAGTTATAAGAAAAGAATGAATAATGTAAATAATTCTCCAGTTTCAACATATACATGTCCCAGTAAAAGTAAAATTATTTTAATCTAATACAAGTTCAGGATAAATCCTAATTTGAAAATTTGGGTCTCATTTTAATAACACCAGCTCTCAAGCATAACAATTTGCTCTCAATGACGCTTCATTCCACTGTAAAATGTCTTTCAATGAAAAGGTCCTCATTTATCACTAAACTACATGCTCAAAAGTTTAGAACATGAGGGAAGCATTGCTATCTCACACTGAGGTATGAACTTGCTCAGAAACAGAAAAGTGTGTTTTTAGATAATTCTCTCAGCTTTTTAATTTTTGCTAGCTATTTTTATTCACCTTTTTCAGACTTTTTATTTAGCGTATTTATTTTATGATTTTATTTATTAGGCTGTCTCAAAAATATATGTTATAAATAATAATGCCCTTAGTCAACCTTCAAGTTTCTCATGTAAAATTTCATTTACTCAATGATACGTTAAAGTGTGAGAATTCTTTTGAACCTCAATAAAGCAAAGCCCAAGTCCCATTAAATGTTGTGCAACCTCTTAGTTTGAAAATGTTTATATGAAAAAACATCGGGGGGAAAGTTATTGATCTGCCTTCATTCTGCTCTTTATTTATTGAGATATATTTAAAACACTTGAAGATGAAAAGAAATTTTTGTGTACTGTTACAGTTTGCTTTTAACATTGGAGTAGTTGAATTCAGGGAAATCCATGCCTGCTTTATGAAATAACTTGCAAAAAACATTCTACCTTCCCATGTGACAGCAATTCAACTCAACTGATAGCTGACTTCATCTCATTGTGTTAAGAAAGAAACTAATATTCCACCAAAAATGAATGCATATTTTATGATATAGATTAATATGGGCGAGTCTTTTCCTGACTCAGTCATCATCCTCATGGTCCCAACAGCTGGTGCTCTAACCCCTGTGCTGTACATTACAGCTCTGGATAGGAATACCATGTTTTCCCCTTCAGCAGAGCTTTCTGGTTTTGACCTCAAGAGTTGAATTTATTTTTTTTTTTAAGCAGCAACGCTTATGCCATGCTTACAAGCATTTCCAAGAATATCTTTCACTTTAAACTGATGTTCCAGTCATAGGCATTTCTCTTGTCATTGAACTGAAATGGTATGATCCACTAGTTGCTACTAGAGGAATATCTGCATTGGAAAGCTTGAAATTGCAGCAGCACTTTCAATAAGAGTTATGTACAACTAAGCAAATGGGAGTGATGCCCAACTGACTCCAACTATCTTTCAGGATTTCTTTCACTCAAAAAACCTGGCAGAAGACCTTGTCTGTGGAATTCAGAAATTATATAGCCCAAGAGCTGTCAGCACAACTCTGATGAGTGTTCAGATGTTCTACAAATACAGATTAAAAGGCTCTAAGCAGTGTGAGCTAAAGAAGATTGCTCAGATCTGTGTCCAGTCAGGTCTTGAATGCTTACAGGTATGAAGCCTCCACAATCTCTCTTGCCATCTCATTCCAGTGTTTGACAAATCTTACCTAAGAAGGTTTCCTCCAATTTTTTTTGTGAGGACCACCAATTAGACCCTGGTCTCATCTTGTTTATTGCCTCCCATAGTATAGTGCCTACACTGATAAGACCCCTCCTAAACAGTCCTAGCACGTTCAGCCCCTCTTCATATGACAGACATTCCAATCCCTTCATCACCTGCATGACCACGCACTGCACTTACTATGTTATATCCACTAAGGTACTGAGAATCCCAGCACCAGACCCAAGACTGCTCACCACTGCGGATAAAGGAAGCAGGATTGACCAGCTGATGATTGTGCTCCTAATGCCACCTTGATGTTATTGCCTTTCATGAGGGTGCTCTGCTGCCTGATATTCAACTTGGTGTCCCCAGTCACCCTGTGGTGGTTCTTCCAGCTGTTTCCAGTCAGTCAAAACCCAGTCTGCTATGATACATTGGCATTGCTTCTTCCCAGGTGTAGAATTCGGCATTTCGTGCCAGCCCATTTCTCCAGCCTGTCAAAGCACTTCTGAGTGGCAGGAGACCCCCTATTGCATAAAGCACTCTCCCAGATTTCTATTGTGTCCTTCCCTTGCTGAGACACCATTTTGTCCCTCTGGCCAGATCATTGATGAAGATGTTGAATAGTTCTGGCTTGAGTCAAGCCCTGTGGTTGACCACAATAGCCTTCAGGGGGTCTTTGTGCTGCTGATCACATTCACATGAACCCAGCAGGTGAGCCACTTTCCAGTCCATCTCACTGTCCAGTTATCTGGCCTGAAATGCAACAGGATGGCTGAAGCACCACAAGACCACCATGAATGGTAAAAGTAAGACTTCCTCTAGTTGTCTGAAAAGCTCCAATTTCCTTACAATCCAAGTGTCTGCCCTAGACATCTATAAAATATTGCTCATGTTGGTCTGTGCGCTAATCTTTACCCAGAAGTTCTCAACTATTTCATCATACACTCCCAGGCACAGCTACATGCCTGTCACCACTATCTCACATAAAGATCAATTTTCCATCCTCAAATTCCCAACTTACAATCTTAGAATTGTAGAATTATTCAGGCTGGAAGTTGATTTTAAGATTATCTCGTTCATCATCAGCACTGTTAATGGAGATATTTTTTGCTACATCACCACTCATTATTAGTTTCCAATCAGACATTAAGCCACCAACTTTACAGATGTGCAGCTAATTTCTAATTCATTACAGAGTCCATTTATCAAACCATATCACTCTAACAACAGTAGCAGGAATGTTCAGGGAGGCCTTGTCAAAGACCTTACAGAAGTCTAAGTAGATGACACATCTTCAGTCCACTGATGCATTTATTCCAACATAGAAGGACACTAAATTAGCCAGGCACAATTTGCACAATGGCAAAGTAACGTCATTAATTTCCAATAACCTTTTTGTCTTCCACATGTTTTGACATGTCTTCCAGGAAGATCTGTTTTATGATCTTACCATGCACAGAGGTGAGGCTGACTGGTTAAGCAGTTCCCAGGATCCTCCTTTTTTTAAAAAGCAGGCAACCTTCTTGAATATGAATCAGATTACTGAATATAGTAACTTCTCTGCAAGGTAACCTCCTTCTAGGGGAATCCTGACAGATGTGTATGTGCCTGTAGTGGGATAGTGGGATGGCATTCATCTTCACTTAAAAGCAATGCAAAATAAATGGCCATCTGCATGCTCTTGAGTTACTGAGTTAGTGACACTGTCTTTAGTATTTCTAAGCCTGAAGTACCCACATCAATCAAACAACACTAAACAAATAGAACATACTGTTTCCCTGCCAGTCTTAACTGAACAGACCAAAACTAGCCCAGCACACCTAGAACACTCTAAGAAAAACAAGATCCTTCTAAGAAGTTGACAGAAACAGGGGAAATTGACATTAAGACTCTAAAAAAAGTTACAATGACTTGGACCTAGATTTCCACCATGTTATTGAGACTTTCCATTACTGAAAGGAGAGAAAGTCATTGTGGATGCTTTGCCTCCCAAACTCTTCCCAGTAAAGTTGCACCTCTAGTAAGTTTGCAGTCACAAGCAAGCACCATAAAAAATTCTCACATTTTTATCCTCAGCAATTTTGACTTTCATTTCTTGGATGAAAGCTACAAGTTGAAATTAAGCTGTTCCCAGACAAAAAATAAAAGGAAAATGAAGATACAAA
Source organism: Lonchura striata (assembly GCF_050655825.1). Taxonomy (NCBI): domain Eukaryota; kingdom Metazoa; phylum Chordata; class Aves; order Passeriformes; family Estrildidae; genus Lonchura; species Lonchura striata. Next base: position 83,404,449 of record NC_140740.1, on the reverse strand, counting down.
CAAGAACTCCAGCCTGTTTCATAAGTGTTTGCAGAAATACTGTCAAATGGAGATTTGTGATGGCATCTTCAGCAACACAATCATATCCTGAAACCCCTCAACAGGGCAAGCTCCTCACTTGACACAACTCGGTTAAGTGAAGAAATCTGTGCAGAAGAAAAATGTCAGAAAAGATGGAGCATGGGTCCTGCTATAGGCATGTTGCTGCTACAAGCAGAATTTGTTCTGTTGAGAATCCTGGACAATGTTTAATTATGATTAGAAGCTGGGATGTTGAAAGATAATTGATTCTTGACTTAGAACAATCATTTTGCTAAAATCTATGTTGCTATACACTTTAATTATTCCTAGCTGTAAAACAGCTCTGCATTCTCATCTAGTTCAATAACTCAACAGATTGCAAATCAATTGACAAGCTTCACAGTCACTTTAAGACAACATCTTCTAATGACAATGGTAAAATATTCTCCTTCACCCTCTGACTCAATTTTTTTCACAAAATTATCATATTAACTTAATTATTTATACTGCAGTTTGTATCATGCTTCCTAATGAAATGCCACATTTTGCTAGGCTTGGGGTTTTTTCCTACTTGTTTTTTTATTCTTTCTTCCAAATATACACACACACACTCATGCATTTTTAATAATCAGTTCTCTAGGTTCTCATTCCAAGTAAATACATAAAAATTAAATAAAAAGATAACTTACTTAAATTATCTCCCAGCTTTACTTGAAGCACCTTTTTATTTAAACTAGAAAATTCAGTCCATTGTGTTAATTCTCCAAATAGAGTCAGTGCCCTATATAGAACACCTCAGAAAGAGCAGTTATGAAACCACTGAGATTTAACTACACTGGGAGTTTTACTTTAATCTTACTCCATCATTATTTTTGCTCTTTTGCCAAATAGGAATATTAGCAGTCATTAAAAAAACTGCATTCAGATAGAGTGTATCAAAGTAGGTTGCAGTAGAAATTGAATTCAGTACAACTGTTCTGAATACTGCTCTCAAAAGAATAGCTAACTTGCAGTGCAATGCCATACTGTTGAATTTAAAAGTCCAAACTGTTTTATAAACAATATCCTTTTAGTATATCTGTAACACCTTTTTAGCTAATTTACCTTTTTCGTATGCAGGTGTATTCTCTTGCAGCAATCTGCTAAGCTGGAAGCCATTCAAGTGCACAAAACGTAGCTGCTCTCTCATTGTCTTGCCTCCAACAACTGGCAATATAAGGTTCCCAACACTGTTTCTTGAAATTGGTAGGCCAAGACCTATTGCCAGTGTGCTAGCTAAATCTGTTTGCTGCACATGTTCAGGTTGGGCTAGAGGAGCTAGAATGAACAAAAAAAAAAAAAGAGAAAGAAAAAGAGAGAGGAAAAGAAGTATTTCAATAACAAGCCTATTCTTTTTCTCCAGAGACAGCTGGCATCTTAATTAGTTTCAAAATTGTTTCATTGGTGTTAGATCAGCTATTTTAAGTGGTCTACAGAGAGCTGACTGATCTTTTTCAGCTGCTATCCTCTGCTTGTGTAATACAATATTAATTAAATTCTTAGTCAGTGCCACTCTTCATTGCTAACGATTACTGTAAACACGACATAAATGTTATACAAGTAAGAAAACAGATGGTCCAGGACATCACCTTAATATCAAATTGCAGCCTACATCCTAAGAGGGTTTCATAACTTTTACATTAGAAATAATAGAAACCAGTACAGTAGGCCAACTTAATATATGAACAAAGAATGAGAACCTAAAATGATGTTGACAGCATTCCAGAAGCTTCTCAATATGACATGAGAACAGGTCAAGAGTTACTTAATATCAGGTTGCTAGGAAAACAGAATTAGACATCAGGTAAAGAATGTTTATTTTTAATCCATGGCTATATGCAGGCAGACCCAGTGATTTTTAAAGCATCCTGTGTAAGATTCCATTAACTTATTGCAGTTATCAGGATTAGCCTTCAGTCCCACAGAACTCTACAGACATGAATGATTTTATTAACGTAAGGAACCTTCTGTTTAGGATTGTTTTGCCAGCTGTTCGTTTTCATGCTGAACTAGTTAGGTAACGGTGTTTTTCTATATGCTTTTATTTCATTCTCTTTGTAACTTCAAGCATTGAGTGTTTTGACTTAAATGCAGTATAGAAAGATTTCTATACAGTCTTTATTCCTCTCAAGGCTGCTTGTAAGAGCATTAAAATTTGCCTCATTTCTCATCTAGCTCAAATTAATCCCATACTTTTACAGAATGCCATCTATAATCCGTAAAGCCTCTTTGCATGAGTGCCTGTATGTCAGCAGTTTTCAGATTTTATCTTTAAAGGCAAGTTCTTAGCTGGTAAAAAAAAGCCAAACTACCAAACACATTTAGCCAATCATGGGTGACATATCTCTGTAGAAGGCTATAAAAGTAATATTCTGACAGCATACTAAATGTAAAAAACCCACAGGATTACTATTTTGAGGTCTACTGAATTAACCACAGTACATTTTGTTTACAGTAGGATCATAAGGAGCAGTCACTAGAATCCTGATTACTGTACCAATGAAAAGTAAACTGCTGGATATTGACAAAAGCATTAGAAATCACAAACTCTATCCCAAAAACAGGTAAATAGATATATTTTACTGTATTATAAAAACTGCTCATTCAGGTTAAACCTCAGAGAAACTAATTCCAATGACAGGAGACTGCATTTACAGAATCTATACTCTTGTCGCCTGGCTGTCAACACGTGCTAGTGAAACTCATAAAATAAAAATTTAGCCAGGAGCTTTGATCCACTCTTGACTTTGTTTTGTTTACAGACCTGAGAAGAGGTCAAGGACTCTTCAAGCAGTGCTTTCTATTGCACATCAACAACTTTACAAACAACAGGAAAATATCCCTCCCCCATGTTGCAGGAACCTCCAGCACGATAAATAAATCAAGGTTCTGCACACAAGGTTCTTCAGAAAAGAAATCACATGGAAATTATCAAGTGGCAGAATGAAAGGCAGAAGAGAGTATTATTTTGGGGAAAATATTCACTCCTGGTACAACTACATTCCATCAATCCACTCAGTCAAGGACCTTGTTTAAGCATAACACTACAAAGTGGACTAAAGATTCTCTACCACTCCATTTCTTTATTGCCTCTTACCTTTAACTATCTTGCTTTTATTTTTTACCATTATGTGCTTCAGAAATATGTAAACTCACATCAATGATATAAAACTAACTAGCCTATGCAGTAAACACACTCATGGTCCATATTCTATCCTTAAGACTTAGCAACCAACAGTCATGTTATCAGTGCCATCACCTCTCACCTGTTGACAAGGGTCAGATCAATTTAATATTAAAAAATAATCCTATTTCCAATAGTCTCTAGTCTTCCAAGGGCTTTCTTCCTCTTTCTGGTGGATTCTGTGTGAGAAATTGTCATTCATTCTTTCATCCTAGCTGTCTGAGAGAGAAGAATGGAGGCCAAATATTCTGGCCTCGAAAGACAAAATTTCATCACACTTCAAATAGGATTTTGGATCTACACGTATTAATTTACCATTAGCCCAGTATGCTGACAACAGATCTTATTAGCACTCAACATTCAGACAGAACAGTGCTGTATAAGATTATAATCTCAGAAATACACAATTCTCTTACTGGTTACAAAGCCTGATTCAGGTTTCACCGAAATACAGATGCTAACTTTGGCTTAAAGCTTAAACCAGAATTTTAGATCAGATAGAATGGGCTTTCCCAAATAACTGTAAAACAAACCAAAGCACTTTTCAAAAAAAATTCTAGGATAATATAAATTAAGAGTTGCCGGTGTGTTCTTGTCCTGGTTTCAGCTGGGAGAGAGCTAATTTTCTTCCTAGTGCCTGGTACAGGGGCTGTGTTTTGGAATCAGTATGAGAATAATGTTGATAACACACTGATGTTTTAGCTGTTGGTAAGGAGAGCTTGCTCTAAACCAAGAACTTTTCCACTTCCTGTGCTCTGCCACCGAACATGAGAAGTTGGGAGGGATCACAGTTGAAGCAGCTGACCTGAACTGGATGAAGGAATACTCCACACCACAGAGCATCACAGCCAGCCACACAAACTGGAGGGAGTTGACTGGGAGCTAGGAATTGCTGCTTGAAGGTGGGCTGGGCACTGATCAGCAGGTGGTGAGCAATTGCATTGCGCATCACATGTTTCTCCTGGGTTTTATTCCGCTCTCTCCCCACTTTCCCTTAAAATAATAACTACTATAATCTACATATAATTATTATTGCTATTCTTGTTACAGTTATATAGAGTAGTAGTGTTCCCATCCCGTTAGAGTACAGTATGCACTGGTATCTACTGGAGCCTTACACCAAGTACCACGCAGCCACTCACTCACTCACACCCCCCATCCTGGTGGGGTGGAGAAAGAAAAGATAAACCTCATGGGTTGAGACTAGAACAGTTTAATAATTGAAACAAATTGAAAAAAATTAAACATAATAATAATAGTAATGAAGACAGGGGGGAGAATAACACCCAAAAGAAACAAGTGATTCACAATAAAATTTGTCACCCCCTGCTGACCGATTACAGTCCCATCCCCAAGCAGTGACTGGCAGCCTCAGTTTATATACGAGGGATGATGTGCCATGGTATGAAATATTCCTTTGGCCAGTTCAGGTCAGATGTCCTTGCTATGTCCCTTAATTGCTCCTCTTGCACCTCCTCAATGGCAGAGTATGGGAAACAGGAAAGTCCTTGATTTAGATAAACACTAAAACACCAGTCTGTTAACAACATTATTCTCATACTGAATCCAAAAATCAGTCCTGTACCAGCCACCAAGTAGAAAATTAACTCTATTCCTTCTGAAACTAAGACAGTTCTAAAAGAGGTCATGCTTCTTTGCTCCTTACCACTTCTCTTCCCAAAAGCAGAGCTGATAAACAGCAGTGGTGTGTGCACTTCTCCTTCCGAAGAACCACCATGACTGCCTGTTTCAGACATTCCATGATCCCCGCAAACAACTAACAAATTGGGAAGAGAAGCTTCCTCCTGCAAATCACAGAAAAAAAATCTAAGTTACCACACCAACACAATTCATTTATATCATTTCACTATCTTCATCATTCTCAAACATGAATATGTCTCAAATTAACTTCAGTTTTGAAACTTGCTCACCCTGGGGCAGATAATAAGAGATCACTGCAATTAAGTGTAACTCGGTAATAGTAATTTTTAAAAGTTAAGGCACATACATATCTAACACACTTGTCAGAAAAAAAGCTTAAAAAAATCCCCTAAATTTGCAAGAAACTCTCTGGAAGATTAAATAAAGGCTATCACACCACAAGAAGAACATCAGGAGTCCCAGAAGAGCATCATTAACACAGAAACATTCCCCCTCTTCATTTCTTCAGCTTCACTAAGTTTCAATATACATGCTGATTTATTAATATTGTAAATACTAAGAAAATATCAATTCAATATTAAAAAATCATCCTGTTTCTAATAGTCTCTAGTTTCCCATGGGCTTTAGGGATTGAAGTCTGACTGATTTGGGGTCTAAATCTGACAGTTAATGAAGACTAATTGTTGTTGATTGTTGAAGAATGATGTTGAATGAGGTGCATGTTTCCGAATAAAGAGAAACAGAAACTTAAGTGAGACCTGTCCAAGAATTTTGAGCTAACAAATCAAAGCAGGAGAAAATTAAGAGTCATTCGACCAGAAAGTACTTTATCATCTCTAGTTATTATCAGTACATATTCTATAAAAAAATAGAGTGCTTTTATTATGTCTGTATTCTAAAACAGAAAAAAAGGCTTGAATATAAGTGGTAAAAGCAAAGATACTAAAAAACAGCAGAAACACAACTGTAACATTCACAGAACTTCCACACACAGGATTTAACCTTTCTTTCCATGTACTAGTACATACTCGACTAAAAATACTGTTAAAATTTTATGATCAGCTATTCTGAATTGTAGTAGCTAAAAACAAACAACAAAAAGAGCTTCAGGCCACCTGGAACTAGGACTTGGTATTTCAGTATCCAGACTGCTTAGGTAAGTGACAACCAATATTTACAAATCTAAAAATAGATTCAGATGTGCTACATTTACCATAAAAAAATGCAGATTAAGACCACCACTTCTATTTGAATTTATCAAATATCTAAGAATTACATATGCCTTCATAATTCTGAACATCAGAGCCATTAGCTACACATGTCCATTACTCCTGCAGAATTTCATTACTAGAAAGCACACCAAAAACCATTTTAATTCACAAGTGATGAGAGAATTTTGGCAGGCATTGCTCTCCTCTTCCCACATATCAAAGGGATGTTACCTCCCACAGCTGCCCAGAAGAGGCTGTTAGCAGATGTTATTAAGGTCAGCCACCAAATCCTTAAAAATGCTACACTGGGAAATAGCCCAGGACGGCAAAGAACAGTCTGAATAAAGCAGCTACCAATCACAGCCACCAAGCATTTTAATGTCATCACTAACAGACACTGACCCAAGAAGAAGCTGTTTTACCTTTGAAAGAAGGGAAATATGAATCTTCTTCAGTATGTTATCCATCTCACGAAGTTTTGGTCCCACTAATGGGCTGTTTGGCCCAGTCATATGACCAATATGGTCCAAGCCCAGGTAATGCAGTATCAGGAGATCCCAGTCTTCTCTCTTTAGCACTCTATCCAAATGTCTGGTAACATTATCATCAACCTCAAAGAAAAGGAAAACAACTATAAGGTAAAAAAAACTTTCCCCTTTAAAAAGCACCAAAAAAAAAATTAACTACACTACCATGAAAACTCCACAGAAGTTGATGAGATTACAGTCATGCATAATGTTAATAAGAAAAAAAAAATAGTTTGATAACAGGCAGTCAAATATATTTGTCTAAAAATAGATTCTTCACCCCATTTAATCTTTTCTGGTAAGGATGCATCAGATTGCATACAGGCAAGGCAAATGGGTTGCCAAACTTCCACAGAAACTTTTAAAAACTGTTCCAAGAACTTTTCAGTCACTTTCACTCTGCACACTCCAGACTATCACTTCACATGTGATACATCATATCACAAGTACAACAAAACGTCTCAGTTTTGGGGTGGAAAACTCAAGGGTACAACAAACCTTAATCTCCCAACTCCATTTTTGCTAGTGTGCAAACACAAGATGACGGTACTTCTTCAGTAAAAGAACTAAAGAACTGACAACATAGTGAGAAAGAAAAACTGAAAAGGGCTATTTGGGGCCTAACTTAAGTGTTTTCCTGCTTAGATTGACAATACATTTTTAGTTGCATAGACTCTCTTCAGTTATTAAAAATCCCTGCAATATTTCCCATGTGATACTATTTTGTTGAGCCTGTATATAACTACTGAAAGAACTATAAAAAGCTGTGTGTTTAAGACTATTTGAAGACAGTATAAGGACTGTATAAAGAGCTTGGGAGCCACATAACCACAGATCTAGTAGAACATTTGTACTTTTTACTCCAGGTAGAAGCTTTTGCAAGTCTCATCAGCATAATCAATTAAACATGTCTTCCAATTCACATCAGACCTTGCTAACTTCCTTAAATAATAAAATACTTCAGTCAGTAGCAGCAGCTCAATGGCTTGAGGTTTTACAATCATAAACGTTCAAAAATGAAGTAAATTTGTCAAAGCAAATTCAATTTCTATTTAATTGCCAGGTTACTATTTCAGGACAAGGGTAGATTAACTCACTCATTCTCAGAAACCAACACTATTTGTTTGTACTCACTTAATTTCACTTGGGATCATACAAAGCCTCTCACCTCTGTAAAGTCTGACACAAAAAACGATGTTGTTCCATCATATTCCACAAAGTGCTTTGGGAACAGTTTGACCCAAGTATCATCACCATAAAATATTATTCTTTTCCCAGATGTTTTTGCCTGCCAGATCAGATTGTCATCCAAGAGAGCTGGAGAATTGAGGTTCACAACAACATCGATGAAACCAGGTATGCTACCTGTCATCAAAGCCTAATGGAAGAAGAAAAGAGACACATTAAACAGGAAGCTTCCAGTGCTCAGAAAACAGCAACAATGGGAGGGATCAATAAGCCAGATGACAAATATTTTTTGTAAAGAAACATAACAAAGTAAAAGAACACAAGCTGTCTTGCCACATAACCTCATGTGCCACAACACAATGCTAGTTGATGTCTGCGATAACTGCTTTAGAAAAGGAAAAAATATTACTGTCTCAATTAATGAACAGAAAAAAGACTCTCAGTCTTTTCATCAAACAAACAGTTGATGTTTGTTTCATTTACTGGTCATTAAACAGCCAAAAGACAATTTAGGTGTAAGTAAACTGACTCAACATTAACAACAACAGCACCTTCAAAACAGTAAGTAAGAAACTTCCAGAAGGAGCACTGAAGTCCTCCCAGACTGTCTCTCCCTCACTCTCTCACTCTCCTGCTAGTTGACCTACCAATGATCACTCCCTGGATTATTTACCTGGAACCTGGCAGAATTTCCCTTTTAAACTCCTCAGAACTATCCCTACGAAAACATAATTTTATACTAAACTGGATTTTCTCTCAGAAGTTACAAGAACATCAAGAAGTACAATAAAAATGTTCCTAGATAGCAGACAACTGGAAAACTGGACAACTAAGAGACTACTGCCTTCCCATTATTACAAACAAAAAGGCTGAGTCAATCATTTAAGCCTGGACTAGGGCCTTATCTGTCCTTAACCTCTTGCTCATTGCAAATCAGGAATCTATTAATTGCACTACTACAGCAAAGAGACATTCAGCCATAGGTTGCACTAACACCACACACACATCCTTTATTCCAACTCCAAGCATATGGAACAACTCATACTTAAAAGCTTCTCCAGTGAAACGATAGGAAAAAATCCCACTTACCTTAATTCGAGGCATAGTCACAGTGGGTGGCTTGGCTTCAGCAATGAAACTGTAGGAAGTCCCTTTTTCAACAACTTGAGTAGTATAAGGCATGAACTGTTTACCTTTGGATCCAAACACAAAGTCATCTCTCAAAGCATCTATCAGCACAATGACAACTTTTTTGAAAAGCGGTGGAGGAATCTTGGTCCAGTTAGAAACCATTCCTAAGCAACAAACATAGGGCATGTATAACTCATCAACAAATTCTACTGAAGATGAGACAGAAGTTAAAGGACAACTTTACCACATAAATTAGTGCTTTCAACTTCTTTATTAATTCTAGACACGAAAACAAGAAGCTGCAAACAGCAAACCTGAGAAGTAATCTGAGGAAGATGAGTTTTCAAGTCATCCAACACAGGAATAACACAACAACTTCAATACCACCTCCAGGAAGTAAAACAAGATGTGAAAGGAATGTGGGACAGACATGAAATTGGGAAAACTAAGGAAAAGCTTTGAAATGGAGAGTGTTCTAAGTAATAAGAAGGAATAGGTGCTACCTCCTCTTTTTACTTCAGTAAAGCTGAACAAGTTGTCTGACAGACAATCTCTGTTCAAAAAAGACACAGCATTCACCTGTGCTAATACCCAGTTTTGCACATCACAACATAAACAGTGCTTCTGTGTGAAATCTCACCTTAAGATAACAGGAAGATTACAAAGAAAGAGACAGTGTCACTGAAACCTGCATGAAACAGATTTATGCATATTAACTCCCTTCAAGGTAGAAGACTGTATGACAGACTACTTCAGTGATGGCGGCTGCAGGGTCAAAATCCAATTCCAGAATTCCCTGAATATATAGGTGTGCATCAAGCAGTAGGCAACGCTATGCCTTCAAGCCCACCTCTTTCTCTTGCATGGACTTAATTCTGGCCACAGCAACTCTTCATCTGCATTGAACTTGGTCCACATGGTGACATTCAGGTCTTACAGCAGCATTTTTGCTCCAACCTCTATAGGTCTCATTTCTCTATCAGGAAGAAACACACAAGGGCAAAATGGAAGCAGGATATATCCTATCCACAGGCCTCTATCCAGACACCACTGTGTTGAATCAATTGTTCCATACATGCCTTATATAAAGTTAGGGGTTTTACAGTCCTTTAGAGTTTTTTTATGCAAAAGTGGTTGACAACTTGGAAGGTGGCAGATAATGGTGTGTCTAACACAACAACAACAAAAACAACCTCAGAAATTTTATTTTGGGGTACACAGATAAGCATCAACAACCTAACATTCACATACTAGTTACTGCTAGTGATTTTTCCATATCAGGAAATGGGAGAGGAGGGCACAGCAGGGATAAGAAGGAAATCACAACAAAATGCTGACTGCAAGCAATCCTAATTCAACTGAAAATTTTGTTTTTTCCAGGACTTGAATTATCAACTTATCCAGCATGCTTTAGCTCTCCATGAAAAGCAAGAAGGCATCACCAAGATGTTCTGCTAGTTACATCTTTCCCCTATCCACTGCTTAGAAAAGAAAGCTTGCTGGACACCAAAAATGTTCAGATCACAAACACATATGCCCTACTCCTAACTTCCTCCTGCAGTGTGATTTATAAGAAAGTCAAAGTGTTGAGAAGTTCAAATGGATTTGGAGTCATATATAAGCCACGTGAAAATACTTACTGTAAGATAGTTAAATCAACACAATGTCCAAGCCTGGCCATGCAGTATGCTTATTTATATCTGCCAGGATTACTTAGAAAACAGTTACTCTAACTGTTCAGGTCTATGAACCTGAACTTCTGTGAAGAAAACCACAGATTCTCTATCAAGAACATATTACAATAATGTGCTGCAAGCATTCAGTATCACAGTCTTCTCACAGCCAAGACAGCATGCACTCAACAGCAATCAGGAGTGTTCACAAAGGGAAACATTTCAAGAGTTAAAGAAGCACTGGAGAAATACTCTTTTCTGAATAGGTCTAAAGTAGGTTGAAAGCCTCCTGCATCATGGTTTAGTAAGCACTACCCTGCCTTTAGACCTTATCATGCAGGTATCACTCTGCAAGCACATTGTAACCAAGTACTACAGGAAATATTTTTCTACTGCCTTTCCATTTTTGCCTACTACACTTAGGCTTGCTCATGACATGCCTAATTTAAACTGCTTGTAGAGCCCTGTGGCACACACTTTTACTCTTCAACACAAACCCGTCCTTTCATACCCAAATTGTCTGACATCTCTGACAGTCTCCTTCTACATTAGTCTTCTCCTAAATAATCACATGTGAATGCAATATTTCACTCACAGCAGTCTATCAAATACCTGTGGCAGTCTTAGTAAACTCCAGGTAAAAATCAACCTGCCTTTCAGCAGAAACCACTCTGTCTGTTACCAGATTAGATTGTTTCTTGTTCTTGCTTAACCAATACCAGCATGTCACACTCTAAATCACACAACCTTCTGTTCTCTCCACTGCAACTCAAAATTTAAGTAAGCCTGTCCCTACAGGCACAACATCACACAGTTCAAAAGAATTAACAGTAAATATCAAGCAGCTGAAGACCCAGTTTGGGAGTTAGAGTCCTGCTCCAAAAAGTTAACCATAACTTAGTGTCCCAATCAAGAGCTTTGTATGAGCAAAATAATACTCAATCCAGGTGCCAAGTGAACTTGAAGTTTCATCCCACATGCTCCAAACTGGTGAAAAACCAGTCCCTCAAGCGCACAGTCCTCTTCTAATTACTTTAATACAGTTTGTGACTGAACATATGAGACAAGTATCCTTAAAAAGATTCTTGAAAATTCTGATTTCACAAATTCAGCTCTGGAATGGAGCAGGACCTGATAAAGAGTGATTTCACAAAAATGGTGATGGACGGCAACACTGTACATACTGCAACCTGCATTACTACGGTTGCTTTGTCACTACTGAGTTGTTAAAATCTCACTGAGGTGGCATTAAGGCACACACACCACAGAAACATCGCAGAAACAATGAATCTCGGACACAACAAGCCAGCGAATGATCACAAACGCGTGAGGCGATTCAGCTGAGGCGGCAGCATTTAATGCAAACCAGGTGCCACTGAACAGCACCGCGTATCACGGCTCAAAAAAGTGACAGCCGACGCTTGAGGCTTTTCGACTGTGAGCAGGTATTCCTGCCTGCGATCCGCAGCTACGTGAAAACCAGTTAAGTTCTAAGCTACTCGGGGAGCGGGTGTGGAAACTCGAGGGCGCTGCAGGAGCCGCGGCACCGAGGGCGGGCGCGCCGGGCGGCTGCTCGCGTTACCTGGGCCGGGCGGGGCCGGCTCGGCGGGAGGGTCCGCGCGGGCCTCTCTGCGGGGCACCGACCTGACGGGCAGCGGGAAGAAGCCGCGGAGGAACAGCGCGACGCCCAAAGCCTGCACGAGGAGGCAGGAGGCGGCGAACACCCCCGAGCGCAGCCGCATCCTGCCCGGGCACCAGCGACAGCGGCCCCCACCCGGCCCGGCCGGCGCTGCGCCGGCTCTGCGGGGCGGCACCTGCGGCCGCCCCCGCCCCTCCCGCCTGGCCCCGCCTCCGGCCCGCCGCCCGCCAACCAGCGACGACCGCGCTCCTCCAGTAAGCCTCGCTATTGGCCAGCGGCCCGCAGCCGCTCCGCGAGCGCGTACGGCAACACCGAACCGGAAGTACAGCCCCTCATTCCGCCCTCACAGCTCTCCTCACGCGCCCGCCTCCGACCCGCCTCTGGACCCGCCTCCAGACCCTCCTCATCCTGCCTCCGGACCCGCCTTGAGGCCTTCCTCCAGCCTTCTCATCCCTCCTCCGGACCCGCCTCCCGGACCCTCGTCCCACCCCGATCCCCGTGTCCCACCTCCGCAATCCGCCTGCGGGGCCCGTCCCGTTGTGCGTTCGGTCGCTGCGGTCCAGCCCCCACTTGGCACTCTCGTATCCCCATCTCGCGTCCCACACCTGCGACCCAACTCCCCATGGTGCCGCCACCCCGAGTTCCCACCCCTCATCCCACCCCGAGTTCCCACCCTTCATCCCACCTCGAGTTCCAACCCCTCATCCCACCTCGAGTTCCACCTCGAGTTCCAACCCCTCATCCCACCCCGAGTTCCAATCCCTCATCCCACCCCTCATCCCACCCCGAGTTCCCACCCCTCATCCCACCTCGAGTTCCACCTCGAGTTCCAACCCCTCATCCCACCCCGAGTTCCAACCCCTCATCCCACCCCGAGTTCCAATCCCTCATCCCACCCCTCATCCCACCCCGAGTTCCAATCCCTCATCCCACCCCGAGTTCCAACCCCACACCCCACCCCGAGTTCCCCGGGGAAGGTGAACACGGCGAAAGGAGGTTTGATGGATTGCTGCAGTAAAGAGCGCTTGGCAGGTGAGGAAGGAGTCCTTGTTGGTGTTTGGCAAGAGAATCTTTCCACGCTCAAACACACTCCCTCTTAATAAAACTGAATAGTGGTGTGGCTTAATTTTTCCATTGGAATGGAGATGGACTATGGTAGGCTGATCGTGTCAGAGGATGAGGAGAAGTCTTAAAGTTTAATTTTGTGAAAAAGGAAACAGAGCAAGAACCGTGTGAGCAGGCTCCAGGCTGGTTTTCCCACTGGGTCTTTTCTCTTAGCGCAAAGCATGACCTGTTTTGTGTAAACGCAGGCCAAATGCATTGTACAGTGTTTTCCTGCTGCAGTTGGTCAATTTGTGGTTTTACTGATGGTTTCACTGGCCAGCTGTTAATTCTGAGCTTTGCATCGCCTGCCACAAGGCAAAGTTGATGTGATGCAAGGAGTGTGTGTGAGTGGATTCAGGAGCATGTGTGAGTGGGTTCAGGATAAAAGTTTTGTATTTGGCCTTTACTAGGGTCTAAAAATACAGAGAAAAAAAAGTCAAGGAGCATGAGCCCTATGGATTCATGCTCTTTATGTATAAGCATCGCTGAGCACTATGCTACCTTTAGGCTACCTGAGTGCTTTTTCTGGCCACTTTTACCACTTCATGCTTCTACTGAGAATACTAATAGCATTTTCATTTATTGAGATTATCTAAAACCGTTACTTTTAAAATAAATTTCATTTTTGCCGACACTGTCCACTTGTTTCTTTGCAGAAGCACAACTCTGAAGGCCCATGAAAGTTAGTATTCCGTAATTAACTTCAGCTGATTATGAGCAGTGCAATGAAATTCAGAAAAACGTGCAAGGAATGTTGCTTGAAACAGTAGGACAAGGCAAAAAGCACTTTTGGGCCATTGCACTTAAACTTTAAAATGGCTTTAGGTAGTATACCTTAAAGTTACATTATTTGTACATCCAAGAAAAGCTGTATTTGTTGCTTTTTAAGGGTATTTTTCCTGCTCTTTAAACCTTGAACTAGTTAGACTCTCCAACCAGAAACTAGGAAAAGTTTCCTAACGAATATAAAGCAACCTAATATAGGCAATGTTTATGCATCACAAAACACCATCTAAGAAATATCTGTCTTCTTTTTATTTCATGTGTAAAGCTTACTTTCTCTTTCAGTAAGTGGAAATTCCCCAAGCTGCATCTTTGTCCCATCGTTCAAACCTTCAAATTCCCACAGAAGATCGGAATTTCTGTGTTCAGCAAAAAGAATTTCTCTACAGACATAAAAAACAGTATCTAGCATGTGATTCACACTCCCTCGGATCTGTCACTGGGTATTTAGTGAGTACCATCACCATTTGGCAAGTTCTTGCAGCAACATGCTTTCAAGTCCATTACTGTAGCACTTAACTGCAGGGCTCAAACACAGGAAGCATCCTGAGCATTGTACAAGACTTTAAATCGGTCTGTCTGTGAGTCTACAAGTGTGTTACAATATAATATATTGACAAGCACTGCTGTGCACTGCTGTGGCCGTTTTACAAGCTCTTGGGCATAACCTCCTCTGTTGTGCATAAAACATCTATGCCCTGAGAGCCAGTGGTTTCATGAGCATTCAGAGGAAGTGTTTGTGTGCTTCCCAGCACACAATCAGTGTCCATAAATTGTGCAATCACATGCGCCAGTTTATGCCAAGGGCTACTGGCTGACTCAAATAGCCTTTGGAAGGTTAAAGGTTCATGCCAGAATGTCTGGAAAGGTGCAATATAGTGCACTTCATGTGATTCAGAAGGCTTTTGTTTCATCAGAGCCAGCAAACATTTTAGAACACAGTGCAACCCATCCCTGTGGGAGATGAATTTGCATCTTTCCCTACGGGAGAGCATGTTGTTACTGCTGCTGTTGTGAAGAGCCACTCAAGCAAATTTACATCTCTGTATGCTGAGGAAGAAGAAAGAATTTAGTACTCTATGCAAAGCACTCTCTAGAGGCATTTTCCCAAATCTGCTGAGAAATCAGACTGAAAGCCAACCAAGCCTTGTCTTCAACAGACAAATGGAGGAACCAGTAGGAACACATTTTGGTTAGTGTCTTTGCCACCAACATTTAAAGCAACCAGGTGATATTTATAGTCACTCTGGCATCCCTCAGGCCTTTCTTCACTGAAGCAACTAGTAAAAAGTAGATAAGATAAAAAATTGTTGTGTTCCATGAGGGAGGAGCACCTTCCAACAGTCTCTGTGTCCTCTGCCACCACTGCCCATTAGTCAGCACTCAGCATATCTGCTTCCCCACCTCCTTCTCTCCTGCTTCTTTCACTTCTTATGTTTCACAATTTCATTAGAAACACAGACCCTATCTTCACTTCTCCTCTAGTCTGAAAATATGCAATAAGTTTTCTCAGGTTTTGTTTTTTTTTTTTTAATTTTTCCATTCTCTTACTTATCTTTATTTTGAATAATTCCCTTGTAGTTTTGCTCTCAGGCCTGCTGTTTATAAGTTCTGGGTATCTGCAGCTCATCACCTTGCTTTTTGAACTGCATCAGTTATTCTCCCTCTCTGGGCCTAATTTAACAGGATTTCACATCTGAATATGTGTGTTTATGTGAAACCTGCACATCTCTTCTGAAACTGGCAATGTCAGATAGGTAAACATCTCATGCCAATGGTTTAAACAGGCATTTCTTTTCTATAATCAGTGATAGCTCTTAAACTTATCCCTAATACATTTAATACTGTACTGGGGACATGCAAGTGAAGCAGGAATATGGACAGTGGCAAAATTGACATATATAAGCAAAAGCAATCATTTTTACATGCAAGGGGAGTGAGGAAGAATTAATTCAAAATTAAGTGAAGCTGTAATAAAAAAATAAAATAGACTTCCCAGGGTGTTCTGACACTCCGAAAGCACTGTGATGTAGTTAGAAATTCAGAAGGACACATAGTATTTTCTCTCCTATCATTTCTCCATTCTTCAGTACATGGCAATTTGAATGTATGTCAGGTCTCTGCTGTATTTAAGACACAGTAAAACATCAGAAAAGGTTATAAAAGACTGTCTGCTGAAGTGTGACTCTCCCTTCTCCATTCTGGTGCACTACAAAGCCTCCAGAGATTTGTAGTTGCTGAGGCAAAAGGCAAAGCAGAAGCATTGCATTGTAAACCCAGCTTCTGAAATTAAGACGAAACAGGAATTGCTTCACATAGAAAGAAAAACATGTTAAGAAATAATTCAATAGGCTTATCCATATAAAATAATTGATTGTCTGTCTTTGTGCACACGTGCACGTGTGTCTGCCTCCAGATTTAGCTATTTTGGAAACGCTGCTTGCAGAGCTTATGGGATTTGAGATTGAGGCAACCAGGGATCACTGGAGAAGATAACCCCTGATAACCCCTGAGCTGGTGAGCTGTAGGGAGCCAAAGCCTGGTTTGTTTCTGGAGACTGCAGACTTGTTACTTGCCGCAGTATGAGATTACTTGCTTTTGAAGGGGAAGCAAAGCTGCAGAGCAAGAACTAATTGAAGAAAGAAGATGCTTGTTAGTTTCCCCCAGAGCCTTGCACTCAAAGCTTACACAGTTTAGTAGCAATATCCCTCTTTCTCTGCACAGTGTTGTACAGAGGTGTAACTAGTCATTCCTGCCTAAGAAAGCCCTGGCTTCAGAGCTGCGTTTGTGCACTCACCCAGGCAGGTTCTTTCAGACCTGCAGCCATAAACTGGGGTCACTGAGCATGAAACCCATATGTGCTGCTTATTAGAACAAATCATGGGATGTTCACCCAAGGTGAGTTCTTCATTCAGTCAAAATGAACTGGTTAAAATGTGAATGAAAAAGAGTAAAACCTCAAGGAAAACTTCCAAAACCACTTAAGTAGATGGACTGATTCTGGTAATGTTAGTGTCTGAAACCCCCCAAATGTCAGCAGACTCCACAAGCTAGAGTAATGTCAGTCATCTGGCATTCAGAGAGCCACTGAGAGAGCTCAGCAGAAGCAACATCTTTTCATGACGCATGAAAACTAACCATAATCTTTCCTCCCTACAATTTTACCCACTTATCTTGCTTACTTTTTACCCTCCTTTAATCCCACTTTCTTTCCTATCTCTCTCCTGCTTTTCCTGACAGCCTTAGCTGTTTTTCAGAGAGGTAATGGACAGGGAACCCAGTGATACTAGGTTTTTCCAGGTTTAATGATGACTGGAAACAGCAAACAGACATTGTCAGTGCCCCTACTGAGGAGACTGCCTGTAAGCTGACTCCCTATCAGGTGCCAAAGCATCCCGTCCAGAAACGTGCACAACAACCAAATGTTTGCATCTTGGTTACCAGGGAATCCAGCAACTCCTCCCTGCAACTGCAAGAAACTGGACTGTCCCTTTTCTTGCCTAGCTGCTGCTTCTCCGTGACATTAGTGCATTATACTCAGCATGCAGGTGATGACTTCAACTCCTTTCAGTCTTCCTTGCTTGCGTGATCCGCCTAGTGCTATAGAGCTTTCTTTAGTCACATGGTCTTTATCCTACTGAGAATTTCTCATGCTGCAGAAATCCTCTCTTCCTGTGTCCCTGCGAGCAATGGTGAAAAACAATTACAGCAATGAAGTAGGAAATGTAGCTGCATTCTTCCATGACATATGACTTTACCAAAATAACCTCCCTAAATATTCTAGTAAAGCATTTTTTTATCTTTGTAGACTTCTTGCCTCACATCTTTCCCTTCTCTAAGACAAAGCCTTCATTTTTAAGTGAGTTACCTGCAGGTGCCAGGTGTTCAATGGCACTGCCTTTATTTACCTTAGGCCTAGGTATTTTTTGCTAGCTAAACACTACACTGTGTTAAAAAATACCAAAATATAACATAATCATTTCTCATTTCAAAAACCAGCTTCTTCTCTGACACTTCCTCATGCACTTTTTTCCAGGAGAGAGGTCTTTATGTGTTGCTTTTCACTGCAGGGAATTGCTGTGCTGTACCAAGCCAGCATCACAAACCTGCTCATCTTAATGCTCAGACACTCTTCAACTGTCTGAGCTGGGAAAGCAGAGAGTGAGAAAGGCTGGCAGGCATTGAGAGTGCAGGCTGTTGGTGAGCTTGCTAGCTGAAGTGTGCACTTTGTCAAATTTCACGCTGGATAGCCAAGTCATTGCTAAGGGAGAAGCTGAAACTATACAAGGGGCCTTAATAAGACGTGTTAGTGGCTGCAGGGAGGTCAAGAAAACAAGAAACTGTCAGCTGGTAAATTATCCAAAGCAAAAGTGTTTGTGAGGGGGGAAGAAACAGCAACTTAGCTGTGTTTAGTCACCTAGGGTAATTAATCAGCATTATCAAGCCCTGGCATCAGAAAATGCTGAAAAAGGTTTTCAAGTGCTTATAGTTTCAGGATAAATTTCTTCCAGCACTGTGTACCTGGAATTTCTTGCTCTGATAGCTTTGTCATAGAGTAACAGCCTGCCATGCAGATGTTCCCATTTCCTCCCCTGTGGGAAAAGTATAGCTGCTCCTTCATCGGCCAGATCATCATACCTGGGCCCTCTCTCCTCCACACCCTAAATCACAGAACCACAGAATAATGAGGTTGGAAGAGACCTCTAAGATCATCAAGTCCAACCTGTGCCCTAACACCTCAACTAGACTATAGCACCAAGTGCCAAATCCAGTCTTTTTTTAAACACATCCAGAGAGATGGTGATTCCACCACAAATCAACTAGGTCTTCAAGACCATTGATTTTGGGGTTCTCCCAGCTTGCTTCTGCAGTGGCAGAGTGGTGTGTTTTCTGGGGGGGAAGCTGTCAGCTGTTGTCCACCCTGTGAAGGAGCATAGAGGATCAGAGGGGACTTGACCTGCCTGAATGGTCACAGGGGGCCAAGCCTAGTGCAGTGTCACCCAATAATGGAAGTCAGATCCTGAGACAGACTATCTGCATTACCATGTTTCAATTACCTGTGTTCACACCTGACCACTGCAGCCAGGCCAAGAAAACACTGCCAGGCAGAAAAACTAAGCCATCTAGGTTTTCTAGAGTTTCAGTTCTTTATATGGCTGGACGTCTTGATTCCCCCACCTAACTGAGCCAATTATGATGTCTCGTGGATTCCTAAGGTCTAATAAGACAGAATTTTGCTTTAGTGCTTCTCTTGTGCCAACTTCCAGCTCCTTCCCTGTTGCATAGCGCCAACTCACACACCCCGGGTGAGGTATTTCTACCTCTTATTCTGGTTTGTGCAAAGGAGGGAGCAGGGTGGTAGCCCACAAAAAACTGGCTCCCCAATCATCAAAACTTTACAGCATTTGTACATTTTAACAAACTAAGCATCATCATTCATTGCTTACAGATTATGTGACTTCCATTAATTGGCACTCAACCCCCTGTTTGCTATGCTAATTAGTCTGCAGGTGCAGTTCTTCCCTCTGCCTGACTCCAGGGTCTGTCTGGAGCAGGTGGTCACTGAGTTGGTGTCCACTGCTGGATTTGCCTCTCCCCCAGTTACTGCACAGTCCTGACCTTACTCCTGGTGGCTCTCATGCAGACAGCCCATCTCATTCATCTTGGGATTGTCTTCCCTTTTCCCTAAAACAAACACTAGCCAAGCATATGATGTTAACAGTGCAATTGCTTAATCATAATTGTCCAGCTGCATCTGCTGATTGACATCAACAAAAAAAAATTGTGAAGTCTGATTCAGATCTTGAGACACTCAAATCTTGAGGGGTTCCATATCACTTCCAGCCTTTCACAGGTCCTCTCTACCTTACTCAACCACGTCTCCTCAAGTCATGCAATATTGCTGCCTCCCTGCATGTTTCTTTGTACTTGGTAAGGGAAATAAAGTGTTTAGATGGACTGACAGTGACACAGAGACATTATAAGCCTTTAAATCCTATTTCTAGAGGAAATAAGTCAAGAACTCCTTACATCTAACTGCAGGCTGTTAACCTTATCTGTACTAGTAAACTGAAAAAGTTTCCTTGTCTGAGCTTTCTTTTTTTTTCCCAAGACATCTCCTGGCATATCCATCAAATGAAACAAAGCTTAAGCAGGATTTCTCCCTTACTTAGGCTGTTCTCAGTGCCTGTGTTCTCAAAATGTAGATGGAGAATTAGACTTGGGTCTCAGCAACACTGGAACCAGCTGAGCTTTTGGAGGATGTTCAAAGATCACCAGTGCTCTTGACAGCAGAAAAAGAAGAAGGAAAAAAAAAACAGTAGATTTGTGTCCATTTTAACAAATTTTGAAAGCTTTCAATAAGGACAAGAATTACTAAAACCAATAATCAAAAACCGTGGAGAAGATGAGATTTCTATTCAGCCCTTAGTAATAAAGGTTTTCCATTCTTTGAATGCCTGTATTATTAGGACAGGTATCTGCATATCCTCTTTTATTGAAGTAGGAGTCTTCCTTGCACACTCTATTTTAAACTGCAGCAGACTCTACTGTGAATTTTATTATCAACATAGGCAGAACACCAAAACCACACAGTGTAATAGATACAGCAGCAGGTCAAGATTTTTTTTGTTGTTGTTTTTTCCCTCTCTGGTTTGTTTTTGGAGGGGTCTTTTTCTATTATTTTGCTTGTAATGGTGATTAAGCTCAGACCCAAAAACTCTACAAGGAAGAATGAACTACAAAAAAATCACATCTCTTTTTTTGAAGCAAAATGGCACAGGGAAATAGATGAAGAGGCCACACGTCATCATTTTCCTATCATCTTACATGCTGGCTTCCTTAAAACACTCCATGTTGTTGTTATTTGGGCTTCTTAGGTTGTTCCAAGAGGAGGAATTACAATTGTTAGGAAGCTGTGAATTTCCACCCTCAGTATATTGAAGATCCCTTGTTCACATGCCAGAACTTCATGTTGTCCTGCTTAGCTCCTCTCACTCCCAGCAGGTTTTTCATCCCTCTGCACTGGTAACTTTGTCAAGAAAACTGTCACCACACTTTGGCCCCTTTTGGCTGTGCTGCACTCACCTAGGTTATAGTTTGCCACACTGGGCCTCATTTCAATGTTGCAAGAGACCAATCCTGCCTACAGTGTTTGAAGAAGGCCTCAGTAGGTCCCAAGTGACCCTGAGAGTCTCTTTCCTCTCTGTTGGCAGTGTCCATGATATATCTGAAAATCTTCTCCCAGCTGTGTCCCATCAATTCTATGGTCATTTTGTAACTGGCATGCTGTCATGCATTTTGTTTCACCTACATGACCTCTGATGCGTTTCCAGCTGAACACAAAGATTCTAGCTGCTGGTTCTCAAGACCATAATCTTATCACTTTGGATTACTGAATCTCATGTTGTATCATTGCTCTCATCTCTTTAAATAATCCAGTTCAAATTCTTGTGCCAAAAATCACTAGTAAAAATGTAAACAAGCTACCATCCACAGGACAGCACAGATCAGTCCTATCTCTAAATGGGCAATTGCAGTCAGCACCTTCCACCTTTGACTTCTATTGATCAGCTATTCCTCAGAATCCCAAGCAGAGTACCTATAAATTTTTCTCCCTCATATTGTTATGTTAACATGACTTTACTGAAAAGACACATTCTTTCCTTCTGAAGCTCATAATTTCCCTTACTAGATGAGGAACTTAATTCTTTCCACCCAAGAACAGGTTTCACTGCCACTATGGACGGCATCCTTCTCCAGGTATTTCTGTCCATTGTGTTACCCTGTTTTTATCTGGTTCTGGGTCCCCTTCCTGAGTACTGAATGCAACAAGAAAAACTATTTTTCAGCTTTTTCTCAACTCATAGTGGTACCAATCTTAGTTATTATTAACAGTTTAGAAGTTCCTTACCAGCTTGAAAGTCTGGTGAAAAAATGTATCAAAGTCACTTTGGTTTTCCTATAGGCAGTTGAAGTGTGACTTAACAGTAATTAAAAAAGACATTAAGAACAGGAAAGAAAGATACCCATCTTTCAGTATAAGCATGGGTATCTGGAGCTGCAAAGGATGGCAGGTTGTGAGTATGATGCTTCAGGATATGCCACTTAGCCAAGTGCAGCAGGGCCTTGCTGTCAGCTTCTTGCTGCCTGCAATACTTGGACATTCTAAGGTGAAAGAGGAGATCTGTCATGGAAGAAAGAGCTGAGAATTGTGGAACACCGATATTCAAAAAGAATGAAGCCATTTCTGTGGGGGAAGACTCTAAAAACAAGAGGAAATAAATAATCCCATCATCAAGCCATGGCTCCTAGGAAGCAGTCCCTTTCTTCTGTGTGGAGAGAATCTGTAGCATTTCTTCAAAGACTACATTGCATATGAACTTAAAAAAAAAAAAGCAGACAAGAAAAAGTCACATTAAATGGCCAAACAGTGCCATCTGGGGACTACTCTCCTAAGAATTGCATGAGCAAAAGGCAATAAAGTTAATGAAGGACCTGCTTTTTCATTCAGAATGAGCAGAACTTTATTCTGTGGGAAATTTTGATTATTTGCATGGGGCCAGTCTTGGGGTCAGGCACTGAGTGGCACACAATGCTCTATTAACAGTCAGGACTGCTCCAGGGAAGGAACAGCAACACATCTCTAAATTCAAGAGCTGTGGTCAAGCTACAGCTTTCTTGTATGTTCTTGATGGAAAGAATTTCTTAATTTGAAGCTTGTAGGAAACAGGAGACTACATGGAAATCAAGGACAATATGATGTAGCACCAATGGAGAAATGCTTTCAGAGCTTCTTGTTTTACAATACTGTACAACAGAAGTTTATTTCACAAAGCCTCCAGGGCAAAGTGATCCCCCATTTAAAGCAGTTCCTTTCATATTAGTGTCTGAGATTTTGCTTAAGAACTGCAGTAAAATCACAGAATCATTTCATCAGAATGGTTTGGGTTAAAAGAGACAAGAAAGATCATCTGGCTCCAGTCCCCCTGCCAGGGGATACAGTGAGCACTACCATGTAGCTGTTTGTACAAGCAGTGGGAATATACTGCTTTCCAGGCTGGTGCAGATGACACAAATGGAATCAGAGATCGCTTGTAAGGACAGCTGTGTCATTTGAGAAGTGGCATGAGGGAAAGGAGGGTGCAAGAACAAAGCACCTGCTGCTGCCTTCAGGCAGGCAGATTCAGTCTGGGCTCCTGCAGGAATGCAAGATTGATGGTTGCCTAGAAAATGCAGGCTTTTCAGCAGAATATAGAAAACCCAGAGATGGACCAAATCTGCTGATTTGGGTGTTGTGCAAACAAAAACGAAGAGCAGCTGCTTTTAATCCCAAGCTGCATATACAAAAAAGAGAAGTAGAAAAGTAGCAAGGGCAATAATTTTTTGCATTTCTTTCAGAGCCTTAGATTTCCTTGAAGGATTATGAGTATTACGTTAAGACCTTCAGTTTAAGCTGGATCAAAGAGGAAAGAGGCACCAGAGAATGTGGTCTTCAGTAAGGAGCTATGGAAGTAATGTAGGTTTTTTTTTTTTATTTTACTTTTACCCTCAAAATACCTACAAACCAGGCTAGCTCTCGTAAAACCAAAGTAAAAAAAAAAAATGAGCTGCATCAGAAGTCTCTGCAATGTTTGGCTGCCCATCTGTGGTATTTTAACATTTTCAAGATTTCAAAATGTTCAGTACACAAGTATTCCCTTCTGTTATATTTATATGATTTAAATCACATGCTATTTATTCTATTTATTATTTATAATGCGTTCATTTCAATTCACCTGCTGCAATACACAGTTCATTTTTAATACATCATTTCTAATTTCAGTAAAATCTGCCTTCTCTTGAGCTAACCCCTGGAACTGAGTTCTTATTCAGAGACCAGCACCTGGGAAATCTGCTAAAACAACAGCACATGATCTGCATCCTCATGAAACTGCCTGACATTTAGGGTCACCACCATGTTGATGTTAAGCCTGCTGAGACTGGAGTGAGAAGAGTAGGCACAACCTCTCTCCTTCTTACATATGCAGGGGAAGCAGAACAAGTCATCCAGCCACTAGGGTGGAGTGACCCCCAATTTTCCACCTTCCTGCTCAGTCTGAACAAACATAAGTGATATTTTGACCATCCCTCTGTTGTGGCTACACTCACTACAGTGTGTGAAGATCCCATGAACCTTACTGGGGACAGATTTTTCTCGGAACAGGCACTGAACAACCTGCTCTTGAGGAAAATCATAATCAGATTAACAGAAATCAAGGCATAGTAAATGAATTCCTCCAGCTTGCAGCAGTTTCAGGGCAGGATAGGTAGTTCCATGGCACACATATCATACCAGCACTCAGTCATTCCTCTCAGCCTCACCAAGAGTCCCCAAGGTCCTTGGGGAAATTTCTCTCAGCATCCTCTCTAAGGCACAGCTGTGGGTATGTTCACAGAGGCTCTCAAGCCCATGCTTGAGCCCTCTTGCACTCTCCACTGCTCCTCCTTCTTGCACCAGCTCCCTGGAGAGTTTGACACCCCTCCCCTCCAGCACAGTGATGCTACATCCTCTGTTTTCACAAAGGAGTGTTATTTAAAAGGTGTGTTACCATGGACAAAGGAGATGCTATACAGCAGCTGGCAAAAGATGCTTTTTGCTGGTAGAACTTCTTTGCAGGTATACCAGGGGAACTAGAATAACAAGAAAGCTTTAGACTGTTCCCAGTATGCAGTCTCAAAAAAAAATATCACTCTTTGTTTTATTCATTTCTTCAGATACAAAAGAAATATGTATTCAGCTCCTTAAGGAATTGAACTATTGACCTTTCTGAATGTCAGAAAGCCTAGAAGTAGGGCAGAGAGAGAATGATTATCATATTGTTGAAACAAAAGAACTCCCATATCTACTAACTATTAGACCTGACACTGCCTGTAAAAAAAGAGGAAGACAGAATGCTATTGTTAGAGCAGGATCTGTTGGGGGTTGGTTGCACAGATAATCCAGGGTGGTAGAGATTTTTCTCATGTTCTGGAGGGCACTTGACTTGTTTCAGGTGGCACACACAAATAAGTCAAATACATACATAGTTGTTTGCATGATGCAGGAAGCAGCATTGACCCAAATCAGGGGGGTTTCTCCTCAGGAGAGCCCTCAGAAATATGTTTCTGGTAGAGGTGTTCAGGCATATTTTCCTCCAGACACTGGAAGTCCCTGTGATGGTGGGACAATGGGAGGGGGCACATACACTGCCACCAGACCACTTTGTCTCAGGGAGATGCCTCAGATCCTGGTCAGACAGTGCAGAGCCCCTCCCTCTCCCTGGCCCCTCCAAAGGGAGATCCTCTCACAATTCATAGCAGGTACACAGGCACCCCATGACAGGCAGGTCACTTTCCCAGCCCACTGTGCAGAAGGGGGTGTAGTGGGCACGCCTTGAGGACATCACCACTTCTGCCAACTGCTTGGCAGCCTTCAATCATCTGCTTAAAGTCAATTTCCTTCCCAGGGCCATTGGAGACAAGAGGGCTCAGTCCATGTGTGGGTTTCAGGTGGTAAAAGAATACACCTTTTAACTATGTGGGTGCCCTCACCAGATAGGATTCACTAACACTGTGGGAGCAGCAAACAGTCCCAGCTGCAGAGTTCTGCAGAACCCAGGACACACCAGAGTGCAGCCGCCTGTGGAGATGAGGACCCATGACATTTTCATTTTGACAGTATCCCACATACTGCAACTGTCCTCCAGGACTGGACCAGAGCCATTTTTGGGAGCCATCTCAACTGCAGTGACAAGGCAGACATTTCCTTTCACAGGCCAAGAGCTAATCATCATTTATTTATCAAAGGCTTGTGTTTGTTCAACACTGTATGGCTGGTAGCCAGATAACATTAATAAAAGTGAGTTCACCTTGTGTTGTGGTTTCATTTCTGTAAAGTTTCTTTTTGCCTTTTCTGACATGTGTCCCATGTGAGAAGGCATGTCCTAAACTAGCATGATAGTGACAAAGATAATCTATTTTCACTGGAAGATATTACCATTGCACAATTCATGATGAACTAAAATTATTTTAGAAATTAAGAACTGCTAAAGAATTCTTTTTTCTACATTCAAAAAACCCCAAGAACCTGTGCTTATACCCAGTGAGGCAACCCAATTCCTTTACCAGCAGTGGTGGGATGTACATATATTTGGAAGAAACTAGAGTGCCCAAATACATTCTTGCCTGTTTCTGTGCTTCCAGGAAGCCAAATGTGGTGTTTTCAGCATAGGAAAAACTGCTTCCAGGATTTCTGTGAATGCAACTCTCCATCCAAGCTGCAGTCCTGGTAATTTGATAGCAGGTGGATGTTCACAAGAGGAAGCTGCTCAAAGGGGCAGAGCTAAGGTTGAATAAATATTCAGATTCCCCTGTGCCTGGTTTAACACCTGACTCTTGCTTTGAAAGGAGTTCTCTGAAATACCAGATCCCCTGGAGGAGTCCCTCCAGGTAACAGCTGCTGAATGCCAGGGTGCAAAATGCCTGAACCGCTGGTGTCCAGATTCATTGTCAAGCAGCTTCTCTCTTCTTGAAAGTTGCTTTGATTAGGATTCAATGACTCTTGCAGTATCACATCCACTAAGTGCTCAAACACCAACATAAACCAGAGATCTGAGAACAGCTTTTACACTCCTGGGAGTGTTTCTATGAGTCTGCTGAGGAATCACTGTGTCTCACAGCACTGCCATTTTTCTTTATCTCATCTACTCACTGCCCTCTATTTCCAAGGGAAAAAAAAAACAAAACCAAGGAAAGCTTGTGATGCAGTCACAAGGGAGAGGTTGTCCAGATCAGTAAGGTTGCATTTGGGTTGCCAAAGCTGAGGGAATGATGTTCCACATCCCAGGGTGCATGCAAAAAACACTCTGCATTTGGGAGCTGTGGTTCACACACTTCGTGCCTTGTAACAGTAGCTAAAGGAAGGATTGGTGGTTACTCAGGTCTGTTTCATAAATGAATATCCCTCATTTCTGAGGTCCAGTGGTAGCAATAGCTGAGGCTAAACATCTACCAAGGCATACTTCAAGGCAGGTTTATGTCTCTGTGCAGCTGTAGTGCCTGAGGATGCCCAGGGAGCCTTTACACCTCCCTCCTCTCTCCCTCCTCTCTCCCTCCTCCCAGCTGCGTTTTGCTGATCCACTCTGCGCTGCAGCTGCCCAGGGAGAGCGTGGGGTGGGTACTGCCTCCTACACCAAGATCAGGCCAGGAAATTGTGTAATTTTTGTTTCTGCACAACTAACTCCTACTCAGAAAAAGCAGGGGGGGAAACAAATCCTCTTTATTCCCATCAGCAGAAAGGAGATTTTGTAAGCTACTAAGTACAGGTGTGAGGAGCTACTACCTGTTTAAGATTATTCTTTTAACAGCTGTGTGGCTGTAGCATTGCTTGAATGCTGAACATGTGTATGAGCTCTGCCCACTGGGGCTCTCAGTGGTTAATCCACAATACAGGGACCCAGAGAACAGCTAAAGATTTGAAGAATGACTTTAGGGCTTTCTTATATGAAGAATACAAATTATAAGACAATTCACCTCAGGGACTATTATGTTACTGGTACAGCTCCAGACAATTTGAAATCTGCAAACAGGCTTCCACAGCAAGAATCAGAACATCAGTTGTGCTCAGTGGCAGCTCAGAGGAAATTCACCAAGCTGAAGGGGAACAAACCTCCAGAGAAATGTTTGTTGGTTCTGCTGTCCAGCTCTCCACTGCCCTCATTTTAGGAATCCCTTCCCAAGAAGAACCTGGTTGTGTTGGATGGATGCAGCAGCTTCTCATGTCTAAAGCACTATCTCAGACACTGTGTTTGTGCAGGTCCTTTACCATTCTGCAACAGCATTTGAGGTGTGTGGAGAGAAGCCTGCTGCCCTGAGTTAGTCACAGGGAGCAGTCTCTTGTTTGGCTGTAAAGCAAACCCAGGTCCCTGGGAGTAGCCCTTTCATCACGCAAGGAGGAGAAGGAATAATTGGATCTAATTGGAGCTTTTGCTCTGCCACCTGAGGGAAAACTGTAGCAGGAACTAGTTCCTAACAGTGGAGGAGCTGGGTCAGGTGCACCTGAGAGAGAAACATTGCTCTGCAATGTTAATTAGCATAATACTAAATAATTATACACTGCCTTCCTTTCCAGCTGAGCTAGACTGAGGTACAGCTGATGGAGGAGGGGTGCAGAGCTCCCAGTGAACCTCTCTGAAGAGACTGAGGCTCAACCCCGTGTCAGCCAAGGCCCATCAGCTCATTCCATGTGTGTGGTGGGGCTCTAAGAGCCACAGATCCAGTGCAGACTCTGATAGTGGAGCACTTTGAAGATTAGTCCAGGTGGGAGAAGCCCCTTTTCCTCACTCTGAGAGCATTTAGAAAAGAATTTACTCCCAGACTTGTGGAGTTTCCATTAGAAGACTTTCACAGTGATGAATTTGGTTTCCTCACTTTCCCAGCCACCCCCCTGTTATGTCATTTTTGCATGTTCTATTTATCTGAGAGGCGATTGAGCTGTGAAAGGAAAGGACAAGGACAGCAAAGCAGAGGATCAAGAAACAGGATACTGAGCTGTGCAGTCAGGGCTGTCCAAGGACAGCTTCACACAGCTGTGCACCTGAGCACTACAGCCAAAAACTAAAGCAAACCTGGGTATAAAAAATAAACCAAGCCTTCTTTCTTATAGCACATGTGACTAACAGCAGCCAAGAGGGTGAGGTGGAGTGCAGGGAACAAGGGAGTACTCAGGACAGACAGAATAAGCATCCTCAGACTCATTCCAAACCTAATATCTTCCTAATACCAATAAGTCTCTTGGTGTTTTAGTCTTAAATTTCCATTTTCTTGTGTGGGCACATCTGCATGAGTGCACACAGGCTTTACACCTCCTCACAAACACATAATCCCTTGGCAGCTTCAAATGCATCTGCAGGGAAGAAGGGAGGCCTTTACAGTGTGAGACACTCTTTAGAGATCTCTGGTTAGATTGATTATGTCAAATGTTGTAACCATATAAAACCATGTAACTTCAAAGTGAAACTCTAATAACAGATTCAGACAAAAACAGTCACTGTTACCAAACTCGTCAGGAAGGCTGAAGCACAGACAGGAGAGATTTGCTTGCATTAACCAGGAGCAGAAAGAGCAGATGACCAAAAGGAGACCTGTATTCAAAACCAGTTGATGAGAGAGTGATTATAAAGTCTTTCCTGGCTCAGAATACAAGATGAAGCATTAGCAGCAGCAAGCACCTCTTTAAATCAGTATGAAATGTTCCTATTTTCATACACAATTAGCCTCATTAGAGCAGTAAGAGCTGCCTCAAGTCTCCTTAATGTATTCATTGCTTGTGGAAAATTTCCTCTTGCATCTTTGTTACAGTTTCTCCCACAACATATCTCTCTGAATAGGTGATCGTTTCAGTCAGAGTGTGAGGAAACATCTGGGCCCATCTGGCTCAATTAAAGTGCCTTGTTCGAAAAGCATAACCCATCATTTTCTGCTCATCTTGTTGTATTTTCACTTTTGTCTGAAATTAGGACACACTTGGAAACGCTAATTATTTCATGAATCATCTAACATCAGACTTGATACATCTTTTTTTTGTTGTTGTTGCTGTTATGCAGAGCTCTTACTTTCAGCTCTTTTGTCCACCGATACCAACATTACGCTGTCTGGCTTATCTCATTTCTCAGGCTCTAAATAAAGCCTTCCTGGCTCTGAAACTGGCCGTGGATGTGGCAACGTGCTCTGCATCCCCAAGGTGTCTGCTGGCGGCAGGCTGAGCCTGTGCCCTCGGGAGGAGGCAGATTGCAGGAGGGGGATGCTGTCAGCCTCTTCCCACTGGCAGGGTGCATCCAGCCGGGGCTCGGCATCGTTTGCAGCCCAACAAGCCTTCCACCAGACACGCACCAGGACTTCAAAGGACACACGTAAAACCTGCTCCGGGGCCAGAGCACAGTCAGTGCTCACTGCTAGGCACAAACCCTGCCACCTCAAGCCCAGTGTCAGGGCAGCTCCTCAGCAGAGGGTGAGAAGTGTGAGAGGAAAAGGAAAAACCAGAGAGAGCAGCAGGGCCTCTTGTGCTGTTGTATTGCTGCTGTGACAGGAGGAGTGGGGACAGGCCTCTCCAGGACATTTAGGAAGGATTTCCTGTCCAGGACAGGACAGGCAGGTCCCTCTGGCCTCCTGGCCAAGCATAAGGTATATCAGGGGGAAACAGCAGGACAGCATACAGGGCTGGTTGAAGGTACCCAATTCCTTTTATTCAGGTCATTGTCCCATGGTACAAAAGGGTTGTAAGCATGACACCAGTCCCTGGAGAAGGGCAGATCCCCTCTTAGATGCTGAACTATTAGACCTGCATTTTCATGGTCGGCCGTCCTGCTTCAGGCTCACAATATCACAGACACTGTATGAAGCTTTCCAGAAAACCCAGGATATGATAGCCCTGGAGCCAAAATAATAACTGTTCAGAGACTGACTTCCAGGGGTCCAGACCACACGAGGGAGGGTGGATCTATTTCAGGGTCTCTGAGGAAGCAGTGTGCAGATTCCCAGCTCTCGTGTGCCTTGCTTCCAAAAGGTTTGCTCTGAAGTCAGAGGTCCAAGACCACAGCAGGCACCCAGAACCCCAGAGCTGCCCTTCTTCCTGCAGCAGCCTCTGTTAGCCCTAGAGCAAGCTCCTGCAAACAGTTCCAGTTCCCCTGCAACGAGGCAGAGCCAGCTCCCTTGTCAGCTCCCGGTGTTGAGTCTGCAGCAGCAGGAGCAGAACCAGTTCTGCCCAGTGAGGTATTTCTGCCAGATGTCAGTCTCTGCTCTGTGTAGCTGCACTCTGCTCATACAGAGCCTCAGGGTTCAACTGGCCAGCAGTGGCTCCCACTGCTCCTGGACTGGTGACTATGCAAACTATGATATTATAAGTAGAGGGGCAGGAAACAGCTTGTGGCATCTCGTCCTCCATGTCCCCAGGGCTGAAATGTCCATATTAAAAGCAAGAAAGATTCTAACTGCATGTGTTATTTGCTAGAGATCAATTACAGATCAGTGTAAACAGCTGATCTCCTACTGAATTCACTTCTTTATCGTACAATTTATTAGAGGATTATTCAGACAGCTCAGCTGGACCTTACCAGCACATCAATATTTATTCTGCCCTTTAGCAAGAAGCAGAAGCGGAAAGAATTTTCTTGCTAAACTCTCCTGTTGAGAAGGCTGCACCTTGCTAATGCCACAGAAATCCTCTCTGTCCTCAGTGAAGGCCCCGTGCAGACCCACTCCTGGGCCTGGCTCCAGGTGGCACAAACAACACGGTGTCCATGTGTCCCCAAAGAGACACCTCTGCCCAAACCAGGGAGCCCACAGCACTGGCTACTCACTGCTGACTGGAAACCTGAGTTGAAGCTAAAAGGATAAGTGGAGGCACGACTGCAGCAGTACTTAATGCCAGGGGAACACCTTCAGAATTCAAAAAATTCCATAGCAAGAAAAATAGAAAAATCACCAGTATTTCAGATGACTCTGACATTGGAGTTGCAGAGATAGATAAGCAGATAATTCTGCAAAAGCCACATACCTGAAAACAAGGCTCTGCCTCGGCACATATTTGCCCAGAGTGCCAGGCTGCTTTCTTGTTTATGCTCACTGCTCCAAAAATAAATTGCTTCAGCATCGATAACTGGGTGATAAAAACAAGGGCAAACATTACTTCAAACACAGTCAAATATCAGGAAATATGAAATACATAGGCCTATAATGAATGTACTAAAGGCACTAAAATCTAAAAACCTGAGATATTTTAGAAGCTGCCTAAATTGCCAGAAGTATTGACCTCCCATTGCAAAGTCCACAGTACCACAGGCTGTTTCAAGGACTTAACTCCTCATAACTCTTGGAAATTCCTTACAGAATAAAGTGTATGTTTGCTCTCCACAAACATATCACTGAAAACAGAATTTCTGACATTTCATGTCTTTCATATCAAAGAGGTCTTGGATTTGCCCTTTCTAACCTAGAAATTGTAACCTCGTAGCTCAGCCATATTAACAACAGATCTTGAGCTTCAAAACATTGCTTTACTAGACCTCAAGTTGTCAGGCCTTAAATCTATCTTTGCTTGATTTTGGCCAAAATGTATGTTAAGATGCATCACTTGCAATTTATCTTAGTTTGTCTGAGCTGCAACAGCAAAATTGTCTGATGGTCAGTGCTTGCTCTTGTCCTGTGGCTCAGAGCTTTTTTTTTTTTTTTTGAGATATTGCCTCAAATGTCTTTTAGTGTAAGTTTTGGTTAGCTTGTGCTAATTGTGTTGTTATTCCTTTCTGAGAAATTGTGCCTTATACAAAGGAACAGCAAACCTGAATAATCATGTATAATTAACCCTCTGCACCCACAGGAAACAAGAAAGTATAAACTACCACTATGAGCAAGGTTGATACATACAAAAATCTCTCTAAACATACCCAAGAACAAGAAGAAAAATAGTAACCATTTTCCACAAAGCATTTTCCAGGAAAAATGCTGTGAAATGCCAATGAACAATGTACAGGAAGGGATAAGGCGAGATATTGATGAAGTAACCAGTGTTACAAGCAAAGCATTGTACCTTTTAGGACAAACTCTTTGCTCTTTTTCTGATGTTGGAGAAGCCAGGTCAGGAATGATGCTGTGCCCAAGATGAAGCTAGGACATGTCCAGGCTCTTCAGCTCCAATAAAACTCCTGTCCCTTGCCCTGTCACGATTATTCCCTTTCCAAAAACCCCTCTCTCTCCTTTTTATAAGCCCCCTTTAGGTGCTGGAAGACCACAATGAGGTCACCTCAGAGACATCTCTTTCCATGCTGAACAATCCCAGTTCTTCAGAGGAGAGCTGCTTCAGTCCTCTGATCATCCCTGTGGCCTCCTTGGAGCTCCCACAGGTCCCTGCCCTTATGCTGAGGGCTGCAGAGATGGACTCAGTCCTACAGGTGGCATCTCATGAGAGCAACGCAGAGGGAAAACTCAAGCCATTTCTAAGAGAAAGGTAAGGAAAAAATACTTGGTTTTCTTTGCCTTGAACTCGAGTGACTTCCTGGAAGAAAATGCAGGGGTGGGTCTGGCAGGAGGACAGAGTTGGCACAGTAGGTAGGTGTGATATGTGGATGAAAAATTAGTTTTATAATTTTAATAAAGATTTGTAAGGAATGGTAATTTTTATTTTTCAGCGCTGGATTTTTTTTATTTTTCAGCATATTGGGATTTTTTCTGTAGTAGGGATTTTCTTTGAAAAGGCATGTGCACTCCTTGGGGATTTTTGATTTTTTTTATTATATTACACTAATTTACATAGACATAGAATTTTACAATAGGTTTATATATATTTATTTTGTTAATTTTGAGTTACAATTTATAGTTAGCCTTTTATACAGAAAACTCTAATTTCTTTGTCTTTTTTTGCTGAATTTTTGTTTTCTTAGTTTTAGAGTTTAAGGGGCCCCTCTTATCTTTTTACCTTAAAGATTACATTCTTTTCTTTTTAGTTGAGACAGTTCTACAAGCATAGCAGAGTTAGTAGACTAAACAGCATATTTTACTTACGTTAATAAGCTACTACATAGTACACTTCACCTAAATCTAAATAGATTTTTTACTCTATTAAATTCTACTTTGTTTCAGGTGTGTGTTTTCTCCTGTGCATTAAAACTGATTAAAAATTTTTCCTGTTGAGGGATACAGAGGTACACCACTGCTCTGCAGAACTGGAGCTTCATTTCACAATTCTGGATAAGAGCATCTCCTTCTTTGGATGCTTCTGCAAAAATTGCAAATACTGCCAGGAAAAATGTCTTTGGGAAATGTATTTGCATTTCTGCCTATCTATGGAAAAGGATATGAAGTATTAAATGCCACCATGAATCACAGCAACAGGAATTCCAGTCTATGCTAAAGATCTGCTGAAAAATTCAGCAGATTCTGTTCTTCCAGCATCTGGAGTAATCTTCTAATGCTATTTGCATAGCACTGAAATTAAAGAAGAGCCTTTATCATTTCTCATTTGAAGCAGACACATTACACTTCACAGCAATGAAATTAAAGTTGAAGCTCATCTGATTTTATTTACCTTACACAAGATGCTTGATCATATTAAAGATGCAGTTTCCAGCCATTCATCCAAGTAAAACTCAAACTTTGTTTTTGAGGTCTTGTTGGTATTAAATCCTTTTGATTAGCTGCCATTTGGGCTGAGTTTTATACTATCCTGCACAGGGATTAATAAATGCACATAAGTTTTCCTTTGAAGCTGTGAACATTTTTTTTTTTTTTGGACAGGAAACATTCCAGGAGAGAGCTTGGTTCAGAAGCCGAGTTTGAGTATTCAAGATGCTGACCAGATGAATTTTGTGGCACTCATGGTGGGGCCCAGGAACTCTGGTGATTGTTCTGTTCTTCCTCCTCCCACTGCAGCTGTCTGAGCACCTGCATTCCCAACACTGGGTCTCTGTGCTGAGGTCACACCTGCTCACCACGGGCTGAGCACACGCAGGGCACAGCCCTGGGACCCACCTGGATCTTCCTGCCCAGCCCCTTGCTCTCCTACACTGTTTCCAGTCTCTGTGTCCATCCCTACCTGAAGTTCCAAGACTCCTGTGATGCATGTCTCCTCTTCCTCATTCTCCAGCATCGGTTACTTGCTTCTGTCCACTTAGTGGAGCATCTGTTCTCGTGTGAGTTCTGCCCCCGGCCTTTGAATTTAGATATCCAAAAGCAGCCCTTTTTTGCAATATGCATATACAAACTACACAAACACATTCAGAATGCTTAGCATTTAAAAAAACCTATGTGGCATGAGTGTGAAATGGTGATGAACACATCATTCTGCCAGCAGATGGCAATCAAAATAAAGAAACATTATTACTGATGATAAATAATTCCACATAAAATCAGGTGCATTTTACTCAGGGGAGTAATGCAGTTGCCACCCACCACGAGGGGGTACCTGGCAGAGAATGTTGTCCCTTCTGCCTCTCCCCCTTGCATTAATTCCAATAAAGATTTTATAAGAAACCTACAATCCTTTTATACATCTGGAGATGGTAAAAAATTGCAGTTCAACCCTCCATAGGAGATGTGATTCTCATGATGTCCCACAAGGAAAAAGAAATTAAGAGGTCTGACAGAGGCTCATACCTTGCACATGTGGGGCAGCAGCTGCAGTGCATACACAGAAGCAGATGAGGAATTTCCAGGTCTAATAGGTGTTAGGCACATGGTGGTAGGAGCAGCAGAAAAGCCTAGTGAGGAGAAGTGAGTGAGGAATGAGAAAGGGAAGGCAGCTCCCATAGTGAAGATAGCTGAAAGAAAAAAACCCATGACTAATAAAATGAAAATTTTAAAACCCCCTGCATTCAATCTTGTTTTCATGATAGGTCAATAAAGGCATGAGAGGCAAATTTAGCCACAGTATATAAAAACATCTCAATGTGAAATGAAATAGAAAATAATCTGGGTTCAACAGTTTTAATTCAATCCATTGAAAAGAACATACCGGAGTCAGTTCTTGTGGTAAATACATCCCTAGAACAGAACCTGGCACCTTATTTGCCTCTACGGTGAGCCACGGCTAGGATGTGGACAGAGCAGGTGTACAGCAAGAAAGGAAGAGCTGAGAGCCATCACAGCAGCTAACTGTGGTAAGTCAAGAATTCCTGGTTCTGCTTTGCTGGAGGTCAGTTTCCACGTGAAATCCAGTGAAGTCTAGTCCATTGCTTTAGAAACTCCAGAAAACCAGAGAAAGATGAAATCTTGGAACTGATGACAAGAGGGAAGTCTTTGAGTCAAACACTCCTCCAACACCTTCTAGGAATGCTGTCAGCAGCATTTTTGTACTTCATAATGAGACTGACAGTATTAGGCTAGCAGGGATCAGGAGAGGAGCAGACCCAGCAGTTTGGAGTAGCAAACTCAACCATTATGGAACATACCTTCAATGGCAAACCAAGGCTTGTAATTTAAATCAGCTTCCTGGGCAAGCTGCATGAGCTGTTCCTTCACATTTCTTCTGGCAGGTTAGAAGTGTGCTGGATGCGCTGCATGTGCTCAGGGCTGCAGTCCACCAATGATCCTGTCTCCTGCAGAGGAGCTGTGGTGTCCTGCTCCTCGCCAGAGCCATGCACAAAGAAACAAGCATTGCAGATCACCAGTTAATAATGTCTGAGTCTGCCAACACCATTATACACCTGAAAACTTCACAGACATTAATTTGTGTGTGCCCAGAGCTTTGACTAGGAGATGAAGCCACGCCAGGAGAACAGCCAGCAGCTTTACAGATTAAAGAGATGAGGAATTCCTTGTACTAAAAGGGATCCTTCTAGGTCAAGTCTTCACCTACCTATGTGCTCCATTTCCCCTTCTTCAGTGCTTTTTCCCAAAAATCTACCAGAAGTTCTTCTCTTACCTCATAAGAGAGGCAGCACTGAGGCAGGGCAAATCATATCCAACATTACAGTTAGCAGGTCAGGTGTCTACAATTACAGACTTGGAAGGCTTTGATTGCTAAAGGCTGCTCTGCACACCACAGTACAGAGTGTTTCTGCTGCCTTTGTTTAATCCCCCATTCACTCTGTTTTGTGTGCTTTGCTTGATATTGAATTTATGGCCATGCTATCTCTTTGTAACGCATTCTGGTGTAATTACTGATGCTTGCTAGGTTGACTCTTCAGGATTTCTATTTGCTGTGTTCTCCCAACTCAAGTGTCTCAAAACTCATGTCAGAGTAGCCAGAAGCCTTTCATACAGCGAAGGAAGATGCACTTGGTAACATTATCCTCCTTTGCTGCAGTGGTGAAGGACCAGAAGTACATATCAATAAATTTTTCAGCATCTTTGCATGTTAGGAATAAACTGATTAGCAGCAAAAGTAGTAGCATGTTCTGTACACAATACAAGGAGAAAGGTCTTTTAGCATCTTGGCACTGAGTAATCAATCATAAATTCTTGTAAACCCATCAGATTATTCAAAGTAGTAAGCAGAATATGAAAAACATTAATGGCCTCTGCTTAAGAGGCCATTGCTACTGGATAATTTGATCATGCCTGTCCATTTGGTCATGACTGTCCATTCTCTTATTTCCTCCCAGTTTTTACCCTTCTCCTTGGGTAGCCCCAGTGGTAATCCTATACTTTTGTATAGGAATTTAACTTTTAAGGAAACTTTCTCAATGTCACCGAGTAGCTTGTTCCCACCTATGAAAGATCCTGCTTGCCCATTCTTGTTGCAGAGTATGGAGTCACGATGCTTCCAGGCACGTTGTCGGTACACTCCCAGCAGAAGCTCACCCTCTGCCATGCCACATTCCCTCAGATTCCTGCCATCTGCGCTCCTTCATCACTGGATGTGTCCCCCACTATCCCTGCAGGCTGCTCATATTCCTTTCTCCTGCCTCAGCCACATCCATGTGCTCCTGTTCTCTTCCCTTTGATCACTGCTACACACTTAAGCCAGAGCTTCCCTTGGAAAAGCTCTGCAGCAGATCCTGTGCAAGAACCCCCTCAGCCCAACACAGGCACTTGGAAAATGCAGCTGCCAAATCCCAGGGCACACTGCAGCGACCCTCTCCAACAGAGGAGACATTTCTCAACAGGTTCACTTCTTCCTAACAGGTTCAGTCAACCTGAGATAACGACAACCCCTTCTCTAACATTTGCAGACTGTTCTGGAAGACACAGTGGAAATACTTCAGGTGTTCAAGGCATTTCTGTCTTGGGAAAGAAGGAAATAGACAAAGTTATTTTGTTTGTTTTAATTGATCACTGATTAAATTGTAATACATTTCAAAGCAAAATATTCTGTTCAAGGACATTGTACCAAACATTAAATCTACTTTTAAACAAGGCTTAATTTGACTATTTAACCTTATATACATACAGGTATAAGTTCATTTTACTAGTAGCAAAATTACACAGTACATCACATTTCCTGAAAGATGGCAAAAACAGGAATTGAGTGTCTGTTCTGTCCTTCCACACACTCCAAATCAGAAAAAAACCACAGGTACTGAAAGTACAATCACAACTACAGGTAAATACAATAAGGACCTCAGAGCAAGCGAAGACCTTATGAGAGATGACAATCACTTCTAGAAATCTACATTGCAAATATACAGTACATTCCACTAGAGTTTTGGGAGTTCCCACAATGCCTCTTAATCCCCTTTTGGTAATAAAAGCTTCTATGACAACACGTATCCTTCATAAAAAGTACTGAAATAGTATTCTTGGAGCATAGGTTGCAAGCTTAATGCAGTCTAGGCTGCAGTCCACAATAAGCTCACCCAAAGAGAGAGTAAGCAAGCACTGCAAGATTCATCAAGTTCAGAACCAGAGCTCAGCTCCTCGTCATTGAGCTTCTGAGTGCAAGAGCTGCTCTGCACCAGGGACAGGCTCAAAGGGTGGGAAACGTTACATTCCTTTTACAGCTTTTGCAGGTCAATCACCTGCAAGTTCTTGACAGAGAATGTCAACTGAGTCGTATAAGATTAATTTGAATTTATTTAAAAAGCAGCCATTACATTGCAATTGTTAGACAATTAAGGACACAGCTAAGGAGCAACAAGGTTTCCACATTTTTGCTAGTCCTGAAAACACTTACACTTCTGTGAGCAGCAGTGAGTATGCAAAGACACTGCCACTGCTGGGGAAGCTGCAGTCTGGCCTCAGGAAGTGGAATGGTGCACAGAACACAGCAGCCCCAAAGGCCTGATGAGATTTCTGTTATGCTCAAACTCCGCTTTGGTTTGTGCAAAAAAATGACCTTGTGCACGTAGCTTTCACAAACTAACTATTGCTCTGTGCTTGGCAAGATAAAATGGGAGGAATTGTCTAGAATTACCAAGAACATGGAGGTAAACAAGGCATTTTTCTTGAGCACTAGTTACCCTCACAAATACAATACCAAGGACTCTGCCACTGTTCCAAGGAAATGTACTTCATCAGCACTTTTGGAGGTTTTCTGTTCTGTACTTGCTGAAGAAGCTACCACTGATTAGCAAAATAGCTGAACTTGACGCAATCAACAATGCCGAGGACCTTCTCCTCCCAGGCTTTATGTCTAACTAACCACTAGCACTCTTTGCTGCTCCTAAGGAACTCAGACAGCACTAGGAAACACCAAAAAGGCATGCCCGAGGTTGAAGAGACCAACTGATTTCCACTGGTTAAAATACATCGCTTGTTTCCATTAGGCAGACTCCAGCCACACTCTTAACACCAATTATTTTTCACAGATCTCTGCTTTGAATGTTATTTTGCTGGACTCTCCAGATCTAACAGCAATGTAACAAAGTAATTTGTAGTTAAAGAAAGAACTAGTGGAAACCTGCCCAAATATTTTTTAAACCTGCTTTATATAAACTTTGGGGAGAGGGAAAAAATAGGGACTTGGTACTCCCACTTGTTATAGTCAGTCAGCAGTGTTCTAAAAGGGATGGAAAGCAGGCTGCAAACCAGGTTCTGTCTACTAGTCTAAACCTGGTTTTAGCAGAGGTAGGTAGCAATAGATCAGTGGAGAGAGAATTAGAAAACAGCATTTCAGATGTACTTTAGAGCCCTGGTGTTTTTCTCTGCTCCTCATTTAATCTGTCTTGTGCTCTTTTCCTTTTTTCTTGCACTAAACATCTCATATTTGGACAGTGAGCCCTGGTAGGCTGCAAACAATTATATGACATTAGTCAGGTGCTGTTGCCAGACAGAGGAACAACCAAGGTGGGCCAGCAGGCACCACGACTTGCTGCCAGAGTCAAGGAGGGGCTTCATAAGAGAACCTCAAGTGCCTCAAGCAAATCCTTGGTGCACATGCATGCAGTGTCAGCCTGCAGGCAACACACGGTGACCTCACCTTCAAGCTTCACAGCCGGCAGAAGCAGAAGATACAAAGTTCAGCTTTCAGGTTGTGGCTTCAACACTTCAAAACTTAACTGTGTACTGAACAGCTAACATGAATGGAAAATAAACATTTTAAGCAAAGAGAATCCAGCCAAGCCTCTGATTTTTTTTTTTTTTTTTTTTTTTTGAGGCCTGCTCTAAAAACTGTGAAATATGTGTGATACCATTTGAGTGCACTTCTACTTCATAACAGCAGACAGACAATTAACTACCAAGTGCAAAGCAAAAGGTTGAAAAGCCCTCATTCCTAGATTGTCTACCATTTTTTTTATTACTGTTGTAAGATGAATTCATAAAACTGCTGTACTTTTTTCTTCCAAATGATCATCTCCCATAAAAGCAACATTAAGACTCAGTATACATTTATATGAAATATACTTTAACTTCCCTCTTCCCAGGTTCTTGTACTTAATATATAAGCCTTGCACTAAGAAACAACTTTGGTGGTCCTCATGCTGCTTTGTGTTTCACAGAAAACAAAAATTCCATTTATTATGTTCATATTCACCACTTGAAATTTTTTTAATTTCCAAATTATAGTTTGCTTACAGAACCTTAATGAAATCCCCATTGTTTGCACATTCTTGTATGTAACACAGAGAAATGGCACAGTTACAAAATCAAAACACCCTACCCAAAATAGTTTCATTGTCAAGATTTATCAGTTTACCAAACCAAGCTTCTCCCAGATTCTTAGCAGCAAAATTCAATTATGTAGAAAGGAGAAGGACAGAGAAATCAGCCAGTTCCCCCACTGAGAACCAGAGCTGACTAAGCCATAAAATAAGCTGAGTGGCTCTGTCAACCTGACTGAAGTTTCAGTAATTATGTAATGGCTCCTGGAAGAATCCATAGCCAAACTTCTTGAATTTCCATGATTTTTAAAAGAGAGAGGTAATTTCAAGAGATCTTCAGTTCCAGGTAAAATACTTGCATTCATGTTTTCCCTGCTAACTTAAAATCACATTTAAGTTTCTTCTCTGATGTTTCAAGAAAATTTTGCAATCAAGAGTAGAGAAATTTAAAAAAGCTTAATGTAGACATCATCCAGAAAACACTACCAAATATACAAAGCAGAGGAAGATACTATCCTCCTGATTTCCATGTTTTAATTATTTAAACACATATTTCGAGAAAAGAGCAATCAAAAATGTGTGCCCCAAAATTAAGTTGCCTGTATGCACTGAATGAACATGGGATTTTAAAGCAGTCCTTCCTTATTCTATGCAGCCCCTTTAGAAATGCTTTATCTCTCAACTGTATATAGCACTACAGTCAAATTCATTATATATATCTATGTCTTTTTAAATCTATTACTAGATAGCATTTGCCCCAGAACTGTAAAAAGGTTTCCCACAAACCTATCCTACCAGAAGCCTTTAATTTCCATGGTTGCAGGTCACATACACAAAGAATTCATGAAGTGTCCAAAGAAAAAAATATTAGCTCTTACTTTAAATCAGACAGCAAGTTACACACATTTATAAAGAAATCTACTGAGATTTAAGAATGCTTCAAAGCAGTAGCTGAAATACAACAGCAGCTGTGAATAATAGATCACCTTCTTGATTCATAATTGATCCTAGCTTCACCTTAAAAAAAAAAAATCACAGCAGCTGAATATACACAAACAAAACTTTTGATCAGAGGTTAATAAGTAATTGTGTTATAATATCAGAGCTGGAGACTAGACATTGCAAGTGTTCTGCAGTCTCTAACACACCAGCTCTCAGGCTGGTGCAGCAGTGGAAAATCTCATCCAACACACCTTTCAGGTGGGATTAGAATCTCGTATTTCCTGTTCAGAAGTTGTTCAGCTGAACAGTTACCTCTGCTAATAATACAGCTTCCCTCTCAGTTAAGCATGCAAATTGTATAAAAAGGCAAGTGATCAAAATATCCCCTTGAATGCCCAACTGTCCGGTATCAAGAGACTGCTGCTGAAGATTTAATAGCTCAGCACTAATTTGCAACATTTTAAAACTTGATATGAAAATTGCATTTTGTTATTACACAGAGTATAACAGTCATTGGTCATTTGCATCATCCACACCAGCACTAGTGAAAAAGTGCCTTCTGAACAGGGATGAGAAAACATGGCAAGTTTTGTTACCAAGTTGTGTCTCTACTCATCTTGCACTAAGCAGTGCATGGAAATAGGTGAGCAGAAATTCAACAGTATACCAAGACACGCCATGTTTTCACATGCACTGATTCCATGCGTATCTCAAAAAAAGTTCAAACATGCAGCAAAATGTTTGTTAAAGCACTTTAAATGCTCACCAGATGATAATGAGTGATTTAATACTCAGACAAATCAAAGCACAGTAAAAGTTTTGTGCTTACACTTCAAGTTTCAGAGTAAAATTGTTTCTATCAGAGTATTTGAAGTGCAATGAAAGGAACATTCCACTGAATTCAGAAACAAAAGACACCATTTAACGAACTAGGAAAATAAGCACAGGTCAGAGTACTGCAATAAATAAACAAAACAGCAGGAACATGCAGACCTCAGAGTCAAAATTTCTTTTTAGACTCATGA
Organism: Lonchura striata; assembly: GCF_050655825.1. Lineage (NCBI taxonomy): Eukaryota > Metazoa > Chordata > Aves > Passeriformes > Estrildidae > Lonchura > Lonchura striata. The sequence continues at coordinate 83,361,831 of NC_140740.1, read as the reverse complement.
TATGTAAAAAAAAAGAAAACTTAAAAAAAAAAAAAATCAAGAACAACTCTGTCTGACTTTCCCACATGTGGTGTCTTTTTGGCTAAACAAACTGTTAGTCTACTGTAAAGAACACAGATATTACCAGAAAACATTATTTACAGAAAGATTATCAGATGGATTATATAAAATACAGATGAAAATATACACCCTTAGGTTTGAGATAAGCCAAGCAAATTCACTGCTGCTAACTAAAGCACTTTGAAAAAGGCGACAGGCACCAAATATCAAAGTTGAATCACAAAACTACTTGCAGTAACAGACAAATTTGGGACGGTAGAGGAACAGCAAAGATCAATTAAGTCGGAATGATTTATAACTAATACTAGCCTATCACTTATTACTTAGTTTCATTCAAATTCTATTTTTCTTATACAAAACTGAAGAGAAACCTTTACTCCCAGACTGTGATTTCTTCAGCAGCTTTTTTCTTAATGCATCTATGTAATGCTTTGAACTCTACATCTTACAAAATACATCCCCACATTTAAGTGCATGACTAGAAACTGTGCTGAAATCGTGGAAAAGCGCTTCACAGATCTCAGGTGCAATAAAGTCATAACAATGATCAGCTCCAGTTTCTGGAAGCAGTTCTGTGAAAGGTGAAGCTTCAGAAAAGGGACTTTGATCCCTGGTTTTCGAATTCTGACCATGCATCATTCAATTCCATGAAGATCATTTTGGCATATTGCTCATAGGGTTGTCCTGTGGCCTGGAAACAAAGAAAATGTACCATAAGCAAAAAAAATTAGAAATTAGGTCCTTAGAAAATATCCCATCCCTTTTACATTTGCTGTCTTACTCAACAGCTATAGACTGCTCTGTGAATACAATTTTACAGATAAGAGAACTCTCTCCAAAATTATCCAAAGCTTGCAATGAGTATTTTTTAAACAAATCCAAATCCTTCGTTTCCTTATGTTACTTTCAAGCTTTCAGTACAATTCATAAGTAATTTAAATTTAGTTAAAAACAATTTTCAAAGCTGTTCTTTTCATAAATAGTTGCAGTTACTATTACTTACTAATCAAACTAAGTCATTTTTTTAATTGCTTCCTAAAAGATCTTGCAGTGGTGTACAAGGATAAAATCTGAGTCCTCTTTAAGATAACTTTTTTTGAATGAAATTCTCTAGAGAAAAATGTGTTGCTGATTGTGACTGCTGCTAGGACTCAACATGACTGACATAGCACTTCCAGTGTGTTTGCTTCCATACTCAAAAATAGTACACTCCTGATCCCCTGCCTGTTTCACAGATGCCTGACCCGGGGGCAACACAATCTAACCCTTGTGGTTAATAAGCATCCAGTCCCAAAATATGGCTCTCTCCAATAGAAAAGGGAAGTCCCAGAGCCTCCTCTGGTATCCTTCCTCTTCTCCTGCTGCTTAGCTTTTGCCATCTGCAGTACTTTATCAACACATAACAGGTAAGTGGCAGAATAAAAGAACAAGGAAGACAAATATGCCTTAAACAGAGCTGTGTTCTGACTGATGAATTAAGGGCCTTTCAGAAAACACCTATAAAACTACCACAAAGGTGGAAGAAATCACATACCAAGAAGACTGAAGGAGAGGGGGATCTAAAAAACCAAAAAATATCATGTTTGTTATGGACACAAGACAGCATAGGATTTAGACTACTGCTCACTAAAGCACCAGTGAATGCAAACCTGAAAATCCAAACCAGTTATATCCAATGCTCCTCTTTCTATCTAATGCAAGAGCACAGAACAAGAAGCTGCCTCGATACTTTGGGATGCATTAAGTATTTTTATAAGACATCTGATAACTTGTTTATTCTAGTCTAGTTCTTCTAGATGTTCTTGCTTCTAGATGCCTTCTAGTTTTAGATGCCTTGCTTCTCAATCAGAAGGACAACTTCTGATTGAGAAGCAAGGCATTTGCCAGTAACCAGTATGTAAAAGCGTTTGTAATCCTCCTATAATAAAGAAGATCAGAGGAAAACACTCACCTTATCAGGATGAACCACAAGCACTGCTTTCCTGTAGTACTTCTTTACTTGTTCAGGAGTTACTAAATCTGCCATGCTGACTGGCTTCCACTTGTTTTCCCCTTCCCAAAGCACTGTATGTAGAGTGGATATTAATGCTCTGATATTTCTCTCCTTTCCTTCAATCCATTCAAGAATCTGGGAAAATCAGAACATACAGAACTGAATGCAGCACTGTAAGCATTCTCAGCCTCTACAGGCATAATCTTCACTCTCTGCAAAACTGTATGATCACAACTCACATACAGTTACATGTTACAAACATCTGTATAATTAATGGCAAGAAAAATGACAGGAGTAATTAAAAACATCTGTTACAATTTGATATTAGATTCATCTTGTCCCTGTCAGGGCACACATACAAATTATTACTTGATTTGTACAAAAGCATAAATATATTTTAAAACTTCTGTTGTACAAGCTTTGTACAAAAAATCATGTCTAGTAATAATTCATGTTTACTTAGGCAACCTGCAGAGGTGCACAGTCAGTTAATGTTGCTCAGACTTTAACAGCAATATTCAAGCCATAACATAGAGATACAATGTTTTTATCATACACTTATTATCACCAATGAGGATGATAACTAAATATCTGTACTAATTTCCATTTGTGGTGATTCGTGTTAAAAGGTAGGCATGCAAACTACCTACTCGCTCTTCAAGAAAGGACACCTTGTGAAAACAAATTTCAGCGTTCCTTTAAAGTTCATTTACAAACTTTTCTGAAGCACCATGAAGACTAAAAAACTGTAAGTGTATTAATATGTGAAGTCATCAATGACTAACTGGTCAAAAAAATCTGAACAGCAAGGAACACATCCCAAACTAGTTATATAGCCTGTCTCTAGAATTGCACCTTCTAGTAATTTCTTAGGACAGCAGCAGCACTTCTTAACCAGAAAATGAAAGTACATTATCACCCTAAAGACAGCTATTCTCACATCCTTCATTTTTAAAGTGTATTTTTGTGTTATCACCGAAATCCATCTTTTCTAAACCATGAGCCTTTAGTTTCTCTGTTGGTCATTGTATCCTGCGCTGTTACTAGCAGTTCTAACCATAAGATCAGATTTTTACTTGAATCAAAATCACTGTTAAACAAACCTTGAGTTTCAAGGGGTCCATATCTTTAGACATCTCTTGTTTTCTCATCTCAGCAATTGTCTTTGGTCCCTTTTTATCAGATTTCGCTGAAAATCCTTGATTAGATAAGAGATCCTCAAAGTCATTTTCTGAAACTTTTGGCTTTTGACCTATGAAAAGAGAAAAAACATTAAATGAAAAGTTTCACTGGAGAATACATTAACAGGAGCAATATATTGCCCTTAGATACACCTGGATGGCATTTATCACTGCCATGATAAATATCCTTCAGTGATGCCAAAAGCCACAAAATTGAGAAGGATAAAAATAAAAGGTATCGTTAACAAACTTTCAGTCCAGCAGAGCAGACAACCTAACTTGCTAACCTCTGACTAAATACTTGCATGTCCTCCTTTTGTTAAAAAATGGAGTAGATTTGAAGGAGCACACTTCTGTCCACTAATTTGGAAACTGCTCTGTTTTTCCACTCTAAGTTAGTTTCAAATGCTATGCAGCAGTTTCCCAAGTAACCACATACTCAATACTATAATTGAAAGCATGTAGTCAACACCTAAGTATGTTAAAACTTATCCAGAATATTGAACGGATAAAATACCAACAAGAATATTCATTACAGAACCGACAAATTTCAGAGAACTGTAGAATAACTGAACTCTGAAGAGTCTTCTGGATGTTGTCTAGTCCAATCCCCACTCAAAGCAGGGACAACCAGGTACATTTGTTAGGTCCTTGTCCACCTGAAGTCCAAGTTTTTAAGGAAGAGGAATTGCAACAACCTCTTTCAGCACTTCATCACACCAATTGATTTTTTTTGCCTTGTTCTACAGACTTTGCTGTGCTGCAACCTATGCTCACTGCCTCTGCATCCTGACACCTTTTTGCAGATATGGACAAAAAGAATAATTCCAACTTAAAGAAGTACCTGCTGTTCACTTATAGGTCAGTTTAATGGAAGCACAATCCTAATACCAACACAACAGAAAATGAAAATTTCCAAGAAAGTTCATACAGAAGAGGCCAAGCCTAACTCTACAACTCCAGGTTTGTCTACTCAGCTGTAACATGTTAAAGGACTGTATGATTCCACCTGGTCCTGTTCCCATGTCTCTTTCAAACACAAGAATTTTCAGTAATTTTAACCTCAATCTTTCTCAAGACAAGCTACTCTTCTTCAGCCAGGTTAACCAGTGTATCCCTTTACCTTTGTATCACACACTAACATGAAGCAACATTATCAACCATCTCTCTCCAGATGGATCAAATTTACCTTTCTGAACTCACTGATACAAAACCAGTTCCCATGTTGGTGAGTTATTATAGCCTTGAGACTTTATGCCCAAACTCACATATACCTGTGCTTTGGAAAGGCAGGATACCACCAGGTTTGCCAAATGTTGTTCTGTTTTGTAGTAGACACAAATGTAAATAAAAACATGAAGGTAGAAAAGCTTCTGCAGGTAACAGCACACCCAACTGATTTCACATGGGACATTATTAGTAATACACATTGAAAAAACTTACCAAAGCTTGGAGCTCTGACTCCTCTTTCTTCTCGTCCTCCAATTACACTGAAGTTTACAGTGTAGTTGGGCTTAGCTGCAGTGCTGGACTTAGTCTGGGACTGCCATGAAGTACTTTGTGGTTTGGAGGATTTCTGCCACTGATTTCCCAGCTTCTGAGATGGAGCAGTCTTCTGACTAAATCCACTACCCAAGAGTCCACCAGTGGATGAACCTAACAAAAAATACTAAGTTAGTTGTTCAGTTTAATGCCTGTCACCTGTTCAATACAAGTAAGACAGTTTGGTCTTGACATATAACCACATAGCTCACAGTAATATAACAGGAAAGTGTGGGTAATGAAGTTTAGGAGTCTCATTAAGAAGTAACTTGGATAGCAGGACCTGGAGGCTTTACTGAAAGTCTTCTCTTACAACTCAAGGTTTCAAATGTCAGTTTTAGCAAAGACATGCACCCTTATCTGAAGGGTCAGGCACATGTCAGGCTAGGAGATAATGTGGCTGTGGCAATAGTTCTGCCTTCCACTTCTGCTAATATGCAGTGCATAATAAATATATATATTACAAAAATTGGTAACAGACTGAGAAGATTTTCAAATTAATGCTTTCAAAGTCTCTAGTGATTCCTTGCGCTACTGTTTAAGGAAGATGAGAACATTATTCTGTAGCAGCAATCACAGGGAATATACTGTATGTGAGTAAGAAAAGCACTGCAGCCTGCAGGAGGTACTGTAATCACTCTCCTGTGACAAGGTCAAGCCTGTCTGGGTACACACAGCAATGCAAACTTGTTTCGCTCTTTCAAAAATGGCTTCAGCTCTCCTGATGCCTCCCTTTTGAAGTGGCTGCCCATACCTCTAATTTGCACAAGAGGATGTCTCCCCAGGGCCATGTACAAGATACCATACTGTATCTTGAAATATCATACCTGATAAAACACAGTATTGCAATACAACAACACCCAGTGAAATCTAGGAATGCACTACTTTTTCATTAAATCACTCAACTGCATCAACTCAGTTTTCAGTCATTGACAACTTGTGAAATTTACAGAAAAAAAATTTGCTACTTGTCAGTAAATAACACTGCATACCGAAAATTTCTCTCTTTCACCTATTCTTTCTACATTCACTATTGCAGTTTTCAAGCCAACAAATTCTTCCTGTAGGACATGTCAATGCCTCACTGTTCACACAAACTTTTCAACACCACACTCTTAATTTCTGGTGTAAGACCACTCCTAAAGAAGAGTGTGACAACACCAATCAACACAGAACACTATTGGTATCCTACCAGTATGCTAATACACCAGTATTAACTACTTTTAGCTGCTATTTCTTTTGGTTTTATATCGTATTCATATTTAAGCAGCTTGCACTCTCATAAATTTTCTTCCAGAACAGCGTCTTGTATATGGAAGCCAAAAAACTGCTATGAAAAATACAACAGAGTGTGGTATTCCAGTCGTATTCAAAAACTGGATTCCAGTTCTTGAGATGCCTTGAAAGTTCATTTCAAGCCTGAGAATATTCACTAGGACAGTGAAATCTGGCTACTTCTTAATGCAGTCATTTTTCCTATTGAAAGCTAACTGAAAAAGTAATGAATTGACCTAGGTTCTGCTAAAATTAGTTTGATTTCTTTAATCTGATTCAGTGTGGGCTATACCTACATCTTCAAGTCAAGAATAAATTTACTTTTTTTACTGTCACACTATCTCTGCATTTAACAACCTGTGTTAACCTGAATTATTAAACTAGATTTTTTTTTTTTTTTTACTGCAAAACAGCCTTATTGGTACTGCTTCAACACCAGAATTTTGCAGTGCTTATGCCCAAGCAACATCAAGAAGTCAAACACTGCATGCTGCCTAGTGTTTTTACAAGAATTCCACCCAATTCAACACACAGTGCTAACTGCCAAGGCAACAGGGTAAAACCTCCATCAGCTCCAAGCTAAGGGAAAAGCAGGTTTTCTTGATTCATCAACACTAGGCTGTTCTGAATCATTCTGTGTACTCTGGGCAGCTGGTCACTTTTGTTATGGCACTGTGGGTTCTGAAATGCAAGGACTTCAGCTCTTTTGTGAGTGCTACAGGACTAAGTTCCTGAGTTTCACGCTATAAAACACCCTGGAACAAGAGTTACTCCACAATGTCTTTTATCTTCCAGAACTCCTTGTACCCTTCACTGCAAACTGACAGATATTCATAATGCTTTTGGTACTGGTGTGCAGTGCTGTGAAAGTCTACTGAATTCAAAAGAAAGTAGTGAATTAACTGTTACTTTGGAACTAAAATTTTAACTATAGTATTAATCAATGCTAGGTAAGAACCTCATGCTCAGTTACTGAGTCAGCAAAGTCCTGGTTTCTCTTACCATCTCAACTCAATTCACAAGCATTAATTATTTTTACTGTTCTTATAACACAGCTGTAGTTATCTTCTGAAATATTATTCTGGATGTTTAAAAAAATATCTGGAAGATTCAATCTTTTATTGTTACTCATCAGCTCTCAGCAAATATCTCAAGCTGGACATTGGCAATTAAAAGGAAACACTTTCATTTATAGGCTGGGAAACTATATAATGGCAAATTATTTAGTGGGGAAACTATGGGCACTACATAGTGCCTTTAAGGCACTTCCCTTATAGCCTATATAGGCTGTCAGTAACATTTATTGGTACACAAAACAAATCAAACAGCAGAGGCACTAAATATAGTGTATCAAAAGTAACATATTACCTGGAAGACCAGATCCCAGATTGGCAAGATCAGCAAAAGGATCAAAGTTCTGAGCTTTTGCCTGGCTAAGAGACGAACCTGAAGACACACTGGACTGGCTTCCAGTGGTAAAAGCTTGGCCTGTATAAAAAGAAGACACATCACATACCTAGTCTGTTTGAAATCAAGAGAAAGAATAAAAATAGTATCTACACAACACCTCATGCAAACCTCTCGAATATTCTACTTCACAGCATCTTTTCCCATTACAAGAATCACCATTACTATAGAGAATTGAAACAATTTAAGTCCTGTGTCTTGAACTTTAATCTGAAAAACTACACAAGTGCCTTACTAAAGGAGCATTTAAGCAGCAAAGCAAAAATGCATGAAGATATGTTCAGTAGTTTCAGGTGATTAAACTGACCCAGTCTAGTTCCTCTAATGGAAAAATTTAATTTCATAATACCTTCACAAACAGGCTTCAGCTGTGGTGCTGCTACATTGCTGGTTGAGGAATCTGCCCAAGAATCCCATCCACTTAAGAGGTCTGGGTGGCTTGTAGATGATGATATTTTAGGTGGCTCTGGTGTCAAATTGCCTACAGAAGAAAATAGAAATGTTTTCATGTTTAATAAAACCATTTCAATAGTATATGTATTTGTCAATACCAACAGAATGTGTACCACATTGTCAACTACACAGCTTGCTTGAATCTCTCAGTAACAGTTGTGCAGTCTTAAACAGGACTCAGAAGGGTTGTACAACTGGAATTCCTACATTTCTATTTTAAAACATCCCACGCACTTCACAGATAAGGTATTTCCATGTACAGACAATGCTATGAATTTAACAGCTTAGGCCTCCTGACCAAAAGGACTAGCTCAGGTACAAATCTAGGGCATGCTGCTGTTCCTGACAACACGGCTGGTAAATCTAAAGCAGCAGAGTTCCATGAATGGTGCTCTTTATCACTCAGTAGTCTGGGTGTTACACAGGTGAAGCAAGGTCACTTCAAAATGCAGGTTTGCCTAACATAGGCTGCTTGTGACAAAGGGGCCTCTTGGCCAACTAATACACTCTGAGGTGTAACACGCGAATGAATGCACACAATTGAAGAGCAGGATACAGGAAGAATGATTTTTTTTCTGGCAAAGGTAAAGAATCCCTAGCTGCATGGATAAAAACCACTTTTCTGTACCCCATGACAATCTAAATGAAATAGTCATATTTAAAAGCATGCAAGGGTGCTGCTATTATCATCTGGAAAATGTCATCTCCCATCTAAAGGCATTATAACTGCCATCCCTGACACTTCCAAATGATTCCCCACTGATTCAATTCAAATGATTGTGCACTCACACAAACTATGAGGTGAGTTATCCTCAGAATGAGATATGCTATGTATGGAACACTCAAAACTGCATGCCAGCTCTGAGCATTCTCCTTGAGCAGAGCTTGTGGGGCCTCACAGTGAAGGAGGACACCTTTTGAATGTAACCCTTATTTTAATGCTGTAACAACTGTCAGTGCTACAGGGAGAGGGAATATTTCAATAAAGCACATTTAGTGGTGGTGTAAGACATTTCATAGACACAGGGTTAACCCAGCCATCCTTAACAAAAGCAGTAACATTCTGAGGCTTTGAAAGTCTCAACTACTACTACTGCCTTTCACTTATCTCAGCATCTCAGCTTTACATTCTAAATATTAATATCAAATCCTCTTAATTAAAGAAATAATTAGAAGCAAATTAAATACCCCTATAGTACCTCAATCTACTAATACCATTTATAATTAGATCTTACAGCTGCAAAGTGAGCACATCCAATACTGCTGAAAAAGTGCAACAAATATCTGCTGAAAGCCTGTATTTCAGCAGTATTCTCCATTTCCAGCCCCTTCTCCAGACCCAAGCTTCATCTCCCTGCCTCTAAAACCATGGGAGAAACCATATATATTGGCCTCAATACTCAGGATCCCAGCTATCTGCTAAACCACAGTGTCACTGGCTATAAATCAGCATCTATTCATCAGCTTAGAATTTTATTGTATCATATTCCACTCCCAAAAGTTAAGCAGGCCTTGAATTACTACTAATATTGATTTTTAGGCTAGAAATTATTTTGTTCTACAATCTCTGCTATTAAGTCTTTTTACAGGAGCAAAAGAAAATTAACACCATCATATGAAATTAACTACTATGAAAACAAATTGAGAGAAACAAGAACAAATTAAATTACAGGCAAATGCATTTGACGGATTGAGAACATGCTATGGAAATGAGCTGTTTTGTAACACTTGGCTTAAGAGAAGTCAAGTTCATTGCCTCCCCCACCCTGAACTAAGCAGGAAGTAGCCTATGCTATGTACAGCAGTAAATTTGCTATTAATAGTAAAAGCTCATATACAACCACTACATTTATCTGAAAAATCTGAAACAATGCAATGTACAATATACAGAACAGATAATTCATTCTTCCTGAAACTGTTCTTATGCTATCTTCTTTTTAGTTCTACAATGTGGACATTATGTCAGACTTTAACATAAAGAGAAAGTGTTATCAACTTTGACTTCTACATATTCTGAGGAGGTATGATGAGACCATACTGAATCCTTCTTTTTATAGCTGACACACTGCAGTTCATACAGACATATTAAGATAAAGGAGCAGAATTCCTAAAGAAATGTTAAAACATGAACTATAGCTTGATATTCCAAGAATGGAAGCAATTAAAATCATGAACATGCAGATCCAAACCTGGTTGTCTCAGGTTTTTTATGTTTCAATATGCATATTGATAATCCTTAGCCATACAGTGTTTACTAACACTGCTCAAAACAAGCAAAGATGCAAAAATAAGGTGGTGGTAATCAGATCACACTTTTTAGCTTCCCAAAATAAGGGCCCTGCATTTTACTACACACAACTTCACGTAAGGTTTTCTTTATTTAACTTGCCGTGACTACAGGAAATCCTTTAATCACAGACAACAGGATTTTCTGTGAACCAAGAGGCTGGTTTAGTACAAAGCAAGGTTTTTTTAACCTTATCTAAAGCCTGTCTGAGAACTCAAGTTCACAGAAACTAACTTCTCCTCAGAAGAAAACTACACTGATCACTCAGGTTTCTTGATTTTAAAACTGTGTTTTTTCATTTTAAGCCAACATCTGAGAAATACAAGGTTAAAGTTCTATGTCTTGAACTTATGTCCACTGAAACATCTTTTCTCCTGGTATCTGTAGCAGTTTAGTAACCATTTACTAACAAACAAAGCTTATCCATCTCTAAAATTTGATTCTAGCCACTTACAACTGCTCCAACAGTAGAGTCATAAAATCTCACTACTGCAGCTTATTTTGAATGGTCACTGCCATTACTACTAATTTATTTTTAGTTTAATTTTTTTTTTCCTTTTAATGATCTTCTGTTTGCATTGTCTTCTGCTCACTTAACACAGTTCTTCTGAATACATCATTTGAAAACATGTTCTTATTTTTCCTTTCTTCTCCAGTTACTAGTTATCCTGTCCTTTTAGGACTCAAAAAATCACATTAAGTGCAATATAATCATTAATATGCCTTACTTATTTGATAAAATTGTTACCTGTAACAGGATAGAATACTAAAGGCTCAAATACATACATCATTTCAGCTAAACACATATATGAGTTCTCATTTGACAGACAAATGTAAAGGAATATTAAATGTTACCCCAGTTCCTCCACTTCATACAGTTTTTAAAGACTGCATTGCAATAGAGAAATATTGGGAAATCAATGTAAAACAGTCGCCTGAGGAGAAAATGGGTACATTTTAAATATATGTTGACAGAAAGCTCCAGAAATTACATTAAAATAGCAGGTATCCTAATACACTTACCAGGTTGCAAGCTATCAAATAAAATCAGGAGTAAACACAAAACAATAAACATTGAAGTCAGATGTAAAAATATTCCTTTTTTTTTCTCTACTTGCTCATATGTTATTAACAGCTGGCTATTGATGGTAATCTCCTTAAGATCACAGATAAACACTTAGAAATCCATATTTCATTTTTTCCACTTTAATTTAATAAATAAAATGTTTTTCTGTCGCCTCTGTGATATGAGGATTCTGGTATTATTAAACTTGGAGAAAAGAACTGGGAACATTCCTATAAATGTGTAAAAATATTTTATGTGAAGAAACAAAAGAAAGACTTACACAGACACTTCTCTGTGTTGCTCACTGGAAGGACAAGAGGCAATAGGGCACAGACTTAAACACAGGGAACTCCACTAAAAAATGCATTATTTCCTCTAAGATCTCTCCAACACTGGCATAAGTTGCCCAGATGTAGAGTCTATAGTGCTGGAAATGCTAAAAACCAGAAAGGACACAGTCCTGAACAGCCCACTCTACGTGACTCTGCTTTGAGCACATCAGCTAGAGAATTTCCTCTTGAGAGGTTCTGCCTCTCCAGTGAGTTAGATTTTGTCTGAGATCATAAAATATGCTGAGTTACAAGGGAACCACAAGGATCACAGAGTCTAGCTTCTGGCTCTACACGAGACAGCCCCAAGAATCACATCACGTGCCTGAGAGTGTTTTCCAAACACTTCTGGAACTCTTGTCAGGCTGGTGCTGTGAACACTTCCCACTGTTCCAGTGTCCAACCAGCCTCTGGGAGAAAAACCTTTTCCTGATATCCAACCTAAACACAAACTACAGGCCATTCCCTTGGGTCCTGCCACTGGTCACCACAGAGATCAGATCAATGTAGGCCCCTCCTCTTCCCCTCACAAGGAAATTGATGACTGCAATGAGGTCTTCCCTCAGTTTTCTCTTCTTCAGGAGGAAGAGACCAAGTGAGCTCAGCTGCTCCTCATACAGCTTCCCCTTAAGCTCTTCAACATACTCACAGCCTTCTTTGAACACTCTCTAATGGCTTAATGTCTATTTTTATATTGGGGCACCCAAAATTGCCCCTAACACTTGAGGTGAGGCTGCCCCAGAGCAGAGCAGAGCAGGACAGAGTAGAACAATCCCCTCCCTTGTCCAGCTGGTGATGCTGTGCCTGATGCACCTCAGGACAGAGCTGGCCCTCCTGGCTGACAGGGCACTGCTGGCTCATTCAGGCTGCCATCGACCAGGACTGCCAGCATTCCACTCCCCAGTCTGTCTGCATCCAGGTTGCCCCATCCCAAGTGCAGAATCTGGTGAAAAGAATGCTCCACAGATCAGTATTGATACATTCAGCAAAATATTTATGTTTGGTAACCTCACACAGGGACAGCAGTAGTGGCATAAAGCTGGCAACTAGACAAGTACACAACTGAAACATATGGCTCTTACTATCTAGAGGAAAGAACAAAAACATTGCAAAGGAGGCAGCAAGTGGAATCTTCTCGGCAGAATCAACCACAACTGGAATATAATGATTAATAACATAATAGAGAGAGGAATCAGCTGGGTAGCCTTCAATTTCAAAGAAGAAGCCCTTCTCTCAGTCAGACAAATAATGCATTTTTTTTGTCTCCCGTTTATGTGTATCTAACACTCAGACTGCATCACTCAGACCCAGGGTCAACCAGAGTAACTGCTAAACAAAGAGGGGCAAGTCAAAGCTGCATGCAATAAGACCTGGGAAGAAGTCACTGGATTCAGGAAAAGGTGTGTGATACCACCATTCCTAGCTATTGCACATTGTTAAGTAGATGTCTGGATGAGAAGAGGCATGGGCTTCTCTGTCGGACACAGCCAGCTCCAACAGACTTGCCACAAGCCACAGCTGAGCTTTCCAAACCAGATGTCTTTGGGAAACATGTTTTCCCAAAAAATGCTGCACAGCAGCTCTTAGAGAAGGGACAGGTGTGACAGAAACAGCAAACAGTAAGGTTGGTGGAGAAGGAAAAGGAGGAGGTGGTCCAGATACCACAGCAGAGATTGCTCCCCAACATGTGTAAAAGACCACAGTAGAACAAATATTCACACTGCAGCCTGTGGAGGACCATACACAGGTGGACATGTTCTCAATGAAGCCACAGCCCAGGGAGAGCAGCCCACACAGCAGCAGGTTCCTGGTAGGACCTGCAATGCCTGGGAAAACCACATCCCTACAGCAATCTCTTCCTAAAGGACTGCACCCTACACAGACCTGTGTTCTTAAAAGATTGTATTCTGTGGGAAGTGCCTATACAGAAAGAGGGGACTGAGAAAGTAGCACAGAAGAGCCCTCACAGACTGATCACAACCCATATCCCTATGAAAAGAACCCATACTTTTCTTTCAAAGTCAGATTTTAAAAAGCTTTAATACTAGTAGCTGTACCACTCCACCACTTATGCAAATGTCTGTTTCTCCTTAAAGAATGATGGGAAGACTGAACCTATCACAAAGATTTTTGTTTAAAGATTAATACATTTTAAAATAAAAGCATGAGGAAAAGGCTTCGCCAAGAATATATCAGAGAAATGAAACAAATAAGATTAGAGTATTACATAATGTACTTTGTAAGTATATTACCAGAATACATTCAGGTCAGGAAGGTGCAAGCTAGCCTCAGCCTGCACTTTAAGAACTGGCTACATTATAACTTGACTTGCTCATTTGTCTTCCAGGGTTTCCAGAAAACCTTTAAAATCTGAATACAGTCAATGTAGCACACTATCATCTACAAGATATGTTTCCAGATGTTTGGGTACCCTCAGTTATTAGATCATTGAGAGGAAACTCCAATTAGCAACACTAGAAATCCTGTCACATCATAAATAACAGCATCACATTATACAGGAAACACTTGCTTTTGGTGCATTTGCATCTGTACTTCCAGAGTACAAAGCTAATTAAAACAGCAATCACTACAAGTGGATCTATTAAGACAATAATCCACTAAGCTGAAAGACAAATGCACAGAAGAGAAGAAACTGTTGAGAAACAGAACACCAGAAGCACACTTACCTAAATTTAAGAAATCTGAGCTGGAAGAAGGTGGAAGTGAACTTTGTGTGGAAGGAACTGTATTAACTGTAGATGTTGAGGTTGGATTAAGGAAGTCCCCAAAGAGGTCTGGACCAGACAGGGCTTGATTCTCTGAGCTTGATGACATTGTGAATGGGTCAAATGGATCGGCTAGAAAAGAAGCAGGAAACAAAATTATCTCAGGATTAATTGTAGAATAAATGAAGTTGAAAAAGCCTTACTCCACCGAGGGCACAGACACAAAAGCAAAGCTCACACTAGTAACTGCAGCAGCCTTCTGTGAACTTCGTGTGGCAAACAGTAACCATCTATTCCTTCCTCTAGACAAATGAACTTTCACGTGTTACAAAAAGGGTCTCAGCCATACATAATATGAAAAGCTATGTCTTCTAACAAAAGCAGCAAGACTGCATACAATTCAACAGCATTGTTAATTTCATCCATTTAAAACACATCTTAAGTTTACATGATCATCTGACACACAGAACAATTATATTTGTTAAATACTCTATAATGCCAAATCAGCAACAGATTTGAAGAAAATGGACTATCATACTATTAAAAAGAATATGAAGTAAAACATTCATACTACCATTCAGACTTGAAGGCATTGGCGATTCTGGGGCAGAAAACACGTCAACCCAAGAATGAAAACCAATAGAAGTAAGACTTCAGCAGGTCTCTAGTGATGCCAATGAAGAAAAAAAACTAACTGGAAGAGTATTTATAGTCAGCATGGAGTAACATGTGACAGTCAGCTGGAATCAGGGCTTTAGATATTCCTGTTTCTGCTGCCCTCTAGGGTCAAAACCCCTCAAGAGCCCAGGGAGTCCTGCCAGATTCACTCAGAAGCTGAAGAGAAGGAATAATCCTGCTGTAATACCCCAGCACATCCTCGGGTAATGACCACATAGTACAGGACTCAACATTTCAAGCGTATTTACTATAGCATCACACATAAACGAAGCCTCAAGTATTAGTTTGTTGTGCAAGCCAAAAATACAACAGTGGCCAATTATTCTCACTTCTGCAACTATCTCTCTTAGTACAATTCAATGAAATACACTGAATGAGAATGACTATAAGAATGAGATATATACATGAATACTAATCAGATGTTTCATGCAATAGACATGGCTAAAGAAAGATAATGTAATGAAGGTTTCCTTTTATAGAATTCTACCTATGTAAAAATGGTAAATGAAAATTATTCTTCCCTGACCACAGTAATAAAGCTTAATAGTGAATTGCCTCAAAATGAGAAAACATCTTAAACCACCTAAATGCTCTGTAAAACATACTTCTTGTTGTCTAGAGATGAAAGCTTTTAGTACCTATGAATTATCTTTGTGCAAACAAAACCTTGTAATGGTTTCCTTGTAATAATAATAATAACCTTGTAATATTCCCAGAAATCTTACTTTTAGATTTAATTAACTTTAGGCAGAGAATTGTTATTCCCAAAAAGTGACAGAGATGAGTGAGTATCCACTGGTAAGAGGAACAGAATCTCTGAACTAAAACACCTTGCTTAAATACCAAATAGACAGCACTACATAGCATTCTCCTTAAGGATAATGACTTGCCAACATCAGTAAAACCAGCAAGAAAACATCTTTTAGCAGTATCATCTTCCTACTGGTTTGAATAATAATCTACAGGATTTCCAGCTGCTCAGCAGTCTTATGTGATTAACACTTAAAAATCCCATGCAGACATTTGACCCAAGCAACACAGCTCTGTACATCTAATGCCGTTGCTTTATGTAAAGTTCAAGTTATAACAAGTCTATGCCTTAACAAGGAAAATTATGGATTTAGAAAAGGATCTAGCATGCAACATTCATATAGGAAAGCGAAGAATTCCTTCAGATACTGAATTCCCTTGAAATTTAAAATTTGATACTTTTCTATTTACAAGAGTTTAAAGCTAATAGGATACTGGTAACATAACAGAATATATGGGTAACATATAGGAACTTCAATCAGAAGTAACACCTTTTCTACTCAGTGTTGCTACAGACTGACATGCCTTCACCATTCAACATCTTGAAACACGGTACTTATTTTCTAAGCACAACACAAGCAGCAGTTTTCATGTGTTGATAAGTACTGACGTTAAACTCACATACCTGAAGACACAGCTGCTGCTGAAGATGAACCCTGAGTAGCAGCTGGATGCTGACTGCTGAAAAAGAAATCTGTTCCTTGTCCAAGAAGATCTCCAGTGGACTCGTTTGAAACCTGTGACACACTACTCACAAACAGATTGTTCAACAAGTCAGCATTACTTGATGAAGAGTTTATTTCTGAGATAGGTTGTTTCTGTTCTACTGAAATATCAGAGTCTAGTCCCAGCAAGTCCACATTCTCTTCAGGGAGAGATTTTTGTAATGGTGCAGATGGAGCTTCAAAACTGGCTTCAAAAAGCAACTCTCCTTCTGGAGTAGAGTCTTTCTCATCAACAATTACTGCACTTCCTTCATCTGGAAATGTCTGGAACTCCTCATCTGAAGGATCACTCTCTTCCCTGTCATCAGACACCTGAACACAATCATTTTTAGATGAACCATCCTCTATTCCACTTTCTGGAGTTTTTCCTTCTTGAATAGAAAAAAAAAAATAAAATAACATCTTTAAATAACCAGCATTATTCTTCTAACTAGGGTAAGAGAAACTTTCATGGTGACAGCATATGAAGTTAAATCCTAACTAACCAAAACTCACATAAAAATTGATGAAAAGGAACTACATGCTGCCTGCCAGCTCTTTGTACAGGGCAGAAAAAGCAGCAGTTGACTACCATATATGCCACTCCAGAAGGCAGGCATTATGAATTTTTTCAAAATGAGACTGACTTGGACATTCACCTCAGAGCACTGTGTTTCTTAGAGCTTACAAGATTCCTCAGTAACTGCTGCACTCAATAGAAGTATAAGCAGCTGCTGACATTTTTAACAACAAAGCAGGAACCAGAAAAGGGAGTTACCCATGTGCTATAAAAGTACATTTTCTTTGTCCTACTTACTGATCTGGACCCCACTGGCTAGTCTACTTTGTTTCCTCTGTTCCTCAGTCAAGTGGGGCTGTGGGAGTGAAAAGCTTCCTTGCAGATCTTTAAGGTTAAGATCTTTACAGAAAAGGAAAAATTTAGCTCAGCATTTAAGTTATACTCAACACCAAACCCCCTTACTTGGTGTTTATCCAAATGAAGCAGAATAACTGCTTGTTACTCTGCAGAACTCACTCTTTAAACAGCTTTTCTTCATGGCTAGTGAATTAGAGACTTTTGCTACTTAAGAAGACTTAAGCATTCACTGGAAGGCATACAAGACAAACATAAATGACACAGTACTTCAGAGGAAAACCTGTACCTTTCCAGTCCAGAGACTGAAAGAAGTTGTTTGCATCAGTACTGCCACTGTGTGGGGATTCTGTATCAGTAGGTGCACTTTCTGAAGACTGCTCCAACTGGGATGCCTCTGCCTCGTATTGTGCAGTCGAACCCGGCTGTCTAGGCAACTCTGGTTTTCCTATAAAAAAGAATTTAAGCCAGAGCTCTTAGAGATAAAATTCCCAATCCTCCACATGGCAGCTGGTACTTGTCTTTCAAGCTGACTGCTGTAGCAAGACAATCGTCTCCAATCCATTGCTCTGCAAATGCAAATTCCTGCCCCCACCATCTTTGAAATTAGCATTAGCTTCTTTTCAACTGTAAAAACTGGTAAAACCCAGTTTTGAACTAGGACATTAAATCAGAATCATAAAGTAACACTCAAGAATTCTATTTACATTTGTAGGAAAGTGTAATTAACACCTCACTTGCACCAACCATCCTCTAAGACACGCAAGAGCTATGAACAGTATCTGTAATAAGAGACAGAAAAACAGAAAAAAGCAAATACAGCTGTAGAAAAACACAGAATATGCAAAGCCAGTGAAGAACATGGAGAGGTTAAAAATGGGGTGGTACACTGTATGATGCTATCAACTGCTTCTTATATTTCTTATTTTACTGAAATCAGGTATTAAGTGATTCTTGTGTAAGATTCAGTTGTGCTGTTGTATCACTTCTCAAAACCCAAGTTTCCTCAAGACAAATGAAGAAGACTTCCCAAATTAGTCAATATTCATCCACTGTTTGAAAAAAATAATATGGATGCCTGGGAGAAATCTATTTGTCTTAATTTAAATACACAACTGGTAGAGCACTTTTTCACTCTCCTTCCACATTCTCAGTTGTAACTTAGAGATGCTTAAAAAATAGTCTGTCTCAGAAAACATACATGAAATATCATAATTAATGAGAGAGTAAATTCAAGTTTAATGACAAGGGTTTTTTTTAAATCAGTTCACAGTACTTATTTTTGTCCTATTTCCCCCTTCCCACCAATCTTAAGAAATACTTTCAGTGTAATTTGAAATCTTTACATTTCCTGTACCAATCAGAAAATGGAAGTGACTTAAGAAAATAAGAGTATCTTTTAGAGCCCCATCATCAATGATGATGCAAAGCTAAACACCTTAGCTTTAGAGAGCTGATAGTTGTGTTCACAGCTAAATAAAATAGAAAATGGCCTCAAACATAATACAAACAACACATATCCAGCTTAAAAGCAAAAAGGCCAGCAGCAACTATCTTGTATGAAAGGAAATGTACTTGAGATGACCATATTAACAGCACAGGGTGAGACCTCATGTATCACTAAAATCACCATAGTAATCTTCATCAAACTTCTTTATCCTTGAAACACAGAGAAGGCTTAAGAGCCTGAATGAAAATGGAAAAGCTAATCACTGATACCAGGAGAAGAAGAAGGATACCGAACAGTATTAACTTCAACTAATGCAGGCATCTACAGACAAAGCACTGAATATGTAGAATTAATAAAACAGTGTCTGCTGGAACATATTAGGAAAAGTTCAGGCAATTAATGACAACATTACATGGCTATGCATAAGAATGTTGATAAAAACAGTCTTACCTAAAAACATTTGTGAGGAATGCCCATATAATTCAAAGTGAAATTATATTGGTGCCAGTTTAGCCAAATAAATCCCATTCAGGACACTGCCTACAAATAATGACTGTTACAATTCCATTTGCTAGAAGTCCCTCCCTGCAAATGGCCTACAGAGCTATGAAACCAAGCACATGTAAGCAGAGTAGAAGTAAGACAGGTATAATTATAATCCTCATTACTGGAGGATAACTTAAGCTCCTCCAAATAATGCATATTTTTATCTGATATTTACAAAAAAAACTTTTCCTACTTCTTTTAATTAACAGAACATCAAAAATTAAACAAAAGCCTCAAACACTAAGCACATTGAAAACTTTTTCACATTTTCTAGTTTTTCAATGGATTCATTACCAAATTTTGATAAAATCTCTTGCTGTTCCTCTCGGGTGGAGAAGAGGATCTTGGGATTCAGGCCTTTTATATTCATGTTATCCCAAGGTGGCTGCTCACAGCTGGGCCTATCTCTGGGCTCCACCTCTACTTCCAGATTGACTTGAAATAAATCAGGGTATTTCTCTTGTATGTCACAGGCATCCAGATCATATCTGTAAAGACACAGACAAGAACTTTATTGATAATGATAGCTAACAGGATTAGATCTACTGCAGTCCAAAACAAAACTCCAAAGCAACTAGTACAAGACATTAAAAATGCTGTGTTTGTTTAACTATTTTAAACAGGTGGTATTTTTGTATATTGTTTGTATAATGAACAAAACATTTAGCTTCCTTAAGGTGAGTAAACAAAAGACTCTTGCTGCAATCAGAGTCATCTATTTCCTGCACTGATATATTTCCTCTCCCTGGTATATGTTGATGTTTGGCAAGTTATGCAGTTTCAAAGACAACTTCTTCCAGTCTCATACAATAAGGTGCAACATACTTGGCAAATTTCACCGTAGTAGCATTTCGGGGCACAAAGCCTGTATGGAACTGAATCTGAAACATCTTCATTGAAGCCATCTGTTGAAAACAAGAAACAGGAAACTGTATAAATCCACCTGAACAGTATGTACAATGTTCTGCCTTTAACATAATGCAAAGTATCAGTATTAAAATATTTTGAAGTACTTGCTCTGCTACAAAAATTTCAATTTAATTACAAGTATACTTTATCTTGAAAGATTTAAATGCAGTGAAACACAAAATAAATAGATCTATTACTAGCACTAACAACCCAAAAGACCTTCAGTCAGATATCTCATCATTAACCTAAAAACAGACTATCAGTCTAAAGTATTTCCAGATCCTATTCTGGAAGTTAAAACTGTATGACCCTTGATCCTTTTCTGAATAGCATATGCTCAGAAAAATCCACTTTGCAATAAAATAAAACCAAGAAATATATATTTATGTCACATATAAAGGAATAGACTTAAAGCAGTTTTAAATATACCACACTTAAAAGGAGAGAGCTTCTCTGATTCTTCCATCCCTACCATCACTTTCCTAGAAGATAAACTGAACTCTCCCTCTACTTAGCTGTGAGAAAGTGGAAGACATTCGTAACACCCAGCTCTAAACACAGGAGAAATCTTGAAATGTGGTGGTTAATCTCTGTAAGAGATCTGCAGAGAACTTTAGGGGTCAATTTACAGCAGATAAAACTAAGGATACATTGAATATTGTTCCATCAAACCTTCAAACCCAGATCATCACACACACTGTTGAGGTATCATGTGTTATAGCTGACAGCTGAGAAAATTCTAGTCTTTTATATCAGTGAATAAATGCCAGAGAAACCATATCAAAGAAACTCTCCTGGTCTACCATGAATAAAAGTGAGATGGTGCAAGAAGTATAACCTAACCTTGGCTAAATTTTGTCAGTTTTATGCCTTTCTCCTGATGACCTTTAATCATACAGTAGTTATTTTTGCTCATTAAGGCATCATTTCACTGAGTTTTTAGTTTTAAGGTATTCTGGAAGGCCTTGTTGAACATGACAATATTTGATACATTCCTACTCATAAGGCAGAAAAAAAACAGGGAGAAAACAATTTCAGTAAACACTAACTATGTATGAATACATATGCATGTCCCACATGCACCGAAACTGGTTGAAAAAGTGTCTTATCAATTTCCACAAACCTCCAAGCTCTAAACTTTGGGCTATCCATTCTTATCTTTTATATAGATTTCCAAGTTTAATTGGGTTACTTATTTGGAGAAAAAAAGAGCATGCCTCTTCTTTAAAAAAATTTGAAGACAGGCTTCATTAACAAGTTTTTTGTGATCTTGCAACACATTCGCATCCATAGTTGAATTAAAAAAGGAAATACGCATTCTCTCTAGTAGAACAAAAACAACTAAAAAAATCTACAAAAATTGAACCTGACTTTAGAAATAGGCTCTAAAAACACATGGATTTTTCTAGCCTGTTTTGTACAGGCAGTCTCTGGAATCCCACTTTTCTGCTGAGTGGTATTTTTCCTTTGTTTGCAGTTTGTGTGCACAGAATTAAAAAGTTCCAGCTTGTTGTGCAACTTAACAGGTAATAATTGCTGCCTTGAAAAAAATGGCTAGGGGCTTTCCCTATAAATATAACAATTATCAGTACTGAAGTACTTTCCAGAAATGCTTACAAAAGCATCTACATGTACAGCATTAGGAGTGGACATACTCAGAAGGCTTGAAAAGGTTGAATTCACATGTTAATGAAAACCTCAAACATTTCTCTGAATAAGTAATAGTAAATAAAGCAAAGTACTCAGTAGATAACTAGTAGGATACTAAATTGCAACTAAAAATAAAAAGCAAATCTTCCATTCAGACTGTTAAATTTATCATTACCTTGGCTTGTAGTCGTCCTCCTAGAGTCGACCTGGCATGATAGATCACAATGAGAACATCCCCTTGGACTGTTATACCCAATGGGATTACTGCTTTCCCATCTTCAATTTTAAACTCCCTAAAGGGAAAAAAAAAACATTACCACAGTCAAGTTAGTTTAGAAAGAAATTAAATATTGTATTACTTTAGATTTAGCCTGCTTTCTCCAAGGCTTTCAGTAGCTAAAACGCTAGAAGGGCTTTAGTATTCTCTCATTTTTCTTGTCCATCATTACCCACATCTAGCAGTGTTACTACCATTTGCAGTTGTGCAGACATTAGAGCTGTACAGGGGCTAATACGCAGTCACCTTGCAGCTGCCATGCCTGGGGGATCCTTACGGTTTCCACGACTGAGACATGATGAGCTCAGCACAAGTACATCAGGGATCAATGTTCCCAGTCTTACATCACATGGAGTGAGAAGAGGGTCGTGCTCACTGCCTCGCAGTGTCCAGTGTGTAACTCACCACCACCCCCACTGTTCTGCAAGACCAGCTGCTGTAACAGCCACATTCACGATTCACCTTTTGAGACCAGCTAAAAGGGGACAGAGGAATCTGTCCCTTTTGAAAACATGTAAATGCTAGAGTCTAGAAAAACATAATTTGCTGTTTCAGAGCAAGTCATAATCTGTACTTACTTCATTTTGTCATATTCCTGGGAGGTAGTAGTTACTCTCTCATCTCCCACATAAATCTCACAAAAAGGCCTGCAGCCATTACGCTGCTTACTGAAAAGCGGAACGGGAGTCATGACAATCGATCTGACCAGGATGGGCTTGCTGTGAGGGATAATGGGTTCTTCAGCCATCATATCACACATGTACTCAATGTATCTGCCAAAAACAGATGGTACTCATTTAGTCAGAGCACAAAATTCTAAGAAACGGGTGAACACATAAGCAAGTTACATCTTACCCAGTCACTAAGCATTAACAGTGAAACAGTGGGAACATTTACCACCACCTCCAGCAAACAGATTTTCAAATCTCATAAAATGACACAAAAGGGTCTGTAGCTTTACATATAATGACTTGTAAAATAAACCAGTCACTATTTCAAAAGGTCTTAAAACACTAATCTAGGAGAACTATTTATTTTGTATCTTACACATAATGGATCACTCAAATCTTCCTAAAGGCTTTAAATTTGTCCTGATTATTATATATTATTTTGTGGAGAACCTCTTAAGTATGCATGAAGTAAATGTGTACAAAAACATAATCTGTCATTTATACTGAATTAATATTTTATTTCCCATCCTTCAAAATCTAATCATTTTTTAGGAAACACCCTTAATACCAGTGTCACTTGTTATTCGCACTTTACAGTTATAAGATCTATTAAATTAAGTCAAATAAACATTTTAAAACATTTGTCAAAGTATATGCAAGTCACCTCTGCATGCACTCCAAAAAAAAAGCACTAGGTGTTTCTACCCAGTTGACAAAAATAATTTCTGGTATTCCCTCAGAGCTTGCAGTGTTCTGACATAATAAAACATATTGTAATAAACGAGGAAACATGAAATAAATCTTACCTATGTGGAAGAGGATTTTATAATTAAGAAAGCATTCAAAAGCTTGGCATACCCTTGTCTTCACTCCTAACACTTCTTCACCACTTGACCCATTTCTGATGGGTATTTACAGGCTCAGAAAGTTCAGAACTATCTTTAATTCACGATATAGCAAAGTACTTGGAAAAACAGATGTTTGAACACAGACATTATTGAAAGAATTTATCTTTCTAAACACATCCTATACCATATCAGAACTGAATAACTACTTGCCTCAACAGTACCTTACAGTACCTTTTATGAGAAGGCCAAATGCCAGGTGGACAGCGTTTCATACTGAACATATAAACAGCAGCTTCAGCAGTAGTGAAGAGACGACAAAAACACAGAAAAGAACAGACTACAACAGCAGATGCTGCTCTTCCATCCTAGTTAAAAAAACATGTAGCTTTGTTAGTAAATCTAGTGGAAGAAGTATTATCCAAGTTACTGAAGAACATCCCATTCTGTATCCTATAAGCTATCATTATTTAATGTCATGATGTCCAAAGTCTAGTGTTTTTATTTGATTTGAACTTTGTAGCTGAGTGTGAAAGCTTTTCATTCAACTTCCAAACCATAGAAAAGATATTACATATTACTTTCTTGTTCAAATGTGAATAACTACTTTAGCTTACCACTATTTGAAATTTTCAATTTATGTTCTTTACCTTACTGTTACTAATACCCATTTTTAAGGTTTGTTTCCTGGCTGCTAACTGAAACCCCAGAACACTGCTATTTTTGACTGATAGCCATGGATTTCTGCTGCAAGAAAAGTACAAAGACTCAGAAGAACTACACCACATTAAACTCTTTAGACTTCTGTCTAAAACTGTTAATAGCATGCCATGAAACAAAGAGAAAGAGATTAAAACTGAGCTTCTTTCTGCAGGAATGTATCTGCTACACAGATACATCCCTGTATTATAAAAGGCAGAAGATTCAAAAGAGATAATGGTTGACAGAACAGGACTTCTCCAGGTTTGCTAGCTGGAAACATGGAACAGAATTTTTATCATTCATTTCTTAAAGTTCTGGTGTACACTTTACGTAACATCTGGCACAAAGCCATGTATATACAAAAGTTTGCCTCACATGGGAAAAAAAAAAATTAGTTAGGCACCTTGAACAAAACACTTCAAGGGAAAGATGTTTAAAAACTGTTGCAAATTCAGCACATCTGCTTCTTACCTACTTGACCAGCAATCACTTGACACTGAAGTAGTAGAAGTATTGCATTGATATAGAATTAGATGCCTAACCTCACAGCAGCACCAAAAATTATACTGGCTTTCAGGAGCTGACATGAAATGGCTTTTCACTTGCAAAACACTACATAACTCAGAAATATGGTTTGTCAGATTAACAAATTCTGGTTTTGACTCTGATAGTGATACTCCCTATTGATGGCTATACCATATCACCAGACAGGTTTTGAATGCTTTCCAGCAGCATTGCAAGTATTGTCACATAGTCAGTCACGTTTCACTTTTTACTCTGCAGCAAAATAAGAATGTCAAAATTTCACATACAATTCTCTTAAATAAATATAAGAGTGACCTAATTTTCAAATTCTGAGCAAAGTATTCTTTAAATTCATTCCTCCCACCATGTTTGACATGAGGTGGCTCTATAGACAGTTTTCTTGCTTTTTTTGGTTATATCAAAGTTAATACTTTAGTGAATAGTGAAATCTACAGATCAATCTGCTGCCAGCAAAATCAGGTAAATCAGAAGTCTTAAAGTCAGTTTCTGAAATTCTGTGGCCACAGATTACATTCTATATGGACAGCAATGGGATATGCAGTGTAAACGCATATGGGTGTACAGAAAACAAAAACTGGAGCAAATACTGGAAGAGTAGAGCAGATTTTTTCTTTCTTCAAAAGGATACTTTCCCTTAATACTGCCTGTATACTGCCTTCCATTCTAAATGCAAGCAAGCAACGGCTATATTACCATACCAATTTCCCTAAGGAGAAAATTGATGCAAGTAACTTCCCTACAAACACAGCAGGAAGGAATTGACCCTGGGGCATCCAGTAAAGAAAGCCAGTAACAATTGCAAACTGAATGGATATGAGCACTCTTCTTCACAATTTAAAGCTCTATTGAATAAAGCATTTCAGACTTAAACAAATTTCTTACAAGGCAATGCACAATGCAAACATTTTTCTGGTCTTGTTTCAGCCATAAATGCATGTTCTTGCATATGCTATAGAGATTCTGAAGATTTGGTGCTCGTCTTGCTGGCCAGCCACATTCAGAAACCTGCAATGAGAGAGACAAGAGACAGACATGAGAAACAGGATAATATAGTCACGTATCCACAGCTTAGGTTATGCAAATGTCTACAGGGCAATTTTATATTTGAATGCCATCTTCATGTTGAAATTAAGAAATACACTCAAGAAAAGCAGTGCTACACAGTGTAAATACCATTTTTTAGGATGAAGTGCAATAAAACTTCAGTTCTGTCTAGAAATCTGCAGCACAAGCATCAAGTACTCAGATTACTACCTGAATTATTCTTAGAACAAGAAGTAAAATAAAACAACTTCCAACTTAATTTGTGCACATATACTTAAGCAAAACAAAACAAAACAAAAAAAAAAACACCAAAAAACCCAACAACAGAAAGATAAGGCTTCTTTGAATATTTGTTCTTTGTTCAAAAAGCTTGAATGGTTCAGTAATAGTCCATTTACAATTTCTGTTTCAAAACACTAACAAAAAAATCAGCTTCACTGCTAAGAATCCATATCCTTAGAATCAACTGTCCATTTGTAGGATGTAGGATATGAAACTTGATTCTTGGGTCACTTGAAACATCTAAAGAATAGATATATTAAGGATTGAGGAAGCAAGTTACAAATTAAGATTTTGTTTGTATTTGAAGCTTTTTTTGTATTTGTTTTTAGTCTCAACTGCAATTGCCAGATATTGAAGACCAAGTATTCCTATCAGCAACATGTCTTCCTATCTAGATAAAGAGTTCAAGGATTACTCTGAGATAAATTACCTGAACTGATCATCACAAAAAACTGTGTTTGTGCCAAGCACAGGAAAAAAGACTGAAATAAACAGTCTAAGTCTACTACAACTTTTCATTGTACTCTAATATTTTCATTTAAAAATAAGGCCATTTCAGAAAGCATCACTTTGCAATAGATTTAAATTGCACATTTCTTTGTTAGTGCAAGCTTATGTAAAGGCACCAGGAAACAAAGAAAAGCTAGGTCAAAAAAATATTTTATATCCCTGTTTACCAAAGGATTCAATGTGGGCTTCAGTACATCTCAAATATTACAACAGCAGTGTGTGCTGGTTTCAGCTGGAGTAATTTTCTCTGTAGTAATTAAATGAGGCTCTGTTTTGTATTTGTGAGGGAACCAGTGTCAATAACACATTGGCTTTTTTATTGGTAAGCACAGCTTAGACAGAGTTAAAGTCTTTTCTGGCTCTCACATCACCTCACCAGCAAGCAGGCTCGGAGTGCACAAGAAGCTGGGAGGGGACATAGCCAGGACAAGTGACCCCAGCTAACCAAAGGAATATTCCATAACAAAGGACATCATGCTCAACCCATAAATCTGTGGAAAAAAGAATGGAAGGGGAAACATTTAGAGCAATGGCATTTGTCTCCCAAAGGAATCATAATGCATGATGGAGCCCTGCCTTCCTGTATACCGGCCCACCCATGGGAAAAGGTGGATAAATTCCTTGTTTTGCTTTGCTTGTACCTGTGGTTTTTGCTTTACCTATTAAACTGCTTTTATTTCAACCCACGAGTCCTCACTTTCACCTTGTGATTCCCTCCCCATTTCTACCAGGGAGAAATAAGCAAGTGGCTTGGTTGCTGGCTGAAGTTAAATGACAGTACTGCAGAAGAATCATACTGAAGCATTGCAGCTTCAGACCAGAACACAGCCTAAAAAAAGTGTATTCAAAAAAGCAAAAAGTACTGACTTTTTTTCTTTAATTTACCATTCACTTCCCACTCAAACACTAGGTTTCCTACAAGACGGAACAAAAGCAACATTACTTTCTGTTTCTTTAGCTGTTTTTTAAGCTCTAAGTATACTGACAATTAGCAGAATTATGGATAGCACCCAAATTCTCAGAACAACCAATTCCAAAAATTACTCAAAACTAGCAGAGAAGTTAGTTTCAAAACCTCCATTAAATTTAATCAAGATTAAAGAAATTTGTAGAATATCCATACAGATAGCAAGCAGCAAGAAACTAATAATATGCAATTTCATAAGCACCTTCTAAGCAAAGTGTCAGAATTAAGAATTTTAGAAGCTGCTCTCCTCTGATCATGTTTAAAGGCTTAGCATAATCATCTTTTGCCAGCATTAAAGTAAACCTAAGCTTCTTTAGGTTCCTACATGGCTGCTCTCATCCAGCACTGAAGAATGAATTAGTCAGTATTGCTAAACATCTGAATTTCAAGATTAGGCAGGTGAGAGTTCCAAATACAATTAGAGTTTGTTTCCAAGTAAAATAACTGCGTTCCTAAATATTCCTAGACAATACAGTGGTCATGAACCTGTAATGTTTCAACTAATTATGACCTACAATGACTTCTGAACAAAACCAAGATTATATTATCATTCTTAGTACCAACACATCAGAAATACCAGGTGTATAGACACCTCAGACTTGTATAACAAAAAAAAAATCCATTGGTAAGCAAATTCCCTGTCACAGAACTTATTCTTCTATAAATGGATCACTTTGCAGGATGTGGAATAAATCAGTTCACCACATCAGTCTCAGACTTTCCAGCAATCTAGTGCTAAAAAGAATTGCTGAACATTTTGCTTTGAGGTACCTGCTACAAATAATCACACAGTAGATTTCCTGCGTAATCAAGTTTTTTGCCTTCCATCTTGAATAACCTCTGCCTGGACCTCATATCGAACCAGATACACATAAAGAAGCTGATTGCATTTAACCAAAGAGGCAGCAGTGCTTTCTTCCAGGTGTGACAATACTTCATCTTGTTTACAAGGAAACTAAAGGAAGTGATAGCACTAGAAAGAATACATTAAATATACCTCACCCCAACATTTTAAGTAAACTCTGATAACTGAAATAATGCTAAGGATGGCTCTGTATAATAAGGCCAAGGCTTTATCATTCTGTAACTAATAATGGTTCTAGACTCTTGGCACAAAGTATTGCGTGGAAGGGGCATGATCACTACAGACTGTTAAGGTGCTGGACACCTCACAACACAGTAACAGTACCAACTGTTGAGCCAGGACAAAAGCAAACACTGAAGTCCATATCTTGGCATCTAACAGGATGTTCTCAATACCTGGTTGCTGAATTAGGCAAATGCTTTCATATCAGTATCAGAGAAATTGCCAGGAAGGATAATGGAGGCTCAGCTAAGCCACAACCATACTGAAGATGGTGGGAACAATCAGTCAGCTATGGCTGTGTTATAGGGAGTCAAATGGTGTGTAATGGGACAAGGAGAAACTCCAGTGAACAGGTTATGCAAATCAGTCACCATGTCCTCGATACCGGAAAATGGTATAATATAGGAGAGATTGACATTTTAGTAAGACTTTCATTACTTTAAGTATTCTCCACTTAAATTTGAAACACATAAGGTAAATTAGCATGTTTTCAAAGATATTACTATCCTAGAAAAAAAACAATTTTAGTCTGTTTAGTAAGACTTTTTAAGATTAAAGTTTAGTCTGCTACCCGTCAAGTTTGGTTTTAAAGCAAAAACAAGGAAAATATAGGTACCTCTTTGACCTTGTGTTTACACTTACTCTTTTTGATTAACCTGCTTTAACCTATTCTACAATAAAAAGCTGAAGGTATAATGAAAACTTATTATACATTATGTAGTATATAGTATATAAATATTGTATATTATATATATTATATATTATATATAATTAAAACTTATTATATATTATATATAATGAAAAATTATGTTTCAAGGCCTTTCAGAGCAATACACAAAAACTATACACACCCTGTTATGGAATCTTGAAGGTCTATATGTTCTTGGAGAGAGATTGTACACAGCATAATGGCCAGGATGTTTAGAGTCCAGACACAACCGCACATCTTCTATGTTATTTTTGATGGCAGATTCCACACCTTCAGCTGGAAAGGACATCACTGAAGACAGAACAAACAACAAGTGAATTTTTTCATGTATTAAGAGCAAGCAGAAATTATGTTTAACAAATATATAGATATCATACCAGCAATTCTGGAAGTGATGTATGATATATCCAAGTCTCCTTTTGCATAACTGAAAGAGAACATATTGGTTTTAATACTGGGACACATAACCATTCAAGCCATAAGTCTAAAAGCCAGATCTCTCAGGTGGCACCCACCACCATGAATAGTGTTTAATTTCTTCCATCTGAGGCTTGTTACATTCACATTTCCAGAGTTTCAAAACAGAGCTTTCAGAACAGATATCATGTTTAAGCAGTTACGCATTTAAATTAGTGGCACCAAAATCATCTGTGGGATTTTATACAAATACCTTTAATCTTTAACTCACTCCTCTAGCCCCTGCTCTTACTGATAAAACACACTGAAGGGTGTCAGTTTGAAAGCCTAATGATGATACATTAATATCTTTAATGAACAGAACATCAAAGTTTAAATTACATAACTATGTAATTTAGCATGTTACTATCTATCATAGATGGCCATGCTGCCCAATATCCAAATTCCATATGCACAGAGTTAAGAACACTTCCCTGTCTAGCCATTCAGGAAGGACTCTGGCAGCATACTTGAACCACCACCAGACCTGTCACTGCCAGGACTGAAGACCCCTTGACCCCCTACACATCCTGCACTCACACAGTCAGAGCTGGTTTCCTTACCAGTTGGACTCCAGGCTTCCCATAGCAGAGTCCCAGAACTGAGTTCGGTTTTAGTTATTTAATCCTCCTGCAGCAACCAAGTAACAGCTGGAGCTGCTGCCTCCCAGGAGGGACTCCCAAGAAAGGAAACAGAGAGCTTTTATGCTCTCACAGTTTATGGGTGCCAAGGTCTGGGGTCTTCCTGCTGAGTGCCTCAGTGTCCTGGCTGGTCACAGGTCCTGTGCCCTTTGCTGTGCTAAACATTGGCAATTCCAGACCTCTTGTCTCAGGCTCACAGCCAGAGCTCAACCTGCAGCTCCCACTGCAGCTGCAACCCCAGCTACCTGCACTCAACACAGAGAGTACCTCAATCTCTTCCCTCGTTTAAATAATTACAAAAAATTCATTTCCAGAACTCCCATAAGTGAGCAAGGCATTAGTCATTACTCATCTCTCTCTTATACAACTGTGCACAGTTTAAAAGTGCAGCCTTTTCAGAAAATCTCCCAGTGATCCTTAGGTCAATTGCCTGCACCTTAACCTAATCATCCCCATTATGTCACCAATTAACTAATTTGAGACCACTAATACTTTTTTGTTTCTATGGTATCTGCTATGTAGCAGAATGAAAAAGCAAGAGAATAAAACTGAAGAGAACCAGTGCAGGCCAACGGGCTTGAGTATAACTACACTGGTCTGCACTCCTGGATTGCCAAAATAAAAACAAAACTCACCAACAGATTTTGATTTAGACTAATGGGTGAATTCGAGTTACACTAAATTAAATATCTCAGTAGCCTATTAACTCCAGAATATCAAAATGTCCTTACAACATGATGCATATTTCATTAATTCAGAGGCAAAACTCTAGATCACTACTAACAAAACTTCTATATCACAATAAAATTTCAAGACACTGCTTAGAAAGGCAGACCTAGGATACTACACTCAAATTTTGAAACACCAAGAAAGAACGCTAAGTTTTGATTCTTTACTGTTTGCTAGTAATGATGGAGGTTAGCATGACTGATCAAAAATATACATTATATATGTATAATAGAAGAAAAGCATGCAAACATAGACCTATATGGAGTGTTTTCAGTCTGTGGCGCAACATGGGAAACTCTGTGTGTTTTTAAGGTTCTAATTAAGCTCAAAAAAAAAAAAAAAGGTATGATATGACACCAACATTTAATTCTCTGATGATACCAGACTTTTTCGAAAAAGGGACTACTTCACTGTGGGACAGGACTAGACTAGTCTAGTCTCTGTATGGAGACAGGGGATTATTTCCTTACAATATCTAATGGGGGCCTACAAGAAAGCTGGAAAGGGACTTCTAGCAAGGGCATGTAATGACAGGATATGAAGAAATGGCTTTAAACTGAAAGAGAGCAGATGGATATTAGCCTGGTCTAGTTGAAGGTGTCCCTACCCACAGCTCAGGGGTTAGAATTAGATGCTGCTTCCAATCAAAACTACTGCTTGATTCTATGAAATGAAGCAAGTAAGACAGGAATTCTGATTTTGCAGAATAAATATCAAAGCAAAAGTAAGAGGTTCTAACTACATGTTAAAAACTTCTCACTGTGTAAATGGTTGGCATTATCATGCACCTGAAGACCACAAGTAATATTAAACAACAGACAATTCCAGCAAATTAAAAACAATGGAACTAAAATTAGCAACTAAACTCACAAAATAAACTAGATAACACACATTACAAAATTCTACAACACTATCATCTGTTTACTAACAACTGAAGATGATAAAGAACAAAGAATAACAGACTAACCAGCACAGCTACAATGTGAGCTTTTAAACCATTAATTTAAATACTGCCCTAACACTAAGCAATCTTCCTCCAGACATCTCTACACTTACAAGATTAGAAAAAAAATCTATCCATCTTTTTTTCAGTTTATTTTTTAAAATCCAGGAAGAAAAACAGCACTAAAATTTACATCAATCTGTTCCCACTTGATTTTGTTTCATGAAACTGAATTAATCATGCAACTACCTGGTGCAATGAAAAGATCCATTAAATAAAATACTAAACAAGAAATAAAATTACCTTAAAATCCAAGAAAGCAAGCATAAAAGGTAGGTAATTGTTCCTAGATTACTACATTATAATTTTTTCATCAAAAGAGATTGTTCTGACAAAGCAAAGGAAGACTGATCACAAGTTTTACCTGCTGCTTTGATCCTATCCTTAAAACATTTAGCTATGTTTTTTAGCTATGTTTTTTTGGCAGGGCATTTGTAACCCATTTGTATGGAGGCAGGCCTCAATAAGCATAAAAACTGGCGCCCAAAAAAAGGGCACAGAAGCTCAACAAGCAAGAAAAAAAAAATTCTCTGAGCTTAACAGAGAAATGCTGTGGCTGCACAGCTGCAGGCTGAGCTTTCAGGCACATATGGGCACATCTGCTGGATCGAGGCTCCTGTCTGTGCAGATGGTGCCACTTCACAAAGCAATGCATATCTTCTCCATCTCCACACTGATCCTTGCTTTTAAGGCAGTTCGTAACAAGGGGGCTGAACCTCTGTTGCACTTTGTTCTCTCCATGTTACTAACAGCTGCTGTATCTGCCTGACCAGAACCTGCATCAGAAGTTATGACATCTGCAATTGAGCTAGTCTGGGGGACAATGAAGATGGTCCTCATTTACTCTCCTACTCTGAGCAGACTGTAATGTGTGTTTCAGTTTTCAGATCTTATAATTTATTAGGAATAATAAGAGACCAAATTCAGAATCAAGCTAAAGGCAGCTACAGAAGAGAAAAAATTAAGCTCTTTTTATCACAACAACAAAATACTTAAATCATACACTGTAGTTTGGATTTGTCAAGATAGAAGTCTGTCTGCAGACAAAGGAACTAACCCTTGTAATTCAATAAAGCAATGATAAGTAGGAAAGAGAGAGCCTACCGTATGAAATTATAGACTCCATAAGTGCTTAAGTGGGGTGAGGAAAATGCATGACAAAGAAAAGACATTGTAATTTTTCCGGAATGTCTGCTTCTTATGTTGGTTGAAGAGTTTTGGAAAGGCAGTCAAAGATGTAACAGCAGAATAGGTATTCTCACATTGCCGATTGTATCAGCTATATCCACAACACAAATTTGTGAAGGCAGAGAATGAATATGACAGAAACAGACATGCCCTGTAGCAGATGCAAACAAAGAATTAACAATTCAGCTTGATTAAGACACAGATTAAGAACGCACGAGCCCAGTGGTGGAACTCTCAGGAGAATAGTGAATGTTAAATGCTAACAATGTTAAAATCCTAAAGGACATTAGCCTACCTTAGGCCCTCCAGAGCAATAACTATTAGTCATGTTAATTCATGTTTTGCCATTTCACTGTTAAATACAGTAAGGATTCAAAATATAAGGCAATACAAAGAAGGAAAACTACACAACTCATGGCTGCTAAATAATATTGGTAAATTACAAGTGGAGAGAGTTTATCTTTCAGTCACTGGAAAATGAAGTATTAAAGTAACTGATTCTCACTAGCAGAATTAAATGCTTGGAGCACTTCCTCCTTTTTTCCACACTCCTCTGTCCAATGATTAAATCCACTCAGATGATACAAGAAAAGAAAAACTCATTTGTATAGAGACAGAGGGTGCTCCACAAAATCAAGATTTGCTTATGATAGTGCAGAACTTAAACACAAGTTTGATAGCTTAACATATTATGTCAAAGGTGATGGTCAAGAGTCACATAAACAAAATCTTTATTCATCCAACTGAGTCCAAAACATCTGAGAAGGATTGATCTCCTCATGGTCAATCTTGGGACATAGCATACACTGTCTGACAAGCCTCTGTCAATTCACCACAGTCCATACAAATGTGTATGCCTCAGTAGCTTTAAAAGGTCTCTAGCTAATTGATTCTTATTTGGATATGACAGCATACCCTCCCATTAAAAGCTACAAACTAGTATGAGGTCAAACAATTACATTTTCAAGATATTCACTTCTAGTAAACATCCATATGTGACTTACTGTAATTCAAACAAATGATGTAAAAGTAGTAAGTTTTCCTTTGACTAATATTTACTAAGTTCAACAAGCCATGCACTAAGCTGTTGTGTTCAGCCACAGAACACTAACTAGAGACTAAGAAAAGGCATACTAAGTCTCAACAATAAGACAAACTGTTTAGATTATGGTGGCTGCCCAAAATAAGTCTTTGCTTAGATGAGAACTGAACAGAATCTGTTCAGACAGCCAGTACTCACTGTCCAGTACTTCAGAAGTTGCTAGATGAGCTCTGCAGATGTGGCTGAATGTACAGTTACTGTTTTATTCCTTGCCCACTACACTTACTAGGAAAGCAAAGGAAACCACACAAAGCAAAAAGTTACACACACTGTAAGGTAAGAGAAATAAAACTAAGGTGTAACCACAACACAAGCCATTCCATATTAAAAATTTAATTTTAGATAGTCCTAACCCAATGCTAGAAAAGGGAAAAACTGCACAAGATGAAATTCAAAAAAAGTGATTAAACTTCCAGTAGCCTTTAATGAAGAAACCACTTGCAAGAGCAGGAAGAGAAAACTGCTTCAAACATAACTAAGTGATGAAGGTGCACCCAGAAAGCCATGTGGAGTCAAGAGAATAATAAAATGAAGTGTAGGAGTACTTCAGATGCATGTAGCGCACAACAAAAACACAGTAAGATCTAATAGACAGCCATGGGAAAGTAGGGCTTATAACTTAGTCAGAAATGCTTTTCATCACTCAACAGTTTGCTCCCCTTGTACATCTCCCTGCCCTGTGTCCATGTGCTTTTCACAGGAAGAAAAGTTAAATGCCACTGCCCAGTTACATCTATAGAAAGCTTAAGGACAAACCAAAGCAGTGCAGCTTTTGCAACTTTTAAAAAATACGACGACCTGGCCTTTCTAAGCCATATTTAGAAGTTTTAACATACTAAGTGTAAGAGCCAACAGCTAAAAACACACTTGAAGTAGATATAGAATTGCAGTATCTACAAATCTTACTTACCTGATCATTATAAATACTTTAAAAGCAGTACTATGCACAAGTAACACCCAAATTCTGAAAAAAACCTACATATGAGAAATATATTTTATTATGAGCTAAAAATGTATAAATTGTACAGACTAATTAATATTGATCATAAGGAAGTATTAGAAATATTTGAAATGGGACTGATAACCTGATTAGAAAAGAGAATAATCACACAATATGAATCTGAAAACATACACATCTAAACTTGAGAGTATTCGTACATGCAATACAGGGCACAGGAGACAAAGAGTGCCTCTCACACTGTCTAGAAGGCATAGGATTCCACCTGGAAACTAAACTGAAGAGCTTATTTCCCTGCAGGTATTTTCCCCTCCTCACATCCATTCCCTTGATTTGTACATTTCACCACTTCATCTTTTTAATTCCTCTTATATTCATGAAGGCCTTAAATAATAATTCAATTCTGCATGTTGCTCAGCCCCACCTCCTCATGTCTCAAAAGTTTTCAGTATTTGAAGCACAGCAGGGTAAGTAGTACCTACAGACAGGCTCTAACTGCAACATTCTCAATTCTGGTACATGACTGTTGAAATGACTTTTGTATAAATATCATACATAAAATCTCAGGGGTAGCTATCAGCTATTACAGCTCAAACTTGGACAAATATGCTGAATTTACCATTTCTGGAGTAAACTCCTGTGCCTTCATTTAGAACTCTTATCAGCACAATTTTTTATTTTTTGGGGTTTTTTTACTCACTTGGCCACAGACTGGATAACTTTAGAAGATGTATCCTTAATATTAGTGAAAAATCGCTCTGTTCCACCCCTCAGAATATCAAAGAACCCTCCATAAGTCTGGTCGCATTCCGCAACGGTCAGGCCTAGAGTAGTTGAATAAAAATAATTGTACTTTATTATGGAGCCCATTCCAGGATATGACTTAAAGTATGTTGCCTATAAAGCTGGAATACAGTGAATGCACACTCAGGCTATACCTTGCTGTAAGGTTCACAGTTCCAAATTTCTCCTTATATGACCTCCACAAAAAAATAGTACTTCCAGCAGTCAGGAAGTACCAGTAATATACCTAACACATTGTTTAATTTGCTGTCTGTATTTATGAGAAAACAAGATAGAAAATTCTGGAAGTAAGGCATATGTTTCATAGTGTCAATGCAAACATTGCCTTTCTTTAGTACCAGTTTCTAAAGTGCAGCTTACCATAACCAGATCTACTAAATCATATCCAGTAGACACATTTTAATGTAGGGCTTCATAAGCAGCTGGCATAATTAAGCTCAAGTTTTAAGCACAACATCCCAGATAGCACAACATCACAGCACAATATACCTATTAATATCATTGTATACAACAAATAGTAGGCATTCTTGCACAAAACAGATGACCAGACAGACTTTTGATTATAATTGCATTAGGATGCTGTATTCTTCCACAGAAATTGATATACACATATTAGTGCAATAAATGTTACCCAATTTTAACATTTCCCCATGAAAATTAATATCCCTTGTCTCATTGAAGGTTCATCATAATTAATATCAAGCAAGAAATATCAAGCTGGAAGGAAAACTGAATACAATATGAAATAGTCCCTTGATATCTTCTACACTAATTTAAGTGCTCCATATTCAGATATAATAGTTAATATGGGTGCAGAAAGAATAGTAAAAAACTAGATGTAAATAAGCCTATCAAGCTTGTTTTCTTTACTATATTAAGTATTTTTAACTGAATGTACTCTGGATTATCTCTTTCTACAGACTAAGTACGTCAGCTTTTAATTGTGTCATTTTGGAGACATGTTTTAGTTGATTCCATTTAGTTCTGATAATCCAACAACTGTTTTTCTCAAGTGGAACTCCAGCTCCTTCTCCTCACCACTGACATCCTACAGTGCAAGCCTCTCCTGAAGTCCAGACTGGACAATGCTCCTATAACTAGCTGGATTCAAGGCAGTACCAGCTACAGCTGTTCCTGAAAGTGCTGACTGGATAGCCACAAGACCAAATTTAGACTGCTGCCTTTTCCCTTTGGGGCTGTCGAATATGGATCTTTTGGGAATGAAAGTCTAACTTTAGACTACTATCACTGTCAGATGCACTTGCAAAGTATCATGGGGAGATCCAAAGTCTTTTTGGGCAGGAGAAAAAATGAGGGAGAGGTGGACCCAGGTGCTTACAGAAGTATTTCTTCCTCATACAGACTTTTTGCAGTATAAAATAAACACATATAAGGTCAGTAATTTCCAGGCATTACTGAACTACTATGGTCCATAGCCACAATCCCTACAATTTCTTCTGCATTTATTAAGTACTCTGTATTTAGTCAGACATGAAGCCTATTTTAACACAAAGTGGTAACACACCACAAATAGCTGCTATCTTTTTATGTTGTTAACACATCTGTTGTTAAATAGCTCCTCTTGAAAAGCGAAGGCAACTGTTGCTTTTTTTACCTTGCAAAAATTGAACACAAACTCGGGCTATGTCCTGATTTCAGTACCTTCTGCCACAAGGTAACAACCTTTCAATTAAACTGCAGAACCTGAGGATTTTTAACAGTTTAAATGCAAAGTACTATTCAATGCTGCCCTTTAGACAATGCACTTTTAAATATTATTGCCTCATTGAATAAAAATAATTCAGGGTTTAAAATACGCTATTTCCACCTGTTTGTCATAACCTGAAGACTCTTCCTCTACAGCTTTTATTTGTTAGACCATTATTGCTTCTTAAAACCACACCACTTTTTAGTTCACTTATGTCAACACTCCTGCCTCTACTGGTCAATAGTGCACTTTAAATTATTTTCCATAGGAAACATAACATTTATCTTGCACAGCAATGAACCTGATAAATTCATATTTGCATATCAACAAAAAATCAAACCTTGCAAAAAAAACCCCAAAAAATAAACAACAAACAAGGCTAGAAGCAATGGTATGAATAACAAAGAGCTGGTAGTAGTGCAAAATATCTAAAATCCCCAAATTACTTTTTTCCCCC
Organism: Lonchura striata; assembly: GCF_050655825.1. Lineage (NCBI taxonomy): Eukaryota > Metazoa > Chordata > Aves > Passeriformes > Estrildidae > Lonchura > Lonchura striata. The sequence goes on along the minus strand of NC_140740.1, from coordinate 83,323,145 downwards.
CATGGAAGATATGCAATTGTCTTTATACTATAATGACATCTGTTTTTGAACATACCTGCATTGTACAAATTGTTGAGCTGCCCTGCAGGCTTGGAGCTCTGTGAAACAGATGTCACAGATGTCCGAGGCTGAGCATTGTTTCCATAGCCTCCATTTTGCTCCAGGAGCTGAGGAGAATAATACTCCAAATGAGAATTTCCTTGCTAATTTAGCCACCTTGCTATGCTTGGCAAATTACTGCTCTTTGGTGAGAACAATCAAACTAAACCTCAGGACAAAGCCAGAAAGTTAAGATACACTAATTTACTCACCTGAAGTATAGTGCGTATTAAGCATTGAACAGGAGATGCCCAAGTGGGTTTCAAGTTAGTGTAAGCAGAGCCTTCATATACAAAATTTTTCTGAGCAAGTTAATTATGATAGAACACAGCACGTCAAACAGAGTGCTAGCATACTAAAGAACAAAGCAAGAGGATGAAAAGGTTTTCAAAAAGCAGTAAGAAATACTATATTTTTTTTAAGGTCTCTGTGCTTTAATGGGCATATCTTCAAAGATCCTATAAGTGATACTGATCAATTCAACTGAACTTTAAAATAAAACAGTGCAAAATTTTCAAAATACAAAGGATCAGGGGACCTGTTCTGAAATCTTTTCCTAAATGCACATACACTGCAGAGGACAGAAAGGAGGCCTAATCAATTATACTTCTTATGAGACATTTTTACCTCTGTGATAGGGGATTTAGGATTGACATTCCTTGCTGCTGCAATCTCCTGCAGTTGGTTCACAAGTTCAGTGATTGACAGTCTCTCCTCTGGGTTCACTTTCAAAGTGGAGCCTAAAAAAAGAAGGTCCAGACAATGTAACAAACCCTTCAAAGCTTTTCTCCCAACTGATAATAATTTTTTTAATACATTCCAGGGCAATAAGTATCCAGGGCAATAAGTAAACACATGAACAGAGTGGAGAAACTACTAAATCAATATCCAAATGAAAGTCTCATAATAGTATCCGTAAGAAAAAAACAACACTCCATAGGATCAATAATATTTCCAAGATTACACCTGGGGATCAGTTAATAAAGAACATCAGAGGTAACTTTGTGTTTAATAATACTGCAGTCTCATATAGTTCTGGAACAGTAATTAACAGTTCCAGTAACCTATCTGAAACCTAAAGCAAACAATTTTTTAAGCAAGTTCAAAGAAACCAAATTAAAACACCGGTTGTTCCAATGGACTAATTCAGATACTGTGCAAGACGCTTAAAAGAAACTAAAAAAGCAAGTTTCACATAAAATTTCATAATTTTTCTATAATGTATAATTTTTAATAATTTTCTATAATGTATTAAGATTACCAATAAAATAAGAAGTTGCTGAAGTTTATCACCTCCACATGTCAATAACATTTAACTATCAGTAAAACAATTGTTAATAAGAACATGTATCCACAAAGACACCAAATAAAACAACACTATAAACTTACGAATGAGATCATGAAACACAGAGTAGCGAGTGTCATTTTGTGGGATAACATATTTTCCATTGACTATGCGAAGTTTAGCTCCATCTTCAAATGGGTGTTGCCTAAAGCACAGCAAGTACAGGATACAGCCCAGAGCCTACAGAGGTAAACAGAAATACTGCATAGGATCATGGGGACTTCAGGCTGGAAAAGACCTTTATGATCCTCAAGTTCAAATGTTAACTCAGCACTGCCAAATCCACCACTAAACCGTGTCCCTCAATACCATATCTACACATCTTTTAAATGCCTCCATGGATGGTAACTCTACCACTGCCCTGGACAGTCTCTTCCAGTGCCTAATAACCCTTAGAGTGAAGAAATCTTTTCTATACTACCTAACATCCAACCTAAACATCCCCTTGCGTAACTTAAGGCCATTTCCTCTTGTCCTATCACTTGTCATTTGGAAAAACTATTCCTGTCTTTTTTTTCTTAAATCATTTATAAGTCATTACAAGAAATTTTCATTTTATGAATTTCAAAGCATATAGAAATGACTAGTCTTGCCAATCTGAACATGTTCAAAAGCAGGATTATTCTTTCAAAAAAAGTTCAGAAGTTTTGTTTTATGTCTCCATCCTGTGCTGCAAGGAGACACATTTTATTTGTCAAGACAGAATTTAGTCTAACTCAGATCCATTGTTACGCAATACAAAAGCTAGTTGATTATGTAAGCATTAAGCAAATTGCTTAAAATTGTAGGGAGACACACAACACTCTCTAAAAAGCATCTTCTGATAAAGGTTTGAGGAAAATAAGCCCAAAATGACACTCCCTTTATTCTCTACAGTCAGATGGCTATTCAACCCTTGGGACAAATAAAATTTAAGACTATTTTCAGACAAGTTCATTCAAGCCTCAAAAATCACAGACTCTGGACTACTACATCCTGGGAACTTCCAAGTTCCTTCCTGTGTCCATTTTGAAATTTTTATAAAGTGAGAAGGCAACAACTAACAAAGACAGAATTTAGTTCTGAATTCTAATCTCTGAATAATCCAGGTGTTAAGAATTAGCTGGGATAACTGAATATGTTACTGAAGTAAATGTAAACTGATATATATTTTTTCAAATATATTAAGATATGAAATATGCAGAGTTAGAATATTGGAACTGAAACATGTTCCATTTCACCTATAAAAGTTTGATAATAAAGCACCCAATGCCGCCACATAACTGTTGACACAGTGAGTTGGAAAATTCCTCCTCTAAGGTTCTTATGAACCCCAGTATGTATAGTTATATAAGCATTTGGGCCTTTATAGCCCTCACAAATGAAGCAATCCATTGAAGATGGTACATAAGAAAACTGCTCACTGTCTCCAGACCTCTGTGTGCACCATCTCCAACTGCCCTTGGTTATCAATTTATCCCAAGAACAGCTTATAAGGTCTGAAAGTTATTGCAGTCCCTGAGGTGTAGGGATTTAGTTACTCCAAAATACTTTGTGAGTCTCTCAGTCCAGTACCAGAAATAGAGCATATATGCTAATTCTGTATATTCTTGCAAATTTTTGTCAGGCTGTGGAAAAAAACCACTCTGTAACCTGTATGTGGAAGCATCATACAGTCCACACTAACTAATACAGCAGGGCAGTACAGAAAATACTCGTCTACTCTTCCACTAAATGCTTGCTCATAAAGCAGATCATCATTTAGTCAGAAGAATGAAACTACTCCCTGTGCAGTCCAAGACACTCTGCACATCAGGAGAAAGCACCCACAGCCACACAGGAGAGAAAAGCACCAAGCTGAACACACAGGAAATTGAGAGGCCACTCAGATTTGATTTTTGCTTCAATTGCTGGAGAATGTTTTTAATTTCCTCCGTTTTATCTGTAACTTAGGATTGTAACTGTGATAAATTCTGGCTGTTTTAAACACCGTCATTCAATTTGGTTAGAAGGCAATTTCAGTTGCAGGGAGGCAACTCCTCAAACCTAACACCATCCACAAAACCTCAGCACTGCTGAGAAGAGCCCATTCTCAAGATGTTGTCCCAAAGCTGCACAGTCCTTCTACAGACGTTATCCAGATCCATCTGAGAACTCTCATGACAGAAGGTAAAAAAGCAGAACCACAAAGTAGGAGTAACTTTTTGACCTGCTATAGGGCCTTTACCAGCAACTAATTTAAAACCTCCTTAAGGTGACAGTGGAGTTTCTGGAGGGTTCAGATAGCATTTCGGGACTGAGGAGATAAGGAAGGGGTGGGATTGTGTGGAACAAATAAAAATATTGTTCTTTTTCCCCTGACTAGCTTCAGGAAGCAAGCTGCATACTGTTCTACAGTACAGCTGCAGGATGCCACAGATATTAGACCCAAGTAAAATTAAGTCAAATTAAACTACATGAAACGTGAAGACATTGTTTAGCTCACATTGAATTAAAATCTGCAGGATGTCTTGCACAGACCATTACATTTTTTTCATTAGATATTGGTAAGGAGAACCCAGCTTTGAAATTTTGCTCCTTAAACATTTCCAAAGTCAACTCCTTTGCTTTTTCAGAAATCTTTGAGAATGAGAGGGTATGAAGGGCCTTTCAAACATGGAGAAAAATCACTTGATAAGGCCTGTCACTAGTTGAATTTGAGTTCAGGAATTCACATTAATTTTGAAAACAAGTAACTAAAACATTTGGATTTAGTGTTTATTTTCTGATCTTTAGACTTAGGTAGGAAATGTACAGAAAGCAGTCAGCCAAGTTTAAAAAACTTTGGACTTTTAAGGACACCTAACCACATTCCCAGTGTGGAATCAATGTGGTTGATAATTAACCTTTCATCTATGCTGCTGTTCTAAGACTTACTTTAAGCTCACACAGACAAATACACAGACTCAAAAGTGTTAATGACTCTACCTTTTTCCTTTGAAATTTTTTTTTATCCTACAAACTACAATCATTTATGATTCCATACATAGGGCCATACTCCACTGCCAAATACTTTTATAGTTTTATTGAACCCAAAGAACAAAGAAAGAATACAGAATAATATGTTCCAACTCAGGTATGGTAAATGAAATACATCTTCCCAAAACATCATGTTAACACTAACATATACAGAGTTGTTTTAAACAAAAAATAAACTGCAACTGCCCTTTTGAGTGAGGTTTTTATTAAACACATTTCTAGTTTTGTTTTTGACTGGACGTTAACAAGGCAAATCTGGATGGGCAACAAGGTTTCGAAGGAACTTAGGAATAAAAAGAGGATGTATCATCTCTGGAAGGAGGGTCAGGTATCTCAGAAAGTATTTTAGGGGGTTGCTAGGGCACGTAGGATAAAAGTTAGGGAGGCCAAAGCTCAGTTTGAACTTAATTTGGCAACTTTTTTGAAGGACAATAAAAATGTTTTTATAAATATATTAATGGCAAAAGGAAGGTTATGACCAGCTTTTGTTCTCTACTGGGTGTGGGAGGGAACTCAGCAACAGCAGATGAGGAGAAGGCAGAGATGCTTAACGCCTTCTTTGCCTCAGTCTTCAGTGGGAAGCTTGTCCTCAGCACAAGTGTCCTCCTGGGTTGGCAGATGGTGTCAAAGAGCAGAATGGTCCCCTGTTATCCAGGAGGAAGCCATCAGAGAACTGCTGAGCTGCTGGATGTTCATAAATCCATGGGCCCAGATGGGATCTATCCCAGGGTGATGAAGGAGCTGGCAGATGAGCTTGCAAAGCCACTCTCCATCATTTACCAGCAGTCCTGGCTCACTGGGAGGTTCCAGATCACTGGAAGCTGGCCAGTGTGACAGCCATTCACAAAAACGGTAGGAAGGAGGATCCTGGTAATTACAGACCAGTCAGCCTGATCTCAGCATCCAGCAAGTAATGAAACAGTTTATACTGAGTATCATCGTGCAGCATCTACAGGATGGCCAGGGTGTCAGCCAGCAGGGGTTTAGGAGGGACAGGTCCCACCTGACCAACCTGATCTCCTTTTATGACCAAGTGACCGGCCTGGTGGATGCAGGAAAGGCTGTGGATGTTGTATATTTGGACTTCAGCAAGGCCTTTGACTCTTCCATAGCACACTCCTGGAAAAGCTGGCAGCTCATGGCTGGGACAGGAGCACTCAGTGCTGGGTTCAGAACTGGCTGCATGGCCGGGCCAGAGAGTGCTGGTGAGCAGTGCTGCATCCAGCTGGGGCCAGGCACCAGTGGTGTCCCTCAGGGCTCTGTGCTGGGCCAGCTCTGTTCAGTATTTTTACTGACAACATGGATGAGGGTGTTGAGTCTTTCATTGTAAATTTGCAGATGACAGTAAGCTGGGATCATGTGTCAATCTGTTGGGGAGGGTAGGACAGCTCTGCAGAGAGACCTGGAACAGTTGGATGGATGGGCAGAGTCTAACAAGATGAAGTTTAATAGGTCCGAGTGCCGAGTCCTGCATTTTGGCCACAATAACCCCTGCATTGCTGTAGGCTGGGTACGCTGTGGCTGGACAGTGCCCAGGCAGAAAGGGACCTGGGGCAGTGGCTGCCAGCCGGCTGAGCATGAGCCAGCAGTGTGCCCTGGGGGCCAAGAAGGCCAATGGCTCCTGGCCTGGATCAGGAATGGTGTGGCCAGCAGGACCAAGGCAGTGATTCTTCCCCTATACTCAGCATAGGTGAGGCCACATCCTTGAGTGCTGTGTCCAGTTCTGTGCCCCTCAGTTTGGGAAGGATGTTGAGATGCTGGAGTGTGACCAGAGGGCAACAAGACTGGTGAGGGGCTTGGAATACAAAGCCTGTGGGGAATGGCTGAGGGAGCTGGGGTTATTTAGTCTGGAGAAAGGAGACTCAGAGGTAACCTTACAACTTCTCTACAACTTCCTTAAAGGTGGTTGTAGTCAGGTGGGGGGTCAGTCTCTTTCTCTAGGCAGCAACTGAGAGAGCCCGAGAACATAGTCTCAAGCTGCACCAAGAAAAATATATAGGTTAGATATCAGGAAAAGGTTTTTATGGAAAGAGTGATAAAGTGCTGAAATTGTCTGCCTGGGGAGGTGGTGGAGTCACCATCCCTGGATGTCTTTAAAAAAGGATTGGATGTAGCACTCGGTGACATGGTTTAGTTGAGGTGTTAGGGCATGGGCTGGTCTCAGCCATCTTGAAGGTCTCTTCCAACCTCTGAAATCCTGGCTCAGACTTGACAGTATTTAATGCACATGAAGAGACCAAATAGTCAGAAAAAATGTGTTTTACTTGGTGTTTCTTCACATGCCACAAGGATGTCACCAACAGCTGTAGAAACGGAACAAGAGTTTCCACAATATCTTGCAACTAATTTAATAAACTGAATGAAGTTCTAAGATTCCATAAAAAATATTTTAAAGCACCAGCATTACATTTCCTCCATTTGGCTTGTGATACACTAATAATACAGGTAAGAACTGAAGAGCTTGACACCTGCCTCTGTAAAAAACATGCCATAAACTAAGTCACTAAGTGCTACACTACTGGTGAGTACCTCAGCATTATGTAGCTGGAAAAGGTACAGCTGAGGATTTAATATTTACCTTTGATTCTCGCTACAGATTTTTTAGTGAACATGAACATTCATCCTTTCTACACAAAGCATGATCTCTGCATTGTTCTCATTCATAGTATCTGTCAGTATTTTAGCTGCATTCCCTACTTGGACATAACCATTTTGAACTCAGCAATAGGCTGTCCCAGGATTACATATGCATGGCAGAGCATGAAAAGCAAGAACTTGAATCTAAGGACTCTTAAGTATTCTGGATTTATGGTGGCAGGCTCCAACTAGGCAACAGTTCTACCAAATGTTAGAGAAGTTCAGCATTGCCTCTCAAATAGAAGTCAAATTTGATCCAGGAAAAAAACCTTGCACAATACATCTTATTCTTTTAACATTTAGATACAGAATCCATACTACTTAAGTTTATTTTGGTCTAAGACAGCATCCTACATTTATTTTGGTGCTTTAATTATTTATCAACAAACTAACACAAAGCCTGCAAAACCAGTTTCACTATAACATAAGCAACTATGATGCAGCAAGAAAAGAGACTTCTTACCCAAATGTCCTGCTTTTCACCAATTGGGAAATTTGAATACAAGTCTATCATTTCTGGTGTCCTGTACATTGGTGTTGTATTCCTTGTGATCTGGAGAAGACAATTTGTTGAAACAGTCTTGAACAATGAGCTTTAACAGCATTAAACCAAGGAAACAGCTCTCCATGTAGAATGGATAGTACTCTCATTTTTTAAATTAATTTCAGAAACACTTGTCAAGGAAAAAGCTATCAACTGATCCTGCAATAGTCACAACAGCTTTGACATAAGGTCACATGAAGACAGTAGGACTCAAATAACATTGTGATCGTCAAGAGTCCACAAAGCATGTAAAGTGACTGTTATACATGAAGCAAAAATAGACATGAATACTAATACCAAAAATCAGCAATAAGCGAATTCACACTCCAGTGCATCTCTCTCCCTTTCTCAGCACACTTAATGACAATGCAGACACATCCAAAGAGAAACTCTGGTCACAAGAATACCTGGAATGATCTTTTCTACCATCTTTTTGCACAGACTATACAAGAGAATGGTACGACATCATCATTTCATCAGTGCAATGGTTTCCAAGAATATCAGATAGCAAAACAGGGGCTTGTAGTGATGTCAGAAGTTGTACACATGGACTTAAGCGTATTTCTCCCACTGATGTACTAGACCAGATTTACTAGCACTACTCTCAACTCTAAGAACAAATTCACTTTGCAGAAGTACACTGCATGCTAGATTTGGCTACTGTAGTCCAAGGCACTGCAATACTGTTCATTCCTATTATGCTGAGCAGACCTGCCTCTCATTCAACTGATGAAAAAGAGATCAGAAGATGGACATGACTGTGGCACAACCAATTTCTTGTCCAGAGCAATTAGAAGAAGCGCTAGCAACCACTTTTATTTTCACAGCTGACTGCAGAATGGACACTCACCATGCTGAAGTAGTGTTTCTACATGTAGCTACAGAACACAAACTATGAGTGTAACTGCAGACAGCTTTTGAACTCAAGCAAAACGAATACAGAATCAAAATTTTATAAATAACACTCTAACTGAAAGACTCTTCAGTTGTCTTAGATATCTCATAAATTAATACGATTAATAATAACAGTTAAAATAATCCACTGTTGATATTAGAATTAAATCACATTAAAATAGTCTCACCTCTTCTTCAACCACTGCTCTCTTCTGTGCAGACCAGTTGTAGTCAGGATAGTAAGCTATAGTTGTAGCACTACCGAAGTCACAAAGTTTAATTGTCCCCTGATTACTAATAAGCAAATTTTCCACCTTCAAAAAAATGTAAACAGATTTAAAGAACATGTCTTTTTTGCCCTAACACAAATGCTTTTATACATATCATCTTACTTGTGCATACAAATAAAAACTAATCACTTCAGCCAAAAATATTGTTTAGAGGAAAACAAAGATTTCAGATATTACTGTAGTTTTATATGGTAGCAACCTAGCCAAGTTTTGAAAGGAAGCACCAAGCACACCATGAACAGGAAACATTCCAGAGAGCAGAAACATTCCAGAGAGCAAGAAATAAACCTCAGGGGAAATAAAAATTAATTTCATCAGAGCCTAAAAAAAGGCCAGTTTTTCACATGAGAACTTGTAGAAGCATCCAAATGTTTTCAGGCATAAAACTGAACACTGTTAGCTCAGTTGCAGTGGGATGAAGGTTAGGACTGCTATAGGCAAAAACCAGGAAGGTACTAGTAGAGAAGCAGGCTGCTAGGAGACACCCAAAAAGAAGCACCTGTGACCCTGTGCAGAGACAGAAACAGCTATTTCAGAACCACATGATGCCTGGATAGCTCATCCATTATCCCTGCCTTTTTCTACTTCATAAATTCCAACCATCCTGTATTGTTAATTGAAATGTGGAAGGAACTTAAGGAAAAAGTAAAAGTATTGGGCAGATGTACTTGGAGTCATAATCACAAAAGGATTGAAAAATAAAATTTGTACCTCTGGATAAAGTTAGGAAAAGGTGTAAAAGTCAATTGGCTCAAAACTCTGACTTACAGTTTTCTATGCTGCTGACTTTAGTTTAGACTGCTAAAAAGGGTAGCACAGTTAAATGGTCCCTATTTGGCTCCTGGCTGTAGTAAAGCCTCTGCTTCTTGCAGCACAACAATCATTTAATCTTGTTTTGCAGCCTCTGCAACATGAGACCTGCACAAAACCAAATTCCTGTCTTTTCCCATGTTTCAACTCTGTCAGGAAGGTATATTCCTTGAGAAGAAAAAACAGTTCTGAATTACAGCACTAGCTCAATGTCTATGCAGCTGGCTATGAAAGAAATTGTGTATTAATTTGTAAAGAGGTTTTTTTACTTTTTTTTTTTTTTCAGAAGAGAGATGCACCTTTTCTACAAAAGCATATAGAAACTTCAGTGAAAATGCTCAACATGTCTTTGACACAACCTCACAACCTAAAAGCCTGTTCAATGGTACCAGGCAAAAAACCCAGGAAAGGAGCGCTCTGTCACCAAAGCTAGGTTTATATTTATGGGGTATAATAACAGCTAACATCAAAGCTTTCATCGAGAGTGTTGAAAATAACTAACACACTTACTTCTAGAAGAGTGGTCTTATTTTCTTTTCCCCAAAGTAATTTAGTACATGCTTACTTAAGGAGGAAAAAATTTTCCTATTTTTATATTAAATGAAATCACATCAGGCTGGATAGACATGTGTGAAATGTAGACACTATTCCAAGAATAAGAATCTCCTTTGTCTTATTTTTTTATGCTAAGGAAAATTCAAATATATTCAGAGTACAGCAGAATCTCACTGATAATGAGGGCTTCTTCATCTAAAGCATGTTGACTAGGTAAAGATGAACCCCTGTCTTCAAAATACAAAATTCAAACCCAGATAAGTCGTTTCAAATCTCCAAAGGTCCTAAAGGTAGAACACTTTCTACAGAATAAGCCTATAGATTCCAGGTAAAGGCAAATTAAAAAACAAAACAAAACAAGCAACAAAAAACCCCTAAGAAACAAAATCTAACCTGAATTATGTCTCTCAAATTTTACAATCCAAATTAAAAAGAAGCACTGAAGTACAGTGCAAGTTACCAGCTCTAAAACTAACAGCTTACTACACGTTCTCAATGGCAATGTAATCTATCACAGATAATTCAACATTTTTCTCTTTCAAAGCTTTACCTCTCTTATTAAGACACCTACAAAATCCCAGAACTGCACTTCACTAGTAACTGAGTATTTTATCAAAAACAAAATACTGAGGCTAACTCAATCAGCAAAACATGATGCACTACTTTTCTGACAGCTTGTTTCATAGGGTACAAGCAGTTCTTAAACAGCAAGCACAAGGAGAAGTTGTTTGAAGAGATGAAAGTATTTCAGTGATGATCTTCACACTCAATAGTTATGGCAAGGCACTAGATCTAAGCACTTTGCTCAAGAATTGTTTTTAACACTGATCCAGCCCAACGGGCTCCTTTGCTCTTCAGAAGTTCAGCCTTTAAATATTGTAACATACCTTTAAGTCTCTATGAATAATAGGAGGCTTCTGCTTATGCATATGCTGCACTGCTCTGCATGTCTGATAAAAGATTTTCAAAACTGTGTCACAAGAGATAGGTCCTTTGGATTCTACTTTCTTTAAGAATTCCACAAGCTGTCCTGCAGGAAGTGAGAGAAATTTACATAAGCACACAGAAAACACTGCAAATTCTGGAAGCTTGACACAAATAGACCCTTCTCAAGAAAGGCTTACAATCTTGAGTTGTATTAAATACATTTTCTGAAAAGGACAAGTCCACACTGACTACAATGACAAAAGAAAGGGCACTCTAAGGAACTACTCCTACTATTCCTTTCTCTGACTAGTCCCAAACAAAAACCTTAATGATTACCTCATATTTAAGACAAGGTTAAACTGTAGTCTAAAAAACCATGATCTTTATCCTATAAAAGATAAGTTTGAACTCTAGATCCACTGAACCATGCTATCTTCTACAGTCATTCAAGCTTTTAAGTTAACAAGCAACCTGTGCAGAACAGCTGTCAGAAGAAGTGTGCTGGGAAAAGAAGTAAAGTTTACCTTTACACAGCTCTGTAAGCAGAAGAAACTCTCCCTGCCCCGTGTCTGATTCTTCTTTTCCTATAGATGCTGCAGAGCAAAACTGGACAATGTTGGGATGACCTGAAAGTTTTTTCTGGAGATAACAGGTTCAAGGAAGATGACTCCCAAGTTCATTGATACTATTGCATCCAGTAGTTCATTTGAAATGTTAGCTTAAAACCACAGAAAGCATAGTAGCTGCAATCAATAGCCTAAGCAAAATAGCGAAATACATGCCTCAGCTATAAGAAATCTGAGAAAGGAATCTAAGGTAGCGTAATAAAAAGTAAAAAAAAATTTTAAATCCTTATGATTACAGCTCAGAAGCAACTGGATTCAGTAACAGGGCTAGTTCTTTTTGTCTTTTTGTCTTTTGACAATGACTGCCTAGCAGAAGTAGCAGGGACATCTTCTAATTATCAGCTGCTTCTCTAGATGGCTGATCAAGAAAGGGCCATTGTATCCTCACCTATCTTTCCCAAAGAAGTATTAAGTATGCCATGCTTCAATTTTAAGGAATTAAAACAGAGTTCAAAACAATTAGAGACCTAAAAGGGCAAGGAATTTATCCTTCCATCATTAGTAATATTTTTTCCTGCTAAAACCTTTATCAGTTCAAAAACTTGAGGCATCATTTTTGAGCTATGTAAAGGGGAGTACAGTATAAGTGATCTCAGCTCCTGCCAGTGGAAGTTATGTTGCATTATGCCTGTCTGTGTATACACTGAGACTTGTGCCTGTGAGACAAACACAATCTATTTACAGGATGCATTCACCAAGTCTGAAAAGCGAAAAACAAAGACTTCGTAAGTAGAAAAAAGCTATTAAAAAGGGCAAGTTGGATCCATACAATTCACATTAATCTGATCTTACGCATCTCTCTACAACCCTCTATTCAGAGCTGCAGGAATTTATTGCATTTCACAGTCTTAGCTCAAAGTTAGCAACAATTAACCCTTCATCATGTGTACAACACATCATGATCTGCTTTAGTGGCTCCCAGCTGTGAAAAACATCAAAAGAGCATTGAATTCTTTACTCTTGGCAAGATAATGTCAGAGTAGACAGAAAATGTATAGTGCTATGGTATTCTGTCTTGGAAGAGTACTTCTCAAAAGTGGTGTTTAGGCTAAGATTTTGCCAGACATATCAGCAATCATAAAACAAAATGTTTGCGTTGCTTAAATTAGGATCAGTGGGTTTGCCTGCTAATTCAAAATTAAGCTGAACACTCAGAAGGGAACACATCAGTATACCACAGCTGAATAACTGACTCTTGAAACACACTGAGGGTCCAAGAGGAGCCAGGTTGTAGAATTGTGTTTGGGTTATGGAGAAAATATTGAATTTACTAAAATCAAGGATTTAAAATACACTTACATGACATTATACCCTACTACCTGACATCACTGAAAATAAAGAGGACATTGAGATAAAGGACCCTGAGAAACATATGCTTATTTTCAATGCATGTAGACTACTGAAATTTCTTCCTTAATAACTAGCACTACTTCTTAAAGCCAGATGTATCCAAAGGAGAAATCAATAAATATTGAGAGTAAAAGCAAAGAGCAATAAATCCAAAGCACGTGAGGGAATTCTATTTAAGATCTAACTATCATGTGAAGTCAAAGGGTCTCGACAACATTCACAGGGCTGCAAGAATGCCCAAATAAGAATTTCACTTCTTGCCAGAAGTACATGGCATAGTCTACGCTAGCTACAAAAATTTGCACACACTGTATTTCTCCGATTTTTGAAGAAGTGAACTTTCTGGATGTTGATTCATTATAGCAGATTCATGACAAATCATGAACCCAGACCTGCAGAACGTCAGTCCTCTTAGGCATGAAGAAAAACAGAATCTGTACAGCAATCTTTTGTTACCCAGAAATCTCAGGCAGTTAAATATGGCACAGAAAAGGATACCATAAAACAAACTTCCTGGATGATGGCTTTGTTCTTTTCCTCTTCATTAGACAACAATCGCTGTCAAAAAACCAATATAATTGAGAAGATACAGTTAGTGAAACTTACAGAATAATAATGTATAGATTTTGGCAGAATATGAAGGATAAACTAGAGTCAAAAACCCAAGGAACTGTAATGGGGCAGGAAACAAAGCCGGCTTATTCTATGTTTCAACATTCTATCATAAATAATACCCAGTTTTCCAGTTACCTGGACTATTCAGGTTTAGTGATAATTGAGCACCTGTAATTTTTGACACTCTTTAAAGTAACTGTTCAGATAGCTCTGATATATAAAGCACTAAAGTCTCCTGGCTGCAGCACTGTGGCCTAACAAGGAAAGATTCACCTTCTGTCTGAAATTTTCAGCAACAACCTTCAACTCATTCTAGACTAAACTCCTCCAGATTATGTAGCCATGCTTTTTCAATGATATTTTTGTAATCAATAGCAAAATTAAGAATTACTATTTCTAGAATTAGAATTTCTGGATTTGCAGTCAACATTTGACTACAAACAGCCTGAGCATTCTCTTGCAAAAGTATTGGTTTTACAGAACAGAGGAAGTATAGTAATGGTTCACTTTTTACCTGTTATTTTTTATATGGGGCTACTTCTAGAGGACCTTTTGAACAGTTATAGTATGTGGCTTTGGTCACATATTTTGTTACTGGAGGATGTGGAATGAAATTGAAAAAGTCAAATTTATTACTGGTGGTGTAATGCCAACTTACCTCTCCCACCCCTCATACAAATACCCTGTTTACAGCTGATTACCAGAAGCCTCTAGAAACCAAGAATCCAGAAAAGTGTCTCTAAAAATACCAGGCCAAATATTTAAACAATGAGTCAAATTATTTTTAATACTATGGAAATTTACTCTTTAAGTAAGAAGGTAGGCTAAATCTGCTTCTGATGAGTGAAAAAGATTCTTGTGCTTCACTTCAGGTAACCATGAAATATTCTTTTTACTTGTGCAACAAAATGTTTTGGACTGGATCATGACTTTCTACACCAAATAAAAAAATAAAGACTAGCAACACCTAAAAGACCAATTCCCTGGTTTGTCACCGAAGTATGAAGTGTAGGGTTCTAACTGGAATAAACATTCTAAATAGTGGGCTACAAACACCACTAATACACTGCATTTTTCCAAGTTACTTGCTCAGTGGCATACATCAAGGAATAATTGTCATGCTAAAATATCAAGCTACAAGACAGATCTTACAAACCTATAGTGAAGTAAATTAATATTACCTTCAAAGCATAATCTTTGCCACTTCCAAGATCTTGAGCTTCATAGACAAAAGCAAAACCCCCTACAAGAAGAAGGCAAATTAAATTAGTTTTCATTTCAATATTCAGGTACATCATTCTTTTTAGTCTAACAGAATCAATACATGAATTTAGATACATTTCTAAATGTACCAAGCACACATTTTTCAGCATCTGTTCAAGACTGCTGATATTCAGCAAGAGTTCCTTTCTTGTACATATGCAAAGAGCACACTGACTTTGTTACTTTCCTGCATTTTGTTAAGTCTGCATATGCAGATTTCTTATGAAGCCATTTTTTTAAAGGTCCTTATAAAATCAAAATTCAGTACAGCAAATACAAACACCTAATAATTTCAATTAAAATTTTTGGTATTACATTGCTAACACTTTGTATAAAAACCAGCAATAACTAAGGAAGATAAGTGCTAAACATACACCTCCTGTTTTTAAGGTAAGTATATTGTCAGAAAGCATTTTCAAGCACTGAAGCACACATTACAATAAGGGTAATGTTATTACCAAACTGCAACACGTTATTTCATAAAATATTTCCCTTCCAACTCTTTTTATCAAACTATCTATTTTCTCAAACACTTCCTTTTGCTCAAGAGCACTGTGCAAACCTCATTGAGATAGCAGAAGTTGGAGAGTATGTAACTAGCTTAAAATATGCATTTCTACTTCAGTGATTGCACTTTATTATCAAGTGCTGAAATGCTAAACAGAATGGAGTTCCAGATCTTCAGAGAAAAGCCAATGGTATCATGCCTGGTTAATTCCTGCTTCATTGCACCTGCCTTATAGAGAATCCAACTGCTGTGGCCTACAAGCTCACCTTTTACAACTATGCTCCTCTCAAAACATCAGCTTCAAGTTTCGCATTCTTTCATTTTCACTCTTTCACCTGAACGAAATTCAGCTCCATACAACTCAGCTCATTACATGTAGTGCTTGGTTTACTACTACTGCAGCACTACAGCAGAAACCAAATTTAATTCCATGGATTTTCTGGGATACCAAAGAAGTTAGAGCATGTTGTAAAGGTACTTTAACTTTTTTTGTTGTTGTTGTTGTTAGTGAAAACAGTTCTTAAATAAAAAGTAAAATTAGTCCTACTGCTTCATTTGTAAAAGCAGTTTCATTTACAGTTTGATGCTGGCTCCCTTGAAGAAGTAGTCTATTAAAGCAGTCTTAATATACCCTCCATAGGGACCAGTTTACTGGCAAAACTTCTCCTCTACCATAACAGTTTACTCCAAGCTCCCTGACAAATATATTTTGCAAACATTCAGAAAAAATAATTTAAAAAGCACTTTCAACAAACACCTGTACAGCAGACCTAACTGAGGTAAATGGTAAAATGGAAGTTAAAAGAAGAACAACTTCTAGGGGTGTCTAAAGAATATATTTACATTAGGGTGTTTTCACTCATTTTTTCATCTCATGTAAATGTTTGTAGATGGTTTTAAGACAGTTTCCTGAGGATATCTGTATCAGCAGAATCACCTTAGAATTCTCCCATACAGATCACCAGTGTAGAGATATGTGCACACCCACCCAGCTATTGCCCAGGGAGACAGGTTTTGCATTGCTGAGGCATTTCAGAGCCCCATCTCAGAAGAAAGCCCAAGCCCTCCAAGGTCATCTCAGATAGTATTTGCTAGTTCAGAAATTACAGCAGAAGAAAGCTGGGTTTATTTCTTTTCTGTAGACACAAGCTTTCACACATCAAGGCTCACTACAGAGCACCACACCATCTCATTAAAGTCAGGCACCAACTCTACCTCATTTGCTTTATTTATTAGCAAGCACTCTAAACTTATCCTTGCACCACCACAGGCCTCAGGCAGTGGTCCTTGAGTACTTCATCATTCTCTTACAGAGATTTGAAGACTCTTGCTTTTCCAACCAAGAGATTTGGGTTCTCCCTCTAGTCAAACCTAGGTGTCACATAATACTGAATAACTTCACTGTATTCACACATCAAGTTGGATTTTAAACTGCTCTTTTTTTATCATGTTCCTGTTTTACTTATCTTCACAAATCCTTTTTTTCAGATAACCAGCTTCAGTAAAATGACAGCTAGAGACACATCAAAATAGGGACATGTAACAGTGCTTGTTACTGTTCACTCACTGTTTCATTACACACTTAACTAGACATGAGAAAGCAAGGGTGTGAGTAGCTTCCTGTTTGTAACTATTTGTCTACTCCCCTCCTAAATACTGACCAAATTTGTTTTCACATCAACTTTCAGTGGTTTACATTTCAACTTTATTGAAACACTGTAATTCTAGCCCAGAATGTAAGTTATAGTGTATTTTAATGGAAAGATTTTCTATCGGAGCATCAAAACAGAAAAGATGTTCTGTTACTGTTGCCAAGCATTGATTCAAAAGTTTTTGGGGTTTTTTTGGGTTTTTTTTGTTGTTTTTTTTTTTAAGTCCAGTCATGTATTTGTGTCCACTGCAAGTCCTAGTAACATGATGAAACTGCCTCAAGAATGAAGGATGGCCCAAACTTAAAGATCTGTACATTTTCCCACACCCTTGGGAAGCAGAGGTAGAGTATCTTCAAACTTTGAGAGCTCCTCTGCAAGCAGGAATTGCTACAGCCAAGAAACAACAGCTTTAAAAAATGGAACTGTTCTGTGCCATGTTGAAAACATTGTCTACATTTCCAGCAAAGAAAATGGAAGCTGGACAGCTGCTAGGTCAGGTGCTTTAGTTGTTCCTTAGGAATCATCTTTTTTTTCCCCTATCTGCAAGCAAACAAAACTAACAATGTTCACAGAAACTTGGCATTAAGCATTCAGTGTGCTTCTGCTGGTAGAGGTTTACAAAATAAATCCACCACAAAACATGGACTTAATTAGGTTATCTTTATCTTATTAATCCAGTAGTTGCAGAAACCATAGAATTGTTCCTATAAGCTTGGCAACCTGTAATGCTGTCTGTTCACACTCAACATATTGAGGAAGCCCTGAAGTAAACAAGTCACCTACCTATGCAGCTTCAAGGTATGACATCTATTTTTAAACTTAAAAAAAAAAAAAAATTAAAGTCTGCACCCAGACTTTAAGGCTGTAGCCTATTGCTCTATTTCTGACTAAGGAATTATTTTTTTCATTATGGTAAAAGCTTTAGACTCATATCAAACAGATTGAATAATGCATTCTTTTTCTCATCATGTTTCTCTTCTTGTGTGCTTTTTGGACACTGTTTGTTACTCAAACAAAGCATAAGATTTCACAACACGTGAAGAATAGTTGCTAAACGTGCTACAGAACTTGCTTGTTCCCCGTTTTTCACACAATCTGGTATATTCTAAATTGTTCAGTCTCATATAAAAAAGTATTCACCAATTAGGCAGGAAATCCGTGACTATTTTACTGAAGTAACACTGTGGGGGGGGGGGGGGGTCCGTGCACTTAACAGGAAGATCCAAGAGAGCCATGACACCTGAATGTGAATTAATGACACCTTGCCAAGAGCAAGAAGGGATTATATGTAAAGGCCTCCACCAAGGTCCTCTAAAATCTTATCTGCAGTGAGCGACTGAAATGTCCAAGCAAGAAAAAAAATAAGTTACCATAGTCTGGAAGTGCTCAATCCAATCTGTGACACACTTGGTCTGTTCTTGCATTCAGAGGTAGTATCAGCAAAAGAGAACATCACCAGCTCATCCCCCACAGGTTGCTGTCAGCCTCCTGCAGCAGCACACTGTATTTTCAATCAGCCCAGTCCTACCCCAGCACAACACCTCTGTGAAACAACCAAGAAAACGCATCCAAGCGACCTGTGCAACACATCTCAGCCTAGAGCACAGCCAAACATGGATTTGGTGCACACTACAGAGCTAGAATGAGCTGTGGGCTACAGGAACAACTGAACCTGTGCCACCACACAATACCGTGCAGCACTAAACCACAGGCACTGTTCACACCAGCTACAAAGCTGAGCGTACGAGCCTACAGAAAAGTCTGCGTTGGCAGATGACACACAGTTCACCACAGATTTGAAATCCAGATTCAGAAAGCAGCACTTGACTTTCCAGAAGGGAATCTGGCATGAAAGAACTGATCTAGAAGATAAACAGATCCCATATTTGTAACCATAGGAAGGAATACATGTAAGCCACAGTTGTGGATCAATGTATCAGAAGGTACCACAACATGTCCAGAGTTGAAAGATAAATGCAAATTGAGCAATAAAATAAACTATATGCTACAGACAAATACAAGTCTGAAGATCACAGGAGAGGCTGGGATTTTTATATTTTACACCTATTTTAACTTTATACTCAGCATACTGCAAGGGCTCTTTTAGACTGGCTACATTGGCTAGAAAATTATATTTCCAGAAAAAGCAAGCAGTTAGCCCAACTTCAGCTAGCAAAATGAACATCAAAATAACATAAAACGATAACACTGCAACTAACATGGAACACAAAGCAGTGATTACAGAGAAATTGTAAAGAGCTGTAGAGTTAAAGTATGTCTCCATTTGCTTTAAGTCATCTAACCTGGCATCTTTCCCCTGACATTTTACAATGCCTGTGCCATATTCTGGGAAACAGTAGGCTGCTGTCAAAGTGAAGTGTTAAAATACCTGCTCCAAAGCCAAGAACTAAACAGTATATATGCCTCAAAAATACCTTCCTGCCCTAACTTTCCTTTGTCCTTCAGTAACTGCTGTGGTCACTGCCAGCAAGAATTTTACAGTATCAGCAGCACAGACAGTTCTTTTAGCATTCACATTCTACTCAGTGCTTACATTTCAGTCACAACTCTGGCTGTAAAGAAGCTGTAAGTAAAGGCTGAAAGCAGAACAGGAGGATATGACATCTAGTACTATTTAAAATGCAACTTACTACATAAGAAACTGACAGGTTTTCTCTAAGATCATATGCCAAAAGTGCTTGAGCATTCAAGGAACAAATTATTGCCCTTAAGAAGATACAGCAGTGGTGAAGACCTAGTTGTTGTTGTTTTACAGCTCAAAAATTTTATATGTAGCTTGCAAATGGTTTGAACTAGCTAATTTTAACCAAGATTTTCTTCTATGCTTATCACCAAGATTTCAACAGAAAACTACTTAGTATGAGATAATTAGAAGAAGAAACTCCAACATCCAAAAGGAGCTCTAAGCAGAGTTTTGAGGTATTCAACCTAAATAACATCAACCACTTCTACAAAGTTAATGAAATATTTAACTGCAATAGTATAGAAAAGTCTGCATTTTAGTCTTCTGAAAGTAGCCTTCAATGGTTCTTCTGCTAGAGGAAATAAAGTATTTTCTCTGATCACAAGCATTAAGATGATCCAAATTTTTTATAATATCTAAGTAATTAGCATCTATCAAACATATCATCTTTTCTAAAACAGATTAACAAGCAGTGTGCCAGGCTACCTACCCAAAGCTTCACCAAAACTGGAAATTGCCTGGATATTTAACACTCTGTACTCTAGCAAAGTCTATGTTCACAGTAAAACCAGCCTCCTGACACACGTGTTCAAAGCAAACACATTTCCTGCATTCCGTAGTTTTTCCAAAAAGCCCCAAACAACAGAGGCAACCTTGCGTGTTTGGCAGAATAGTATATATACATTGTGATTAAAAATAAATTTTAAAAAATAATAAAAATAAAAAAAAACCACCACGCAATCCAGATTTTTCATGAGGGTCCTTGGTAGGTTATAAAGACCATCACAGACTACCAACACCTCTGAGTTCTGTTATGTGATGAAGGCATTTTAAAAAATAATAAAAATAAAAAAAAAAACCACCACGCAATCCAGATTTTTCATGAGGGTCCTTGGTAGGTTATAAAGACCATCACAGACTACCAGCTCCTCTGAGTTCTGTTATGTGATGAAGGCATTTTAAAACACGAAGAAAGCGAAGAAGCCACACAACACAGCGGCTCTCGGTGGCTATTCCTGAGGCGAGAATTAACACCGAGCACTGCTGCGACCCCCGGGACAGGAGACACCGAACCCCCCCGGGACAGGAGACACCGAACCCCCCCCGGGACAGGAGACACCGAACCCCCCCCGGGACAGGAGACACCGAACCCCCCCCGGGACAGGAGACACCGAACCTCCCCCGGGACAGGAGACACCGAACCCCCCCCTGGGACAGGAGACACCGAACCACCCCCGGGACAGGAGACACCGAACCCCCCCTGGGACTCGGGAGACACCGAACCCCCCCCGGGACAGGAGACACCGAACCTCCCCCGGGACCCGGGAGACACCGAACCTCCCCTGGGCCTGGGGACACCGAACCTCCCCCGGGACCCGGGGACACCGAACCCCCCCCGGACGTGGGGACACCGAACCCCCTCGGACGTGGGGACATTGTCCCGGCACGGCCACAGGGAGCCCTTCCCGAGGCCGGAGCTGCCGCCCCGGCCCGCCCCAGCCGGGCGCGGCCTGCCGAGGAGGAAACCCTCCCGCTCTGGGAAGGGAGACGGGGAAAAGGGAGCAGGAGGCCCGCGGGGAAGCCCATCCCAGCCCCGCACGGCCCGGCCCCGCCGCCCGCTCTTACCCTCGGCGATGACCCGCTTGATGCGCAGCTTCATGTCGCCCATCTCCACCGTCTGCCCCACGAAATCGTTCTGGTCACGGCTGGCGGCTCCCAAGGAGCCGGGGCCCGCCAGGAAGTCCAGGGCGGACTGGAACAGCGACATGGCCCCCGGCAGGCAATGGAACTGAACGGGACGGGAAGGGATGGAAGCAGAGCGGGATGGGGTTGGAGGGCTCCGCCGAGCCACCGACAGCCGCGGCGAGAGCCCGTCCGCCCGCCGCTCCCACCGTCCCCCAGCTCCGGCGGCTTCCGGGAGCGCTGCGTCACTTACGCGCTCCCGGCCCGCGGCCCGCCCGCCGCGGGAGGAGCTCCGGCTGCCGCCCGGCTCCGCCCGCCGCGGGAGGAGCTCCGGCCGCCGCCCGGCTCCGCCCGCCGCGGGAGGAGCTCCGGCTGCCGCCCGGCTCCGCCCGCCCGCGTCCCCTCACCGGCTCCTGCTCCTGGCTCCGCCCGCCCGCGTCCCCCCACCGGCTCCTGCTCCTGCCTCCGCTCCTGCAGCGTCCCCCCACCGGCTCCTGCTCCTCCTTGGCTCCGCTCCTGCACCATCCCCTCACCGGCTCCTGCTCCTGCCTCCGCTCCTGCACCATCCCCTCACCAGCTCCTGCTCCTGCCTCCGCCCGCCCGCGTCCTCCCACCGGCTCCTGCTCCTCCTTGGCTCCGCTCCTGCACCATCCCCTCACCGGCTCCTGCTCCTCCTTGGCTCCTCTCCTGCACCATCCCCTCACCGGCTCCTGCACCATCCCCTCCTCCTTGGCTCCGCTCCTGCACCATCCCCTCCTCCTTGGCTCCGCTCCTGCACCATCCCCTCCTCCTTGGCTCCGCTCCTGCACCATCCCCTCCTCCTTGGCTCCGCTCCTGCACCATCCCCTCCTCCCTGGCTCTGCTCCTGCACCATCCCCTCACCGGCTCCTGCTCCTCCTTGGCTCCTCTCCTGCACCATCCCCTCACCGGCTCCTGCTCCTGCTCCTCCTTGGCTCCGCTCCTGCACCATCCCCTCCTCCTTGGCTCCGCTCCTGCAGCGTCCCCTCACCGGCTCTCGCTTCCCCCGGCCGCGGGGGATGCGCGAATTTCGCCTTCCCGCCCTGCCCGAGACGCTTTCTCCATGGAAGGGTCTCCCTTCCCCAGGCAGCGCTGTGTTTCCGCAGTTTAACACTTAGGTTGGCGGCCGGCGAGAGATAAAGTTTCATCCTGTTCTGCACCTCTTGGCGCTTGGGCAGCACCTGCGCTTTTCCCGCAGAGCATTACTGCCGTCCTTTCCCTGTTCGTCTTCCTTCACCTGTTCTTCCCACACCTGTCGCTCTTCCCCGCTGCCCTCCCCACATCCCCGCTGCCAGCCGGGACGCGCGGTGCGGGAGCGCTCTGCGTGTGTCACTGTCGTGGTTTGACACTGCGGGTGCAAAGTGCCAGGCACCAAAGAGAGCCGCTCACTCACCCTCCTCTTCTACAGCTGGGCAGAGGAGAGAAAAATTTAACGGAGTCGTAAGTTAAGGCAAAGACCGGGAGAAAACACTCCAAGGACAAAACAGGCTCATCTTAGAGATAAAAAGTAAGTTTATTACTAACAAAATCCGAGGATAATGAGAAGTAAAATAAGCTATTAAAAACACCTTTTCTTCCACCAACCCCACCCTCCCCTCCACCGACAGTGCAGGGAGACAGGGCATGTGGATTTTGGCCAGTTCATCACCCGAGGTTTTCTGTGACCCGTGGGGTCCCTTCCCACAGGACACAGTTCTCTGTGAACTTCTCCAGCGTGGCTCCAAATCTCAGGAGCAGCAGTCCTCCCAAAGCTGCTGCAATGCAGATCCCTCCCAGGGGCACACAGTCCTCCCAAAACTGCTGTGCCGTGGGTCACTCTTCCACAGGTGCAGCCCTCCAAGGACAGGCTGCTCCAGCCTGGCAGCAAGGCTCCCTCTTCCATCAGGTCTCCCACTGGATCACAGCTCCTCCAGGCATCCACCCGCTCCAGCACCGGCGTCTCCCCATGGGCTGCGGGTGGATCTCCCTGGATCCCCGTGGGCTGCAGGGGCAGAGCTGCTTCTCCATTTCTCACTACAGCCTGCAAGGGAATCTCAGCTCCGGTGCCTGGAGCAGCTCCTCCCCCTCCTTCTTCACTGACCTTGGTGCCTCACATGTTCTCACCTCCTCCTCTTCTCTGGCTGGAATTAAATCTGCACCCCTACTTTTGTTTTAATGTCTTCTTAAATATGTTATCACAGAGGCATTGCCATCATCTCTAGCTGGCTCAGCCTTGGCCAGCAGCATGTCCATCTTCAGAGCCATCAGGGATTGGCTCTACCAGTGGAAGAGTTCTAGAAGCTTCTCACAGAAGCCGTCTCCATGCCCCTGCTGCTACGAAAGACCAGGCTGCACAAAACCAACACACACACGAATGTTGGGAATAGCCATATCCACAGACAGTGTCAGCCTGAGCTTTTATAGGCAAGGCTGACTCCTCTCTGTATGTTTGGCAGATCCCAAACTGGTCAGTCCATTTCCAGAATATGGCTGTATGACCTGAGATAGCAGATCACTAGAAGAAAGGCTTGCCTCCAAACCTTTTGTTTTAGAAATAACAAAAAATAGTCAAAATTCTCTTTCAGAAGTTTAGTCCATACTGTCTCCACCTTGCCAGCAGCCATCCCTTTGAGACAATCTCAGACATCCCCAAATTCTGTAAGATTTCAGGTGGCCATGGCTACTTTCTCCTGCACAGATGACTGGTTACATTTTTTGAAGTTGTATTTCTCAATCAACATCCATAAAGTAAGAACTTGCTTATTTCCATAAACTAAGAACTTGCTCTTCTCCGTGCACTGTGTAAATTACAGGGCATGGCCTCTTGCGATTCTCATGCTGTTCTGTAATACTTGATCAGTCAAGAAGCGTAGTCTTAAAGGCAAGTACAGTTATATGAAATCCCATGTTTTCATACCTTTAATTAAAAAAAAATATCAAATATTATAATAGAGAACTTCCTTCTATCTGCAGCAGAGGTCAGCTGGTAATTTTCTCTTTCAATTCTCCCTGTAAGAAAACTTTTGTTACAATAAATCACACTACCATTACTTCTTTGCAGGAAATCCTACCTGCAGAAGGATCTTGCCTTCAGTCCTGCTTTGGTTTCTGACTTTCCTGATTATTCTTGTTCAGGAAAATGCTGTAATTATTTTTTTACAGACAAACACTGCTCTTTAGGCTTGTTACACCATATTGTTCCACTCACCATCCCTTGTATCATTCACCTGCACCTTCCCCTTCAAAGACTCATTCATAAAAGGCCACTGAAAAAAAGGACAGGAATTCCTAAAATGACCCACAGAAACAATCTTTCTGGTTTTGAAGGTCTAGGTTTTATTTTAGTAGCTTTCTTGTTCCTAAATGGAAGAATCTGTCACAGACGGAAATGAGGCAACTACTTCATATTTGTTCAGCTTAAATAAAGACTGAGGTTTTTGGTGTAACTGCAGTAGTAGACTGAGTGTCCTGGGCTGAAATAACCTCTTTTGCATGTTTGGATTTTTGCGGGTTTTTTTTTGCTAACCAGCTGTAACACCGTGCTGAAATTCCCTGACTTTTTCACTGCTAAGCCTGACATTTATCTCAGCTCAGAAGAGATGTCTCAAAGTCAGAAGAAAGAGCTGAGGCTGTTTCTTTATAAAGGCAGCCTCAGGCAGCAGGACAAGACAGCAGGACTTTGTCTCAGCAGCAGAATGCCTGATTGAAATGCCTTTAAATGTGTTGTCTGAGAATCTTGTTTCTGTATCAATGTGTACCTTTTTAATGTATAAAAATTAGTAAATAAAATTTAATCTATGAAAACTGATTACATTTAAAACTTTATGGGTTTACTGTTTATGTTGAAAAAGGCTCTTGACACAAATATTCAAAATTCCAGTCAAAAAATTATATGCAGGTAGGCACCAAGTATGATGTTTGACAATAAAAGCTCAACCAATTGATGCTTGAAATTTCTCAGATAGGTCAGTCATAGCTTACAGTGGGAAATTGTTCTCAGAAAGATTGCATGAAGACTAATTATGTTACACATGAAGGAAGTATAACAAAAGATGTAGGATAGCCAGCAGAAACATTACACTTGAAAAAAACAGGATGGATTTGGCACTGCAACTGCTGCAGATAAGGTGGGAAAGCCTTGATATGATTGCAGCTTTTCTGGATTAAAAAAATTTAAAAGATTACCCGGGCAATATTTTTCTGCCTATGGTTTTAAATATCCAGGATAATACAGGAGAGGTCAAGCAGGTCATTCAGTGAGTCCAGAAGGCTCTGCAGTGGTGGGGACTGGCCTCATTTTCATTTATTGCTGAGGCAAAAGTGTGATAAAATGCTACAGTTTTTAAGAATACATGGTCAGAAAAAAAAATATTCTTTTTATTTATGCAGCTTGAGAAGCTTGGGGTTTTTTTTTAATTGCTAAAGGTGGCAAGGCTTATCCATTTATATGCTGGCACAGTTGCTGTTGAAAAGCAGAAGAAAACAAGGTTGTGCTATCCGTTGCTAGTTTGCATCCCAGTTCTGACAACCACTGTACTCCAGTGGGATGCCTGAGCTCCTGATTAAAATGCTCTGTTTCAGCCTTCCTCTTGTAACTCTCACATAGTCTTCTTTCTTCTACAGCATCACCCAGAATGTTCCACAAATCATTCTGGCCAAAAACCTTGGGTAGAGAAGTGGTTAAGAAGGATTTCCTCTGGTGTCTTAAGGTCAAGGCAGGGCAGAACCATAAACTCGGGAATTATTAAATGAAAAGTTCCTTTTTTCTATTAGCATGTAGTAAAGATAGCACTTTAATTTTCATTCCAGTAATTGCTTTCAGCTTCTCAGGGATCAAATTAATTAAACAGCAATGAATTATCATTCTACTTTGCATTTCTCTGTATAACCTTTAATCAAAATATAACTAGAAAATGGCACACATAATAATGTCTCTGTAGATCTAGATAGGGTTCATTAGGTTCAGCACAGCTGAAAATCTATTTTAGAAGTACATCTCAGAATAAAGATTAAATACTTCTCAATGTTTGTACTTTTTATTGCAATTGTTCTTGTAATGTAGTCCAAAAGAATGAGTCATAAGGCTAATCCTCACACAAAGCAAACAAAACAGGCTTGACCATTCTTAATTTAATATCTTTGATTTGAATATAGAGACCCTCCATTTAGTCTCAGATCACAAATATACCAAAGGCACACTTAGAGCCAAGCTGGCACTTCCGTCCAGTCATTTTCTTTCCTAATTGGCCAGCCTAGGTTTAAGTGAAACTGCACCCATTTGAAATATTTAGGCTTATTTCTGCCTCACACAATCCACCAAGAATCAGCAGATTTGGGAAGTGAAAAGTCAGTAGCACCTGTGTGTTACACCCAGGTAATTTTGTGCAGCACACATTTTTTGTTCATGTTACTTTTTGTATTTGTTGCAATGCAAATAAGTTGCTGTGTTCTTCTGATGTATTTTTTTTTTCTTTATGCAGATGTACTTTTTCATACCTGCTGTTGGGAGATTTTTATAATATGCTCTAGCTGGATATTTCAAATAACAGCCTGTTCATTTGATATTAAAATATTGAGGTTAATAAAGCAGTATTTGAAGCAATTGGAATTAAATACATTTCAATTTATCTTTATGTATGAATGGTACATTCTAATTTCACTAAATAACTTCATTTATTGATTTGGGAACCCTTTCTTTACAGCTGAGTTTCCAGTTTAAATTATTCTTTTCTGATAATATGCCAATAATTAAAGAAAAATGACTTCAATGGTTCTGTGGAGCAATAGTTTTGTCTCTAACTTTGGATTAGACGTATTAAGCAGATACATCTTCTCTCTGTTTGCTTCAAACAAAGAATCTTTTTTATCTTTTTGCTCTTCTTTAGGAAAATTATTTATAGGGCAAATTAGCTACCCTGTATAAATAAAATTAATTTACTGGTTTTTAGAAAACTCACTGAAATTTGTAGATAGGGTCTCTGGAGATTGAATGTACACTATACCTGTTCCAGTCTGCAGTTAGGGATTTCTTCTGCAGCTGGTGCTGACTTCCTTGAAACATCACATTATGACAAAGGAAAGAAGGATTTGGAGTCCATCCAATTCCTTGAAGAAGGTCTTTAACTTTGAAGTCAGAAAGGAAAGTGAAAGAAGTGTTTCAGGTATGTTTTGTTACTGTCTGAAATACACTGTGGGGTTTTTTGGGTGGTGTTGTTTTACTTGTTTGTTGATAAGCCATGATTAACAGACACCTCAACTGAACAAATAATTTCTTTATTAAATTTAACATAAGACTTTTTCTCAAAATGGTCTTATTCTATGAGAACCAAAGCATCACTGTTTCACTTTGGAAAAGTGATGTATTATGACAGTAGAATTGATACTAGCTGTAATTGAGACAGCTGTAAAATTGAGATTATATGCCCATTTACTGAAGTCTCTTTCTAAAGGCCATTATAGTCATTTTACTATGTGATCATCTCTGCAATCCCTTGCCATTTAAACATTGTACCTCTACGTTACTAAAAGTGGAAGTTACTCTGACATTTCAAAATTAGCAAGCTACATTACCATTTCTTAGGTAATACCAATTTGAACAAATTTTAATAAAGGTTAATGATAGATTTTATGCCAACATGGCCATATACAAACTAAACTGGATTATGTTCAGGCAATGAAAGGTCCTGTGATAAAAACCAAACTTGTCATTAAATAAAATAAAAATGCAAAATTGCTCACAAAAGACTTGCAGAAATTAGTTTTGTGGAACTAAAAAATGTGCCTCATGTAGAGGTCACAAGGAGTGACTGCAGCACTCCTATGCTAGATCCAGTTAACTCTACCAGGACAGGTAAAGTGCAGGTACAGATGTACATTGACCTCACTCCAGCTCCAGTCTATCAACAGAGCAGTGGATTGATCAGTTTTTGTAAAGGAAGAAGCTTTTAAAAACTTGCTTGAGACTAAGGATATAATCAGCTATTTTGCATTTGGTTAGACGTACCACTGGAGCCTTTATCCTTTTGTTAACAGGGGTAAGGTAGCCATACATCTTAGTTGTTTATTAAAATTTCCTGGTATTACAGCAGCCATAGCATTCCAACATTGTGTCTTAGTTACCAATTAAATGACAAATTTTGCCAGAATTGTTATTTTTGATATTCAAGCATTTTCATTCTCTCTAGTTCTTAAAGATAAGTTAAATGGTTTTGAATTCCCTCTCTGCATTTTAAGCATTCAGCCAGAAAAGTAAAAGGAAAATCATGTCCTCTGATTGTTTTTTACATTTTATTACATTTCAGAAGTGGTCAAAATAAACTTAAATGAAAATTTATACAACCAATTCCAATACATGGAAAATTCAAGTTTGAGAGAATGACTATAAATTAATAAAATGATCACAACATAAGAGTTCATCAATTTTCACAGATGCAACTACAAAATTATAATGTTCAAAGCAAACAAATAACACTACATAAGAGCTAAGTATATGTAGGATTACAATGACTAATGTTCAGAAATGGATATTGCTACTGATTTGTTTAAATGTAACTGAAGCACCTTAACTAAAGCTGTAGTCATGGAAGTTCTGACTGAAATAATTACAGCAATTTGTGCTATTTCTGCTGTCCTCTCACAGGGAGCTCCTAAAGTTACTTCACCCACTTCATCCACTTCAGTACAAAGTTAATTGAGTAAGCAATAGCAGACTTCCCTGGCAGAACAGAAATGGCATCAATATCCACAACCATTTTAATGTCTGATCACGTCAAGGCCTAAATTATTCATGTTACCCAAAGATGATTTAATTGTGAATATCTCCTAGATAGAGCTGCGTACATTAAAACTTTAAAGAGACTGTGAAAGCTGGAAATCAAATACAAGTAATTTTCACAATGTGGTTGCTCCTGTAAAAGTGGAAAGAGATACTGTTTCTCTCCATTAGTTGAGTATTTCAAAAAATGTCTAAGAGGTCCAGGACTATCAGGTTTGGTGAAAACCAGCAAAGAGATTAGGAAGTTCCTCAGGACTGAAAAGATGTGGGTCTCAGGAAGCCATACTACACAAAGGCAAGAAGTTCTGTTACCTTGAAGTTTACATAAAAAATCATAAGAGTTAGTCACAAATGAGAGAAAAATAGTAAAAAATTCTAGGGTCAAATTACAGCTCAGTGGACTGTAGGTTGGTAACTGCTGATAAGGCAAGGTACTGATCTGCTCATCTTGTCCAGTCCTTTCTTCTCTCAAAGAAAAGAGTAAATCCCATGCTACTTTAAATGTAAGGATTGTATTTTTCTAAAAGACCTGCTATTTCAGCCCAGAAATATTCCAGAAATGGTGGGCTGCAAAAGGCAGTGTTAATAGGTTTGGGATTGCATGTCCTGTCTGGTTGTATGGTAGCCTCAGTGACACTTCTGATCACAAGTGAATTTTACCTTCAAGAACATTCATTTCATGGCTGTCCTTGTTCTGGTTTTTAAATTTATACAGTAGTTCAATTACAATGGTTTCATTACAGTGGTTCAGATCTGAGCATTTAAGAAACATGGATTCCTTCTTAGTTAAGTTTTGTTGTATCCAAACTGTGACATGAAGCACCAAAGCCTTTCAGCTGTCTCACAAGTTGTTTCCACCTGAATATCAAAGGCACAGAGCCCAACATTTCTTTCATGAATTGAAACAAACGTTTCAGATTTTCAAAAATTTCAAAAATTTTCATTGAAAGAGCCAAAGTTTCTGTTGCACTTCACATAAGGCAGAGACTTGGAGCCTTACATACCCTGTAAACAGACTGGAAAACCTGACTGTCTAATGTTAAACTTTAATTCTGCTTCACCAGGCATACTACCACTGGCTAATGAAGTGCAACACAGCTCACTACCAGAGTTACTGGTAGGTGTACACGGTGTAATTTAGGCTGGTCTTAGTGCACTTTATCAATTGGTTCTTGTATGTTGTACTGGGTGCATGGGTGCATGGATAAGGAAAGAGCAGAAATTATATCAATTAGAGATTTATTATGGAGGTGACTTTCTTGAGATTATAAGACAGATAATTAAACTGTAACAGAGATCATTAAAAATTATTCCATACAGTAAATACTAGCATTACACAAACATTATAATAACTCCAAGGCATAGATCAAAGTTTTTATGGACAATTTCAAGCAGTTCTTCAGATCTATCTGATGTTCCATACTGGAACACAGAGATGGCAAGAGGGTGTGAGATGGATAGCATATGATATCTGTAGAACACAAGCATACAACCCAAATACAATTAATATAGTCCTTCCTGCTTTTTGCTTAAGTGAAAGGAAGGCTTATTATATGTATCAGGGTAGAGTTTACTAACATCCTGTTGCCATAAGGAAAGTTAGGAAATACCTTTTTGCTATTTGTCTTTCATGTTAACAAATTATGTTTTCCTCAGAGCGTGGTCAAATATCAGACATAGCTGACAGTCCTTTAAAACAGAAGAGGTACTTTCTGTCATCCTCAGCTTCTGACATTCTTCATCCTTCAGTTTCAGGTAGATACAAGGATTTCATGCCTTAAAGATTGGGGATTCTGAATGCTACAAATATTTATGGCTTGGTTTTGGCTTTTTCCTTTTGTTTTGTTTTATTTTTTTTTAGAAACTGTTTTAATTGTGACTACCTTCCCCTTAACTAATTATGAGATAATGACATCCATTTGCCATTAACCAATAAGCTGACAATTCTTTGTAACACTAAATAATATTGTGTTAATATACATCTAATTAGACTGCAGTTACCTCTATTATCCACTTTTTTCTTTTGTTGTGAGAGATGTTTACCATGAAAATAACTTCCATAGGACAGCCATAGCTGTCAGCCTCAGTGAAGGCTGGCAAGGTTTCAGTGTAGCACACAGAAGCAGGCTGAAGTCAATTTTACATTTCCATTTCACACATTATTCCTTTTGTTAATCTTTAATCCAGCCTTTGAAAACTTCAAAAGACATTGACTTTTTTGGTCTCCTGTCTTCCCATTTTATCAGCATTGCTAGCATCTGATATCTCCATAATTTGCTGTTAAAATTTTTGCTGTTAAAAAGATTACTCTTTCTTTGTCTAGAGACAGGTTCAGGTATTTAAGGAGAGATTTTGAGAATTACTAGAATAACAACATTCCCACCTAACTCAAAAATATGTGATATACATGTTCAAAAATGACTCTTATAATGTGTATACAAAGATATCAGAAGTTTGTATTCTCTCCTTTGGGAAAAAAAAATTGTCAACAATTTGGTAACCAAAACTTATTTGTGCTTGGTTTATTCCAAATCTACACTTTTATTGACTAATTGCAAACTATCAGGTGTCAAACACATGCACAACATCTGAAGCAAGAAACCTTGTTGCTAATTGGAATGTTTGGATGCTACATTGTGGATCATAATCACATGCAGTGGGCTTCTCCTCTGCTCCATAGAGAAAGAAAAAAGATTTAAACACCCACTGCAGCAAAACATTGGCTAGATTGCTGCTACATTTTACTTACTTAGGACACA
Organism: Lonchura striata; assembly: GCF_050655825.1. Lineage (NCBI taxonomy): Eukaryota > Metazoa > Chordata > Aves > Passeriformes > Estrildidae > Lonchura > Lonchura striata. The sequence continues at coordinate 83,291,116 of NC_140740.1, read as the reverse complement.
GCAGCTACTCAGAACAAGTATATATATATAAACTAGTATTGCAAATTGTCTAGGCAAATGTCACTTTAATAGTCACATTGTGTTCGTGTGAAAGTGTCAAGTTGTCAGTGAAATATCTCTTTCTACTTCTTTGACTGTTATCAAAAAATTCATGCACAAGGAAGTGCATTTTTGCACATTTTGCATTGTTTTTTGTCTGAGCATATAAGTCTAATGGAAGTTGTTCTTGCCTTAAACTCTAAAACAGTTGAATTTTGTTTTAACCACACCCTATACCAGAGGAGAATACTAGGAACAAATTAAGGCAATTGCAAGTGCAGCTTAAAACAGACTAGTTACATCCAATACGACTGTACTGCAAGTCGCAAGTTGAACAGCTACGTCTAGGAAGTACTCCTGTGACTGTAAGGTGCTGTGCAGCCCAGGCTGGGGTGCTGGGCACGCAGGTGTGCGCAGAACAACTGAAATGCAACGATGATGCAAAGAAGTACCTAGACCTGGGATGACAAAGGAGTTGGGAAAAGAACATTACTGAGAACGTAGTCTTTGTTTTAGGACCATCCTGACCCCTGTCTTTGGCTTCCCTCATAAGGCTCCTAAAAAATTTCAGGAGCTAAATTTTACTATGAGAAAACCTCTTCTGAAACTGGAGAGAGGCTGTGATGGTGGTATGTCCTCTGAAACAGAATGTGGGTTTCAGAATTTGGCGTATTACTTTTACAGTTGGTCTTACCTGGGTTAATACTCTTCTACAGAGACCAGCTTTCTTGAGAGATTTTGCAATCTGATGGGCTACATATGCTGCAGAACTATCAACTTGGGAGGGATCTTTTCCAGAGAATGCACCTCCACCATGGACTCCTCAGCATCTGTACTTATCAAGAATGACCTTCTGGCCAGTCAGTCCAGCATCAGCCTGAAGGACAAATAACTAAATTTATTCACAAGATACAATAGCTCATCCAATACCATATTAGGTTATTGAGTACAGCTTTCTTTTCTATTTGTCATGTATATGACTTTTTTCACAATGTTCACATTCCCAGGCAACTGTTTAATGAAAGAATTCACTAGATGGCTGGAGTACTCTTCAGAAATGTACTAAGCCATCTGTGCTGCAGTCACTTTTGAAAACCTTTAACAATGCAGCACAACTGTAAAAATGACAATCCATGTTGTGTTGCTCCCTTCAAATCATCAATGATGAAATGCTGTCTCTGGGTTACTGGTCAAAATCTTCACTCAGCAACACTTTGATGAAGACCAAGAACTTAGAGAGACAAAAACAGATCATATACAATCTAAAAGGTTAACAAGGTTCAGCTAGATACACATACTAAATGGAAAGCAGGGGCTTAATGAAACTGCAGCTCAATGTTTTCAGCACAAGAGTACTGAGAAATTCTAGCTCAGTTCTCATTAATGGCTCAGTGGTGACACAACTGATACTACACTTCTTTCTTCTTTCTTCCTTCCTGTGCCCCTGACAATGGTCCCAAATTCTTGCACAGATTTTGTCTGCCTCCTACAACTTTATGAGTTGATCTAATTCAACAAAGACAGATACACTGCCTCTCTGTCAGATTAGTAAAGCTGGCAAATCATGCTGATAAATGAACTCCGGAGAGATGAGAAATTCCATCCTGAAAGAGGATAAATGGCATTAATCCACTATTTTTAAATCTGTATTTGCTGTAGCAGTATGTCCAGTGCATAATTTACTGAAATCACAAGTGTGTGCACTCAGATGGGCTCCAGTACACTGTTATATTCCTTGTATTCCATCGGGACCTAGTGAGGAAAAAAAAAATGGACGATGAACACACTCAGGGCCAAAATAAACACTCACAGCCAAAAGCACTTGTCTGAAAGCTGGAAATAAACCTCACAGCTTTTCTGCAGCTAAAGATAAACAGATGAAAAGAAATGAGATGAAAAATGATGAATTGTTGTCAATGCTTAATGCAGGAAAATAAAAACACTACCAAAAGGGTTAACTATGGGATATTGCATGCATTGCCACAGAAAAGTAAAATAAACACAAAAGCCACACAATCCCATGATTTTAGCAGCTGATGCTAATCAATCTGCTTTGCCATGTTAACATAACTTCAAATTGTGTATTAGCAATAAATTTTGGAGAGCTGTGCTAAAATGAACAACTGTAAATAATATGATAGGCTGTATCCTTTACCCCCTTTTACACAGTTTTTTTGCAAGTATAAACTGGTATTGCTCCATCCTTAGTACCCATTTTCTTACAGACCAAAGTGGTCTCTCTACTTTTCTACTCTTCAACATAATTGAATAGATACATCATATATCAATCAGCCTGTTTACATGTTCTGTACTCTCCTAAGAAGAGGCAGGGACACAATCCATGTTGTATTGCAGCAACAGTAGCAATATATTAAATGCACTCAGTGCACTTTATCCACACTAAATAACAGAAATTGAGAGTAGAACACTTTGCTGTATTGGAAACACCACATGTATGCTTTGCCTTTCCTGTCCTGCAGGTTTCACACCTGCAGAACTTACTGTCTTTGAAACAGCCAAAGTGCATCACTCTTGCAGTAGGCTCAGTGACTAATCCACTAAGCAGAGTAACACAGCTGTCAGCAGCTTGTAATTATTTAGAAAAAAACCCAAACCTCATTGTTGGTAATTTGTTAATGCTCCTTATTTCCAGGGGAAACAAGGAAAATAGGAGTATTGTTTTGAAGAGACCTGCTCAGACAGTGATAGAATAAACAAACGTGTTATATGCAAACATACCTTATGAAACTCACATCACCTTGGAACACAAGAATGACTGCACCATTTTTGACAAACATAAATTTTAATATAGTAGCAGACAGGGTAAATGATTTCTGGTGCTTCTCACCCTTACAGTGTGAGTTGTAACATGCATCTGGTAGAAACCTATGTTTTCCCATCTGGTCTGACCCAGGGCCATGTTCCATTCCATTCCAGCCCTTATGCTTACAATCAGTTTGTGTGCCAGAAGGACTGCTAAGGGCATACATTCCTCAGTTTCATCAGTGGCATAGCCTAAAATCAAACCCTGCATTAATAATAGGGAAATTGCATTGAAAAATGGGGAAATAAGCCACCTATTTCCACGTTCTCTTTCTATTCTGCACCTTAGTCTCATAGTACTTCAGAATCACCCAAGCTTAGCAAGAGACAGCAGTAATATGCAGAATTAATACCCTTCACATACAACTAGCCTGAAATAACATTTATGTGCAAAAATTACAGCCACACAGGGACTGGTTCCCCAGAATGGCTCTGCCTCACACATCCATAAGAATCCACTACAAAGGCTTCATTAACAAAAAGTTCATCAAGACTGCTCAGTCTTCTCCCCACAAATGACACAAAAATGTTTGCCAGGCTAAAGGACTTGAAAGATCAGAAGCTGACAAAAACCTTAATTGTAGCTGTTAAGGCCACTGAATATGGGGAAAGCCACTTGCCTTGAAACTGGTGAAGGCTGTGTTCATACAGATTATACAGGTGATTAAGGGAGTGCACAGTGCTCAACTGCTAATTCTTGCAATTTTCACAACAGTTTTTAAGGAAAGGTTCCAGTCCATTGTAATTGTAACTGCTTGTGCTTAAACTAGATATGAGTAAGTGCCTGGAATTTCCTGATCCCCTGCTCCAATGTCATCATCAGTCTTGCCATGGGAGACCGCTTGCTTGATTTCTTTACATTGTTGTTCTAGGGCCACTAAAACTGTGCAAGTCTTATAGTCCAGTCTTATGTAAAGTTAGCTCATACATTCCCAAGAGTTCACAAATTGCCAGAGAAGATTTTAAGGATTATCTAGTTGTCTTGGCTAAAACTTTTTAAATTATATGCATGTGAGCTTCCTATACTACATTTTTTATTGTTAACAGAAGCAGACAATCAGCACACTTATTTACCAGTTTCAGGATGTGGGTAGGCTAATGCTATTAAGCCAAGCTTGAATTTTTGAAACTGATAGGATGCATGTAATCCTACAAGCCACCCTGCCAAAGCGCTTATTATGCTATTTTATGTTATGGCATTGCTTATTTTGACTAGGATTCAAACCATTTGGGTATTAAACCTGGGAGAAGAGTTTGAAAACTGGTACCAGAAACTGGTATTACATTTTTCTTGTAGTTTGTTCTAGGATTCAATTGAATTAAAGGAAAAAGTACACATCATACGTGAATAGGGAAGACTGAAGGGGAGTAGTGATGTAAATAGTTCAACTGCTGGAAGGAAACTCCTTCAGGATGCATATAAAGAAAACATGAAGAATTCTTTTGGTGTGAACTTCCAATGTCAAAGGCTTGTACACCCCAAGGACAAGGAACATCAGTGTTAAAGCTTTCATTGTACAAAGCTACATATGTAGCCACTTCTGACATTTGTCCAAATGCATCAGAATGCCAATGTCCAAATGCTCTTCTGCATCAGAAAAGCAAGAATGTCACACTATGACACAAATAACTCACAGACACATCTTACATAAAGAGGGAAGAAAAAAAACCAAAAGAGTAAACTTTATTTTCTGATTTCACTATATACAGAATAGCAAAAGTGACAGTGGATTGCAGGGTGAAATTGCCACCTCTCCAATCACATGGGTCAAACCAACAGTCTATCAATTCTATCCTCCCACAAAGAAGAATGCAAAACAACCATTGTTTATATGAACAGTGTGTGAGAACAGCAGTATAAATATGTAAACATAAGAAAGCATTGAAAACTTTTAGAACTTTAAAACTCTCAAAAGAACAGGGTGACACAAGAGATACCTGACACTTTCAAGGCTAAGTCTTCTACAAATATGCCACCTTAAAATAACTCCTTCAATACCATCAGTGAGAAATACATATCAACAACAGTTGTGAGTCTTCTCCAAGGCCTGGATACACACTTCATTTTATTCTTCAGAAGACCATAAAAACATTACTTTGGCCACGTGAGCAGACCCATGAATGAACACATGTAGGATCTCATTGTGGAATCACAGAGAATACAAAATATTCTGAGTTGGAAGTGACCCACAATGATCATCAAGTCCAATTCTTAAGTGAATGGCCCATACATCATTTCAACATGCAAATAGCATTATCAGCACCATGCATCTTGCTCACTTTTGGAAGAGTCATCATATGCTATCCTCTTAAGGGTCCTTCTTAAAATTTGTTTATAATGTACTATAGCCTGAGATGTGATCTCTCCACAAAGCAAAATCATTCCAGCTTTTGCCACACACTCTGGAGAAAATAAAAATCAGTAAAAATCAGTAAAAATCAGTCAGTAAAATCTCAGAATTTTACTTATGCTGTTATACAGAGAGATCCTGAGGATTATTCTGTGAACAAAGTATTAATCACAGGGGAAACTCAGTGTAAAGCCTCAGCACAGTTATGGGTCTTTGTGCAATGACTGTTCTCTTCAGCTGATATGAACATTTAAAAGCCCGCATGCATTTGGGGCCCATCATAGCCAATTATCCTATCTTTATATTGTCTAGAAGCAAATGTCTGTAAGAGCAGATCAAGTACATAAGGCTGTTTCTCCAAATACAAGAATTTCAACTCAGTGTTTTTCTGAAGCCAAAGTAACCTAATTTATTAACAGGTGGTATTACCAGTCCTTGTTGTCCATGGAAACCACAAAAACTTCTGGCTTCAACAAGATCCTGGAGCAAGATGCTATGCAACTTCTTTAGAGATTTTGTACAGAATTGTTTAATATTTTATTTTGTTGTTTGTTTCAAAAGTCCATCTGGTCTGCAAACTTCTCTGTTTTATGTAAAAACATATAGCATACAATCACAAAAAAATTTCGTACAACAATATGATCTACTAGGTCTATGTAATCATGTCACACCTGTTTCTCACATCTTACACACATTTTCTCTTGACATTTTTGCAGCATTCCTCTGTTGCCATCTTCTACTTTTCAGCAGTTTTAGAAACATGACTGCCTGAAGTATTGAAATACAAGCTTTGTCAAGTCTAACACATATGCTAAACCCTCCCCTCACATCTCACTGCTCACATCTGGGCACCAAGGATCACATGTGATGTTTCGGATGAAAAATTTTAGATCATTGTGTTTGAGATTGAGCTAGTCCTCTGTGCTGTAATTATGGCCTTGATGGCTTGTTCTAGAAATAAAATCACTGTATTTGGAAAGCTTTTTAGGTACATTCCCTTTCTGTGTCCATTTTTCTGTGGCAGTCCAGCTCATTCCAATTTGGTAACATGTTCATAGCCTCTATTGCAAGTAACAAATCCGTGCATAGTCTTAATGGAAAGTCACACAAAATAGCAAGCCACTTTGATCAGAATCACATTCAAATGACCTTATCCTTCTGTGAACAAAAGGCATTGACCTAATTACTTTGTGAAGACATGGACTTTGACATATATCTTTCCACACTTCAATTTTTCCCTGATTTTATTAGATTCCTCAGTAACATCCACCCTGACAAACCTACTTTTCCATGATACCACCACTTACTACATTTCTTAATTTTTCATTTGCACTGGAGTACTATGACTTTCCTTTATTCTGTTCATTTTTTCAGCTTCTTCCCTCCTTTTCCTTCTCTTCTGAATCAGAGTGCCACAGCTGAGCTCTTTACTGACTGTGAAAGTCTTGACTGGTAGCCAGCTATTGGAGGAATTCTGGAACAAAAGACATTATATCTACATTGATTACATGTTGTATTTCATTAATCTGTTTTTCTATCTGTATTGTACTTATCACAGGTAACCTTGGCATCTGACTCGATTCTGAGATGAACATCTAGAACAGCATCCGTTATCTGATCACATAGCTTATCTAGAAGATAAAAATAAGACAGGTATCACATTTCTTTCTTGTGATTAAAAAAAAAATTGATTTCTTAATAAAATGTAATTTCCAGTGGTTTAGAGACTTCTGGTTTTTGGGCATCTGCCAAGAAGTAATTTTATTAACTTACAACCTGAAAGGTATGTCTTACCCTGTTGTCACTTATCGCCTCAAGTCAGTTCTGACATTTTACTATCACCTGCACAGGCCAGCAGCCTACTTGGTGAAGGGACAATGAAGAATGCCTGCAAAGGCATCTCAAATAATCCAGATAATTTCAGGAGAATTAAATACTCTGCAGCAATTTTGGAAGAAGTATTTAAGCCAAGACCTTTCTTTTGCAATTTTGCATCCTTCTCCTCTTTTGTTTTAAACTTTGTGTTGCATTTTCTGTGTGTATTACCTGTTTTGATCTGTATTTTATAACTGTCAAAGGTCTGCACCTCTGTACCTGCAGTGTAGACCTCTGAAATATCGTGTGTCAGTTTTTGTGGATGACAAAAGGAATTGTTATCCTTACAAAAGGTACATTATATTGAAGTCTGCTCCTGCAATTATGCACTGTTATCTGGCTCATTCACGTTCAGAAAAGCTATTGCAAACATTTTCTCAGAGTCAAGCATTGGCCTCTCACCATTTTTTACAGTTACATTTCTGAAGTGATGGTCTTTCTGTTTTGGGAAAGAAGCACTGGAGAAAAAAGGTTTTACCTGTACTGTCTTTAGCACCTATGATCTATTTTCCACATGAGACCTGAGTGTATCAAAGGCATTTGGTTTGTTAAAAGTTAATTAACAAGTTAGGAGACAAACTGGGATTGTCTCATCAGGATAACTGAACCAGTGCAAGCAATCTCTGTTATTACTTCAAAAATACAAGCTGAGAGAGGTAGCATATCTATAAAACCAGCTGAGGTATATGAATTAATTTTCACCCATCATCATTACAAAAAAAAAAAAAAAAAAGCCATCCAAAATACACTCAGCCACACAGGTACACAGCTGGATTTACAAGATCATCTGTATTAGTGAGCCAGACATCCACAAAGTTTGTAACAGTCTATATAATTATACATGTCATTGCCAATTGAAAATAGCATCTCTTGAGGGCCCACAGAGAAAATTAATGGAGAGGCATAACTGAATATCCACCTTAAACTACTTATTTACTTCTACAAATAATCTGGTCAGGAAGCACACAAACATGCCACCTTAAATTGGATGAAATTATAAGTCAAGAGTAAAGATACTCTGTATTCTAAAAGATCTGTAATTCAATGCAGAGTTTAAGTATAAACAGAATTTTAGTATGAGAACTGTAATTATCTCTCATCACAATCCTAAAAGCAAAGAAAATGGAGAAATGCTATCAGGTAGTTTTGATGAACCATTATGCCATCCATACCACCACACTCAAATACAAATTATAACCAAAAGCAAAGCATGAACACTAAAAATACATGAAGCCCTTTTATTCACATAGGTTGCAGTGGTCTCAATGTCCTCATGAGATTTTCTTATGGAAATACACAGGTTGCTTCTTCACTGACATAATTTTCACAACATGAATCAACAATTTCTGTACTTTTTACATTTTATTTCAAGCATTTTTCCCAAACAAGCTAAAAGTAAACATTTAACTGCGTTTCTTAATCATTTGCAAAGTAAGTCCAGCAATTTAGAGTCTTGGAAAAAAGCCAACATCACCATCTTGATAGCTGTAAATCCTGTCTTCAGCTCTTTGTGTTGCATTATTTCCCACCTTAATCATTATCCTTCTGGAATTTATTGCTACTCAAAGATTAACAATTATATCAGGTCCATCAGTTATATTTCACCTTCACTGATAAAAACAGACCACTGCTTGAAGACACAAGGACATAAGATGAAAGGCAGAAACAACATGTGGTCATAATTTCAGACCCAGAAGTCATTTGAGAAAGCAAGCACAAAATTAGAAATGCCATGTCACCTGGCCAGTTTGAGACCCTGAGGTAAACTGAGTTCTGAAGACTGAGAAACTCATTTCCTGCAAGGCTCAAGCAGGAATGGCATAACCTTTAACCACTGGTAAGTTTTATTGCCTAAGCGCACCATTACAACATGCAGTGCTCTGTTTTACAGCAGAAAAGTGGTAGTATAACTGATCTCACACTGCACCATTCCCCTCTAATGAGTAAGAATATAGATACACAAGAAAAAGTCACCACAAACTTTAGTGTTTGACACCACCCTCTATCACTTCTTCACTTCTTTTTTTTTCTTTTTTTGGTCTTTTCTTCTACTATGGAAAAGGTAAGAGGCAATGTTTTACTCTTGACATTAAATGCTCCATTTCAAAGCACTACCTTTTCTAAATTTGAGTCATTACCATGTGTCTTGGAGGTTTGAACTTCCTCCAGTGACTCAGTTCTAAATAAAGACTATTCAAAAGTAGCTTCTAGAAAAATACTATTCAAAAAAAGCTGTATGGCAGATAGCTTAATTTAGTGAGCAATTAGAGCTGAAGCATTGTCTTGCAGTTCAAGACCTAGAAAATACAATGGTTTTATACATCCTAAGCTTGTAAACGTGTGCTAGTAAAGATGTGACACATAGACATATGCAGTATTACAGCAGTATCTGGAAAGCAGCTCTGATGTAAATTAATGCTTACTATTCCAAACATGCCAGAGAATCAAAGTTTAAAGATCACCTATAATATACTTGTGCATAAAGTGTTACTTTTTTCATTACAGAATAAAAAAAATGAAATTGTAACACTAGTACACATGGCAACTCCACTTCTACCTGTAGATTGATCCATGCTTTTCTCAAGCAAAAGTTTAAAGTTACCTATGTCAGATTATATTGCATGCTAAACAAATAAGACAAATACTAGTCAAGCAAAGACATTAATCCAAAATCTATTCAAAATAATTATTCTTTTTTTTTTTTCTCCATTGGAGATCTCACTGAACATCCATCTGATAGCATTCTTCTCTGTGAGTATCTATAAAAGCAAAAATACAATCCACGTTTTTACTTACCAGAATGTTCTTCAGCAACAGATTCTTAGGTAAAAATAAATAGTTTTTCTTTTTCTGACATGTTTTGATATCTTTAGCAGGCCTGCAACTGGACTACAGAAGAAACACAAGCAGAAGGTGAAGTGGAAAGGTTAATGTCTTAATGCCAACTGATGATGTCATTGCTCCTCCTGTTTGTTCCCCAAAGGTTCAGTAGGTAAGATTGATCTTGATGGCTTTTACAATGCACTGCTACAGACACTTCTTTCCTAAGACTTCAGTGTGGGTAACCTCCTAAACTGTACAGAAGTGTATCATGATGAAAGAAATGTGGACATAAGTAATCCAAAGTTCACTGCTCTTGGCAGAATTCGTTGATTCTCCATTATTACTCTTTATTCTAAGTGCTAACTAAAGAGCATTTTAAGATATTAACACAGACCACAGATTTTATTTGAATTTGTAGGGCTAAATGATGTTTTCAACTAGGTGTAATATCCATACTTTTTACTCAGCTGCAGTAGTGAACTGTGCAGAAATGAATCTCTCTTTATGTGAAAACAAATATTCAATACAGATCCATTTTGAAGAACTGCTCTGTCCTTCCACAATATTGTGGCTAAGTCAGGAGCTGTAGAACAACAAAAGAGCACGCTCTGTAGAAATAGGGATGAAGTCAGTGGGTTCATTACAAGTTCATTACCTTGAATTCTGAAACTGAAAGCTATACCCTAGCTCAATAAATTTTTGATTCATTAATGGTCAGGCTCTCACAATTCATTTTAAAGACTTTTTGTCTCAATGGACAGGCACTGGTAGAAAGCAGATAGACTCAAGTATCCAAACTAAGCAAAGAAGGCCTGCCCATTTGGAAGCACTGTTTCCCTTTTGCTAGTTTCAGAACACAGGGCAACAACACACCAGAGCACCTGAATATAGCAGTGTCAAAAAGCTGCTTAGGAATAACAATAGTTGTGTCTGAGCAGCTCTACACTGCTGTTATACATTATGGCAAACTCAGCTTCTCTTAATCATTCATCATTTCCAAAAATGATGCACCAAAACCTAAGCATGTTAAACAGCAGCACGAATGGTACTGAAACGCAGGTACAACTTTGCTGACAAGAGAAGGATTTACAACTGTCCATTATGAGCAAACTACGTTTCTTACCACGCCACCAGTGAACATCTCACAAGAGATATGTGCTCATTCTGAGGATTTCAATGCTAGGAAGGGGCACAACTTCACTTCAGGAAACTTCCCAATAGTGAGGTACATGAGGTAATAAAATCAGTAATGAAGGCAGATCACTTAAACAAATGTAACAAAGTCAACCCTCAAAAAAATAAAGCAAAATGATATCTCAGCTGCAAGAAGGTAGAATGTACGGCCTGTGGCAACATAAGCAGGAGCTAGTGTGCTGCAAGAGGCCAGTCACTGAAAGTAAAAATCACCCCTTTGGAAAGTGATATGTGAAGAGGACTTAGTTGAAGGAAAAGACCATCTTCACCTTTTTTGGTTTTGTCTTGCCTGTTTTTTTCCTTTAATCCTCGAAACAAAAGTTTTCAGCATGGTACACCAATAAACACCAGTTCTCCAGAGAACAATGATTGCTTAAGTTTTTGTGGAGAAGTTCAATAAACAGGAAGACTTTATGCCATGTTAATAATTATCACAAATGTCCTGTGAAATCCACCAGCTATTTCATTGCCTTTCTTTAGTTTCAGAATTTATTATGATACAGTAGAAAATTATCCTAGCTATGCAGAGGTTTGTGTGCCTGGAAATACTTCAATTATGTGTAATAAATGCACGTTGAGCTCACTTTACATTTGACATAAAACACTTCATACAAAGAATGGGAAAGCATTCAAATTAATAATTTCAATCCTCTCCATCAAGAATTCATGTTACACTGCATTCTAAAATGCTTGTGCTTTTTGTTCCATGTGAAAAGGTGATGGAATGGCTCATCTTGAAGGATACCTCTATCCAAGTGGATGACAAGAAGATGATCAGGAGTAGTCAGCATGGACTCACTAAAGGAAAATCATGCTTGACCAACCTGATTGCCACCTACAATGGGACAACTACCTGGATGGTTGAGAGCAGTGGATATTTTCTACTGTGACTTCAGCAAAGACTTCAACGCTCTCTCTGATGTGCTCATACGTAAGCCTAGGAAATGGAACCTGGATGAATGGATGGTGAAGTGGATGGAGATCTTGGCTGAATGCCAGATCACAGATGGCTTTCAATTGGTGGCATGGGGTCTGGTTAGAAGCCTGTCAGTGGTGGTGGCCCCTAAGGCTCTATGCTGCGCCCAGTGCTTCTTAGCTTGTTCACTTGGATGAAAGGGCAAATGCCTCCTTAGCAAGTTCACTGATGATATAAAGTTCAGAGGAGTGGCCAAAATCCCAGAGACCTGTGCAGCCCTTCAGAAGGACCTTGACAAGCTGGAGGAATGAGCAGAGAGAAAGTGACTGAAGTTCAACAAAAGCAGATGCAGGAGTCCTGCACCTGCAGAGGAACAACCCCAGGCACCAGCACAGGCTGACGATGACCTGCTGGGAAGCAGCTCTGTGGAGAAGGACCTGGAGGATCCTGGTGGACAACAAGCTGTCCATGAGCCAGCAGTGCGTCCTGGGGGCCAAGAGGGCCAATGGGATCCTGGAGTGCATTAGGAAGAACACTGCCTGCAGGTCAAGAAAGGTGATCCTGACCCTCTGCTCAGCCCTGGTGAGGCACAACTGGAGTTCTGTGTCCAGTTCTGGGCTCCTCAGGACAAGAGACACATGGAGCTCCTGCAGCAGGTTGAGTGGAGGGTGACAGAGATGATGAGAGGGCTGGAGTATCTCTCTTAAAAGGAACTGTTGAGCCTGTTCAGCCTGGAGAAGTGAAGATTGAGAGGGGATCTTACCATTGCATAGAGATATCTGAAGGGACAGTGTCAGAGGATGGAACCAAGCTCTTCTCAGGGTTGAGCAATAGGATATGATACAATGGGCAGATACAGATGCAAAGGAAGTTCCACTTGAACATGAGAAAGAACTTTCCTGTTGTGCAAGTAACTGCACTGGAACAGGTTGTCCAGAGAAATTGTGGAGTCTCATTCTCTTAAGATATTCATAAGCCATATGGACACAATTCTGATTAATGTACTCTAGGGGACCCTGCTGGAGCAGAGAGGTTGGACTAGGTATCCTCCAGTGATCCCTTCCAACCTTACCTATTCTGTGATTGTATCTTACAAAATATTCTCATTCAACAAATACTCCTTAGTAGGGTATGCTCCAGTTACAACCTTGCAGATAAAAGGAAAAAAATGCATACAATGAAAAGTCAATTTTTCTGTATGTATTGATATTGTAGAAATATGGCAGAAAATTAACCCTCTGGCATTCCAACTAGTCCTGGGAGATCAGAGGGGCTGGGTGCATTTCTGGTCTTAATTTCTGATTGTAAACAACAATGCAGTGTAACTCTGGTCATGTTCAGTGAGATCCCAGGTGCAGAGATAGCATGGGCTACACCAGAAATCCGGCCACATTAGCGATGCCAGAGTCACAATCTGGTTCATTAATTCAGTGCTGGAAGTTTGGTTGAGCTCAAAAACAATTTTCACAAACACAGATGAACCAATCATGTGGTTTATAGAAACAATGGTGTCCTGGTTCCAGCCCGCATCAGCAGGAGGGGGCATGGCCAAGAATTGTGTTATTTGGTACCACCTTAAGTCATTGCCTGCAGTGGGGAAAAGGGACTTTCTCCCTTCCAGGAAGAAGGGTATCTGTTTTTGGTGGAACAAAAAGTGTGCTGGTGTGTGGAACCTGTCATGCATTGTTCATTCTCCCAAACCAAGATGAGCACGTTTGCATGCAAATTACCCTCTTTACCTGTTCATTATCATACCTTATCTCATTGCTGTTTCCAGCAAGTTTGTCTTGTCTCAATACAATTTTCACCTTTTGTGCCTTCAGTTCTCAACTCCATTCCCAGAGGGGGAAAAGGGAGGGGAAGCCAAGCCAACTGCATGTGATTTGGAAGAGTCTGGGTAGGGGAACTGAGTTGGGGAGTACCATTTCTAGACCACAACAAACAGGTTGTAGATTCCTGTTAGATTTCTGGTGACAGAGGCAGTAGACCTAGGAAATATAAGTCTATAGAGTATGTAAAAGTGTTCCAGGTGCCCCTGGATACATGCTCTGATGCAGCTGGAGGTAGATATCTTACTAAAGAGGTGTCTTCTTGGGGAGAAGAGCCAACCCATAAACTGGTCTGTGAGGCAGGGGGTTTCAAATCCCCATTTCTAGTTTTGGAAGAAGTGGGGTTGAGACCGTAGTCAAGTATCCCGTTACTTTTGTTTTAAACAGTGGAGGAGAGCAGACACTTTATATATAAATGAGGGATATTGAGAAGTACAAAGAGAAAAACTGCGGAGTTTAAGAAAAATGGAACAGAAACACTAGTGTCACTCCTTCTTCCAATGCTGATTGCAGTGTAATGGTTATCCAGCAATAAGAGTGGTCCAGTCTCTGCCTGGTGACCTATTGCTCCCATCAGGTGGCTATCACACCCACAAAATCCTTTCACTGAATATCTCCCAGCATATCTCATGGTTTTAGGTCTCATTCCTACATTATTTGCATCATGGCTACAGCTGCACCTTAAACTCAGAGCCTCCATCACACCTGCACATAATCAATTTTTTGGGGTATCCCAGTAGGGCAATTCCTTATCTGTCTCCTGAACACCTTCCATTTTCATCCATACAGATGTTATGTGTAGCTGATAGATCATTACACATGCTTTTACATACCTGACTATTATTAAAGTATTCAATATTAAAAGAACAACAGGGTGAAACAGTCTACTGAAAATTTCCACAGCAGTGAGCGACCATCTGAAAAGGGTGTCCCACCACTGATGCTCTCCATCCTTCTTCACCCATTCTAAGACATTATTAATTTAACATGTATTATGACAGACAGTGATCAGAGCCTTTTATCCATTTCCCATGGGTCTGTTTTAACAGTTGTTGTAAATCATCATGTCATAACAACTGTAACATGAGACAGGACCTGGATAATTATGGACACAATTCTAACAAAAATACAAGCACAAATATTCAAATGACTACTTTTACCTCTGTTAATATTATCTACAAATACACGATCACAAAGGGTTCACATAGAAATACATCCTTTTCCAATATGTCCAAATACAGTATCAGAGGTTGTCACGGATGTCCATCAGGACTGAGCCATTGATCATCCAGAAGGTAGTGATCAATGGCTCAGAGTCCTGATGGACATCAGTAAAAAGAGGTGTCCCTCAGGGGTCCATACTGGGACCAGTGTTATCCAATATCTTCATTAGTGATATAGATGAAGGGATTGTGTGCACTCTCAGCAAATTTGCAGGTCACACCCAGCTGAGTGATGTGGTTGACATACCTGAAGGACTGAAAATCTTCCAGAGGGACCTGGATAGGCTGGAGAAGTGGGCCCATGGGAATCTCGTAAGGTTTTACAATACCAAGTTCAAGGTGCTGCACCTGGACCAGGACAATTACAATGGATGAGAAGCTTGACATGACCCAGTCATGAGAACTCCCAGCCCAGAAAGCCAAATGTGTCCTGGGCTGCATCCAAAGCAGCGTGGGCAGCAGGGGAGGGAGGAGATTCTGCCCCTCTGCTCTGCTCTGCTCTGCTTTGCTCTGCTCTGCTCTGCTCTGCTCTGGTGAGAGCCCACCTGGAACCCTGCATCCAGCTCTGGGGTCCTCAGCACTGGAATGGCATGGACCTGTTGAACTAAGTCCAAAGAAGGGCCACCAAGATGATTAGAGAGATGAAGCACCTCTCCTATGGGGAAAGGCTGAGAAAATTGGAATGGTTCAGCCTGGAAAAGAGATGGAAGCATTGAGTACCTAAAGGCAGACTACAAGAAAGATGGAGACTTTGGGCAAGAGCATGCAGTCACATGTCAAGAGCAAATGGCTCTAAACCAAAGTGGGGGTTCAGGTTAAGTATGAAGAAGAAGTTCTTTACTATAAAGGTGGTGAGGCACTGGAACAGGTTGCCCAGAGAAGCTGCTGATGCTCCATCCCTGAAGTGTTCAAGGCCAGGTTGGATGGGATTTGAGCAATTGTCTAGTGAAAGGTGTCCCTGCCCACTGCAGGGGGGTTGAAACAGTCAGTCTTTAATGTCCCTTCAACCCAAGCCACTGGGTGCAAATGCTTTGCACAAGTCCATGTAGATAATGTCAGCTCTCCCCACAACGATCACCTGTATAACCCCACTGCAGAAGGCCACCAAACTCAACAGGCATGATTTGCTTTTAATGAAGCCACACTGGCTGTCACTAACCACCTCCTTATTTTCCATATGCTTTACCACAGTTTTCATGGGGATTTCAGCAGGCACAGAGGTGAGACTGACTGGCCTGTAGTTCCACAGGTCTTTATTTCACAAGATCACAGAATCACAAAATGCCTAAGGTTGGAAGGAATCTCAGCAGGTCATTTGGTCCAACTTCCCTGCTCAAGCAGGGTTATTCTAGACCCCATGGCACAAGATTGCATCCAGATGGTTCTTGAGTATCTTCACTGAGGGACATCTAACAATCTTTCTGGGCACACTGTTCCTGTTTGTGATCACCCACACAATAAAGATGTTCTTCCTCATACTCAGGTGCCACTTTTCTGCTTGCTGGCTCTCATCTTACTGCTTGGCACCACAGAGAAGAGCCTATATCCATCATCTTGGCATCAACCTATGAAAAACGCCAATCGCTTGGTTTTTAAAATTTTTAGAAGTTTAACAACAATAAAATTATTATAAAAATAGTAATACAATTAGAGTAATAAAAATTAGAGTTAGGACAATTACAAGATAATAAAAAGCAAAGAATTATGGATGTCCAGATGCTCTCGGACACTAAGTCACAAAAAAGCATGCCTTGTGAGCAAAGGACTAACCTTAAAAGTAATAGCCTGATGCATATTCATATATCTCGTGCATGATGCATAAATTCCTTGCAAATTAAGAACTTTTCTGGTTTTTGTCAACCTCTTCTCCTTAATCTTGGTAGTGGAGAGAAGGTGGAAGAATGTTTGTCTTTTCTGATAAGGAGGCTGTAACTCTTTATGGGCGCCCTTCACTGACATCTCTGTGTGAAGAGTTTCTTGATTATCTCATCTTCCTGTTTGAGCTTGTAACAAATTCTATATCACAGAGTTTCTATTTTAACATTATGTCGTAACCTAAAACTACATTTATTACACTACTTAAGAGAATTAATACAGCATAACTTTCTAACATCACACATATAATATTCATTGTAACATTTGCGATAGCCAATCATAAAATACGCATTTTTCACAAACCCATTAGATATTTATAGACATTCCTGAGGTTCCCCTCTCAGTCACTTTTTCTCAAGGCTGAACATCATCTCTGTCACCCTCCCCTGGACCTGCTGCAGGAGCTACATGTCTCTCTTGTACTGAGCTCAGATTTGGACACAGCATTCCAGATGTGCCTCACCAGGGTTGAACAGAGTGGCAGGATCACCTCCCTCAACCGCTGACGTGCTCTTCCCATTTTGTTAGCGTTCCGGAACACACATAATCACGGGATATGATTATATGCAGGTGCTTTTATTAAGAGCTCTGGGAATCAGGGGTCCAGACCCAAATCTGACTCCAACATGGCTTTCGAGCTGAACGTATTTTATATTCTATCATTATATAACTCACATATTAATTATTAAACTTATATCGTTCTATTGTATACATGGACATGAGTTTCTCGTGATGTTTCTTAGGTCCCTGACCACAGTTTCCCATGATTATTCTCATGATTAAACAGTAATTATATTTAATTACTAAACAATCATCACATCTAACAATTATATCATTTATCACGTACTAGCTCCACAGGTGCAGTTCTAGCAAGTACAAGTTCTTCATGCTTAGGGTGTTTATTTTTCCAGGGCCTACTAAGCTTACTTTTCCTTTTAACCCTAAATCCCCGTGATTTTTAAAACCCTTTGACTATCAATTTCAAAAAGGGAATTTGTTTGAGGGATATCAATTGCTTCTGTAAGAGTGAGGCTTTCCTTTGCCTATCCTCTTGATGTTTCCTGACACATCCTGTGCAGAACACGCCGTCAGCCTCATTGCATTCAGGAAAGGAAATTATTATGGAGAACGGAAATTGTTACGGGAAAACGGAGAGGCGAACTGGAAGGCCTTTTAAAGAGGAAATTATTATGGAGAATGGAAATTGTTATGGGAAAACAGAGAGGTGAACTGGAAGGCCTTTTAAAGAGGAAATTATTATGGAAAACGGAAATTGTTATGGGAGAGGTGAACTGGAAGGCCTTTTAAAGAGGAAATTATTATGGAGAACGGAAATTGTTATGGGAAAACGGAGAGGTGAACTGGAAGGACTTTTAAAGAGGAAAGTATTATGGAGAATGGATGGGAAAACGGAGAGGTGAACAGGAAGGCCTTTTAAAGAGGAAATTATTATGGAGACTGGATGGGAAAACGGAGAGGTGAACGGGAAGGCCTTTTAAAGAGGAAATTATTATGGAGAACGGAAATTGTTATGGGAGAAGTGAACTGGAAGGCCTTTTAAAGAGGAAATTATTATGGAGAACGGAAATTGTTATGGGAGAAGTGAACTGGAAGGCCTTTTAAAGAGGAAAGTATTATGGAGAACGGAAATTGTTATGGGAAAACGGAGAGGTGAACTGGAAGGCCTTTTAAAGAGGAAATTATTATTGAGAATGGAAATTGTTATGGGAAAACAGAGAGGTGAACTGGAAGGCCTTTTAAAGAGGAAATTATTATGGAGAATGGATGGGAAAACGGAGAGGTGAACGGGAAGGCCTTTTAAAGAGGAAAGTATTATGGAGAATGGATGGGAAAACGGAGAGGTGAACGGGAAGGCCTTTTAAAGAGGAAATTATTATGGAGAACGGATGGGAAAATGGAGAGGTGAACGGGAAGGCCTTTTAAAGAGGAAATTATTAGGGAGAACGGAAATTGTTATGGGAGAGGTGAACTGGAAGGCCTTTTAAAGAGGAAATTATTAGGGAGAACGGAAATTGTTATGGGAAAACGGAGAGGTGAACTGGAAGGCCTTTTAAAGAGGAAAGTATTATGGAGAATGGATGGGAAAACGGAGAGGTGAACTGGAAGGCCTTTTAAAGAGGAAAGTATTATGGAGAACGGATGGGAAAATGGAGAGGTGAACTGGAAGGCCTTTTAAAGAGGAAATTATTATGGAGAATGGGTGGGAAAATGGAGAGGTGAACGGGAAGGCCTTTTAAAGAGGATATTATTACGGAGAACGGAAATCGCTATGGGAGAGGTGAACGGGAAGGCGTTTTCAGGGCGCGGTCGGTGTTCCAAGCCCCCGCGGGCCCGCCGCGCGCCGCTCCCGCCCTCCGCGGGGCGGGGACGCGCCGCCGCCGAGCGCAGCGGGGCCATGGCGGCTCCGCGGGAGCGCGGCGCGGGCCCGGCGCTGGAGCCGGGCGGCAGCACGCAGACATCGCACCGGCTGCTGGCCTACAGCGACGCGCTGCTGTCCATCATCGCCACCGTGATGGTGAGCGCCCGGGAGGGAGGGACAGAGCGCGATGGCGGAGGAGCTGCCGGCTGCCCGGGTCGCGCCCTCACGGGGCCGGTGCCGTCCGCGCCCGCCCTCATGTCGCGACATGTCGGGGCGGTGCCGGCCACCCGAGAGCGGCTGAGGGTTGTGTGGTGCTGTTGAAACGCTCGACACGCGCTAATGAAACGTTTTGTTGTTTCAGATTTTGCCGGTGGCCCACACGAAAATACATCCTGACCAGGTATCGCGCGGCGTTCGCTGCTCCTCGTGTCCTCGCGAGTAGATGTGACAGCCTCGTTTAGCACGCCCTGCTTTAATTTCGAGTTGCAGGCTTTCAAAAGCAGCGACATAAAACCCAACAGAAATTACACGTAGGGCGAGGAGATGGTGAACTTTGGGCGTAAAACTTTTAGATTAAGATTTGTGCTATGTGCAGGTGTTGTGACATACAGCCTGAATGAGCTATGTTTGTAGGCCATCGATTATAACTAGTTACTTTTCTATGAGAGATGAACTGCCCATCTGACCAAAACATTTCAGAAAGCATCTGGTCTTCTTGGTAATACACCATCACTGAGAGAAGCCACTTATACAGCACAATCTGAATGCTTGTTTTAAAGTCTGTTCATAATAAATGTAATTAGAATAAATTATAGTGGAAAAAGAAGACTACAGAAAATAAATTAATTCTGATAATACCCAGGGATTTTAGGAAACATTGATAATTTGAGAAAGTTTACAGGTTTTCTCTTTTATAATTATTTATTTTTCTACTCTTAAATAGACCTAAGTCTTAGTTTAAGAAGCTCAGATAATATTGGTAATGCAGCAAATATACAGTGTGAGTCTGTTTAAGGCATTGTGGTGGTATTTTCAAAATTTGCTGAGGTCAGGCCCTCTCCTTTCTCTTTTTTAACAATTGTCACATGAAACCTCTGCGATGCTTCTACTGTGGAAGTCAGTGCTGTGAAAGTAAAAGAGGCATATTGTGTCCAGTCCTCTGGACAGTGCATTGTTATAGTAACAGTGATGAGAGACTGCATAAATGAGTAACAAGGTGAATAGAGCATTGGGAAGCCCTTTTACAGATTGATGAGATGTGTTGATACATCAAATGCCATATTTCAACCTACTTAACAAGTTCCTCATAAACTGATTTCTCTGCAATATACTAGAGAGATTGTTGTATGGGAACTGCATTGTTGGGATGCATTTTCCAAAAATACATTACAGTATATCTATTTTTCAGATGTTGGTAATAATTTTGTTATATAACATTTATATTTTGTTTCCTTGGGTGTCACTTTCTGTTTCAGAAATTAGGTGAAAGTGTTCAGCAACTTCTTCTAGCAAAAATTGCAGTCTACTTGATGACCTTTTTAATAGTCACAGTGGCATGGGCAGCTCATGTAAGGTAGGAACATGGTGTTTAAATTTAAAGTCAAAAGCTAAAAAGTGCAGGAGATAACCATGTCTCTGAGGTATTTCTGTCTTGCTGACAGACCTCTGAATTGTCTTTTGTTGAGTACTATTAGAAAATTATTGTAAATAAATGCTACCTTTAGCAGTGAAAAGCTACTCTTACACCACTGCCATCGTCTTACAGAGAAAAACAAGCATTATAAATCTTTTAGAGTTTTCATCCTACCTCGAAGGCTAGATTGAATAAGACTTCTAATTCTGCTGAAAAAAAAAAACCAAAACATTAATTTGTAACTTGCATGTTCCATAACAAAGGAACTGACATAGTACAGCTGGCCTAAAACTTATCTCTCTGTCTTCAGCAGTAGTTGTCACAAAGTCAGTTGTTGCAGATTCTGTACTTTATAGAGCTGTGGACAGTCCCACCTGTCATGTCTTGGTGGTTAAAAAGAAATTGTCATGCAGGCATCATACTGAAACCAGGGCAGAAAATACTCTGCCATTCAAATAGAAATCAGGTTCTTAATAAGTGTCCCATGATTGAACTTGATTGTATCTCGCTTTTAAGATTTTTCTAACAAATTACTTTCATATTTGACCTATATGAGTTTTGGTGGTACCTGGAATACTTGTATTAATTCTGTGGCAAAAGACATTGGGTTCCCCCATACTATCATAAATATACAATTTATATGTAATGTTGTAAAATATATTTTGTGAGTTGTCTTATTCATGATAACCTTACCTTGCCTTGCCTTGACAGGTTGTTTCAGGTGATAGAACATATAGATGATGTTCTGGCTCTTCTAAATCTGGTGAGTCTTGTCAGACAAGCTGAATGGTTAGCAAGCAGTTACAGGCCACTTAAGTGTGTCTGTGAATATCCAAAAGTTTCTACATTAAATATTGTAACTCTGACATATTTCCAAGTCAGGAACATACAAAAATCTTTAGTTTCACTGTGACTGATTGATAAATAACTTGCTTTTAACTTGCAAATGTTTTACTGTAAACCAAAAGAAGCTCTGCAGCAGGTTAGTCTGAAGTTCATCTGAAGGAACTGAGTATTTTGCAATGTTGTTTTAAACTCTGTTCTCTGAAAGTATGCAACCAAACAGTTATTCTAATTTGGTTAATAAAAGCAATGTTGGAACTCCATGAGATAAAACTAGAGGAAATTATTTTAGAAGAATAGCCTAAGACATCTGATTCTTACCTAATGTAGATTTCAAAGCAATGTGTTTCTTTATGCTTTTGTTTGTTGGATTGAGTTTTTTAATTTTGCTTTTTTAGATGTGAAATACTTAGAATCAGCTATTAATGTTCTTGACAAATCAGAAAAACCTGTTTGGAAATATACCTGTGGTATATTTAGCATTGCTACTTTAGAAAGAAGTCTCTTAAAAATCATAGCAAAACTTTTACCTGGGGTATTGGTAGACACAGAAAATAGTAGTGTTTTCTACAATAAGCTTGTACAATTTGCATAGAGAACATGGAAGATGTGTATAAAGAACATGGAAGATGTAGTCAAAACTCAGCAACTTTAGAAATGTGGGTATTTTTAATTATGCAGCACAAGCATTTGATCTCCTTGTAAAATACAAAAGCAAACACATTGAAGATGTGTTCAGAAAATACATAGCGGTTCAAAATGCTTTTTTTCTGTTTTAGGCTTGTATGATGATCATAACCTTCTTGCCATATACAGTAAGTAGTTTTCTAAAATCTGACATTTATTTAAATTACATTGTTTGTTTCTTCCTTTATTTGGAAAGATTTTACCAAAGTATTCAGAAACCCAGGAAAGTGTTGTTATAGTATAAACACTGAATCCATTGTCATACTTAAGTGTTGCTTCTTTAAAATTCATTAAGCTATTTTAGAACTTTTAAATACTTCATGTTTTAGACCTGGCAGAAAATGGGCATTCTAAAAACAAAAATTACAGTTATGGAAAGTCACGATATCATAGAATAGTTTGGGTTGGAAGGTGTCATTAAAGGTCATATAGTCCAACCCCTGCAAAGATCAGGAACATCTTCAGCTAGATGAAATTTCTCGAAGCCCCATCCATCTCCCATTGTATGTCTCGAGGGACTGGGCAACTATGCCACTGTGCCAACATTTTACCACCCTCAGGGTAAAAAATTTCCCATGATTTCTTTTAAAAAAGCAACTGTATTGAAGAAGGTCAGGGTATCTGATAACAATTTTGGTAAAATAAATAAAACTCCTGTGTGTTTGTGTTTCAAACTCCTCCTTATATTTCCTTTTGTAATTTAGCCCTAGTTTGTGCTGTCACTTCTGATTTGCTCTGCAAGGTTGATTCTGGCAGTTGAGGGCTTGTGTTTAAAATCTGCATAATTTTTGGTCATATGACTTCAAAAGAATATTTGCAAATGAATACCTTATTAACAGAACAAAACAGTTGCTTCTTGACTGTTGTATGTGTAAGACAGGCACCTGTTTCTCTGTGGATATGTGTCTTATATTTAGTTGCAAAATAAGGCTGTGGTCAGTAAGACAATCTTTATCAGCAAGAAAACATGCTTTTCATTTTGCCTTGAAGCTGAAATTATTTTTGGAAAGCTGTCCATGTTACCTTAACAACCCTGCTTTGCTTTTTTTTCCCCCTTTTTTATCCTCCCCTAAAGAAGCTGCAGAAATTAATACAACAGGGAGCCATGGAAGTAGACAAAATAAAAGATTCAAAAAGCTTTCCTAATATCAAGAATTTTCACACGTATGGCATCATGTCAACCAAAACCAGTTAAGCTTTATGCTCAGGTACAAGCCACTCTCTAATTATTATGGAGGCACAGTGCCAAAGTGGCTAAGGTTTAGCACTGTCAATGGCAGAGAAAAACCATCTCTCCAGATGCCTTTGGTTGGGATGCATGCATGTATTTGTGGCTAGAAATAGCATTTAATGCCATTATGATGAATTGGAAATTAGTATGTTGATTTATGAATATTTTCAATATTGAATGAAGAGTGCTTCTATTTCTCTACTGTTGTTCCTGCATTGCTTCTTAATTAAATATATGATCTTGTTGATATTTTGACAGTTTTCCTTAATGGCCTCCTTCCCAGGGGTACCTTTTGGCATCTTCCTGTTCAGTGTCTGTGCTGTTGTCATTGGCCTTATACAGGTATTGGAGCTATCCATTTACATGTTCACTTTTACATAGACTCTCTTTTGTAGTACTTAAATTAAGCTTCTTAGTGACTGGCATAAATTGCTAAATATGTTATTTATATAGCATTCTGTTTCAAAGTTATGCCCATTGATGATAATACAGTACCTGTATGTAAGCTTCACTGTCCCATGAAGCTGTTTTATACAAGTAAATCATCTGGTCGCAATGTTCACAGAATTCCTTTCCCACTCTTTTTGAAAATGCCTTGGGGAAAGAACAATTGAGTTTTGCTGCTGATGTTTTTGTGAGCCATGCAGCAGTGGGTGAGGGAACACAGGCTTTCAGTCTCAAGTCCAGCAGTACTTTCCTCCTGCTGCAGTGCTTTGTTGCTTTCAGTTGCTCACTATAGAGGTCTTCGTTCCTCTTCATCAAGGATCAAATGTCATGACAGACTCTGCAGAGGAGACTAAAATCTTCACATGCAGTGTGTTGTCAAATCTCAGAGTTTCTAGGACCAACTTTCCATATGGGAGTGAAGAGTAAGCTTGAAAGTGTTTTGGAATGTGTTGATTTATAATTCTATGTCTTACGTTTGAAATTTATACATATAATAAGTTATATATATTTATATTTATATATAATAAGTTTATATTTATATATAATAAGTTCAGTAATGCTCTTTTCCTTGCAGGCTGTGATAGTAGCATATGGATTCTATCATCCACACTTACTGAATCAACAGATACAGGAGTCTGAAAATCAGAATTTCTATAAACGTCATATCTTAAAGATTATTCTAAGAGGACCAATTTTATGCTTTTTAGCAGCCATCTTTTCTTTTTTCTTTATTCCTTTGGTAAGTTCTCTTGGTTAACAGAAAACTTTGATGCGACAGTTTGTATTAGCTGTCTTCAGGACTGTGTATGAAAATAGTAATGTCTATATTAATTATGCACACTTTCTCAATTGTGAGTTCTAGAGTGTTATTTTTTGCACTGAATGTATTTAAGCATATGTATCAACCTGTAACTTGATCCATGAGTTTGTATAGTGTAAAAAGAATATTCTGCTAAAATGTTACTTGCTATGCCTGCTTGTTTTTTTTTGTTTTAAGCAGGTCTTCTAAACTCTGTGTTAGGGTCTTATGAATCAGAGGTAGTTGAGGTAATATGGAGAATTGGAATGTGAAATGGAACACATGTTGAACAAACTGAAGAAAAGTGAATGCAATTGCTGCACTAACTTAGGGTGTAAGAGCAAATAGAGAAGGGAGATGCTCACCTGCATCTCAAAACAAATAGTTTTGGCTAAGGACTGCTTTTACATAGCCTCTTCTGTCTTTATTTGATGTCAATGAGTTGCTCTTACTTTATTAATAGCTTTAACTCTTTTCTAGAGCCCCTACTCAGAACTAGTTTTTGAATGTATCCTGAGCTTCCATTCCTTTTGTTCTTTAGGAAAAGATGGATTTAACTGAAGGATTTTGAGAAGGATTCCACAGGAATTGTCAGTATTTAAATAATCCTCAAGTTTTAAATAATCCTCAAGTGAATAATCAGGTTGCTCTTGATGAAAGGAGCAGTTATGAATCTAAACATGAAAAGATGTAGTTTTATGTGAAAATATGTTTTCCTTTCCTTCCTCACGCTGTTCACTGTTTGTTTTTAATATCAACAATGGTGAAATAAGTCTCCAAGTTGCTCCTATGCTTAGACCTGTGCAAAGCCTGTGAACCACTTAGGACCCACCAATGTATTTTTGTGACACAAATAGTAGAATCTTAGAATATTGTTAATTGGAAGAACCCGTAAGGATTATGTGGAATAATTCTTCAACTTCCAAAGCAGTTATTCCTGCACTTTTTGTCAGGAGAATTATTTCCCTACTTGTTTTAGTTTGCTTTATTGGTGGTACTAAATTAACTAGGAAAAAGCAGTATTTGATTCCACATGCAATATTTAGGAAGTTCATGAGCATTTCTACTGAGCCTTGTTCTCTTTGAAAGTCAAGATTTCTTTTTCTCAATGTTATTAGTTCTAAGATTGAGAGTTATAGTTTCATATTAAATCTGGTAGGTGATTTATATTTTGGTAACTATATTTAAACTGTTCATCTTCTTCTCCAACAGTCTTACGTACTTCTTGGACTTGTAATCGTTTTTCCGCATCTCTCTCGGTTAATTACATGGTGTAAAACCAAAATTCTTGGTGAGTAACAAAATTCTTAGGCATATGTTCAGATTAGGTTGTCAACATGTTATGCAAACAGCCCAGAACGAAGTAATTTCAGTTCTGCTTTCATTTTTGGTCTTGGAGTATAGTGATTTTAGGATTTATTTATGTGCTTCTAAACAGTTTCTCCCTTGCTTCCTAATTTCCCATAATTGTAATGAGATTTGTGTAAGGCACAACACATTTAAAGTGCAAAACCTTTCTGATTTGTTCTGATAATGTGAGTGCATGCAAACACACCTTGGTGTATGAATGACAGCTGCAGGCCATCTATCCCGTTTCCCTCCTCAAGAGGGGGCGTGGAGATGGAAGAAAATAAGGAAGCAAGCTCTATGCTTTTATCACTTCCTTCCTCACAATGCTGAATAGTCACACCTTTTCAAACAGGCAAGCACTGCATCTGTAAATCAAACTTTCTCACAACAGTTGACTGTTCAGGGTATTACATTTCATTAATCTAACTGCTATCAACCAAAGAGGTGGCTTCACACATGTCTTAAGCTAGCCTAAACACATGGTTCCTTCCCTTATGTGCTTTCTGCCCTCCTTGTGTCAGGAGTAAGTTGCACAACCATAGCAAGCTGAGCTGCTCTTAAATCCTGCTGAGAAAGAGGTTGCTGTTGATAAAATAAAAGGAGCAGGGGATATCATGCAACCTATTGGCTGGAAAGGTGCAGTGGCCCTCTGAGAGGGACTACAAAACCACTGAACAGATAATGTCTTTGGAACAGATGTTCCCAAACTGGGTCAGAAGAATAACAGCTTTGTACTTCTACTGCTGCTATTCAGACTAGTACAAGTCTGTACAAGTCCAGTGCAAATATGAGCATACTTTTTAACTCCCCCATGTGGCACGAATAACAGGGAGGCAGAAGTGCTCTGAAAGGATGAAGCCAGACTCTCAGAGCCTGAGAATAAACACATACAAATATTGTCCATGTTTATTGTGATGTGGCCGCTGTGGTTTGTAGTCAGGTCATGTCTCTACCTCTCACCCTGTCAGATGGCTGAAATACTACTTTATTGAATTTCTTGTGATTACACCTGCTCTGCATTCCCATGGAACCTTAACCTTTTTCTTTGTCCAGTCTATATACCTGAAGCAGTGTATTTTGGCTAGCTAGGCAGTTCTGAGTTCACTCTTTAGAGAGGTGTCCAACATTTCCTATTAAAGCTACACCTTTTGACAAAAGGCTTCAGTATTTTAAGTGAGGTTATTCGATATCCCAGTTCAGCCCCCATGGTTTTTTTCAAGACAGGTTTAATTGCCATGTAGTCTAAGTTCTCCAAGTTGTCATAGAGGCCCTACTAGTTAGTAGGGCCTCTATGTTAGGGCTTCCTGAGATGCTGATTTGTTTTGTTCAATTACAGCTTTGAGTCATTATTCACTTAGTGGAAATAGTTTGCCATATAGTTTAAAGGAAAGAGCTTTTGTTTTTTTTGTTGTTCCTAAAGCACTTGTCTTGAATGAAACATAAATTTCAGAGAGAGGCACATATGCCAAAAAAAGTGGAGTGACTGACGTGTGGATGACTGGCATCCTTTTGTCTAAAGAAAAGTTTAGGCAGATGGAGAAAAAAGGAGGTCACAGTAGGTTGTTGAACTACCTTATTTTACACTTCTTTTCATGATTAAGCCTCTGGATTTGTTTCCAGGTCAGAGAGGTGAAGAGGAAGAACATCATAGCTTAGAAACCTTCACTTTTTACCTCAGTGAGCCTCTGAGTAAGGAACGAGTAGAAGCATTCAGTGATGGGGTCTATGCCATTGTAGCAACCCTGCTCATTTTGGATATATGGTAAGACTTTGTACTGGTTCTTACACTTCGTCTTGTTAAATATATGAAATTTTGTTTGTATGTAATATTTGAGGAAATAAAATTAATCAGACATTGTGTTTGACTTCCAAAATCTGCAGTGGTTACCTTAAAATACGATTTTCTGGAAGGACACAGAGCACAAACCAAAGATACTTCTAAGAACACATCCATTCCAGCAGTAATGATCATCAGTGTGTGTAATACGTGTTGGGGTGTAGAGTCTTGAAGAACAAAGCTTCCTTTTTTGTTTAGTTATGTTTTCAGATGAAAGCTCTTTATCAGTAAAAGCTGTTTAGTCAGTGTAGCAATTTTATTAACCCAAAGGAGTGCCAACCTGCATTAAGATTTCCTTTTATATGTAATTTCTTTGCAGAGCTGTTATTTGAACACTGTTTCTAAATAATAAATTAGAGAAGTACAGAGTAGATTCCTGATTTTCACTACTTTCTCAAAGTAAAGCAGCATAATTGAGCCTTGCTTCAAATGTGTTTTTATAACAGTAATATGCAAAGTAAAGTAATTTTTCTCTCCACAGTGAAGACAATGTTCCAGATCCCAGAGAAGTTGAGGAGAAGTTCCATGGCAGTCTTCTTGAAGCTTTAAGTGAATATGGGCCAAACTACCTTGCTTACTTCGGCTCATTTGTTACAATTGGTCTCCTGTGGTTTGTCCATCACTCTCTTTTCCTTTATGTAACAAAAGCTACCCGATTAATGGGACTGCTCAACATACTTTCATTGGCTTTCATTGGTGGGCTTCCACTAGCTTACCAGCTGACCAGTGAATTTGCAGAAAAGTCTCATAATGAAATAGAAGCCATTCAGGTCAGCTGCGTTATCACTTTCTTTGCCAGCATATTTCAGTTTGCAATATGGACTACAGCCCTTCTCAATGAAGAGGAAACTTTGCATGCCTTTGCTAGATATGGTGGCAAGGAGCACGCCTTCATGTTTGCCAAGCTGGCTCTGTACCCTTGCGTAAGCCTGGGGGCCTTCTTCCTAACTTGCTTGTTAAGTGAATTTAGCACAGCAATTTTCCATCTTATGCAGATCGTAATCCCGTTTGCTTTCCTTGCCTTGCGCATTTTTGTTAGGATTTCTTTAACTGCCATAAAGTCTGTGATGTCTCTCTCCAGACGGAAGATTGTATTGTTAGAAGAAGAGGAGGCATGTTTGTCTCCAAATGAAACACTGTCCTAAATTTCCGCACAATGCATGTGAAGTTACGAGATCAATTTCAGCTTCTCTGACTCGCATTATATTTGTGTGTGGATTATATTGATGTAAACCAAAGCCTGTATTGACCATAACTGGAGCATATTTTTGTTTAAGCTGGCCATGCTTGAGACCCTTTTTCCAAAATCTGCTATTGAAAACACTGGTTAAAGAGGGAGTGCAAAGAAAAGCATATTCCCCTTCTTTTAGGATTGCCTTACAGGAAAAAATGCTGCTTGACATGTAATTGCAGCAACGATGGATTAAGAAGTGCACAGATACCCAGCAAAATGGCAGCCAAACACAGCCAAACACAGAAGTTGGTTAAGCCTCTATGTAAGAGAGAGTGAGGCATGGAAACATCTGGATTTCTGGGTGGTACATCATAGTACAACATATGTTCATACAAGTCACTGGTTTCCTTTTTTTTTATTTTAAGTTTTTTCAATGTTAAATTTTTAATTTTTTTTTTCAATGGTCTGTTGTGCATAGTCACAAACAGGGAATAACAGTTGGAAATCTGTGTTTGATTGCAAGTTTAGATGGGAGTTGCAATTGTGATAGCAGTCTTCCAAGCCATCTGAACACAAGTTCTTTGGCCATATCTATTCTTTTTTTTAAAAGGATGTAACAAATGAGGATTCATGTGGCTTTGCATCCAAGTTTCAACTAGCTCTGATGTTTTCTGAGGGAAAAGAGCTCTGTGATTAGACATAAGGGTTTTTCTGCTCTGCAGAAGCTTCTTGCCTGAAGTTTTAATTTCTCAGGCTTTTTGAGTCTGGCTTTTGTCTGTCAGTGGAACATTCTTCTGTTATTTAGAAGGCACTGTATCATATTGAAGGAACTCTCCTTGAAGACTGCAATGAGACTGCAATGTGTGAGAGTTCCACATCAGGTAAGGGAGTTGAGCTTTCTCCTGAGTTGTGGACAACTAAGGGATCCCACAGATTTCTGAGTCTCAGGAAGAAAGCAGAGTAAACTAACCCCTAGATATTCCTGTCCATGATAATGTTGAATATTTTTGTTTACACTTACATGAAGCTGGATAAGTATTGTGTTTTTCAAATCATCTAAGCTTTGGCTGCCCTAGAAGCCATTACATTTCCTTTTGGCAGAGCAATTAATTTGTATCTTGAATTATCTTAGTGCCTGACAACTTTAATGCCGTAATTAAAGGCATTTGGGGAATTTTGTTGTTCATCATTAAAAAAAAAGTGGCAAAATATGCCTAAAGAAATTATAGGTGAAAAACAAATAATTTTGTTTCAGTTGAGATCAGCCTTGAAAGCACTTGTGCTTTTGTTTTGAAGCACCTTGATACCGAATATGTCATTGTGAATATTTCATACTTCTTGTGAAGAGTATGTTCAGCTATACAAGGGGATTTATACCTAGTTATGGTTAAATTACTTCCATTGTGTTGTGTATAGCAGTTTTTCTGATACTAATAAAAGCACTTTTGTTCTGTATGGTTTTGTTTCTAATGTGCAGCAGACACATATTAAGTAGTGAATATGTGTATTTGTAATAAATTGCAATCAGTGAAGAAACAAAACTTCAAGCCATTTATTTCTTCTCTGTGGGTGAACTTTATGGTTGATGTCTATGATTAAAATTATGTTAGATGGGTTTTTCCTACCAGATCACCAAGGCCCCTTCCAACCTCAGCAGTTTTGAGATTTTTTTACAAAACACTAAAATGTTTTTAATGTGATGTAAAGAAATGTTGATTCTACTTTTCATGGTACCTGAAGAGAATGAAACCCAAAAACAGAATCTAGCCAAGGAGTTTTGCGGTGGTGTGTTTTTCTTTCATTTAATATTTGTTTAATATCTGTTTCCCCCCCCCCCAATCCTCCCTTTCCCTGCCCCTTTCCCTAGAACCTTCCCTGTCATTCATTCTAGCCCCCTCCTCAGCTTCCAGATGTTAGTTCTGCCCTAAACTCCTCCCCTGCTATTCCCTCATTGGTTACTGTTCCTACACCCGTCCTCCTGAGTTCTGTATAAAACCTTTGCCCCCCCGCCCGCCGGGGTCTTGGGGCTCATGGAATAAAACCATCTCGTTCCCCCCCAAGTCCCGTGTCGCCTTCGTCTGTCCCTGCGCGCCACGAACTGAAACTGCAGAGCTTGCGGGGGAAAGCGGCCGCCCGTTCTCTTCCCTCACCGCCCAGCACGGCTCGGAGTGCCGCGGCGAGGAGCGCATGCCGCGCCTCAACATATGGTAGCAGAGGATGGTTCCCTCCTTCGTCTTGTAGAAAAAACGGGCAAATTCGTGGGGGCGCCCGCCTCACAGAAGAAGAAGGAGGGAAGAGGAACATCTACGGCCGTAAAAGCTCTGCCTGATGCTAAGAGGAGCTGAGCGCCGAGCGAAAAACTGACGCTCCGGGACCCTCTTTGTTCTCGCCATCTTCCCGCCCGGGAGCAGCCGCGCTGCACGGGCAGCCGGGCTGCAGAGCTTTTTGGCGGGCAGACTTACCCGAGAACACAGAGGGCGGTTTTGGCAGCGGCTCGGGGGAGCCTGAAGAGGGACTGACCGAAAAGAGGTTCATTCCTCGGTCAGCATCTGCAGCGAAACCACCGGAGGCTGATAGTGGCCGAAACCAAGGCTTCGGGGACGAGTCTTGGTTTAACGGGAACACCCAGGCTTCCGGAAGGGCCAAACCGAAAGAGAAGGAACATCCCCAGTTTTCAGCGCGACTTTTCCATCGAGTCGAGGAGAAGATCCAAGCCATCTCCGTCCGAGCCTGCAAGGTAAGGTGGGCTATACGGGTGCGGGGTCGCCCCGACGGACGGCTGGGTTTGCCGCTTTTTTTTTCTCGTGTTTTAACCCCCGTCTGCGCCCAGACTGGGGCTGTAGCCGTGCATGTCCCTGGCAGGCGGGTGGGTTTTCTTTTTCTGGGGGAAGCTAGCACTGAGTGCTATCCTTCGCCTAGTCTTCTGTGGGGACCTAGATTAGATCGCTTTTTCTTCTCCTCGAAAAAGTTGTCTTCTCTATCCTCCCCTCCCCATTCTGGGCTGGACGGAGGGGGTAGAAAAGACACCATTAGGGATCAGCTAAGAAGACGACACGTTAGCTATAGGAGAGTTGTTAAAAGGGGCCCTTTACACCCACGCATTGCGCCGACATCCAGCTGCGTCGGGCGGCCCCCCCCCCTCCTATAAATTTCCCCTTTTTGCTTCTGTGAAGCTCCCTATGCCCCCATCCCCTCGGACTTTCCTAAAACCCTTTCCTATCCTCCCTTGGGGATTGCTGTGGCCGAGCCGCCCCAAGTGCCCTGCCGGACACTGCTCAGGCCAAGTGCAGTGTATCTGGCACCCCCCCCAAGATGGCGCTGGCCACGCCGCTCGGGACCCATTTCCCGCCTTGACCCTTCTTTTCCGCCCCTGGTTTCCCGCCAGTCCCATTTCTCTCCCAATAGCCCTGCACCGTCCCTGCACGAGGCTAGTCCCTGTTGGGGGAGGCGGGGTTGGATATTCCCCCATCCTTCTTCGGGCTCGTCCTCCGGGGGGAGGGTCGGGAGGGATCTTCTCCCGAGGAAATGGAGCCGAAACCCGGGACTGAGGATCCGTCATTTTGTCTTCCCCCTGAAATGGCGGCGCCCCGGTCCACCCCTTACCGATACCCCCTGTTAATCATGGCAATCACTAATTAAGTGATTGTCTGATTCCCCTATCCTATTCCTTAATGTACCCTACCCAATATTCCTTTTTATTTAACTACAAATTCCTCTTTTTGCTTTTGATTATTTTTGAATAATCTGTTTGTTGAGTTATATTTTATAGAAAAAAAAAAAATCATCCCAGTTAATTATTACTCAAGATATTATGCCCACCTCTCAAACGGACATTCAAATTGAACAAACCACATCGCTATCCGCTGACTCTGCTTTAAAACAAGCGCCGTTATCCGCTGACTCTGCTTTAAGAATTTGAGAAGCCAAACATCGCAAGCACCGCGACGAAGCAAATTCTAAATCAGATGAAGTCACAAATCCTGCTGTGCTTTGTACCCTTAATTTGGACTTTGATTTAAGACAATTTTATATATTCCAGATAAAGTTTTTATATGTTTCATATGTTGTAATCACAATTAGTTTATCATTTTTTAATGTCTTTCAATTTATGTTTTTTTAATAATATGTAATGTTACAATTTGATTTTATATTAAGTTGTTTTGTTGTAATTATAATTAATTCAGTCTTTTCTGATATTTTTTAACTTAAAGGCTGTGTTTAACCATTATTGCTACAGGAATCACTCAGCTACTATATCGCTTCAGGCTTGCTGCATTGCTGCGAAATTTAAAAATTTATTAATTATATTTAGTTGATCTTTTATTATATTTAATTCCAATAATTCCATTTAATTATTTTATTCAAATTAGATAATTGTAATTTTAATCATTCTAATTAAATTTTTTAGTTTAATTTCTGTCAATTATTTCATTCTATTTCAATTATTTACATTATTTACATTATTTTAGATTGTTACTCAGAGCAGCAAAACAGCAAGTTTTGTGCAGTCTTGTGTCTAATTTAGGCTGTTACTACTCTTCCTGCCCTATAAATGCAATAATGTGTCTTTCATGTCCTTTAAGTAATTTACAATGTTATCATATGATTTTATATTATTTGCATGTTTTATTAATTTGCTTAAACCACAAAATTCTCCTTCTTTTTGTAAAGGAAAAGAGGGAGATGCGGTGGTGTGTTTTTCTTTCATTTGATATTTGTTTAATATCTGTTTCCCCCCCCCCAATCCTCCCTTTCCCTGCCCCTTTCCCTAGAACCTTCCCTGTCATTCATTCTAGCCCCCTCCTCAGCTTCCAGATGTTAGTTCTGCCCTAAACTCCTCCCCTGCTATTCCCTCATTGGTTACTGTTCCTACACCCGTCCTCCTGAGTTCTGTATAAAACCTTTGCCCCCCCGCCCGCCGGGGTCTTGGGGCTCATGGAATAAAACCATCTCGTTCCCCCCCAAGTCCCGTGTCGCCTTCGTCTGTCCCTGCGCGCCACGAACTGAAACTGCAGAGCTTGCGGGGGAAAGCGGCCGCCCGTTCTCTTCCCTCACCGCCCAGCACGGCTCGGAGTGCCGCGGCGAGGAGCGCATGCCGCGCCTCAACAGAGTTTCATTTTGGTGTTTATAAGGATGCTCTGTATAAAGCAATGTATAAATACTACAAGCCACTGTGTTGGCTCAGAAATTCAGAAATGCTTTTTATTTTTTTTGCTTTGGTGTGTGTGTTGTTGGTTGGTTGGTTTAGTTTTTCTGGGTTGGTTTGTTTGTGGTTTTTTTTTGCTTACCCCACTTACAAATAAGTAATTTGTTCTGCAGCAAGAAAACTTTTTTTTTTTTTTTGCTTGTCATCAAGATAGCATTATTCAACACAAATTTGGTAGTATCTCAGAACCTAAACCTGAGGACAAACATGATATGAGACTTTGTATAAACAGCTCATTCATTTAGCATCATTATAAGTTCTTGAGAAACAGACTTCATTAATTTGATTTGTGTCATTCTCAAGTAGGAATATAATTCTCAACTGTAACTAATTGTTCTTGATAGAATTGATAGAATTACTAATGACCACAGGGTTTTGTATCTATGAAAATTGAAGTACAATAATTACAATCCCAGAATCACAGGTGTCATTAGAAGGGGCCTCTGAAGACTATCTACTCCAACCCTCCAATTTAAAGTAGGGTCGGGTAGACGGGTTGGTTGCAGAGGTCTGTGTCCAGTCAGACTGAGCATCTGCACAGAGACCACAACCACTTAATGACAGATTAGTTCAGGTTGTAAGAGACCTTTAAGATCATGCAGTCCAGCCATTCACCCAGCAGTGCCACCAAACCACATCACCTGCACCAGATCCTCATGCCTCTTGTGCACCTCCAGAGATGGTGACTCCATCACTCCCTGGCCAACCTATACCAGTACCTGACCACCCTGACACTTTTCAAAGGGCTCAACAGGTTTTAATGTCCAATTATCCTTACTGTGAAAAATGCATATGTTACAATTGGCTTTTCGCAAATATTACAATGAATATTACATGTGTAATGTTAGAAAGTTATGCTCTATTCTCTTAAGTAGTGTATTAAATATAGTTTTAGGTTTCAATATAATGTTAAAGTAGAAACTGTGTATATGGGGGGAGGCTGTTTTTTTTTTCGCTTCAAGAAACACCTGAATCTTCCAAAGTAGAGGAATTTATGGCTTCTTATCAAAAGAAACTAATTTCTTCAGGCCTTACTCGGACTTGACAATGCCATGGGGATTAAAGGAAACAGTTAACATACAACAACGTTTCTTGTTTTAAATAGAATATATGCATAACCATAAATAATATATGAATAAACCCTTACTCGGACTTGACAATGCCATGGGGATTAAAGGAAACAGTTAACATACAACAAAGTTTCTTGTTTTAAATAGAATATATGCATAACCATAAATAATATATGAATAAACCCTTACTCGGACTTGACAATGCCATGGGGATTAAAGGAAACAGTTAACATACAACAAAGTTTCTTGTTTTAAATAGAATATATGCATAACCATAAATAATATATGAATAAACAACAAGTGTATTATTTTAAAGGTGATTCCTTTGTTCACAAAACATGCTTTTCATGACGTAGCGTCCGAGAGCATCCAGATGTCCGTAATTCTTTGCTTTTTATTATCTTGTAATTGTCCTCTAAACTTTATTACTCTAAATTCGGTCTAAACCTTATTACTGTAATTATATTGCTATTTTTATAACCATTTTATTATTATTAAACTTTTAAAATTTTAAAAAAGCAAATAATTGGCGTTTTTTACCCTTACGAGTTAAAAAATAAAAATAAATAAAAATAAAAATAAAAATAAAAATAAAAATAAAAATAAAATAAAAATAATAATAATAATAATAAAAGGGTGGTTATCTTTAGTTCCGTTTGGAAGGGATATCGTGCACTTTGGGCTGTGTGCATTCATCACGGCCGGACGGGGGCTGCACAGCGCAGCGCCCTCGGCCGCTCCGTGCGCCGCCGCATCTCCCGAGGGGCGGGCTGGCGAGGCTCGGGAAGCAGATCAGCATTTGGCTTCCAGGTCACGGCAGCTCCCCGCCCTTCCTGCCGCCGCTCGGTTCCGCCTGCCGCCAGGATGATCCCGCCGGTGCAGGTGTCCCCGCTGATCAAGGTGAGGGCCGCGGGGGATCCCGGGGCCGAACCGGCGGGGCGAGGGCGGCGGGCGGGTCGGGGCTGCGGTGCGGCGGGCGCGGCCGTGCCGCTGCGCTGCGCTGAGGGCGCGTCCTTGTCGGTGTCCTCCGCAGTTCACCCGCTACTCGGCGCTGCTGGTGGGGATGATCTACGGCAAGAAGCGATACGGTGAGTGCGGGGGCCGGGCCGCTGCCCGCGCCGGCCCTCAAGGGCACCTTGAGGTGTCCCGGCCGCCATTTCCCGCGGCCCGGCCGGCGTGAGGCCGCCAGCTCTGAAATGTGCTCGTCTGCCGCGGGAGCTGTGCTTTAAAGGGCTTGTGTTGGTGGCAGACTACCTGAAGCCCATTGCTGAAGAAGAGAGGAGGATAGAGGCGGAGGAGAAGAAGAAACGTGAAGAGCTGGAGCGAATTGCAAAGGAGATAGCGGAAGGTAGTTGCTCCGTTAGTGTGTTCATCCCTCCCCGTCCTGCAGCTGGGCCATGGAGGCGGGGGTAGGGCCATGTGAGGAGTAAACAGTACTGCGGTTTAATTATGCCCGCGTTTTGAAAACCTTGCCACAGCAGCACTTAACGCTTTTGCGACAGTCAGACTTGTTAAATGGATGACTTTCCACCGAGGAAACAAGCTGCTAAAAGATAGTGGTTATCCTGTGAGGAAAATACTGAATCTGTGTATCAGCTCTGGCAGCATGTCCCTTTTCCATCTGGTTGTGCGAGCCCTTCGCTCCATGCAGTGCCAGAACGTCACAAATATGACTGAATATAGGGCATAGGCAATGATATGTAATTGCAACTTGAGACTTTTAAGTGGCGTCACACACTAATTCTAAGAGGTCAGCTTGGTCTTTTTGTATTTTGCAGTGTTAGAGCTGCATTTGTTGTATCTTTGCCATAGAGGGTGTGCTGAAGGGCACCACTTGCAACTAATACTGCTGCTTTTGTTGTCATTCTCTTCCACCTGTAATGTTTCTGCTGCAGCACTGTTTCCCTTGTCCTTAGGATTATTTCTTGTGTTCCCTGTACAAGTCTAACAGAGAATTCCTTTCCCACTGCCATACAGAGGAATGTACTCTCTAGCTTTATTTCAGGGTTTTTAGGTAGACTTAAAACTAAGAACTTTAAGAAAATTGATTAATAACTTAGGCTGTTCTTGGTGCACATACATTCTCAGTAACGCTTTCCTAGTGAAAGAGTGACATTTGCATTGTTCTAAACAAAACTACTGTTGAACAAAACACTATAATTAAACTACACTTAGAGAAATTAAAGTATGTTTTGTCTATGACTTACTGGAGATAAAGTATTTTGCCTTCTTGAATACATCATCTCTATTGGTCCTGGCCTAAATGGATCTTTTAGATGTTCTCTAGTTAGATGAAACTTTATTTTTGGAGGTGAAGGCTGTGTTGTAAAGTTGCTAGGGCACCTGGTAAGGAAATTTTTTTTTTATTATTGCTTTAGAATGTTTAATCTGTTTAAAAGTGGCACAAAGGTGACAGGTCTGTTGTTCCCAACAATGGGTTTGGTCTGTTTATTTTCAGAAAAGCAGTTGTTAAACTCATTATGTGCAGTGCCGTTCCTGAAGATTGTTCCCTAAAGA
Source organism: Lonchura striata (assembly GCF_050655825.1). Taxonomy (NCBI): domain Eukaryota; kingdom Metazoa; phylum Chordata; class Aves; order Passeriformes; family Estrildidae; genus Lonchura; species Lonchura striata. Next base: position 83,252,994 of record NC_140740.1, on the reverse strand, counting down.
TGGACATACCTGTAGTGGTAGCTTTTTCTGGGCTCATTTGACTTGTCAATTCAGAAAACTGTCTTTTACTACTGAGTAGATATAAAAGTTTTGCCACCACCCCAGAGCTGTGAATTCCAATTCTGTTGCATAAACAGAAGGGGGAATAATATATATTAGCCAGAAGGAAATTACATAAAGATAGGCTTTGATTCCACTATGATTTGCATGTTTTAGTTCTTCATGGAAGTGGCTAATAGTTCTAACCATGTTTGTGTTTTCCTTCCTTTTAGCAAGCGAAGAGTCCATACTGAAATAAACAACAGATTTCATCTGAATTTTGCACATGGAAATACATGGCTAAGCCCTGAGCTGTCCAGTGGTTTTTGACCTCTGTGTGATACTCTATCAATAAAGTACTTAATACACTTCAGTTGGTATTTTTTGAGTGAATTTCACAGAACAGTAGCAAAAGTAGGGACAGAATGTGACAGGAAGCAACTGTCACAATCTAGCTATTGTTGCAACTGAAATACTCCCTTGTATTCCCCTAGCAATAACCAGTTGCTACCCCCATTGTGATCAGAAATTACATACAATTTTTTATGTATTGGCATGTGGGGGAGACTGGCAAGTCACTGACTGCCTGAATCTGTTACTTAAATGGCTTGACTGGGGAGTTCATAGAGTCATAGAATGTCAAGGGTTGGAAGGGACCTTCAGGATCATCTAGTCCCACCCCACTGCCATGGGCAGAGACACCTCTCACTACATCAGGTTGCTCAAGGCCTTGTCCAACCTGGCTTTGAACAGTGCCAGGGTTGGGGCACCCACAGCTCCCTGGGCAGCCTGTTCCAGAGTCTCACCACCCTCCCTGGAAAGAATTCCTTCCCAATATTCAATATAAATTTCCCTTCTTTCAGTTTGTACGTGTTACACCTTGTCCTATCACTGCAACAGCTTCCCTGTAGGACCCTTCAGATCCTGCAGGGTTGCTAGGAGGTCTCCACACTCTTTTCCAGGCTGGACAGCCCCGGCTCTCCCAGCCTGTCTGGGGGAGGTGCTCCAGCCTCTTACCAATGTCGTGGCCTCCTCTGCGCTTGCTCCAGCAGTTCCATGTCCTATTTCTGTTTGGGGCTCTGGAACTGTTCACAGTATTCCAGGTGGGCTCCAGCAGAGCAGAGCAGAGGGGCAGAATCCCCTCCCTCCCCTGCTGCCCACGCTGCTCTGGATTCAGCCCAGGATCCCGTTGCCTTTCTGGGCTGGGAGTGCTCATGGCTGGGTCATGTTAAATTTTTCATCAGCCATCACCCCCGAGTCCTCCTCAGGGCTGCTGTCAGTCTCCACTCAGCCTGTAGCTGTGTCTGGGATTGCCACAACCCAGGCACAAGACCCTGCAGTTTCCCTGGTTGAACTCCATGGGGTTTGCACCCCCCCACTTAAGAACAGACAGACAACTCTTCAACTAACTAAAGTTGAAAAAAGGGTGCATTTATTACCGCGCTGGACACATGGGGAATAATTTCCAAAGGCATGTGTAAAAAAGTCACAAGCTCCTCTATCCAAAAAAATTTTACATTTCAAATAGTTTCCAGGACAGTCTCTATGTTGCTTATTACATAAACATGAGCCCTCGCCTAGTACTATAATTACTGAGTATCTGTTATGGCTGCACAATTGTCCTCTTTAATTGGGTTGGTAATCTTCTGGGGAGGAAGTAAGACATCTTCCTCAAGGTGAACTCTTCATCTGTCAAGTTGGCAGGGCTTCTTGGCCTGCTGGTCACAGTCCAAACCTCCTCTTATTCTTAGAAGTCAGTGGTATTTATGACTCCTGCACTCTTAAAATATTTCATATATCACCTGTCCTTCCCAACCTTGTTTCAGTTATCCCCACCTGGTATCGATTAATTTCCTTGTTCTTTGCTAGCTACATTTCTAACTTAACCCTTTGATTCACCACTCCTCCAGCCTGTCCAGGGCCCTCTGGATGGCATTGCTGCCTGCCAGCGTGTTGGCTGCTCCACAGAGCTTGATGTTGGTGCCAAACTTGCAGAAGGTGCCCTTGATCCTGCTGTACGTGCTGCTGACAGAAGAGTATTAGCCCCAGTACTGACCCAGAGGGACTGCACCTGTCACTGGTCTGCATGGACTATGAGCTGTTGATCACAATTCTGCGTTTCTGTCATCTTTCTTTCAGCTTTGTTATCACGGTGGATTATTGCTCATTTCTTTCATGTGGCAAGATCAGTCGGTTTTGATTCTGGCTTGTCAAACTATGTTGTGATCTGAGGAATTGGTGCTGACTCATTAGTGAGATGTTCTAAACATTACAGGTGTTGGGCAGATGTTCCTCAAAACTAAGTTACAGATGAATTGTAGTGTGTCTTTTTCATAAGGAGTGACCTGCTACGTATCCTGATTATGGAGGAGAGATCAGCCACGCTTTCCATACAGTCATCAAAAACTGGCTTCAGGAAGGAAAGCTATCCTTGTAATACTTCTTAGATAAGGAAGAATTCCTAAGTAGGGTGGGAAAGGTGTCATGTATCTCTTTACAGCAATCCCACAGGGACCAAATTAGTTCTCTGCCACCCCATTCTGGCCAGATAATTGATGATAATCTTGCTAGGTTCCAGGGAAAAAAAAAAAAGGAAAAAAAAAATGCAAGAAAAGGAAAGAAGCAATGAAAAGAATTCTTTCCTCTCAAAGGGTTTGAGAGGGAAGACCCCTCATGTTTGTTCTGTATTCTGGAAAACATTGCACCCACCTGTTCTGCTGGAACTACGTTTGTGTGACTCCTGAGTACTCTGCTGCTTTGTGAAAAGGAGTTTAATGGTTTTCTACTGAATCTGATGAATGTTTTTTCTAATCCTATAGTTTTGTGGAAGGAGTAGAGGATGAGGCACAGAGGAAGAAGATCTTCCTCTTGCAAGTTTTATGATAGATGATGCAAACAACACTCAGCCTAGACTGAGTGGATCTAAAATCTTGGATCTAGTACTCTCTGAGCATTTATGGAGGTTTCCGTGTACAGGATCTGGATATGCTAGTGGGACAAAGCCCCTTTACCGAGCGCCAATACATGCAATCCATCTGCCTGAAAAGCGGATCTGGGATCCATACCCTCCCTCTGGTGTTCAGTGCTATCTCTGAAGAACTGATTGAATGTTGAGTTGTTCCTGTTCTTCCTGCCTGGAAGAAGAGGAGCACTTCCCAGGCTTAGTTCAAGTCAGCCTGTGGCCACGTCAGAAAAGCCGACAGTAAGCATTTCTCTCAGATATACAAGAGGTGGCTGAAAACTAGATTGTCCAATCTCCCTGTCAGTTTTTCCCTCCCTTTCTGCCAGAACTGCCTCTTTCACAGCTCTGCCAGCAGCAGAGGCCTTGTACGTGCTCCCCCATCTGTGACTCTTCCAGGTCAGGCATCTCCACTCACAGCCCCGCAGCAGTCTAGGCTCTAGCAGAAGGGCATACACATGCTCTTTTTCAGTAGCAGACAGGTCCTGTCTTTTGTCAGCTTGTCCATCAGGAAGAGCAGATGATGGCCAGGATGCAGGATTAAAAATCCCTTGCCAGTTTCTTACTCAGGCAAGCCTCTTCTCCTGCATGGATGGGAAATTTACATTCCAGCACAGAGCATCTCTCTCAGAACCTCACCTGCTAGTCTCACAGGGATATTAATTTTCCCACCCCCTCAACCACCACTTTCATAACCAAGAATGGAAGTCTGTATGCATTACCTGCTTCAGTGAGGCACTGACAAAACAGATCCCCTGTGGTCTCCTGCTGCACTTGAGAGCTGTATCAAGCCAAAGGTGAAAACACCTAACTGGATTGTAGGCAAATATGCTGTGAGCAGATCTGAGTTCTCTACAGCCCTCAACCAACCTTTCCTGGAACTGTGTTGAAATTACATCTTTTTTCAGGCCTGCTGTTCTGACCTGCCTTTGAAGCATGGTAACTGTGTTCTTGTTAATAGATCACTTGGGCGGATTAGAGCGAAACAATGTTGAATGACTAGTATGTATACCTGAGGCAGGTTTATTTTTAAACAATTTGGTTGCAGTGGAAAGGAGGTATGTAGCTGTATTGGTTCTTTCCCATTAAAAAATGTGAAAACACCACAAGGAAAATACATAAGGAAAAGAACAAAACAGAAGAAAAGGACAAGAGTGGCTAGTGGAAAGATCCAGTGACAAGACTTGATTGTTTCAATTTTGATTCCACAGTCATCACTCTGATGGTCACTCAGTCTAGATCTGTTGGGGGTGGAGGCCCATGCAGCAAAGAGTTAGATGGGTTATTGTATGTTCAAGCCTACCTGGGGACACCCCGACAGCTCTCCTGGAGAGGGCTTTATATTATCTGAGACAACACTGTGGAAATGAGTCAGGGTGGCTCTTCAGGGATCTTTGATGGCTTATGTTGCCTTCTAATAGCACAACTGCTGTCTGACCCTGCTTTTGACAGCTGCATTGTTTTGCTAGTTGTGCCCTATCAGAAAGAAGGAACACCCTCAGGCCTAGGTGTGAACACCCCCATGCCTCCTGTCCTGGGATGAGTTTATGATGCTTGTACCCCCATTCATCTATTTAGCCCAGAAATAAGTTTTACACCTTTAAGACTGGTTCCGAGAGCAAAGCTGGGGAGAGAAGAAGTGTGGAGTTTGTTATCAGAAACTGCACTTGCTCCCCTGCATCCTTCTCCTGGACTGTGTTTACTGCAGCACAGACAGCGAGACAGAGCTCTCCTTTGATTTTTAGTTAGTTTTTAGCTAGCTGAGGCAGAGAATTTCCTTGGACTGTGGTTTCTCTTTTTACTGGAACTGTTTAAACCTGCTCTGGACTGAACACCCAGAAGAGCACCAGCAGCTCACACCTGTGACCCACTGGGTCGGGCCAGGTCTGCAGCATTTCCAGCACTGGAGGGACTGATAACAGACTGGGTGAGCTGAGCTGCAGCCCACCAAAGAGACTTTTGGAGTTTGTCATCTCTTCAGATTGGCAAGAGGTTTTATTATTTAATATTCATTTTTTGTTGTTGTTGTTGTTTTCAGTGCTGGTGAATACTTTGCCTGTGAAATAAACAGGACTTTTCCCACTTTTCTCCAAGGAAATATTTTCTCAAACCAGTCTGGGGAGGGGCCACTTGAATCTGCTTTCTAGAGGAACCCCTTTAGAGACTTCCTCTCATATTTGCCCTGGAACGAAGAGTTTTGCATTGCTAGATGCAGTTGTGCTTCACCAAAGGGAGATTGGCATGATAAAAAGCATTACCCTACCTCTGCAGGATCTGCTTCTGATGTGCCTTTTTCCCTATCTGATGTGAAAACACTTTGCTTAAGACATCAGTCCCAGGTTGTCATGGAAACTGGCTCAACCAGCCCACCCAAGCCAAGCTCAGTCCATCACACCTGGTAAAACAGTGAACAAATCTGTTTCTTGGCCCTTTTCTTTCTCCATGTCTAACATATCCAAGCAGCCGGCTCCCAACTGTAAAGGGAGACCACTGCAAGAGGAACTACGGCAAATATCACTTGCATCTAAATGACCAATACCTTCAGTGAGAATCACTCACTGCTCCCGTGGAAAGGGTCCGCCCCTGAGAAACAGCCTCCTCCTCTGGCACCCCACGCCTGAGTGTCCATGGACACCCCTGCATCCCTTTAGAAATTCCTAGCAGCATCCTCACAGGCTGTGATGGGCAGGCACACCATGCTCCTCGAGTGAGCAGCCCTGCTGGAGCACCCTGCAGTGCTCTGAGTGCTTCATGCTGGTTACAGGAGCAGGAAGGTCAGCCTCCAGGTTTTATTTCCCAGAAAACATTTGAGAATATAGGGAGCTTTTCGCACTATTTAAGCATCTGGTGTCTTGTGGTGATCATCAAAATCCCACTGCCTATCACTGTGCCATACAATAACCTTGTGGCATTTTTCCAAATGGTCCTCTGCTCTGGTGAGACAAGTTTCTGTATTTTCCTGACAGACACATTGCTTCTTATGGAATTGCTGCATATAGATTGAGGATTACATCTTGCTTACTACACTGAGACAGGTAAATGATCACCAGGTACCACCACAGCTCTAGTTTTCCTTTTACTTACAATATTTTTGTAATGTGAAACAATATACTGAAGAGTAAGAATCCTGAAGGTAACAGGAGTAATAGAAGAAGAAAATCCCCAGCAAAACAGATCTCCAAACAATTTTAAAAAAGAAAGGGGGGGAAGAGAGGGAATAGGGCATGAGGGTGTGTCTACTACTACAAGAGTGTAATTGAATGTTCTATTTTTACATGAATAAACATGAAAAGTAACTTTCATTTGAAATAAGAGTCATGAGTAAGGAGTATGATCTAAAAACCAGACATCTCAGAGCAGGAGGAGGAAAGAAAGGACAGTTAGTTCTGATCAGTTATGTTAAATAACTGGAATTATGAGGCAAAACAGCACAAATTTATGAGATCTCGCAACTCAGGTTGCTTGGTTAATTGTAAGAGGAACTGTAATGGGTAAATGATGACACTGACTTTTTTAAATTGTGCATTAAAGAATGAAACTTCAATTACTACACAGTGTGGATCCTGCTCCTGGAGAAGGCAGCTACTGTGTGTTGCATTAATAGCTCCATATATGAATATATATGAATATATATTAATAGCTATCCATTTGGGATAGCAACCTATCCAGATTCTTGAAGTGAATGCAAATGTCTTATCTGTCAGAGTGTTTCTTGGATTTAAATGGAATCATAATCTTTTAGAGCAGTTCAGAGATTTACTATGGTCAGTTTTCATGCTTTATCCTTACCCTCAGGTTTCCTTCTGATATCCTGACAGATACAGACTTAGATATGATAACTTTATTTCTTCTTTTTCTCCCACTGTGCAGGCTATGGTTGCAGTCACTGTCAGTCTCATGAGGTTGTAAGGAGCAGCACTATCCCCATCAGCTTTAGGATAAGAAGCGTTTCAGTGCAGGAAAAATACTCTTCCATAATCTTGCAACCTGATTTATTGGGCCAAATGTTGTTCTGACTTGTCACGTGCCATCTGACATCAGGTGCATTAAATGGAGGACAGGAGACAGGACAGAACTGGCTCCCTACCATCAGGAAGAGATGCAATTAAGGCAAACAAGATCTAGCCCTTCCCTGGTTGGTCACAAGCCTAATAAATTATCAGAATAGTCCAATCAGGAATGTATTTGTACACCATGATTTTTTTTTTTAATTTTTTTTTGTTTGTGTGTTTTGGGGGGGAAGTTGTTTGTTTGTTTGTTTAGGATATGTTTTTGTTTGAGTTTTTGTTTGTTGTTATTGTTGTTTGTTGTTTTTATGTGGGTATTCTCATTTTGTGTGGCATATATTTCAGTGAGAATAGGTTTAAAGTATGCTACAGGTTCTGGAAGCTGGAGCTGTTCCTCCATTACAGGTTATTTCACCTGTCATGTAAAAAGAAACATAGAATTAGACACACAGTCATAAATTTCCTTCTCAGTCATTGCAGGAGTTTTTTAGAACTTTTATCCAATGATCAGCTTAGGTCATACCTATAGCACCCTATATAGAGCTGTCTGCTGTGCAAAGTAATTGTACTTGTAAGGCTGCTTGGAAAGAGTATTGTAGAATTAGTGGAAATTTTCCTTGCTTGAGTATCAGTTACTTATTCAGTAAATAATTTTTTAGAGATTTTCTAGATCATAGTTCAAACACTTGCTTTTGATATTTTATGTTAACTACTGTGAATCAAACTGAGATAAAACATTTAGACAGCTCTAATAATTTCTAAACTGTGTCATTTGAGCAATGTCCACGCCATGGGCTGTTGGAATTTTGGTCCAGTTTAGAACAAAAGAAGAGTTCAGATACAGTCTCTGTGGAGTGCAGGCACACAGTCATGGCAAGTATTTGATCAGATATTTAGGAGAGGCCAGGAGAAACTTCTGCCCTTTTGAGAGTCAACAAAATCCTCAGGCTATCAGAAAAATTTTCAAACAGTACCCACTACTGCTGATGGTTTTCAATATTACCCAGGCTGGGCCCATGGAAGAAGAAAACAGTATTTAACCAAAATAAATTGCTACTGGTTATTGCCACTACTGCATACTTATAGGTAGTACCTAAATGCAATGAACCATTATTTCTTAAATGTTCTCCTAGGACTTTGGGACCTTGTTTTAACTTAGCTTCTGCTTCATGACCTGTGAGACAGCAGATCAGCCAAAGTGTTGTTTACCTGCTGTTTTCCAGGGACAGCACATGACATTCTGCTTTCCCCAGCTGCATGGCAATTCATGCTGAACATGTTCTCACTAGTTTCTCAGATAATAGTGTTTGGGATTTTAAATTGGTGGCCTTCTGGACAACCTATCGTGATGTATGTTTGAAGGCAAGGTGCCTTCAGCCTTGCCAGTGGAGCCAATCTTACTCTGCTGTGTCAGAAAACCTTGCTGTAATCTGTGAGGGTGTCCATAAGTACATTTTTCAGTTAGGAAAGAAAAGCTAATTACTTTTTCTGACCTCTTTTTGCAGCCATTCTCTCTTCCTCTTTTTTCTTCTCTTCCTCCAGAGCTTTAATTTTTGCATCATACTCATCAGCACGGGTCTTCCACTCATTTCTGTTGTTCAGCAGCCCATCAAGCATAGGCTGAATTTCTTCATGGAAGCGGGAAAATTCCTAATCAAAACACACCTCTTAGTACAATGCAGTGCAGAGGGAATGCTTGTTCATCATACCCCAGGATAGACCCTTTCTGCTTTGCAGAAGTCATCAATGGCAGAAAGAGGCAACTTGTTGCAATGCCCCAGAAAAGGGCAGATTTTCATTTGTCTACCTGTCCCTCTCCCCAGGAGTGGTGCTGCTACACCAGGACTCAGTCATCTGGGATTGGAACCCCTGTTGATAAGGGTGGGGTGTGTCAGGGTGCACTTTGCTTACCTTATAGACAAATGTACACACAAAGTCAATGAAACCCACTTGAAGCTTTGGAAGCTCAGCAGCTTTCCTTCGGTCCATCATCGGCTGTGGGAGGACACAAATTCACCATGATTTGTGAGAACACTTAATTGAAAAACACGCCTCTGTTTTCTCCCCAAAACTTCCTTGTTGTGTCAGTTCTGTCATGCTGTCCTAAAGACTGTCCATCACAGCCCTCTTCCTCAGCTTCATAGGAGTGAAGAGGGTTCATTTCCATTGCCATTTTAGCAGAAATTCTAGACAGTATTTCAAGTGTCCATATGTGGGGAGGAGAAGAAGTTTTTCCCTTGTGCCTCTCAGACATCTACTAGGAAAGGTTCATGGTGTAAATTGTTGAAGAGGTTTTACATTGTCTAAAACATGACTGAAGAAAAAATAATATTTTTACAAGATCTTGTTGATTACTATATAATTTGTAGTGACACTGTGGGTAGAGGGAGTGCATGATAGTCTACTTTAAAAATCTCCAAACTACACAGGTGGAGGACACTTAAAGGAATTACTCTTGCCTCTTTCAATGTCAAATTTATCTATTAAAAAAATGTTAGAAATGCCCTTCCATTTACCGATAATTTCTTTACTCTGTGAAGTCTATGTTTGCAGTTTTTCTCTTTATTAGAAGTTCCTCTTTCTTCTGTGATTTATCTATTTAGTTTTTTATTTTTTTCTGTAAGGGACCTGCACAAAATCTCCAGGGTGAATCACCCCTTGATGGTTCACAGCCACTGAACCCATCTAACTATATGGACAGCTGGACAAGAGGCAGGGATGCTCTTCACTATCTCAGAACTTATTTTTCTAAAGGATTTTGGCAAGCACTGTGGTTTTAGGCAGACACAGAGCACTCAGGGCAGCACTGCTGGTAGTCTCTGCTGAGACTTCTGTCTGAACTGAACTGCCTGGCTCTTGCATGATACTTACAATGGGCTGCTGCTGAAGGACGCTTATTTCCAAATCTCCTTGCTCCCAGAACTCAGCTGCTACCAGTAGAGCTACCTACATTGACACAGAGGGAAAAAGAGAAGTTAGCACCAACTTTAGCCCCATAACTTGATGCGCTTCACGTCTCCATTCTGAAGCAAATCTCACAATTCTTATCCTTCTGTTTCTTTTGCCCAACCATAGCCTCACTTCTCCTGGGAGGGGCAGCTGTGGCAGTAGGATTTCAGCTGTCTAATGACAGCTCAACAGTTGTATTTCACTGGATCTTATTTGGCCACTGCTCATCTATTGAGAAATATTCCAGTCTATTCCCCTTGAGAATTTGCCTACTGGTCACCTTTTGGGTGTCTATTTTATGTTGGTTTTTTTTTCTGTTGTCCTTGCTTCATGCTGAACAGGAAGGTAGATTTTATTTTACTCTTCTTTAAATTTGATAATTTATTATTTAGCAATTGCTCAAGTACAGTTCAGGAAAACTGTACTTACAGGAAAACTTTCCCTTTACTGTTTCAGTAAAGGAAATAAAACAACTGAGCAAACTGCAGGAAGGTATTGCTATAATAAAGCCAATGCATACATTACATGTAAAAAATCTCACAGTGACCTAAACATCTATGTAACTGAGGGGTTTGTTTCGTTCAGTGTTTTTTTGTTGTTGTTGGTTTTTTGTTGTTGTTGTTGTTTTGTTTGGGAGTTTTTTTGTTGTTTTTTGTTTTTGTTTTTGTTTTTGTTTTTGTTTTTGTAGACATGAATTTTGTATAGAGCTCACAATTACAACTTTGAAGTATAAGCTACAGAAATCCATCAGGATATCAAGCACCTGACCTTACTCTGGACTTCCCAAGGCTTTGTGATAGCTGACAAGTCACAGGCAGTCATCATCATGGCCCTAAAAACAGGAAAGAAATTAAATTTTTTCCCTATTTTTTCTGTCTCAGGACCCTCATACCCCAGTACTGTGTCAGTATCCCATGGCCCCTTCTGAATTGAGAGATGTGTTGCTGTAACAGCCTTGGGACTTGCAACTGAGACACAGACTAAAGGCTGCTCTGTGGATTAAAATGGAATTATGATGGGGAAATACTTGCTTCTGGTACTAAGATGTTTGCTGCTTTACTGATTGCTGGGCTGAACTCCTTGACTTTGGAGTAACACCTTTGGCTCCCCCACAGGTGTGTAGCAGAGCAGTCTGCAGTGAGGTGGGGAGAGCACTTCATCACCAGCACAGGGCATCCTGCAAAGTTTCTCTCTGGCCACAGCAGCATCATTGTGCAACTCAGGTTGGTTGCCACTGGGAACAACAGCTAATGGATTGGATGTCCCTGCTTGTGGCCTACAGGGTGATCTGGTAGAAGCATATGACCAGAAGGTATCCTGCTTCTCCTTGGGAGTACATGATTAACAGGACACTTACTTGGATGAAGAAGCACTTTTTTTACCCTGAGTTTTTTTTTCCCTGATTCCCTGAAGATCAAGTCTTGTGGCCAGTAATGTATCGTTTGCTGACTTTGCAGCACAAAGCACATCCTGGAGCTCTCACAAGGTGAGCACATCACTAACCTCTCCCCAGAGCCAATTACTCACATGACAACCTCTTTTTTTGTTGTCTCCAGAGACAGGTACTCAGTCCAGGCAGTCGCACTGTCGTACGTCTTAGACTCATCAACGATCTTTTGAAACATTGTTCGCTTCCTTTGGGGGGCGGTGAAAAAAAAAAGGTTAAAAAAAGAAAAAAATCTATGAAACAAGGAAACAAATATGTCAAAAACAGCTGGACAACCTTGGTATTGGTAACTCTGCCAGAATGGTTTCCAGTAGTTGCAGTCCTGACACTGGTGTTCCAACAAAACCAAGCACCATGATCTGCTTCCCCAACTATTGTAAATGCATCAAGAATTAGTACAGTGGTGAGATGTGAGCAGGTCCTTGAAAGCACGAGCTACTGCAGCTTATGTCAGCTGAGAAATGCTTACACCTCTGTATGCAGTTCAAGAAATATTTTTTCCTTAAATGTTAAGCAAACTGCAGAAACCTAGAGCTAGCTAGAGTATTTTTAAAGCTACCTGGCTTTATATACTTAGTCAGGTATTTTTAATCTTATTTATATAATCTAAATGTATATTGGGAATTCTGGTGAATGGTTTATACACGATACACCGTTGTTTGAAGTGGCATGAGATCTGGAGAAATCTGAGGTTTCAGTATTAGCAGAGAGAAGAGTTAGGCCATATCACAGTGACTTGTGTATGTGTTCTATCATCAATAATCCTGTGTCTTAGCTCAGCCAAGCCTTTGTTTGCAGTTCATGGACCAAGGAGGGCAAGGACCAGTTTGTTCCCAACTGGTGAGGAAGTGGTGGTATATAGATAGATGGTGCCATATAGATATTGTATCTCCAGAGTGTTCTGGGTATTCCAACCTCCCTCAAATTCCTCTTTTTTGGACTGTTTAAAGTTTTTATAATTATACTGCAGTGCAAAACACAGAAGCAGTCTCTGGTCTTGACGCAGTATTTTGGAGGCATATTTTGAAAGCTCCTTGCTAATTAGGAAGTTATATGTCATTGAGTTTCAGCCTCATGTCCCAGAAAGCAGGTGCTGCTCCAAGATTTTGGCTTTTTTGGCCCTTGTGTGTGGAACAGACTATGAGTTGAACATTCACCTACAATGAACTACTTGTCTCTTGTGTCATTGTGCTCTCACAGAGAAGTTAATATAGTCCTGGCCAGTCCACTTGCCTTTTACGAATATTTTCAGATCTGAAATGCTAGGTAAATAAAACCAAACCAAACCAAACCAAATCCTGACATTTCTTCCCACAGGGGTTCACATAGCCCTGCCTTGTTGGCAATAGAGGGTTAAAAAGTAATGCATATTATTTAATTGAGTGGAAGTTCAAAATAATTTTGAATTATTTGAATTCTCACACCAAGTCTGAGCTAAGTATTAAAGGCAGCCTCCTAGAGCCAGTGTCTGTGAAGAGAACTGCTGCCCTGGTGGGGGCTTTCAGAGCAAAACATCACACTTGGCCTTTTGTAAAAGCATCACACGTGGCCTTTCCTGCCTTTCACACACGGTGTGCATGACTGACTTACTTGAAGTAGAGTGCCAGGTCTGTTGCTATAATGGCAATTTCCATCAGGTGAATCACATGCTCATGCTGCCTGCGGTTGAGGTTCTGACATATATTCAGTGACTGAAAAACAAAGGACAGGGCATTGAAAAAATCCAAGCTCTTTGTGCTGTCATGAGTTCCTGACCACCTCCCTTTCCCAAATGTGCTCACTTTTTTCTTTCAATAGCTCAGCTTGCTCATCTCATGTGCAAGGGGCATGAGCCCATGTGTCACTACGTGCCATTTCCCCCTTAATTCACTGAACAGGGGAAGGTTGTTACACAGTGCCCACCCAAACCCTGTCTCCTGACTGCAGGGCAAATTTACCTGAAATAAAAAGTTTGCTGTGGGAATATGTCAGCCTTGGCCCTATCAGAGGGGCTACAGGAGAACAACCCTGTATTTAACATATTCCTACAAGGATAAAAATGTGGCTTCTGAAGAAACCAAGACATGCATTTAGGAAGCTTATGTGACTTGGTCCTGGGTGAGCATAGAGTCCTTTGGAAATGAGGCAGCTGCAGTTCTTGCATCCAAGCCAGAGAAAAGTCTTGTGCTGACAACCGTGTTTTTAATGAAGAACTTCCCTGAAAGGAAATTATTCATGCTTCTATATTACAGTTTGTTACCAACCTCCTCAGAGAGCAAGAATTTTCCAAATTCCAGGTGATGTCTTTCTAAAATAGAGGATCCATGAAGTTTAGCTAAAGGATTTTGAGATCTGTTTGTATAAAGGAAAAATTGAAGACATTAGCACAGCACTTAAAAATTACAAGAAGTGTCTAATTTTGTATTTCATTTCTGTCACACATATAAGTTCCATTTTTTGAAAAAGGCTTATGAGTAAAACTTTTTAATAAGTAATGATTTCAGTCTAATAAAAGGCTCTTGTGACATTGCTTATAACTCTTTAGACAGTGTGTAAAATAGTCTTCCAACTACAAATTTCACTCCAAATACTGTTTATGACTGCATTGTAATTACTCAACTTAGTAAGTTTGTTTAATTGCTGAATAACTACATGTTGATATCTAGTAATTGGAACAAAAAACCTGCAATCCTTGGACACGTTACTGAAAACCAAGGCCCACAAGCCAACTTTATTTAACATTTTTCCAAAGCTCCAGGATATATAAGAATTTATAGACAGCAAGCACTGCAGAAGAGCTGGGATCTGACTACTTTACATTTAAAGTAACAGAGCCTTGACTAGGCAATGAAATGATGCAATTTTTTATCTGTAGCTAATGACTACCAACTGAGAGCAACATCCTCATAGGTGCTTTGTTTCTGTAGGTAGTGAGGTCAATGCAAAGCATGGTGCTTTCTCCATAGGTGCAGCAAAAAATCATCATCCAATGTCCAGGATGATTCTGTAGACATCCTAAGTCTCCTGTGATGCTCAGATACTGAGTGCCTGCTCTGCACCTGTTTCACACTGTGATATGGACTCCTGCTTTAACTAAGGGAGGTTTGCTAGGAGGTAAAAAAAGCCCCAGAGAGCACAGCAAATTGTCCCCACTGGCCAAAACATAAGACCAAACACTGCAGCAAGTTGAAAAGCAAGGCAACTTGTAAAAGAAGGTTGTCACCCTTGTGTGTTAAATATAGCTGTACTGGAGTTTGGTGTGATCACAACCTAATTCCACTCCAAGAGAAAATGGTTTGAAGTGGTAATAAAATGCTTACTTCATTTGGTAGAGGTTGTTGGTTCCCCTGTGGTCAATATCATGGCACAGAGCTGCAGTTACCATTGCAAGGGCTTCGAGGTCGGTGTAGTAACGCTTCAGTTTGCCAGTCTGGAGGGAAAGAATTTATATGCCATATGTTAACATTTCTGACAGGAAAAAGTACTGTGTGGTGACTGTTCTGTGCTGGGGATGTCCTGGGACAGTCCAGGAGACTGAAAATATATGTGAACTGAAATGCAGCACACAGTTGACTTAGGTTTAAACAGGGAATCAGCTAGGAACAAAATATTTCAGATCCAGACATGTGCATCTGTAGTATTTATATGTTTGATGCACACTTGCAGGGTTGGCTACCCACTGCTATAGAAGCCTCGGCCCTAGGATTCACCCAGGCTGTCATAAACAACCCTCACAGTCACTGGACACAAAATACTCTGTGAAAAGTCTCTGTGTCTTTCTGGGCAATGTGGTTGTCAAGCTGAATCACCCAAAAGATTGTCCACACCTGTGTCTGTTCTGGATGGAAATGGAAAGCACGGTTTTGTGTCCATCCCAGCCAGATGACTTCTGTCTGCCTCTTACTGTCAGAATCTACTGGAAGAACAGAAGTCCTGTAGCCTCTCTCCTCCACTTTGCAGAAGGATTTAATCTGGAATCTATTCAACACCATACACATCCGTCTCGATGAGAATTCATGCTCTCAATTTATTGGCCAGTATTGACCAAAGCTTTCTTCATGTGTAATTCAATGACTGTCCCTTCAGGCAAATGGAGATCTAGTTTTGCAGGACTTGTGCTAGGAGTTACAAAACCTTTTCCTACACCAGGGTTCAAAGGGAGCCCTCCATATTTCTCAGGTGTGACAGGAGACCTGCTGTAAAAAAGCTGTGCCACAGAATTAGCCGGGGTGGTGCTGCCTTACCATCAGCAGTGTGAACATGGTCTGTGCCACGTTGAAGCCGTGACGCCAGTTGTGGTAAGTTATCTTCCGGTATCCTTTGCTGACAGAGTACACAAACCTTACCAGGACCTGCCAGGGGGGAAGAGCATGTTACTGTGGTTGATGAAGCTGCTGCCTGTTCATCTTGCAATAAGGGTCATGTGCAGAAACCACGGATGAGGCTCAAACCAGCTCTGCAGAGACAGGCCCAGAAAGGGATTGGAATTTGCAATATCATCAGCTGCCCTGACAATGCTGATAGAGTAAAGCCTAGTAGAGAACAAAAGTGGATACTGAAATATAGCTTATAGCTGTTTTCTAACATCGCTAGCTCGCTCTCTCTCTCTCTCTTTCTTTTTTCCTTTTTTTTTTTTTTTTTTTTTTTGGGTAAAAATACAAAATCACAGAGATGCCTCTAGACTAAACAAGAATCAGCAGTGTCTGAAGGAAAAGTGATTTCATCTTACTGTTTGTGAATTTATTGACTTTTTCTGCTCTGTTTATTTACGTTGTCACTTATAAGATCTATCCCTTTCTCTTGTGATTTATTAATACTCATGTCTCTCTACAAGAGATATGGATCCATAGATGTAGAGGTGAATGAAATTTATATCATCTAAAGAACTACAATATAGGGCATTAAATAGAAAACTGTTTTTTCCTCTGCAGTCTGCTTCTCCATGTATACTCCCACTTGTAGCTATGCAGTTTTCTCATTAAAGAGCCAATTATTTATTAATGAGTGTTCATTTCTCAAAATCTCAATTATAAGAATCACTGCTTTTCACAACTGTTCCAGGGGTTAGTTGTTCCGGAGTAGATATATTTAATATTTTTGATACTAACATTCTGCCTGTAAGAAGCACAAAGGTAATTCCCATTTAACTCCCTCCCAATTGCCATCCAGCCTTTCCAGGGTGGAAACTCTTCCTGCAGTCACCCCCAGATCCCACTAGATGGAAATCGACTTCACATGATGTGCAGAGAAATCCCTTTGGGAGCAGCAGAGCTGCTGAAACACACTATTCCTATAGGGTTTTGAACTGCAAAAGTCATGAGTTCACAAGTCAGAGCTTGAGGTGTGAGCCCATGTGTCACTACGTGCAATTTCCCCCTTAATTCACTGAACAGGGGAAGGTTGTTACACAGTGCCTACCCAAACCCTGTCTCCTGACTGCAGGGCAAATTTACCTGAAATAAAAAGTTTGCTGTGGGAATATGTCAGCCTTGGCCCTATCAGAGGGGCTACAGGAGAACAACCCTGTATTTAACATATTCCTATAGGGGTAAAAATGTGGTTCCTTGTCCCCACAGGGTCACACCATTCCTGTCAACAGGTTGGTGCCAGCTGTGCCAAATGAAGGCACGTGTGGGTTTGTATGGGGATAAAAACCAAAGGGGCTTGCCAGAGTGTGTTCCAGGATATCTTGGCTGAAAGATGCAGGTTATGTACAAAGCAAAAGAAACAGGCGGGCAGGTAGGTACTCCCTACCTGTGCTGTGCCTGGGAACTGTGTTTTTACACTGCAGCTGTGAGAGGCATTGGATACAGAACGTGCAAGAAACGTTTTGCAGAGTCCACCACTCATCCATACAGACCTCATGGCAAACCCACATGTGTGGCAGGCAGTGAGGAGCAGAAGACAGCAGAAATTATGCTCCAACCCCACACGAGAGACTGTTCCCTGCCCTCAGTGGGGCTCAGGACACACGACCCCCTCCCTGCAAGCCCCCGTGAGCTGTGCTGGGCACGCACAGGGACCTCAGTGCCAGCTGCAGTGTGGCGAGTCTGCTGTCCATCCAAGACAGGAGACCCTGGCTTTTGCCAGCTCATACCTCCTGTGGGATCTGGAACTTTTTCACCACGCCAAGCTCGTAGTACATCTGAATGCCACACTTCACCAGCTCTAGCTCAGTGCAGTCAAAATCAGAGAACCTGAACTCATAGATTTCAAACTTAGTGGGCCCCGGGAGTTCTTCTTTCTGTAAGAGAGGCGGGTAGGTTTATTGCTGTGCTGCTTTTGTCATTCCTGGGCTTTGCTGAATAAAAATTTATCAGTCTGATGCTGCTTTTCTTTTAGAATATAGCACATAAATAGACTGAAATGAAGCTTTTCATAATAATCTCATTAATGGAGGAACTGGGAGGCAGTTTTGTGCAGGAAATATTGTTTGTTTCCTGTTAAGCATTTGATTTTATATAGTTTGAAGGCTCAATATGGGGGAAGACTTACAGCCCTCCTTAATTACTCTGAAAAAACAAGCCAAAGTGGCTGCTGTGTTTCCAGATGGACTTTGAAGCCCTTGAGATAAAAAGGCAGAGAGCAGAGACTCCCCAGGAGCCGTGGAAGGCACGTGTTGACACGTACTAATGATAGTCTCAAACTCAGGCAGCAGAGGAGGGCAGGGTATGCTTTGCTCCCACCCTCTCCAGGTTAACAGCATGCCAACACTGGGAACTCTTCCCTACATCTATGCAGGCAATATTTGCTTGCCAGGGCTGTTCTCTCCAGCAGTGCATTGTTCTTACCAGGATGCTTGCCAGCTCCTCTTCGTCACACTCACTTGGCTCCTTCCCCAGCTTTTCTCGTGTTGGCTGCAAAAAGCATGAATGTGTTAATGAGACACCTGAACCCCCCTGGAATTTTCACTGGGCTATTTTGGGGCAATCTAGAGCAGCTCTCATATGTAAATTGTGCTTCTTTCCTGGACCTTACTTCAATTTTTTGTCTTTCAACATATTTTTCCTGGCAGCACTCTCCACCTCCTACATTTTGTTCTGTGCTTCCCTCACTTACAAATGTCCCCCTAGAGCCAGTGTCGCAGCTGGCTCCTCTAACTTGCCATCCTCAGCACAAAGGAAGTTTTGAGGAATAAATCAGTTTCTGTTCCACTCTTACAGCCCTGCCCTGAGTAGCATGTCCAAGGCTGGCTTTGTTGAGGAAGTTAGAAAGAACATAGTGGTGCAGTGTGCCAAGGGGGAGGGCAGATCACAGAACCAAAAGAAAGATTTGTCCTGCCCCTGTGCAGTTACTGGGGCCAGGTGCTGCCACCCCTCAAATTTGAGAGCTGTGTCTGTGCCATACATCGTGGGTGTGAGCTCCACATTGTCAGGCATTACCAGAATTTCCTGGATTTCATCCTTGTCACATTTCACGTGGTAGAGCACCATGTCCTGAGCAATGTCCTTACGGTTCTCCAACTTGTTCATCTTATCGTATGTGTCTGTGTTGAGCACAGACCAACCCAGGAACTGTGTCAAGGACTTGGTAAGGGGAAGAGAAGGAAACAGAGAAATAGCCATAACATCTGCTCCTCAAAGACACAGAAATATGACACTGTATGGTACATTTTTAAAGAAACACAAGCTCAACTTTGTCCAAAATTCTAGCAATGAGCAACCACATCTTTGCTCCCAACTGTGATTTGCTCCTCAGCAAAGCAGCTCCCCTGCTGCTGAATCTGCCCAGGCTTTGAGAGCACCAATTCTGTGGAGGTTGAAGCACCCTCTGTCCTGGTCAGAGTACAGAAAATTAATTCTGTGTTTCTGCAGGTGTCTCCACACCTGTGGAAAGCTTTCTGTCACAATGGTGACAGCAGATCAGGAGCTCTCACATCAAAGGAGAGCAGGGTGGTCTCATCACCTTTCACATGTATTTACTCACATCCTGTGCTTGCTTTCAGCTTGTTTGCTGTCCAGTGGCCAATTCAAACTGATTTTTTTATCTATGGTCTTTTTTGTTTGATAAGAAAAGTCTGATTCAGGAAGTGTCCGGATTGATAACAAGTGTCAAAAGCTAAATACTTACATTTCATTGAAACTAGCATAGGAACATTTCTAAGGAGCAAGGTCTTTAATCACAGCCACTGTTGGTGAATTTAATAGCTGGCCTCCGTTTTTATCCTAGCTACATAGATAATTTCTATGTCATTTTTTTGTGGGACTTGCTCAGCCAGTGAGAACCAGCTGGCAGGTATGTGAATACAGGTACAGTAGCTGCTCATGGCTAGCTGTACAGTCCAAGAATGCTGGAAAAAAAAATCACAAGAACATAGCTGGGTTTCTCATACCAAACTCCCTCAAGTATTCCAAACAGTTGCTTTCAAAATTTTCGAGCTGATGTATAACACCACTCTAAGCAGCAAAGATACCTACTTAGCTGCAAAATACTCGGGATGCTTTGCAAGTGTACATGGAACAATAGTGACCTCTTCAACTATATGAATTTCTTCCATCAAGAAACTATACCTCCATTAGGGTTTCATCCTGTTCATCAAATGGTTTCCCATCTTTTCTGTTATAAAATGTGACAACACCAACAATTTCTTCTCTTTTATTCACTATTGGCATGGAGAGAACATTTTTGATAGTCCATCCTGATTCATCTAGAGGACCTTCCTTGAAGCAACAGCAAGCAGAAAGACATCATGAACTTAGAATGTTTTAATATTATGGTCATGTAAATACATGAGCACTCTGGTTTTACCTTCAAACTACACACAAAAGAAGTATTTATATACATAATATTGACTCTACATTACATTTCTGAAAAAAAAAAAAAAAAAGTTGCATCCTTGCTAGAATGGGAAGTTTTCACGATACCTGAAAGTTAAACATCTCATCTGCAGCAGCATTCATAATGTTGCAAATCTAGGGGATCACACAGAAGAAAAATTATTACAATATGGTCAATGAGAAGTTTAACTGCCAAAACAAAGGACTGAATTGCTGAGAAAGCAGAATTAGTATTATTTATCTCAGAAAGACTTGAGGAACCCCAGGGTAAGTACTTACAAATCCACTTTCAGCCACATAGGCTGGCAGTCCAGTAACTAGTGCCCAGTGATCCGGGGTAGGATTTCTAACAAAAGAAAAATGTATAAGGGAAATTAAATGTTTATATTTACTGAAAAAAGAGATCATGGAGCTGAAGTGTGTTCAGCTGATTGTATAATCCAGGTTTAGACCTGGAACCCCCAGTCAATAAATGGTTCTGTTACTTTCTCAAAGGATACATGTGCACAAGAAAAAATTTTCCACATAAGTAAATACTTTCCCCTTCAAGCATTCAAAATAAAATAACTGATAAAATATCAGGTTGCAATATATAAAAATTCATTCCTAGGAGTGAAGGCCATGTCTCAGACCTTCAACACAGAGAACATCCTGGGTGAGGCTCAGCCACTGACACAGGGAAGGTACAAAGGAGAGTGATGTCTCTGCCTGGCAAGGACAGCAGAAAACTGCAAACAATCAAGGCAGCTCACTTCTCCATCTGAAAAACATCACTGGTTGAATGAATTTTGGATCCCAATGCCCTTGAGGAAATCTTTATCCCACAGAAATGTGAGTTGAAGTGCCAACTTACATTCTGACTCTCAATCCTCTATCAGTCCTTTATGTTTCTCCACATGGATGTCTTTAAAACACGGAGAACCTTGATTTTAGCTACACCCTGTGTCGGTACATACATTCAGAGACTGGGCACTTACGGGATGACTTTAATGTCTTCTTTTCCATGTAATATGTAATCAATGACCTTGTAAAAGACTATTTCCTACAAGTGAAAAAAAAGAGCGATGTTAAAATAAGTGGTGAGCCAATCCATCCAGAGAGGAGAAAGT
Source organism: Lonchura striata (assembly GCF_050655825.1). Taxonomy (NCBI): domain Eukaryota; kingdom Metazoa; phylum Chordata; class Aves; order Passeriformes; family Estrildidae; genus Lonchura; species Lonchura striata. The sequence goes on along the minus strand of NC_140740.1, from coordinate 83,231,728 downwards.
TAAAGAAATCTTGTTTTCACGTACCCTGCCATCCGGGGTTCGAGGTCCTGAGTAGGGAGGTACTTCTCCCAGCAGGACTGGCCACAGGTCAAAAAACTCCTGGTTTTAAAATTGAAAAAGAATGTTTAGAGTAGAAAAGTGCATTCTGTCTCAAGCTTCAGTGTAGCCATTGCTTTACTATGCTGGTTTTGGTGTTGTGTAAACAAGGCATGAAATAATAAAAGTAATTCAATACTAGACATCAGAATGATACCCAGATATCCAAATCTGGGCATGCCAGGTGCTTTTATATGGCTGCATATTATTACCATATACTGCCTGTACACAGAGTGCTGATTCATTCAGTGAACAGTGAGCACTGGCTGTACTCAGAGCAAACAGCTCTGACAATGTTTTTGTGTTCTTAACTCTCCAAAGTGTGGCTATTGCCTGACCTACAACTTGCCAGATTTGAAGAAGAAAAATACTTCTTTTGCTCTTTTTTTAAATGCTACATTATAATGTTGATCAAAGTGTCTTTAGCTTACACTAATGATCTTTTAATATACTTCTTTACAAGACAATATGCTGCAAGAGCTCTGTCAACAAGACAGTCAGCCTGGCCATGGGACTAAGAGGGCTCCACTGGCAAGGATGCTGTGTAACCCCCACATAAAGTTTGCCAAACTATCAGACCAAATCAGAGGTAACTTCAATTCTGCCAGATTGTATTCACAAAGCCAAATTTCATCTGAAAGCCTGGATATCGTGAGCACAAATGAGTCCTTGAGGAGGGTGGTTGTTTGTCACAAGTCACTTTGTGATATTGCCTCTTTTCTCTATTAATATTGAAACCTCAGATTTCTCCAGATCTCAGAGACACTCCAGACAAGTTGTTAGCTGGTGGTTCCATAGGTGTTTCTCTATACTTCCAATACCCACAGACTTTGTCAGGTTTTGTTTGTGCTGCAGACTTTGACCAGGATTGCCAAAGCCAGACACCCCTTCCCCTCCTCTGTCTTCCCAGCCTCCAACAGTCCCATTTCAGTGATAAGTTCTTCCCCTTTCTGATTTCATTAACCCAATTATCACAATCTTTACGCAGTAAAAAAATGCCAAGCAAAGTAGGAATAGTGGCTGAGGGCTAGCTTGCACTTTTACTGCCTCAGTAAGTCTTATCTGCATGCACCACCCCTCAGTGGATAACAGCCAGCAGGAAGATGCACAGCACATGTGAGCTCTCACCTTCTGCTTCGTCATGTCCAGGAGACCGACTGAGTATCGGTCACAGTTCAGGTATGCCCTCACCGTGTAAAAAGCCTTGTGGAACTGCCTCTCAATGTCTGTCAGCTCCTCAAAAACCTTATTAGCTGACCACAGCAGCACCTGCAGGATAAAACCAAAAGGTAAGCACAGCCTTTCTCCGAGAGATGGACTTCCCAAATGTTGGGTTACAGTTCCTCAGAAGTGCAGTACAAGTTCCTACATTGCTTCTTCACACTGGGAATTACTAGGGAGAAAGAGCCAGGTCATCACAGTGTTACATAGGAGTCAAACGTTACCAATATGCACAAAAAAAGTAGTAGTGTCAGGCAAAGAACTGTCCCCACTTATATTTTATATGCATTAGTAAAATTTTACAACCAAAACCAGTTAACACCAATGGCATTGCAAATTCCAGAGGCTACTGTTTGAAATATCTGGGTTAACACTTTCCTCAAAGTGTCTTAGCATCTGTTTCGTGTGTGCATCAGCCTATGATACCTCCCTCCCTCTTCTGGTACATTCTACAGATGTACCTTTAAGAAAGCTGTTGCTATTAGCCTCTTTCATTTGTAAAAGCAGAGGTTACACAAATAATGCTCTGAATTGGTAAGGAAGTCACCTACACTCTTGCTTAGCTTAGTTAATGCATGTGTGCCTGAATCCCAGGTGTGTGTCTGGCTTCCTGAGCCCAGGACATAGGAGGACCCTGCTTCTGAAGAACTGAAGCTGCAGCTTGAAGCAGACTGGACCTGTGCTTTGAACAAGAAATTATATATATATATATATAATTATTATATTCTAATAAGACTTTTGCTGTTGGGATTTGCAATATTAAAATCCTAGACCACTTTTGAGAATGTCATTTGCTGGCTCTGTACTTCTGTACTTCAAATTCTAACTCAATGAACTATATTAACTTTCACAGAGCCCTAAAGACATATATTAGTCAGAGGTTTGACAACTGAGCAGTGTGTCCTGCATCTCCTTCTTGCTTTCCTCCCTTTGTGTGGGACCTGCTCAGACAGCAGCAATACATGAACACAGGACTCCTGGGTCCACTCCTCGTGGAAGCATTAGTCTAAAAAACCTTTGCTAGTTCTACTTTAGTTAACTATTCATCATTGCTGGACCATCATTCATGTTTTTGATAAATTAAAAAATTAGGCAAAGCATAATAAATTCATTAGAAAGTATAAGTGCCATCCTAAAGCTCCAAAATAAACTTTCATTCTGCATCCATTTTGCCAAGATAGGCATTTATTCTCCATGGCAATCCCATTGGAGATTAGAGTGTGGCTGCCATGAAGCACAGAGGCAATTCCATGTCCTCCTCAGTGGCAACTACTGCCTGCTGCACAAAGTGATCCCAAGGATTCACATCCATCCCAATAAATCTGAGAGTCCTACTGTAACCCAACTAATGGGAAAGTATGGTGCCAGAATTTCAATCCAGAATATCCTAATAAACCCCTAATATATGTTCTTTTCTACTGATGGAGGCCGATAAAACATGTGTGTGACAGCAATTTTACTGGCTCCAAGAGGAAATTCACTAACACTTTTAATGAACAGATAAGGGGAAAATACCACATTCTAAAGTGTTTCAGAAAATCTCTTGGTGCTGCTGTCTGAAATGATGAAATGATCCAAGAGTGCTTCACAGCCTCAAGTCAACAAAACACCTAGAGGTCAGTCCTGCTGAAACTGGTGCCACCACATCAGGTCCTGCAGTTTTGCCAAAAGCAGAAGTAAGACAGAGTAATGAAGGACTCTGGGAAAGAAGCAGTATCTGAAAGCAGTTGTGGGCATCTTTTATTTCTGCTCTGAAGAAGATCAGATTCACTCTTTAAAGATGAATGTATTAATTTGATTTTGAGATACCCAATTTGCATTTTCACGCTTACCTGGCCTCTTCGAGTCTCACAGTTGTGAAGATAACTCAAGTGATAAATTTTCAAGTTCAGGGATGCAAAATTCAGATACTTCAGAAAAAGCTGAAAAGGCAAATTGTGAGATTGAATTGAATGTAGAAGCAGCTACATGTGTACTGTATTTCATAACACTGCTTTACAAGCATCAAGGCTATTTCCCTAGATAAACGCTTTGCTTTGCACTGTCATGATATGAGGCTTATCCCACTGTACCTCCCCTGAGAGATCTGAGATAAACATCCCCATTATAAGCCTCTTCTATGAGAGTGAGTGCTCTTAAGGGAAACAGTGGAGCTTCACTAAAGCAGGTATCACTAGAGTAAAAGGATCTCTGTTACAAGACAAAAGTAAAAAAGCTCTTTGATAGGAATTCAGCTACTGACCACTTACTGTTTCATCAGAGCTGGTGAAGTGTGGGCCATTCAGCTTATTTATAGCCACAATGACAGCAACCAAGTCTTTTCCATTCAAGATGGGTGTTGCAAGGATGTTTTTTGTAGTGTAGTCGGTGAGCTCATCAACAAATGGGCTGAACTGGGCACACTGTTTAATAGAGAATTTACAAATAAACATTTTTCACAACGTGTCTTGAAACCAAGTCCAGGCACATCCCACTAAAGTAAGCTGCCTAGAGAAAGTTTTGCTTAAAAATTACTGAGAAAAATAAATGAGTTAGCAGAAAATTGGACCATGTAGAGATGATTAAGCTAACATCAGGAGCAGAGGCTTTTAACTTTCTGTGAAGACCTTGCCAATCATAAGCTTTTACATGTCAAACTCTCTCAGAACAAGGGGGCTCTCCACTGGTTATTCTCAGATCAATGCACTGCATAGCAGCTGAGTATAAACCAGTTCAGTCACTGGCAAGTTCACACACCCTCATTTTTCTGCTGCTTTTACCATGAAGTGTGTAGTCAGCTTGCAGCATCTACCCATAGTTTATCTTAAAAACTGGAGAAAGAATAGTCCAGGGAAAGCAGATGGGCAATCACTTCACCTGCACAGGGCCTTATTGACACCATCATCACCTGCCATGGGAGAGTGCAGGCATGGTCTTGCTGACCAAAGATCTCCAAGTGAATAAATCGGCATCTCTAAGTCGTTCTATTTGTGTTAGGAAAAGCCACACAACTCTGATCATATTCAGAAGGCTGCACCAGAAAGAATGATCACTCCCTAATTAATCTTCTCCCCATACCTTCCCCCTTGCTGGCCTTTTCTGCCAAATGGGCTAGACCAAGCATTTAGTCTCTGGGTCTTCTTCAAAGGGCTGGTATTATGGCTATGTCTAAAAGCACTAGAATTGGAGTGCAGCACTTATCTCACAGATCTGAAATCCTCCCCTGTATTTTGAGAAAAATCAGAAACCAAAAACTTTAAAATTTAAGTCACATTCTGATGCTTCCCCGAACACCAACAATATGCCCAGCAAAAAAGAACCCAGGTTACAGAACCAAAACATGGTCTTCAGTGTTCTGTGGAAAACAAGGAAGATTTGCTGAAAGGTTGAGATATGCCTGCACTGAGCAACAAATGAATGAATAAACAGATGGTCTCTTTGTAACTAGCAAACAATAGATGGAGTAATCCCAAATGCTATATTTGGGTCACATGGATTTTAGTTTTATACCTATTATTAGAACAAGCAGATTGTTATTCCTGCCATCCAGGTTTACATGACTGAACCAGAAGTACGGGGAGTAAATACTGTCATGAAGGCACAAACATAAAACATTAAAATCCCTCAGGTCCCTCCTGAAATTGCAGATAGCAATTTTTGCTGAAAGAGTTTTTTTAGTCTAAGATTGTCTGCTTCTGATGAAGATACACAGCTTACAGTTAATGTCCCTGCTCTGGGGTCCACTCCCTCTGTTAGATAATCACGCCTCTAAATGCTCTTAGCTAAACCTTCATCACAGCAAACATTTCCAAAGTTCTTTTGTCGTGGAAAACCCTCTTTGGACTCACTGTAAAGAACTTCTATGTCTTTGCCATTTATTTATAGAATATAAAACCGTGTGGAAAATTCCACGTGGATTCAGTGCAGATCTCTGACTACTTCACTCTCCTCTGCTGGACTAGATGTGATTTTTTTTTTTTTTTTTAGTTAGACAGGCAAGGTGTAGCAGTGCACTGTTTGCAGGCATTAAGATCTAGTGTAATAAATGTGCTTAGTTTCACCTCACCCCACAGATGAGATGGGAAGGAACTTTCAGACTTGTTACTTATTTCAAACACACAGCTACTACACCACAAGGGCTTTGACCAAGCACTGCCTCTTGACCCCTGTGAGCCTCTCTTCTACCTAGATAATACAAAAATGGCAAACATACCTCACGGACATCCTTGATGTTCATGGTTTTCTTGGTCTGAGCAACATGTCCCACAATGCCTATGTCCAGTGGATAGACAATCTCGCAGTCTGGGGCCACCAGGCATTCCTCCAGAGTACTTCCCTCCTGGATGTTAAAAAGCCTTGTTGCCAGTTCAGGAGTGCCATTCCTCTGCCTGTACATGAAGAGACTGCAGCGGTCAGCGTGAATAAGGGACCTGATTCTTCTCAAGGTCTTGAAAACAACTTTCTCCATGTTGATGCTTTCTTGCATGTCTTGGATCAACTCAAAAAGTATTTCACTCTCATTGTTATCCCAGGACTCTGTTTTTAGTTTCTTCTCAAAATACTGCTTGGCAAAAGCAGGGTTGCCATCAAGAAACTTTTCCACGTCGTCTTCACTAATGCTCATTGTGAATGCCCTGGATCTCGTGGGTAAGTAGTAGTCCAAAGATGTGCAAGCAGCACTCTAATTTCTCATGTGTCTCTTAAAATTTTGTAACAGAAGATGCTGCGTCTGGATTAACCAAGTTTGAAGTGTCCCTGCAAAGAGAGCTTGTCATCAGGAAGATGTATTCCTTTATAATGCTGAAGGTGAGTCTGTGGGAGGACAGATCTTCTCAACCAAAGAGATTAGATGAGCTCTACAAGAGCTTTGAGTCAACTTTCCACTTCTTAATCTAACTGCAAACAAAAACTGGGTACTCACAATGCCTAAAAACACTGTCCTGTCTCTTGATAAACAGAACACTTACTGAAACGATTCTGTTGAGGCAGCAGCAACAGGTAAGGAGTGCATCTCCTAACATTGAAATAAGCTCTTTAAAGTCTAATTAAATATGTACTGCTTGGGCCTAATCCTTGGCTAACAAGGTGACCATCTTATTATTTCTGCTCTCCCAGCTCCCAGCAATAGTAGGAAGTCCATTCTTCACAAAATAACCCAGTGGACAAAATATAAATAGTGAAGTGACACCACTCTTTTAGGACTCTCTGTACCATTGCTTGGCTCCTGTAAGGGTTGTTCTCTAAGGGAAGCACCAGTCCTGAATGCTTTAGTCCAGGGTTTGAACTGAATTGGCAAGGTCTGTGGTCTTTGTTTCTTGCTAGCAAGAGCCACAACAGGAAAACATGCCTCTTAGTGGTATCCCTATAGGAAGGAATCTGGAGATCTTCTGTTTGGGGTTGCTGAATTGAAGCACTCTGAGGAAATGTGGGAGGCCCTGCAGACAAAATGAAAAACAAACAGCAAACAAACCCCAAGCAAACTGGGAAGGTAGAAATATTTCCCTCATCACTATCAGTGGAGAAAGGGGGAGAATGATGGATGTGAGGAACAGGAGCCACAACACTGCAAACAGCAGGTTTGGGTCAGTGTGATGCTGGGAGGCAAAGTGCTGCAGAGGCCATTACACTTCAGAAGAATTAAACAATGCACAGGAGATTTCATTACTGGAGAATAAGGGTGAATCCCATCTACTGCACTGCTGGAAAATAAGCAAGACTGAAGGAGTGGGGGGTCTAAGGGCCCAGCCTGCCCATGTCTATGAATATTGTCACTTCTTCCAGAAGTGTTTAAATCCAGACCAAATGTAAATGTGGATGCCTGGGAGGAAGGTGGCTTGTTGTGGCAATTCTCAGCCAGGATATTAAAATAGGATTATTGCTCAAGAACACATGAAGGAGGTGATATGTGCCATGCTGCCTTCCACAGTGATGTTCCAGCAGAGGAACAAGGACCTTCTCAGGTGTGGCATGGCGGGGGCTGCACCAGGCCTCCAGAATGGGGTGCATGAAGCTTTTTTTTGTGAGGATTGTCCTAAGCAGAAGGCTTGGTGGAAACAGGGAATTTTAGTAGGGATGGCAGTGATTCAGGTTGAGGCTGTTCAGCAAAGTTTCACATGTTGCAGCAGTTTTCTGTGTAGAAAGGGTGACAGAAAGAGCAAGAGGCAATTTTCTTTGATTTTCACTGGAGGCAACAGCTAGAACTAGCAGAAAAATGAAGGTGGAAGACATCTCAAGTGAGGGAGACCATGAAATTAAAGTTTCAAACTGGAAAAAACAGGCAATTTTGTAAATTATGTGTTCCTGTTAATCATAAACAAGAGGAAAAGTGGCAGAAAAAGTGTAAGTGTGGTGAAATTATTGAAGATGTGTATAAAAATACCATGAACAAGTAAAAATTGAAAGTCAGGAAACTCAAAATCAGACATGAGATTAAATTAGGAACATGAAAAACAAGGAATATTTTCTGTTTGTCATATAAGGAAGAGCAAGAATATCAAGAAAAGTACTGAAGAAATGAAGTTTTTAGAGGGTTGTGTAAAGTAACCTCTAAACTCTTAATTACTTTTTCTGACAACTAATGGAGGATTTTCTGAGATTTTGAAAGTCTAAGAAAAAGTAGGTATAATAATCCTTTCAGCAAAACAGGAAAAAAAGAAAGAACTGGAAAATTCTACTATAGATAATTTATAAAGTTTGGTTTCTAAGAAAATACAGAAACAAACCCATTTATCTACATAACCAGAAGAGACAAATAACAGCCAGTGTGACTTTGTCAAGAGCAAACTGTGTAATACAGCATAGTTTCCTCTGTGGCAGAGTCAGAAGTGTCTGGAGAGAAGGAAAGTAATAGCTGTCACAATTCTTGTCTGGTGAGGAAATAACACAATAGATATTTTTTGTCTTACAGTGAGGGCTTAGATGAGATAGTGAGAAGGTGTTGGCAAATGTATTTGAAAGATGAATACTTTGTTTTAGTGGCTCATTAATGAAATGTATAATTTCTTGAATAGGATTATCTGTGGAGGCTTTAACAGATGTAGAACATGTCCATATTTCCACTGATGGGTGTAAAAATATTAAGCCAGTGAGTAAGCCACGGTCAGGTGTCTGTAAATGTGTTTGAGCACCATCTTAAAACTGATGCAGCTCTGTTCAGGACAAGAGGACTAGAATGCACCAAGGAGGCATGGAAAGTCACCTGGAGAATTCATGGGGATGGGCCACTACCTCATCTTTACAAAGGCTGCACAATCTGCAGGACTGCCAGGCAGAAGGAGGTGCACATCCATTAGGATGAAGTTCTCTTGCACAGCAGATTATGCCATGTTGTTCTAAACAGACATCTCACCTGGAATACACTGGGAAAATATGACCTTTGAGGAAAGACTGAGGTTTCTCATGTCTCTTTTCGAGTCTTCTCTTTTCTAACAAAACAGTTCCCCATTGTATAAAAGGCTATGGCTAAGAAAAAAGGAACAGTTAGTTCTCCATAATCGTATGGGACAGTAGATTTTAGACCTGCAGAGAAAAGCCTTCCAAAACAGTGGGAGGACATTGCTCCCACCTTATCTAAGTTACCTTTAGAAACAGGAGTGTCATCCTTTTTCCCAGGAAGCATTTCTAATCAGAAGAGATGCACACCAGCCAGCTGGAATTGATATAGACAAACAATTTCTTAGAGCTGGAGGGAAACATATTTTTCTGTGTGTCCAGCCTTCCTACCTGTGGCCTGTCAGACCACTTATATTTTAGGAAACCATTGCTTGTACACCAGTAAAAACTCATTTGCAGATGTGTAAACCTCCCAGATGGGAGTAGTTTTATTTATGACTAACACAAGGAAAGCTGGAGGCTGTCTTCTGCCTTTCAATGTCTCTCCTCCAGTAGCAATCTGGGCCCTTCCAGTATGTGGTAAAATACAAGCCTTGTTTTATCCCACAGTGGCAGGGAGGAAAAAGGTTGAAGTAAAACCAATTAAATGTCTTTCGAGGAGACTAACACATTTTGGATTCTGGTATCCCAAAGGAATGAAGTTTTCTCTCACCAGGTCTTTGAAGAAAGCCTGAAGTGAAGTTTAGCTCTTCTTACAGTCCAGCATATTGTTGCCTGGCAGTTTTTATCATCCACCTTGTACCAGGTCAGATTTGTGGAAGGAGAGAAATAGCCACTTATCAGAAATGTTTAATAGTGCAGGAAAACATAGGAATGATCAAAATGTCCAGGAATTATATGAAGTGGATATCACAGGACAGAGCAATGCAGTTAGAGGATGTACTCAGGATGCCCTACATGTGAACAGAAGGTCCTTTGAACTTGGCAAGATGTGGTGTTTTTCTGATTGAAAAAAAGGTTTTGTGGATGCACTATGGGTTATGAAAATTGCTGTATGTGCTTTTCAGCTGTGATTTGAGAGCTGAAAAATTGCAAAAGCCTGAACTATTCATATTGAATCAAAATTGGCACGCTTTTGGATCCAAAATTTCCAGATATTCATGCTTCATTTGGTGTGAAAGTTTATGTTCAGTTCAAGATAAGTGCTTTTGTTTCAAAATATTCAGAAGAAAAAGTGTCTGACCATGATACTCCAGGCTCCAAATATGAAAGAGCCAAGATCAGTTCCTGCTTCTGCACTCAGGGTTTGAAATTTAGCAGTAAAATTTCCTCCTAACAAAGAAGAAGAATGAAGGTCCAAATGTACAGATGTTCATAGCTGCAGAAGTGGAGAAACTGAGGCAGCATCTCTTGAGGCAGACTAGGGCCATGTAATTACCATGCAATTGAAACCATGCAGGAATGGCAGGTGGAAATCTAAATTACCTTTGCAAATGGAGCCAGCAGGGCCAGAGCAACCCTTTAGTGGGCTGATGTACTCAGAATTAAAAGACTCACAGGGGTATAAGTGTTCCCTGGGCTTTCAGGGATATTCAAGCGACACCATGACAGCCACTGCTGGCATAACAATGATAACTGAAGTAGATACAGTCTAAGCTTGCAATAGGATAATGTTCTTTGAATGGCCTTAGGCAGACAATGGAGGATTTTGGAGGAGGATGAGGCTGTTATTTTAGGAAACTTGCACTAGAGTGTCACACAGCATAATAACATCTGAACACGTGTGGTTGCACAGACTGTTTTTCCAACAGCTTTAAACACAAATTGCAGAATTGGCATAAGACCCCTGCTATGTCACATGTCAGTAGATGCCATTGAAACAGTGTTCCAGGTGGAAACCTTAAATATGTAAGCCGTCCCAAAGGCTTAGGTGGGAAAACAAGGTGAAATTTCAGGCACTAAAAGTCCTCCCCTCCCAACAACTCACATGACAGTCTCTCCCTAGTCCTAGCATGAAAACTACTGTAAATTTGTGGAGTAAAATAATCTGGCTGATGTGGTGCAAAACACACTGCCCAGAAAAAGAAGTAATGCTAGGGCCTTTTATAGGATTGTGTCCAAAGCAATAGGGGCAAACACTGCCTTGCAAGCAAAAAGAAGGATGGGATGTGCTGAGGGTGCTCAGGCTGCTAAGATGCTTTGTGTTCCTTCTGCATGGGAACATTGTTTTTCCCCCTAAACAAGAAGCTGTGGGGATGGGAGCTGCAAGTGTCTAATCTAATTTGATTAGGCATTATCCTTACAGGGTGCTGTATTGACAGCTATACTCAAACCTTTCTGACCCACTCATCTGTTGGCATAACGAGATTGCAGCTTATCTGATTTACCACATAATATTCTCATGCCACCTGCTTGTACAAGAATAAGCTTTCCTGCCTGCAGCCACGGGAGCCCAGTGAGGATCAGAGCCATGTCTCTCACCCCTCCTGGGCCAGGGTCTTCTTCTGTCCCCCACAGTCTGGCCCCCTCCTTCAGCTGCACATGGATTGTCACTTGTCACATGGAGGGCTGGCATGCAAAACCTTATGGTTCTTGCTCAGCATCCTCCTCCTGTCCTTCCCCTCTGTGGCTCTCCAGGGACCTTTAGATGCCACCACAGCTTGACCTTTCCACCTGGGATCTCATCCTAGACTCTGCTGGGCCCCAATTCTGGCCTGTGGCCCCAGCTGGTGCAGGCACCAGTGGGTGGGATACTGCCACAGCTTCCCTGTCCACAAAGGGGAAGCACGTTGTCACATGCTTGCATTTTGGCCAGAATGATGACTCCACCTTGTAATGACAAAGGAACATCAGCCCTCAATTTATTAATTCCTTTGGAGAATTATCTTAAAAGTCACATACAACTTTTTGTGTTGCATTGGTGAATTGCAGGAATTAATCAGAGATTTCCATCCGAATGGTTCTCGTAGAAGGGGCATGGGTTTCTGAGAGCACACAGGTCAGTTTGGTGTTTGTCAAGTCTGATTGTTACTATTCTGAGAGATATTTATGAGGAAATGTATCTCTGCCATGCCAGAAGACTAGAAATGTACCTGAGCCTAAGTCACCACAGGTTGGATGTGCCATCTTGACTTCCTCCTCCTTCTATATGTTGTAAATATGCACAGATTCTCTTATTCTTATTTTGATTGAGAGATGACTCTGTAAAAAAATATTACAACACTGTAGCACTGGCAATTTCTGCCGTAAGTGTGCATGAGTTTATTGTGCTTCAATTGACAGATTGTCTCCAAAGCTCTTAGCACAAATCACCGGACCTAGAATAAGAAGATTACTTCATTCATCAAATGTTCTATGAAGATAAAGCACTAAAAAGATCTTTAAACTCTTCTCAAACCAAGCCATGTGCACAAAATACTTCCTAAGTTTCTTCCCAAAATGCTCTGTGTATGGAGTTAAGGAAAGCATAGTGGTGTAGGACATACAAAAACTCTTAGAAGGAACACCAATGACACAGAATATGTGCTCAGATGTACCCAGAAGTGTTTGCTTATGCAGTCTCATGAAGAAAAAATGAAGAAAAGAGAAGATTCTGTAAGGAAAGATTTGCAGAATTTTGCAGAACAAGAGGACAGCATGACAGATGAGGGAAATTATTTGTGGGAATCAGGGCCACAATGAGGGAAAAAAAAAGATAGCAGGATGGTTAGCAGAAAAGTAAAGATGTGTAGAAAATTATTTTAACTTCAGGGTAATGGAAGAGCAAGTAATGAGGAATTAACAAGGAATGAAAAGCTGTGGAACCAGAAGGGTGGGAGCAAGCATAGCCACCATGGGTGAGACAAATTCAAGCTGAAAAATCACAAGAAAAGACTGGCAGTGTCTGTGTAATCTCAGTGCACCTTTCAGAACAATATAAAGAGGTTTGCAGCACCAGTAGACATAAGGCTGCAGCAAAGAAAAGCAAGTACTCATATTCCAGAGACCAGGAACAGGAGAGGTCATACAGAGTTTCACTGGTCCTCACAGGAGTGGCCACAGCTCCCCATGCCAGGCCTGCAGGCACAGAATTTCAGGGAGTCCTGCAGAGGTTTTGGTGGTGTTGGGCCACACTTTGGCCTGCCTCCTCTTCCTTCTCTTCTTGTGGGCAGAGGGATGCTCAGTGCCCAGCTCCTACAGCAGAGGTGGCTGCTGTGGTGGTATTTTTAATGTGCCTCTCTCTTTGAGGCCACCCTGCAATTTTCAGTGTTTCCAGCGTGTTGCTCTGTCTGAAGCAGATGTAGCTTGATCTTCAGGTTGAGTATTCCAGTTGTAAGTTTACAGAGGTGGTAACCATGGGACTCTGAGATTTGATTGGAGCTTCTGTTCATAAAATAAATATTTTTTCTGTGTAAGTGATGGAAAGTGTGCCATGGTGAAAACATGTCCATGGAATGCTTGGGCTATGTAAGGTCTTGCAGCTTTAAAGATTAAAGGCTTGAAACATAAAACAAACAAACAAATCCTCCATGAAAAAAAGTCATTCTGTAATTTTTGACAGCTTAGAAAACTCCTCTTTTTCCCCACGCTCCATACTTCCATCCATTTCTCCTGCAGAAGAAGCAGATACAGAAATCTGAAGTACAGTTGGATGTGAAAGCCTTTGCCTATTGCCTGAGCCCTGTGACTCACTAATCAGCCTTGTGCTCACAGCTGCCCTCCCTTTGGAGTGCAGAAAGGTGCTCTGACCTAAACCTTCCCTCCTTGCACCTTCTGTTCCACATGGAAACCATGTCCTCTAACACCTACTGAGGCCCGGCCAATGGCTTTTGACTGCACATACAGATTTCCCTGGCTTTTGTAATTTGTGCTTCTGGTTTTAGCTTTTAAATCCATCACCAGGGCTGGCATGGACATCCTGGCTTACCCACAACTACTCAAACTCGTTGCCAGCAGTATCACTTTTGTAAAGCACCTTGAGATGCATGCTGTGTAAGGAGCTGTATATACCCCATTGGAATAATCTGATACAATAATTTGCAGGCAGAATTTACTGTCTGAAGCATGTGGACATATGGCTTCTTGTTACATCATGCGTTGCATTCTTTGCAACCACTTAGAACCTATAGATTTACTCCTGCTTTTTGTTTATTTGTTTTTGGTTTTTGTTTTGTGTTGTTGTTGTTGCTGTTGTCTTCAGCTGTTTCTGTTGCAGGAACAGAAAAGGAAAAAGAATACTACATGCATTGTTTATACCTTCAGGGATATTCACATGACCTCTGTGCCTCCTTCTTTTTGGAAAGCATCCTGGGAATAACACCAGCGATTTAATTAACTCTGGTCTGTTACTTCATTTCAAAATGTAGGAAAGGCTAGCACTGCCTGAAGGAAACAACCTCCTTCCTCTGCCTTCCCCCAAGAGAAGAACAGGATCAGGCCCTAGAGGTATATCAGAGTTTTTTCCAATGGTAAATACCTTATCTCCACAAAACTGAGCTCCTTTCCTAATTGCAATGCCTCCCTCCTTGTTCACAATGAAATGGCAGGCTCTCCATTCTTCTTGTGCTGAAAGGGCTTGTCTTTGTCCTCCAGGACCTGGCAGCTTGGAATGAAAAAGGCAAATATTCTATCTTTAAACAAGTATTGCAAATAAAATTAATAAACCTGCCAATGTCTGGAAATGGATCAGTATAGCAGTAGTAAATGTTAGATGGGTATAGAGATATGTCAACAGTATGCCTTATAGTAAGTAATAAAAATTACAAACAAAAAGTTTGTCTTTTTATCTGATGGCTCCAGATAGACTCTTTTTCATGAGGTTGCCTCCGGCCTGAATTGCCTTTTGGTAAAGATTAGCAGCTGGCCATTTGAGAAACTGCCATGGCTGGGGAAAAAATCCAGCAGCTCACTGATCGAGCTACAGCTACCATCTGCACAGTTGTGCAGAAACCAGCAGATGGCACAAAACCTTAAATGTTCTTCTTTGGCCAGCAGGTCATTGTGTGGTGAGATCCTGCTGAAGGAGAGATTTTAGCCAGCTCTGCATTCATCCTGTTCTACCAAGGCAGCAAGATATGGAAGACAGGCTAGAACTTAATTTTTCTGGCAAGATCTTGTCAAGGGTCTGAGAAAACCTGTCAGGTTTTCCAGGCTTACTGCCCACCATGACAGAGAGGATGAGGCTTCTTGACTTCTCTTGCTTTGAGCAGCCCCCCTGTTTCACTTAAAAACAGGGTGAAAAGTGTGTATCATTTTTTTGAGATGTGTTTTGTGCACAGGAGTATGTGAAGTTCTGCTCTGCCAATTGTCAGTCAATAATTTCAGAAATAATTACACTATCATTTTTCAGAAGGGAAAGGTGTGTCTCAGTTCCTGTCATTTAAAACTGTGAGGTATTTGAATATTGCCTTGAAAGTCCTAAGGCAGTGATTTATGATGCCTTTTTAACCTAATTATATAACACACCCAACATCTTACCCTTGAACCAGAGAGGAACAAACTTCAAACAATTTCCTCTTCATCTGTATTGCACCACTCACTTCCTTGGAAAAGATCCACATTTCTGAGCAGAAGTCACAGAAACTGAAAACCTTTATGTCCTAAATATGGTGTCCCACTGTGGGGAAGCCTTATTTCTCCTTTTTCATCCCTGAAAAAGAGCCTGGCATCAGCAGCATGAATTGGATCGAAAGCAGGAGGATCAAGTACCCAGAACTCATGGTGCACCAACCACTGCAGAAGCTGTCTGGGTGGACTCTGAATGCACACACCTGTAGCTGTTTTCCAGTGCCCTGGCTAACAAACCCACAATTTGCTCACCCACTGGACAGCAGGGAACTTAGTGCCTGATGCAGGAGCGTATTTAGAGCTCTCATCCTGTGCCATCTGCTGCCAAGCTAGCAGTAGATGTTACTAAATCTGACATGACAGTGCAATTGCAGCAATTCCCACAGCAGTTTACCCAATGCTTGTTCCAATAATAAGGCAAAAGGAGGACTTGCTAGGATGCAGGAAATCTGAAACTGCTGGTGAAGTATTTCACAGGACAGGGAAGAAGATAAGATTAACCATCTCATCTGCATACCCGTTTTGCTGCATGTCATTAAAACTACCAGTGATCCTTGTGCTGAATTCAGTACACTGAACAGTCTGGCCATCACTTCCACTAAAAACCAGCCAGTTTTGGTGAGCAAGTCTGGAACGGGCTCTTGGGTATCTTCTTTGACAACCAAACACATCTTTGGGCATCTTTGTTTTATAAAATCTGTTTCATGTTACATCAAATTCAACAAACCCAGGAATATGTTTCAATGCTTTGATTCCTCCCCTTTTTCCCCCTATGCCCAGTACAAATAGCCATAATACTGCAAAAATGAAGGTAAATTTGATTCTGTTTTCTTCTTGCTCTAAAGAGCAAAAAATGCAGTGACAGATGTTATGCTCACCAACCAAAATCTTGTGCTGTGATTAGCTATTATTAGCATGTGTCTAATCCCCAGGGGATTAAGTGGTTCATCTAAGCATGGCTTCAAGTGTCACCTATGTCTCACATGGACATAAACTAATCTCTTTTGTTGGAAACAGATGAAGTGATAAGTGTTTGGAAGCCTTCTAATTTACTGAAAACACTGCAGTTTGTCAGGGTGAAAGAGCATGTTTTATATTCTGTGTCAGTCCCTTTAAAATCTAATAGGCATCTAGCCCTGAAGTGCAGTTAAAGAAGTTACTTTTTATGTGACTCTTTAAGTAGCCAAGCAGTCCCAGTTACCATGAGCTCATTTCTGTGCTGACTTGCCCAGGTTGCCTCTGAAGACACACAGATGGCATGAATAAGATGGGTTCAGTCACTACACTGCATGCAAACTACCACTGCCTCCCTCTAAAGTGTAAATGGAAGCTCCACAGAGACCAAATCAAAGTTGCCTCTAGCAGCAAGCAAGGACAGCTTTTTCCAGGCAAGATGCTTCCACGCAAACCCTAAACAAGCTGTCTGTAAAGCAACAGAGTTCACACCAGCTGCAGGGCAAAGCTGTGTGCTTCTGTTCAAGAGGTTCTGGGCAAGAGGCAGTAAGTGATCACTGGAGCAAACCCAAAACATCCAGAAGGCTTCATGCTCACTCTGGAAGTCCAGACTGTTGGATCAGAATCAAAAGCTTCAGGACTTTCCTGGCTGACTCCATAGGAATTATATGGCTGTCCTTAGTGGTTATGTCCAAGGCTTCCCAGCACTTAGCACCCAGTGTGAGGAATAACTGCTAATACCATCAACTCCTATTTGAATGTCTGAAATCTTAGCTCTCACAGGTGAGCCTGGGAGAAAGAGTTCAGGAGCAACCTTTGCAGTTAGAGAAATTATTTGGGCGCTAGAGAATGGCAGGCACGGTTTGCTGTCAAAAGTACTCTTCTAGTGATCTCTGCCTTCTTGTCTTTTTCTGATGTATTGTATTCCCACGAGAGGCTACTAAAAGGAACATTTTGGGAAGGAGAGAGAGCAGTAGTATTTCTGTGACTGGAAATGTGGACAAAATGATCTAGGAAGAATGTACATAAAAATGTTTCATTGCACAGGAGAACTGAGGACTCTTAAGATTCTGATATAAAACGTGAAGGCTAAACTTCATTTTTGCACTTTTTTGTCCCCTCCCCCATGTAGGTAATGCATAATGTCTTCCTATTCTTGAAAGGATCATCTTAATTTGAGGATGCAGGTATGAGAAGAACTAATTATGTACCTGCTCCATGCAGGCTGACAAAACACGTGCCTATGCAGATGCGTGTGTATAGCCCAAGTGTTTCTCTAATTAATGCTCTGTGCTTATTCTCCTAACATGTGTTAGAGGCAGAAAGACTTCAACGAGACAAAGCAGTAGTACAATCAAATCATCAGATTTATTAGCTTTCTGGGCAGCTTTTTCCATTATGTAAAAGCTGTGTTTGTATTAGTATAGCAGTCAGACCCACCAGTGTGAGGATTACAGTTGGTTTTTACATAATGGATTATCCAAGATTAAGTGTTTTATTCAGGCACACGAGCAAAAATAACCAATTAGTGACTTTGCAGATTCCTTATTTAAAGGGAGCTGGAGGGCAATTGACACAAAACCCTCCTGCTACCTGCAGTCCAAAGACTGAAGCAGAGTAGTCTCAAGGATCTCCAACATCTCTACCTGGCAGGTAGGTCTCTCTTCAGCAGAGGTGGATCAGACTGGCATCTCTTGCATCAGGGAAATGCAGCTTGCATGGCAGCTGCATGGGTGCTAGGGCTCTGGGTTGGTAGCTCAGCTTGGTTGGTGCTGACAAGTATTAGATAACTATTTTATATCGGTATCAGGACAGGCACTCAGTGTCAAATACTGTGAAGGTTCTCATTTTCTGAAGTCTGAGAGACAAATATGCTGGGATATGGATGAGGTGGGATATCCAAGGAGAAAAACAGCCATGGGCACCTAGTGGTTGTGCTGCAATGACAGATCAGGCCTCTAGAAAATGAATAGTATCCGTCATGTTTGTTGAAGGAATGGTCAGAGGGCAGCCAATATCAAGGTGCATTATGCCATTAGAGCAGACACCTAGGAATGGCCTGTTTTGGTGAGCAGAACTGGAGGTAAAGAACACGGCTTCACTGGCTTGAAAGCAAAGTGGACACTCACTGTGAAATAATTAGAAACAACGTCTTTACAATATACAGTGCTTTACCAGAGCTCATTAGAGCATTTTTCGTCCTGTGAAAACAAAATTCAAAAAATTTCAATTTTTTTACCAATTCTTACTAACCTTATCCATAGTCTGGCTTGATTTATAATACAAAAATAATATTAATTGCATTACCACTACTGGCAAGCAAATATCCTCCAAAGTAATTGCCACTGATGTTTTGTTTTGGCTGAATTTAGGCACCACAATGACTCAGTATCAAAGGAAGCACTGGTTGTCAGTATCAATGGAAGAGCTAGTATGGAAAGAAACTAGTCTTAAAATGATAGAAATACATCTGTAGCACCATCTACTGCATGAAATAAACCCCCGTGTTTGCTTTTGTCTTGCAGAATGAAATACGCACAGTATGTTTTCCTGGCCTCGGTCTTCTACACTGTTGAATACAGCCTAGCTCAGACCTGTGCAGTGGAGTCTTTCTCTGTGAAAGACAATTTTGATCCAAAAAGGGTAATTATGGTTACCTCAATAGTATATGTGAAGAAGCTTTACATATAAACTGTTTTTCCAGATTACGAGTTTTGTTCGTCTAAAGGGGTTCTTCACCAAAAAGCTAACTTCTTTCATATTCTGTGTTGCTGATGCTGTTCCTGTAGTTTTCTCAGTACTGTTTAACCTTCTGAACATTACAGTAAAACTGAGCTTGAAAGCCAGGGATGTTACTAGAGCTCATCTTGTTAGCCTGGCAGAGTTTGAGCTTCGAGCAGTTCCTTAAAAGGAACAATTTAGATCCACATCAGAGAGGAAGCTCAAGCACAAGCCCTAGGGTACTTGCATCCACCACTAGACATTTCTGGGAGCCATAGCAAATGGAAATCTTACCTAGTCTGGTATGCGGAACACTGACTCCTGCTGAAACATCATTTGTGCTTCTGAGGAGAAAATGAGGGCTAATCTGCTGTTGGAAAGGTCCAGATGAGTGTCAGTACCTATGTTAACTAATGGTCAGCAAACACAATTCTAGGGACAGATGGGATATGGTGAGTACTTTGTTCATACACGATTGGTTTTGCTTTGGAAACAAATCATGTCTGGGGAGAGCTTTGGGAATCTCCCAGTTTTAAAAAGTCAAAGCTTTTGCTTGGATTCCTGTATTTGGGAATCACAGCTTTGCAGGCTTAAGAACAAAACTTGCCTAACAGATGTCATTAGCTTCATTGCAGAATCAATTTTAACACAGATAGTTCCTGCTCTTCTCAGCATTTCTACTGATAATGTTAACTTCTAAGGGTCTTCCTCTCTGTCAGTCACCTGTTAAGATCTTGTTTTCATTCTAGTAGATACCTCTTGTACATTTTCAGGGGCCCATTTTTTTGCTTGGACGTATTCTTCCTCTGAATCTCTCTCTGTTTCTCTCTGCTGTTACTCCCCAAAACACAAATTGAGTATGTAGTCATCTTTTTCTGCTTTGCTGGGTATACCCTTTTCCCCATCAAGAGATCAACTGTGGCCCCTGGCAGCCACAAAGATTGTCTCCAGCCAGCTTGCTACAGTCTTTTTACCTGCGGTTTGATATTGTTGAATTTGGTATGGTATTCCATGGAAGGGGCTTGAACTGGAACAGAGAAGAACCAGTCTGACTCTCACAAGATGTGTTAGGGTGGGAGATGCTTTTGGTGTGGGGTCACAGTGGCAGGAATGTCTTACTCCACCAGGACTACACACACAGAGCAGTGCAGAGCTGCTAGACTCACTTCTGGCACAGAGGCAAGGGTTCATCAGGCAGCACTGCAGCATCTGTGGGCTACATTCCCTCCCAAACTCAGACTGGCATTTATCAGGCAGTGGGGAGTTAGAAAGGCACTTTGATCACAAAATTGTTTTTGTGCTAATCTTGCCATGGTGGCTAATGCAGATATTAATACTCTTCCATGACAGTATGCAGGGAAATGGTATGCCCTGGCCAAGAAGGATCCAGAAGGCCTTTTCCTTCAGGACAACATCTCTGCTGAATACACTGTGGAGGAAGATGGCACAATGACGGCATCCTCCAAAGGCAGAGTCAAGCTTTTTGGGTGAGGTCTCTTGACTTTCAGCTCTAGCTGTTGTTATGAGGTACTGTATGAGGGGGATATGGATTATGACCTACCCTGAATACACAACATGGCTGGGTTTTCTTCATCTAAAAGGGAAGCTCAGGTAAAGTATTAGATTAGAAAATAGAGGTTAGACACTTGCTTCTGAGCCCTGAGTTTCTTCACAGCCTGGCTCAGGTTTAGGTCCATCACAAAACTACTGCATAAAGTTAATTATTAAGTCATCTTAACTGATGGAATGGTTAGATAAATTAATTGCAATCAAGTAAAGGAGGTAATGAAGGCTGTCAAGATGCAAGATTTCTGAGGAAAACCTGTGGCTAACTCTTAGATGTAATTGCAATGCCTGAATGGACAGATGGCAGGAAGCTTAGAGTTTTGCCTGTTGGTCATGATTACTGCAAGGAATTACAGCATGTAAAGAGATTAAATAGCTTCCTAAGTGCAAAAAAGAAAATCTGTGGCTTCCAATATGCTAGCACTAGCAGGTGGCTATGAACCTTTTACATCTCAACAGTGCAGCACACCAAGATATTTTGAGAATGGGCAAATGAGGTTTTGCAGGCATGCCATACTGTGCAAGGGGGAAGATGCTGGAAAGGACTCTTCAGAAAACAAGTGGAGTCTCAAGGCTGCTGCAGATTTTATTTCTGCAAAATCAGGATAAGGGGAAGCCCAGCCTGAGCAAGGAAGGGAATGAAGACCCTTCCACTGTTTCATTAATCCAGGTAATTCTTGATGAACAGTGTTGAAATGTGGATGGCATTTAAAGGAAACAGATACCAAACAGAGAAGGGTATTGGAACAAATGGACACTCACAGGGTTCTCAAAGGCTCTGACAGCTTTTCACCAGCTGACAGCTGGCAGAGGGGCTGTAAATATTGTAACACACATTCCTGTGCCCATATTGCTGGGAAAAGATAGACAAGGGAGAGCCAAGTCCCTGCATCTTCCTGGGGGACAGCTACTGACCCCGAAAGAGCCCAAATGCAGGTGAGCTCACCCTGCAGACTGCCAGCAGGGAGCCAAGAAACAACATTCATTATTGTGTTTGGTGGCTGACTGCTTGTACAGAAATGGGTGGCAAAAATCTTACTGAACTGAAGGAGGGTCAGGGCACTGCCCCAGCCACAGCGCTGCCTTACAGCAGAGTTTGGAACCAGAGAACAGCAGCAATCACTGGCAGTGTTTGGGAGGTGTCACAGATTTGCTTTGCTTAATGACAGTGACTTTGCACTAAGAAAGGCCATGCCCATGCCTGAGGCATTTGTGCCCAAACCCTGAGTGAAGGACACCCATTGGAAGCTCTCATGCTGCTAGATTTTACCTTGAATCTTATGGATCTCATTGCAGTTTCTGGGTGATCTGTGCTGACATGGCTGCTCAGTACACAGTACCTGACCCAACCACTCCAGCAAAAATGTATATGACCTACCAGGGACTGGCCAGCTACCTCTCCAGTGGTGGTGAGTTAAATTCTCCAGCCCATTGATGCTTTTCAATTGCTTACAGCTGTCCAGATGTGCCTTACCACAGATAAGCAGAAAAAACAGTTCAGCTCAAGATTGCTGCAAGTCCCCCCTCAAACATCCTTTTTGGGGAGGATGCTTTATCCAAGCAGTGCATTTTATCTCCACAGAAAGGCCAGCATCCAGAGACTCCCCACAGATCCTTCTCGTACACTTTATATCTTAACAAAGAGGCTCAGAGGCATTGAGCCACACACAATGTACAGCCAATTGAGGTGGTCAGCCTACGGAAGACACATTTCCTGGGGCTCATTGCAGGCATTAGGGAAGTGCTAAAGTCAGTCACCCCTGTACTCCTCATAGCTAAACAGAGGAGACAGGTAGAACCACAGCTGCACCCCAGCAACACGACACATTTCTCCTCAGAGAGACACAGCTGGACTCAAAGAAATGGAGTTGTTAACTCAAGTCCATCTTTCAGAAACTGCTAATGCTGAACCTCAGTTACACTGAGGGCCCTTCAAAGCCTATCCTTTGTGGCCGAGCCTACCATAGCTGCAATTCCTCAGCTGTGGAAGTTGGGGATGACTTCTACGGTGTAACAAAGAAGTACATTCCCTTAGTACTGGCAGATAAACCACACCAAAAAGAACTATGTTAAGCAAGGCTTGAAAACATGAGGAATGTTTTACTGAGGCTTCCTGTATAGGAAATGTAATCTGTACTCTATGTCCTTCCTTCCACCATGCTTGAGCAAGCAACAGAAAGAGGCATTTTTTCATTGAAAACCTAGAAAATCATAGTCCTCCTAATATTTCTAGCCTAAGAAACAAAAGGTGAAAATGCACTGAACATCGTGGGGAAAATCATGGTCTCAAGATGCCCTGTGCTTGTCCCAGTTCTTCCCCTCATGGTGTGGAGATAAGCTGGATGTCTGACATGATGATACATCCTTTGGAAAGCTATCACTGTCATGTCGAGTTTGTCACCTCTGCTCTGCTGTGCCCACTGTGACAAAGATGTGTGTTCTGTTGTTTCAGGGGACAACTACTGGGTGATTGACACTGACTATGACAACTATGCCATCACCTACGCCTGCCGCAGCCTGAAGGAGGACGGCTCCTGTGACGATGGCTACTCCCTGATCTTCTCGCGCAACCCCCGCGGCCTCCCCCCAGCCATCCAGCGCATTGTGCGCCAAAAGCAGGAGGAAATCTGCATGTCTGGCCAGTTCCAGCCTGTGCTTCAGTCAGGTACTTTGGCTAATTAGCAAACTCACTGAGTTGCAGAGTAGGTGACTGCATTTGCTGTTAATGTGACAAAACAAATTCAGTTGTTCTTTTTGAGCAACATTTTCCTCATGTTAGATCTAATAGGAAAAGAGCTACAAAGGGCAAACCATACAAGAACAAAAGGCTGGGTCTGCAGCCTTAAGATTGCTACTTACCAGAATCCTTTGTGTTGAAACTGGTACCTGACCAGATGAAGATCAGCTTTGTTACTGTAGTAGACAGTACAAGGATGGATGCAACAAGTTGGTGTCTCTGCTCTTGGAAATGCTTGTGTTGGCCACTTGCATAATAGCATCTTACCTTGGGTCTGAAAAGTGTCCTCCAGGAAAAGATGAAAAGGTGCCAGCAAGGACCACTCTCACACTCAGTTCCATCATGACTTGTGTCCTGTGTGGTCTGAGTAGCAGGGGTGAGGGGCCCTGAGCAGCATTTCTGACTGCACCAGCTGGCAGTGGGAGTCAGCAGTTGCTCCACATACACACAAACAGACCATGTCTAATGCCATTTTGAGAACATTTTTCTGGAGGTATAGGAGTTGATCTTCTAGTCCAAATGTTGCCTATGAAATAGGCAGACACATTTTTAGGGCTCTGCAGAAGGCAGAAATTCTTCTTTGTTGGCAGTTGAGCATTCACACCCTTCACAACCTCACTACCTGGCCTGGGAGTTGACCTGTTACTAAGCCACATAACATGTTTTCTGCACTGTGGGACAAGGAATGGCAGCTAAAATCTACTGAATTGTTGTGTGTCAGCCAGTCCTCTACTACAAAGCAGGTATTGTCATCACCCAAGGCCATGGGCATGGCGTGGGCATCCCTGCCCCATACCCCTCTGTGCTGCTCCCCTGCAGAGAAGGCAGATGGTTTGCAGGGTCATGGCTCGGTCCTCAGGAAAGCTGAGTGCCCTTGGCAAACTGGGAAATGCTGCCTGTGTCTGTGCCAATAGAGAGAAATGCAAACAGCAACTTTTGCACCCTGAATCCTAGTCTTGTACTGTGATTCAGTACAAGTACCCTAGGAAAGCTGTAGTTACTGTTTCACTGGAGACTGAATGGCTGTTAAAGCACTTTATAAATTTACTTACACAGACTAAAGTTTACTTTTCTTTCTTTCCAGGGGCCTGCTAAAAGTACGCTTCTGATTGTATCCTTAAGCACAGAAACCAGACCGCTTGGTCTTGAAGTTGCCACTCAACTAATCATAAAAAAAATAACATAGTATGGAATAGTGTGTTTTTCCTGAAAAACACATGAAAATATTGGGGGATCTTTAAACAGTGTGCAATATAATAGTGATATTTGAATTTTCAAGGGAATACCTAATGTGGCATTTGTCAATAAATGTTTTTGGAAAAAAGGCACCTCTGAAACTGTTTTTTATTGCCTGTTGTCCAGTCTGTTGGGGAGCAGAAGCACTGAGGATGCTCACTGAGGTGCTCCCAGCACAGATGGGGCAGTGTCACTCCCCAGCACTCAACGGGGGGGCAGGGCAAGGATGGTAAGAGGGGCATGTCCCCTGACAGGGCTGACTGTCAGACAGCAGCATGGTGACAGGGTAAGTCTGGGATTCCCCCAGCAAGACAGCAACTGAGGGCAGCAAGACGCAGGGCAGTGTGCAGGCACATCAAGGAGATGGCTCCAGCCAAAAACAGGACTCAAGAGCATGTCTGAGGCAGAGCTACCTGCAGCAAAGTTCCCAAGGGGAGAACCACAAATGCAATGAAACAGATGCTACTTTCAGTAACACTGTACAATGCTTTAAATAAGTGGGTGCTTGCATTTCTAGTGGCCTTAACAGTAATTTGCTCCTCTCTGCCCTCATAATCCAGTTTTCAGTATCTGGAAAGTATAGAAATGAAAGATATATAATAGACTGGATTTATGGCAAAGAATTTCACAGATAAAGAAAATGAAGAGTACTTGGAAATCTCCATGTATAAAAAGGGTAACCCGGGCCAGCATTATTGACATGTATTTCCCACTGCTTTTACTATAATCACATCCACTTTGTGTTTCCTAGTGATAAAAATACCCATCTAGAACACCCCAGTATCCTGCCAAACCTCGCAGTTTATCAACTACACAATTTTTACAAGTTATAATTATGAAGCATAGAGGTAAGACCAAGCTGAACAGCCCCTACTCCTGAGGCTTCCAAAAGGTGTGTGGAACGAGGCTGATGTTGACTGAAGATCTTCAGAGCAGTACACTGTTAAAACAGCTTCTGCAAGGTGCTTGCACAATCTTACCCACAGCAGCCAGAAAGAGTATAGAAACCAAAGACCAGAGGCACTCTCCAGGACCAGAGATGTTATCCCAGAGATGCAGTGAAGTCTCTCAAACTTGTATTCCCCAGAATTTCCTGGCAATACTCATAAGGCTCTCAACCTGCTTGAACAAATGTGTCCTTGCTCTTCAGGTCTAGGGAAAGCTACCCTGACAGGGAACAATATTGTGAGCTACTACCTAAAGCTAAGGACAGAAACAGGGGCACTAGCAGGCAATCCTAACAAAACCCCACATAGACAGAGAACTACTGAGTGTTGAAAAAATATCAGCCTTTTCTGCTGGATTAAGTGCAAGGTCAGTGCATTGATCGAATGTTCTCCACTTCCACCCTTCTCCAGGAAGTATTGGGGTGGAATCTGTGACCTTAGGACTCGTGTAACAACTGATTAGAAAGCACTAACCCTCAGCTGAAGGAGCATGGCCTTTGGCCAAAACTGTCAGACTAATACTACCAGCCTTAGAGAAGTGGGATTTTTAATGTTTATACTAATTGTAAAACCAGAGTAGATGAGAGTTGAGAAGATACAATAAATATGAAGGATCTTTTGTGCTTGGTGTAGTCTGTCCAGACAAGGTAGGCAGTGAAATTCCTCCTTAGCCACATGAGACAAAGCCTGCAGGATCACAGAAATACAGAGGTGATTCTGGTTGAATACACCATAGAGCTCACACGCCTCAGGAATTGTACCTGGGACCATCAGGACCACAAGCAAGTCCTCACTGTATGATGTGATAAGTTAATGAACAGATGGGAGATATAGCATATTCATTTGTCTCTAATAACTGCAGGAAATGCGAAAGACAAGGTAGGATAGAGCAGGTGGTCATGAGTGTATGCTGATGAGATTTACACTTCTCTTCAAATTCTATTGAGTTCAACATGAAACATCTCACATTTATCGAGAGGCAGATATCTTCTGTTTGCTGTCTGAGCTGGTTGATGAAAAGCAGTCTATTATTCCTGGGTTTTAAGTGTGTGTATAGGTCCCAAGTCATAATTTCTGTCCTGCGCAAACTTTCCACTAACAAGACAAAATAAAAAAATTGTTTATTCATTAAAAGGACTGTTGTTTTGTCCTCAGAAGGTCCTTTAGTGCTGGCAGAAAGACTATGACTGCGCAACAGCAGGAGGGACCCTGCAAGGATATTGTCCTTCACACACCAGTGAACCTCCTGCAGCAAGGACACTGCAAGTCCTGAGATCAGACACTCTAATACCACCTTGAGTTTGAGCAGTTTTCCCTGAGTTCTGGTAACTGAGGCAATCTATGCATTTAGGTTTCTACTTCAGCCATGACATTTTGATGCTTCAGTTAGATGTAATGTTGGAATTTCCACAAGTTGAGCTATTTTACCACTTGTGCTGGTAGCCACAGCGAGCAGCTGCATAGTACTTGGTTGCTGGCTGGAGTTAAAACATAACAGGTCCTTGAGAGTAGTATTTACTTTCCAAGAGTAAGTTGGGTTGTAAGCAGTTTCTACAACACAGTGATGAGATCTTGTTTTTACAGGGTTCATGTGAAAGATTAATAACCAGTTTTATTTGCTGTCACAAAAGACGGTAACAAATGTAGCATATACACAATTCAACAATACTCACCTGAAAGGTTCTTTCAGTTGCAAAATGGTTATATAGCCTCACAAGCTTTTGTTTGAAGCGCAGGCAAATAATCCCATGTTGCAGTTGCAGTTACATATTCTTATTTGGATTAATGAACAGCAAAAGACATACATGAGTGCTCTGCAGCCTTGCTTTGGTTATGATACTACAGAACTACTAAGCACCAGCTATCCACACCTGGTGCTATGGATACTTGGAACTGCTGGAAACTCAAACTGTAATGAGGGGCTGATCACTATATGTAACAGAGGAGATTAGTCAAACATGCAATTTTGGAAACACTATCAAAGTCAGCAACAGATGGTTACAGAAATCTCAAGTTTCAAGTACTAAATAGCGTTTTTCTGTAGATATCAAATGATAAAAAAAGAAAACGCCATTTCAAAAACTTTTATAATTTGTTAGAAATAAACTCAAACCTGAAAATACCAACTTCTCTCTCTAATTGTTAATACATGCTAATTTCTTAAAGGAATGAGTTTATATCATAGCAGCAAAGAAGATTTTCAGAAGAAATCTTCTATTTTTCATGGTTTGCACATCTATATATTTTCATCCCTGCATAACAAAATCAATGCTATTCACTACAGCTATGTTTCTTCTTGTTGTTTTTGTTTGAGTTTTTTTTGGTTTTTTGGGGTTTTTTTGTTTTTGTTTTTGTTTTTTTTTATACACCTGTAACTAGTACATAGTCCTTGGTTTGATAAAAACTGCTATATTCTGATTGCCAGGGTGGGAAAATTTTAAAGCAGAAGGGCTACTCAGTTAGGACATCCTAACACACTGAACTGTCCACTCAAGCTCCTACATCTTCCCCTGCTCCAGACACACTAAAATCTCTCAAGACCCTATACCTGTATTCCTCTAAATAATTTTATTTTTGGTTCCACCTCATACTAGCAAAACAACATGTGTTGATCGCTAGATTTTACTTAACTGTATACACTCAGGGGCAATTATCACAAGTTTAAAATGTATTTTTACCATCTCCATCCAAGTAGAATGTCTCAGTAACTTTTCTTAAATTGAGAGGGTTTTCAATTCAGTAGGTCCCATGGCCCTTTTCTGTTCTGCCTGTACGGACAAAGAATTGGAGGACTGGGATGTGACAAGTGCACCTTATTAAAACTTAAATGAGGCAAGAACCATTTAATCTGAATTCTGTGACAGAGTAAATCTTTTAAGGCTATTTTTCAGTAATGCACTTGAACAAGTAACCAGCAAGTAAGCAGATACAAGGTCACATTTCACACACACTGACTTTTTGTATATGTTTCTTGTCTGTGCTGTAAGAGTTGAGGGTATTTGAGGTAGTTCAGCTCTCTCCTACTGTGCAAACTTGGGCACTTCTTTTTTTCTGAGACCTGAATGTTTCATCAAATATGCAGTTTTTGTTGTTATGTTGGTGAGGTGGCTGATGTCAGCAAAGAGAGCAGTAGGGGATTTGTTTGTGTGACAAGTCACTCCTCTTATGGAAAACACTCCAGCTGTTTTCACTGGCATTATCCTTCTCTCTGCAAGCCTGTTAAAGGCACAGCTCAAACTGTGCCAGTTGTGAAAAGGGAAGAATAAAGCAGCACCCCTGCAATTTCAGGGAACTTTGCTGTTTACATAAAGTGTTTGGCACCTGCAAGCACAGCCAGTGGTGATCTGTAGCCCATACACTGGCCATCATACACTGGTGCACATGCTTTGCTATCATACATATCATATGCCCATGATTTAGGGCCATCAAACACTTGTGCACAGGAGCTTAAACTGTTCCTCATTAATTTCCTAAGTGTCTTAAGTAGTAGCCCTGCTACATTCAAGAGTGTGCTGCCGTGTCATATGAAAACACAAAAGGCTCTAACTAGTGTTTCAGCTTTCTCCTGGCCATGCAGAGCTGAGTGACCACTTAGAGTCTGTGAGGGGAGGTGTTAGCTGTAAGGGCTGAAGAACACCAGGCTAGGTGACAGCAATGGAGAGAAAGAAGGGCTTTCAGGGTTAGAGCCTCTACCACAAAGAGGCAGCAGCTGACGGCCAATATTCAAACAGGTGACTTTGGCAAAAGAACAAAAGAAAAAAGGCAGGGAAGTCTGGAGGGTAGGGCTTTCTGTGCCTTCTCTCCTCTGAGAATGAGCTGACACCCCTGTCTCTGCCTACGGGAAATAACTCTGGCATCCATGTAATGGTCACAAATACTGAGAAAGCTGGGCAGAAACCCCTCTGTGAGAGAGAGAAAAACCTCATCCACCTGAAGACATGGCAAGTGTTCTGAAATAACCCACTGTGACTAACCAGCCAAAGGAACTAAGGGATCTTTTACTTCATGCTCTGAATGTGTCTTGTTGCTGTGCACTTTTCCATCAAACCATTAAGTCAAGACAGGCTGGCAGCTAAGGCAATCAGTTCAGCCACTCTCAGACAGGTTCTCCATGTGCCTCTGCTACCATCTTCACTCACACAGTAAAGCCATGGTTCTGTTCCTGCTACAGTTTGTGACCTCTATAAATCTTAGCTTGCCCTGGCAGTGAAAAAAGGGGAATAATAAATATGTATTCCCATAATTCCTAGTTACCAGGCTGAATCCCTGTCCTACGGCAGCCTCTTGCCAATTGTGTTGGCAGTTGTGGTTGTTTGACAATGCTGTCTTCTGTGCTGTAAAGAGTTAACAGGGGCAGTTGCTTCTAATTTGCATTCCTAACTTCATCAGGTCATTTCCATACGCCCTCCTCAGCCTGGGAGGAGTTTATTTTTCTGGGGAGTTGTCATTTGCAAAGAACATACACCACTCTGACACCAAGCCAGGCATCACTCTTCAGCATCACTTGAAAGCTTCAATGTACCCCACAGGAAGAGAGGACAGGCCTGCCTTCCCCCAGTAGTCAATGGCTCGCACTCTGTAAAAGCCGGAGACTGAGCTTCCTGCAAATGAAAAGGTTAGAAATGGTCACTGTGAAATGCTGACACCTGTGGTACTGGGAGGATGTGAAGCAGGCACTACTCCTGTAAAATGTAGGTTCATGGAACAGGCTGGGGAAATCAGTTCTGCACCCTATGTGTGTCTGTGGCTGTCTAATTTAAAATGGTAACAAATTCCTCATGGCCAAGTACTGACTTTTTTCTCTTGTTTCACCAAAGATGTCCTCTCTATTTACTAGGATTAGCAGGTACAACTATAGTACTGCTTTCCCACCAGTTCCTTTGGAAAAAGGCTGTGACATCTGCAACTCACAATTAGTAATTTCCTTGTTTTCTGACTTAATTTTCTGCCTGGATTTTGCCTTTGGAACAGGTTATGTGGGGACAGGTTCAACAAAGAAGCAAAACAAGAAGCACGCAGGCTGACTGAAAACTCTCTGCTCTACTCAGGAAGCTGCACCACTTACTTTAAAGGTATGTGACCTGGTCTTCTGTGGCTCTGCTGTTTTTTAGCTTTGATCCAGTTCAAAGAACACATTTTGCCCTAGCAGAATC
Source organism: Lonchura striata (assembly GCF_050655825.1). NCBI lineage: Eukaryota > Metazoa > Chordata > Aves > Passeriformes > Estrildidae > Lonchura > Lonchura striata. The sequence goes on along the minus strand of NC_140740.1, from coordinate 83,201,240 downwards.
TTTGAACACACAAGCAATATAAATTTGGAGGTATTTTATCTAATTAATTGATTCTTATAATTGTTTTAGTGTTTTTATTCTAGAAAAAAAGAATCCAAGAAATAATGGCTGAGGATGAAGTTCCTAGCAATAAGGACTGCTGAGACATGATATTTTTTCAAGCAGTCTTTTTTGTTGCTATTAGTTTTGAAACAAACTACTAAAATATATAATATTATAATACAATAATGACTAATAATTTCAGAGATTTGTCATAGCCATGATTTACAGTGTTTGCTTGCCTGTGCAGCCCTTACATTGCAATAATAGCTCTGAACTCTTATTATGCCACTACTGCTGATGTTAAGCCCTTGTTTCTGGTAAAAACATCTCTCAGCTGCTTTTTAATAGTATCACTCTAAGGCACGGCTTGTCTGTGTTTCACTCAGCTCTCATCAGTGCTTATTATCAATATTTGTTGAATGGTCATACTGCAAATTAGACAGCATTTGCTTAAAAAAGAAAAAAACCAAAACAAACAAAAAACCAGCAACCACCACCCTCCATCTGCAGATAAACAAAAAAAATACCCAAATAAAACATCAGTATCTTCCTTCACTTGGATGTTTCATCTGAGTAAGCTTCTATTGCAAGGTCTGGTCATGGTTTTTTATGGGTTTCTTTGTTATCATTTTTGCTACAAAAATGCTCCTTAACTTCTCGAGGACCAGTGACTGGCTTTTGTGACAAGGAATTACCCATAGCATACTACTAATAATGTCCTCATGACTACTTGTTGACCTCTGCTTGTCCTTGAGAATAAGGCTTTTACTGAGTATATGATCCTAAAGGAAGGGACACGCTCTTATTTGTGAGGGGCTGTGTGTTGCTAGCAAGTTACCTGCCTTCATTACCTACTAAACAATGATTCACACACTCATGAGTGGCAGTATCACATGACAGATTACCTGATGTGAGTATTCTTGCCATACCTGGACTGTAGACCCAGAGAGTGAATATTGTGTCTTTGGCATTAATCCGCTGGTACACTTGTCCATCTGATGAGAATTCCACTTCAAATGTCTTTATACACCTAGAAAAGAGAACCATAGAGGTTTGTAATTACAACTGATAATGTGTGAACTGTCGAGTACTATGAAAAATCAGGGCTATTTCAACAAGAAGGACAAAAATAATAAATGTTCAGTTGATTCATTCCTAACAAATGTAGGATGGAATGAATTGGCACTACTAGGAAGAACCAGGGCTCCAACAGCCCTCAGAAAAACACCTAGACTGACTTGCTGCTTTGGGATTTGCAGCATCACAAAATGTCATGCATCTTTCAGTCAGACATCAGGAAGAATTAAGAACCTAGGGAGACTCACTTGAAAAGGATGTAAGTCACTGCTTCCTGAGGCTATCTGTACGCTGGATCACCTTTCAGAGCTCACCTACAGAGGGTTTCCAGTTGAGTATAGCTTACTGAAGAAAGCAACTGGAAGTTTTCTCTTCTAGTTCACATCCCTTAGAGAAATGTGTAAGATCCCACTTAGGCATCTGCTGATAACATAACTTTTACCATTAATCTTCCTGCCTGCTATGCTGAATAGAATCCCTTCAGAAATGCCACTGAATGCTTGTGACCAACTGGCAGATTCCTTTGATCAGGCAGCAAATTAGGCAGGGTTGCTCTTCCCAGTTTGTGCACACAGGTCCTACAGCTCGTTTTTTCAGACAAATGCACTGTATTAACTATCAAGAAACAACAATTCATTAACTGTTGAATTTGTTTTACTCTGTAGGGCTTGTAGAAACTTAGGGAGTAGTACATTGGTAATTCATTTGAATAGATTTTAAAGCTACTTACTTTGACTTCACACAGTCGTCATCCCACAGCACGATGACCTGCCCCTTTGTGAGAGGGATCAAACGAACACCAGTCACCTGTCCAAAGACACAAGCCCATGTAAAAAAACTGTACAAACCAATCAGCCAGGTCAAATTTCTGTGTTCATCCTTCCTTACTAATTATTTGGTTTTTTTTCCATTGAGATCAGGTGTAAAAACAAAATTCTTGGCTCTGTAGCTTTTTGCAGCCTATGTCTCCCACTCATCAACACTGCAGAGGACCTTCAGAGGCTCTGGGTACCATTGTGAACATGGGTGAGACTGAATGAGCAGATACAGATGTCTAATATGGCAGCCACAATTCCATTTTAGCTGTCAATTAACTTGTCAGTCCTTGTAGCATACCATGTAATTTTTAAAGAGAGATTGCACTTTTCAGGACTGTTTTACTGATTTCCCATGATGGGAACTTCCACTCATTTTTGTCATGATAAAGTACTATAAGATGTAATTCAAGATAAAGTACTACATAGCAAGTGATAGGAGCTGTCACATAGCAAGTGATGGCTCCTATCACTTGCTATGTAGTACTTTATGTTGAATTATATCTGAGAGCCTTCTCATCAAAAGAGAGAAAAATATTTTATTTACTGATTCTTACACTTTTAACAATAAATAAACTCAAATGTTCTTCTAAGATTTAAGGCAGGAAGCAGTTTGAGTTTTGCTGTGTCTGATGGTAGACTACAACACATACTTGATCAGGAGCTGATCTGGGTCTTGCACAGATGTGGATAAGAAAGACTGAGGGAACAGGAAAATCTTGCTTCAGTGTCAGGATGCCAGCTTCAGGAAATGGGAATGGACCTGCTACCAGTGGGTCCTGTGGAGCCAAAGAGTAATGTTGTGAAAAATCTTTCATTACAGCACCTACAGACCAACTGTTAAACCAGTGTAAAGTGCCTGTGTATTTACTTTAGGACTCTTAAATTTCCAATAGAGTTGGTACTGCTAATGCTTACAGGCATCAAAGTTCTCCACACTGGGAGACTTTATACTCACCTGTTTTCCAGCTCTTTAGGAAACAGAGGGTTTGTCTATCTCACAAGCTGGGTTGATCACAAATGCCCTTTAGGCACAATCTGTCACTTCTGTAACCTCCCATGGATGCCTTTCAGGCTAGAGGTCTTTACAAACCATGGCCCCATCTCTCCCCAGTGTGCACAGCAAGCTACTGCTAGCTACAACAGCTACACAGCTGGTCTCTGGGGATGAGGCTGTAACAGATAGCCAAGAGCATCTAAAATCTTGCTGCTGCCCTTTTCAAGGAAAAGCTGATGTCTCCTACAGTATCCCACAGGCATGGTGACTGAAGAGAAGACACAGTACTGTATACCAAAGTCAGAAAGTGAGTACTCTGTCTGTGGGTCCTGAAGGGGATAAAGATGACCTCCGTTTTTAACCTGGGAGTCTGAATGCATAGGGGAAACTATGGGAGGGGGACCTGAAGTGACAGGCTGCTCACATATGCTCACATACAGTAAGTAATCTCCGCATGGCTTTCATCCCTAGGGAGGAGAGGACTTCTCAGAGAAGACTGACTCCTTAATTACCTCTATGGTGCATTCAGCACTAGTGAGGATAAGGCAAAACTGCTGGTCTCCCTGTGACCCCCTCACAGTTTTCCAAACTTGCACTTGTTATTTTTCACCTCAGAGAGGTATTTGTTTCTTATTATTAAGGGGGTTAATTTCAATTTTTTAATGCAGCAATTTGGCTATTCTGTAATGTACACAGGGCCAGGTGACTTACTTGGGGAGATGGAACAGAAAGAGTCTCAAAGCCGACTGAAGATTCAGAGAGAAGGTGGAACTTCCCCAAGAGCATTATTTTATGGGTAGGCCCAGAGTGAAGAGGTCATATAACACAAACACAAAGGCATAATTTGTGCATGAGCTACACTTTTCTGCAGGACTGCAAATGTATTTTTTTGTATATATAAAAAGTGAATGACTGTAGGCTACATAAATTTTTGTAACAGGCCTGATTTGTTGTCTTTTTCACAAGCACTTTAGCTGTACAACACTTCAAGCAAACACATAATCATACCTCAGCATCCCTTATTTGCTGGAACTGTTCAGGAGATGGAAAGTCAGGGCTTCCTAGGTTCTTCCACTTCAGGTAGGGATTGGTTTGGTTGTTATCCATGTAATACATCACATACACCATCTCTGTAGGAACACAAAAAAAAAAGAAGCAAACTCTTTACTTGGATTTAAAGATTAACAAGAATAAATTCAGCAGGTGTGTAAGTCTACCTTTTCAAAAGTGATTTCAGCTCTTTGGAGCCTGACTTCCACTGCAAAGTCCCATGGCTAGCATGCTCATGAGGCTGTACAATTTGCATTTGCCAAGTTTACATTTTAAACTATTACTTCCACAACCAGAACCAAAATCCTCTTTTTGCATGTATTTATTGGGTAACTGCATCAGCTGTGCAATTGTTCATGCTGGCTGTCTTGGAGTCATTTCATTAAGGCAATTGCTGCCTGGCAGTATCCAGCCAAGTACACTGAGATCAGTTTTCCAAAAAGGTAGCACTTGGCAGTTGCCATTAAAGGCAGGGTCAAAGTGTAGACATTAGGAATGAACTTTTCAAAGAAGGACACCATTATATCTCAGAAAATCTAGGAGTGCACAAAAGATGACAGAGGAAGCTAGGAAATTAAATTCAGTCTTTCAGTAAAAGGTAACTCAGTAGAAGTTTTCCAGCTGCTATTCTGTCTTGAAGCTCACTTAACATGAGCTGTCTACATGATATTTGCTTACCTCTGTGTTTGGGGAAGTGGGTGGCATTCACTATGACAGTGCTGATGTTGGATGAAGTCCTGTTATCCTCACTTGAATACATCATGACTGTAGCTTGCCAGCTGTCTGAGGGCTGTGTCTCACTTGGGGTGTGCACAGATGCCAGCACACCAACTGTGCTGTTTTCAGCGCTTTCATCTCCTCTGATCTTCACTTCTGCAAAAATCTGCTTTTCTCCTTTAAAAAATGTGACAACTGTAAGCATCACTGTTAGTCAGTCCTGTGTCAGAAGCTTCAGGGTCAAAGCATGCAAAGAGATTGAGCAAAGGTTGAGCTATGTTCTGCCTTATTTTACCAGTTACAGCCTTCAGTCAGATATATTTTACAACAGCAGAGTATGCATATACTACAGAAGTCCTTATGCTTAGCAGTTCAGCTAGCAACATACAAACAGGTGACAATGGATGAAGTTCTCCATGTAATATGCTGCATGAGTCTTCTAGCCACAGGGATTTCTTAAAGACAGCTGCAGCCTGAGGGGCTGTACCCCTTGCAGCAGAAGAGGGAAGCACCAGTCAACAAAAATGAGTGGTTGGCATACAGAGGGTATAAACAAAGCAGTAAGTTAAATCAAACAGATAACAGACTCTCAGGAATATTTTCTGAGCTATCTGTCTGAGGAAATGAAGTTTCATTTTCCTAACACAGCTAGTAAACAGTGAGTAAGGGAACTCATGCTTTTACGCATAGCGAGATGGCTGGAACTCTCTTTCTAGGCTGGAAGCTTCTAGGTAGGACGGGTAATTGGTGTGCTCTTTACTATACCTAGCAGTGCCAGCAAGCCCATGGCAGTCAGCACTGGTTTCCGCACTAGCTGGACATGAGGTGGCTTTGTGTTGTTCATCTGAAAACGTGCTGTCAGAGTCCGCTGGGTGAAGTAATGGGGGTAGTAGCTCAAGAAGGCATTGTCATTACTCAGTAACGAGTAGTTGATGGTGTTGTTGGCTTTGGAGATGAGCAGATTTTGGTGCTGGATGATTACCTGCGAAATCATAGAGAAAATGAACGTTCACCCTGGAGAAAAAACAACAAGCACGCAGTCTCTGCATTTTTTTTTAATTTTTACAGCATTCTGTGAAGAACTGTGACTCTGCCTTTTAGAAAAGACTGTAGAAGATAGCTGTTTACCATAAAGCTTGGAAAAACTGTACTTTAGGTGATGTATTAATCACTGTAAAATCTGAAGCACCCACATAGCTTTGCCAGTAGTAAGTCTTAGAAATAATTAATACTAGAACTCTTCACAGATAATGAATACATTTCCTTGTCTATTGCACTACGAATTATGCCACTCTGTCTCAAATACTTAATTAGAAATCAGGATTTACCATCTAAATTAAATCTAAATGGTTCTCCAAATCTGGAGTTGCTTTGTACCCACTACATCAGTGTCTGATCCTGCATTCTGTTTCTCAGTAAGTCATTTTTCCCACTTGGTGCTAACTTGGAATTAATTCTCCTGGTGTTTCACTGGGTACTGTGCTGCTCTCCTGAAAAACATAAAAATCCCCAAGTCCTCTGCTTATTATATTGTGCCCAAGTATCAGAATTAAGCAGAACTTCAGAAAGCTAACAACTGAACAGTTCCACAATTATGTCTCTGAAGGAACACAGTGCTTCAACTTCTATACAACCAGGTGTTAATTTTCCACCGGATGTGTCTTTCTTTTGCCCTTCATATCACCACATCATTTTAAGAACTGCTATTTTGTCTTGCAAACTCTCTGTGATGCAGTCAATGACTTGTTGCCTTAGAGAAGATGTACATGCAGTTAGAGGTTTGTATATGCAGTCTCAGGGAACTGGGAGTGTTTGTCTCCTCAGGGGCAGCTGATTAGATGCACCTTTTTTCTGGATGACATAAATGCTCCTGTGTTTGGGAATTATTCCTTTGTAAAGGAGCACTTGGACTCTATGTGCTGTTTAAGGTAGTCACTCACAAAGCACCAGGCCTGCAGTGGAAGTTATTACTATGCAGGGGAAGAGCTGAGCTTGCCCTGGGGCCAGGGTGCAATTACTGCAGAGGTGGGAATGTTGAGCACTCTCTTCTCCTGCTTTTCTGGTCAACATCAGTAATTACCAGAAGTAATTAATAAGATCATGTGTACAACCAGTATTCCAAACCAAAGAATGGACTATAGTGAGAGCTCAAGGCACTTCTTTATTATACTTGATGTTTCTTTATGAGATAAACTTCTGAAGGAGCTGGGAAATAATTCTCACATATGTGAGGTGACAGCCAGCAGTACTGATATCAGAGCAGTAGTATTGCATGGAGAGGGCATCTATGGGAGTAATCTTATCAGATAGCTCTAACTGGGGGACTGTATACATTCTACAACTCAGTTCTCTAGCACTTCTCTGACAAATTCTCACTTTGGTTCTCGGCTGGACTTTTTTTTTAAGGAAAGATGAAGAAAACAAAAATGAAATTAAATTTACAAATTAAATCAAGCTACTAAAATGAGACTATTTACGGAAACCCCCTACTGCCCCAGTAGGGAGATCTTTTTTTGGATCTATTAGTCTAAGTAGCTGCTTAAAAATTAACGGTTAAGTCTATATTTCAACTGCAAAAACATTAAGGGACACAACTATCAATGTTCCAAAGCTCCAGTGAACTATTACCTTTACAACCATAGCAGCATAGGTCACATCAGCTCGCCAGAGCTGTGGAATGGACCATCCAACCATTGGATCTGCTTCATTGTTATATATGGCAACAGAAGAAAAACTTGGAAACAGCTTCTGAATTTGTTGAACTGCCTCTATTTCTTGTTGCAAGATGTAGAGAGAATTCCCATCTCCCTGCAACAATATTCCATATCTGCTTAGTGGTAATGAGAAAACAGTGGTAAAAATACAGACATAACCTAGAGTCATAAAACATAAAACATCAGCTCCTCCTAGAACATAAAGTTGAAAAGCAGAACAATGTTGTTTTCTCTCTCATGGTTCCTGAAAGTCAGGGTGACTCCAAGAGAGATCTGAAAAGAGTCTTTGCTTCCCTAGCCCAAACACAGCCAAATGAGGAGTCTTGGAATGTTTCCAGTTGTGCTTTCAAGGTTGTTTATTTCTTCTTATCTATAATATTTTCTCTCGACCTGCCAAGCTTTGGCTAGCAAGAAGGCATAACATTCCGCTGTGCCCTCTTGGGTGGTGTTTGCTTTGATATCAAAAGTTACATATACTATGTTTACAATTTATTACCAATACCTAATATTTATGTTGGACACCGTGTCTCTAAACCAATAGAAAAGTGTCACTATCACAGCAAGACATGGAGGACAAGAAGAAAGAAAAGAAGGCTAGGACACAGCCAGATTCCACCAGCTTGTACCCCCATGAATGATATCCTAAAAAATCGAAAATTATACTTTTCTACCCTGTGTTAGTTCAAATATCACACTACTAAAACCCTTGTGTCTTGTAATCCCTCATCTAGAGCTGGGAATTTTCCATGGGCTAAAACTGAAACCACAGATGTTTTTGACTTCTTGCCAGGGTCTCTGACACCCCTGCTAGGGTCTTGAGACAGCCAGGGCAGCCAGAGGGATGTTCTGGACTCCAACAGAAGAGTTATTTCCTTCTGGGAATTAGGCAAAGACAAATTTGCTTTGAGTTGAAATCTTGTAACTGAACATCTTTGAAGTTTTTCAAGACGGTGTGCTTCATGCTATAGGCTGGACACTCATCATCATCATCATCAACTTTGTAAATCAGAATAAAATATAACTTTGATGGCACTGATTGAAAAAAATGGCTTTAAACTGAAATCTTGGACTAACCTTCTTATGGAGAGAGATGTAATCCAGCCTTACACCAGTCTCCCCTGTGAAGAAGTTGGTCCCATTGTAGCAATGACACAGAAGACCCCAGCACATGGGTGACTTGGGTAAGGGATGGAAGGAATCCCCAGGCCCTCCAAATTTTAGAAAAGGACTTGCTGCTCTTAATCCTTCTGAACAAGCATCGTAATAGTTGAGAAACCCTGAAGTCCAAGCAGATGAATGTATCAAAGATGGTAAAACAGAAACTGGATCTAAAACTATGAGGAGATCTTATAGCCTTGTTATTTGATTTATTTGCAAAACCTCATGAATTGGGACTACTCTTTCCTATGCACTGACAGCACAAGAAGACATCAGAATTTCAGCTGCCTTCACAAGGTTCTTCTAAAGGTCTTGTATGAGCATGTTCTCAAAGCATACAACTTCAGTGAAGTCTTCCTCTTATTCCACCCTTCTCCCCCTTATGGCTATACTATCTGTACTTTATATGCTGTTAATGAACTGCATCTTCTTAGTGTAACCCTTGTTTTGTTTTTTCTGTGCCACCCCTGATACCCAAATATAGAATAAATTGTAGCCAGTAACATGACCTTAGCAAAACAGATTTGGCATACCTGTCACATTCCTTATCATTGCTGTCTACCTTACTTCTCTGTCAGTATAATTTACATCTCACTGTCACCCCTCTGCTCAGCCCATACACCTGTCTCACTTCACCACACTCAGAAGTGCTCCAAAACATGCTCACCTTTTACTGTCATAGACACATTGTCAAAGTCGTGGTGGTCTGGCTCATTCCATGTCTCAAAATTCCATTTAGCAACATGCTCCAATCCATACCTATCTGTAGGAGAGATCTCATTTATCAGTGAGCTGCATATCCAATACTATCAATAAGTTACTTATATTATTAGTTCAGGCTGCAGGTGAGGCTCAGCACCCAGAACTATCACTAGATCATTTCCCTCATTATTAAAAATAATGAGGGAAATGTAATTTGTGAGTTTCAAAATGATTTCTCATTTTTGATGAAATGCAGCAATATTTGAAAAAGATGGAAGGTGAGAGGGAGATGGCTTACAGCTTTGTGATTAGGGCACTCACCTACCCTTAATTCAGGTTAAGCCTTCTGCCTTGTTAGATATATTTGAAGATGGCATACAAGAAGTGTTCAGGTTATCATGCTCCAGTGAAAACTGGTAGTTTACAGCCACAACAATATAACACGATTAAAAGTCAGTCCTTCAACGCTGGCCAAATGTGCTACCCAGAACACTCTATTCATTCTGGATCTTGGCCACAGATCAGTAAAAAGAGGGACTATTATCCCATGGTTTCCATGGTCTGTTCTGGTATGTTTGTTTTCCAGTTTTGTGTTGAAATCCAGGGTCTTAAAACTGATCATAATACACAGAACCTTTTGAAGCAGCTAGAAAGGATTACAACAGAACAAATAACAAGGCTTTTCTTTCTTTAACTTACCTATGTATCTCCTGGCCAGAACAGTAATTAAGTTTCTCCACTGTACTACATGTTCCTTATCTTCAAAATCTAAAAAATATCCTGATGGATTCCCCATCAATTCGAATCCTAAAAAAGATGTAAGAAATTGGTCTCCTTTTTTTGTGAATGCTATCTCATTTTTATTAATGAAGGGTTATCACATCATCTGAAACAAACTTGTTAATGAAGAAGTGTAATTAAATGGGTTCTCTTTCCTGTTTCCACATGTTCCCACCAGAAATATTTCAGATTTGAGGTTGTTTACTTGTTACTTGTCAGTAACCATAGTAGTCAACGCTGATAGTTGTCAACATAAATGCAGGGCTCTGAGGAAACTTGAACCAGTGGATGTTTGCATAAATTTATGGAAAGTTATACCTGGAATATCTGCTTCTCTGACCCTTTTAGGTATATGTCAATGGATACAATATTCTCTTCAAGAGACCTCATTTACAAGTACAACCATATGAAACTGCCTTCAAAGGCAATGTAAAACCAATTGTGTTAATTGCTACAATATAATTTTGCTCACACTGGGACATGATGTAAAGGCAAATAGGTAAATAATGAATCTTTTATCAAAGTCAGCTTTGGAAAAGCTTTCTAAGAATATTCTAATGATTATACAATATGGACGAACAGATATACCAAGCTGTGGAGGCAGGGAGCTGCCCTTACCTGGAATCAGCTTATTTTGCCACAGGCGATCCATAAGGTTATCCAAGGCAGTAAAATCGTAGTTAAGTTTGCCATTCACCACTCTGAAGAAAAAAGGTAATAAAAAATACAAGTGTAAATATTATAGCAAAGATAGGACTTGATTAGTAGATAATGAGTCAGATGGCTTCCTTCTCAAAATTTGCGTAAGACTTGGGTTCTTGGAATTGTACACAATATTCCGTCCTTTAAAGTAACAGGTGTTCACCATAAGCAAATCATGTCTCTTGACTAATGCATGCCCTTTTCTTATTTTAGCAGCAATAGAAGCAGTATAATATGTGGATTTGCTCACTGCATTCTGGTTTTTCACAGAATATTAAGATTTTTAACTCTCTGATGAAGTAAAATTTACGTAAATTTTCTTTTTCTGCTTAATTTGTTTTCTCAGTTTCCATTGGATTCCTCACTGCTAGGCCAGCACTTTTCACACTGCCCCATATGCAGTCTTTCTTAATGTACTTCTAATCTGCAGTATATAATACAGATTACTTAGTAGCATCCCATATGGATTAAGGTCCAGATGAAAAATTACTTTGTATCTTTCAAAGAATGCTGAATTCATGAACACAATGTCTGTAATTTTTATTCATTGTAAGCATTTGTTTAATATTTCTCCTGTACTCCCAGGATCTCAGCCAGAAAATCTTTCATCCAGCTTTGAATAAATATATTCAAGTAGTTAGCACCCTATGATGCATTCCTTTGTGTCAAGGAATCTTGCAGGAACACAGGTACCAAAATGTGGACATGCACATGGATGGGAACATTGGAATTGTTTTATCCAGGGAATGAAAAATGGCATTTGCAATTTGTATGTGATACACTAGAAGATTTGCTTTAAATTCCTGAAAGGCTTTTCTTGCCTGGCACCCAGTAGAAACAAATACAAGGCACTATGCAGGTTAATTTCCTACAACTTCTGAACTTATGACCTGATTTAACTGAAATACGAAAGGGATGGAGAATTTTTGCCAGTATGAAGTGCCAAATAAGAATTAACAGTGAATTTCTGTTGAGAAGATTCTGTTAGTGTGACTTACTGCTGTTTGGCCCAAGAAACAGCCTTGACCTGGTGGCCAAATTCTGGCTTCAATTTGATCTGAGCAAAAGGTTTTTTAAGCACCCTTGACATAAATCCAGCCCTGGTCACACAACAGCACTGAGTGAAGCCTTGGCAACCCCTCTCAAAGCTGATTTTTCCAACCATGCCAGGGCACTACAACTGATTTCTCTGGTACAATGCAACCTGACCACTTCTCCTGAAGTCTTGCCTGCTCTTTCATAGGCACTTTGCCTTTGCTTGAGTGAAAAGCTATACAAGTGAACTACAGATGCAATGCTGCTGGTATGATGGAATGGGGAGAGATAATCACAGTTCTTGCAACTGATCAGTGCTAGCACATCATGACAAGCAAACAGGATCAGACATGAGAAGGGGGCCATCAACAGAGCTCTTAAATCAATGCTAGGCTCTATGATCAGAGTGACAACTTGCTTCTTTCTGTACTTCTCCAGGCATTTCCGAGCCTCTTTGATGTAGGTTCTTTCTCTGTACTTTCTTGTCAAGGAAAGGTTTTAGTGAAGAATGTGTAATATCAGTTCCAAATTCCCAGAGAATTAAGAAGAGCTGACAAAATTGCCTAGTGAATAAATAAGGGAACTATGAAACATGAAGAAGACAAATCTCTGACCAGGATCTAGAAGAGGAAGACAAGGCAGGCAAAGTATAACATAAGCCATTTCTACTATGCCAGCTCCACATGTTGTGTAACAGAGCACACAGTCTTAGCCTGGCCACACTCTTTTACCAAAGACCTGAAGAAGGCTTTTTCTTTTTAAAGCATATCCTACAAGCATGACAGAAATTGTCATGGTTGCAATTGATGATGAGCTTGGGGTTCCTGCCCAAGTCAAATGGTGCAGCTGTAAAAGAACCAAATAGCAGAAAGAAATTTATTTGCTTTAGTATACTTACAAGTATTTTAAAAGTCACTGTTGGACTAAGGAATGGCCATTTGGAACCTGGTTTTTGTTTTTCAAGGTTTTTTTTTGCTTAGACAGAGGTTTAAAAAAAAAAAGTCTGGTTCCAAAGTTCAGAAACAGGTTTTTCTTTACTAAAACTAGCTCTGCTCCCTCAGATCCATTAACTATTTCCAGTTGTACCCTGTGTTCTATTGAATTATTTGCTTACAGGCACACTTACAGTCAGTGTGCGTAAGAATGATTAACTACACTGTCTTGTAAAAAGTTAATAATGCCATACAGATAAACGCAAAGGAACTAGAATCTTCCTGGCTTCAGTCTAAGGTCTACACAGTATTATGTGAAAATATAAGTATAAATAAGCATATAAGATATAACCATAAATAAAACCTTCCATATGATGCCTGTACACTTAAGATTCCATTCCATTTACATTTTTCCGACTGCACCAATTAAGTAACACATTTAAAACAGAATGCCACTGCCAACTACAACTGAGTGCTGGTACACGAGATCTCTTGTTATGTGTGCAGGTGTAGAGGCCCTTCTTACGTTCTTTGGCTGACCTGTCACTTTATAAGAATCTCTTCCTCCTACCAAGCGGAACAGACAATACGCTCCCATTAAGGAAACGATTACTTGACTGACAGGATTGACACTTGCTCAGATTTTGATCTTATCCTTACCTAGACTATATTCCTGATGTGAGATGGATGCATTTTTTTTACAGCATATACGGTACTGCTAGAATCTGGGTTGCATGGTTGCCTGCCATGTAGTGACTGGAAGCCATGCTGACTGTTGCACTTGAGGCACAGAAACTGGTAGTATTTACAAATGTTTTGTATGGACAAGATTGGATCAACTGCCAGGCCCTTGACAGGAGTGCTCTGAAGACCAGATCAATACTGTTACAGGCACATGATAAGGTATATGTGTGGCAGAGGAGAAATTCATGTCCAAAGTTGTTCAAAACATGTTTCTACATGTAAATTGTCGGTTGAACATCATGTACCTATGACTGGGCTCTTGGTTGCAAGCTCACAGAATTTTACAATCTATTTTTTGCCTGCTCCTCTTCCAATCTTTCTGTCATAGTTTCTAGACACCACTGCCTTCATTTACAAGCATGAAGAAGGTTACATACTCAACATTGCTTTTGAGTGCTTGCAAGACTACGATCATACATTGTTTGCTGTCAGGTATTTTGAATGTCAAGCAGCAATCACTATCTTGTCTGTGCCTGGCTTTCTGCTCCTCAGCTGGGATTTCTCCAGGAAGCTTATCACATAGACCTTCATCATCTTCAGTCATTATAAACAGCTACACTAAAGCACATTTACTGGCATCCGGGCACCAAGGCCCATAGAAACATCAGGCCTGAGGCTGCTATATTCCAGAGACTGTTGCCTGCTGGCGAGGAACCTTTCCAGTCTCAGTTCCAGACCCATGTGCTGCCTCTTGGGAGCAACAATCATGCTGTGAATATGAAGAGCAGTGGTAAGTACAGGGGGCTGTCTGCTGGTTGCCACACAATCTGGTTGCTCCCTTCCTTGGAAAGGTTTGCTTCATGGGCAGCCTTTGCTGAATCAAAGGCTACAGGCCCATCTTAACAGCTTTCTACTACCTCTTATTACTGAAGTAAAGTTTTTTCAAGTGCTCTTTTCAGGTGCATAGGTAGCACTAGACAGCTTGCCAAAGTGTTGTAAGATACTCATGTTGTGCTTCTTATCCATAACATTTTCAGCCTACCCTCATTCACAAACTTAATCTCTTGGGAGGGCAGAGGTAAGACAGCTTTAGCTGTCAACAGCTTGCCAGATCTGCTCCAGCTAGCACAGCTGCAGATACTACTACTTAGTCTACTGCTATTGCTTCCCTCCTGTGCCCAGCAACTGCTGCTTCTCTTCTGCCCTGCATTGATCCTGTCCAGGAATATAGCTGCATGCCCTGAAAAACATGTGCACACCCAGATATTGAACCAAATATCTTATCTACAGAAAAGAGTGAACAAAAACCACAGGCAGGGAGTGTTTTAATTCCAAGTGATCTTCAGTCAAGTACTGAATCTCTGATAACACGTCAAGCTAACTTTATCAGACTTTCTTGTAATGTACCAAATTAAATCTCCTGGGATAGGAAGCCTTGTGGCTTCCTGTCAGTAGGTCACAGCCCATTTAGGAATAAAAATGTACCACGTAGGGTAACCATCAACAGAGATACTATGTTGAAGAGAGTCGAGGATTAAGGATGGCTGTGAAACACCAATATACTAGAATAGTACTCATCCACATCCTGACATTCTCATTCAGCTAGTGTGGTCTCCCTTTTGTGTAAACAGAACTACCATATACATCAAAAATTGACATAATCTACACTAAATGCACACTAATCTACACTAAATGACCACACTAAATAACCTGTATATTTTACCACTTGTGTGTCTATTTATTATCATTAATATTTTTCTTTGAGATGCATTTGCATCTCAGCTCTATCATTTGCGTAAGCAGGGCTGGAAAATCTGCTTGCTTTACAATTAAGGCACAGGCTCTGCACAGAAGCACAATGCCCAACACTTCAGTCAGTGCTGGCCCACACTTTGCACAATTCAGTCACCCTATAGCGAGAATGAGTCAGCCCAGCAGTAACAGGAGGATGCATTACAAAATCACAGAGCCAGGCAGCATCCAGCCTTTGCTGATGTCACAGCTTGTCACAGTTAATCCATCCACACAACCAACCAGCGTGGTACATGCGCAAAAAGAAGGATGGGTATGAATCCCTGTGACTTAGGAATAAGCCGCTTCAAAAATGGAGAATGAAGCTGTTATTTACTGGAAATCACTGCCTCTTCTACAAGCCAGCCAAGAGGCTGTGCATTCAGCTGAATCCTTCTATATTTTTAAAAACGTAAAAATAGCATTGACTTTGATTTATACAGCATCTTAATAAGCATCTTTTCTCTTTGAAATCAGCAGTGTTTCAGCTTCACCTTGCAAAGCAACTCACAAAATCCTTGCTGTGATCTGGCTGAAATTCACAGGCACAGAATTACAAGCAAACAATGGATGTTTTCAAGCTGATGCTAATCATGGCCTATGACTTTCCATTTCTTACTCAGCCTGCTTTTGTGAGCATAGTCTCAGTCCTTCTTTCAGCAGTGAGCGTGCTGTGTGTGGGGGGAAGAGAGAGGCAGACAAAGCACCAACAGCTTCCTGTGCCGAGGTGAGTTAGCCTCGGAAAATATTGTTAAGACTGTTGTGTTTCTTCTCCCTCCAACACCCCTCTTCCCCATTAAAACAAATGCCAGATGTAAAAGGAGAAACAGGCTGTAGGATTTAGGCAAAGGTATATGCTATTTCAGTATCTGACCTCTCTAGACACGTGAATAGCCAATCACCTAGGCATGGACAATTACTTGTCATGAGACCTTGTGATCCCTTGCTCAGATTTGCTATGTTCACATTCATTTGCAAAGGGAACAACTGAATAATGAGGTGAAATAACAGAAAATGCTTTTCAGCTGATTCTTCACTACAGATTTAAAGGCTTTGCAAGTGACTGAAAGGTTCAGTCACTGTATGTGAGCTGACTGCTAGAGGATACCTTTCTGATTGAGTTTGATGTATGAAACTGATTGATTTCCTTCTGCATAACACATGGCTACAAGTAAAATGTTCACTGTGGTTTGATGCTGCCCTTGATGATGAAACTTCAAGTCACCTATAAGCAAAAGTTTTGAAATGAGCTGACAGGGAGACTAAATCAATAGAGAAGACTAAAGATGCAAGAGGAAGAGAAAACATAATGCTAAAACTAGCTTACTTTAAGCACATAACTTCTTTTGGCACTGCCTGGGAAAGCTGTCACTGAACTTTTCTTCCCAAGCAGTGACAAAACAGTTCTCTGTATGTATCCAGCATTCCAATTCAAGTACACACAATAGTGCACCTTCTGAAATGCGCCCCCATGGTACATATTTGACTTACTGTTTTCCTTTCACAGTTCTGTTATTATCACCTCTTCATTTTCACATTTTTACTTGCTGTTTATGCTCCATCTATTATTTTGCCTGCTAGCTGTACAAGGAAATAAATTCCAAAAGTATGTGACTCCAGTCATACCACAGAAAATAGTTTATTTACTGCTGTGTAAATCGTAACATTGAGAGGGAATTATTGCCCTCTTTGCTGCCAAATATGCGACAAGAACCAAATTCACCAATGCTTTACTTAGAGTGCTCTTGAAAGCACTTTGCTTGTTCATGCACATACTGTAATTGGACGTGAAATTTTGCACTACTGCACAATGTACTACTTTAACCAGGTACTTTAACTTTTTCCATTCTCGAAACTTGTTTCCACTTGGACAAACCAAGTCTAAGAAAATAAAAACGGTAAATAGTTAAAGTGTGAAGATTTTTAACTAGATTTCTCAGCTGATGTACTTCTTTTACATCTAAAATACAGATGGCACGAAGTGTCTGATGAAGTCCAGCAGCTGCTCCATCTATTTTACATATCAGATGTAGTTTCAGGTGTGCCTTTCTCTATCAGTCCTTGATTCCCCATGGGCAACTTTGTATCTAACCTGAATATATCACTTTGAAAAATTATACCAAGTTCATTTTCTAACTACAGTTTAATAACTTCTGATGGTGAAAAGGCACAATGAATATGCCTTCCATGACTTGTTCTTAATCCTGCAGAATTTTTGTGATGAGTGGTTTCTGAGTACTTCAGAACTGACAAATGATCACTATAAGACAATCCGGAGAGTACAGTTTTTTAAATGGCAGGCCAGTGTCTGCTCTTCACTCTCCAATATTAAACAAACTTCTTACAATTAAGGAGGTAAAACTAGCCAGTTGCATTTATAGTTTTATACGAGATACAAACCTGAAAGTCTCTACAAACTGAGACCTGATAATTCTATTTTGAACCTGGGTTTGGCATTACAATTTAGACTAGTGGTGCATTATTATATACAGTATTGATAGCTCTTACATTCCATGATCTTCATGTTCATGTATTACCCTTTTTCCTCCATTCCTTCCCCACCCTGAAAAACTTCCACTAATATGAAAAAATCTCACCTTTCAATATAAAGATGCACTGCATTCTGTGTTTATGAAACATAAAAATTTACTTCACAATGCAGTAAGAAATCATCTATTTTCTTTGCACCCGGAAATGGGTTTTCAATATCCAGCTAATATTACATAAAATTTCAAGGAATGGGTGAACAAGCTCCAGAATTTCAGAGAGGCTATCCTTGCTACATTAAATCTGCCTCTATGATACACAAATATCAGTAGTAACATTCATGTCATCAATAAGCAGGCTTTGGTTCTACAGTTCTGGCTATTTGGAGACGAAAACAACAGTTTTTCTCAGAAGGCAGAAAAGCTCAGACATTTTACACTCAATGTCAGCTGATGTATGAAAATTCTTCCTACATGCAAGATTTATCAGCTAGACCCCCTTCATTATTTATTTCAATAAAAATGCTTTTTCAAAGGACAAATCTCAATTAGTGACCATTGACAACTAAGCACTAAGTGTAAGGACAGCTCCACATAATTCCTGCCCTAATCTCATTTAACACTTTAAAAAGTATTTTTTAATCTAACTGAAGTTAGTAATAAAACCCCTGAAAAGTCCAGTTAAAAAGACTGTAAAAAGCTATGTCAGGACTGCGATTCTATTTGAACTCCACACAGTGTTAGCAGTTCTAATAAAGCAGAATAGCAGAGATGAGTAAGAAGTCAGAGGTTACCAGCTTCTATAATGTAATGATTTAAAGTTTATCTTTTATCAGTGATTATACTTTACAGGACAAAGATTTTTCAACTGCTAGTGTTTATTTATATTATCTCACTGTAAACATTATGACAGCAATACCCAATTGGCCTGCACTATATCACGATAAAACTTCTAATCTATTCTTACAGAAAGCTGTGATCCTGAGTTACTGTGCTACTGGGTACTGATACAAGAACTGCTGTGGAGCTACCGCAGCTACTTTGTGCCTTTGGTAAGTGCTAATCCATTGGTTCTGTGTCTGTAGTGGGAAATAGGAGGGCTTGCATGCTAAATGATAGCCTTCCTCAATTTTGAATATACAAATCTGCACTGAGTCTTGCAGATCTCAGTTTTTCCTGGAAACTGTACAACAGGAGCTAAAGATTTTTTGGTTAAAAAAAAAATCAATAACATGACTCTCTGCATACACACGTAATTTTCAGCTGCACCAGGCACTTTTACAGCTAGAGAAGGAATGTGGAATGCAGTGCATAGTGGATTGGAAGGGCGTGGATGCTTACTTTCAGAGTGCCCATCTGTCCTATTAAAATGCAAGCAAATGTGTGCTTTTTAGGCACATCACCTGCTCGCTGTGATATAAAGGGAAACTGCAGAGTAATTGGGACTTGAGAGAATTTTAAACAATGTAGGCATTAGGCTTAAGAGTTTTTTTAATTCACTGAATTTCTGAACTTCCAACACTTGCACAGAAGGAAGAACGTGGATATTACAGTTGGACTATGTACTTTTGAAGATTTTATATTATTGACTGTGACCCAGTAAACAAGCGCTTTTAACTATGATTCTGTGATTCTAAGATTAACTGTGTGTATGTGACTAATCTAGCATTAATTTTTTTAATAGTTAGGTTAGTAGATATGAATTGTATGTAGCAATACCATTAATTTTTCTAAAGATCATCTGAAAATCCTCAAGTAAACATGTCAACAATGTCAAATATATTTTATGTCTTTACATTATTTCATACATACTTCTGTTCAATTCCACTTTTAACCCTTTACAGTTTTTAAACCTGTTGAAACTGTGCATCTGTTCATAAAGATAAACAGTAAGTCGCACAAGCAAAAATCACCTGTAAACTCAAAATTAATGGTCAATGATCATTGTTCTTTTCTACTGGAGTTTCTATTCTTAGAGATGGGTGTTTCACTGTAGTACCTCTTTTTTCACCTGTTTTGGCCAGTTACCACTGTTTCACAACTCAGCAGCTGACAAGGAAAGACAGCACATTTGGAACTAGAGCACATCTCGAGTATTAGTGTCAGTGGAACTCAACCAAGATGCCAGGACCAGCCCACTCAGAACTACTGCTGGACTGAAACCTTGATGAATGACTTCATGTAATGGAGTATGAACTCTCATCTCCATAATCCACTAATGAAACTTCTGCTGTCAGTATTTTTGTATGCTCAGTAAAACTTGTCCATCATAAAACACAGTTCTGTCAAAACTATATAATTTTCAAAATTTCTACAGACAGAATGAGAAATCGTTTCATTTTATCACTTTTTTTCCTGTGTGGAACTGTCCTGTCCAGAGATATTTAGCCTCACTAGCACTGTGCTGTATGGAAAAAATGTTCAAAATTATTATTTGAAGTTTCTTTCTTTTAGATTTCAAAAAGTGCTATTTTTAGGCTAGCTTGAGGCAAAACAAAGTTACAACCAACTTAATACAGAAGAGGTCAAGTGGTAAGTATACAACACAATCCTCCTTTCTCTTAGGAGCCTGATATTGGGAAAAGTGCTGTTAAAATGCAGAGAGGTCTCTGCCAAAAAAATTGTGAAAATGGGCAAACCCCAATTATTCTGCAAATTCCAAGACTGAAAACAGCAGAAGTAACAGAGTTTCCAAATATTGTACAGGAGTTGAAACAGAGAAAAAGTTTACTTAAGTACAGAAGCAGATGGCACACACATTTTAGGAGGTCACTAGACAAGACAACTCTTGGCTCTAAGAATTACATAGTAAAATGAATGAAAGGATTAATTTGAGAGACTTGAGTTTAAGTCACTTTATTTTTAATGAAGAAATACCTCAAGGCTAAAATTAAATTAACAGAAGCAGTAAAATCTTCTATTCGGTAGAGCACAAAATCAAAGAAACGCACGATCTTTGTGACCAGTGTGCAAAATTTGTAAGGTGTACTAATGTATCCCACTTTTTATAGGAGCTACTTGAGCAAAGGGGAAAGGGATAGGAGTGGTTGACAAGACCTTCCATAACAAAGAAGCAATCAACAGGATTTTGGTAAGACTGAAATTACCTTCTTTATATTTTGTATTTAGAACTACTACCACCAAATCTAAGCTCTTAGTAGTAGCCAGTAGTTTTATGACCATTTTAAGAATCTGTGACCAATTTAATATCACAGAAGTTCCATTTCTATTCCTCCCTCAAATAAGTTTTGACTTTTCATTTACATAATCTCTGTTTCCTTCTTAATTCTAAAGAGCAGCAAACAACTTTTTTGCACAGGGATAAAAGACAATGTTGAAACTTGGCCCTCTCTAATCCTGCTTGTGGGCCAGCAACCCAGTCCTTTTGTGTCCTTTTGTGGCCTTGCAACTCCCATCTGAAATTCTTACTGCATGCCAGCTTGTGCTCTTCCTTGGCTAATAGACACATCTGCTCATCCCTAAGCTTGGAGGCCAGGTGAATACAGTTCCTACAGGTCGTGGCCTTGTGCCCAGCCTGTTAATCTGCACTGCTTTTAACCATTAAACATTACCTATCACCTTTGTCAAGGGGAGGAGAGGGATGTTTATTTATCACTTGGAGAGGTCTGCACTTATACAAAGATCTTAGGTAACTGAGAGGGAACTTGGTCATTTATATACCTCACAAGAATGAAGCAGACTTTCAACAGACATCTATCTTTGTCCTACTAATCTGCCTACATTATGAAGTCTTTGGTTCACACAGAAGCAAAAAATATTGTGATCTGAATGCGCTGACATGTAGAAAAAGAACTCTGACCTCCAGCTCTCCCAGCCTATGCAATGAGCAGAAAAGGACTTACTCCAGCCTGAAAAGGACATAAATCTCAGGAAGATGGAAGTTCCATTCATACACCTTGAACATGTAAAATCAAAAGCTAATGCTACATGAAGATGCATAAACCAGATCAAATCCCAGATGAGAAGTAGCTTCAAAGGTCAGAGATGTGCTAGCCTGAACTCAGCACAATTTTTGGATCAGTGCTAGTTAATTAATAATCTTATGCATTATTTAAACTCAAATCCTCAGCTAGCGATACATACATATCCAGCTTTACAAAGTGATACAAGTGACAACACACTACCAACCAGTAAGCCCAAAATTCCAAACCTACCCATTCTTACCTTGAGGAATATTTAGCTAATAATTATCCTTTATGCAAATAGAGCAATGTCTGGCTGAAGACTTCCATTCATTCCAACGTGCAAAACAAGAGCTGGTACATTCCTGTCAAAAAGCTATCCAGGTAAGAGATTTGCTTCCCCTCCTATGCCTCTGAATTGAGGTTTATTTGTTCTTTGTCTGTTTTCAAACATTCAAAACTGTCTCTTTTCACTTACTTTGCTTGTGCTGGTTTTTCGGGGTTTTTTTTTTTTGCTGTTGTTTGTTTATTATTATGTTGTTGTTGTTCATAAATATTGCTTGTAAGGCAGACACTGTGCAGAAGTTTGTAAAACATACAGCCAGCTGTAAATGGTACAGCAATTGTCTTTCCTCAACCCCCATCCAATAGCTCAACCATTCGGTTAGTTTTTATTTCTACTTAAGAAAATAGGCTTATTAGTTTCTCAAAGTACTACACTGATATTGAAACTGAGAGCATTTTCTTAGTGCTCACGTACAAAAAACTGTTTTCAAAATACTGTCCTTATTGCATGTACTAAACACAAGATACCATAAAAAAACAACAGGAAAAACCATGAGAATTAACTGTCAATTTGGTTTTCTCTGTGACAGCTTAGTATGGCTAAACAATATCCAGCAAAACCACAGGGCAGAGCTTAGTATTTAACTTCATGAATGATGGCCAAGGTCTTGAAAAACTATCTTGAAAGACCTCTTTTTTTTTTTTTAATAACAGACTTTCACTTTGAAACAGCTACTTTCCCAAAATCAAGAAATCTGATTTTTAGGAATGTTTTTTGAATCCACAGCAAATGCCTTTTTAGTGGTCATGTCCTAACATTCTCCAGAAGAATAATGCTGTCTTGCCTTCAAGAGCGTGTCAATAGTTAGATCAGCATTTTCTGGAATCCTTGCACAAAAACTGTCTCTGTAAAATGAGTCAAACTACTTGACCATGTATGTGCATGAATGATCATTCCCAAAGATGATCTTGATGGGCAAACCTTAACAACAGGTGCTGGCTGATAGCACAAGTTCCACTGTAGCCTGCTCATCAGCTCTGGGATTGTCACCTTACTCACTGGGATATGGAACTGAGAATTCTTGGGAAAACAAGACTTGAATCACAGCTGCTGGTGAATGCAGGCATTTAACAGAGAGTTTAACTTGCCTGGAAAATCCTAAGCCAATTTACAGTTGAAAATTAAAATTGTGAACTGGAGATTTTAATTAGAAATACACAAATCTGAAAGACTCTCAGAATAAATCTCCCCTTAGTATAGCAATTTAATTTGTGGAGGACATGATCTGGCTTTCCTGACTTGTAGAGACCACTAAGCTGTAAAGCTATTTCATCTTTCTTGTTTGAATTAGTGTAACATTGAAACGCAACACAAAAATGCTTTGAAGCAGTAATATTTTACCCCTATATAGTGAAAAAACTAACCAAACCTAACAAGTTTCATATGATTTTTCTACAAGGCATTGCCATGTTTTGTGCCTGTAGTCTGACAACTTGCTGCATCAGTATATAAATAAATGGTTTTGGTTGCTGGCACCTTGCCTAAGTCTGCTTCCAAGTACATCTTAGTTCTAAAGATGAAAATACAATGGCTAACACAAGACAAAGAGAAACATTCATTTCACTTGTTCTGTTTTAGTACCTGATGACTTCTAAAACTTTTAGGTTGATATATCTAAGCAACCCTGCAGAACAAAAGATTAATAAATCAAATCAGTAGGTGCTAAAGCAGTATTGTCTCATACTATATGCAGCTCAAGGGACTTTATTTCACACTAGTCAGTTCTCACAAAGTAAATGGACTCCTCACATCTGTTCAAGTATGTCCAAAAGCACCAATAGCTGACTTCAGTTTTTATGCCACCATGAAGGGTCAAAGTGCACTAGGGCATAGTTTCTAGGTACCTTCCTCTGAAAAGAAATCCAATTTGCAAGAATAACACACCCGTGTACATTGAATCCATGCACCACAACTGAGTCTAACCAAGGAGTTTTTTCAAAATCGTGTCATTGCTCAAAACCAGAGCAGTAACGTAATCATAGCCATTAGAGCCAAGAAAGAATTCTATGAGACAGAAAAAGCTTCTGACATGAAGGATGAGCAACATGAACAATTTAACTCAACACCTGTGTTTCCAACCAAATGTTTAACTAGACTGTTGTCTCTCATGTTTTTCAGTGAATTATGCAACAAATAAATACAAAACCCACCCTAACCACATTAGTTTTTAGTGGATTTTCATAGTTCAAACACAGAGAAAACAGCAAACATCGCTTGGCTCAAACTTACACTTGAAAACCACTATTTCAGCAAGTGAGCAATTATACTATAAGCTGTGATACCCTCTGACTTCTGTTCTAAATAAAGCATTTAAAATATCTCAACACAGGGAGACAGGCTCACCACCACAACTTCCTCCTGGACTTTATAATGATATAGCTTCAGATTTTTTGGTCGACAATTCAGGATGAAGAGGCAAAAGTATGCAAAAAATGAAATTTTTGAGGGTTATGCTGTTTCACAAAGAACAATTTATCCATTCTACTGCATACAGCAGCAGAAATTGCCTGACAAAGAAGCTGCAAAGAGAAATCCCACATGAATGTACTGTGATTAATGTTTCTTCCCCTGCAGAGAGATTTTTTCAAGCCACAGGCAAGAGAAATAGTCAGGAAGAAAGGTGGGACTAAGGCCAGTTGGAAAGTCAGAAGTTTGTTTGGCTTGAATGGTTCTTTTCCTTGTTTCTCTTTTTCACAAAATAAACTGAGTCAACGCATTTAATCTATAAGAATGAGTGGTTCAGACAAGGTTCTGCTTAATTGGTTTTGCTCATATGGTCAAAGGAAACTTGAAAAAACTTCACTGTGAAGATTCCAAACATAAAAGTACAATTAAAAATAACCAATTATAATATTGGTTATTATAATAATATATTATTATAATTGTAATTATAAGAATGTTACACATATACATGAATATGCACACAAGTCATCTTTCACTTGTTTAAACAGTTGTTCCAATACTGAAGTCAAGTGCAAGGAACTAATATGTTTTATGCTATGTGCTGCTTCATCTGTGCAGCACTGTTAAGAACAGCTCTTTCAACAAATGATGACTTGAATAAAATGCAAACATTATGTTCTGTGGACCTCTGGAGGAAGAAAGGGAGGAATAGTGGGTTTCCATTTCTTAATGTGGCCTAAACTGAAAATGGGTCATTTGGTGAAACAGTAAAGGAATATACTTACTGACCCCGCTAGGGCTCCTGCATACTGCTCAAGTATTACCACTTTGGAAGAATGGTGCTGGATCTCAGTGTCAGAATCAGTCTGCTCATGTGCATAACAGCAGACAGATCTCCTCTCCTCCATTCTGTCTTTGGAGATGGCAGGAATATTGGAATCTCCAAGCTCTGCTAGGCTACATAAGTGTACAGGGTATAGCACACATCTGTGGTGGAATCCCATTTCCTTCAGGTGAAGCAATGAGTTACAGGCTTCACAGCCTGACAATTACTGGATTACACAGCTGAAAAATGTGTTGCTGATAACAGTGCCCCTGCCCTTATTTGGTGTGGCTTTACTGCATTCTGAAAGCAACAAGGAAACTTTAAACATTAACAGTCTCTGGATACCAATTTAGGTTGAGAGCTGACTGCTTAACAGCTACCACGTTCATTTGACATGGAATCTGAAAGCATACATAGCAGAAAAAACAGTTACTTACAGGAAGGAAACCTTTATTTTCAAGAAAAACAAATCAGAAAATTACTTACTGTCAGCACAGAAGAAACATACTTTACAACCTTTTTTATTTTTTTTTTTTTGTGGGTTGGGGAGGCTTCATTGTTTTTTACAAAAAGCTATTATTCTGATTATCCAGCATGGCAGTATAGTTAATATATCTGTCAGCTATCATTCAAACACAAGATCTCTTAATAGACTTCCAAAAAAATTACGTTAGAATCATCTTATGTAATAAAAATCACTATTATCCCTCAGGGAGCTGCACAAACAATACAAATACCTGAACTGTAATGCTTTTTTTTTGTAAAAAACAAATTACTTCCAGGTAAACTGTATGAGATTAGAGAGAGGCAGACAGCAACTATGCAATTAAATATATGAGCCTAGTGTACAGAAGCTGATGCAATCTTTTTTATGTAGCCTATAAAAAGCACTCATTGGATATTGAACTGCCCACTAGCTTTTAAGTATGTCGAGCAAGGGCACAATACTTATTTCCTGGCTGGCTGAATTCATTTGGCTGTAAGGAGTGAGCGGCATTTAAATAAGGACTTGCTGTCCTGATGCACAAGTCTCTCATTCTCCAAACTAATTTAGGTAAGACAGAGTATTGGGATTTTGCCTTTTAGAAATGAGTGTCTTTATTACACTTGCTAGCTTTCTGTATTTGGTAAAATTTATTCATATGCTCTTAAGTACTTCACCTGGTGTTGCAACTTCATTTATCTTTTCTGACACCTTTGCATTCTAACAAAGACTAGATCCAACCTATTTTCCTGTCCAAGCAGATCTTGGATAGCATAACTGTGCAGTACATTAGGGTCTAAAATAAACTTAGTATTGATACAAAAGGGACATGGATCTTTATAAATTATTATATTAAATTGTAATTAGTGTTCCCTTAAGGTGGAAATAAACCTCACTTACAAACACAAAGAAATGTATACAATGGAAGCTAAAAATGGGTTTAGGTAATTGGGATGGATAAAACTCTACTAATTTTTAAACATATATTTAGACTACTATGTAGGTACTTTTCAACTTGGACAATCAGAACACACATTTCTAGCAAGAATCTCTACTCTGTCTTTTACCAAGTTATAAATTACCTATAACCTGTGAACATCCTGCTTTGAATTGTGGTTAAACTTTGCATAGCCTTAGAAATCATGCTGTATCACTTATCTGTATGCTGCATCAAAACACCTGGGAAATTGTTTAAAAGTTCTGCTCTAGTTACAGATATATAATAATCTAAGTATTATTTTAAATCTGGAGGCAAAACATAATTATTAAAATTTTGAAAATTATTTCTAAGCAGGATAGACAAAAGCCTTTCTAAAAAGCTCCTCCCTATTTGGACTTTTCCAGGCCAAAAGCTTACAGGCTATTGATAATCTATTCTTTTGCTTTTCAATTATGTTTCCAATTGGACTCATTAATACTTTTTCTAAATTCAAAATTCAACACCTTAAGAGGCTGTTACCTAACATTGACAAATCAAAATGTTCTTCTTAACAACAAAAAAATCCCATGAAATTTACAGAGAATTCTGTCAATAGCATCTAACTGTTAAAACCATTAAAATTTAAACTGTTAAAAACATTAAAATTTACCAACAGAATACTGTGCCAGTTAAGTTTGCTTCAAGTTTTATGAAACTTGATGGATACAGAGTCTGTCTCTAAACATCAAAAGAGGAGAGAAGATAAGCTTTGACACTATGGCAATGTCACTCCTCGCACCAAACAGCTCTGATGCAGAGATCCTGGCTGTTAATGACCCTGGGAGAGGCTGAGCCTAGAGAATATCTGCTTTCCTGAAAGTCCTGCATGTTGTTGTATTAGCAGCTACTTTCTTCATCTAAATCAGTACAAGTCACTCCTTATCTCCCACTGCATCCTCACACAGAAGTCTCTTCTTTCCCCCTACTGCTAACCAGAAAAGATTTGCCACTTGGCAGAGCCTGTTTAACATTTTCCACTTGTGTGTTCTGATCTTATTTTTTTAGCTATGTAAGTTAGGACATTTGCATGTTTTGCTTCTTAGTCATGTTCCCACCTACCTCACAATTACTTAGGAATGCGCTAATTTCAATTTAATTTGACAATTGAGTAAAAATGCTGAAGTCAAGTTTGGTGAAAACAGCTGTGTCCATTGAGGCAAGAGACATCAAAAGCACCCTCATCAGGGGACTACAAATCATCCCAGGCATCACATACTAAAAAACAATCAGGAGAACCATAGGAAACACTGCTGTGTTTGTTCTGCTGTACACATAATTATTTCTGTTATCTCATTACTGGCAGGACAAAGTTGGGTAACTATGGGTTTAAACCTGAAAATAATAACATGTAGCACTCTTCCAATGTGGTAACGTGACGGTGCTTGGTCTTTATGTTTCCAGTGTGGTGGTATTTGTGAGTAGGCATTTATTACCAGAAGCTGCAAATTGAAACCATCTACAATTCAACAAATTAATGTTATGTAGCAGCTACAAGAGTCTATAAATTGTTTATGTGCATATCTTTTGTGTAAGACTAAACTGTTGCTCTCCAGAAAACTCTGCTTTACAGATCCCATCAGCAACATTTTTCTCCTCTGCACTGACAACAACTGCAGTGACAGATCATTATACCCCATGAGATTTACTAATCAATGATTACTAATCAATGACCACTATACAGAAACACTACAATTTACTTTACTAGTGCATGTTTATTTTACACCATCAAGTCCTACTTCTGGTCACAAAGACCTTTATTCTGGAACATCTAGAATAGATTATGGAAATCTTTGTCATAGTAAAAACATAGCTAATTTAACCCCATTTTTCTTTACTAGAACAAGCTGGATTCTATTGAAAGTACTCCTTAATGTGTGCAAGAAAGGGCAGATTTCTTTTTTAGTCTTATGCGTCACTGGAGCCCTGTGAGAGTGTTCTTGTTGGGATGATGCTTCCTTAAAAGCAAAATCAGGAGACAAACTTTTAGTGTTGACTGTTAAAAAAACACCTTCACGAATTGCAACCTGATGGGAGTTTTTCTTAACTTTGCAGGAATACATTAAACGAAGTAAATACTAGGAAAATGGAAAAACCACTTGAGGCTACCAGAATGGAAAACACCTCATCCTGCCTTCTCATGGAAAGGAAGACTCGTGTCAAGATTAACAGGAAAGAAATCATGCTAGCTAAGCTGAGAAAGAGCTGCTCCTGCACACCACAGAAGCTGAAGAACTTTTTCATGGACTTCTTTCCTGTTTTACGATGGCTTCCCAAGTACCGATGCAAAGAGTACATTTGGGGGGATGTTATGTCTGGGTTAGTGATTGGGATCATTTTGGTGCCTCAAGCAATTGCATACTCACTGCTGGCAGGTCTGAAGCCCATTTATAGCCTTTACACATCCTTCTTTGCCAACATCATCTATTTCTTAATGGGCACATCCCGTCACGTCTCAGTTGGCATTTTCAGCTTGATAAGCTTAATGGTGGGACAAGTTGTGGACCGAGAACTTCTCTTGGCTGGGTTTGACTTGAACGATGATGCCCCACCAGCCTCAGGTGATGGCTCTCTGCAGAATGACAATCTGTCCAACACAACTGCCTTCAACCTTACCATTGCGGGGATAAATGCCGAGTGTGGGAAAGAGTGCTACGCTATTGGCATTGCTACAGCCTTGACATTCATGGCTGGAGTGTATCAGGTAAGTGGTTGCTGATATTCAGAGGCAAGGTATGAAGTTCCTAAAGCTCTTTGCATGACCTAAGCTTTGGTTTGACTGTCTTTCAATGAGATATATAATTTGTATTTGAATTTGACTGTACCTTGGGCTGTTTTCTCCAGGAAGCCTACCCGGAGGCAACTCAGAGACAGCATGAGGCAGGCAGTTTTCTTAGTTGCTAGCAAACACAGGTAAAACAAGATTCTTATGGAAGACCATCAACATTCTTTTGATACTCTTCTGCTCCTTTACCTTGTTGCTTTCATGGGACAATGAGGCCCAGTACAGATATAGGAAATTCACAAGTAGCTGTGTACTTAAAAATGAGGAAATAAATAACTCTCTTTCCCTAGATATTTTAATAGAGGTGTACACCTACTTAAAGGCTTCTACAGGTTCAGAAATGTGCAGCTCAGTGTTTTGCTAGGGGGTGCTGTGTTCTACCAAACTGCTGTCCACCAGATAACTCAAAGAAAGGACAAGAGGAGAAATAGACTGACTAACCCACTTTTCAGACAATGGCTGTGCTGGACTCCTTGACACTTGTCAACATGTTGCCATGACAAGGATATCCAGAGAGCACAGAAGGAAGCAGCATGAACTCTGTTAACTCTGTGTGCGTGTGTATATATGAATGCAGGAAGAGCTGGCTGTGTTCCTGCTGTAGTAAGAAATTTCACGTCACATATATGAATAAAAAAATACCCTTGTGAAGTTGTATTTTCCAAAACCATCTAAGTAGGAGAATCAAGTAGTTAAGGAGAGAATCATGGAGTTTGTGAGCTGTTCTGACACTTCTGGTCTTAGACATGCCACAAAGGCCATCTGTGTTCCATTTTCCCCTCTGTCCAAAGGGCTAAAATTAAAATATGTTTAATGCAAAAGCTAAAGTAGGGATCTTATTTGCTGTCATTCAAGTTTTGTTTACAAGGAAAAGGCCATACATTTTAACTGTATTTGCTTTAAGACAGAAAAAAAGGAAAATTGACTTTGGTATAACCAGAAGTATTTTGGACCTACTGTTCCTCTGCATGGGGAATAAAAATCCAGCAAGCCACTTCAGTGGAGACACTTCAGACAAATGTTTGACTGACCAACCTGTCTCAAACTCCTCATTAACCTCTTGGGTTCGCAGCATTCCACAACAGTAAAAGGAATCACATTTCAAAAGTAGATTGGAAACAAAAAAGGGTGATTCCTGTTTCAAGAATGAAATAGCTAAATACTATTGCCCTCCAGCAAGTTCTCTCCGATCTATACCTAATTATTTGCAGCAATGGTTACAGCTCATAGTTTATTTGGGTTTTTTTCTTCTTTTGTTTCCTCAGGTTCTAATGGCGATCTTCCGTCTGGGTTTCATATCTATGTACCTGTCTGAGTCCGTACTAGATGGCTTTGCAACTGGTGCTTCCTTAACCATTTTAACAGCTCAAGTGAAGTATCTTATTGGAATAAAAATTCCACGCAGCCAAGGCCATGGGATGCTGGTTATTACCTGGATTAACATTTTCCGGAACATTTCTCAGGCTAACCTTTGTGATGTCATCACAAGTGCCATTTGTATCGTGGTGCTGGTCACTGCTAAGGAACTCGGAGATCGGTATAAGCACAAACTGAAATTTCCTCTTCCCACAGAGCTGGTAGTTATTGTTGTGGCAACATTGGTGTCACACTATGGTAAGTTAAATGAAGTGTATGCATCTAGTGTTTCTGGAGCAATTCCAACAGGATTTATCCCTCCCAAGGTACCAGAGTTCAACTTAATGCTCCGAGTTGCTCTAGATGCTTTGCCTCTTGCCATAGTCAGTTTTGTCTTCACTGTATCCCTTTCTGAAATGTTTGCAAAGAAATATGCTTACACCATCCGAGCCAATCAGGAAATGTTTGCTGTGGGGTTCTGCAATATCATTCCTTCTTTCTTCCATTCTTTTGCAACCAGCGCAGCTCTGGCAAAAACACTTGTCAAAACATCTACAGGCTGCCAGACTCAAATCTCTGGAGTAATTAGTGCAATGGTGGTTTTGCTGGTGCTGCTCTTCCTGGCCCCTCTCTTCTACTACTTGCAGAAGTGTGTCCTGGCTTGTATTATCATTGTGAGCCTTCGGGGAGCCCTGAGGAAGTTCCGAGATGTACCAGCACGGTACCATGTGAATAAGGTGGACACACTTGTTTGGGTAGTTACCATGTCTGCCTCTGCCTTGATCAGCACAGAAATAGGGCTGTTGGTTGGCATTGTTTTCTCCATGTTATGCATCATTGTTCGGACCCAGCGGCCACGCACAGCCCTGCTTGGTCAGATTCAAGACACAAGCTTTTATGAGGATGACTCAGAATATGAAAATCTCTCTACTGTTCCAAAGGTCAAAATATTTCGTTTTGAGGCCCCACTTTACTATGCAAACAGAAACTTCTTCCTAAAGTCTCTGTACAGATTGACCAATCTAGACCCTAACCTAGAAGCTGCTAGGAGGAAGAAATACGAGAAGAAGGAAAAGCAGCATCTGAAAAAGGGAAATCACAGAACGGCTAATGGACTGGGCATCGGAGAAACCACTTTGCAACTAGTTCCTAAGCAAATTGATTTCCAAGCCCTTGTTGTCGACTGCTCTTCCATCTCATTTTTGGACACCACTGGAGTTAATACTTTGAAGGAAATCCTGAAAGACTACAAGAATTTAAACATTTCTGTTCTCCTGGCTTGCTGCAATCCCTCAGTGATAGATTCTCTGAAAAGAGGGGGTTACTTCGGAAAGGATTTGGGGTGTATGCAAGAAATGCTATTCTACAGCATACATAATGCTGTGCTGTTTGCAAAAGCCCAAAAGCTTCCAGCAGACTGCTCAGTTTAACCCTGTCTCTTCCTTCATGATTTACTACAGAGTGACAGATAGAGACGGGTAGTTTGCAGCAAGTAAGTGATCAGACACACTGTTGGCTGTGTAAAGCCACTCCCCCTAAAGAGTTCCACTTTATGTCATATGCTACATAGGGCAGCCTCTGGGGAGGCAGTCCAGGACAAGCATGGAAAAGTTAGACCAGCATCTACACTTTAAAATACAGGCGAAGGAAGTTTGGGTTTGACTTGTCCATCATACCATGACTGTTTGTGACCCAACATGGATGTCAGGGGACTGTAGTGGTGGGAGGCCTTCCCAGTGCTGCTGTTCGTGTGATTTAATGGCTGGTTTATGTTAAGAAGGCTAAGCCACTTCCATGAAAATGCAATCAATATGGCATTCTGGATACGTAATTGTTTAAACTGTGGCTTGCTAGGACCTACCCCTTCCAGTCATTCTAGGTGTACTCCTAAACAAGTCCCCACTGTTTGCATAAAAATAAAATGTACAAAATATTGTGGAATGTAGAATATCTCTCCTCCTTGATCCCACAAGCTTAACAATATAACATGCCACAGGAGAATAACTATGATCCATCACAGGTTCCTCTCAAAATTACCATTTCCAAAAACTGCTGGCTTTGGAGTTACAGGAGTCATCCATTCTATTGGATTAAATCTGTCGTAATTAGTTACTGAAGGCTGAGATATCCCTGATCATGCTGGAAGAAATTACTCTAATGCACAAATTTGTAACTAGCAAAAGGACAAACAGGATTAAGAAAACTGAATTACTTTAACTGGCAGCTAACCAACTAGTTGTACCATCCTGTAAAATAAGTTGCCTCTGGTGGGCAGATGCAACTCTAATTCAGGGATACATAGGACCATCAAACATAAAACCTCAGAGCTGTGATGCAGCATATCACTATCTTCCTATAAATGCCTGCCTGGGTTTAAAGAAAAACAGGAGAAAATAAGGGTAGGGTGGGAAGGTAAATCTACGAGTTTTCTTGAAGGGGATTGATGGATCAGTCAGAACTGCTGGCTGGTCTTCACTGATGCAATGCTAATAAAGTATTACAAGTAACATACATGGGTCAAGTAAACGGAGCAATGCTTTGTAACTTGTGTATCCCTCTATGTTGAAAAGCTTTCACCACTGTTTGTACATACTACAGATGTTGTAGGGGTTTTGTTTGCTTAGTGTTTTTTTCCTATCATATTAATCATTGATTTGAGGTCTACTAGACCATGTTTTCTAGGCTGGTTACTTTCTATAATAATTTGCATTAACTGCTGTTCATTATGCTTTATATCATCAGTTGTATTGTATATCATCAGATGTATATGTAAGTTCTCTCTTAAGAAATAAGAATAGACTTGGATTTTGATTGTAACACAGTATGCAGTGTTCCAGTCCATGGGCATGGGCAGAATATTCTGTTTCATACTCAAGTTTATAATTACCTGCACAAAAGACAGCTGTGCTCACTCTCCCTCCTTTTTCATGTCATGTTCACACACCACCAAGCATGGAAGGAAATTCTATCACAGCTGTGCCTCTCAAAACTAACAGGCTGTAGAAATAGGTTCCATATATGCAGAAGTTGTTTTTTTGCCATCCCATTTAAAAATAAAGTCAAGTCAACACATCATATGACTTACTCATTTCAATTTCTTAGGTCACTGAATGAAAGAACAGTCAAACTGAGGTTCTCTAGGTGCTCCAGAATCTGTCTGGCTCTCAGAAACAAGTATTTTCTTAGAGGAAAAGCAGTGCACTTCTAAAAAACCAAAAATATCCTCACAGGGACTATGACTAGCACTGTAGCAGGTTATTAATGCTGGCACTTTCACACACTCATTGCAAAGGAAGCCAATCAGCCGCACACTGTTAGTACTGCTAAAGCAGCAAAACCTGACAGAAATATCTGACATGAGATTAAAGGATTGACCATTAGCAGTATTTTCCTGTCATAAAACAAGCCACATTATTATTTAATTTGCTGACTTGGCATGATTAGTTTCTTTCTGTTCTAAAAGGAAGTGAGTAGTGCCCAAGGACAAAAACTGCTTAGTACCTGCTTTGTTTGTAACCAGTCTTTGATCAGGAAATACCTCTTTTAAGGTCCTGTTTGGGCCTAACAAGGCAAATAAGAGTTGTAAGAGTTACTACCAGACAGTATCAATATAGACACTCTTAGGAAACTGTGCTAAAACAAGCTGTCATTGGAAGTCAAATAAAACATCCGACCAATCTACATTTTTTTTAGCTTTATAGATCCAGCTACCAACATAAAACACAAAGAAAAAATGCAAAGATACCCTTAACTCTAGATTAATCTCATTTTAAAAGACAAAAAAGGAAAAAGAAAGAGAAATTCCAGTGGAAGGTGTATCCTTGCAAGGGTCTCTGGAGAATAATGAAGAGGATAAGAAAGTAATATATATGGTGAATAATTATATTCACCATATTTATTTTAAGTTGGTACCAAAGGATACCTAAGTAAAGAAACTTGACTACACATAAGAGACAACGTAAACTTTACAATATATATTTGATGAAAGAAACCATTGGTCAGAAGAAACTGTAAAAACAATTTCCTGTTTTGGTTTTACTGGCAGCCGAGCTCACAATCAACTGTGTTGGACATTGTCAAACATAGCATGGAAACAGCTTCAGTGCTATGATGTAAGGATGCTGGCAGACTGTGAATTATTTCTAAGGAGTATGTAAAAGGTAACTAAAAAAACAAGCCTTTTTCTGGAACATCTATATTTGCTATACTGAGTTATATTAAGATTAAAGAGATGAAGATTGAAAATTAACAAAAAACCTACTGATTCTCTTCTCTCCTAATTTACCAGAAATTAGCTATCATGTCTTTAAGAGGAGCTGGGGATAGGCTGGTAATTCCAACTAGGTTAATACTAATATTTAAATAAAAAACATTATATGCCTTTTAAGAAATGTTATATGCTTCATGTAGGTTGACCATATTTTTGTTCACTGTGATACCTTGTGATTTACCATGCATCATGTATCCAACAGATCTTAGTACTGCTACATAAAAATGGGAAAGGATTCTTATTGTGGACTGTGTGTGTCCCTTGGAACTGGGCAAAGAGCCGGAGTCTTCAGCTCAAAATGTCCTGTCTTGTTGACTAGTGAAGCATGGCCAGAATGTGTGGTCTAGGTGTCAAAATAGCTGTTTTTACTGGCACTGGTAACCAACAACCTGGGAATGTCCAGTCCATGAAAGACATCCGGGATTTCCCTACAGTCATGAATATTCCTGTGTCACAAGACCAAGACCAAGAGACAAAACGTGTGCTACTCGTTGGAAAATAAAACTAGGAGTTCTTTGAAAACAGTTTGCCTTGTGGAATCCTTTGAGAAGTGGCGAAATAATGGGCTGACTCCAAATAAAGACAAAGATGAAGAGAGGGGGTTGCTGTACTAGAAAAGTTAAAATAAAGGGATGCACTTGGTATTGGGGGATTAAAAAACATAGTGAGAAAGACCATTACAGAATTGAGAAGGGGAAGGTGGCAGTCTTTTATTTGAGCACATCTATTTCTTGGCAGAAACATTTATGGCACTTTTTTACAGACGGTGGCAGCTGTGAAGAAAAGCAAAGCCTCTATCTGCTAGACTTCCACAAAGGTCTGTTTTTCCTAAGTGCTCTTCTTCAGTCAAGTGCCCATCTCTACATTCCAAGGAGTGCTCTCTACTCATAAACACCATGACATAATACAGTTCTGCACTCAGATGGTTGCACTCAAGCCTCTTTACATCCTTCTGGAATTCACTGGTTCAGGAAGAGATTTACACATGCACAAAATTAAGCACTAAACTTCTCTGTAGTCCTGCTCCTGTTGGTTTTTTCAGTCCCAATGTTTGTCTGCAGGCTCCATGCTCCTTCCCCTTACAAAAGTGCTGACATTTATTCCACTAGTTGTCCTCCCACAACTTACATGTCTTCTTGTCCTTGACAAATGCACACATTTTTTTGCAAAATTAGAAGGTTTAGCTTGGTTCTAAACAGTAGCAGTTTCTAATTTCTACATGTCAAAGGTGGGCTAAAGATTGAGGCTGGTAGGGTAGAACTCTACCTTTGAGACACTACAGCTTTTTTGGGAGCTGTTTCCATGGTCCTAGAATTTTAATTGTGTCAAGGATTTTTTTAAAAGGCTCAGCGGTTCAGTCTCCACAAAGGCTGAGCAGAATCCATGACAGCTGCATTCCTCTCCCTCAGTCATGTGGAAAGCCCAATTCAACACAATGGCAACAGCTAACACAGGCTGCCAGAAGGGATTCTGGGCTCCAAGTGTAGATGTGGCTATTTATTTCCAAAGGCTCTCACTGATTTTTCCTAAGTGAATTGGTTACAGAAACCTTAGAGACCCAACCCACCTCCCAGGAGAACTCTCTAAGACAGGGACTTCAGAAGTGTTGAGCAGTGATGGTTGTCCTTGATACTGGTCCACTCCAAGAGTACACCTTCCACAGTCCAGTAAGAGAGGAAGACACACACAGGAAAGTGTGTTCAGTGGAAACTTCATGAGGGAAAGAAGAGAGCGAGGAGCTCTGTTACCTGCTATGCTCACAGATGAACTAACAGAGGCCACCCTGGGGTACTGATGCAATACTTACCTGTGTGCAGGACTTAGACCACCTTCCTAAAAAACTGACATACACAAGCACAGCTTAGTATTGAAGAAGAAAAATCCTGCTCCTAATGCAGACTGAAACTCCCTATTCCTCTGCTCACACAGCATTTATAGTCTGAGCTCTCCTTCCCTGTTGCTTCCCCATAGTGGTAAATTCCCATTCTTCTGTTTCTGGGACACTAGATGCAACAATGATGTGGACTGTAAATGTGCTCAGCTCAGCAAGAGTCTGAGCCAGTCAGAACTTTTAAGAGCTATTACAATTTTTCATGGGGTTTTTATGGTTTGTCTTTCTTCATAGACCAATTGCTCCTGCTCTAGGCATCTGGCTATTTGGCTGTTCCCACTGGGCATCTTGGTATCAATCTGTTCAAGCTGAGTTAAAAGGGACTTGAAAGGCAATGAATTCCAAGTGCTCTCCTAAAGTCTGACATATATTTCCCTGAAACTAAAAATGCTGTTTTGTATATAAAACCTTTTGGAACAGGGTATTAACTGGTACTACCTGAATCCAGCCTGTTTTAATTCTCACTACCTGTCAATTAAGGCAGTGCACAGGTGGCTTCAGGAGGCAAAAATAACATCTAAAATGGGCAGAAGGATTACTGGCAGCTTTCATTTGGACGTCTCAGTAAGTTAGGCTCGTATCAACCTGTTGGGTATTTTTGCTGTATCTCCTATATAAAAGCACTAAAAAGTAAGCTACCTTTCTAATCCCTCCGCTCCTCAGTAGAAACTGTTTTTCTTCATCTCTTAAAATTCCAGAATTATTCCCATCTCTTGGAACTTAGCTGAATTCCACAGAAGCAAAGATATGCCCAGCCTGCAATTCAGCTAACATCAAAGTGAGCATCTGTTGAACTCTTTAATGTGTCACATTTTCCTAGACTTGGACTTGAGGTGTTTGCTTACCTAAGAGCAACTAATTCCAGTAACCAGTGAATCCGAACTTGTTCAATGCCGCCATGTGGAACTGAAGAAATGTAGGCAAGATTTAGCTCTTGGTCTTTGCTCAGGTCAAACAGGTCAGCACGGTTGTGAGGTAAAGGAGGGCTTTAGGAAAAGATGGACAGAAAAGAAATACAGTGAAATATTAAACAACAGCTCCACTGGGCATTGCAAAAGTTCCTACGCTACATTTCTATACCATGTGCATATTCCTGCAGGGATTGAGGCGCACTGTCTAACATGAGATTAAAGAAAAATGGAGTTGCAGGTTATTTGGGGCCAACTGGCGGTACACTGTTTGGCAAAGTAGAAATACAAAGTAGAATGCAAGGCTGCATCTCAGTGCCATGCTCAAAGGAAAACCTTGCCAGCAGTCACTGCTGCACAGACAGCAATCTCAGGCAGCAATGGCCAGAGGAAACCATACAGTGACAGCTGCCTTGTCTCTGAGTTACTAATCATAAAGGAGCTCACTATCTTTAAGGCTTTACAGTGGAAGTCAGACATGCTGACGTCTGCAGTAAGAAAAATATGCTCTTAACCTTCTTGATGAAGTTCATGCAATTATATCACTTCTTTCTCTGCTGTGGATGCTACCAAACTTTTTTGAAGCAGAATTAGATACTTAGAGTCTTCATATTCTTCAGCCATGTTCAGCTAGCCCTTAAGCATTAAAAAGCACAGGGGTGTGCAGTTTGAGATTTCTATGTTTGATTCTGCAAGCAGTTTAACAGACTCACAGCTCTACAGTAACAATCATATCAACTTGACTTTGATGCCTACTTATTCCACTGAAATTAACACTACACTGTGGCAAATTTCTGTTGATCCTATCTCCACAGATAAATACTGCAAGATGGAGATCTCAACTCCACTCTTCACAAGTCAGCAACTTTTTGCTGCACGGTTCACTGGGTCTGGGCATCCTTAGGGACTTTAATTAAACCTCCTTGTATTGTGCACATTCTGAACGATAAAGCATTTTTATGACAAGAAGAATAAAACAACACTGGTAAAAGCTTGGTAAAATACATCCATGTGTCTTCACACTGCAGCAAGAGATGACCTGTGCTTTAACTACACACTATATACAAACTGTTTAAGTCAAAAACTGTTGTAGTCTATACCTCGCCTGTTGTAGTCTGTCTCCTATGATATCGACCAGACTTGTGCTGACTGTAACTCTGCTGGGAAGAGTAATTTATGTCATCCTTGCTTACTCTGTACCCATCCATATAATCATCCCACCACCAATGGCACTACTGAATGAATCTCCTACTGTATAGCCATCTGTGTACAAAGGTAGAAACACCTGACCCCACCTGGACAAGAACTTGACACCACAGAGATATTGTTGATCTATTATCCCATCTCCTGCATCCTTACCTGAAAGTTCAAGTCTTTACACAAACCACATCCATTTACAATGCTTATTACAAATCAGCCCCCTCTGCAGTTTCACCAGCATATAAGGCACTTAAAAACTATCTCCATAAGATAGCTTCAAGTCACACAAGTGATACTGATAACTTATCAGCTTTACTCTTAGTAAAAATGTTATGAGCATTTGGGTCTTTTTTATTATTCCAGTGAATAAGGACAATATTAAAAATCAGATTCTGATGGAGTGCTTTACTACTACTCTGAAATTCAAACTGGCTTCCATTCAATAGTAACAAAGACAATTATTTTTGCTTAGTCCATGTTGAATTAACATTCTGAAATTCACACCCTGTTACCCTGTTGCAGAAACTGTGATGGAATACAAAGGAAAACTGACAGAATGGTGGAGTTTGTTAGTGGTGCTATCAGTATCTGTCCTTTGCTGCTCTGAGTGCAAAGTGCCCATCCAAAAGAACTTCAAGCCTTGCTCCCAGGTTTTCTCCGCTGCTGATCCACAGCTGGGCACTTGCCCAGAAAAGAAGCTTTAGCAGCTGGAACTCAGTTGTGCCACTGCATGACCTTTCAAGGGATTTTCAGAAATACTAGTTTTGGCCAAGTTTTATAAAAAAGTAACTGCTGACCGATGGATAGCCTCTGCCTCTGCTACTGCTACTCTGTCTTTCCTTCACGCATCTTTCACGTTTGCAGCTTTCCGAAGTTTTTCGCACAATTAAAACCATGAGTGTTTCATAGGCTGCAGTTTAAATGGGCTAAACATACTATTTTTAAGGCAGATTTTCATTAATGATTCACAATATTACAAGAAAAATTTAAAACAAAACAAAAAAACAAACTAACAAAAATAGCAACAATG
The DNA here is from genome assembly GCF_050655825.1 of Lonchura striata. NCBI lineage: Eukaryota > Metazoa > Chordata > Aves > Passeriformes > Estrildidae > Lonchura > Lonchura striata. The sequence goes on along the minus strand of NC_140740.1, from coordinate 83,161,160 downwards.
AAAGAATAAAAAATCCTGAAAGTCCTAACGCTTCTCTTCATCACAATGTATTTTAGGTCCTGCTCTGTTCTTCTCCCCTTTGAAACCAAAAAAAACAAATCTTGTAAGTTTTTTCTTAGGGGGCCTTTATGTGTTATAAAAAAAATGTGCACAAAGTCCTTTTTCCAAAGCACGTGCTCATTCCATGCCTATTGCAACGCTTTTCCACATAAGTGTTACTTAACCCACTGCGTGCCTAAAGGAAGCAGATAACAATCACTTTAGCGTAAAATACAAGCATGGCAGTGCAATATACCATCTCTTGCTTTCATGCCTGCCAGAAGCTTTTAGTAATCTCACAAAACTTAAAGGCCGTTCCAATCCCAGTTAACCGAGCAAGACCAGGCTTTCTCCGTGAAGGAAAGCACAACCAGACTACAGGAATTTCTGCATGGTCACCACCTCCCCCCTAACTTGGGTCAACCTGACCCACTGGCTGCATCTGGTGGTGCATCTGGAAAACGTCTGTCAAGAAGAATAAACTCCTAGAACTATTAGTCTTTTGTTTGGTAGTACTAGAACTCTCAGAAGTTTCTCCTGGGGCCCTTTAGGGGCCTTGGCAATGGAAACACTGAAAAGTAAAGGGAAATGAGTTCTGAGTATCAACATACGTACTGCGCTGCGGAAGAAGAGGGACTTTACATGTTCCAGCGAGCAAGGGAGCAAGTCAGAGAAGGGGAGACGAGGCCTATTTTTCGGACAGCTCACATTAACTGGCCACATCCCACATCCCGCCCTACACTGCGGTCCCGCTCCAGCACCAACAAGGGGCAGCAAGAGCCCTCTGATCCCACAGCAGCCAGCCCAGCAGCGCCTCGGCTCGCCCTGGAGCGCAGCGCCCGCACGGCCCGGCGATGGGAGGCGGGACGCGGCCGGGGCGAGCGCCGAAGCCGCCCGAGCCGGGCGGTGCGCGCTTACCAGAAGCCGGTGCTCCTCCAGAAGTGCCGCAGGGGCCGCTCGGCTCGCCGGGCATCCACGTACACCTCGTACGCCGCGCAGCCCAGCGGCACCAGCAGCAGCCACAGCAGCGGCCCCATGGCGCCGCGGGCCCAGAGGGGCGCGCCCAGAGGGGCCCCGCGGCCGGGGCAGCGTCCCGCCCGCCGCGCCGCTCGCCGGCGGGGCCGCGGCTGCGGCTCGCCCGTGCCCCACACGGGGGCGGTGCGCGCCGCCGCGCCGGGCCCGGCAGGGCCGCGCTGGCGGGAGCGGAACCGCCCTCATTGCCCCGGAACAGCGCAGGGGCAGGGCGGGAGCTGCGTCCGCCGGCTACGTGTAAAAGAGTTGATTGATGGCGGAGTGCCGGGGGGAGAGTGTGGTCTCGGCCGCCTCCAAATCGGCGTGGGCAGCTGCCCCTCTGCTCCCCTCCCGGAGCGCTGCATCCGGTCTGGGATCCGCCACAGGAAGGACGTGGACTTGTTGGAGCAAGTCGGGAAAGGGCCGTGAAGTTTACAAGCTTTCCCCTGCAAAGACAGGCTAAGAAAGTTGTGGCTGTTCAGTCCTAGAGAACAACGGATGCAAATTGAAACAGGAGAAGCGTGGGTTAGTTGTTGGGAAGAAGTTCTTTACTGTGGAGGTGGGGAGATGCTGGAACAGGTTGCCCATGGAGGTTGTGGATGCCTCCTGGCACTGTTCAAAGCCAGGCTGGACAAGGTCTTGAGCAACCCAGTCTAGTGGGATGTGTCCCTGCCCATGGCAGGGGGATGTTTGGACTAGATGACCCTGAAAGTCCCTTCCAACCCTTAACATTCTGTGATTCTATGAAGGGCTTTAAATGTGCTATATCACACACAGCCTGCAGCTTGGATCTGTAAATACTTCTTTGTTACCTAGAACCTGCATAAGGTATGACTTGTCTTCAGGATCATTCTCGTTTGCCTGTTGTGCCTTCAGGAATCTTGTCAAGCCTTCCAGGCAGGGAATCTGGTTCTATGCCGCTAGCTGCACCCTGAGCTGGGGCACAGCTGCCTTTGGGTGCATGCTGCTGTCTGGGCTTCGGTGAAGGCTGATGGCATTTGCCGATTGGAAAGGGTGATCCATGAGAGGAGGACCTTGCACCCACTTGACAACCAAACACCATACTGTGATTTTTTGCTTATTAACACCAACCCTACACCTCTGTGTCTGTAAGTGGGGAAGATTCATTGTGGGGCCAGCACAAGATGCCAACTGTCTGAACACCTAGCTTTGATGGACGTAGAAACCATCCCTTGCAGAGGAAACAGCAGCTCCGTCCCCAGTCAAAGACTTGGAAAAAATTTCAGCAGAAAGTTGTTTTCAAGGGAGAAATCCCCTGAAGCCCATAGGTACTACCACAGACCATTCCTTTTGACATCAGGAAGGCTTGACCCTTGGAGACCAAGCTGACTTTTCCTCAGACACTGCTAAAACAGATCCGTTGCATTCAGTTTGGCTGATTTCAAAGTTCAATCTGGAAGACAGAGTGTCAAACCAATGCAATGCAGTTTTTGGCCAGGAAGCTTTGGCTGTCCTCAGGCATGTTGTAAAAAGTCCTGAAACACCACAAGGCCATGGGTGTAAAATGGTGCTGTGTTGACATTTTAGAGAAGTCTCTCTCAGAGCTCCAGGAAAGTCTCTTCCCAGGGAGTCTGACAAGAACATGACCTCCAGAACATTTCCAGGAAGATCCTTCTCAGAGATTGGGGTAGGGGCTAAAGAGAACATCCCCCTTGTTTTCTATAACTTATCCCAAGGCATGGGCAAGTGCTGCATGTAGCATACTGGCCACACCAGGCCTGAACTTGGGTGACAAAAGAGAAGTAAAACCCCTGCTAATAGCTCCATCACCCATAGGTTTCTCTTCCATGTCTAACAAAGCAGCTAACAAGGTTTTTAAGGTACTTCTGAAGAGCTGCAATTGCCTGCAGGAAATATTTTCTGCTCACCACGGCTGCTCTGGTGCCTCTTGTCAGAGAAAGAAAATCCATCAGAATTATCTGCACCCTATGAAGGAGCCCAATACACCTCTGTTCCTAAAACATCTGAGGGCTGCTGCAGGGAGAGCAGATGGGAGCATATGGTTTGCCTTTTCTCAATCACAGTAGTTGACTGAATCAGCGTGTTCTGGCAGTATTTGCAGGTCAGATGCCAGGCTACACTGGTGAAACTCCCTTGTCTGCTCTGCAGTCTTCCCCGTCCTCAACTTCCATGGGCAGCAAAAATGCCAAGATTACCTCAAATTACTTCCAACACACAGTTTGCTGGGTTTAAAAATCTGATTCATAGCTAAACCCATATGCTTAGGTGTCTATGAGCATGGTTCTACAAACAATCAAGCAGAGCCATGATAAAAACCTCGGTCAAGGTGACTAAGTGAAAAAGGTTTCTCTTTTTCCTTTGACTTTCTGCTACTCCAAGGGCTGGGAAGTGTCCAGCAGCAGTTTTTCTATGTAGCATTTTACAGTGAGGTTTCCCACAGCTGGCCCTCCCATCCAAAGTACTCTGGGGATTTTACCACGGCCTTCTCCCATCTCCCTGCAAAGACTGAGTGAGAGCTCTTCCTGTACTGAGGCATTCCTGAGGAGGCACACGGGCATGGGGAATGGGAAGCAGCATTGTTCACTGGCCCTTTCCAGTATATTGAGTTTGACCCTTCCCAGCTGCCTGGCCAGCTTAAAATCCTCCAGTGTCTCAGACTGGGGAGATGAGAGATGTAAAACCTGTTACTCCCAAACCAAGTCATTCCTCTGAGAAAGAGTGCTTAAGGGATTTAGTCCCAACAGCTCTCCCAGCAGCATCCCTGCAGATGTTCTGAGAGCACAGACATTCCAGGCTCCTTTAGACACATCAAGGAGCTAGTAACTTCCTGCTGCAATTTCTTTCTTTGTGAAGAGGTACCTGCACAATGCACAGAAAATTTGGGTGTACGTGTTGAGGGCGTGTCCATGTGTCTGTGTGAGTTATGAATGTGTGTGTGTGCTTTTCTGTTCAGATGCCTCCAGCTAATTTAGTACTTAATTGAATTATAAACTTGGCTTCAAAGAACATCCCTGAATATGCCAAGATGGCTTTGTCACACTGCCATCTCATGCCACATGGCAGGAATAAGACTTTTGCTGTAGCATATGGAACCTGAAGCCTAGAAAATCATCTGGAATTCTCTGGATATTTTTGTAATAACTAACTACTGTTATAATTAACTAATTCTTGGTGAGGCCTTCCAAGGTTTATGATAGCCTTTGCTGCTTGGATGACTTCACATTCCCACATGGTTGCAGCTGGTCTTTGGACAGATAGACTTGGCTGAATGGTCTCAACTTTCGTGTTACATCTAATCCAGTCTAACCAGGATTTCTGTCCTGCTCTTCTTCCCTGTAAGATGCAGAGACATGACACCGTGTAGCCTGGTAGTCCACAACAGAAGAAGCACAGGGACAGAGGCAGGAGGGAATGAGACCAGCCCTGACTGAACTGCCTGCTGGTAGACTGGAGAAGGCATAGTGTGAAATTGTGCTCCAACTCCTGGATCTTCGTGGCTTCCATAGCATGGTTGGCCTTGTACAATCTAACTCTGAACTGGTGCTGTTTCTTGCAGGAGTCTGGCAGTTCTATATGCCCATCTCAATCACGAAACTGCCACTGCATTCATGTCTCTGCAACATACTAAAGGTATCAGACATCCATATCTCACATCAGGATTCTTATCAGCAACACAGTATGAATCTTAGTTCTGCTTTTCTTATGGATGGCTTGTTTACAAATCTCAGCTTATGATGATGTTGCAGCTTTTACCCATGATCTGGTGGGCTTTGTGATCCCCAAGATTTCCTTCTTCCCCAGTTTATTTCCAGCCTTTGGGATGAGTAGTTGAACTGGATGTGGCCTGCAGCTATCTGTTGCCTTTACCCTGAGTGGGACAGTGCTATGCTGCCTCAAGATATGCAGTACCTCTAGCACTAGAAAAAACATTTAAAAGCTTGAAGATGCCTGGGACATATCATGCTAGAGCTGTATGGAATTATTGAGGGTTGGTGATTTGTATAGGAGAGAACAGGGTGCATAACTCTGCTGTAGGGTGGGATGTGCTGTTTCCTCCCAAGAGCTTCCAATTTTTTAGTTTCTGCTTCTTTCCTGGTGTGACGCCATAAATTTTTTTCCATCTCCCACTTTCGGTCTAGATACAATTCTGACAAGTTCAGAAGTGGACTTTCCAGACTTCATAGCTAAGATGGATGTGTTCTGTGCCCTGAGGAGACCAACTGCTGGTGTACAACACAGTCTGGGTTGATGCAAACAGACTCAGAGTGATGAAAATACTTCTCAGCTCTTTACAAGTGCTTTCTTCTTCATTACTTAGTTTACCTAAGAGTTGTGTAGGAAGTCTTGATATCACCTCTGCTGAATACAACAAATTTAACAAGTATTATGTGAATGCTTGAAATTCTAGACACCGTCCATGTGCATATCTCTAATATCCCAAAACTGGCTATATTCAAGACTGGAATTTGACATGTCCTTGCCTTTGTGATACCTGAGTATATTTCATCCAATGCATGTGGCCTAGGGTTGTTTGTTAAATGCTCTCTTATTTTTACAGGGACATGGACCTTATCATCTAGATGTCACCTTCTTTTCCACCATGATTGAGCATGACTTAAGGGGGTTGTTTTGCTACAGTTCACCACTGTACAACTATTTTTGACAATAGATGTAACCTGGTACATCTAATTCTGTCATTATGACTCTTAGGCTGAGGGCTTCACATCAGCCTGACAGTGTGTTGTCTCAGGGCTTGTCTTGGCCCAAGATTGTTTTAGCTGTGGTAAGGGCTGTTTGATAGTTGTGTGATTGCTTCCTAAATTTTTTCAGCTTAGCTCTGTGAATAATATCCAGGGTAAAATGTGACAGGCCTCAGCAAGGGCCAGCTTATCCCCGAGGAAACTGGCATCCTCATCAGCACCCTCGTTCACGGCTTCTGAACTGAGAAGCAAGGCAGGTGCTCACAAATGTGACCAGCCCAGAGTCCAGGTCATTAAATTGTACCAGGCAAGTATTGTGACAGGACAACTGTGGGGCCGAACTGGGAAGTCAGTTATGAATCAGAGTCTAGATTAAAGGTCTGTGGCCAGGTGTAGGCAGTGCTGAGATTAGCAGTTATGCAAGATAGCTTGGGTAAGTTGAAGCCTCTCTGAAATGGGGCTCCTGGACTGAAAGGGGAAAGTTGTGTTGCAAACAATGACAATATTTAATTTTCACAGATAGAACGGACTACTGTAAAGATGCAGTGTTCTTCCTATGCTGGGTTAAGTACCAGTTCCTCCACTCAGGGGGACTGGGATGTTGAGCCTGAGCTAGTATGTATTCCATCTGCACTTAACTTGGTGGGGAAATAAATCTGAAATATTTTACTGCCAATTATAAAATTCTGGATTCGCTCCACTGTCCCTGAGGAAAGAGGAACACTATGGCTGAGTGTCAAAGATGAGATGGGAACAGCTGAAAGCAAAACAGATTTTATTAACAAGACATCTAAAATAGCCCCAAATGGGACTCAGGCAACCACACTACAATGACCAAGAGACTACATTTGATGAAAAAATTGGCGTTCCAAAGACTCAATGTGATACCCATTTCCTGCCTGGGGAGAGCTTGTGTCCTCCCTGACCTTAGGACTCAGAAGGACAATGGTGAGCTAAACTTAAGGACAGAGAAAAGAGATAGATAGCAGGAATTTAATATGTATCAGTCTCACTCTTATTTTCAGTGTTGATTTTACCAAAACTATACCAAAGATAGACTAACATAAATTCTGAGCTCCATGTATAATTTGTATTCCCTTCTGCCCATAGCAAAATTTATTTTAGAATGTAGGAAGAGTGTTGTAGAGCTACCAGAGAGAATGTCATTGATGTTAATGGCAGGCACATCTGTTATGACTGGAGTCAGGTAGAAGAGAGACATCACTATGTTGGTTAGCTGAGGATGCATCCTTCTAACAAGTCACCTTCTCTCCTCAGCTCCCTCTTTGGCTGCATTTAGCTCCTCAGGATAAAAATTACCATGTATTTGTGTGGCACCTCACATAGTCATTTCTCTTGCAATTCCTTTAGGTCCCTTGGTGGAATGAGGATTTGCATATATTTACCTATGGCCAGAGCATGTTCCGCCACTTGCTTTGAGGAAGAGAGGCTGAGTGTGGAGGAAAGAACAGATTTATCCCTCAAACTTCAACAATCTTTGGTATTGTCTTTGCTCCTAGAACTGACATCAGTACACAGGGTGGACAGAGCATGGGCAGTTGATTTCCACAGCTTGATCTGCCAAGCTCATTTGAAAAGAAGTCAGGGTAGACAGCATCAGCTGCTCTTCCCTTGTTTATCCAGGTCTTTGTTTCATTGTTGGAAGGCAGTCAGGTGGTCAAGCATGGTTTCCCTTTAGTGAATCCAGGCTGACTACTCCTGACCACCTTCTTGTCATCCATATGGATGGCCTCATTTCAGAATGAGGTGCTCCATCATCTTTCCAGAGACTGAGGTAAGACTGTCTGGCCAGTAGTTCCCTGGGTCCTTATTCTTGCTCTTTTTGAAGGTAGGGTGAGATTTTCTGTCTTCCAGTCCTCAGGCACCTCTCCTGACCATCATGGCTTCTCAAAGATCTGGGGTATCATTGTAGGAGAAGATCCCACTGCAACTCTCTGATACCTTATGTGCACTGGGTGTTGATGAGAAGGGGTGGTGGATCTATTTTATCCACTGTCAGCACCTTTCTTCTGCATGGTTGGGAATAGCTGAAGACCAGAAGGTAAAGTTTCAAATTCTGTGGTTCAGCAGTGCCAGTCTGCTACCACACAGAGAGCATTAACAAGTGGATCTTTCTAGCACTGAATTACACTTCACAGTACTAAACAAGTGGAGGTTGTGATCAGCCACTGGTAGCTTGGCATCTGTGGTTACAGTTTCCAGGTACTCATTTGCCATAATGCTCTGTAAACAGAATCCAATAATTTTTTTTTTTTTGTGGATTAGAATTAAAGTACTCTATATTTGGTCTGAAAGGAAGTTTTGGAAATCTGTGATGCTGGTTGTGCTAATACAAAGGATGACTCATGGATGGAACCTTAGGTTCATGTTAGATGCCAGTCAACAATTAATAAATACACGTTTGGAAGTCTGCCCCCAAAATGGAAAGGCAATGATGTACATATCCTCACTTGTTTGTTCCACAGGACTTGGATTTTAACTGATGTTTTGTGTGGACCGTGGAGAGGCAGAGGCAAAAATAATAACAAATCAAAGAGTCCTCAAGAAAAATCAGAATAGCCACTCTATGAGTCCTCTGGAAAGCTTACATTGGCACTTTTGTCTAAACAAGTCAACCCAGATGTACTCAGTTAAAAATATATCTCCTTTACAAAGCTATTTGCCTCTTTGACACCAAGTGTAGCCATAATTTCTGTGTTAGACTTCCTGTGGCTATCACATGAATTTATGAGTCAACACATTAGAAGCTTTTCCAGCTATTAACGATGTCAATAACTGAGAATATAAGTACTCCACAGCACTATGCTTGTGAAGCAAGCAAGGAAAACTAAAGGCAATGGGCACTACCCCTTTCAAAACAAGCAATAAAGATGCTTTCCTCTGCCTTCTTATCTTTATTGCTTTTAACCAGTCAACCAAAGTTCAAAAATAAATGCTCTTTCATTCTACCATTGCTACAGCTAACCTGTGGTTTGTCTCTAATGCTTTTTATGTCTATCTCATATAAGTCCTAATTAATGTTTAATTTCTCACTAAAGTCTTCCATTAAGGATTCACTTTATTTCTGGGAGGCATGAGGCCATCACAACTAACATGTATCATTTGTTTGACAGTTTTATGGTTCAGCTGGAACAATTTGCAGAGCTGTCCATCAGTACCTTCCCTGTAGCTTTGGAGCCTTTCTATTTTAGTCATGAACTGCAGAACAGAGAAGAGTAACAGGCCACTAAGTGATACTTAGAAACTGAAGGAATAAAGTTCAGAAAAGCCACTGGAAATATTTTGCCTAATAATTCATTAAGTTGTTCTAGTTGTTTTGCAAGGTTTAATGCTAGTACATTAGAAGAGGAGCTTCAGAGATATCTTCTCAGCAGTGCAAGACTTGCAATATTTTTGTTTCATGGGTTTATATACACAGTTCTCTCCATAAAGAAGTCACACTGTCAGTTCCCTGAAGCTGTAGAGGGGATGACAGATACCTTTGCTGTCTTAGCATGGCCTTGGCAGTGCACTGTGAAATGCTGGCAAAAGCCCTTCTGTGCTCTTCCAGTGTTTGGGCATCATCTGGTAAGGCACAAGAAGGTAGAAAGGAAGAGATGTCAGCAACTTCAGCTGTTGAGCAGCTCTGCAGGTGCATTGCCTTGCAGGACCAGAACAAATTTATGCCCTAAGCCCTCCAGAGTTGGTCAATCTCAAGCTGTCTGTGATATGGCTGTGTATCTCCTTTAGGTACCTGCATATAAGTCTTTGGCATATATCCTCCCCTGCACTATCTGTTTTAGACTCATAACAGACCTTGTATCTTGAGAGATTTACCTGTGGTCACAGCTGTACATGAGCCATTAATGAATGGTGATGGTTTGTGATAACATTCCCATTTCATTGTCATTCCAAATGATAGTACAGAATATTCATGGACAGCATTTCTTACAGCTTCCCCATGAAACCCATTCTTCTACAGGAGCAATGACCAGTCACAGAGCAACAGCCTCTTGACAGCTGCTTCACCATTTTATACAGTGCTCTCTACAGGCTTTTTGTAATGGCAGGAGTCTGCTAAAGCACACAGCACTATCATGTGAGGTTTGCACCTCAGGCTTATAGCCACGCTTAGCCTGATGCACAGTGAGAAAACAAGAAATTCTGTGGGCACAGTGGTACCCAAACTTAAGTAAGGTGGACTTGATGCATGGCTTGAAAGATTGTTACTGTGCTTGCCCACGGGTTTCCATTCAAGCAGAAGGTGTAGGTTACAATTGTGGGTAGAAATGAATGGGAAATCTTGTGATGTAAGGTTTTCTCATTTGCACAGTGGAGGAGTGGGTGTGTTCATGTTAACTGAGTACTCCTTTTCAGGAAAAGAATGCTTAAAATAATGCATGTTAAAATGGGCTGGGTTTGAAGATCACACAACATATTAAAAGAGAGCACAAGGTCATTCAGCTTCAGGGGTTTGCAGCTGCTTCCCACACGGAACATGTGACTATTTCTGCACAAGTTAGAATTCCCAGTTTTACCTCCTTCTGAAAACGGACTGGTAAATTCACTGAACTGGAGCATAACTGCTTTCCTCTAGAGCCCAAAGCACATTTAGCAACTCATCAGATATGAGCATTGCACACTCATTTGGGATTTTATGGATATGTGCATCTGTACCATTCTATTCTGTGTGCAGCCTAATCTGGACAGACCAGCACTATTGGAGAGATGAGCTTAACACAGTGCATCCATTTCAAGTAGTCCTTGCACTCATCCTTCCCTATCTATTGACATGATTAAAATGTAAATGCATGCACAGACATAAACACATAGATATCTTGTATTTTGCAAACTTCAACCGTACTGATAAAAATCTCTTCACAGTTGTTGGACTTTTTTGGTTGAAGGTGGAAAGATGAAACAAGAGAAACAAAATAGAAATGAATAATGTCTTTGATAGCTACTAATGTAAGAAGGAACAAAGTGGGTACAGGGTAGCAAGGCAGTAAAATTTAGAGGTGTTTATGAGACTGGCTTTGAATTTTAATAGTTTACCCTTCCTAAAACTAACCTTTTTTTTTCAAGAGATCTATCTTCAAAAAAAACCCCACAAATCAGAATTTAGACACAAATTATTTTACCTGAAAAATTTCTGCTGGCCACAGAAGTGGCCAAGAAAAACAAGATGCTCTTTGCAAAAAATGTGTTTCATTTAATTTTTTTGCCTTCTTGCAAACTTTGACCTCTTCTGAATTACAAGGCTTCTAGCCATCTCTAAACAAGGGGATCCTGTTAGCTGAGCCAGCAACACTTTAGTTCCAGCAGATGTTAGCTGTTATTGCTGTTCACTTCTCATGGGTCTGCTCAGGGAATTTCACCTTTGTCAAGCTGCAGTTCATTGGCAACATAAAATACGTCAGGCAATCACTGACACATTCTTGCTTGTCTTGGTGCTGATGTTTGGCATGGCACCAACACACTGTGATGCCCAGTTGACACGGTGTGTCAGTTTTTCATCTTCACCATGTCTTCCCCTTGTTGTTTGCATTTGTGGCCCTAGAACATTTTTAACTGAATTTGCACCCTGAATCCAGGGGGTGTCATGCCAATTTACATTTACCTTCTTCACCTCTGATTCAAAACTGCTGCATAATCTGTAGTATAAATGAATGACAGTTGACATTTGCCCTTTTATGCACATTCCATCTCAACACATTGCTGACTTTGTTTATGCCTTAATATTTACATCCCTCCTTAAGTAGGTAATGCAGGATGATTTAAGATGCTTTTAATAATTTTTTACTGGATGCTCTGACAAAAAACAAAGAACAATACTTCGTTACAGCACTCAGCTGCCCAACTCTATTGAGATTGTTTTCATATGTTTTGCACCAATTTTTACTTCATCAGGTACTAGTATAGATGAGTCATGACCTCAAATACCATAGATGTACAATATTATTTGTACAATGCCTTAAGGCATCTGTCATAGAAAGCTGACATGGGACTTGCTGCACAGCCTCTGGAGGCTTGCAAAGGAACTGCCATTTTTTCCTCAATTCATAACCCAATTTTGTCCATAAAAACAAGCAAAATTTTAGACTTACATTATTCATGTTAGTCTACCCTGATTACTATCCGTCTGAATGTCTTCCTTGTTACTGCCTATGTTTCAAATTTTAAAGGGTGTTGGGTGGTACAAGCATTCAGTGAACGGATTCTGTGCCAGTTTCAGAGCCTAGAGAAGATCTGAGATGCAAAACTTTTTTATCTTGTTGTGTCAAATGAAACAATTGGGGGTAAAAGGATGGGATCTAGCTAGCCCAACCTACACCACCCAGAAGGCAGAGTAAACTAGTCCCTGCAGAACAGTCTCTGAGATGTCTCTGTCTGAAGTCTCTGCAGCAGCCCATTTTCTACTGATAACAGAGAAAGCCTTGAAAGGGATGCCTCATTTCTGTATAGCTAGAGCTAGATGAAATGAATCCCCATTAATCAGATTATCTACTTCTGCCTGAAGCAAAGACAGGAATATCTCAGCTCTGCCTAAACCTAAAATTTCATCACAAAGACTGTGGCATTGGCAACAGATCACCAAACACTCCTGGTCTAATCTAAAAGCTGTGTACAAGACTTGAAGCCTTTCCCCAAGGCATCCCCTGGACACTGCCTTTTAGGATAATAGCCAATGGCAATACTTTTGTAACTAAAGCAGATGATGTTTTAAATTAATTTTTCCACTTCCTTCTTCTCTCAGTCACAATGCCCATTATCAGGTTGCTGATATTCCTTCCAAGAGCTTTTTCAAACAGAACACAAAAGAAAAGATGGTTTCTGACCATAATGACATCAGGCTTTCTCTTAGACTTTTTGCCCAGAGGCACAAGAGGTATTGATGGCTCAGCCTGTCCTAGAAACGTCAGAACATATCAGGTTCACAAAGCCATGCATTAAATGAAGTGTACAGGACTCTGTAGCTGTCAGTAATTTAACAAAAATAAAGCTTTGCTATATAAAGAAGAGTCAGTCAACTTTGCTGATGGCCTCCTGCCTCCTTCACTAATACAAAGTTATCCATAAGGAGAGATGGACAAGTCCACTGACCTACCAGAAGCAGAATCTTGCCACCTACTTCTTGTCAACCTAAATGCTTCCATTTGTGCCTCCAGTTACAAAATCACTGTTTTCTTAGGAGGATTGCTCTTCACATAACAGAGGATAGGTGTTACTTTTTTCTTTCTAAATTAACAGAAGATTTGTATTTTAATTCATGATCCATTTTAACTGGAATGGGCTGCTAGTCTCCTTTGGCAGACTTGAAGTGCTCTCCTTCCAGCTACAAACTTAAGCCAGCCCCAAAAAGGTTAAAAAATCTCAGGATCTCCTCAGCTTTGGTCACTTACACAGCAGTGTCTTCATTCTTTATGCTGCTGCTAATTTAAATTCTGTCAGTCCCACAGCAGTCTTTTTCACAGCAAGCTTCATTTGAGAGCCATCAATTAAGTAAATAATTAAGGGGTTCAGAAGTTAGTTTTTAAAATAATTAAAAATATTCTCTGCTAAGAAAACGGATTTTTGTCTGAGCAGTTCTGCTTATAGAAGGATGGCAGCATTTTCTAAGGATAGAAGAGTCCTCTCCCTGTCCCTCATATAAATCAACTGGCAGTTGAAATATTTTTTGGAGGAGATATGCCATGATGAGATTTCATGGAAGATGTCACTTGGCTACTTGCTCTTCTGAGAGTGTTGTATGTCGCTGCAGTCATAGCATGCTTCCCCTCACCAGGAAGTTTAGGTTTGACCAAATACTTTTTTAGTTCATTTTTTTGCAATTTGCCTAAAATTAAAATTTCATGTGAGAATCTGCATGATTTTCTGATAAACTGTGGGAAAGGCTCAGGTAAATAGCTTTGGGCTATTTAAAACAGCACTAAGGCACATCAGCACAATCTGGGCACAAGTTCTATGGTAGAGTGCACACTTAGTTTTAGCACAGAGATAACAAGTTGCTCTTTCAAAGAGATCAAAATTCTTCAGACTCTTGGCTGCAGTTCTTTCTGGAGGGGAAAATGTCCTCTGTGAAGAATTCTGGTGTGAAATCCAAGCACACTTGATGTGCTTTATTGCATGTTAAGGATCTGACATCAGTGCTGCTGTAAATCTCTGTGCTTTGACTGCTTTTCAGGGAGTCTATAGAAAAACATTTACACAATTTCTCAGTTCTGCATGGAATCTTTACATGACTGTTGAGGTCTGACTTAGTTCCTGCCTGTTTCTGTTGTTGATTTTGCTCTAAAATTTTTCAAGATCTTGTGTCTATAATTTTTGTCAGAAGGGCTCCTCCTGACAAATTTCCAGTGAAATCTGATGAAAAAGAGAAGAGACTTATTTTCAGATGAAATTATGACTGTGAATATGTCTCATTGCCCAGAAAGTCTCTTAGTGGTTAGTGCATTAAAGCCCACATTTTCATGTTCAATTTTTGTTGACTTCCTTGATCGCTCAGTGCTTTGGGTGTTCCAGTTGTTCATGTGACCACTGAGCTTCTCCTTTTTCTCTTTGCCTTGCCTCCTGTGCCAGTTTAGAAATTGACACCTCTGAAGATTTTCTGCCTGTCAGTGTATTTGTGTAGAGCTCTTGCAAAGTAAATCTCTTTGACACTGGAACATTTCTGACACTGAAATTTGGTTGCCCATGCGTAACACTGCATCCTCATTTCCCACTGGCATTAAGAAACTCCAGAAACCTTTAGTGATGGATTGGGAAAACAGGCAGAGAGACAAATACTGGATTCAGTCAGACACAAACATTTTTACTACTACTTTGTTGTTCCAGAGTGGTGATATGTTCTTTAGGAGCAAAAAGGGAATAAGCTAAGTTAATAAGAGTAACATTCTCACCTATCACAAGAGATCGACATTGCTCACAAAACCAAGCACAGATAATCCCAAACAAGACTGTTTCTTCAAAATATACAAGACATTAAGGATAAAAGCATCTCAACAGATTCTGAAACTACCAGGATTACTTAAACTTCCAGCCCAAGTTCAAATTGTTTTTCCATTCATTTGCATTCAATAAGGAAAGTTCCCACACAAAATTTTGAGTATGTCTTGAACATATTGAGTCCTTTTTGCAATGTGAAAACATCTTTGCAGTGTCCATAAAATGTTGTAGTATCCTGGGAAATGTTGGAGAGTTAGACATGAAGAATTTTTAAGAGAAACATTAGTAGATCATTTCAATGTTCCAAAATAAGGAGTAAGGACTGAAGTTTTGAGAACTTTCAAACAAAGGTTGCCAACTTTTTTTTGATATGTGTAGAAGCTGTGTCCTTCAACTTTTTCATCACCTAGGAAAGTGTTTCAGATTTCAGGCCAAGGTACCATAGGTATTTTCAAAGGGATATTGATTAGGTTCGTTACAGTGGAAATCTGAGAAGTGAATGGCAGAGTTCTTACAGACATGGATTATTTATCTCATATATTTACAAGTTCTGTCAAATGGCACCTTTTCTTTTTTCTTTCTTTTTTTTTTTTCTTTTTAATTGGATGGGGTGCCTGTTCTGAGCTCCACCTTCAGATTATCAGGACATTGCTAAGGCTTTCCTCCAGCATCAGCAAGGTAAAGTGGTTTACTTCATTATTCAACGTGACAAAACCTTTCCCCTCACCTAGCTTTTCCTAAATTCTATTCTCTGACAGAAGATTAGTGACAGAGGAATGTCAAGTTGCCTGGTCTAGATGTGGTGTATTTCTGAGGTTTTTATCACAGGTAGAATCTGACATTTAATTATATAAATTGAAACAGTGTTCATTACCATGCAGTCAAACATCTGTTATTTCTGCTGTATTTGGATATGTTGGGGCCCAAATATTCCAGGAGCTAAACCTTATATGAGAAGATTTATCTTTCATCTTCAAGCTGGTGTTCTTTCTACTCCAGATTTTAGATGAAAAATAAGACAGGTACTTAATTTATTTCCCATCTGATGGCTTTGTTTTCTATATATGTTGCTAATGGTTGAAGCAAGAATAAAACTGTTCTTTATTTCACCCCTGCTTTCTGCTTAAACAATATTTTTTCATCAGACATTTTTTCATCTACTCAGTTACCCTTCCAAAAGTCAATTTTTAATGAATTTTTAAGAAAGTTAAGTTTCTGTAAATTTGTTGTAAATCAAAAACTGCACTAACCAAACAACTCGAGATTTTTCTCATCTGAAGAAACAACAGACAGACTATATAGCTCATCTGGAAGAAGTCACATGGTTAGACAGCACATATATGTTATTCAATAATCACCATACATACACATAGCTCCTACCTAGATTCTACACATGCTGCTTTGTACCCCTTAGGGATCTAAAAGTCAGCAAGAGGAATGGTCATGGATGTTGAGACACTGGAAGTTTGGAGGGAAGGAGGGAAAAGATGTATAAACAAAAAATAAGGTTCCATTGCTGCACCAGCTCATTGACTAGCCCATTTCTATAATGGCAACTTGGTTCTTCTTTTTCAATTGTTAGGGGATTTTTTTACACACTAATTAGTTTAAAGACTCTTTCCATCACCCCTCCCCCCCCTTTTTTTTTTCCAACCACCAAGTTCTCCATAAATTTTATTATTTCTTTGGAACACACCCACAAATCTCAGTCCACTATAACGGCCTGAGAGTAGTTATTCAGCCAGCATATGACCACAACTGTGAATTGTTGGATCAACAAGAGCACTGTTAGGTGTGCTCTGTACACATGGTGCTTGAGTTACTTCCTCTTTCTGATGGTCTATTATTTCATTAATTTGTAAGGACTAAAACTGGGCATTTTCATCTTAATCCTTTTTAGGCTAAGTGATTTCAGACATTCAGTTTGGAGCTCTTTACTGCAGTCATATTCCCATAATTTCTTAGATCAATCTGGCCCTGTACCTTTTGTTTAATACTCTTACCCTTTCCACGCATCACATTCATTGCTATTGTATTTTCCCTAACAATATTGCTACTATATCCATTATCCTCACTGCAGGGAAAAGACATGAGAAGACCCACACCCCCCACAGTCACTGAATCCAACATTTTCAGGATGTTACATCATAGCATCCCTGTGAGCATTCCCATTTACACTTCTGCTTGATTTTTTTTTTCCCTATTTAAGAAATGCTAAATTTCTTAGAAATAAAATGTTGGCTATACTAGCATCCCTGGAGGTTATGTATAGAATAGTCCCAGTATAGAATTTGGTTGCTTCCATAAGATCCTATTCAAACTTGTGTGGTCTTCATGTTATTTCTGCTATTGAGATTTCTGCTATATGAGATTTCTGCTGTTACAGTTCTGTAGAGCTGCTTCTAAACATTTTGTGATTTCCATCTTGGGATTAAGGAGAAATGGCATCTATAGTGAGGAGCTCAAAAGAAGTACAGAAATATCCAATGCACCTTCCCTATAAATTTCAAAGTATGCTTGCAGCAAAGAAAGGCACTTACATTAGGAAAGTGTAGAAACATGTATATTACATGTTCAAAACCTACTCCCATGAGCTGTTGCTTTAGTAGAGAAGTCTTAAAAAGCTGAACAGAGGTGATTTGTTTGAAGTTTAGTTCCTTGAAATGAATCAGATTTTATCAGTCTATATAATCTCCATCAGGTTACAAGAAGAACTGGTCCAAGCTGAAGGTCAGTGAAGGTAAAAAAAAAAAAGTTATGCTAGTTAGTACAATGGATGCTGCCATCAGTTGACATTTCAGCTTGGATCTTCGTGCTGTACTCTGTTTACTGCATCTCCTTAGCAGACAAGATCATGGGAATAGCCATCCCCATTCATGTGCTTGGCTACTCAGTGTATGATGACTGCCTGACTTGCTGACTGCCCACTTCATAGCTGGGGCAGCAGGGGCAGACTCACAGAGGGGCTGTGGTTCAATCTCTTTAATACAAAAGAAAAATTAAGAAAGGACTTCATCACAAAGCAAGCTACTGAACTGAAGAAATTCTGTGCTCAGTTTGTGGAAATGCCCTAATCAACACAAGCTTCAAAGCCTCTTCCCACACATCATTTAAAATCTGACTAACAAAAAAACAAACAAACAAACAAGCAAGCAAAAACCACACACAAAAAACCAAACAAACAAACAAACAAAAAAAAAAACCACACAAAAAAAATTATGCCTGAAGCATGAGCACATTATTCTGCATGCAGTAGTTGTTGAAGGTCCATCTTCATTCATGTTTCAGATCTGCACACTGAAAGCCATTGTGTCTGGTGGGTCAGGGAGAAAACATTGAGTTGACATATGAGGTTCCAGTACATGAGAGAGGCCAAAGGCCAGGACTTACACATGGATGAGATCCAGGCTTTGCTGCAGGGGGTGTGAACATACTGCTCAGGGTGTGACACTTGGCAAACTGGACTGTACTCACACTTCAGCAGAGGATAGTGTCCTGGAAAGGCTTCTGTGACAGTTGAATGACTTCCAACAAGGCAGTGAAAGTTGGATTCTTCTGATAAATGCTTTATTAGTCTGATTTATTATAGTAATACCAGAAGTTGAAACAAAACACTGGATCCAAACAGCACTCAGGGCTTACACAGATTAATAGTAATCTTTTACCTCTATGAGACCAGAGTTGTCACATTTAAGGCTACTGTCAGTATTGCTTCTATGAAGCTGTAGGAAATTATCCTGTGTGAGGGAGGTGAGAGGTAGAACACAGACCAAGAGCTCATCAGACAATCACTTGTCTGTTGAAGTGGGGGAGAAGGGGTAGGGCTGGGAGAATGCATTTCAGAAACCAAGCAGGAGCAACCAAGAAAAACAGCTGAGAAAGCATCTGGATGATGTCAGATGGGAGAACATAGTGAGCAACAATTTTCTCTGCCTTAGTAACAGATGCACACTTCTTAGTGAAGGATAACTCTGACAACACAAAATAATAGAATTATGGTTTTTGCCTCCAGGTGTAAAAATCTTTGTGACCCTTTTTGCCCAAGTACTTGTGTGAAAAATGTCTCATGGGGAGTCCTAATTTGAGCCCAGTGCTTGCTAAGATCAAATACTTCCCTCAGAGAGTTGTCACAGGTGGCCTCTGCCTCCCTGCCTAATGTCTGCAAAGCCTTGAATGGTTGAAAAGTCTGCTTTATTTCTACAGTCAACTGTCTTGAAAGATATGGAAAATGATGGTATCCAAATGTCACGAATCAGAACAGAACATTTTAAGGTAAAATATCCGTGTTCACATGCTGATGAATTGCCCATGCATTCCATTGCCCATGGAAAAAGCACTAGTCCATATAAACTTTACAAACTAAACAATTCCTTCATCACTCAGAACATAAGGAGCTTCATGTTCCAGCCTTTAGAGATTGTCCTTCAATTGCCTGCTCAGTTTAAGTACCTGCCTTTCTCAGAAATCTCCCCTGTGAGCTTAAGCAAGTTTGCTGTTTACCTTAATTTAGCTAATGCACAAGATATCCAAGCCTGATTACAGAACTGTCAGCCAGGTGGCAGGACTTGACTGATTCTTTCACTGTTCCATTACAGTTTTGTTCTGCTGGCATCCCTTTCCACTAGCAGTAGGTTCCCATGCCAGAGGAAGCACTGTGTGTGAATATGCAAAGAGGACCAAGCTCTGGATGAGCTGGTTGATTTGCTAATAACTGTCTGCTTACAAAAGCAGTAAGAAGCAGAGTAGACATAAAATTAAATGCTGCTGAGATTTCACTCAGCTGTTTCAGGGCAGGTGTCACAAGTAAATGTTTAGGTAGACCTGAGCAAGAAGCCAGTGAGAAGTGGCTCAGAGCCCCACAGTGCTTCCAGAGCAGGAAAGGGTGGAAAGTGCCCTTAGTGCAAACTCACTTGGCTGGTGGTAGTTAGCAAAGAGTTGACAGACTGTGAACTTCTCCACTGGATGCAGGGGCTTCTCAGCAGATGATCAGGACATTAGTACCTCATGATGGAAAAGGTGTTTGTCACAGAGCTTGTAACTGGTGTTTGTAACTGTCCTATTTCAGATTAATCTATTGCATTGTCAAATCCTTAAAAAATACTCAGATACAGCTTTCCAAAAAAGGACTGCTTGGCTCTAGAGGAAGTAATCAGCCATTCAAACCTGAGCCTGGCTCCAAGTGGATGTGCCATTAGGATTGCAAATAGCACCAGGGAGCATGCCTTCAGCTTCTGGGTGTATAGGCAACCCTCCAAATGGGTCCTCTCACTGTTGGTCTTTATTTCACTGTCAATATCATGCAGTTTTTACATCAAGTTCCAGTTAAGAAGTGCATCTATGTCCTAGAAACCTTTTTGGTGTGCAGATTTTGTCCATCCCTGCAACTTGCTTGCCCTCTTTTTCCTGAGCACCTTACCTGGAGAAAATAAATTAGAGGGGTTTTTTTCTGAGTGAATATCTGCTTAGGGCTAAAAAAGGGCTAAATCAACCTAAATCAGCCTCTTCTTCCATGCCTAGAGGGCGAAAAATGAAAGTCTGTCAATATATGCTTTTCTGTTTGAGCCTAGCATTTTGACGCCTCTTTTGGCCAGTTCGTATTAGATTAAATTAGGTATCTCTCCAAGCAGCAGTGATTCACAACTTTTTGCTCTGCTTCCAGCTGGCATCCTTGTGCTGAGGCAGTACATCAGCTCGTCTCTCTGCATTTTCCATCTGGATGCCTCATCAGCCACTTGCCATGGCTCGGTTTGACCTTTACCTTCCTCTTCAGCCTTTCCCAAAGGCAGCACCCACTCCAGCAGCGTCTCAGCAGCACAATTTCTCCTGGCATCTGCTCCCTGAATGACTGGTATTGCCTCCAAATTCAGCCTGCTTCCCAATCCCTTGCTCCCCAAAACACAACAGTTCTTCCCCTCAAGTGAGGCAGCAAGGATCATCTTTGCCAGCTGTCCTTGCACAGCTCTCCTTCTCTCTGGAGGGGAAGGACACCCATTGCCCTCACCTCTGAAGACCATTCAGTCTGCAGACATGCATGTGCTGATCTGTTAACTTCTCCCACCTGATTCCCTGGCCTGTTACATTTTTTTGGAAAGAACAATAAGTTTGAAAATGACAAAAGATTTTAAATTGGGGTGAATTTGTTTTCAAATTGTATCTATCTTACCATATGTCATCCTTCTAGAAGGACTGGACTTTAACAGGAGTGCATGTGCCATGACTGCAGCCAGCCACATGGCTGTGTAATTCTGTTAGCTACAGTTCACCACAGGCACATCAATTCAAGAAGAAACTGTGAACTTCACTTGGTAAGTTAATGGGCCTGGACGGTTAACATCATTCTAATTAACATTGTAACTTGGGAAAATCTGGCATAAAGCAGATTTTTTTGTAGTCTTTCTTTTTTTTTCTTAGGAAAATGTTGGTAAAATGGAAGTTTAAAATACAATTCACCATGCTGAAACCCACTTTTTCGTCTTAAAATTATTTTCAAGGAGGATCTATATCGAACTTCAGTTTAGAGATGCCTCATAGCCATGTCTTGTGGTCTGTACTTACACTGCTGCTTTTGAGAGGGCAGAATTACTCCCAGACTTCCAAACACTCATAGTTTTGTTTCTTTTGGTTTCTCATCTCTCTGCAGAAGGCTCCCTCTCTCTAATGAGCTCTGGAGTAAGGCTGGTGCTTGTAATCCTTCAAGATTTACTTTTCATCCCTCAAACCTTGTCATGGGCAACCACTTCAGGGATTCACATGGGTCCACTTCAGGGATCTTCTTTCAGCTCATTCCTAAGTGTTTATCTTCCAGACAGTCCTCTTCCTTTCTATCCATACTTCGACAATTTGTATAAATGACAAACTACTTTCTTATTCTGCACTGCAGCTTGGCCTCTGTGTTTTATAGTATGAAGAGCATCCTTTTTTCATTTTCTGGCCCTTTTTTTTTCCTTCTCTCTACACTTACACAACAATGTAAGTGCCTGAAAATGCAGCAGCATTTCTGTTTTGATCAAATCATTCACCCAGTCGCTCAGACTTGTTAATGCTGGATTGAGCACACATAAAGGAGATTCCCTGTCTGAGCTGCTTTCTGGGAGGTTGGATGGCACCAAGTAACCTGTGGTGCCTTCCACCCCACTGAAGCTAAACAGGACTCTGAGTTTTTCAGATCCTTTTCCTACAGATTCTTTTCAGGTGTTCCTGTTGCAAGGACATGTATACTGAACACCTGAGAAGGGAACATGCATCAACCTCTAAAGGATTTGTGATCAGTTTTTTTTTTTAACATCTGTGATTAAGAGTAACACTGTGTTGCAGAGAACTTGGCCTGTAACAGCATCTGGTGGTGTTTTTTTCCTTTATTCTGCTCCTCTATTTGCACACTAGCATACTGGCACAGGAGACTGCATACACGAGGCAAAAAAGGAGAATTGATGTTGTAAACTGACTTGACTGTCAGGAAAGAACTCAGCATGCTTAGTTGCTCCTGTCAGATGGCAATAATAAGTCTACTTGCCTTGGATTCATTCACTGAGAATACTGTCAAACAATTCTATTACTTGATGTTGCGCTTATTTCAAGGTTCATATGGCTTCTGATAGACTAAAACCATGTAACATCCATTTCCATCACCTGAAGAATCAGTCCTCAGCCAAGAAACTGTTTCACCTCAGCATATTCTGATGGACTCACTCAGGTGATCACCGGGCAACAGCTAAAGCAGCTGCTTCAGCACGATGAGAACCCTTAACCCTTGGGCGAGGGGCTGAGTGAGTGCTCCCCCTGCTCCATGATGGCAGTCCTGTGTCTTGCCTTCCCTCTCTCTTCTGCACTCCTGCACACTCCCCGAGGCAGGGGTGCGGGTGACTGGAGATGTGAAGTCACCTGATAGATGCTGCCTGTCTCCCTTCGCTCTGCACGGCACAAGCTCTCCTTGCCCAGTGGTAGTGAAAGCAACTCTGCAAGGCTTCTCTCTGCTCAGCAGGCTGCAGAGTTTGCTGCAGATGCAAAACAAATCCATCCTGCTACTGCCTACTTACCATCAGGAGGGTTTTATGTCTTCTTGCCTCTTGTTCCTTCCCCCAAATCTCTGTTCTCCAAAGGAAGCTCTGTGCTGCTGCTAGAGATGCATCCTGAGACACGGCTTTGTTGGTGTTGCCCTCCCTTCTGTGTGTGGGCATTCCTGTTCACATCCTTGCTTAAAGGTAGGCTCTCTTTGATACCAGTTTCTAGAATATTTTCTAGTTACTTTCTCTGCTTCTGTTTTCTTAAATGGATTCAATGTGAAGCTTCTACCAGCTATTTCTATCCTGAAATCTGTAACATTTCAACAGTATTTGAAAAGAGCTAAAGCAATAATAGTTTTCCAATGTAGAACTCTATTTTTGTTTGCTAACTAATGGAAGAAATGTTTCTAGAAAACAATAGAAATGGATAAGGGTTCCTAGTAGTTTCATTTGGTACTTGAATTTGCAACTACTTAAATAATGCAAGCTATGGATGTGCATGGTCAGTACTCACGCTTTCAAAAGTGAAAACTTTATCTATTGTTGTTCACTACTGTTTATGATCTGTGTTTTAAATATGCTGCAGTCATTTCTGTTCACAACTCTCACAGAGTTTAGCAGGAATTTTTGCTTTTAGTCTTACTTCTGCAGTTGACCAAGATGTGTATTAAATATACTACTTGTGTTAGCAAGGCATAAAAAACTCTCTTAAAACAGCACCATGGGATAAAACCTAAATATGTCTGGTTTTGTTACTTTATTTTAAAATATGTGTCTATTAAGAAGCCAGTGGGGAAATTTCAAATGAAACATGATTTTAGACGCATTTACTTTAGTCATGAGACTTCATGTTCCCACAGTAGTGTACTTCTAATCACAGTGCAATGGGTGGTGACAATGAAATCTGAAAAGAAAAATTTTAGTTCTGTTTTGAATGAAACAATACATGATATAAAAGAATCCAAACTTCATGACACATTCATGTGTCTTCTCTGAATGATGCAGAAACGATGTAATAAAACATCAAGTTTTCAATTTTTTACTAGAGTTTTCTTTCCATACATGTAAGTGACCAATAGCCAACATTTCATCTTGCAGTCATTATAATCCCCTGCAATTTCAGGATGCTTTGTATCACCTTAGAGGTGAAATATCTTTTTCAAGAACAGGGGAAGGACAGTGTAATCATGAAAATGCAGCATGCTGAGACCAAGTGTCTCCCTGCAGGACATCTGCACATCCACAGGCCCGTGTGTCACTGAAGGGTATGTAAATTGCAAATTTATGTGCCAGAGACCATGCTGCCTGCCACAAATACCTTCTATGTTTAATATTTGCAATTATAAAGGCTTATCATGGTTACTTGCCTCATGTGTTCTAGTGCAATCTGGGGCTAATACAAAAGACTTATGACAATGAGTCTGAAAACAAATTTTTCCTCAATTGTATCAGTAATATCTTTGGGATCACCACATAGCTTTAATAACATATCAGTGCACAGCATGAGATGGAAATTCTAAATCTTGAGCTTATAAAGTATTTTTATTTTAGGTGCTGAATTACAGTAATATATTGTAATAGCAAAGTTATTCAAGAAAATTGTTCTTCTGAGCTGTTGTTGCCAGAGGCAACAAAACTTAGTATTTTCTTTTTGAAATCAAAGTGTATAGCCTTTACCACTGTGAAAATAACTTTCAGGTTTGGATTATGTGTAACAGGTTAGGAGCATTCTTCTTAACTCTGCAGTGAGTCAGCTCAGTACCTGTCACATACCTTGTTTCTTCTATGCCATCTGTTCTGTTCTTCATTAATGAGGGATTACAGCTGTGATCTGCTTGTTCCCAAAGAACAGTTCTGTATTACATAGATGCATGCTATTCTATAAGAAATGTTAATATTTCCACTTTTTTCTTGTTCATAGAACTTAATAAATGAACTTTCTGCAAATAAAAATTGTGCTATCTAAAGAGTGGAAATAGCAATCACGAGGATAAAATGTAGTCATAATGTTTAAAATTAGGAGGCATCATTGTAGTCCCCTAATCACCTGATAGAGATTTTGATACAGTAGTTTCAGCCTCAAGCTTTTACTTTCTGAGTAGCTATGCTTTTCATAAACACCCTGTTTTAACAGGAAGACTCACAAAGATTAAACCCGTCACATTTCTACTTATATTTCATATCACCTTACTTTGGTGTGATACCAGGGTGGGCCAAATGGAGGCTCATAGGCTAAATCCAGTTTAGGAGACAAAATCTCTGAAGCCATTACATTAGTATTTGAGGAAACAAGGAGCAGCCAACATTCTGCAGGATGATGCTTCCAATAGACATACTGGTAACCTCTTCTCTCTAAAGCTCTGGTGGCTTTAAACATGATCATAAGCACAAGATCCAGAAATATAGCACAGACGAGTATCTTGTCCAGCTCTTTCTTTCCCTTTTTCTCACCTCTGGCTTGGCTGTTCTTTATCTTTACCAATACAGATGCCACAGCCTGTGAATCAGAGGAACGGCTATTTCACAAACTCTTCTCCGAGTACAACCAGTTCATTAGGCCGGTGGAAAATGTGTCTGATCCTGTTACAGTGTATTTTGAACTGGCCATTACCCAGCTTACAAATGTGGTAAGACTCACTACAGAATACTGCTGAGCTGTGGGAGGGTGGTACATGCATGCAAATCGCTGAGGCAGGAGATGTAATTGTGATGGCTGCACGCACCCACAACTCTCCTAGCTTTCTTTTCATGTGTGTCTAAGTGCACATGCTGAGACCTTTGCTGTTCTTTCAGTCAGATGAGTTGTTCCAGTTGCTTGAAGAAGTGGTTTGAATGACACAGATTTATTTCCCTACTCTGTAGCATCAAACCCCTCTGCTTCAGGTAGCAGCCTCCAGAGCCCAGGGCAGAAGTTCTCAATGTTCAATCCCACTCTTCACACAGCGCAAAGACACCTAGTATGTCCATGTAGTGTGTGACCAGTTCTCCTTTGGGGCTGTTATAATTTCCCAGTAGACCTGAAGGGAAAAATCTTCTCCTTTTTTGAGTTCTTTTCTTCAATCTAGTTGTTTCAAAATGATGTAAGGGAAAAGTGTGTGGCAAGTGGAAGAGTGGTGCTTTAAAGCATGGAGGTGGGGATGAATGTTGTATGTTTTGGAATGCAAATGGGTGTGGGGCAAACATGCTACGTGGAAGAAGCAAAGCATCAGCTTTCTGATTCATGGCTGATTTGCAATTGCAATAAGTGATTGTAATAAGAAGGTCTCTGTATAACAGCTAATTTAGTGCTGGTCAAGTGCACCTGCTTTAGAGGTTTGCAGAGAAATTCAAAACACTGTGATGCAGATGTCATTTTCCTTGAATCTTGACCAATTCTGTGCTGTGTAATAAGAGATTTTTAAACACTGAATCCAACTAAGTACACAGCCACAAGAACATTTTTCTTTTGGTACAGGTCAGAGAAATTCTAGGTTGTGTGCTCTCCAGATACTCAAATGCCTGGCAAAACAGTGCAGCTTTCTGTATATCTGATATTTATGGAGCATCATTTTTCAGTAAAGTTTTATTAATTTTTCAGTAGGGTTGCACACAACAGTGTACCATGCATAAACTGCTTGGAAAATGCTAGAAAAAAATCTGCTATCAGTTAATGTGAAATTCTATTTTCCAGTTTTATGGGCTAAGCTTTTGGCCATCTCAGGATGCTATAACTGTTTATGCTGTGTTTCTTTATAGGATGAAGTCAATCAGATTATGGAAACAAATTTGTGGCTAAGACACGTAAGTGACTGTGTTGCATTTCTCATGCATTTTGCATCAAAATTATGAAATGTGCATTATTTTTAAGTTACATGTATAGAATAAGTTTTTATTTTGTAACACAGATTTAAAAAAATTAATAAGGAGAAGCTCCATAACTTAAGAAGTAATTTCTTCATCCTTTTTAACTAGAAGTTACATATTCTTTCTTTCCTGTGGGATATATTCTTCTCCAACTTCATGATGATTGGTTTTCTTCTGGAAAGTGGTTAAATATGCCACTCTGCAGTCCTAGGTCATCCCCACCAAAATATTTATTAGAAAAAGGAACATTATTCCTGATAGTTTTAGTATTTTTACATAGGTAAGGATGCTTATAGGACCTAAACTGCTGAGAAATTATAGCTAAGTCAAACAATTTTTTTCAGGCACTGATTGTGGTCCACACAAATACCATGCTTAGGATAGGTGAGGGACCATGGAGCATGGCCTCATGATAGGGTAATAGACAGCAATGCAAGAGAGCTGCTGTGCATCCCTTGCTGCCCTGACCTGGTATGTCAGTACTCCTGTGCAACCAACACTGTCTTCTGGCCTGTTCATGTGCAGATGGGCCAAACATGGGGTGCTGCTCTCCTCTGGTGCTGTCTACTCTCACCTGTGCTGCAGCAAGATCCCTATTTTCTCTTGGCAGTGGAGAATTAACCTTTCACAAGCAAAGCTCTCTGCTGATGTCACAAGACAGAGGAGAGATCTCATCGTGCCAGCAGTTCATAGCAATTGGCACCCCATCCTGCCACAGAGAGGAGAGTAGCAATCAATGGGATCAATATTCACACATGTCCAATGTTTCTCCAGGTCATGGCCTTCCTGTCTTTTGGACCATTCTCCCTTCTCCACATGCTACACTTCACTATAGTCTGTGATTTTACAGGAAGATGTGAGAAACAGATATTTGTTGTTTAATTTAAAGTTTTTTAATCCTGGTCCATTCTTCTTTCAGATTTGGAATGACTACAAACTGCGATGGGATCCCAGACAATATGATGGCATTGAATTTGTTCGGGTACCAGCAGATAAAATTTGGAAACCGGATATTGTCTTGTATAATAAGTATGATGATTCATTTTACTCATTTTATTGATTCATTCAAATCTTTCTCTCAAAAATATCCCCTTGCAGCACCTATAAAAACACCCATTACATTTTATTTTTGTGGTAATTTTTTTGGTTTTGCCTCATTTGTCTTTCTAGTGCTGTGGGAGATTTTCAAGTTGAAGGCAAAACCAAAGCCCTCCTTCGCTATGATGGAATGATCACCTGGACCCCACCAGCTATTTTTAAAAGCTCCTGTCCTATGGATATTACTTTTTTCCCATTTGATCATCAGAACTGTTCACTCAAATTTGGCTCATGGACCTATGACAAAGCCAAAATTGATCTTCTGATCATTGGATCCAAAGTAGATATGAATGACTTTTGGGAAAACAGTGAGTGGGAAATAGTTGATGCTTCTGGCTACAAACATGATATTAAATATAACTGCTGTGAAGAGATCTACACAGACATAACATATTCTTTTTATATTCGAAGGTTACCAATGTTCTACACCGTAAATCTGATCATTCCTTGTCTTTTCATCTCATTCCTGACTGTGTTAGTTTTTTACCTGCCATCTGACTGTGGTGAGAAGGTTAATCTTTGCATCTCAGTGCTTCTTTCTTTGACTGTATTTTTACTGGTGATCACAGAAACAATCCCATCCACTTCTTTAGTAATTCCCCTAGTCGGTGAATATTTACTCTTCACAATGATATTTGTGACTCTGTCAATTGTCATCACAGTGTTTGTCCTCAATATACATTACAGGACTCCAATGACACACACAATGCCCAAATGGGTAAAAACTGTCTTTCTTAGCCTGCTCCCCAGAGTCCTGTTGATGCAGAGGCCACTAGAACAGCAGAAAAAAAACACCTCCAGAAAAAACAAGAAAGTATCAGACAGTAAGTTGGGCAAGTCAAAGCACAGCAAACACAAAGACACCAAATTGCACAAGGAGCAGTGGTGCAGTCATTGCGATCAGGCAGCTGAACTCCCCACCACCAAAAGACAGCTGAGCCATCAGTCACTGAGATGGATGGCAGAGCACGTGGAGTACTCTCCAGAGGTGAAGGATGTCATTAGCAACGTCCAGTTCATCGCAGAGAACATGAAATCTCAAAACAAAATCAGAGAGGTAAGGGAGGTAACCATCCCTTTAGGGCTTGTTTTGATTGTGTTGAAATCAGTGGTGATGACAAGGTGGAGTGCTTATGTGTAGAGATCAGGGGCTGGTTCAGCAGGGCACATGTCCTGTCTGTTACAGGCCACCTAGGCAGGATGAACAGGTGTGTATTCTACAGGAGGCTGGAAGAAGTGTCATGATGTATTCTACAGGAGGCTGGAAGAAGTGTCATGATCACTAGCCCTTGTTTTCATGAGGGACTTGGGCTTGCCAGGAAGCTGCTGGAAGTGTAACACAGCAGAGACGAACCAGTCTAGGAGGTTCCTGAAATGTGTGGAAGATAATTCTCTGACACAGGAAGCAAGCCAACCAGGGAAGGTGCCCCACTGGACTCATTGTTTGTGAGCAGAGAAGGACTAGTGGAGAGGTGACAGCTGGAGGCCATGGGCACAGCAAGCACAGAATGGTAGAGTTTTTTCAGTTTGGAGTTAAGTTATGAGGGGTGCCAGCAGAACTAGATCTCCACCAGCTAGACTTTGGCTGGTTTAGGAAATTAATTGCCTGAGTCCCTTTTGAGTGAGTCCTGAATGTCAAAGGAGTCCAAAAAGGCTGGACACGGTCCAAAAAGGAAATGCTAAAGGTACAGAAGCAGTAGCACAAGTTGGTGAGGAAGAAGACCATCTAATGGGTTGCTTGTGTCAGGTCATAAATTTTTTTTCTCATTTGGGATAACTATCATAGAAAATGGTGCACACTGTAATTTAAAGGATTCTGGGGTCACATCCTCATGTGTAAACACAGACAAGCTGCAAAAGAATTTTCTGACATCAAGACCTCCCTGACACTTCAAGATATTTATAAAAGTTTTTAGAACCTAATGAAACATATATCTTTGATCTGTTTTGGAATTTTTGCTTTTTGTTTTGAAGCTTTTTAGATGGTATGATAGTAAAATGATGGTAAAATCCATTTAGATGCTATGATGGTAAAAGCAATTTCAAAGCTAAATACTGCTGTATTTATATTGAAAATCACAACAGCTTTATAAGGGAAATGTCGATACGCATTTTTTCTATCAGACTATTTTGTTGAAATTCATACAACTTCAGTGAAACCTACAGATCACCTTTATTCCCCCCTTTCTTTATGCCCTGCAGAAGAAGTTTCGTCTGAAAGCAAAATCTATAAATTTCTGAATAAAGGAGTAGAGTTAAGCTGGTGACTGAATTCATAGAGTGAGAATGTAGCACATGCCAGCCTGAAGGAAAAGACAGGAATCTTTTGCCCTAGAGGAGGGTGGGGATTGAGCTGAGCCTTGCTTAGTACCCATGTCCTTAGTGTTTTGCTTAACCCACACATTTCAGCCCTGCTTTCATTATCACACCAGCTGCATAAAACATATCCATGTTCTGATTCATCTGCTTTCTCTGATGGTCTCCCAAAAGGATGTTTCCATGCAAGAATCCAAATAACTTGCTGTCTTGATTTTACAGCTCACGAGAAATCTTCCTTTGCAAGTTTCAGTGATTTCCACTTTGCAAATTTTTCCTGCCACATGAAATTTTATTCTTAGTCCAGTGTGTTCATGAGCAGCTTTGTATCTTACCTTTCAGAATGTACTAGAGATGGGAAGCATGATTTTTCATTTCAAAAAATCCCCTTTTCAGAGAAATATAAGGATTTATTCTCAGGCAAGCACTGAGAAAAATTATTCTGGAGGCTGCTTCTGCTTCAGCCAGATATACAAAGCAATATGGGTGGTGTTACAGTGTGTTAGTCCTATATAAATAAAAGCCCTTTAAAAATTGTAGAAATATTACAACATGCTGTAGAAACTTGTTTTCTACAACAACTGTAGAAACTCCAAGCTATTGGAGTTCTTCCTGAGTGTTCTTTCATGCAAAGTACAGCTTTTATGTCTGATTTTCAGAAGTCCTCTAAGGTTTTTCCCTGACTACCAGCCTGTTTCCATGATCATGTTACTATCATGGCCACCCTCTTTTTCATAACATCCCTATCACTCATCCCAACACTAATGACTATCATAGCTATCCTCTCAGTAGCTCTGGGAGGTTGGATAGGATTAAACTAAATACAAACTTGAAAACTCTTACTTTATTTATCTGTTTCTCACCTGGGCTGTATTGCCATTATCATAATCTACAACTTCAAACTTATCCTACTTAAATTTTACTTATACTTCCCAAAACCTGCTGCTGTATTCCTCACCCTTAACACCATCAAAATCCTAAAGCCAGTATTTTCTTGGAGGCAAATATAATAAAATTGGGAAAACAAGTGGAAGATCCCTCAGCAGAGAACTCTTAACTAGTCACTAGTTTATATGTGTGAATGTTCTTCTGATGCAGTTTCTTGTGCAGTACAAGTTTAAAGGTACAGTTTTAAGGACAGCATCTTCACTTATTATGTTTCTAAGGTCTGTCTCTCAGCCATGCAAAATCCCCTCTGTCCTGCTTAGCACATGACACTGCAGTTTGCTCAGCTGGAGCCCATAGTCCATGTGTCTGTGCATCCAGTTTCCTGAAATCAGAGGGGCTTGATTGATGAGACTCTAATATTTAGAACAATTCAGCAGACTAGGACAGTGTTGTATGTTCTCAGCCAAAAGTGGTAAAATACCATTAGAAAATCAGCCCCCTCTGAAGAGGTGTGAAAACTGCAGCAACTATAAGCATGACAGGCAACATTCCTAACTTGCATGTGTGTTCTTCTTTACATTCAAAAGAACAAAGGGCATTTTTACTGCATAATGTCAACTCACAATTGTATGTAACATTGCATGTAGTTTATCCTTCTCTTTTTTTATTCTCTTGCAGGTGGAAGATGATTGGAAATACGTAGCTATGGTGATAGACAGAGTATTCCTCTGGGTATTTATAATCCTGTGTGTGTTTGGGACTGTAGGGCTCTTTATCCAGCCACTAATAGCAGAAACATAACTCAACCCACTCCTTTTTATCCACTTTGGCTCTTGTTTCACTTTCAGTTCAGAAATGTACCTTCTATTTCTCTCCTCTAACATAGTGCTCACCACTTCATCTGCACTCAGCCACAGAGGCTCCCAGAACAATAAACTGTGTTTATATTTATGTTTGAAAACAGGCAGATCTTAAGCATTTAATCATATTTGAATACAAATTGATTTAATGTTAGAATGTCGTTACCATGTGAGGCATACACATTTGAAAACTTTGTGCTTCTAATACCTTTTAAAATTAGTTTGATCTCCCACTTACCTTTCCATGTGACCCAAGTCCCCTTTACTTTGTGATAGTGAGTACCAAGACCTTGATGAGCTTTAGCAGGATTGCCAAGCCACGTATCTCATCAGGTTTACTGTGGTCCTAGTCCACAGGTTCTGCTCTGAAAACTCAGACATAAACCCTACAGAGAAGGGTTTGTCCCTGACTAGCTACTTGTCACAGACAGAATTGGTTTGACAGCACTGGATTGATCTGAGGTTTTGTGTTTTTAAAACCCAAGACCAACCTAAATTATGCATATCCCAGCAGAAGAAGGATGGATACCATGAATCCTGTGCAAAGCTGTTTCAAGCAGCTGTGCAGCAGTGTTCTGTTTCCTGACCCCTCATGGGTCTGTGCTGTGTGTGCAAACCTGAAATTTAGGGCCATGTCCTTTGGGGCTGATGTTGCTGCTCTGTAACCAGGTCTCAATCCTAGTGTGCTTCCTCCTGAAACGCTTAGTGGATGTGCTCCTCATGTGCTTTCTATAAATTGTGGGTGGTTTACCCTTAAGTCCCTTGTTTGTTTATACTCCTGTTTTGTGGTGAAAGGTTCTTCTTTAAAAGGCACCACTACAATTAAACCAAATGGTGCCAAGAATACAAATCCCTTCTGTCTTATAAGAACCTCTAAATTTAACTGTACAGTGTCAATGCAGTGTTTTCAGTGTCTGCCATGCATCAGTCTCTGCTCTGAACATCATCAATCCTTAGAAAGTAACACTGCCCATTTCTGAAGTCACTGACTGGCCTTTTACTCTTTTCTGATGTTTCATAATAAAGAGAATAGGAATGAATTAGTGTATATATTAGAGATAAAGGCGGAATGACGAGAATATAACTGTTAATCCACCCAGTTATGATTGTAGAAGAACAAGTAGAAGAAAACTATTATTTTCTGTAATCCTCCTGAATGTTGTTCAGTTATGTAGCAACTGACATACAGATGTATGAAAAAGCATGGTTTATTAACCATGCCTTTCAATTAAATGTCACTCCTGATAATACACCTTCTTGAAGAATTTGTGGTTTGGGTTTTTTTTAGATCTCCTGTTGTAAATGTGTTTATAGATGCTACTACTGGCTCTTTAATCAGAAAGAAGGTGAGGGAAGAAAAAGGAAATTTGAAGAAGAGAGCTGAATTCTGAACCTAAAAACCTCATTTCTACAGAAAAGACATCTGACTGCCATCATTCACTCTTACACTCTGTCACCATCCAAACCATGAAAATATTCTGGCTGAAGGTACATTGCATTGGTGTTTTAAGCATGACAGCTACAGCCCCACAGTGAATAATCTGACTTCAGCAAAATCCCTGATTTACAAAGTAATCTTCTGTCTCTTTTTAGTGTACTATTTCCCTTCCTTTCTCCAGCTCTGTAACTTTTGGAGCCATCTTTTGCAATTCTGAGCCATGTTTGACACATTCAGTACTGGGAGCCTAAGGTACTGCTGCCAGCTTTGTGAAGGTATTGTCTGATTATAGAGAGGAGAGATGGGGGATACAAGCAGCATATCAGCATGTCACCTTGAAGAAGGCTGCAGTAGGTGTGCCCCTGCAAACAGACATGGAAGAGCCCACACAAAAATGACAGTTTTGCTTGCCCAACTCTTGTTGAAGGTTGGGGGACCTTCTAAATTAAATAACAAGAAAAGTTACAGCTAGAGCTAGTGCCATCCAAGATGTTAACTTGGGTCACACATTGTGCACAGGCACAGAAAAGGTCTATTTTCACCCCATCAGCTCCAAAGTCACATCAGCAATACCCCTTATTAATATGTCTCAGTGAAGAATGTACCACTGGAAGCAAGAATTCTCCTCTCCTTGGAAGTGATGGCATCTATGAATTAATTTTAAAAGCACAGAAACAATTCAACAGCTCAACATCTCTTTCCATTCTCTCCCCAAGGGAGACCATTCTTTCAGTTTGCCTCCACTAAAAGGGCCAGAAGAGTTTTTCATATTTATCTTTTGGTGAGTGGGTCACATATGAGAGTGCCAAAAGCAGTGCCAATGTCTCAGCAAACCAGTTCCCAGAAACAGAGGCAGCACAGGTTGAGACAGTATTCAGGCAGAATGTTTTGTTGTTAAGGCTTGTGATTGGCTATGTTGTCATCCACAGACAGAGCAGGTAGAGCAGAGGGATGGCCCTACTGGGGGACTGTCTGCCCAAATGTCCTCCTAGTTGTGTTTTTAGTGGCAGACCTTTGTGGGGAACACGTTGAATGCCTTTGTGGGCCAGCAGCAAAGAGATTTGGAGAAGCTCAGGATCAGGCAGCACAAGGGAATGAGTAGTGAGACTACAGCTGTAGCAGTACCAGATGCAATGCTAGGGAGACTTAAGCTATACCTTTGCACTTTTCATACACCTCCAACACGTGAGCTCTGCTGATCTTCACCAGCATAAGCCAGAAAAAGCAGCTTGGCATCAGACACAGACGTGTGAGACAGAGCCATGTGCTGCCTGCAGGTGGGCAGCCAAAGTGCTGCATGCTGGAGAAGGACCATCTGTCAGATGGACACCTGAGGCAGTTTCCCAGGAGAGGAGGCTGTCGTCTGTCGTGGCTAACAGCAACCTCCTGGACACTGTGCTCATAGGGAATACCTATTGCCACTGGACCTCAAAAGTCTGGAAACACTGGAAAGAACAGCCTCCTGGCTCTTTTCCTACAGACATTGCACAGTACTGTCTAGGGGAACAAATGCACTTTATGCAAGAAGAGAGGAGCAACTGATAGAATGGTCAATGTGTATGAGTTTTACTGTTTTAATAGCCAAGTTTTATGGCAGTATCTTATGCTAAGATATCTCTCTATATATGCCCAGCTAAATGAGTTTATTCCAGCAATAAAATAACCACATCTGAATGCTTCTTGCTCAAACTCACAGAGAGAGCTAAAAAGCAATAAGGACAACCCCTCTTTGAATAGATTTGGGACTAAACTTTTAAAATTGGCTACAGTCTAGCTTTGTTGACAACAAATCAACAGCAAACTCGAGTGTATGGACAACCCAGGAATCATCTAAATACATCTTTATTAATAATAATAATTTATTTAATAACTAAATACATCTTTATTGATAATAATTGCACAAGTGAGCAGAAGTTTCTACATTGACACAACATGATAGGATTACATTAACTCATGGAGGTCTGGTGTGCATGCACAATCCAAGCACAAGAACACCTCTAGGTATTTTTAACACTTTCTAACCTCCATCTCTAGAGAGACAGTTTCAAGTCTAGCTAAAACTTTAACACATATTTAGATTGTCAAAAATTGGATCTCCACATCCCTTGCTAACCCTGAAAATATTTGCAAGTTCTGAATGGGATTTCTAAAGCACGCCATGTTGGAAAACACTGCCCCAGCAAAAGCAGTGACAGCTTCATTCCTATGTTCAAGAGTTTCACCTGGGTGTTTTCTGTCACATCTCACTTATTTAACACTTTTAAGAGCTGTTTCTAATCATGCAAAAGGATCCCATAATAAATTGATCAAAGGAGTGAAATTCTGAATTGCCCAGGAAACCTGGACAAGCCAACATCTAAAAATGTGTCTTCCTGGTGACCAGCCCACCAGCTCTCAAGAGAAACCCCACTCTGCAACAACCAAAACTTCCATCTGCCAAAAGAGATGTCTGCAGCTTCCTTCCAGATGAATATTTCAGGAGTATCACTGTCGCCTTATGGAATAGCACAGCCACCTTTGCTTAGGTGATCTTCCACTTGTGAACAAGCGGGTGAAGGAATAATAGTTCATAATGTGGAGCATGGGGGGGAATCCTCACTTTGTCAGCTTTCTGGTGTGCTACAGAGCAGCAAGCAGCACACAAAACTGCAAATAATACTGAAAATAATACTGAAAAGTAGGCAATCCTGATGGCTGAGGTGAGAGACAAAGTGTGTATAGCTGATCCTGCAGCAAGGCTAGACAGTCAAGGTTTCGAGCATCCCACCTAAGAAGAATTTATACTTTTTCTGATGCACATGCTATGCAATTACCAGTTCTGACACATGCATAAAGCAATCTGTAGAGACTTACTGCTTTTTAATTGGAAACACAGATAAACTGAGTAGAGATTTCTGTTCCTACTGTAACTTTTTTTACAATGTAGCATTTTAACTGGCAGATCTACCTTTTAAATATAATGATTGTGCAACACCTTCTATTTCCAATATTAACTAATTATCTTGGCTTTTATAGTAATACAACCAAGCTAACAATAAAATAATAACCCCAGCAACCCCAGCTCACTTTAGGCCTTGGCTGTGCACCAAGCTCTTCTCTGATTTCAGCAAAATCTGTAACTGATAGAGTTATTATTGAGATTGAAAGATCTAATAAATGCCCACTGTTACTAGCACCTGCTGCTTCCCCTCTTGTACAGCAGAGACCAAGCTCCAAGACACCACCGTCCCTTGGCACTGTACTTGTTGTATGTTACTGAGGGAGTGTTTTCTACAAAGTGTTGTTCAGCCACATCCGTAATGCAGGGGTGAAGATGAGAACTGAACCCGTCACTGACACCACCAGAAATAACCACAGGAAGATCCGATCCAGGACTTGAGCTACAAACTTCCAGTCTTGTACAACCTGGGAAGGACAGAGGGAGGATAAACATAAATAGTAACAAGCCTGGTACTGTGTTAATACTGCTACATAGCTCCCCAAATCTGTTTTAAAATTAGATTTTTGTAGTATGTGGTAGCCTAAAACTAACAGAGATCACCTTTTCAGCACTCATAACTGAAAATCACTCAAACCCCCAAAGCAATTCCATAGTTCTATGCACGTGGTGATGAGACTTCCTCAGCCTGCACAAAAGCTTTTAGTTAAATGCATCTATGAAAATTTACAGACTTAGCCTTGAGGATGGCTTTCCAGTGAACTGGATTTCTTTTTACAGACCTGCATCTCCCTGTAAACTCCAGGATGAGGCTCTGACACAACACTTGTCACAGGCATTGATTCCAGTACCAGCAGTTCAATTTACTTGTGTTTGCATATGTGATTTGTTGGCTCAGACTGGGTACACTCAGGAGGGGAATTTTGAATGGTGATTGCTGGCACAACTATGCTTAGTGAAAAGTGCTATTTATTAAGTTGATTCAAGGAACCTTTTTATTAAAATTATTTCCGCTTCAAACAGGTATTAGTCATGGACAGTATGTGTTCACATTCTACATGTTTGATTTACTGCTCTTGCTTCTGCTGCAGTCCTCTCAGCACAGTTTAAACAAAGCCCTAGCTCTTGCTAGAAGGATGCTAACAGAAGTTTTTTCAAATGCTGCTAGCTGCATTGCTCTGCTGTCCTACCCTCGCATGAGATTCATTGTTTGCAAACACAGTAATTTGCTATTTTAAAGGCCAGGGGGCTCATTGAGAGGTGAAGGATAGTAGCTGGGAGCTAATCTAAACAAGTGTTAGTGAAAATCTGGAAGACCTTCATTCAAAACAGAGCAACTATGCAGTGCACAGTATGTGCTGGGAGGCCAGGACTGGCACCTGGCAAATACCATAGATATAAGTCTAACTGTAAGTGTAAAAGTTACATTTTTGAGTATATGAGTTTAGAGGCTTCCAGATTTGTGTGTATCCCAAGTTTACACAGGACAAGGTTATTCAAATAAACCCAAACCAGGAATTCCTCCAGGAGAGGCTCCTGGAGTTTCTGGCATGTGTGAAGAGCAGGGACTCCCACAGAATAATATGCTTCTGCTTGAAGCTATGTGTTGTCTCAAAAAACATTATTTATCAAGGTCTGCTGAAGAATATGTCTAGAGGAGAGCAGGAAGAAGAGGCAAAGGGAAGAGCATGAAGAAAAGGAAAGAGTTTGGAAGCCATTGCTGTCAAGGAAAGAGTGATTCCCTCTTTGCCCTCCTTCCACCTACCTGTCTGATGAAATGCTCCTTTTTAACATGCCTGGAAATGTACCGAATGGAGTCAGCTGCCTTTTCCAGAAAGGCAATAACAACTTTTTCTCCGTCTTTTGCTTGCTTGTATTTCTGCTTCCCCAGAAACTTTGATTTCGAGGTGGTTCCCTTTTCTTCAGTCTCTGAGAATGAGTAGCGATCTACATGGGCCCTCATGCAGAGCAGACGAGGCAACTTCTGGAGAAAGAGCCTTTTAACCCAGGGTGCCATGGGATGGTAAGTTGCTGAGGATCGGTGGTGGACATTGATGACAAACACAGTCACAATGATAGAGAGGGTCACAAAAATCATGATGAAGAGCAGATACTCACCGATCAGAGGGATGACTTTGGAAGAAGAAGGGATTATTTCCTCAATCACTAAAAGGAAAACAGTGAGGGAGACTAGAACTGACGTTGACAATGAAAGCTTTTCACCTTCATCTGAAGGTAGGTAAAACACTAGGACAGTTAAAAAAGACAATCCCAGGCAAGGGATTATTAAGAAAAGAGTGTAAAACAATGGAAGGCGCCTCAACACAAAGGAGTAAGTAACAAATGGGTAAGAATACAGCCCATCCTTCCTGTTGCCTTTCATACCTTTGGCGTTTAAGATCTCCCACTCCCCATTATCAAAGAAGTCTTTCCTGTCTACATTTTCATCCACTAAAATCAAGTCCACCATATTGCCATCATATGTCCACGACCCAAACTTCATGGAGCAGTTCTGCCTGTCGAAGGGGAAGAAGGTCACATCCATTGTGCAGGAGCTCTTATAACTGGCCGGTGGTGTCCAGGTCACCACTCCATTGTACTTCACTATGGCTTTGGTCATCAGGGATCCCTCAAAACGTCCATCAGCACTGGGAGTTGGACAGGAAGAAACAGTACCAAGTTCAGGACTGTGTTTGCCCCAGTCACACCCCATTTGAGCTCTGCTTTCTGTCCCTCACCTGGAGCACAAGGTGCACAACATTCACACTGCCTACAGAAGCAGCCTTCTGACAGCACACACAAGCCTCATGGTAGCTGACATACCTTGCCCAAGCTCTGGCCCAAGCCCAGAGCAAGGAGCCACACTACTCACTTTTCAAACAAAACGATGTCGGGAAGCCACAGAGACTCAGAGGGGATCCGGATAGCGGTGATCCCACCGTATTCATCTGGATTCCAGGAGAGCTTGTGGTCGATCCATTCCTAAAAAAAACAGCAGAGTTCTCTGCCTACTCATATGCAGCAGCCTCTTTCCTCACCCTCACGTTTGCCTCAACAACTGCACAGCACAGCACAGCAGGCAGAACCTGCTATGAGGCTGCTCAGCTGCAGAGAGGGTGCCAGACTGGCATGGCTGGGAGGTGACGATCCTCACAAGCACTGCCCCTCCAGACACAGGTGAGACCCCAGAACCCATCCTTGCAAAAAAAACCAAAATTGCTCTTTCATCAGAAGGATCTGCAGACTATTGCAGGAAAAATAATATTATGTTATTGTAAAGTATGTGATAAGTATTTGATTACAAAAGCAGAGAGGGTCCTCTCCATTTTCATCATGCTGAACTCTAGATTAATTTCTCCCTCCTTTTTTTGATTTTCAGGTAGGGAGATCATAACAAAATGGCTCCAACAACCTGGAGATTTCCACAGAAAGGCAATGGAAAATCAGCTCTCTGATCCTTGTTCATTATTGATGAGGATATTCATTTGCCCACAGAAATAGCAGCAACGTCATGCAAGAGCTGTAGACTCTGGTCAATACCAAGAAGTGGAAAATGAACAAATTTCCATTAAGCTGCAGCACTAAGAGACCTCCAGGGATGTGGAGGTCTCAGCCTTCACTGGGTAATTTCCTCCATGACTTAGGATGAACCAAAAAAGCAATATTGTCTATTAATTGTCCATATGGTTCTGTTATGTGTAATATGGATAATTCGTGCCTATAAAGTGATATATATAGATGTAATATGTTATATTGCCAAGAAATATTTCTATAAAGTTTTAAGCATGCGAATCAGAGCCAGGGGATTGCCTCACATATGTTGAAACCTGACAAGAGGGAGGAGTGCTTCATTTGCAAACGAATAAACGTGGCTCGCCTGGAGATGGGTCGTTTCCCAAGGTGATCCAAGGAACTCCCAAGTGATAAATATCTAAGCTTGAGATAGCTGCAGCTAGCTGCAGCCACCAGAAAGATACATCCTAATGCCAAGTTCCAGTAACTCAATCAGGGATGTACATCACTCTCGGACATAGTTTTTTTCAACTCAAGTAGAGAAAAGAAATTCTATTAATATGCGGGACTCTGAATGGAAAGAAAAGCCTGATCTCCAAAAACTCTGCCTCAGGCAGAATAAACTGTATAAAAACTGCTTAAACAGGATGGTCAGTGTGAACACAGGGGACCCTATGCTGCAGGGGTCAAACCTGTGTCTCACCCTGCACCAATCCAGGGCTTGGCACTGACCTTTTTGATTGGATTGTGGCTATCTCGGATCTATTTTTATTGAATATCAGATTTGGCTCGATTAATTTTTACTTATAACAGTTCCCTTCTCATTTCTTTGATTCCACATGCTTTTCACAGCTGTACTAGAGACTTTTGTTATTGTTCAGGCATGGAAAGAGAGGAGGGCCATTGCTGTTCATAGCCTCAGAATCAGGGACAGAGTACACTACTTTTAGCATTATCTTTTCTATGAGGATGGGTATCTCACAGATGTTTCCAGAAGGCTGTTAAGTGGTCACAGTCTCACCTGTGTCCTGGACACTTCCTGCAATGGGTACAACGGGGCTTAGGCTGGAAACATACATCATGCAAGGGGACAGCCAGGGCCAGCATCAACCAACACAGTCATCTTGTAGCTTCCAATAAGACAAAAGCAGCAAATACCCTCTGAACCACCTGAAGATAGAATCATCCCTCTGGAGTTGAATTGGAGCAGCCCCTTGGCCTGGGTGATTTGCTCCATCTGCAATACTCCTCACTTTCCCCCTCTGGCCCAGCTAAAGTGCTCTTTCATGTCTGCAAGGCAAATGGTTGTTTCTTCTTACTAGAGCAGAAAATGGGCTGTGTGCAGATTTGGATGAACAGTTTAAAACAGGAATCTCCCTGTGGGCTATGCTGACACAAACCATAACAGCAGATGCATAAGGCTCTTTCCTCTCTTCTCCATTTTTTCCAAGCTGCTCCAGACTATACAATTGCTCTCTCCTTCCTCCAGTTCTACCAAATTTCCATTTCTGTGCTGCCATTGAAGAGTTTAACCTACCACTAGTGGAACAAAATACACTAGACTCACAGCCTTGACCCTTGCTAGTAGACCCCACAGCTTGCCTGAATCCAGACACTTTCTCAGCAACCATTAAAGGCTCCTCTGAACCTTGTGTATCAGCCTCCTTCTGCATCAAGTCCCACCATCTTGAGCACAAAGATGTTTGAGGTTAACTAAAAAAGGAAATGAAAATGCTTGTGTTTAAGGTTTGCTTATCCAAGAAAAGTAA
Source organism: Lonchura striata (assembly GCF_050655825.1). NCBI lineage: Eukaryota > Metazoa > Chordata > Aves > Passeriformes > Estrildidae > Lonchura > Lonchura striata. The sequence continues at coordinate 83,119,816 of NC_140740.1, read as the reverse complement.
AACTGTTGCTGAGAAATTATGAAGGTGGTCAGGAGCAATCAGCATGGATTCACTAAAAGTAAATAATGCTTGATTGACCTCATTGCCTTCCATGATGAAACAACTCCCTGGATGGACAAGCAGAGAGCACTGCATGGTGTCTACCTTGATTACAGCAAGGCTTTCAACACTGTCTCTTTCACAATATCCTTGTAGGCAAACTCAGGATGTATGGAGTGGATGAGTGAACAGTGAGGTGGATGGAGACCTGGCAGAACAGCAGATCCCAAAGAGCTTGTAATCAGTGCCACAGGGTGGAAGCCTGCCACTGATGGTGCCCCCCAAGGTTCCATACTGGGCCTAGTGTTGCTTAACTTATTCACCAGTGACTTAACGAAGGGCAGATGAATTCTCAGCATGACACAAAGTTCACAGGAGTGGCCAATACCCCAGAGGGATGTGCAGCCCTTCAGAAGGACCTTGACAAGCTGGAGGGGTGGGAAGAGAAGAAACATCTGGAATTCAACAGAGACAAATTCAGGGTCCTCCATCTGGGAGGAACAACCCCAGGCACCAGCACAGGCTGAGGGTGACCTGCTGGGAAGCAGCTCCGTGGAGAAGGACCTGGGGGTGCTGGTGGACAACAAGCTGTCCATGAGCCAGCAGTGTGTCCTGGGGCCAAGAGGCCAATGGGATCCTGAGGAATAGGAAGAGCATTGCCTGCAGGTTGAGGGAGGTGACCCTGACCCTCTGCTCAGCCCTGGTGAGGCACATCTGGGGTTCTGTGTCCAGTTCTGGGCTCCTCAGGACAAAGAAAACATGGAGCTCTGAAGCAGATCTGGCAGAGGGTTACAAAGATGATGAGAGGACTGGATCATCCCTCTTACAAGGAAAAGCTGAGGGAGCTGGGCCTGCATGAGCACACAACCTCCACAGCAGGACACCTGGGTCAGGCACAGGTATTTAGTGCTCAGCCTGAGCTCCTGAGGGCACGTATACATGTGAAAGCCACAGCCTGTGCCTCATTTCCACTCCCTTTGCACTACCTTGGGTCTTGATGTTCTCAGCTCATCAGATGGAGAAGCAGTGTTAGAAATGGTAACAACTCCAGAGAGTCCAGCTCTGGGAAATCGCAGTCCTGTGTTTTTCCTGAGGAGCTGCCCTGGCTAAAGTCTGAGGATTCCAAAGTCTTCCAGAGAAATCAGTGTGTCTAAAGTTCACAGGGCTTGGTCCTGCAGGTGAGTGCCACAGCCTGCACAGAGAGTGGGTTGGAAAGGAGAACAGATGAGGGCCCTTTACAGAAGGGTTCTGCTCTCTGCCCAAGTGAATACTCAAAGTAAGGGAGCCAGGATGTGGTTTTGTGCACAAAAGGGGCTCTACAATTGCAGCAAAAGGTGGGGAAATTGTAACTCTGCAGAGTATTAATTCAGGGCAGGTTCCTAGCAGTTGTATTTGGGTCAGAGAGAAATTTCTCCAGCAAAAGGGGAAAATCCTGTCTTCCCCACAGTGAGGGGAAGTCTGAGCTTTTCCCTCTTCAAGGTAGAGATCATCTTTACACACAATATGCATATTTGTTTTTAGAGGTCTTGCTCCAGCCAGAATCTCACACTCACTGCAGCAGTATAGGACCCAGACTGAGAGAAAAACTGAGTCCCATTTCTCCTCCACCAGCCCAGTGACCTCCAAGAATCTTTTCTCATGGCATGATTTCAGGTACGGTTTGTTTTTTGTGTCCTTTTCCCGGGATCAGCTGACATCTTTACAGATACTCACAAGGCTGAGAGACTTAAAATAATTGTCACAAGGTCAATAAACTGGTGCAATGTAACCTAAACCAATAACAGTATTCTTCAGGAGTGAAGAAGAAGAAAGGAGACCTAACAGTTCAACTTGCACCTTTCTCTCATTTGTACAAATCACTATCTGTTCCAAAAACAATTAGGATAGAGAGATCTGATTAATTTGCTATAGCTTTTAATGGGAAAAGTTCTGTGTTGCATGCGTTTAGCATACTGGCCTCTTCTTTCTCTTGATATATGCTGAGGAATAAAGAAATCTATCCGAGGCACCACTCCTGGCTCAGGCAAGGGAGACAGTATTTGTGTGACCTCTAAGTATGAGACAGGATAGTCCCTCAGGGCACATACAACATCCCAGGGATAGCCACTGCAGTACCAGCTGTGTCACTTCCCTGAAACAAATACTGTCTTGAGCACACAGCTGGGCTGCAGGTCAGGAGGAGAGGGTACCCTGTGACCTAAAGGCCTATTTGCCTGCCTTTCTGTCTCTATACATAGTCTGAAGTGAGAAGAGTGAAGTAAAAACCTCAGGTTAGGTATCTTGGTGCTGGCCACTCAGCACTGTGAAGTGGGATGGATGGCACAGTGACTGGCAAACTGAGATGGCTACTCAGCTAAGCAGTTCCCATGGGGAAAAGGGAGGTCTGATGTGGTCTAATTTACCTGTTTCAGCCACACGTTGGTTGTCATCAGCTGATTCTTCTCATCCTAGAGTGATACAAGGGAGAGAGGATTGCAATACCAAAGCAGCCATTAGAAACAGACCCTATGCCTGCTGAGTCCACCCCTGTGCCAAGATGAGGAGATCCCTATGGTCCTGTTTCCCCATGGGCTTGGATCTTCAGTCATCATTGAGAGAAACTCTGACTTTTTTAGGTGCTGTCCCTGCCATCGCTGGGAGTCTCTGAGGCTGGAAAACCGAGGTCCAGCATTCCACAGGAGCTCAAAGGAACCATATACCAAAGACCCAGGATGCAGCAGGGCTCAGCCAGCAAGAGGAATCAGGTCATGCATGGTTGTAGGCTCATAGGATGGCTCATCTCCCCACACTGCACAGCCTGGAGTGAGTTTGGGAAGATACAAGCTGAAACATTGTCCTAAGTGTGTAAATAACGCACAAAATTAGAGTGTGCCTTCCACAGCACAAGGGGACATTACCAGGGGCTGGGGGATGTGAGTAGCACACTGCTGTGTGGGTACCTCTGGGCATTGTGCAAATTCCACCACGGACTGCAGCAGAAAGAGAAGGGAAAATTTGCACAAGAGCAGAAACACAGGATTAGCTATTTTGCCTCGAGAGTTTTATCTTAGTGACCAGATGGGTTAAGACTTGAACTATCTTTGGCCTCAATGCAAGCTTGATTGGAATGAATAATGTCCAACTCTCTCAGTCCTTTCCTGTAGCTGTCATTAAATTGCAACATAGATGTCAAAGACTGTCTGCAATGGGTTGTTTGATTAAAACCTTATGGAAATTAGGCCTTTTTCCCTGAGAACAACAAGGAAAAAAGGACCTTCAGGTTTCTGTCAAAACAAATGAGACCTACAGTCCATGCTAGGGGTAGAGGGGAGCTGGGGTGGGGAAGAAGGTCATACCACTAGCAGCATTTCATGCTCAGTGTTTTGCTGCCCACCCATCGCTGTACATTTTTTGTGTTAGGAGGCAAAAGCTAATTACATTACCAGTCCTCTCAGGTGAAGGCACAACTATCTACAAAAGTGGTGTTTTACTAACACAACACTTACCACATCCACAAGCTGTGATATCTTTAACCCAAAAAGGACTTTGATGGTGTCGTTGGAGTTTTCCACAGGGCGGACCCATTTCTGATAGCCTTCAAATAAGTGCTTGAGGAGCGCATCCTCATTTTCAGCAACTGAACTGAAGGCATTCACACCTGGAAGAATGCAACACAGAGTGGAGGCATTGCCAGAAAGAAGACATGGAGAATGCCATGACCTTGAAAAAGTGAGACAGAGCAAGGATGTGAGGAAAATTCACCTTTAGGCAGGTCTTGTCATGTACAGCAAATTGTGCAGGAATTCAGATGCACAGCCTCACAGCAGAACCAGGGCCAGTGAACCAAAAGGCAAGATAGCCCAAGACCAACTCACATTAAAATAAAAACATCAGATCAGAGCACTAATGACTTTGTGCCTTGAGTTTGCAAAAGCAAAAAGAGCCCATCTGGCAGCAACAGGAGCTGGATGATGCAGTCAGATCTGCCAGGCACACAGCCATCACAGTCTGTACCTGTGTGACTTGTGACTCTCACAATCACTGATAGCAAGCTCCCCCTTCCCCTTGATACCATGAAGGGGAAAGGGCAGCTCAGACTCTTTATCCTTTCCCAAACTTCAGCCCCACTCCCTATGGTGTTGAGGTTCTGACATGATCTCCATCTCTTCCCTTGTGCACATACACAGCAACCAAGGGTGAGAAGGATTTTATCTCTTCAAAACCACCACGGAGGAAAAAAGACTGGCCCCACACACCAGGCATCACAGCCAATTTTGCTGTGTCAGGAGTCAAAAGGGACCTCACAGGGCCCAGCTTGTGCCTTGCCAGCCCCAGGGTGAGCAGAACATCTGTGCCTGGATTGCCAAGCAGCAGGAGCAGGAGGGGTCTGCAGGCAGAGGGTCATGGCCCATGGATGGTGCCAGGATTTGGCAGCAGCAGAGCCCTGGAGGGCACAGTCAGTGTGTTCCCACACCGTGTGCATCAACACCCAGAGTTAAGGCAGCCCGCAGCAGGGCCCCTGTGCCACATGGAGAGAAAGGATAACTCAAACCCAGCAGCCCCTCCAGGGAGAGAACTGGAGGCAGAGGGTTTAGCTCTGCCTCTACATGGAGGAAAGGATGTGGCCACAGACCACTGTCTCTGCCCGTGTCCCCATCTGCTGCTCATCTCCTGAGCACAACAGGCTCCTCCACCTCGGTCAGGGTCTGTCTGAGGGTGCAGACAGGGCTAGACCTCACAGCAAGCAACACAGGTTGAAGCACTGCCCAAAGCAAAAACCTGATCTCATAACAGAGCTTTCCATGGAACAAAATCTTTCTTTAACGCTCTCCGGATCCCCCCAGGATAGCAGAAGCTCCAAGCAACACCGTTATTCCCCACTTCCAGCCACAGCAAGATACCATTCCTCTTTGAGGAGCTATAAATTCCAAAACCTGTGCTTGCACTCACAGGATAACAACTTTACTGTCAGATGTTCTAACACAAGCTGTGTTTGTCCTCTGTAGCTGCAATACAGCTGTGGTGGGGTTACCAAGCCCTGGGCAGGCTGAGGCTGGCTGGCCACAGGGAGCTTTCACACTCATTTCCACCTGCTTCATCCCAGAGCCATGCATGTCTCATGAAGCTGCCAGCATAGTTTATAGTGGTCCTGTGGCCACACTCTGCCTTGTCACTTTGTCACAAACCCTTGAGGTCTGCTATTTCCACAATTAACCCTGGAACAAGCCCCTTCTGCTTGTTCCAGGGTTAATTCTCATGCCAGAGCTGACCCTAGGTCTACCACAGCAAAGGACAGAGACTGCAGACTGTCCTAGGAAACTAGATTGGCTGCCCAAACATGGCAGAGGGGTATTGCATCTGCAGCAAGAAGAAGAAAGAACACATTCCTCCCCCCTCATCACCCACAACCTCAGAGGTCCAATCCCTTAACTATAAGAATCTTTGCAGAGACTCCATCTCCCAGACATTTCTTTTTCCCTTTAGATTCATAGGGGTGTATGGTTGTTAAAAAAAAAGTTCAACAGAAAAGCCATTGAATAGAAAAATCCACAACCCCAAAATATGCACAATTAAAACCAGCTCTGTCTTACTGCCAGAATACATCCCTGTTTTTATTTGAGTATGACATCCTGCACACATATATGCAGCCACACACCCTCTGTGTCCGTGGGTGTTCACGACCTCCCTCAAAAGAAAAGGTACCTAATGCTCCAACTGGGTACAGAAGACAGGTGGTAAAGATGGGTTTGGGGCTGGATATGTTGAATCTCATCTGCTGAGAAAGTCACAAAAAAGTGAAAAAGACTTGAGGGGTCTCACAAGGAAGAAAGCCAGAAGGAAGAAGATTGCTGCCTCTCTAAGACAGCCTCAGTACTTCCACAAAGACAGCTTAAAAACGAAGTTATTAATAAGAAATATCATGTGGGAAAATAACCTAACAATTCCTTTGTCCAAGCCCTATTTTATGATTAAGCTAGATAAAACCATGGAGAAAATATTGAACAAGGTAGCACTGCCTTTGAAAAAAAAACCAAAAAAAAAATAAAAAAAAAACCAAAACAAAAACAAAACTCCCAAAAAAACCAAAAACAAAAAAAAAAAAAAGAGAGAAGCAGACATAGGACAGAGACATCCCTGAATCTACCATATGATACACTGAGAGGCAAAAACCGGGGAGTTTCCTGGCAGGTTAACATGCATTCCAGTACTCAAGCCCTGTCTGCCATCTCCCCCAGGTTCTTGTCTCTCTCCGTGATCTGTCCAAGTAGCAGTTCCCCATGGGTGCAGAACAGAAGTTCTGGGGCAGAAAGTCTGCTAAACAAATGTGCAAAACACCCCAATTAAGTAGAGACAAGACACAGCTTTTTATCTGCTTGCCTGAAGCATTTCAGATTTTTCTCTTGGTAACAGAAATTCTCCCTTAATTCTCTTTAGCAGCCAAAAGTAGACCTTAGGATTTTTTGTTGAATTCTAGCCAGCAATTGCCCCATCACCAGTAATTAAAACCTAGTTGTCAAACTGATCGTGGTTGCAATACAAAGGCAGCAACTGATACAACCCTCCTCTGCCACTTACACAGCGTTTAAAGGATTTACTGTATCCCAGAAAGCAGCAGCTATTTGGAATAACAGGGAAAAAAAAGCATATTGAACACTTGCAGCTCAGCTTGGAAGAAGAAGAAATCACACCTACCTGAGCAGCTCAGACACAGCACAATGAGCACTAGGCAAAGCATGGGTACCACCGTGGCTTTTCCTTTAAATCTGATCTTCTGTTTCCATTAGCAAGTGGGTCTCATCTTTGTAGGGGACCAAAACAATCTAGTTAAAAATCGAAGCAGACAGTTGAGTCTGTAAGGCAAGGCAGCACCTTTCTAGCCTTATCTTGCCCTCACTATGACGCTTGGTAAATCACACTTCATTGATTTTCAGTCAGCTGTCACATCCCATAAGCCTTAAACAGGGCTCTGGGTCCTAAACCCTGACTGATCTCTTTGTGGCAGTATTTACACGGCTATAAGCACTGCGGTCTAGGAGTATGCATGAGGAAAGTCTTTTAAGGAGGAGAAATATCTTTTATGCTACTGCTAATTACAGCTGGGAAGAAAAAAAAAAAAAAACAGGCTGCAGTTCAGACCCAAAGATAAATCAGATGCCTTAAAGATTATCTGTTTGTTCCAGCTGTATCAGCTGTAGGGACAGACCTGACTTAGCTTATTCCATGCTACACTTGCTATTCCGGAGCTATAAAATGGATTTGGGGAAGTAAGCGGGAAAACGATGCTGATTTCTAAATTTATATCTCATACACAAAACATCACAGGCAGCAGCACGGAAGTCCTTGCACTGTACTACCCACTGGCACAGCTCAACAGAAAATGTTGCCCCAGGATCTTGTGTTTAGCAATGGGAGTGATGATTATTTAGCCAGTTCCTCTGTTGTCAGACGTCTGTCAGTCCTCCCCAGTGACACCTCACACAAGGCTCCTTTCAGAAACAGCAGAAACTGGTGTTATCACCAGAAACTGCTGATAATCAAAAGGGATGCAGGTTCCACCTTTCCCATCCCCTTGACACTCATCTGCTGAAGGATTATCAAGATATTCTCTGTTTTCTTCTCAAATGAGAGTTACTTTGGCATATCTCTCCAAAGAGGAGGTTTTCTTCTGAACTTCCCAGGTTTAAGGAAGAGGCTTACAAAATTCTTTTAGTTTGTCCTCAAACCCAAATCCTGCTTTGATTATTTCTTGCTGGCTATTCAATTCCTTGCTGACTTTTATATGGGAAGCCTGGGTTTTTTCAGCAACACTGGGTACACTTCTTGCAGTGGCCCAGCTTTTTGGTACAATCACAAGTTTTGTGATTCGTATTTGTCTTATCTAAGGTCCTCACAGAGTACTGATAACTGGCAGCTGTAACCTTACCAGATTATTAATCTTTCTGCAATGAAAATGTTGCCATGTAAGTGTGGTTCAAAGTCACATTGCTGCTGCAATGTAGCATCCTATCAATTTTTTATGCTTCTGTGGCCTTGCAGCCTACCACATCCCCAGCTCTCAGGCAGGCCACTTTCCATCATGTTTGTGGTCCTGTACAGGACTCAGCACCCTCAGATCATCCATCTTTTAGCTTCATGACTGAAGCCCCAGCCTTTGCCCATTGACACCTCTGACTGTAGTTACTGCCTAAGATTGCATTTAGGCATTCTCTGTTAGGCAATATGAGATACACTTATTTCTGACAGGGCTTTAACATGCTGCCTTGCAGCAATGGATTTAATTTATTGTTTGCCTATAGGAGCAGGCTTTTTGCTACTTCATGACAGTTGATTAGAGAGAAATACAGAGTATGTTGTGTTAAAATTGCCTCCATTCTCTGCCTAGACTGTGACAAGAGGTAAGGGCCAGCTTTGCCTGGTCATTGGCTTCCAGGGTTACCAGAGAGCCAGAGGAGAGTATTACAGCCAGAAATTCCGTTTGCTTGTTGTTTTCTGTTCACAAATCTTTATGCAGCCATGCACTCCAACATTTTGGAAAGGAAGGTATGCATGAATATTCCATTTTGCCAGACAGGCCATGAAGCATGAGGTACATCCACCCTGAGGTAGCAAATTAATTCTTGGGCAGAACTGTTTGTGGCAGTACCTGAGTGGCTGATGAGAAAATGTCATTGCTTCTCCACAGTTTTCATAGGATTTTTAACTAATATGAGGCTGCAATTCCAGGCTGCAAAGAGCCAGGTACTGCTTAGACATAAGCAACACTAGAAGCCTCACCCTCTAGGCAGCAAAAATGCCAAGAAAAAGAAAATTAGAAGTCTACCTAGAGGCACAAATCCATCCATTTGAGCACACATGGTTAATAGTAGCAGCAACTGAAAACTCAGGGTTACAATGGACAGTCCTAAGCCATGTTACCTGAAGGTACCATGCAGTCAAGCATGGAAAACACAGATTCCAGGGGAAGGTGACAGTGCTGGCTGGCAATCAGGGGGTGGGAAATCTGGACTAAAGTGAAAAGGATGGTGAAGAGGAAGGACATAGATGGGAGATGCTCTGAAACCAGAACTCTGAGGCTTTGTTTCAAAAACCCAGTAGAGTTTGCTGCACCCCTAGGTTTGTCAGCTCCAGGAAGAAGAAAAGAGAGATAAAGCAACACTACAGAACAAGAGACACTTTTCGGTAGACGTGTCTTCTCCCTCCCAAACCCATCTCAGCCTCCCTGGTCCCTGTGGGTGACATGCCAGAAGCCAGTGCAGGCCCATCTGGAATGCCAGGACTTGTGATGGAGCCAGGATCCCTGGAGCTCCCAAGGGAGGACTGAATCCATCTTGTACCATTTGGCATGACACAGGAAGACAGCAGATGAACACCTGCCCATAGAACTATGCTATCAATTGTAACTATATCAATATTTTAGAAAATATTTGTTTAAAAGTAATAGAAGAAAAGGATATGTAAAAAAGTGTCACAAAACAGATGTTCTCAGATGTTCATGAGAGAACAGGATACAGGATGTAGTTTGAGATAAGTAAAATCCCAAAACAGAATAGACCTCAGGATAATTAAAGAATCGGCCTTGAAATGGACAAAATTGGGATGATTCCAGGTATCTATGAAATAATAAGGCTTCTTTTTGGACTACAATGCTGGCTTCTATAACACAAGCCTTGGGGCACATGTGCAACCTACAGGGTTGTTCAAAGGACGGTGACAATGATGAGAAGCCTTCATCAGAAGCGAACACTGAAAAGCCAAGAAGACCCCTTAGCAGCAAGTAGAGCATGTGCTATGCTGTATAGTGACATAGATTTCAAGAATTGAAAATAGGAGATTTGTGGAAAATATTGATGAATATGTATTAGCATACAGCATATAAGTTGTGTTTGGATTCCTTTGTCTTTTGTATGCGAGGCAGGGTGAGAAACCCTCTCCGTACCCCAGTCAGTTTTGCTTATGCCTTATCAGAACCTTAATCAGACTTAATTAATCTCTTCCAAATTTACTTTGTACATGCTTACTTGATTGTATTCGTTTTATATAAAATTGCTGCTCAATTAAAATTGCTGCTAAATACTAATTTTGTGGTTAATTAGACATATAGGGCTTCATTCTTAACAAAGGTGAGGGACGGTGGAGCAAAAATGGGGTGGGAAAGGGCAGAACTCCTGGAATCTCATCTTTGCCCTGACACTTCTCAGGTCCTTTCTGATCTCAGTTCTGGCCAGCAGCAGACACATCTCCTCACCTAGCAGCTTCTCAAAACCTGTGTTTTCACAGGGCAAGAACAGAGCTGTTTTTAGCCAGCTCACCAGCAATTTTTCCAGCACCAGACATTTCCATGTGCCAGACGGAACAGTTTGCAGCCAACAGCCCACCTGTCCATACATCCTGTCCACTCTCCTCCAGCTTCCTGTCTCCCTAAGCACCCTCCTTGTTTCTCTTTGCTAGCTCACTGGCCCCACCAAGCAAACCCCATTCAGTCTCTCCCTGCTACCCTTTTCCCCTCTGTGAAAAATGCATCTTTTATGATTGGCTTTTCACAAACGTTACAATGAATATTATGTGTAATGTTAGAAAGTTATGCTGTATTAATTCTCTTAAGTTGTGTGTTAAATATGGTTTTACAACACCATGCTGAAATAGAAACTCTGGGATGTAGGATTTTTTCACTAGCTCAAGCAAGAGATGAGATAATCAAGAAACTCTTCATACAGAGATGGCAGTGACTTGGGGCCCATAAAGAGTTACTGCTTCCTTATCAGAAAAGACAAACATTCTTCCACCTTCTCTCCATCTTTATGGAACCACCAGGATTAAGGGGAAGAAGTTGACAAAAACTAGAAAAGTTCTTAATTTGCAAGGAATTTATGCATCATGTATGAGATATATGAATATGCAACAGGCTATTGCTTTTAAGGTTATTCCTTTGTTCACAAGGGATGCTTTTCGTGACTTAGTGTCCGAGAGCATCTGGACATCCATAATTATTTGCTTTTTATTGTCTTGTAATTGTCCTAACTCTAAATTTTATTACTCTAATTGTATTATTATTTTTATAACCATTTTATTACTATTAAAATTTAAAATTTTTAAAAATCAAGCGACTGGTGGTTTTCACACCCTCTCTAATCCATCCCTCCTCCTCCACACACCCTGTTCCAGTAGGAGCTGCCCCACATCCCACTGCCCTCATCTCTAACTCAATGCCCCAGCACAGTTGCCACTTTGCTTCACACGTACAGGGACAAGGTTTTGAAGAACAAGAGTGGTTTCAGTCCTTGGTTTCCTTGGCATCTTGCTACCATGAGGAAAGCCCTCCTGGCCTGAAACAGAGATTTTTGGAATTCACTTAAGTTAACAGAATGAATTAAGCATTTATATTTTAGCTTGCAGAATTATGCATTGAATTTTAACCTTTTACTGGAGAAACCTCCACCAAGGTACAAAAGGGCATAAGAAAATGCAAATTACTGAAGCTTCTTACATAAAGAACAATACCAAGGAATGCAAAGAACCCATACAAAGAAACCCCTCTGTCTCCAACCTTATGCAGCCTGATACACAGAGTCAGGTAAGCACCAAAGGACCAAAAGCACACGCGCAAAGGAGAAAAGTTCAAAAGTTCAGCCATGAGGAAGACCATGGTCTTCAGCCTCAGAGACCACCAGGGATCCCTGTGCAACCACCACAGCAAACTATGTGTGCCCAGAGGGGTGTGGACCTATTTAGCATGACAGACAAGGACAGGCGGGGCCAAGGGTTGAATTCCTGCCACCTCCCATGGCCTCAATAAGCTGCATGACTCCCTGCACAGCTTTGTCCATTTCATACACTTCTCTTTGGATGTGACAGCTCCGACACACAGCCAGAATGACGGTAGCTGACAAATTTTCTTTTTGGAGCTGCTCTATCTGGCATGGGAGGATGAGGGGTTCCCTTGAAGATATCACAAAATTAAATGCTTTGTCAGAAACTGGATGAACTCTACAAGTTCTGTTCCTGCCTGCATTTGAAGGTATTTGCTCTTTATGATCTTTTTCTGAGTCAACAGAGATGGTTGTCCTGTGGGTCCACATAGTCCATGCAATCCAATTAAGGGAGATTTTTTTAGCTTTAGAAATGTATCTTGACAGAGGTAATCATTCTGGACTGTCTAAAAGATGAAAGCAATTTTCACATTTCATTAGAAATGTTTGGAAGCCAATACTTTTTTGTGTCTTTCTTCATTATATGCTATTGTAAGCTACAACAGCTACTATGCTGTTGTAAGCTACTATTTTTACAGAAAATGCAGCAGCACTAATTGTCTCAGCCATATTCAGTCTCACAAACTCAAGGTCCTATGATGTGCATGCATTTTACTTCAGATCATCCCTGCCTAAAAATAGTAGAAACTGCTCTGGCAGCAGGCCAGTCAACAGACCAGACCTCACCTCTGTCAAAATATCACAAAATCACCTTCTCCATAGGAAAACAGTGTGAGAGTTTTTGCAGAGGGTTATTTATGTAATACCACCTGCCACCTCCTACCTGTCCTTCTCTAGGGTGTCACAGTAGGGCTCAAGTCAGCCCTCTGCTGTTCTGAAAACTCCTGCCTGAGATTTTGAACTGGGATGCCAGCCTTCTATCCAGAGATGCCTGCTTGCCATGCTGAGTCTTATATTGGTAAAGGTTTCTTAAGATTAGATAGAAATGTTTACAGGAAGGAACAAAAGACAGTATATGCAGGACCATAATTTTGAACATCACTGACATTTTGGGCTTCTGTTTTCACTGATTCATAAACAAAAATAGGACACTTAAATGTAGAACTAGAAACTAACTTTCACATAACTTCCAGAATATTTCATCTATAATGACTTATTATATGAAACATTATAGTCCTCTCGAATCTCTACCTATATGCTTAAAATTCCATGTTGCCCACCTCAAGGTATTTACTTGCTATGTTAGAGTTTACAAAGCCATGCTCATGAATATGTACAAACAAAACTCCATTCAGACTTCATGCCTGAGAACACTGAGTATAGAAGAAATAAAGGGATTTAACATGCATGCATAATAGCCTATATCCTCAACAGAACAGTTCTGAGTAATATCAACTAGCCTGGAACTATGGAAAAAATTTATGTTAATCATGAATGTAAATATAGCATAGCGTACCAGATGTTCTCACCATTTCTGAATGGAGTCAGAGTATGCTTTTCGTATAATTTGCAAAAAATTAACTTTTGGGCAATATATAATCATATCAAAAGTGATGTGAAAGTAATGTTAGGTAGTAGAATGTCCTGTAATTATTTGGTAATAATGGTTTTGTAATTATTTTATATAGTTTTGTAATTATTTTTTATAACCCATTAGAGAGAAATAGATCTTAAAACTGTGTAAGCTCATCAAATAGTTTAAAGTTAGGAAACAGCAAACTGGAACATTTTTATGCCTAAACAGCTGTCCCTACCAGATGACATGTTTGATATTGGTCATTTAACTTGCTTCTTACAAGCCAGAGAAGCTGAATACAAAACCAAATGTTTACATCTTCACTGCACTAGAAAGCATAACTGATATTACCTATAAAATATGCAAAAACTAGTTTTGCCTTTTCTATCATGTCAGAATATCCTATTTCCTCTAGCTTTTAATTACCTGCCTGCGTCTAGTCAGAAGAATTAACCTAAAGGTATTTAGGTAACTTCACCTGTTAGTAAACTGATGCTGGTTTGGAATAACTCCCTGACCTGGGAACAGAATCTGACAATTTGTATATATTATGAGGAAGAGGAACCTATGGGATAACAGCCAAAATGCTCTGCAGACTATTTCCATGGTGCAGGAAAAATGGGCTGGGAAGATGTCCAGTTCTCCAACAGAAGGCCAGTGTAGGGCCAGTCCCGGCAAGATGATGGGGCAGAGGCCCTGATAGAGTTTACAGAACAAATGCCACCTCTACTAAATTTCACAAAGGCCCAAAACCACCTTTTAACTGCCTCAGACCATTATCATCCTTGTATGTACTGGGGCAGCTCCTCACATTCACTTTCAATGCAAGTCAGCAAATAGACCTGATTTCATATGGTTTGTAATGTTTTGAGGCTTTCAGTAAGCCCAGAGAGCTTGATGCATTAACACCAGGTGCAAACAACACAATAATCAGTGAAAACAAAAGGAGCAATAAAAAGATTGCAGGGTTTAATTCAGAGTTTAATTCCTCTATGAGTAATGTTTTGCAGAGGAATGTTATCAGGCACCTTACTTAGTCAGGTAAATAGCCATTTATCATTGCAGCTGGGTTTTACCTTACCATGATCTGACAGCAGCACAGCATGTGAGCTCATCTCCTGTTGTGACATCATTGGCAGCTGAAGCTACATATGACTTCATGACTTTGCTCCAAAAGAACCACGCTGTTTAGTCTTGTCTGAGACAGAGGCTGCCACAGAAACTTTCTTCTGCATGAAGCTGAGAAAAATTCATGGTGGACTTCCTTTTCAGAAATTCAAAGAAATTATGGAGAATCAAAGAAATTTTATGGGATTCAGCAAAGCTCTGCCCAAAATGTTCAGTCAGGCTTTTCAACATTTCGGCACTAGCAGGTCTTCTATAGGTTTTTTTTTTTGGTTTTTTTTGTTTTGTTTTGTTTTTCTTGAGGGGTGGAGGGGGAAAGCTACATCAGTGGTGAGGACATTGCTCAGAAAGCTCTCCCATCCCCTGGGAATTACTAAGCTCAGTTCTATATCTCTTATGTATACGAATCAAGAGGCAAGCACAATAAAAGCAAAACTCAGCTTGAAAGCACATAGTGAAATCCATTGAAATATTAAGCAAGCTCCTCTTTCCTCAGGCCAAACTCATCCATTAACCCGACGCAGTCTTCAGAGACATGCTTTTCATTCCAATGCTGTTTCCAGCTGCCTTTTCCATTTTCATCTCTGTGGTACACTTTATAGTATGAAATAGCAAAAAGTTACCAGTCCTTAAGAAAGGGTTACTGCCTCATCTTGTGAATTCAATTTCCTGTTCAGTTGCTGACAAACACTGTAACTGAGTAGGTCAGTGTCTCATTATCATGTACAAAAGATCAGAAAATGTGTTGGGAAATACAGATGTATAAATTCTGATAGTAATAATAGAAAAAAGTAGATAAATCTTTTGTTAAGAGAGAAGAGTGATGCTGTACATGAGCAAGGCGAGGCACACAAGGAACAGTCAGAGAAAATTATATACTATTCAATAGTATAAAAGATTTCTAGCAGGGAGAATAGTCTTACTTCTATACTCATATCTCATCACAGACATGATGGATTTACCAGGCAGCAAGATTTAATGGCAATCCTACTGTGGAAAACAAGCAAGGCCAATGCCATCTCCTGCATGTGTAAAGTTCTGATTTCTTCTGTCTGAAGAAGTAAAAGGTGTTGAAGGATGCTGAGCTGTTATTTGGTGTAGGAATCCACGCAGCACTGTGAACAACACAAGAAAGCACCATTTGCAGATATTTATTTCATTTCATTACATCTTATCACTGATGTCATATAGATGTCAATTACCTGGTGGCTATTATATGAATCAAAACATCCAAGTTCTAGCAACTTTAATAGACAGGTCAAGAGGCAAATATCAACATTGATGGAAGGATGGTTGTCACCATAGTGATAGTATTAGGTTAAGTAATGTTATGATAAGCTTGCCTGAACATTTGAATGTAATATTTATTACATATGCATTTACACTTTTTTTTTCAGTTATATGAAGATTTACCATTAAGAAGTCTTGAGTTTGTCAGCTGATGACAGTATCAAAGAAAGGTAACTCCACTGATCCTGTAACTGTAGTTTATGGATGCCTATATTTTACATAGATAATTTCTAAACAAGCTGAGTTCTTTAAGCTGAAACAGCTACAGGAGCATTCACTTGGGGAAATAGATGTTTCCTATTATACACAACCAAGAGATTTCCATGCTGTATTATCTGTACTAAAGAACCTGCCCAGTTCCTCACCATGCTGAAGACATAAAGAAACTCTGACCAATTGTCATGCAAAAAAAAAGAATACCAGTAAAAATATTTTCCTGTTTGAACTTAGAAAGAAAAAAAATAAAGAACTGAAAGCATATACATAAAACAGTATTTGAGGTTATTGTTAAATAAATTCTTTTTCAGTCCCTGAACATAATAGCACAAATATTCTGACATCAACTCCTAGTAAACCTCGGATTAAAACCACCACCACAAAATCATTTGATATAACAATGTATCAGCTCAGGACACCTATGAGACAAGCCTGCATGATCAAGCTTAAAATAATTAGAATGAAACATTTATCAGTGGGGCCATCCTCTATGGCCTGAACTCTTACAGCTCTGTAAGACTCCACCTTGCTGGTTTACAACCAGTTTGGCCATAACTCTTCCCTTAGATTTTCTTTACATGTAGGCGGTATTCTTCTGGACCTGAAAGCATCAGCATCACTGCAGTGATGAATGAAGAGTCTGATCCTATCAATACAAAATAAAGAAGAAGGGAAAAAACCAAACCACACCAAAAAGGGGCAAGAAATTTGGACTGCGCTGTAAAAGTAGACATCCAAAGCTTCCTTTTTTCACAGTGAGCAGCTGTGGTTATTACCACAAACCTCTAAGTACAGGTGGAAGTCTAAGCCTTCCTCTTAATATAGGAAAAGTATCACCCCTGAAAATTCTTCCTTTCTGAAGACAAAAAAAATAACTTTTTCTGCAAAATACGTGTGAGATTCCTGAAAAGTATGAGAATGGGTGACTGACCTCTGCAATGGAGGATGTCCAGAGGAGATGGGCAAGGATAATGAGCTGAGGAAGAATTTAAGGAAAAACAATGAATTGTCATAAAGAAAGATGAAATTATCTCAGCACAAGAGGGACTGGATAGAAAATTTTGCTTTAGGAATACAACTACATCATTCAGTCCTAAGATCAAATAAACAGCCTTCCCTGAAATAATTAGCTGAGAGTAATGTTTGTCTAAGCTAACCTGGCCAGTGTGGGAGGGTAATGTTTATGTGACTCAGCCCAATATAGAGAAAATAGGTACCTCAAAAAATCAGCTTGGAAAACAGTACCAATACAGGCTTGAGCTGGCTGTGACCTGCATGTTTCTTCCCAGTAACTGTGAGGACACAGTGTCATGACACCAAGCATTTAGAGACCAGTAATGGGAATTTGGACAGTATATTTGAAATGTGATTCCACTGATATGCATCTGCTATATTGTGATTATGCTGCAATTCCAGTATATTGCTGTAACATTCTGCTACATCAAAGTCCTGGATATGTCCATAAGAACTTGGTTAGAGAATATTGGACTATGGCTGCAGGCTACTAAATGAGCCCAACACAAAAAACGACACAACTACTGGAGGCAAGACTTCTTCCTTTTTCTGGATTACCTGTCCCAGGTCATTGAATTGAAGAGCATCCAGTAGAAAGTCACACATCTTTCATAGCCTCAAATTCTGGAGCATCGGTTCTATACAGATGACTAGTACAGCCTCAGACTCTGCATCTTTAATGGTCACATCCAATGAAATGCAGCCAATGAAAGGAAGTGGGAAGCCTGCCTGATTTCCTCAAGTTCTCCGTGAATTTGAAAAAAATCAAACCAAACCAACAAACAAAACAAATGACAACAAAGAAAAAAACACCACCACCACAACAACAACAAACCATCAAACCAAACAGTCCAATGACTGGTCTGATTGCATTCTCCATACTCATCCCTAATTCAAAGGCACCTGGAACCAATTAAGAGGCAGAGGACAATCTTTTCACAAATTCCTAAATGTGTGAGCCCAGGCTGTACAATCTATTTTCCCTTTACAATAGGAGGAGGCAGCTACAGGATTATCAATGGCTAATTTTGCACAACAAAAAGCCTCATATTCAATGTTAAATGAACTAATAGTGGCAAGACCGTGGACAGACAATTAATAATTTAATTATGATTTGTAATGTAACTATTCTCAAGAGAGATAGTCGAACCTTTCCTTCTCAGTAGTTTATTTAAATGGTTTCTTTAACTTAGGAATATTTAAGATTAATTTCTTTGGCAACTTTCAAGCGAGTCATAATGAATTAAACAGCAACTTCGCAACACATTTTTTTGCTCACTTTTAAACTCTTTCAACCTATATAACACTGTAAAGTCTTCTGCCAGTTTTGTGCAATAAAATGATAAAATGCTGCAATTCTATCAAAGATCTCTGTAGAAGATAAAATTTGCATTGAACAAGCGCAAAAGGAAATCTCTGAGAGCAACTGCTGTAGTATTCTTGAGTCACGTATCCTCTTTTTCATTTATAAACAAATCATTATTGTGGCAGAGTATAGTAAATAAACTGCTGTGCTTAAAACAGCAGGAGTTACATACCTGAACTTGCAGTCATCAACATGCTTCAGCAGATTGTGTTTTGATGGTTAAAATTAGACTATAGCTCACCCCACTCCACCCTGCCAAAGCCACCTGATGAAGGTGTAAGCTGTCAAGAAACAGATAAGGCTACAGACTAAAACCTAAAACTCAACTCATGAAAGAAAGAAAGCAAGAAAGCAAAAGAGCAACTAGAAATAACTGCCTGGGCCCAGAAAAATAAGTAACAGGAGGAGTCCTTTGGAAAGCATTCAGAAGCTGTTGAGATTTTAGTTTTACCCAATCAACTATCTTCCTTTCCTTCTTCCTACATTCAGAGTGGGTTTTGCTTTGCACTTTCTTCAGCTGCAAGAGAACTCCACAGGAAATTCACACAGGACAGCAAGGCCTTAAATTTTAACAGAGCTGAAGGAAAATGAAATGTCAGCAAGACAGAAGATTTATTGGACATCTTGATTTCCTTAATTTGCTGCCATAGTTTTTAAGACCACAACAGTAACAACATAGGCAAGATGGTAACTGGAAATGCAGGAGTAAACAGAGTGGTGACAAAGAACTCCCTCAGCATGACAAGAAGTAATTTGAGTAATTAGCTATTGATTTTTTTTCCCTACAAAACATACCTCTTGAGCTTGAAAAGTCCCAGTTAGACAGGGAAATCTAATACTTTTCAGAGGTGTAAGAAGAAAAAAAGCAAACACTACATATAGATCACATACCCTGCTGCAGCAAAAGGGGAATTGGGGCAACAGGAAGAGGTAAACAAAGTGGCATAGTGGCAGCAAAGGAGTACCCTAGATTTTTACTCAATCTGTAGTAGCTGTATTTTCATAAGCATGTTCTTGTTTCAGATATAACTGACTTCTGAAAAGTCTCTCCTCTTTATCTCATATTCTTCCCTTCACTTCCCACCACTTTTATTTCAATACAATTGCTGCGCAGCAACACAACTTCTGCTTAGAAGTGGATCCAATTCCTATCTGTTTAACCATCTGCCCATTTCAAAATAAATATTTATATAATGATGGAAATGTTTTCCCAATTTTGCTACTCTCTAACTTGCTTGAATTATTCCGTTTATAAAATAGGCTCCAGTGAAGTGCATTTAAACAAATGTCAGCTACTTCACATACACTTGAACAACCACATGCCATCCTACAATTACAACCTCTGCTTTTTCACTCCCAATCACATCTTTTCAGACATGTTTAAGAAATTAGTGCTAATGCAGCTATGAGTTGTGGCCAATGCAAACAGTAACTGTTGCAGACTTCTTAACAGATGATTGCATGGATGTACCAGATCCCAAAAGGAAAGGAAATTTCAACACATGCTAGTGGAACATACTGCGCTTATTAGGTAGAATTCTTTTCCCAGCCTCACCACTAGCAGAGAGCCTTCATCTTTTCTTTCTAAACTGCTCTTCTTCTGCTACCACAGAAGAGAGATTGTAGAGTGAGGGATGAAGTGTAGTGCATAAAAAAAGTCAATTGTTAAAAGACGAACAGTTGTTTCTGTATCAGTCCTTTCTCCCCACTTCAGAGTTCTGTGGTACTGAGAGCCCTCATGTCTACTGAAGTCCACACTTAGCACAGACATGACTACATCAGGAGTTAACAAGACTTTTTTTCTGAAAGAAAAAAAAAAAAATAGCTGCTGCAGGAGAAATTCAAGCCTGTTGTCACAATAGGCTGCATCTCTTCTTAGTAAAATCATCTGGTAAAAGCAAAGGAAGACAACTGAGCAGCACTCCCCTCTTCAGCATATTACTTGTGAAACTGTCCAGACAAGGAACAATCACCCCTTGAACAGAATAAACAATTATAAGTCAGCTGTTAAATCAATTTCACCAATGCAAACAGCTTAAAGACACAAGGACTCCACACACCAACCATATATCAGCCATCTACCAGTTTATCTAAAATTTAACTTGCAGACTTAGTTTTGTTCAGCTGCTTTCCTGAAGGGTTATGAAGTTAAAACACACAAAGGAAGAGCCCAACAAGCACAGCAGCCAGAGCATAACGTGGGGAAACAGGGAAGCATGGCCCAGGTGGAAGGAAATGCTGCTGAAATTCAGAGTAGGAAGCTACCCATGTATTTTCAGAAGAAGCTGACA
The DNA here is from genome assembly GCF_050655825.1 of Lonchura striata. Lineage (NCBI taxonomy): Eukaryota > Metazoa > Chordata > Aves > Passeriformes > Estrildidae > Lonchura > Lonchura striata. Next base: position 83,099,272 of record NC_140740.1, on the reverse strand, counting down.
TAATGCTCATTGCATCCAGAGGAGAGGATTTATTTCTCCTCATGCCCCACTTTTGGCCCTGTCTTTAACTTGAATCAGGTGTGGTGCTGCTGGCCCTCTGTTACCTTTCTACTACAAGCCAAACCTGCGGCTTTAGTGAGCTGAAGTGCCCCACAGAAGGGTGCAGCCAGCACCTCGGTCACCTCCAGAGAACTGGAGGGCATAAGAAGGGTAGTAGCAGGAGTACAAAACCAAGTGTTGGGGTGCAGAGGCAGGTGGCAAGGAGTGTGGTATTGCAGCAATCCCCTGTGCCTCAGGAAGTCACACTTGAAATTCCTGCAGAGTAAGGAAGAGACGGTTTTCTGCAGAGAAAACAGACACAATCTGCTATCTGGCATACATGCCAACAGCATAGCAACGGTTTTTCAAACATCTTTTCTTTGTCACTTTTGAATTTTACCAATTTTAAATACTAAGTGTAACAGCAACAAGGACTGGGAACCCAACCTCGAAACAAGAAAACTAGTAGAAAATAAAAATGTAAAATGTCAAGACAATTTTGGCAAAATCCTGGGAGAAGAGAGAGTAATTAAAAATCTAACACATCATTTGCTTTTCAAATTTTTAATCAGATATAATAAATGTACACAAAAGGAAGCATTGGCGTTTTTGTTCATTTTAAGTGTATGAAATGGTAGGGAAAATAGACACATGGCATGAGTGAGGTCAGAAGTATCAAGACTGGTTTGAAATATTTCAAAATGTCATGGTAAGAGGATATTAAGAGAAGCTTTTAAAGCCATCATGAACAAGGCTTGTTTAACATCAGAGCTAGAACCCACATCGCACACAAGATTGATATAGACTGAGAAATCCAATTTTCCTCATGTCTCATATATCCAGGAATTTCAGCTGTGAAGCCCACATTAGGGTGAGCCATTTGCTCTCATTTTGAATGAGTTCATTGACTAAATAAATTTTTAGAAAGTAAGTGCAAACTGCTGCACTACTTTGTCATGCTAAATCTATTACTAGAAAGAATCTTAATAAGGCTGAAGAAGAGGCAGCAGCATTTGAGATATTATAAACCAGTCTAGCACCAAGCAACTCCAAAGTCTAGTTCCCTATCTGCCCTTTGGTGGATGCCCTTTGGGGAGTGAAAAAATGAAAGAAATAAAATTGCAAAGGCATAAATGTCTGATTCCCTGGATGAAGAACAAACTTACTTCATTTCCTGAAACTACACATGGTTGACATGTGAGTTAATTTCAAAACCAAGAACAACACTCTACCAGTTACAGTGTTTATGGGAAGACGACCCTGCAACATACTGGGACTGTGTATTACCAGTATCCTTTTGCAAGCAGTCACTGTAAATAGTACAGTGACTTAATGTCTTAAATTGTCTTAATGATCCTGCCAACAGTGTAGTAACATACATGTTAAGGTCAACTCTGCACTTCTGGATTATTTTTAAGTGCCCTCAAAACAAAAGCTGCTTCTACAGCTCTCGTTAGCTATGCTAATGAATTCTCCTCATCGCCTTCAAAACACTCACGTGGTGAACAGTTACTCCAAAAGAAGAGGTTCATTTACATACCTCACCCAAAGGCATCCAGGAATTACTTTTCCAGTGCTTCAAATGCATAGCAAACTGAAGTTGGATGTTTTCCCAGACTGAAATGTGCATCTTATCTATCTTTCTGCAGCACTTGCAGATGTTAGTTGACCTAATTCTGTTTTTTCTAAAATCAGTAAAAACTACGTACTGGGGATTACCAAAGCCAACATTAGAAGTCTTGACAAAGCACTAGGTGTACAACCACCTAAACTTCACTGTCACCCAGATTCAGTTACCAGCCCCTGTAAGCGTAAGACAGACTTTGTAAAAAAAGTAAATCTCCTATGTGTCTTCAATATTGAATCTTTTCCTTCAGGAAGCAATGAATATTTTTTAAATTCATTGCATATTCTGATTCTTAGATACTTGCATCTTCAAAAGATTAAAAGTATATCAAACTGAAATGACAATGAAGAAAAAATATTATCCTATTTGTATGACTGCTTAATTATTGTTTTAGATTTCTGGAAAGTCTTACATACAGAATTAGAAAGAATTAAATTTTTAAACCAAATTTCTTGGCCTACCATAGTGAAAACTGATGTTTGTGACTCCTAGGCAGGTACTTCTACAACTTCAAAATAGTCATTAGGCAGAATCACATAGCCTTTTCCTGCCAATATGTCTTTTTCTTTCTGAAACTGAACAATTTCTCTTAGTTTCTCAATTTGTCTTTCCTGACGCCGGCACCGCTGTTGTGCTGTCTTGAGCTTCTTCCGCAGTTTTTCAACTTGCTCCTCCAGCTGTTGAATTCTTTTTCGCTGATGGACTGTATCCTCTACGGTGTAGTTATGATCGCAAAAAACAGCAAGATTGCTGGGGGTCTGGAGAGGGGGCATCAATAATCCAATACTAGGATCTACAAATCTGGCATCTATTTGAGACAAATGAAAAGACGGAGTTGATGGAGATTGTGGTAGCACTGGAGCTGCTGCTGGTGGTGGTGGTGGTGGAGGTGGAGGCGGTGGTGGTGGTGGAGGAGGTGGCAGTGGATCTTCTGGCTGCTCTGCAAATTCTTCAGACTAGGAAGAACAAGGAAAAAAATGTACATTTTCATGCTTAACATTGTTTACAACACAACTCCCCTTATTACAGCCCCAGAATAATCTAATCCACCAGGATTTAAACTAATAAAATAAATTTCAAAGACACAATTTTCAAAACTGGCAAACGTTTCTAGGCCTGCTTTGTCCAGCTTCTCAACTGGACATATTTTTAACCAGCTTCATTTTAAGGGCTCTTTGAAACTCAAGCACTTATGTCTAAATAGGTCTTTTGAATTACCTAAGAAGCAAGAATACAGATTGCAGTTGCAAAAAATGGAGTTCAGATGACCTAGTAACTCATTGCTGACATCCCATTTCCCTTTGTCCCACCTCCTTTCTGCTGCATTGTACCACTACGTAATTGAACCTACCAGCTAACTAAAAAACACAACAGAAGCAGACAATCTTCTGCTGAGGTAGAATGAGGGTTAACTACTGAGCGAGCAGATGGGCTGGCAGAGCAGAGAGATGGACACAGTCTTCTCAACAACTGGGAGGGACTCTGTTACTGGTTTTGGGCTGCAGCATAAGGGTTTGGTTAAAAGAGACATCATGAACCAAAATAAACAGTTCTGCAACAGCAAAGCAGCCTTCTCATCCTTGGTATTTACTCTTTGCTCAAATATAATTGCTAAAGTGACAGAAAGCTATTTGATCTCCAACTATCACTGCATAAATTTTCTGCCAATGTCAAAGCAATGCAACAAAAGGTATGACACACACCTGCCCTGGTAAGTTAGAAAAAGTTAGAATCATAGATTTATAGAATGGTTTAGGTTGGAAGGGACCCTAAAGATCATCCAATGTTAACACCCCTCTGCCATGGGCAGGTGTGGGATGGAACAGTCCATTTCACTCCAGGACTCATCTAAGGGCAGAAGTGACATTCGGCTAGCTAAGATAACAATCATATCTATCCTCTGCAACAGGCAGGGACACCTATCACTAGACCATGCTGCTCAGAGTCCCATCCAACCCTTGAACACTTCTGGGGATGGAGCATTCACAGCTTCTCTGGGCAGCCTGTTCCAGTCCCTCCCCATGGAGAATTTTTACCTAGTATCTAATCTAAACCTGCCCTCCTGCAGCTTAAGGCCATACCCTCTTGTCCTGTCACTACCTGCCCTCATCAAATAGTCCCTTTCAGCCTTCTTGTAGGCCACCTTTAAATGCTGGAAAGTTGCTATGAGGTCTCCACACCACTTTCTCTTTTCCAGGCTGAACAACTTTATCAGCCTCTGGATTCACTTCAGCAGTTCCAGAGCAGAGGGGCAGAATCCCCTCCCTTTACCACATTGTTTTATCACATTGCTCTTGATAGGTCCACTTGTACAGGTCAGGACAATACAGATTCCAAGCCATTTGAGTATAGGCCAGAGCAGAGAATCAGATTATTTCTTCCCCAAAGGAATCCAGTATAATTCAGAAATGCTTCTGTGCACATGCTGATTGAAAAATCACTGTTGAAACCAAAGAGCTTGCATATTGCCTATTGAAAAGAAAGCTTAAAGCAGTCTCAGTAAAAGAGGCACTGAAAAAAAATGTCTACCTACCCACCTGTTGCCAATACTATTAGTACAAAGAAAAACATAAGGACAGGGAAAACACTGATTTTAAGAACAGTCAAGAGTCCTCACCATCAAAATATCAAGCTCATCAGATGTGAAGGTTGTATCATCAATTTCCTTGACTTAACATACAAGCAAGATAGATGTGTGGGTGTCCACCTGTCCACCATACAAACTACAACTTGGCAGACAGTAATTGAAAATGCAGTTTGGCGACTGGTATTGAAGGAAAGTGGTGATTGGCATTAAAGGGAAGTTTAATATGCACTCAAATATAACTGATCCCATGAAAGTACAAAATCAGCCAACTACCAGTCCTATTTCTCAGCTATAAAAAAACTGCTGCTGTTAGCCTACCTAATTCACATATCAATATTCTAAAGAATTGAATATTCTAAAGAGCTTGACCCTATCAGCAGTCACTATCAAATTTTTCTACTAAAAAAACCCTACGAGGCAAAGGTAGAGCTAGCAAAAATAAATTCATTCTTGCTAGAAACAAAAGGAAAAATCAGATCACTGCTGGACTGCTGAATTCACAGAGACTTCTATTTGAAGCTATAGTGTATATGCTACCTCTATATACAAATTATTATGGTCACAATGTATCACAGAGAACAGAGATCTTTGGTAACTCTATGACATCAGCAGTGACTTCTAATTATTTATTCTAGACAATAAGTACTTCTCCTAAGACATAAGTAAAGAAAAATAAAGTATACCAAATTACACAGAGTGACTGTATTTCAAAATCCATGTAGATTCAACTCCAAAACAATCACAATTATTCTTTGCTATTACAATGTTACTTGAAGATTTATGGCAGTTTGTTCAAAAGTGCCATGAGACAAATAAAAATAGAAATAAATCCTTCAGAATTAAAAGGCACTCATTCTTCTGTGTTTTTGTAGATCCAGGTATGACAGTAAAACTGGAAATGTGTCTCACAACTAATCCTGCTGCACCAACAGTGCTTTTGCAGACTACCCTATACACCCATTCAGCTTTCAGACTAAAAAAAATTGCAAGTATTCTACACACAACAAAGAAAATGTGTATTTCACAGATAAGTAAGGAAGTGCAATCAAACAAAAACACAACTGTATTTTCCTGTAAGTTGTCTGTCTCCTTGTTTACATTCTGTTTATATTCTTATCTGTTATTAGCCACTTTTCATTTTTCAAATGTGTAGCCTTTTTATTTCTGCAACATTCCAACATGTTACATAAAGAGAAAAATTGAACAAGAAAAATCTGAGTTTTACTCTGTGCACTTCATCCCATTTAAGTCTTTTGCTCCCCAAACCTACTCTATCTACGACTGTCTCCTTTGCCACTTTCTCTATGGCAGAGCAGAAAGAGATGAAATGTTTTATATCCTTTAAAGGAGTTAAAAATCAGTCTTTTCCATTCTTGTCTTGAAGTCATTACATCAAGGAGAACTCATAAGTGACCTGCATCTCACAGTAAATTGTTCTAGTGGCACAGTGAAGGGAAGAACACCTCACACAGAAGCCTCTACCCTCAGAAGTCAGGGACAAGTATGGCTTTTGAAAACAATGTTAAGGCAAGACAGAGGTGCTCTCAGGACAAACAGATAGCAGGTGCAGGTAAGGTTCTGTCGCTCACTTTTACTTTGCAAAGCCAAAGCACAGCCCTCTGGTTAAGTTTCACAGTTAACATCCACCATGTCTTCAATGGTTAGGGTTAGGGGAAGAGAGCAAGTGCCATTTGCAAGCATTAATGATGGCTCTCAGACCCTGAATATGCAGGAATTACTGTGGAATAGTTTGACTACAGGGCAACACCTTCTTACTTTGCTGCCATTCCATTTAATTCAGCACATGGATGCTGAATAAACAGACACACGAGCAGGTCAGAGCCAGTGTCTGCCTGTACAACAGTTTGTGATCCAAAGCCTCAGAGAGCCTCAGAGAAAACAAGCACGCTATTGGAGGTGTTTTCAGTCACCACAGCCCTGCTGGTGACCCCAGGCCCAGCATCTTGCCAGCCTCCATCCTTTTCCAGCCTACATCTCTCCCTGCTCGCTGCCCTGCCACGCTGCAACCAATGACATACACAATATGTCCTAGCACCTGCAGGCATGGGTCCTTTGGGTTTACCTTTTTGTGGGATTCTTTAAAGTCTGAGGGTTTTAGGCACATTGTAAAAGGTAGGTAAAAAGAGACAGCAGGATGGTGATTTAGAGGTAAGCAGTAGCTATAAGATTTGTCAGCAGAAAAATTATACAAGAAGTAGAAAGGACAAATATAACTACGGTCTGTGTATTAACGCTTGGGTAGAATAACTCCTGTAGAAAAGTATATCTGCTGAGATATTAGGAAGCTGTAAGCTTAATAATGGAGCTCTGTGTATTGTATCCCCATTGTCAAAACCATGTAATAAGACTGATATGAAAAAATAAACAGCCTGAGACACGTTCCTCAGCGGTCCCGTCCCGTCCGTGATTTGTACATAGCCCCCCAGCCAGCGATACCTTTTCACCGGGTTCAGTGTAACAGAATATTGTGGGCACTGCATTCTCTTTTAGGAGCTTGTTATTGCATTCCCTCTTAAAGCAATCGGGGGTAAAATGTTCTGAGCAAATGCTGCTGTACTTGGTCGGCTTGAAGTTTTTCCTCTTAACAGCAGCTTCCCACTTCTTGCAAAGATCGGGTCTCGTAAGAGGAAACCTGCAAGCAAGAGGCACTTTCAGCTTTTCTGGAAAGCTTGATAAACGAAGCCAAAAATCTTCCTGCCCCTCATCGGGGTGAGGAGGGAACGGGGTTTCATTGCTCGCTGTCGCTCTGCAACAGGCGGCTCCGAGGGTCCCGTCCCTCCGGCTTTCCCCAGGGGAGATTCCGGGGCGGGGGGCAAGGCACCCCAGCCTCAGGGGCAGCGAGGGGACACGTCCCCCTGTCTGTCTGTGCCCGATCTGTCCCCCTGTCTGTCTGTGCCCGGTCTGTCCCCCTGTCTGTCTGTGCCCGGTCTGTCCCCTTGTCTGTTTGTGCCCGGTCTGTCCCCATGTCTGTCTGTGCCCGGTCTGTCCCCCTGTCTGTCTGTGCCCGGTCTGTCCCCCTGTCTGTCTGTGCCCGGTCTGTCCCCCTGTCTGTCTGTGCCCGGTCTGTCCCCCTGTCTGTCTGTGCCCGGTCTGTCCCCTGTCTGTCTGTGCCCGGTCTGTCCCCCTGTCTGTCTGTGCCCGGTCTGTCCCCCTGTCCCTCAGCCCGACCGTGAGGCGCGCCCGCCCGCGCGCGCTCCCTCACGGCTCCCCGCCACCCTCGCGCGCGCGGCCCCGCGCTGGCCCCGCCCCTCCCCGGCGCGACCCCGCCCCGGCGCCGCGCGCGCTCACTTGTGGAAGGAGATGGGCTTCTCTTTGTCGTATCGGTTCCGGCAGCGGTAGGCGGAACAGGACTGCACCATCCCGCCCAACCCCGCGCCCTCCGCGGCGCGGCCCCTCCGCGGGGATGGACGAGCCGGCGGGGCGCTGCGAACTCACCGCAGGGCGCCCATGCTCCCCCCGCCTCCCGCGGACCCCCCCCCCCCCCACGCCCGTGGCCCTCCGGAGAGGGACGGGAACGGGACGCGCGGCCTCTCCCGACTCCAAGATGGCGGCGCCAGCTTCAACGGAACCTCTCGCGGTAGCCGCGCGCGCCGCGCTCCGCCCATTGGGCGCGCCGGCGCGCGGGGCGGGGCGGGGGCCTCGCTCGGCGGGCTCGCCAATCCGGCCGCCTCCTCACGCCGCTCCGCCCCCGTCTGGGGCCGCGCTCCGCCCCCGCCCCGCACCCGCCGCGGGGCGGGACCCTCCGCTCCACACCCACAGCTGGGCAGGGCCCTCCGCTCCACACACGGAGCAGAGCGCCGCGGCTCTACACACACCCACAGCTGGGCAGGGCCCTCCGCTCCACACACGGAGCAGAGCGCCGCCACTCCGCTCCACACCCGCAGCTGGGCAGGGCCATTCGCTCCACACACACCCACAGCAGAGCAGCGCCCTCCGCTCCACACACGGAGCAGAGCGCCGCCGCTCCGCTCCACAAGCTGGGCAGCGCTCCACACACACCCGCAGCTGAGCACGGCCCTCCGCTTCACGCACACAGCTGGGCAGAGCCCTCCTCTTGACGTACACAGCAAAGCACCACCGCTCCGCTCCACACCCACAGCTGGGCACGGCGCTCCGCTCCACAGGCTGAGCAGCGCCCTCCGCTCCACACCCACAGCTGGGCAGTGCCACTCACACCCCGCACCCACAGCTGGGCAGTGCCACCCACAGCTGGGCAGTGCCACCCACACTCCGCACCCACAGCTGGACAGTGCCACTCACACCCCGCACCCACAACTGGGCAGTGCCACCCACAGCTGGGCAGTGCCACCCACACCCCGCACCCACAGCTGGGCAGTGCCACCCACACTCCGCACCCACAGCTGGACAGTGCTACCCACACCCCGCACCCACAGCTGGGCAGTGCCACCCACAGCTGGGCAGTGCTACCCACACCCCGCACCCACAGCTGGACAGTGCCACCCACACCCCGCACCCACAGCTGGACAGTGCCACCCACAGCTGGGCAGTGCTACCCACACCCCGCACCCACAGCTGGACAGTGCCACCCACACCCCGCACCCACAGCTGGACAGTGCCACCCACAGCTGGACAGTGCTACCCACACCCCGCACCCACAGCTGGGCAGTGCCACCCACAGCTGGACAGTGCCACCCACAGCTGGGCAGTGCCACCCACAGCTGGGCAGTGCTACCCACACCCTGCACCCACAGCTGGGCAGCGCCGTCCGCCCCATCCGGCACCATCTGGGGAGCGCCTCTCCGCGCCCCATCCGCAGCAGGGCAGCGCCTCCGGCCCCGCCAGGCACAGCCCCGGGGCCGAGGGCTGCGCTGCGGCCGTCCCTTCCCTCAAGGCCGCTCCGGCCGCGCCGTGCCCACAGTGGTGGCCGGGGATGGCTGCCCCAGCGCTGTGAGCCCCGCGGGAGGTTCTGGCTTCCTTCGGGGAGAAGAATAAAAAATTTATAAAAAGGAGGGGCGGTGGAAAGGCAAAAGCAAACAACGGGAAGACCACGTTGCTATAACACACAGTTGCATTAAGGTCGTGTAAAACAACTCCGTGTCACTCGCCTAAACGTAGTGTGCAGGTGCATCAGCAGACAGTAGATAGATGTCTCAACAAATCCATTTGTTGTTACAAATAGGTTTATTTTGAGCAGTTTCAACATGTTACCATTCTGTGGGCTCACTTTTGAACTCTGCATTCGATCAACAACTAAAACTGTCCTACATAAGTGACAGTTTTTGTATAGGAATGACGAAGGAACCTACCTTTAGGATCACCCCAGTCAAGTGTAATGGTATATTCTAGAAATTCACTGACAATAACCCCAGACCTAAATTAACCTCCATGGCTTTTTCTCTGACCCCACTCAGCCTACTTTCCCCGTCTACACTTGCTTTGTGAGGGAAAGAAAATAAGGTTTATTTGCCTTGGCTTGGAGTCTGTGGCTTCTCTGCCTAGACAGCTCTCTTTGCCCAGCTGATGGAAGGGACCAGTCACTGCCACTTGCTTGCCTAGGAATATGACAGAAAAGCCTGTACAGCAGCTTAATCTATACTTCCACAAAGTCACTCACATGAGATGTTTTCAGTACTCTGTTGGCTGAGCACTGTTAGCTCTGCTGCCTCTTTTGCTAGGTCAGCCAAGAGACAAGGAAACCAAAATAAGCTCTTTCTAGCACTACCTTCCTCACCAAGAAAAACATGCTTACTCCTCCCCTACCCATGTGAATGCCTCTGTCCCTGGCCTGTGCCTGATGGCTTTCTTCTCCCTCTGTTGCCAGTTTTCTGGGCAGCAATTCTGCCACAGCCTCAAGAACCAGAAGAGCTGGGCTTTGTCCCATGGCAAAATGAGCTAGGGGTGACCAGAACCAGGCTCACCAGCCTGGACAGAGTCCTGCAGCACGAGAGCACGGCAGGCACGAATGGACACACCCACACACGGTGAGGTGATGAACCAGGTCCACCCAGGTAATTCAGGTAGGAGCAGCAGGAGATGGTACCAGGAACAGAACTGGAAACACAGGTCCAAGGTTCACCCAGGAGATGAAGCAGAAGAGGGTGACACCTGTGACACAGCCAGGCAGGGACTGAAGGTGCTGGACAGTGTTGAAAAGGAGCTCTTGCACCCATACGTAAGAATTGGCAGCCCCAAAGTACTTGCTTGAGTCAAGGTCATCAAAGCCTCAGTGCACCTAGACTCCAGTTCTGTGGACTTGAAGAGGGATTATGAGTCAAAGTCCTGGACTTGATACCACTGTCCATCTCCTCCTCCACTGCTGGTTTTGGAATGAACTTTAGGAACAGGGGGGCAAAGCATGGCCATACAGATCGTGCTAAAAGCAGAACTTAGCAACTTCTCTAGACACTGTGAGAAGAGGCACATGGTCTTGATATGTAGGAAGGAAATGCCTGGGGAGAAAGCATGAAAGCATGAGTAGGTTGCAGAAGGTGACACCTAACTGAGGGGGTCCATCACAGATGAGAAGGTCTTGTGAATGTGTAGATAAGCCACTGAGACCATCAGTCACCAAGCTGATTTTAAAGACTTAAAGCAGAGCTTTCAGCAGCTCTGTCAGGATCACATTGGTGTCCTGAAGCAAAACGGATTTAGAAAAGACTGCGTAGAAAGAAATTTCCTTATCCCATAAGAATTTGAAAAACTTGGGGAAAGGCAGAGGCAATTGTCTTGAATAAAATAACAAATAAATACAACCTCCAAACTGAAAAATGCTATTCACATTTCAGTAATTTTGAAAATGTTGGAAATATGTCTAGGATGTTTCAAATTCTTTTTCTTAATTTTTTTTTTTTTCCCAGGGAAAAAAGGCCACATCAAATCATCAAATTCATGGCCTTCATCTTCTGAGTGACTTTTAGTTTGACTAGTTGGAGTTTTTCATGATGGCCAAGCACTTCCCGTCAGACTTCCCAGCACTGTGTTGTTGAGAATCACTAGTCCTCGACACCTGCACTATCCTGTGCCCATCCATCACAGACGGAACGCACCGGCACCTGCCCCAGCAGCCGCCACGCGATGCCCTTGCTCGCTTTCCTCCTGAGAATTCCCGGTCCTCGGGCCGGACTAATGGCCCCGAGAAGACTCCCCCGTTCACGGAGGAAGGCCCCAGCAGCGCCTTGTTCCCCACACCGCAGCCGCGGGGCGAGTTTCCGAGGGGGAGGAGCAGCGCGGGCTCCCCACGGACACCCACCGGGAAGCCGTTCCGCGCACGCCCGGCGGGCGGGGGAAGGAGCGGGCGGGGGGGACCGGCGGCGGCAGCAGGGAGGCGGCGACGGCGGGGCGGGCAGCGGGCCCGGGGCGTGGCGCGGTCCGGCGGCGCCGGGAGGCGGCTCAGTCCCCGCTGCCAGCCGAGGGCGGCCGGCCCCGCGGAGCAGCCGCCCAGCCCGGCCCGCCCCGCGCCGGAGCCGCCGCCGGCCGGCGAGGGCGGCAGCATGAGCGGCGGGCGTAGCGGGCGATCCGCCGTGAAGATGGAGGCGCCGTTTTACCCCGAGGAAGGACTGGAGCTGCTGCCCGACTTCGTGCCGCTGCCGGGTTTCGGTACCGCCGGCGGACCCGGAGCCGATGCGGCCGCCGGGCAGAAGCTGCTGCTGGGCGCCGGCAAGAAGCGGGACCTGCCGGCTGCCGCCCCCGCGCCGCTCCCGGGGCCCTTCGCCCTTCGCCCGCCTGCCGGCGCCCGCGGCAGCGCGGCGGCTCTGCGCTTGCTGCCGCCGCCGCCCGCCGCCGCCGCCGCCCCGCCGCCGACCGCGGGCTCCGCGGAGACCGGGAGCGCCGGCGGGGCGGCGGCGGCCCGGGGCGGCCCGGAGGCCGCGCTGGGGTCGGCTGCGGAGCTGCCGCTGCTGAAGCTGCCGCCGGCCGCCGACCTGGAGCAGCTGCTGATCCAGGGGGGTGCGGGGCTGGGCGCGGGCAGCCCAGGGCCGACGGCACCCGGGGCGGGGAGCGGCGGGGCGGCGGCGCCGGGGCCGTTCCTCTACCGGCAGCCGGTGACGCAGGAACAGGAGGGTTTCGCCGACGGCTTCGTCAAGGCCCTGGCCGATCTGCACAAGCAGAACCAGCTGCTGGCGGCGCCACCGCCGCTCTCCGCGCCGGGACCCTGCTGCACCGCCCGCCCGGGGCCGCCGGGAGCCCCCGCCGCTGCCGCCGCCGACCCTCCGGCCGTCTACACCAACCTGAGCGGCTTCAACCCCGCGGGGCCGCTGAGCCCCTCGGGCAGCGCCTACCCCTCCGCCTCCGCCCCGCCGCCGCCGGGCCTGGCCTTCGGGGCGGCGGGTCTGGGGAGCGGCCGGCTGCCGGCGCGGGCCCTGGAGGAGCCGCAGACGGTGCCCGAGGTGCCGCCGTCGGCGGGCGGGGAGGGCGGCAGCAGCGCGCCGACGCCGCCGTCGCTGTCGCCGCTGGACGCGGAGAGCCAGGAGCGGCTGAAAGCCGAGCGCAAGCGGCTGCGAAACCGCATCGCCGCCTCCAAGTGCCGCCGGCGGAAGCTGGAGCGCATCGCCCGGCTGGAGGAGAAGGTGAAGGCGCTCAAGGGGCAGAACGCCGAGCTGGCCGCCACCGCCAACCTCCTCCGCGCACAGGTCACTCAGCTGCAGGGTCGCGTCCGCAGCCACCTCTCCTCCGGCTGCCACATCAACGCCGCCGGGCATCCTCCTCCTCCTCACGCCGCCGCCCAGCCGCGGGAGGCTCCCCCCGAGGCGGCCGCCGCGCCGGAGAGCAGCGCCTGCTGAGGAGGGACACCCCGCCGGCCCCGGCCCCGGCCCGCCGGGGCACCGCGGGGTCAAGGTGCGCGCCTGCTGCCGCCCTTCTGCTATTATTATTATTTTTATTATTAATAATTATTATTATTTATTTGCGTCCGGAGAAGGCGGTTGTTTTTTTTGCGGGAGCCAGGTGTTGCTAAGTGTTTCCCGAGTTCTGTCGATGTCGCATTCAGCAGCGAGGGTCTCCGTGGGTGGTTCTGGGGCAGGTGGTTGTTAATTTTTCAGTGAAGTACTTAAGGTCTGTAGAGATTTCTGAAAATAAGAAAATTACTGTTTACAGAAAGATTCAACTTTATTTTCATGGGGGATATAAAACGTGTGTTTCCTAATACACCTTACTGAACTGTATAGCAATGGATAAGCTTTTCAAACTTAAAAAAAAATAGCCAGAATCATACCTTTTGAAAATATGTGCGTGTATATATATATTTAAAACATAATATGACTATGTATATTTTCTTGGTATTGATAAAGAACCTTTTCTAAAATACTGTCTTTCTCTAGAGCTTTAATTTGCCATTGAGAGTTAAGACAGCTGTGTGGGTGCTCTTGCACTTAACATGGCTTTGATTTTCAAATCGAATCTTGGAGGGAAATGATTTTTGTTGTAAATCTTAAAGCAGATTGAAATGAATTGCTGACTCAGTCATAGGAAAATAGTTTTCTAAACCTGTATGCTCCATATTTCTTGTGCCAGTGCAAACTTGGGGCATTGATAGTTATTTATTGAAACTTGAACACTTTTTGGACGTTGCCTAGACCTTATTTTTCTAGATAACACGTTAGTAGAGAAAATGGTTACTTTGGCAAAAAGAGCTTTACTTTTTTTTCCTTCACTGTGTACATTCCAGTAGTGTGTGCTCTTTCCATAGTATAGTAACAATTCAGTGCTATACAGAAAAGGGCTCAGATTTGGGGTGGGTTAGCTGTAAAGGTGATAATTCCATTGTATTCTGTTTGAATAAATCACAGAAATATTATGGAGAACTAGATTTATTTTTCAGTAGAAATATGTGTATCTTGCTTCTTGGTCTACTTTGTTCTAAAGAAACTTTCTGCAATACTCTAGAGACAGTCAATGCTAGAATGTGAAGTGCTTTTCTGGTTGGGAAGATTCGGTGTGATTTATTTCTTTGTCGAGAATTTACTAGTAGAAGAGTATAGCAAAGGAACTATTTCTTCTGATTAGACATAATCCTCAATAAGTTTTTGAAAGCTTTAGGTCCCTTGCTGGGTGCCACTGCCTTCCATGCTTTTGCTGCAGCTGTGTTTTTTGGGCACAGCCGCGAGCCCTGTGGCGGTGGTGCGGTGGGAAGGGTCTGTCGGAGTGTGGTGGTCACCTCACCAGAACCCCTCCGTGCGCTGGGGGAAGGCAGGGCTTCTCCTGAGCAGATCCAGCTCCAGTGTGGGCCCCTCTTCCCTCATTGAAACTGTGCTAAAATTTCTCTGCTTGAACTCAGAGGCAAATCTTTCATGGGGATACGTGTCTGTGCCAGCTGGTGAAAAGGGGTAATCTGAGGAGCCAAGAGGGCATAGACATCTCTATGTATACAGCAATTGTTAAAGCCACTCAGGAGCTGGTAAACATCCCTTACCTCTTCTGAAGGCTACAGCTGATGATTTGAAATCCAATAAGAATGGGATAGGCTCACAGTTTTTCATGCTTTTATTGGGGATATGTGAGTGCTATCTGTTCAGAAAGTTGAGCTGCAGCAATCAAGTGTAGGAGCTTTTCCTTTTAGTGCAGTTGTTCCTGGCACATGTATGAAGTTATATGAGAATGGGTAGTTACACTGTTATTGTAGCTGAGATGGCTCTGAGGATTTCTTTTCTTAATGCATATGCAAATTAGGTAGAAGCCATATTAATCATTGTATAACTGTTTGATCATGTCACCAGAGCCTTTTTTGGTGGTTGAAATGATTGACTGTAACAGTACATTCTGCTACTAGAATTACAAATGAGCAGATAAAAAAAATATTTTGATCTTAACACAGGTTTAAAGACTTCTTAGGGGCATTCTGAACCCTACTGCATACAATCTGTAGCACTGCCTGTTATATAATAACTGGGTGAAAAATACGGTGTTTTTCTTTGATAGTCATCATCCATGTGCAAAAATGCTGCAAGTCTGGAAAAACTGATAAAAAACTTCTTTCCCTCACACTTAACACTTTTCCCTAGTGAAAGAGGTAAAGCTGTGTGGTAGATGTGAGATACTTTTCTGCATATGTAATGAGGTGGGTTTTTTTTTTAAGGAATCCTGTAAAAAAATCTTAAGAAATTACATGGGTGAGCACCTCTACTTTGGTCCTTGTCTTTGTAAATGAGGGTTAAAGATCTGGTGGTAGAACACAGGACAATGGTAAATGCATCTGTGCAATATTTCTTTACTTACTTCATAATTTTTGCTCATAAAAAGTTAGCAATATCCAAGCAACATGGGGGATCCATGAGGCACAGGAAATCATTGCAGTTCCCCTTCCCAGACACGGCCAAGGCTCTAGTGGGCTATAGTCTACCACAGTTGTAATGAGCTCCCCCTTTCCAGTATGGTGATATTAAAGCTGACAACCACCCCACATGACCTCACTTGAGTTTGAACTTTCTGCAAGAGCAGTCTCACACCCAGCACCTCAAAGACCTCATGTGGTAACTTCTTTGACAGCCTGCTTTCTGTTCTGGCTGACATCTGTTCAGTGGTAGAAGTGGTGACAGGCCAGCTCTCTTACCCTGATGACTGATGAGAGATTACTAGTGAGGCTGGCAGCTCCAGCTCTCTGCCAGAGGCTACTGTTCTGGTAGTGGAGTTGTCCAAAAGAGATGAGTTTTCTGTAGAGTGATTGGTTACCTTCATAAATGCTTTTTTATCTGGCATTTAGGCTGAGAAACAGGATCTGACAGTGACATGACCAAAATTTGAGAATAGTGTTGGGGTGGTTGGATTTTTTTTTTCCTGTTTGGACTGGTTCTGCTAGAGGTTGCTGCATTTTTTTGCAGATATTTGAGTGCAAAGCCCAAGCACCTAACACTTTAAACCAATATAAGATGACTCAGGAGTACTTACCTGCTGCAGCTGTCAGACTTGATTGTTCCTGTCTTCTAAAACATATTAATACTCTGACTTTTAGCCCTGCAGTGTTCCTAAACTTTTAACTATGGCTTCTCTATTTTGTCTGCCTTTTTTCTTCAGTTTGTTGTTAAACATATGTGTCTTTTAGGCTTTTTGGTTTTCTGCCAAAAACTTTGGTCACTGTGAGACATTAAAAGATAGATACTGGGTAAAAACATTTCAGACTGTTTATATGATTTGCATCCATGTAGCTCCTTTTCAGTAACTCAAAGCAAGTTGGCTGTGTGTTACTGTAAGGGAAAAAAACCTACCAAAACCCCTCAAAAACAAAACCCAAAAAAAGCAAACAAAAAATTAAAATCCCAAAATAAAACAGTTATGTTCACTGTTAGCTCAGTGCTTTTTATAATTTTTCTTCATTCTTCAAAACTACCATGCTTTATTATACTTGTGCACACTATTTTCTATTGCAAAGACTCATGCTGTGTGACTTGATTTGCAGGCTACCCTCGTGTCCTTCCAATCTGGTTTTCAGTCTAGATGTGAACCCATGACAAACATCCCTCTTTGTTTCTTTGCCCCAGGTGTAATATGCTCTGGAGACTAAATAGTCTCCTCCTTTGTCTGTTTTGGTTGCTGGATGCTTGCTTCTGTACATATAGTTTTTTGCCCAGCAATTTTTGAATGTGCTTGAACCAATATCTTGGTTTAGATGTGAAGTGCCTTCTTATTTAGGTGCTACAGCAAAAGAGTTTGATTCCTATATGGCTTTGATTTATTTGACTTGTTATCAGATCTTTTCTGTCTTGGGAAGTAGGAGGGGGAATGTTTCCAGTAAGGGAAGACTTCCTTGGGCAGAGAGTGGAGCCCCCATCAGATCTGGCCCTGCTTGATGTGAGTGCAAGGAAGCCACTCTGGTAACACTGACTCAAATGATGCCATTGAACAAAGTTCATTGGTTTGGTCTCCAGTGTAGTGAAGTCTCTTGGAATCACAAGGTCTCCAGACAGGTAGCTGGTGAGTTGTTCTTAAAACTTTTAATATGATTCCAGGTTGAGCCCACTTCGTATGCTTAGAGAGCCTTTCCAAAAGCAAATACTTTGCATACTTTGAGAATCATAGGTGTTCAGACGTGGTAAGTCCTGATCAGGTTGAGGAGTGATTCTGGTGCTGATGGTCATGTTTTCTGTTATAAGACTGTGATGGATTTCCAAAAGGTAAATATCTCAACACATCTGGACTCTTCACTGTGTGCCAGTAGTCACTACTGACTATCATGCTCTGTTTGAGATCAAGGGTGGCTTTAGACAGTTCTCTGTTACCTTGGTTTGTATTTGTATCTTTACAGAAGAAAGAATCAGGAGGCATCCTTCATTCCTTTAAATATCTGATTGACCCTCTCTCACCTTTGACAAAGGAGTGACCTCCCACGTTAAGCCCTGAGGCATTCTGCAGTTTGCAGCTGTTAAAGTGGAAATTGATTTGGCAACTAATTTTTAATCAGTTGTATAAGTAATTGATGCTTCCCAAAATACTGAATAGTATTGTTTGATAGTGTCTGTAGTACAGGTGCCTACCAGGTCTGAATTACTAGTTGTGCTGAAAATAACATCTTGTCTGCTATAACTGGAGTCTTAACTGTTTTAATCCAGCAGCTTCTTAGAGAAAATTTTTCTATATCTGAGATTAATATGCAAGAGGAAAAGATGTTACATCTGCTTGTAACATAGGTCATTCTTTGATGCATTTTATATGTCCTGCTTCTGGAGCACAAGTTAAAAAAGGAAAAGCAATTAGTAACATTTGAATTTATTCATATGTGCAGCTGTAACTGCTGCTGGATAATTTTGCTCTTTCCTTACTTGATTCTCCAAGTTTCTATGTTTAGCAAGTAGACAAATTGGAGTATGACATATCTGTGTGCATATTTGATTTGTACAAAATCACTTCCATTTTTCCAGTTTTTCGTTTGAAGTTTTACTGTAAGAATGAGTGTTGAAGAGTTCTTACCCTATTTTGATGCTTGTTGGTCACTTCTTTTGATCAGTCGTGACTCTAGTCACTGCTCATCTTCCAGCAGAGGTGGATAGTAAAGTCTTTCAGGGATTCACCTCTTTCAGTATTTGGCAAGACAAAATATTTTTTCTGTATCAGCAGAAAAAATCTTGGACAGAGACCTTTCACAGTGCATAATAATCCTGCAAATGTTAACTCATCCTTCTCACACCACAGTCACTTGTTGTGGAGTTGCATCAGGGTTTAGTGTATCTGATGAAGAATAATAAATGTTCCTGTGACAAAGTGCAGAATCTGAAGTTTGTCAGAGCCTTGTTAATCTTGTTAATCTTGCCACACATGGTACAATTTTACTATGAAGATGTTGAATTAAATCTGAATATATGGAGACTCAGGCCTCTATGGTAACTTATGGGGGACAAGAGGTTTTAGTAATTCATGATTACTCCTCTTCAGTGTTTCAGAGGTCTGTCTCTTTTTATCCTGTTTCAGAGATCTGTCTCTTTTTATCCTGTGAAGTGTCTTGCAGCTGTTTGTGCTGTGAAACTTCTCTCTTCATGACGACACAGTAGCTTGGAGGCAGGACAGAAGCAACTTCTCCATGAACTGGTCATGTGTGACAAGCTAAATGTAGGTTTCTGAGAAACACTGCAACAGTGGGTGCACAGTGGAGAACCTTGTTTGTGTGTTCCTAAAAGAGTCCAGAAATGTATTCACATAAATCATAACAAGAGTGGCTTTCCGAGGCACCATCCTGTTGCCTTGCTACAAGCATTGATCCTTGCTGTTTGCCTTAGTCTCTTGCACTTTTTCCTAAGCTGTTTCATACCTGAAGGCTTACTTTCTCCATCAATGTCACAAACCATATCTCTGCTTGGATCTTGCATCAGTTGGCTTCAAACGGGTCAGTCAGAATGCCTTGCTCTAGTTGTCTTTGAAGGGTCCCACTGGGGAAGCAGTGGTGAGGAGGAAGGAAACCGATCTAGGATCTGTATCTTCACACCAGTGCTGTGTACTGAAATGCAACTTTCAGTTGAGTAGTCTTGACAAAAGGGTGTTACTGGTGTAAAAACTCTGAATCTTGATCTTGTGTCTGCAGGAGACATGAGTTCTTGTGCTGGAGTCGTGCTTGGGCGGTATCCTCTCAAGTCAGTGAAGAAACAGCAAATCCAGCCTTCTGGACTCCCAGCTAGTTCTTCTGAAGCACAGATGCCTTGAAATGTATGTTGAGGTGTTGTGTGTAGACACCAGCATGCATAGAGAAGGAGATGGCCGAAGGAAGGAACTGGGATTTTCTTAGCTGCAACAGCACACAATGGATTTTTTCATATGCTTTTGTTGTGCTCAAATTCTTCCAGAAGAAGACTAAACTGCATTTCTGTGTGTGATCACAAGGTGTTTTTTTAGATTTCCAGTCAAATTGGAGGACTGTCAAGCCTTGCATTGCTAAATTTACACAAAAGGAGAACTTACTTTGAAGTCACATTTAGCCTTAATGTTATCTGAAATGCTGCAGTTCATGTGTAGTAGTTTACTACAAGGTGAAATTATGATTATCATAAATAATGTTTTAAAGTAGGCACCCTAAATAATTACCTATGTGGTGTTTGCTTTATTGTCTGCTGTCAAGAAGTCTCTATCCATAACATAACTAGCTGTAAATTGAGCTTTGCTCTCAATTTCCAGTACTAGTAACGAAGAGTTTCAGGAGTAAATGTTCTGGATAAAGAATGACCATTTCTGTAGGAATGCTTTGAAGTGATGGTTGGGTTTGAAGCCTTGCTGACATGGAGATAATAGATATGACCAGTTCACTGTGCACTAGTACACTGCTAGATTCTGATAATTAGCACACTGCTGATGAGATTTACTACTACTGTTACTTACTGGTTAAGAACCAAGTATAGGTGGAATTGTAAGTCACCTAAATAGGGTCCATCCAGCCTTGGAGAGCTGTCTTGCTGGAGATCAGGCTCCCATCCCATATGAGGGGGAGAAGAAAAAGCACTGGTTACAGTCTCTGTTTTGGTTTTGCAAGTTCAATTACTTTTTTAGGTTGAGTCCTGTTTTATTCTTATTTCAATTTTTTTTTAATAAATTTGAAAACTTTTCTAATAAGTACCTTGAAGCATGTCTTGCAGCTGTTCAGTTTCAGTCAGTGGTTGTCCAATTGTGGTGTTATTTCTGTCATAGATGAAGAAAGCTGAAGCTGTTAAGAGTCAGGCTTCTCACTGTATCCCCATTCTTAAACAATGCTCTGAACAGGCGAAAAATCATGACCAAGCTTGAACTCTGAGAAGTTGTTTGTCAGAGAGCTTCTCAAAGGATGTGTTCCAAGGAGTATGTCCCTCCTGCCTCATACAGAAAATTGACCTTTAAGAACTAACTGTTTTAAACTAACTAACTGACTAACTAACTAACTAAAGATAGTCTTCTGCTACATGCTGAGTAATTTGAAAGTTAACATACTGAACTTGACAATCTTTCTCACACCTCTGTTTCATAAATCTTCAGATTTTCTTGTAAAGCAGCATACAAGCAATGGAGTAGTGTCAAATAAAGTTAGTGTCCTGTTCCAGATAATGTATTTTGGTTAGTCTCTTTTTTCCCTAGTAACAGCTATGGAAAGAGAGTAGTAGAAGATTCTGATACATAACTTGCTGTTCTTCACAAGTAGAGACAGAGTTTGAATTCTCAGATTTTTCCAAATTTTACCATTCTGTCTTTTGACATCCTTCATGAGAAGGTGACAAAAATAGCAAGGAAATACTATTATGGAGTTAAATGTTCTTGTTATATCTAATAGAACATAAGTTACGGCCATAAGTAGTTAGGACAACTATTTATGGTCTGCAAGATGACACTTTCAGAATAGGGATTCCTAAAATGCTGCCAAAATGTTTTTATCAATCCAAAACATTTTGTGCCCATTACTAAAATGGTATTGTAAATCCTTGTGATTTTTGACAGTCTTTGTGTGCACCCTATAAGTGAAATCACCACACAAGCTGGTAAGTTCACATGGTATGATACCAGTTTCCCAAGAGGCCAGAAATGTCTAATAAAGTTTACTTCTTTATTCCTTTTCCCACTGGTAGTACTTAGAGATGATGATTGAAGTTATCAGCACCAGGAAGGACTAAAAAAATGGAATCCAAGGAAAAAAATAATACTTATCTCTGAAACAGTTTTTAATGATAGTATTTGTTGTACGTTTAAGTAGCAGATAATTAGGACTGCTCTTCAGAATGCTTTTTAACTTACTTTGTTTTCTCATTACTGCATAAGTGTCTTCTAAATGTCTCTTCTGTAGAATTTGTGTCCCTGCCTGTTTGGCCTGATGACTGTGATTTCACACTTACCCTTATTTATTTGAAGCCATGGCCACCCTACTGAAATGTCATCAAGTAGAGCTCAGGTCTGCATGCTGACTGGTGATGCAAAGGTCTACTCTCTAATAAAATGCAGCCCATGAAGGACGAGCTCCAAAAGGCAGCCTACACCCTGTCTTCAAGCATTTGCTCTAATTTCAAGGCTTTGCCATGTGGTGTTGCTCAATGTGCAGTAAAACAAGTTCTTGCGAGCCCCTTGAGCATTCCTCCGCGTGTAGCAGATGAAATATTCAGGCTTTGTTAACTCTCCCACTCACCCCCAAGAAAAAAGAAAAAAAAAAAAAAAAAAGAAAAAAAAAAAAAAAAAAACAAACAAAAACAAGCCAAGACAATCAAACCCAAACCCAAACCAAAATGCCCAACACAAGTATATATTGGATAATCATTTTGCTTCGTTGCAAAGTGCTGTTAATTACAGAGACACTCGGTGCAGTTCTGGCATGTGAGCTGTCAATCTAAACACTCCCAACAGTGATTTTGCTTTGGTTGTGCTTTACTGCTTTGTGCAGGACAAAGGGGAGTAAGTGTTGCAATATAGTATTGTGTAATTCCTGACTTTTAAATAGAAAATGATAGGCAAGTCTGCATAGTCTTGCACACCAAAATATAGCCACTGATTTTTGCCACTCCCACTCTTCCTAACGAGGAAGGTGTATACTGGCTTCTGAAGGTCAAAAAGAGTGAAGGGGGAGAAGGGTAGAGAGATTAAGAGGTGTCAGTACCAGGAATATTCTGCTGTGAAGGGCCTTGGGCCACCTTGGCCTTAAAAGTCAGTCTGTAAGGTTGCCTCTAGTTTATAATATCTGAAGGTATTCTTAGACTCCCAGTGCAGCATCTTACCAGGAAAGGCAGCTGGGTCTGTGTTGCTGAATAAGTCTTTTGGTGAAGTAGCTCTTCAGCTTTCTGTGTTTTTCTGTTTGTGGATTTGTAGCACATTCTTCCAGGGCAGTTTCTCTTTCTTGTAGTGTCTCACCTAAAGTTGGCTTTTTGTTCCTGCAGTTTCTGCATGTACTAAAAAATCTTTCTGAGTTTTGGGGGACCACAAATGCACCCTCACTGTGTGATGTTTGTGATGGCTAATCTTGTGTGACTCAAAAGAGATCCCCTTAGAAAGGAGTAGCTCCAGTTTGGTGCAGACTGGGAAAGATTAAATTTATCATTCTTTGTGCAGTATGTCTTTTTGTCAGTTCAACAGGGGAACTAACTCATCAGATAAAGGAGAGCTCTTGGGCAATAGGACTCAGCTTTGAAAACCCCTGGTGATTTCTGGTTCTTGGTGAGCTGCTGTGATGCAGAAAACACTTAATGATCTGCATTACTATAATTACAATACCTTGCAATGTCATGGGCTGGACTGCTGGTAGTATCACAAAAGTTCTGTGGTCCTTCCTGGGATTCATGCCACATGCAGATTACAGAATCAGGGATTTCCTGTAACGGGCAAGAATCCCCCCTGTGCTGTGTCACCACCAGCATTTCCAAGCTCTCTTTTTGTCCAAAAGAGGTGTGAGCAAACTGCTGCTTCCTACAGTTCTTCAGTCCAAGTTGGTTCTTCATAGGCCTTCAGGCATGGCACTGAAACTTCCTGCATCAGGGTAGCTCTTCAAAATGAAAGGTGGAAGCAGAGCAGTTCAAACTGGGCTTTGCTCTTCCAGCAGCTTACATGCAACTAGTTGGTGGGTGGGTGTCTGTCTACATCCTTTCTTGGGTTTTTTTGAAGTTGGGTTTATCTGTACCTTCTTACTCTGCCTTACTAAATTAGCTGGCATAGAGGAAGCCTCTGAGAAATAGATTAAAAAACCCCAATGAAACAAAATAAAAAACCCCAATGAAACAAAAAACCCAATGAAACAAAAAAAAAAAAAAAAACAAACCAAAAAAAACCACAAAAGCAACCCAAAACAGACACTAAAACAAGTAACTCTATATGGATATCATGGACCTTTTTAAACCTGATTGATTTTTTTTCTAAGTTTTCAAACAGGTATGCTGGCAAGGGTGTTGCACACAGATGGAGATAATAGTGAAATGAAATTGAGTAGGTACTCATTTGCTGGATTTGGTCAGGAGAGATTTTAAAGGACACTTCTGAGACCTTTTTTTCTGATGTGGTGATTTTTTAAAATGTAAACAAGCTACAGGGCTTAACAACTGAGGATTATGTCCGTTGTAATTTTTTTACATTACTTTTACTAACTGTATTATATTCAAAATACTTATTTCTGAGACAAAGTGGACAATACTAGTGGGCATCTTGCACTTGATTAAATGTAAAACATTTTCTTAATTTAGTGATGTGTTTAGGAGAATACTGTAACTTACTGAATATACAACAGTGATAACTGTGTTTACAATAATTTTAAAATTCCTACTGTTCAGTGGTAGCCAACTTGTTTGAGGATTGAAAGTAAGGCGTACTGCAATTTGCAATCTTGGAAAAATTAACACAATGCTGCTACCACTAAATACTGTGGGATGGATACCGTGGGTTTAAATGGCAGCAGGATTGTATTCCAAGCCTCTGTCTTAAGTACTTATGACTAAAAGGCGACTTGCCTTGTGCTCATTTATGTATCCCTGTGTGTAGTACATCAGTTAGAAATCTGTTAATGATTGATTTGTAACATTAGGACCTTTATGGAGATCACAGTGGGGTTTTTGTTTGTTTTTGTTTGTGAGCAGACACTTAGACATTTTGGAATGTATGACATTGATCCTTGTGCTGGAATTGTTTACATGCAAAAATGTATTTATGATTTTTTGCAAACTGCAATGTGCAATTTTGTACATGTGTTTTAAACTACAGAGTTTATATGAAAGATATTGTATGTACAATACTTGGACATGAGTATTATTTCTTTGATATAAATATCTAGAGGAAAATTAAAATTGCTTTATATTCATATTTTTGGCTGTGTTTTTTATTATTTCAGAAAGAAATTTTAAAGTCGACTTAAGGCAGAGTGATTTGGGCTTTTTAAAAAGTACTTTTAAATATTGCTTGATACATTGTGCCAACACACTGAAATGCAAGGAGGGATTAATTTCTTCTTGTAAAAATGTTGCTCTTTGGGATAACTTCCATATATATTCCATATATGTATGAGCGTAGCTGCAACCCAGAAATTAAACTTTTATAAAGAGCAAAAGGGGAGAAGAGATAGTCCAGCTCTGATGATATCAGATTTCAGGCCCTTGCTAAGAAAAGCTGACTGGAGTCACCAGCGCTGTGGGATGGGTCTCCAGTTACCCGTGTCTTGACTGCTGTGGTTCGACAGAACGGGCGACACTAAAAAGATTCTGCAAATGGAACCGTTCTGAACCACATCTGGAGTAAATCTGTCGAAACGAGGCGTTTCTTTCTCCTGCCTACGATCGGTGTTCTTACGCACATTGACACATCTCGACGTATTCCCGAAGGAGAGCTGCTCTGAAAACAGCCGCACGTGCTGGGAGCGCCTCTGAATTCCCAGCCGAAAGCTCCGGGAAGGCAGAGCTTTCCCTGCCTCCCGGGTGCATCCTCTCGAGCCGGTGACGCCGGGCAGGGTGAGTGCCAAGCCCCACCAAGGATGCTCCGAGGGTGCCAAGTTGAGGTGGGAGCTGAGGAGCCAGCTCACGCAGCTGGACCCTGTCTTTTCTCTGGAGTGCGTGGGTTCCAGGTCTGGCGCTGAAGAAACAGCAGAGGGAATGTTTTTTTGGCTTTTTTTTTTTTTTTTTTTTTTTGGGTTTTTGTTTTCTGTTTTAAGATACGAATGCTAGGATTTCAGAGGCACGACAAAGCTGGGGGATGGGAGGGGAAGGAAGCTGTGAGCACACTGTCTTTGGAGCTGTTGTGTGTTGGCACTTAGGTTTAAGACCACATAATCAGTTTGGTGTAGGATTACTGTGACTTCTAGATGTGAGCCGTGCCTCCTTCATGCTCTGGGAGTTGTTTAATGCTTTTTAATCTCCGTGTTGTGCATGGCTTCAGGCTGTGTTTCACACATGCTAATCAGACCATTCCTTGCAGATTTCCACTAAAGACAGATTTCTTCAGGGGAAGAAAGCACTGTAGCACTGTTGCAATAATCATCATACTTTCCAAATTAATTGCGATGGGGAAGTAGAACAACAAAATGGTGTGTGCATTAACGACTTGATAGATGTTTGTTAATTTTCGATGTCAATTTGAACTTAAGAGCATAGAAAAAGTCTTTTGAATATGTGGTATACAAGTCTACTTGTTCTCTTTAAGCTTTGAGTTCCTCTAGCTCTGAGTGCCTCAGAATGATGCCTTCAGAAGTACTCAGGAAGGAGATAGTTGAGACTGATTGTGCTTTATTATCCAGAGGGTGTGGAGTAAAAATGGGTGCTTTGAACTGGTTGAATAACCTGCAGGATTATGTTCAGGTTTTCTTTTTCTTCTGAGAATGTCCCTTTCTTCTCCCTCTCTGTCTTGGGGTTCCTTGCAAGAGTGAAACCGATATGGCTCTTGCACAAAACCACAGTTCTAACATAGAACCGGAACTCAAAATTCATTCCTGGGCCCTGCACATTTTCCAGACTAAGGGAGACAAAGGCCCGTAGGCTCTTGCAGCCTATTGTTTCTTTTCCTTCGGCCGGGGTGACTGAGGTTCTGGCCATTCAAGAAGATCTGACAGCTTCATGGGTTGCCTGAAGTCAAAGAGTAGGTGACACAAAAAAGCTGTGAACTTCCCTCACTTGTCCTGATGTGAGCTGGTTACTTTCTGTTTCGTCTGTAGCTGACTGCATTAAAGTAATTTCTGTTTTTCTTTTCTCTGGTGTGACATAGTAAAGTGGAAGATATGACATGCAAGTTGCATTGGGTTTCCCCCCACCAACTGTAAATTAGGTCATGAAGTGTAAATTACAAGATTTGGGCAGATGTTTCTGAGCCATTCTGCCAAATCTGAAATTCATGCTGTCATCATTCTTGCTACAACCCTCAAATGTCAGCCCCAGAAAAACCCAGCTGCAGGGCAGGTAGGGAGTTAATGACTGTAACTGGTGGATTCATCAGTTCAAGGAGGTGGTTGGATGGATGTCAGCCTGTGGCCAGCAAGTTGGGCAGGGCTGGAGGCCAGTTCCTGAGACTCCAAGTTGCAAAGGTCAGTCACAAGATACCTTGGACACATGTAATTCCCCATGATATGACTGCTGTGTGTAATGCACTGTAATGGTTGGATTCTGGAGGGTGTCTCAAAACTCATTCTTCAGGTATCCAGTTACCCAGAGCAGGAGATGCAGGAGAAGACAAATAGAACAACCAGAGCATATAATTTCTGACCATCACCTTGTAGCTTTTATAATCTATGGGGGCACCTGGAGTCAGCCATTCTCTGAGCCATACTTCTGAGTTTAAAGGGCTCCTCCTGCTCTCCTCTGACCTGGCAGCACCTGTAACCTCCAACACAGCAGCAGCTCCGAACGCCACACTGCCTGAGGTAGATAATGTCTGGGGTCAAATGTTCATCCTTTGCCTATTTTCTTGGTCATCTTTTTGTGTGTTTGTTTCCTTTAATCAAACAAGTTTTTTCCTTTGGACCTGGTAGAATAGGTCCAATTTCCATAGGGAGCACTACAGCAAACAGCTCAGTCATCCTGAGCTACACAGCCCACCTGAAAGGAATATGAATCAGGTTTTTGGCTGCAACTATTACATCTGTTTGTTGTAATAGAGAGGCCTTAAACAGGTCTTACCCCAGGAGGAGCTTTCCAGCTACCCATGGCCTGTGCTCCACAGTGGAGTAGCCATGCCCCTGTGTTACTCTGTTCCTCATCAATCAGCTGGACCTCTCAGTGGGTTGGCCCTGGTTAAATTCCAGATGCCCACCAAAGCTGCTCTATCACTTCCCCCCACAAATGGACAGGGGAGAGAAAACATTAGGAAAGTTTCAGGAGCTGAGATAACAAAAGAGGGAGATCACTCACTGCTTAGCATCACAGGAAAAACATCACTTGGGTTGAATTTACTAACAGTCAAAATCAGGGCAAGATACTATGTAAAATAAATCCTAAAAACACCTTCTCCCTACCCTTCCTATCTTCCCAGGCTAAACTTTATTCCCAGTTCTCTACCTCCTCCCACAAGTGGTGCAGGGAGATGGGGAGTGAGGGTTAATGGTGAGTCCATGAGACATTATTTCTGCTGCTGCTTTCTTCTCAGGGAGAGGAGTCCTTCCCCAGCTCCACCGTGGGTCCCCCACAGGGTCACAAGTTCTCATAGAAACCTGCTTCAGTATGGTCTCTTCTCTCCATGGGTCTGCAGTCCCTGCTCCAGCAGGGGCCTCCCACAGGGTCACAGCCTCCTCTCAGGCACCCACTTATTCCAGTGTGGAGAATCTCAGTCCTGGCACCTGGAGCACCTCCTCCCTCACCTTCTCTTGATGTCTGCATAGTTGTTACTCTCATGTATTCTCACTCCACTCTTCTCTGGCCACAGTTAATGCTTTGCAAGAACTTTTTTCCTGTTTCAAGATATTATCACAGTCATTACTACCATCTCTGAGTGGCTTGGCCTTGGTCAGCAGTGGGTCCATCCTGGAGCCATCTGGCATTGGCTCTGTTGGATGTGGGAGAGGCTTCTGGTAGCTCCTCACAGTAGCAATCTCTGTGGTGCCTCCTTTACCTGACCCTCACCATGTAAACCAAATACAAGCCCCCCAACAACCCTCTGGGGTTTCCGATGCTTATAAAGAGTTGCAAAGAGAACTTTTTCTTCCTTTGCACCCTGTTTCCACCCTTTCTCTATGTCTGAGCTCGCCTTTGGTGCCTCCCACTCACTTGCACTTCTCTAACCCCAACAGTGCATCTCCATCTGCTCCCTCAGGCTGCAGCTGGCAGCCGTCCCAGCTCCCCTCCCTCTGTCTTTGCCTTCCCTGCCCAGGTGTGTGTAGGCACTTTGCTGTGCAGCAAGCTGAACACACTCTCCTGAAGGAGTGCATGCCGTGTTATCCTCCATGGTTTCACCTGTCAGTGTACAAAAGCAGAAAATCTAAGTACAGTGGCTAATAAACTGACCAACAACTGCAGCAGTAGAAGGGAGGGAGCCTTTGCCTAAGGTGAGTGTCATGAACCTGCAGGTTCAGCACAGCCTTGCTTCCCCGGGCTGGGCAGGGCTAGGGTAAAGCCACAGCAAGAATGTGGCCTTAAAACTGTGTAGGCTTTGTGGATTTGTCCCTTGGTTCTAAGGAGTTCTTGGATCTCCTTTCTTTTTGGGCTCTGTGTTTAGCAGGCTTAAATAGGGGAGAAAATGAAGGGAAATCTCAGACAGAAAATTACACAAAATTGAGTCTAATATAAATACTTTGGGAGAAAACACCAGCATGGGGAGACTTGTTGCTATTCTCCAAAACACACTTTAGAAAATCCAAAACTTGAAGGTAATTAAGAAAGCACAACAGAGGTGCCAGATTACCTCTGCTGTTTTGCCACAGGTCAAGGCTCTCCAGCATCTGCAGTTCAGATTAAGTAAGAGCTGACAGGGAAGGAATGTATTCCAGTATCTTTCTCTCATCACTGTAACCTTTTGGGGAGCCATGGAGATTTAACTCCAAGTGCTGGCCAGTTTGGTGGATCTCAGGAAATTAACAACTCTCCCTTCTCACCTATAATCTCTCTGTTACAATGTTGCTGTGGGTATTGGACAAAATTATTTCTTAATAACTCTTCTGAAGCCTATTTCCAGGCCACCTGAGAACACACACTGTGAGTAAAGACAAACCCAGCCAAAAACAGCTGTACAGTTGACTGGACATCTCATTATGCTACTGAACACCTTGAACCCTCAATATCCCCCTTGGATCACCTCTCGCCTTTGTGAAAGTGCAGGAGTCTCACTGATTGCAGATTCTGGAGTTTTTAAAGGACATTTTTGCCCATGGGCAGCAGTTTGGGAGCAGCCATGGAGGTTTTCCTGTGCCTGTGCAGCTGTGGCTCTGACAGCATGACTCACAGCAAGCTTTTCCCAGTGCCTTACCAGTTAATTCTTTCAGTTTCTTTAAATGAGACACGGGGCAAATGTGACTCATTGTCATTTCTGGAAATGACAGACTAGCAGGGGCCCAGGGGAGTGTCTGCCTTGTGCCATGCAGCTGGGATCAATGGGCAGTTGCCTCCTGACCTCACTCCCTTTCCCTTCTTCTTTCAAAATTAGCATTCCTACTTGAGTTTTGACAGCCAATACCAGGAAACACTTTCTGTTTTTCTCTGTTGACTTTGTGTGAAGTGAATGTTCTTGGTAGAAAAATAGACAAATTCCTTGAACAGAAGAACTTGTCAAATTTTATGCTGGTGTTTCTTTATTAAAACCACATGCTTTGATTCCCCTCTGCACACACCAGCCTTCCAAGGAGCTTCAGGAAGGCAAATCCCTTCTTGGGTAGATCCATGGCTGTTAGAGCTGGTCACTGTGGTGCTGGCAGCTGGGCTAATGCATCAAATGTACAGTTGGGTACTGTTTCCACCACTCCATGGCAGTGCAGCAGCATCTCCCTGGAGCAGGCATCCCACAGCAGAATGTGTCCATCTGGCTTGCACCTTGTACAACAGCAGCATCCTGACCTTTTGGTGTGTGGCTTTTCCCTGATACCTCCCAAATTAAAACCATGTGGACCTTCTATAAAGCTGCTGCTTCACCCTAACAGTCTTGATGATCTATATTAGCACTGGTGCTGGTCCTGCCTAAACTTCTCCAGATGCAGAGCAGGCCATCTTTGCTATCAGGACACACAGAGAGCACTTCAGGGGTCTTTACCCAACCACTGTGTAACACAAAGGGTTAGGTTTGGCAGCTCTTTTGAGCTTTTTGGCCTGTGAGCTTAGGAGAGGTGAACAAAAAAAGTAGCGAGAACAGAACACAACAGGGAAAACTTCATTTTATTCTTGCTCCTTAAGGTCTAAGTCAGGGCTTGCCTGGGTATGTGGTACCCAGGCACACCACTGAGAGAATCACCAGAAGGATGAGCCTGCATCTGCCTTAACTGGACAATTTTGCCCAGACAAGGAGACCTAGGTGGCTGTTTCATGCACAGCACTCCCCATGGTCACAGCTGATAATTTTATGTGGCATGCATGTTCTTACAGGAATACAACCCAATGGAAAAAACTACACACATAATTAAATGTAGCCCTCCCAAGTGACTGCTCTGCTTGCAAGGCATCTGCAGGTGGGTGAAAACGATGAAACTTCAAGCCTCCACGCATCTGGGCTTGTAGCAGACTGTAGTCACTGCAGACTTAGACACAGGAGTTTAGCATTTACAGAGGTTCATGAAAAGCAGGCATGGTATCTGCCCCCTCTCTTCACCTCCTGGTGCTCACTGGTGGGCTGGGCATGGCTGGTACACCCGCCAGCAAGGATCAGCTTTGTAAAGACTGCAGGTGGGTTTGGCAGCCTGCACATCCCTGACCTGCATGCTCGCCCATGCCAGGGATGGGGTACACAAAGGACAGCAGTGCACACAAAGCTGCGTCCTTGTGACTTGGTCATTGCAGGGTGTGGGTGGACCAAGCACAATGTTCGAGGCACTGAAGTGAGAACCTCAGCAAACAGGAGTGAGGTAGTGTCTGAGACCACAGAGCAAATATTTGCCTGCAATGCACTAAAGGCAGATAACTGAAAGGCAGCCAACAAAGGGTGGAGGAGTCTGGTGAAGACAAGGCCCTGCTTGTTTGCTCAGCAGTGCAAAGGACATAAATGCAAAATCAGGGCTATTTGGGCCTCTCAAGAAGCTATAAAAGGTGAAAAACAGGAGGGGGCCTGTTACAGCCAGTCTGCACGTGCCTGAATGCCCTCTGAGCACTGGTAGCTCATCTGCTGGCTTGCACCTCTGAGAAGCAGCTTTCCAGGCAGGGACATGGAGGTCAAAGGCTTTCCTGTGCTGTCTCTCTTGCTCCTCCCCTGCAGAAGGAGCTGAGCTTTGGCTGGGGAGATTGGGGTGGAGGGCGAACACAGCTGGCACCAGCTCCTGATCCCATCTTGAACTTCCAAACCTCACAGTTTGCATGGACAAACAAATTGCATTTACCTCTGCTGGATCTGTGGCATTAGTTTTTTCATGATCCACTCAGTTGGGAACCTTTGTTACCTGATAAGCATGCAAGAGCAGGATGCAAGAGCAGATCATGCCCTTCCCACCAAAGGCAGAATTAGAGCCCCTTATGTTCAAGGAATCAGATTTTAAAAGGCAGAAAATATTTTTTGTGATGCTTTATTCTGAGCAGTAGCAAAACTCAGGCTCTGCATGGACCAGACAGATGTTTGGGTTGGTGCCAAGTTGGTGCCATAATTTTTTTTGTGCCTGGTTTTGCGGCTCACAAAACCCATGAGTATCCTGCTTTCTCAGACAGATTTGGTAGCAAAGGGAATGCTTCATCCCAGTGGTGACAGCTGCCTTGGCCCCAGAAATTGATGTTTTGATGTAACTGTGTCTTCCCCAGAATCACTGGAGCAAGAAGTCCTGGCTCCTGGCAAGGTGGAGATCACAAGGGCATCCCCTTTCACCCCACCACCCCTCTTCCAGAGCACTGTGGATGGTTTCTCTTCAGGTTTCTTCTGCATATCTTTTTGATATGAAAATCCTTCTTGAGTCAGACATCACCTTCATGTTCAGAGGTGAAAAACTGCTCATGTACTGCTCTACCCTTCAAATGAAGCCTCCCTCTTTGGAAATTAAGAGGTGATGGATTTTAAACTCCAACATCTGAAAAGGAAGATGAATGATCAATTATGTCCCTGAGGAATGGTTCACCTTCCATCCCTGGACTGGGTAACGTTTCCTTCCTTCAGTAACTGTTGTGGGCAGGGGGAGACCACAGGCTAGGTAGCCCTGGTGAAGGGGCCAGCCACCAGGACCTGCCCTGCTCTGTGTTGTTGCCTTTCTCCCCATCTCTGGGCTTCATGTAGGGGCTGTGCCCACAAGGGAAAAGCCTTCCCTTCAAAGGCATCTACCTCACACCCATCCAAGAGAAACCTGGGAAAGATGGGCTGATGGTACTGTGGGAATGAAGATTGCTTTCTCAACAGATCACTGCTTCCTACAGGGTTGTTTTGCACTCTCCTTTTGTCCAAAAACTGTTGCAAGGTGGAAACATGGTACCAGGTTCTGCAAAACTGCTTGTTCAAGGACAGTGAGACTGTAGAGCCATTTGGTACAGCTCCCTGGCTGACAGCAGTAGACACCTTGGAAAAGAGTACGGCACAATAAAAGACCTTCCACCATCTACTGCTGGCAAACATTTGGGGACTTTTGGAGGTAATGGTTTTTCCAGGGCTTCCATGTTTATCAGTTCTCATGGAACTAGTGCCACAGGTTTGTTTAGAAGGAACTTTGGGGAACTGTACAAGCTCTGAACATCACCAGTTCTGTCAGCAGAGGGTAACTGCGCATCTTGTGGAGCAGCTCATCCTTTTGTTGAATTTAGAAACTTCTCTGCTAACTCCCTTTGGTGTCACCCACACCTGGTGGCATCAGAAGAGGTGAGGAGTGGTTCTCCTGTTTCATCTCCCATCAGAGTCCTGTTTTTTAAGATCTTTGCTGTACCTTCTCTGTTTAGCAGCTTAGGATCCCAGTACCTTTGCTGTGTCCAGGCAGAGAACTATGCTCTACCTCCAGCTTCCCTGAGTCTGCCCTGTCCTGTCACTGCACCCATCTTGAGATGGGGAGACCAGAACTAATTGGAGGGCTCACAGTGAAGAAGAGTGAGAATTCTCTGGTCACATGCATCAGAGGATTAAATTACCTTTATTACCTCTCTCATAGTTCTCAACATTTTATTTCCTTTTCTAACCACTGCTGAGCACACCAAAACATTCATAGCAGCTCTTGGGTCTCTTCCTGAGTGGCAACAACTGACATGAAGTTCATCAGTCAGCACCCATGGAAAGGATTGCTTTTGCCCCATGCCCACTCCTTCGTGTTCATCAGAGCTGCATTTCATCTGCTAATTTATTGCCCAATTATTGTGACATTGTGGGCACATTCTGATGTTGTTAAGTAGAGAGACACAGCTTGTTAAACTCCTGTCTGCCAGGTAAACCTTGGGAATATGAGTAAGGAGAGCAGGATCCCTGAGCTTGCAAAGTCAGAAATAACAGTGTAAAGGTATAACTTACCCTCAATTAAGCCACTATTGCTACTTGTCAGAAAAACAGAGAGCAAAGATTGATACACAGAGATCTACTAATCCACTCTTGTTGGAGTTGTTTTTCTTTTGGGTCAGCCTTTGGATCTGGTTATGCCTTGGAAAACCCAAGGCTGCTCCAAATGCTGGATTGCACTTCAGCACCCGGTGTTGTTGCTGGGGAGCGGTGACTTTCCCCACAGCAGATGGAGCACTCATGTGACACTTCGTACACTATGTATCATCTATTTACATCTTTTTTTTACATTAGCAACAGATGGCTTGGCATAATTATATTTTTTAAATTAGGGGGAATATGTATCTAAAACTTCACACATTTTCTAGAGCCTATTTTACTATTCCTTTTTACTTTTGCAGCACCAGTGCTGAGGTCTTAAGTGGAAGGACCTCCTTTATCCTTCCATTGCCTTCTGTGAAGAGGTGCCACACTAAACATGCAGGTAGCAGTATAGCTACATACATAAACATACAGTATAGCAGTAAGCAAGCAGAAATTCCCCTGGTCATGCAAAGGGAGAGGAGAAGGCAGCTTGGAAGGAAGCAAGACAAAAGGGGAAGAAACAGACTTACGGGCAGTAGTAGGAGGGAAGGGGAAAAAGACAAGCACCAGGGCTGACAAACCATACCTTCAAGAGATAATTGAACTCAAGTCCTACAAAAGCATAACCTTGCTTCAGAAATATAAAATCTAGCAAAACATGAGTTCAGCAGTTGGTTTCTTCATGTTCCTTTTTTTTTTGGCATATAAGGCTGCAAGTATGGGGTCCTTGATACTGAATTTTTCTCAGGAAAAATATAAGACTTGTGAAGAAGGCTTAATGTAAACCAGGACTTTTCCATGCTCATGTGACTCCCAAAGCTGGGGCTGTAAGCAGGGTGCCAGGCTGGTTTGATTTAGCACTGCTGATGCTGTCAGAAGAAAAGAAGAGGCACTTGTTAAGACTATAGGAAGAGATACAGGATAGACCACAAACAGGCAAGATACTGAAACCTCTTTATCAGACTACATTTGCCTGGAAAGAAAAAGATCCTTGAACAACGAGGAATGAAATACATCTTCAAAATTGCCAAATGAATCATCATCCTTGTGCAGTGTCAAACCTTGAACACTGGCAATGTCCAAACTGCTGCCTTTTGTTGGGAAGGGACTGGGGCTTGGTAGGAGTGGGCCTTCAGAGAAGAGCAGGAGAATGCATTAGGGATACAGGGTGTTTCATATACATTCCTCACTGCAAAGGGCTGTACCAGAGGGAAAGGAGACATCCACGGGGGAGCACATCTGTCCAGAACCTCATAATTGCCATAGTACTGTCCATAGGCAAGTACATGATCTTGCTTTGGGTGGAAAATATTTTTGATTGCATCTGTCTCTGTGAAACATCTCTCAGGAAATGGCCCATGGGCAATACCAAGCTCTGCAGACAGAGCTCTGGGCAAAGCTGTGGTACCAATTGGTGGCCAATGACCAGTGGGCTTTGTGTTTATAAGTAGGTCTTTTCCAGCTCAGGCATATGCACCTGCTGAGATGTCATTATTTTGCTGGATTATTTTGACCCATGGACCCTTGCCACAGTGTATCAGATGATGTGCCTACTGGTTCTTGCTTGGTGTTTCTCAGCAAGCAAACATGGTATGGTGGGTGGATGCAAAGCTAGTTTACATTTTTACACTACTTTTACTCCTCTGTAAATCCTACTCAGTAATGACTAATCCCCAGGCTGATTCCCCTTTCCCATTCGGATTATTTTATTTTCACTAAATTTTGTTACTTGATAAAATTTAACCCTTTAGAGTCTTCTTGTTGTGATTTTTCACATATGGAGAAGTGGCTCACTCTGAGGCAGTACCCCAGTGGAGATTAAAGGATATATCCCTTCCAAGAAACAATAAATACTTAATGAAAGTGTACAGAAAGTGCAGATTGAAAAAGAAACTATGGCAGATACCTACAAGGAGTCAGGTGAGCCATCTGGGTATAGATGAGGAGCCCACCTGTCCTGCATCTGTTCCTGAATCTTCCCATGATGTCAGGGACAGCTTGGGGGATGCAGTCTCTACTCACCTCCCTTGTCTTTATCAAGATCAACACTACCCAGGAGTCGCTGGGTAGTGACTGGCTGAAGCAAACACAACAGAAGAACAGAAGCAAGCTCACATTAAGCTTCTCTGAAAACGGTTGTGCAACCTGTTCATTCCTGCTGGGCTCTGGACACTGTATCTGCAGCAGCTCCAAGAAGCAACAGACACACTGAGGAGCCAGGCGATCCTCAAAAAAGTTGGAAAGCCCTGCTGCAACATGAAGGAGAACAGTGTGAGGACAACACCTCCAACTCAGAGGGGTGGAGGGTCAGCTGCCACCTTTAGCTCAGCCATGTCCCCAGGGATTGGCTTTCCTCTCTGTTTTCCCCACTGAGGGAACAGTGGGGCACAGCTTGCTTTGCTGCAGCTCCCCTCCGTTGGCTCACCAAAGCTGAGGGACAATGCCCAGCCTGCAACTTCATCCCAGCCTTGCTTTTTGTCTGCCTCACACTCCTTATGGGATCAACATGCACCTCTACTAGGATCTGACCTCACCACCCATCGTACCTTGCTGGGAGCTGTTGTTTAGGGATTTCCTGGCCAGCTAGTGGTCCCCTGACTCCCTTTCTCTTTCAAAGGATAAAGATCTCCCTACTTCCTTCTTCCATTCCTGGCAATGAGACATCAGCAATCTGGGTTTATGAGATGTTTCAGCTATCCCCTGCACCCCTTTGCCCAGATCTACCACAGCAGCTGCAATGCCTCTGTGAGTCACTGAGGCCATCATCGAGGGCAGCAGCACACAGGAGAACAGGAGGCAGGACAGAAGTTCTGCCAGGGCTGGGGCAGTGTGGCTAATTCTGCTGCTGCTCCAACATCTGTAAAAAATTATTATCAATAACCTGTTTCTTCCAAAGTGAATCAAAAGTGAAAATCTGAATCCAGGGAAGGGTTTGCCCAGCAGCTCAGAATGGGAAATTCATGGGATTTCCAGAGGATCGGGTTTTTTGGCACCACTTTGCCAATCCTTTTGGTTTTAATCAAGTGTCTTACACGGTTGGTTTCTTTCCTAGGGTTCTTGCAGTTGCAGTATGATTACTGAGTTTTCTCTTCTTCTTTTCATACTGAGGCAATCTTTACTTGTGGGACCTGTGAAAGAAACCATGAGAACAAGAACCCCAGGGGCTCGAAATACCTATATGTAAATAAATGTTAACACCACAGAGATTATTTTCAAAGCAATGCTTTGTTTTTCATCAAGAAAAGACTTGTACCTGACAACCTCAACGACAGAGAAAACCAGTCTCTCCAGATGTGACTGAAACTGAATGCAACAGCTCCTTAGTATGTGGGCTCTTCTCCAGCCTCCCAGGCACAAACACAGCCTGCTTAAATAGGAGGCCTGTGTGATGCCTTGCTTCTTATGGTGCTTCACTCTCCACTTGCAGCTACCAAACCAGGAGGAAACACTAAGGGAAGTTATAGGTGAAAGGAAAAAGTCTCCTGGACTTCAGATCCCACGCCCTTTTTTGGAAAAGGCACCAGACACAGGATGCCTAGCTGCTTGCGTGCACAGGAGGCAGAACCACAGAGCTGTACTAAACTGTCTTCTTCAGGTTGCTGCATGAGGAGTTTAGCCCTTCAATGACAGGCACATCTAGCTTCCTTCCTGATGCATGGCCTGTGAGATGCAAAAGCATTAAGGGGTTGGCTGGAAGGGATATTCAGGGATAAGGTGTGAACTGTTGTGTTGCAGTATATAAGAAAGTGATTAACCAGAATTTGTCTTGTGATGTTCATTTTGGTCCTTACAGAGAACAGTAAGAAAGTAGAAGGGGAATGAAAAAAACAGCCAAATCCTGCAAGGAAAAAAGAAATGAAACTAGAGCAGCTTCAGGTCAGGTTGGTCTGATGCTGAAGACCATAGATGGTGTGAAAGCATAAATTGTCACAAGCTAGCAAACTGATGAGGTATATTTTGGGTCAATCTGCATTAAACTGATTACCATGACCCTCCTTAGAGCCCACACATAATAGCAATCACATCAGGCAGCACCAAGTCCTGGCAACTAGTTGGTGAAGAAGGCAGGAAGAGAAAAATGTTCTCCTCTGGAGAGTAAGAAAAAATCCCATGGAATGATGGGAAGCCTACCCCCGAAAAAAGGTGGTTTACTAAGGAGTACATGACTGCCCTGTATAAAGTGTGGATTATTTTCAGGTTTTGCTTTATCCCCATCTTGGTAAAAGAAGAAATTAGTTTCCAGAATGCAGGCAAAAGAGGAAAGGGGTAGAAAACAATTATTGACTGTGAAGCACAGCATATGCTAGTGTGAAGCTGAACAGCTTTCCATGAAACATATCCTAGCCAAGCTATTACTAACACCTGATACAACCATGGTCGCCCCTTAGTTGCCTGCCAGCAGTGAGCAATGGACTCAATATTATCAATTATGTTCCTTTCTCCTCTCCTTCTCTCCCACCAATTAATCATCTGTTAATCATGAGAAACAGTCCTCTACTTGGAAAATATCAGACAAACAAGGAGTTTTGCCAATAAAATGAAATACTATAGTAAATAATCTTAAAGGTGTCCTGAAATAAGATGTAGCCATATTGCTATGCCACAGGATTTTAAACACTGCGATTTAGCAAAATTCCCGGGGAAAGGTAAGCTGGTCAGGTCTGCCAGCTGATGCATACAGGTAATATGTGTCAGAAACACCATGAGCAATAAAGACTTGGTCAGATCAAGCTCTTCGGTCTCACATCTATTAAGGCGCAGATGAGCTGCCTTGAAAGCAGCCACCTTTTCAATGTCCTGCCCCTTCCCCGGACAGGACTAGCTGTGCAAAAACAGTCCCTACAGGTGTCATCCTGTCTTCAGTGGCCTCCCTGGAGAGGTTCCACAACACAAAATCTCCCTCCCATTCACTTTGGCAAATTTCTTCTAGTTAAAGTCTCATTTGCTATCACTCAAACTCCAGCCATATATATTTTTCCAGTCCTATCTAATATAGAAAATACAATCCTGTTTTAACATAAATAAAGACTCATATCTTCCTCAGTCTATCCAGTAGTCAAAATACCAGTTTCTTCAACCTTTATTTCTGGATTTATTTTATAGTCTTGTTATAATTCTTGCACCTTCCATCTAGCATTAGCATAAACAGAGACAGGATTATTCAGATGTCCTCATATGAGGACATACAGTACCAATGAGAGTATATTACACAGAAATTTACTTTAGGAGGACCCCCTCAAACCTGCCACACCTTTGATTTCATCTGTTCAATACAGCAGCCCTAACATTTGACATGAAGGTTGCGATAGAAATCCC
Organism: Lonchura striata; assembly: GCF_050655825.1. Lineage (NCBI taxonomy): Eukaryota > Metazoa > Chordata > Aves > Passeriformes > Estrildidae > Lonchura > Lonchura striata. Next base: position 83,060,246 of record NC_140740.1, on the reverse strand, counting down.
CATGGCAGGATCTGAGATTATTTATATCAAACAACATATACCTATAACAGACTTTTATGTGGATGCCGAGGTGACAAACAGATACGGCAGCATGGTACAGAGCAGGGCATACCAAGAGGCTGAATCCAAGCTGTAGAACATGAAATGCAACTCTAAACTCTTGCTCTTTTCTTCTGATTTTGCAGTATTAATTATTTATTATTTGGATAGGCTTCTCAAGCCCTGAATGAAAAAAATTCTCAACTTACAGAAAGCACTTCTACTTACAACACTGTCTAATAATGTGCTGCCCATGGGGGAGCAGGACCTCAAGACCTGGCTGCTCTTATCTTTTATAGGTCCCTAAGGTGAGTAAATCATAGACTGAAATTCAGCAGCTTCTTCCCCAGTTTAAAAATACAGTACACCTAACAGGGAAAAAGACAACTACTAGGACACACCATCTCAAAGAAATAGGGATAGCAAGACTTACTGCTCTGTCTCTATGGAACAAATGCCCATGTAGCTTTCAGGATGGGTGACTAACAGGCAGTCTTCTGTTTGGCTGACAGCTAGAAGCAGAAAATCTACCCAAAACTGCAACAGTCCAACAGACTTCCTAAAGAATCCAAGTTGTTTGGCAGCCTTGGCTGAGGAACTTTCAAGTGTTTATCTGAGCTTTTGAAAGCACATGGGCATCAAGTGTCAGGACAAGTGTAGTATATACTCATCAAACTTTCAACCTGATTTAACAGCATCTTACCAATTATGCAATTACACATTTTTCTGTAAACACTGGAACCGTGTACCAAAGCCGGCTACAAAGTTAACAAAAGACTTGGCCCAACTTGGCACTGGACTTCCCAGCTATGATTTGTTAGACATTTCTTAGCAGAATGTATCATGTCTTCTTGATGCCCAGGGCCCTTTCAGGACATGAATTAAGAAAAGCACAGGACTGCAGCACAGAGAAGTCACATCCAGTTCTTCCAAGCCCAATCTTCATCCTTCCTGTAAACTTACAGAGACTACTTTCTGTTTGCTTACATTCTCATACACCTGGCTTTATGCTTTTGTATGCTTGAGGATTGTTATGTAAATGTGTTAACTGATCATTTGTACTGGTTTATCAGCCTGAAAGCTTAGTGCTCATGGATCTGATGGAACAGGTTAGACTTCTAGTGAAGGACATCTGATGTACAATATGCATTTGGGACTAAGGTCTTAGAAATTTTGTAATCTTTATTATGGCAGTCATAGAGATGAAAAGCACTGAGTTATCTCTAAATATGGACACCACAACAAAAATAAATCACAACTGCAGAAAAGTTACTGCCTGTAGAATCCTAGGAGACAAGAGGGCTAATGTGTATGTGTCAAACACCGATAGCCAGATGGAGCCAGCCATGGATTGTTGGTGATAACAGCCAAGAATTTTTGGTAATAATACACTGAGGAAGAACGGATGTGGCTGGAGAAGAGGCCATCAGGAGGTAGGGCAGCACTTTCCTGGGACAAACATCCTTGTTCTGGTTCCTGGAGATGAGCAGAACACAGCACAAGTGCAGGGATGAGGCTGAGAAGTGGGCATGGGCTGTAAGAGGGGATTGAGACCACCAAAAACCCCCAAAGCCTTCCGACCCATTTCCAGAAGAGTCTAGAGGAATGGACTGCACAGGATCACTAATTTGCACAGAAAGGGAAAAACTTACCAACAAGATGTGGAGATTTATTTATAAAAGGTATTCCAACCAAGCCCACATGCATGGACATGCCCAGGACACCCCAGCAGGATCCATGCTGGAGCTAGGACTGGTGATCTCTCTTTCCCTCTCTCCTTTCTTCTCTTTCCCCTCTTTAATTAATTTCTGTCTTTCTTTCTTTCTCCCCTTTCACCTTACCCCTCTGTTCAAAACCCACTGCCATGTGTTCATAGAGGAGATAAGGTCCAAACTTAGACCAATTTCCATGCCAAGTATGTAATTCACTAATAGAACTTTGTGAGTTTTTGTAGACCCTCTGACTCTTGTCATTCCTTTTGACCATGGGCACCTACAAATCTTGAGTACTCCCTCCCCTTCAAGGGTTGGACGCCACACTTACAACTTTAATACATGAAAGTGGAAAAAGGGAAAATAAAACAATATTGCATCCAGATAGTCAATAAAATAAAATAATTCAAGAGAATCTCTTTAACAGCAATTTATTATCATTAAAAGTAACAATAAGTAGTTTAAATTCTTTTGTCTTAAAAATCTAGTGTAACATACTGCTACAGTTTTATGAAACTTACGGCAAAATTGTATCCCCAAACCACACTGTTGTGCCTGGTCCTCACAGACATCAGTGGTGTGGCACACAAATAGCACAGAAATGGATCGCTCTATACAGCGATGATCATTAGGCCTCAAGATGCTACAAGTTATTTTATAAGAGCTATTAAGTATAATTTCTGTTTTTCTCTTTGTTAATATTGCTAGAACAATCAAATATTTCACATAGCTTTTGGTGCCCATGTGATCTTTTAAGAACTCTGTTTTATCCTTGTACATCTTCCCGCTATAGCTTTCAGTTTTTAAATTTTCCCCCCTTAGTGACACGCCTGCCCCATCTTTGGAGATAAAACCACAGCGATGTTTGCAGTCACTCTGCACACATTCTGAAGCCAGTGTTCAGCCCGAACCCTTACCTTTCACATTGCTGACAAAACAACTTGGCAGCACACAGTTCAGGAATACTACATGCTCATGTTTTAATCTCCAGCTTCTTGGGAATTCTAGAGTTTATGTTAAGCTCAAGTTAAGTACCCAAGATAGCTAACTTACAGCTATTCCTGATTTGTGGAAAGGAACAGTGGCCAGACATTGCAGGACAGATGCATCTTTGCATTACACAAAAAGGCCTGAACAAGTCATAATACTGTTTATCATTGGCTTGCAGGACCGAAAAAGAATATCCACAAGCAAGCACGCATATTGATGAAAAGAACAGTTCTAATTCTGTCAAGCATTTAATGTGCTGAATTTAAGATTACAGGTTACTCAATACTCAAAAGTAAGCAGAAGCCTCTGAGTGAAACCCTTCTGGCTATCAGAAATGTACTGAAGAAAAAGAACATGGGAAACTTCATATAATCTTTCAGATGTGGTTTGTGTATGATTTCAGATATTCAAGATCCCCTTAGAAGGGATAGGGAATTTCCACATGAACTTCACAGTAACACATGGAATTGGGAAATTCAAAGAAAACCAATCAGTAAGCAGATTCATGTACATCTATATTCCACTCTGGATTTAGAGTCGTGAGAAAATTATAATCATAGGGTAAAAGTATGGATGAAGTACCAGATCAACAAATTCCATGAACAAATTCCAATTTCTCTACAAGAGCAGTTCACACTCTTCTTTAAGCAGACCTACAAATTAAACTCCAGGAGAAAACAGGGTGTTAAATTTACTCAATCAAAAAAGAATTTTTGGGGTTTGTTTTCAGCTAGATTTCTTGAGAAAGATAACCCCAAAACCAAAAACAATACTTACAGCAAAACTGTGAAATCCTGTCTTACATAATATCCTAAACTACTATCTTGCTTTTTAAATGCATCTAACAGCTTATGAATATCTCACCCTTACTCAATAACACCTTAAAGAGTTTTAACTGAGGTAGCCACTAAAACATCACCATACATTAGCAATGCCAACACAAGGTGAAAAGCTCAACCAAGATGCTCAAGAAAAATTAGCTAGCATTTGCTTCCAAAAATGTAATTTTCTCTCTCACTCTTTTCCTCCAAACTTTGCTTCACTTCCCTTTTCTCTTCTTTTCCATCTCTAACAAACAGCAACAAAGAAAACTGTAGCTTTCCAGTTAATTTGTAAAATGTCCTTGGATTTCCAAAGCTAAACTTTCAAATGAAGAATCGGTGAATTTAGTTTTAAATGAATGCCATTTTGAACACTGACACTGAATGCCTCAATGACTGACGCCTGAGGTTTCAGCTGTATTATCTTCCTGCATATACCTAAGTGCTAGAAGCTATGGAAAGACACCTGCAATGGGAAAACACAGAAGCAGTGAAAAGGTCCCTTTCATTTTAAGTCTCACCTATATATGTAAACACACAAAGAATCACCTATTAATTCACTGTCTTTCAAGTACTCAGGAAGTTAAATTGCAATTATCATTCCTCTACCTAAAAAGTACAATGATCTCTCATATCCCGGACCTTTATAGGCACAATCATTGTACAAAATGAGAGCATTTTCAAATTACTTGTATAGCTATGATAGCCTATGCTCAAATTCAACATGAAAAAAAAAATCAGCTTTAAGGATAATTAATACCCTGGTATTTTTGAAAACATTTTCAAGATTTTTTATGGTCCTTTATCAGAGACTATATTTTTCAAGGTAATTCAGAACGTTTTCTATTGACATCCAAATCAAGCAACCAACCAAACAAGAGAAATCCAACTGAAGATCACCCCAATATCTATGTTGTTTAGTTCACATATATTGCAGAATGTACATTTGGGTAAACATCTACACTGTACACATACATGTACATGTACTGTAAACATCCAGTTCTGACTTCTTTTTTTCAACCACTACTTGGAATTTGAGTGTCCTCTCCAATTGGCTGAATGTTTTAATGCATATACAGAAATGCAAAGTTGCATTTCAGACATACTGTATTGACCCAAAGCAGCACAAAACCTCTGCTTCTAAGATACATACATACCAAATAAAATAGTCGGAAGAGAAAAACCATGCTCTCACTTAAAAAAATAGAGCACTAACAAGTGTGACATGCATAATACTGGTTTCTCAATGTAGAGCAGATACTGTGTACATATTCCCAAATATAAAAATAAAATTGTACAAATTGCATGCAATACAATTGCATGGTACAAAGTGCAGTTCAAGCAATACCAAGGTATTATCCTTATTTTTCTGAAGCATGTGGACAACAGCAAACTGCAGAGTGGTAATTGTAATGTGGTCCATGGGTTTCTTCTTCCACAGAGACAAACAAAGCAATTTTTATTTCAAAAAACTCTAGCCCACAACAGGGAGACATCAAACAATTTAGTCATGATAATTTACTGTTAAGAATTTCTGAATTTTCTTACACATCTAGATTATGCAAAGGGCTTATTGTTTGAAGTACTTTGCTAGAACTCCTTTTTCACAAACCACAACACACCAAAGAAAGTGTTTCCTGCTTTCATTACACACAGTTGTTCATCAGGTGGAAGTAGATGAAGGTGGTTTATTATAACATTATAAAACTAACCTCATTCTTATGAAGCATATGTAATGCACGAATTAAAGATTCCAGTTAAGCATCACCATACACTAACCCTTTATGTTTTATAACAAAACCAGCTAAGAAATTGTTACTACTGAAATCATACACAGGCACCTTGCTATATCATACTTACGTTATAGTTTTCTTTTTAAAACATTCCACAACTGACTCTGCTTTTAGGTCACTTGTCCATTTCATCTATTTAGACGCTGTGTTACCACTTCTCTGTACATGATAGAGATATATATCAGCAGCAGAAAAATGACAAAGAAATCATCCAAGAACCCCAGAATTCCAAACAGAGCTTCAGGAAGAAAATCCAGAGGTGAAGCTAGGTACAACAAGGCTCCAATCAAGCAGAGGAATATTCTGATGCGAAACATCCAGAAGAGGCCCCCTACAGAAAACATCTCCCTGAAAGCATGTCGCAGTAAAGTGGGGAGATCCATAATTCTTTCCATAATCTATAAAGAAAGAATCTATAAGTTAGTATTTTGCTTTAACAACTCACCCATGCTAAACTTAAGTTTCTGCTACTACATTAAATCTTAGATTCTGTTTTTAGGAATGAAAACTAAATCTGGGAAGAGTTAATGAGTTTAGTTTTACTGGGTAGAAAGTAATTAAAATATATTTTCTACATATTTTAACTGTTTTCAAGAAACAGTTAAACTGTGTTATTCTACAATGAAAAGCATACATGTAATAACATCACTAGAAAATATACTGGCATCTATTAGAAGGAAAAGCAATGAATACTAGAGGAAAACAAATGACTGGGAAAATAAGAAACAGCGAACAGGTTAACTGGAGTGAAATATTGATCAGAATTCAAGACAAGCCAGGACTGCAAGAAAAAAAACCTAATAGGTAAAGTAGAATAGGTTACAGTTTTTCAGAAACATAATAACCCCCTCCTGTTGTATAACCAGTGATTCACAGAAGTTTCTACAGGATGGATGAAGCTTCAAAGTAAACTAAAGAACCTCTAAATGAGTCCATTCCTGGATCCTTTCCATTTTGCCACTACAATTCTGCCAGCTTAGCAAGAGACTGCTCAACAGAAAATATTCAGGATTTTGTTGTGATGATTAGGGAGGGGTGAACTTTAAAACTTTTTTTATACTGGTTCCCTTCTGTGGTACACAGTTTCTACATAGGGCTGTTAAACTCCCTTAAAATGACTTATTCCCATAGCTGAAAAAGTTTTTGAGACAGAAATTTTGTATGTGGTAACACTGCATATAAATCAAGGACAATTTATCTAGTCCAATTAGGGCTTTAGTGTAGATTTCTGGCATGCCCTCAGACAGGTTACTGGGGACTAGACACAGCTCGCAGAGAGGTCTAATGGAGCCTGAAAGGTAGTTTCAACCTCTTCTGGACAAAACCCATACATTTTGTGGTTTAGAAAAATACTCCTCCCTCTGTCTCTTTGTACTGTACATTTTTCTTGCTATATCCAAATCCCATTACAAATGAAGACAAGCAGGGAGGTTACTAGCATGCATGTGTGTGAATTTCAGCTTGCAAAACAGGACACACACATAGGAGATGGGGTCACAAGTCTGACTTTCTAACATTTGTAGAGCTTTGACCACCCCTCTTAGCTATTTACAGGAAAAAAACCTTTTTTTCTTCACTCAGAGGTGAGAATAAAGACTGTAATATAACCCAGGGGAAAAGCTAAAAAATCAAGACAGTGTACAGCTGTCTGAAGAGAAAGACACAGAGTAGAATTTCACATTCTTCTAATCAGTGTAAAAGGACCAATTAAGTGAATATTCTTCCTTGCAGGTAATTTATTTCATTAAGTACTTTTACTGACTAATTATTGATCCTTTCAAAATAATGACTCATATCTAAAAAACAACTTACACATGACCACTTGAGAAAACTCAAGACTTATTAGATTCACACTCACAAAAAAACCCCTAAGTTTCCATATATTGTCATAAATGACAAATAAATAATTTTGGCTTTGATCCAACCATTTCAACATGAATTTCCTAAAGAAAAGTTGCCTAGGCCCTAAGAATCAGGAAGAGAAAATCCATATCCCAGGGAAAAAAAAAAAAAAAAAAAAAAAAAAAAAAAAAGGAGGAGGAAAAACCAAAACTACAAAAAAATTGCTCTCGAAATTTCCTAACACCACTGACTTCCAAATTTACCCAAAACGTACCGATCTGGGCTGTCCTGAAAATCTTCGATTGTAATCATTAACATCTTGAAACACTTGGGCTGCACCCTGCTGATCTTCACCAAAGAGTGGTAAGAATAGTGTCACCTAGGCACAGCATGGAGATTTTTGTTATACATGCAACTGTAAAACAGTCATCTTTAGCTAACTGTATAGAAAAAACTTTGGTTTAGTTGAATAGTTAATAGGAAAATAAACTGAAAATTACTAGAATGGATACTGCTATTAAATTTTAACTAATTAATTGCATACAGCTCCTTACAGAATATTAATTTTTAAAGAGATTGTTCAAAAAAGCATAAAATAACCTTCATTTTAAGAGAGGCTTCTTAATACTGAAATGCTTTATGTTTCATAAGTGGGACAGATGATTTGGAGAACAAAGTTCATTTACAAAATTAATCTAATTTTCTTTTCTAAATTTAAAATCAAATAAAGCAATCAACGAGGCCTTTGTTTTTCCATATTTTAGGATTGCCTTCCATGACAACAAGCACGCAGCAAAACTCATGGTTTTGCATATGGATCTTCATACCAAGATGAATTAAGAAAAAGATATTAACCTTCAACTGTTTTGTACAGACAGAGAATTTTGCTCTGTTCTTGGGTTAACTTTCATGCAAACCTAGAGAAATAAGATATATGTGAATATGGCCTTATGTATGTTATCTTTCTGCACAGGAGTTGCTGAAAACTTAAGACTTCTATTTGGAAGCAATGTACAGGTATAAAATGCAGATTATCATGGGAAGCAGGGAAGGCATAGCACTTCAAATTATTACAGTCTTCGGAAGATTCCTCTGTACCTGGTGACTAAATACAAATCTGTGTGGCAGTCACATTCAGAAACGAGAGCATGTGCAGAACTGCATTCAACTTCTGGTCCTGCCACAGACCTGTTGTATGACTCATGTTCATGTATACATCTTTCCCTTCCCCATTTATAAACTAGGGTTAGAAAGAATGCATAACCATGCAAACAGTGCCACCTAATATTCCTGTAACTCAGAGGAATGTAAATGAAAATATATATAAGGAAAGACAATTTTAAAAATCGCCTATTTTCCCCTTTTCCACCTTCCCCACCTATTATTTGTGTCTTTTTCTTCACTGGCTACACTCTAAACCTACTTATTCTTCTTCCAGCCATATTTATTTTTCTTTCCTTCAACCGTCTTCTTACAGTCATTTGTCCTGCTGATACACACAATCAAAGTAGGATATTATGGAGGAGCAAGAGCATAAGTTACACAATTCATTAGAAGTTACTAGCTCTGTAGTTTGTGCACTGTTAAAATAAAGATGTACTTTTGTTAAAACATACATTATCAGACTCAGAGATCCTAAGCCTTAATGAGTTGCAGGAACATGTTTCAAACTGACAATGTAAGTAAGTTGCGTAGGAAGTAAGTTAATGCTTGCTCTACAAAGATTAAATTAATGATACATACAAGTTAAAAATAGGACCAAAATAAGAAATTGACATGAACAGGTCTTTTGGTAGGGACAGAGGGAAGGGAGAAGGTATTTCTCAGGAACCAGTAGTGTGCTGATACTGGCCATCCATCACAAGAGCCAAGCCTTTCAGACACAAATTCTGGTAAAAGAATTTAATAACATCCTGAACAGAAAGCATGGAAGGATCATAGTTAAAATCTCACAATTTTCTATTTTCACATACTCTTTACAGAAAAATATCTGAGTTATCAGCACAGTTCACTTATGTTTGAGTGGCAGGAACAATCTGGAACCATTTGTCAAAGCAAGATGTTTGGAAAAACTGAATGTCCACCCTTCCTGGCTCACATAACCCTCTGTATTTTTTCAGTTTCTCAGACTTATTTATCTGCCAGCCTCACTATTGCAGCTCACATGTAAGTGCCTTGTGGCAGGCTATCCTAGGCAGCCAAATTGACAGGTCCATGATGATTTAAAGTATTACCGTCTGTCTGCAGATCGGACAGCGGATGGCACCCAGCCACGAGCCATACCTCCAGTAGGCAATAATGCAGGAACCTGGTGAAGGCAAGGTACACACATTTAAACTCCTGAGATGAAAAATGCATCACCTGAAATAATACATTACGTGGCAAGGGAAACAACAGAAAGAGCATATAAGCAGTTAGGTTGAATCTACAGTTTCTGATGTAATTTGTGTACAGCATTGGCTGAAGATTCATCAAGAACTAATGTCTTCAAATTCAATATTATTAATGAGAAAAATCCTGAATAGGTTCAACTGAATCAGTAATTTTAAGGCATTAAAACTGAAAACACAATGAATTTTTAATCTTTAAATGAAGAAGCAAATGCTAAAATTTCTACCAGTTCAAAAACTAGAAGTCACTAAAATGTCAGGAGATGTAAAATCTCTACTAAAAACTTGGCTTTATCATCATCAGTTTTGATAGACGGAGACAAATATAAAAATGTAAGTATTTTATCTGTTCTCCAAACTTGCTTGATTTTCCATTTAAACCACTGGGCATGGTATACACTATATACTTCAAAAATCTAGATGAATGTAGTGAAAGAATTCTACTGGGAACCTGAAGGACAGGAAGCAAAATCTTACATAGGCTGTCCGTATATAAACAGAGCTTCAAAAAAAACAAAACCAAGCACTTTAATCAAGTGCACTTACTCATAATACTGCAGAACTTCCAAGAAAAAATGTTCTGTGAGTTAAATAGTATTTTATTCTTAATAAAACATTTTTTTAAATGGTGCATTCCCAAATGTTCTTCAACCTCTTCACTTTATTACTAAACTGGAAACAAATTATACTCTTTGACATTTTAAAATTAAACATTTTCATTCCTAGTAGCATACAAAACAGTGCAGCACACTCTTAAAGTGACTTTTTATTCATAAATGTGTTTTCTCTACTATTTATATAAAATTATTTATTTTGCAGATGCAATGACAGTTAAAAGCAAACAAAGCTTTGAACTAGGACACCTGAGCTACTGCCAAAAGTTTGTATTTGTGTTCTGGTTCTAACTCTGGGACTAGGAGCTTTTCTTGCTTACCACAGAAGAGATGGCCACAGTTGGTTTCTATAGGAAATGTGGCCTGTTGCAAACAGACTGGACACGACATATCTGTATAGAAGCGATGCCGATCACCAGCAGAAGCATCCTGTTGGAACAGCAAGAAAAGACAAAGTGATGGAGATACTATTTTATATAAGCCTACTGAATTCTAAATCATAATAATAAATTGGTATTCACTCACTATAAGTCAAACTGTCAAACGCAGAACTACGTGAACTGAGAAATATATTTAAATGTAAAAAACCCCATACTTAAATGCATTGATTCAATAAGCAAGTTCTTGTGACAGGACCATTATTTTCCCTTCATCTGTTAAATAAGTTGTATGTTTCAAACCAATTAAAGACTACGAAGAAAGAACTTCCTTGGTTCTTCACACTGAGTCAGGTTAGACACACTGGAACATGAATAACAAACTTAGATCTATATTGTTCATTACTTAGATCTATATTGTTCTTTCTATATTGTTATTACTTCATTATCCTGAGCAGTTCTGTCCAGAGCCAGGTAATTGAACTGTGCTGCTTACCAGTTACAGCCTTTAGTGTTTCCAAGCCCAAACACAGCTTGTGCATGTCACTGTCATCAAACAGCTTTTCTCCCCATTTTGCCATATTTGTCTTCCACATAAATATGCACTGTCATTATTTCAAGAAGTATCATAATGAAAGACTGTTTTCAATATTCTCCAAAAGTATGGCCTAGACTCTACCTGTTCAAACTGGATGCAGTCATAGAATCATTGAATGGTCTGAACTGGAGGGGCCTTTAAAGTTCACTAAGTTCCAACTGTCCTACTATAGGTAGGGATGCTTTCCACTAGATTAGGCTGCTCAGAGCCCCATTCAACCCTGCCTTGAACATTTCCAGGGATGACGCATCCACAACTTCTCTGGGCAGCCTGTTCCAGTGCCTCGCCACCCTCACAGAAAAGAATTTCTTCCTTACATCCCATCTCAAGCTAGCTTCTTTCAGTTTAAAACCACCACTCTCTGTCCTGTGATTAAAGGCTTTGCTAAAAAGTTCCTCTCTGTCTCTCACTGGTTCTTGCTGCTGTGCCATTGTTACTACACACTGCTTATCAGTCTAAACATCTACCCCTGTCCTGTCTCAGCAAACTGTACTCCAGATTTCCTTTCTTTTACCCTAAAGTTCCCAGGAACATTCCAGGAAGCACGTAGCATAATCTAACATACTCCACCTTGTGGCAAAAACTTACTTGAAAAAAGAACCAGCCAAAATTTAGCTTTAATTACTTAATGCATCCATTTAAAAAGGCTACATTATCCCATAACTTGATGGGTTTCAAGAATGCCTCTGTACAGTAAGTAAGCTCCCATAACTTTCAATATCATCTTCTTCCAGAACCTCAGAGAGGCCTGCAGCACCCCACATCAGAGAGCTGAATGTTGCCAACACTTGCTACAGCACCTGGTCAGTTTGAAGCTGCTGACGAAGAGCTCGCACTAGCTCTTGATTTTCTGGATGTATGTTCTGATGTTCATTTCTGTGAAAGGAAATACAAGCAATAAAAAGCCCTGTGATCCAATGCTGAAAAATAACTCACTGAAACAAATATGAAACTTGAACAAAGGATAAAACATTAGTATTTCCTGCTATAAAGGATTTTAAAGGAAGTACACAAATAATTAAGGAAGCAGGAATTTATTCTGGTTCCTAAAGTTACTTTGGACACTTAAAGCTGTACAGCAGCAAGATTTTTCAGGGACTCCACAACCAATCATTAAATCATGTTAAAACTGGATTTTAATCTGAGAAAAAATTAAGCCTTGAACCTTGAATAAAAAAAATGAAGTTACTTGAAAGTTTTTAAATTAAACATACAGAAATATTTTTCATTTTTTCTCCATTGCTAGTTTCTTATTTGTTGGTCTACTCATAAATTACTAGTTTTTCACTCACTGCCTAAGTCATAGAGGTGAAACCTCCTAATTACTTCAATTTTATCTGCTACATGACACTTGCATAAGAAAGGGTAGACAAATTTACATTTAGAATATTGAATTTATGTAACTATCAGCAGACTGGATATAAAAAGAAACCACTCTTTTTAAATCACTCTCTTTAAAAAAAAAGAAATACAGGTTAGATATGCCATGAGGAATCATTGGGAAGGGCCACACTGAAGGAAGAAGGATGGATGTAGTACAAATTCAAAAACACAGTGGGACAGAATTGAAATTAAAAATGTGCTGACAACAATCAGAGGTGATGAGTTACAACAAATATGAGTCAACAGTAAAAAATGTGAATTTTTATGCTTTATTAATTCACATGGATTTCAATGATGATACAGTCTGCTCAGCACTCTTGAGGTCTCAGCTGGATTCTGTTCTCCATTTTGGGCTAAATGCATAGAAACATATAAAGAAGTTGGAGAAAGTTCAGAAGATAATAAGAACTACTGCCCACATTTTTTATACATTAGCGAAAGACTTCAAGAAATGTCAGTTTATATAGAACACTGTTCATGGAGTGAAAAGGGGATAGGATAAGTTGTTCATTCTATAAATATGAGCAATTATTTCCCACAGTTATCTAAGGCTTGTGGAAACACATTTCTAATTATATAATGTAAAAAATCAGAGACGATTACCTCAGGCTATTTTGATCCATCCCTGACTAAAAGTTAAATCAAAAAACAGGTTGCAATGCTTGCAGGGATATTGAGGTAAGGTGATCCTCTGTCAGAGATGAGGGCTGGACTGGTTGAGCTTTCATGACATTTTCTGGTTGCAGTTACATTATATAATTTCTTCAATGGCTCTTGAAGCTTCCGCAATAATTTCCTTCAGTTAATGTAGGCAATCATAATGTTGCGTTATTGCTCAAATGTTTATTGCATTGCTAAATGTTTAACATTTGGTCTGTTTCATTCTTTTTTCAATGAGAAATACACAAGTCACATATTTTTCATGCTAGTATTTACATGGCTATCTGTAAAAAGAAAATATATTTAATACTAACGTGGGTGACATATGAAAGTTATATGATAGAAAGTCTATATTCTTCTTACGCACCTTTGGTCTCCATCAATCAGATTTGGTGGATGTTGTCTGTCATACATGTTATATGTATAGAAGTATTTTTCTGTTTAGATGCTACAAAATGAACATATTTCACATATTCAGTTTGCCAGAACACTTGATATATATTGAAATCCAATTTGATTCATACACAAGTGGAATGTGTGAATTGTAAGACTGTTTATTCTGATTTCTCCATAAACAACTAAATTAGCAGTAGCAAATTTGCTACTGGAAGTGTTCATTTATATGACCTTACCCTGGTATCACATACTAGGCTGAAATCATGAGAGCATTTGCAGAGCTGCAGAGGTACAGCATGTACTGTCACTTATGCATAAGATGGTGATGTAGCTGAAAACCATGCAATGTTCAGGAAGGGACAGGCAGAGCTCAAGACATATCAAATGCAACACTTCTGTCATTCAATTAGCGTAAGAGGATAACTGAAATAAATTAAAAAAAATATTGTGCCATGTCATTAGCAGCATTATCAAACACAAGCCAGAAAGAAATAAAGTTAGATGCAAAGGCCTTTTATTTCCTAATTTCCGACTGCTAGGAAGCCAAAACTTGAGGAAAAAGGTCCTATGATGTGGAAAGATTGTATTTTGTACCACAGAGGGCCCCGCCAAACTCTTATTATTGGAAGGAAGATCACTGCCTGCTCATGCAGTGTGCAGTCTCACACAAGAAAAGAGAGGGACAGTACTTAAGGGGACTGGTGCATCACTGTGCAGTGATGGACACTGTTAAATTTCAAGGACTAAGATCTCACTTCTGCTGAAAATAATGACTTGATCTTATAATCAAACCATATGATGGATAGAAAAATTAGATTGAAAAATCTAAACCTGTAGACCCCTAAACATGGAACAGTTCAGTCATCTAGGATAAATCCCTTGTAGGGAATTAAAGGATCAGACTTCCTTTAATTTGCTGAATACACTGAATTTTCACAATCTCATTTGTAATGTGACAACCTACTCACTATTTGAAAAGATGATGGAAAAAATCTGGCTTAATTTTATCAAAATTTATAACTGAAAAGCATACAGGCTTCACAGAACTATCATATAGTGCCTGAAGGATACATCTGCAACTGGTTACATATGTTAAATATGGCTTGTAAGTTACTCTGCCAGAAGTATGAATCAAGACTGTGTGATGCTTCATTGAATTCTTTCACCTTGAAACAGATACAACAATTATATCCCTTAACAGTTCTCTCCATATTCTTCTTCTGCCCCCTAAAATCTATTCCAACACTTACTCCTTGCTGCTCATTTCCCTTTTGATTCAGCTCCTGCAACTATTCATCACCAGCTTTCTTTCCTATATATTTACCTGTGACCTGTTCCTACCCAACTTAAGTATTTAGGTTCTGTTGATGCAGAAACATGAAAGGCAAAGAAAATACCTGGGGTAATGAACCCTAACTATATAAGCAACCCAAAGACCAGTGCACTGTTACAGTGAGCTCATGGGCACTCTATGCCCCCTTCCCCAGGACCCTGTGACTCTGATCAAGATATCCCTGGACCCTCCTTCCTGCCCCAACGGGGTTGGTGGAGAGCCAGGGAAGCCCACCGTCTCCAAAGTCTCTATAGACCCCTGACATTTCCTGTTCGTCCTCCTTTGCCCCACTCTCCCCTTGGACACCACAGAATAAAGAGAGCTGAACTAAGAGCCTCTTTTGGAAATCTTTACCATCTCCCCTCACAGCCTTGGACCTCTGGGCTAGCCTGATATTCAGGGGGCTGTGTGAGGGGGGGAAACGTCAGCGCACTGTCTAAGGTAACTGGAGAAGAAAACCAAAAGACTCTTTTTCTCCCTCACTTCCCCCTCAGTGCTAAATAAATTAAAATTTTTGCACTGTACAGATTTTCTAGGATACTATGCAGATTTTGATGGCAACAATACAAAGGAGATCGATGAAGAGGGCTGCTGAATACAAATAATTTTAAAAGGTACCAGAAGGCAGAGTAGGGAGCTAAAAGGATACTGGTAAGACTTTCAGTTGTCAGTCATAGAATCACAGTTACAGAATATACTGAGTTGGAAGGGACCCATCAGGATCATTGAGTTCAACTCCTGGCCTTACATGGACACCTCAAGATACATATGCCTGGAAAGTATTGCCCAAACACATCTTCAGCTCCATCAGGCTAGTGCTATGACTTCCCTGGGGAGCCTTCTCAGCCATCCTCTGGGTGAAAAACTTTTTTCTGGTATCTTAACCTAAATCTCCTCTGACTCAGCTTCATGTGTTTCCTCAAGTCCTGCCACTGGCCACGAATCATACAATGCAGACCTCCAAAGTCTGGAAGATTTGTGTTTTCAGTTTCTTTGCCCCTGCAGAAAATAAACCATCAAGGCATGTAATAGGATTCACAGTCCAACTTTTTACCTACCTCTTATTACACTGCAGAGGCAGTCAATAATTAGCCTTATCTTCCTTCCTAAGTAACTCTTCATAATTGATGCAACATTTCCCTGAACTTAATTCTGACTGAACTCCTGCTACTCTTGTCAACTGCTGACTCTTGTTCCACTCATTTTTTAAAAAATATTTCTTACTTGCCTTTCTAGAGTTCAAAAATAAAGTGTTAACTTTTAAACTAAACACTTGAAATTCAAGTCACAACTGCCAAAAATGTCAAGATGAAGGGTAGAAAAATCATAACAGAGCAGATAAAAAAGAGGCATTATTAAAGCAAACTGAGTAACTGAAACAACTTCAGGGGGAAAAAAAAGCATGGTGAAGTGAATGCCTTTCTTAAGATTCCTTTGTGATCTCCTGGTCCTGAAGAGCAGCACTGCCTTGCAGTCCAACCAAGTTTTTCCACCTATAGCTTGTTTAGTAGCTTGTTCTCAAGTTACTCTACCTCAGCAATATTTTTCATGTGGACATATCCTCTTCAAGTTCCATGATGCCACTGTTTCACTAAAACTGAGCTCCCTTGGTTTTGAAAACTGTTCTGTTTTCAGAAGTTTACACATATCAATAAAATAACATAAAATAACATAAAATAACAAATAAAATAAAATAAGCCAATCTGAAGCTCAGACTCATTTTCCTCAAACATATAGGCTAAGATGGTTGTTAGGATTCAAAGAAAAACTCTGAAATAAAAATAAGCTTTGATGATTTGATCATTACAGTTAGTGAATTCTGAACTTGACACTTTCCTGTATGGAATGCATATTGCAGTACACTGTTTTAGAGCATATTCAATGGAAAAAAAAATCAGTCAATTTATTTGGATTTGGGTTGTTGTTTGCTTGTTTTCTTGTAAGGAGACTGCAGCTAGAACATACATTGGAGAATATATCCAATTTTAATCTTGGAGTCGTTGACAAATCTGTACTTTTTAACCAAATACAACACAGCAGTCATATAGACTGTGAATTTAACCATTTTCAGTCTTAAGGCATGACGAACACTACTCAGTTTGATTATCTGAAGATAAGGAGTTGAACTTGACTTTTGATTCTAGCTGTGTCAAGCAATTAATTAAACATAGTAAACAATCAAACAACCGCTGCCTTACTGTCACAAAATCACAGTTTTTATGTACCAATGCACAAAATTGTCAAGGAAGTTAGTATTTTTATAAGAAATTAATAATTCCTCTCAACACATTCTCACCTTAAAAGCGTATATACCAGAGCAGCAATGAAAGTGAAACTGAGCACAACTGCCACCAGTACCTGGTCACTTACTCCTTCTATAACTGAATCATTATCTAGCTTCAAACTCTGAACTTCTGTTTGATGACTGGCCATCACAGCTCTAAAATGCAAGAAGAAATATATACATATACATATATTAAAACATATGTGCACAGACATTTTAAACACAGTTACAAACAATATGTGAACAGAATAGTCATTGCTGGGAGAAAAGAGTGCTACAAAAAGAAGGAAATGTATCCATTTTTACCAAACACTGAGTTTATTGTAGAAGTCTTATGCAGTACTAAACAAATCTTAAATGACTGTATTATGATTTAAAGATTAAAAAAAAAATTAGTCAGTTTACTTTGAAATCTTTGTAAGATAAATTGCACAGGAATAGGTCATTACTGAGCTGGCCATATTCTAAGGACAGTCTACTGAAAAAAAAATTTAAATGACTCTGCATTATAAAAAATTTTAGCTATTACACACCACATCATTCTTGGTAAGCTAAGCCAACAGAGAAACTTAACTTCCACCACTTAGATGAATGAAGAAACAAGGACATTTTGGTTTCAGTGTTAAATGCTCATTTGGATACATAGGAATCACCCAATACATTTTAAACTTCATTTTCTTTTTCTGTGCATTACCAAACTTTAGCTGGAGACATGGGGAAAACTTGAAAGAAAAACAGTATTATCAGGCTTCCTGAGTTAGACTAATTTTATACTTGTTTCACATTTTTAGCCATCAGTGACTAAGGCTAACATTTATTAACCTACAGTACTAACCTACAGCTGGAGGCATGCAAAATAAAATAGTTTCCAACCCACTGCTGAATTATTGCTGTTGCAATCAGGAAGTGAAATGAACTATGGCTATGAATATTATGAAATTAGAATGGTAAAGCTAACTCTGTCAAATGACATGAAAAGTCATACTGTAGCTCTGAACATACACAACTGAAGTATTTTCCATGAAACTGACATAAAATCCTAGTATTGGCTTCTGAAGGCAGGTAAGACTGGTATCTTTTTCTCTGTTTCCTAGTCCAGCTTGCAAGCTTTTCATCAGTGTTTCACTACACTTCACAGCTCATGTGTCATTTTTAATTTAAACCTCGCTGTCTAGCAAATAACACCAAACACCCTCTAGCCCTGAATTAATTGCACAACTTAAATATAGTACAAGTCATCAGGATTTTAGTGGATACCTGTAATGACTACCCTGGCAAAATGTCAGCATGTCAGTCTATTGCGAATAGAAAAGCACAATATTTTCTCTAAGACAGCTACTCTCACCCTCCACATTTTTTCTACCATAAGCAGTGGAGCTTTTTTCAAGCTTCCTTAAGTCTGTAGCAGGAATACAAGAGAAGCTGATACATTCTAAGAGCATTGTTAGGAAGTGTAAGTGGTATAAGTACCATAAGAGCAGAGCAAACTCATGGAGAACAAGGGGAGATTTCATTAATTGTCATATTTTTGGGCTTTCACTGTGAAAACTAAAATGGAATAATGAAGCATATATGAAGTGAAACAATAAACTAAGTTATCCTAAGTGTGCCAATCTGAACTGAGACTATTATTTCTGTAACTATAGTCAATTTTTTGTTAATTACAGCTTTCAACAAGCAACTGTGTCACAGTATTTGGAAAGAGTAACTTCTTTCAAAGGTGGAATACCAGTGACTCATAGAAAGGCATGTTTAAAGTAGGTCAATATTTACACGTTTCATATATACTAATGAATAAAAGACCAGATCTTTGTGGAAAGGTCTTACGTAGGAACATGGGCTCTAACAAGGAGTTAGAGTATTTCTCTGCACAGCTAATTATACCATTACATTCCTATACCTAAAGCCATGAAGTTAAGGCGTTGTGAAATTTTTCTGAACAGTGGTTCCCTGGTGCTGAGGTTCTGGACTGGCAGGTGTGCTGTGATGCCTCCCTAGCTCAACATTACCTGCCTGTATACTTAATTTCTTTCCATAACCTGTCCTGAAGAAGCTTCTCTTTCTTACACTACATCATTCTAAGACAGCCATTTTCCATAACTGTGCATGCTGATATCTTCAATTTCTATGTTTTTCCCCCTTAAGTAACATTATCACTTTTTATTCTGTCCCACTGTTTTTTCTGCATTGACCACTCAGAACAAAATCAGAAGTAAATGCCAGGGAACTGGTATAATTCCTCCTTTGTTCCACATCAATTCTGTTAGAACTGATGTCATGTCATTGGCATGTTATACCAACACGCCAATGACAACTACATCCCATTAAATATTACATGGGTTTTTGGTTTTGTTTTTTTTTTCAGAAATACCTATTATGTCAGAGACATACAGATGATTTAACTGTACCTTTGGAAGACGAGCGCTTCTTATATTAACACCTGAACATCCTCTGTCACTGCTTGCTTGATGCACTTAGAAAACAACACATAGATTATCAATATCACACCAATTTAAATGTTTCCCTGAACAGCCTTCAAGACATCTACTCCAGCTCTTCCTTCTCTCTATGTTCCTTATAACACTCTAAATTCTTTTCTGCCTACCATTAATAGCACTCACTGCATCTGCTTGCCTTAATTTCTGCTCACCTACCTTTCTTGAAGTACCAAGCTAAGGTGCCAAAGTTAGCATAAGAACATGAAAATGAAATACACAGATCCTCACTTTCTCTCCCTTTTTGCACATAATGCCAGTTACTTATATCTGCTTCAGCCCTTCATTTTGAAACATTATGACCTTCCCAATAACCTCTATGACATAAGCATAGTGTACAAGAAAAACTATTGCAGTCTTTCTTTCCCCATAAACACCCTGAGACACTTTGTCTTCACTTATGTATCAATGCCCCAAAGACTACATAAAGGGGGAGTGGAATCTGCCTCAGTATCACTCTCAGCTGCTTCTATTAATGAATTCTAGAGAAGATAAACTATCAATGCTTAATCCCCATGTTGTTTATATTTTAATTTACTTGCTGTTTCTGGGCAGCCAACAAGCACTGTGTATACTTTTCTTATTACTTCCAACACTTTCTCTCAATAAGATCATTGCATGGGGGAGCTGATCAGACTTGTGTAGACTAGTACTACAAAACAAAAGTGTATTGCTTCAAAAGAACCAACACATACTTTCTCTGAATTCATGTCTCAGTAGAGACAGCAACAATCTCCTCCTCCTCCCCCTCCTTTCTCTTGGACAGCATGGTAGAAAAAGCAATGTTTACAAAGAAAATGTTAAAATACACTAATAGCAAAAAATGTCTGACTGAAGGAAGAAGGAAATTTGTGATTTCAAGGCGACCTTGAATGTTTTCAAACAAAATACCCGTAACTGGAGGCTTGCAGTTCATGTTTCTTCAAGTGCAACTACAACAGCCAAAGAGTGATCTGCCGTGGTTTGAATGCATGATAGGCTAGATAATTAAAAATAGCTTCTAAGAAACATCAATTCACAGTGCATGTGTTCAGCAATTGTTGCTCTTTCAGCTGGTACAACTAAGAAGCAAGCTATAGATTTAAATAATGTAATGAAGATTCAGTCTTTGGAGACAGCCAGCCTTGATAAAGACCAAGTGTGTATCACAGAAACCTTCCAGAACCAGACTTTATTACATATACCTAATCACTCCTAAAATAATCACTGTTAATAATTTGATGGAATTCAAGAGTGAGTTAGTATGGCTCTACTAAATTCCATCCATTGATCCATTACATTTTTCTGGTTATGAAAATATGAGAGCATTTCATCAATCTTTTCCTCACATAATTATTTTCAGATCTGGGTTCTCTATCACAGGCTTTCAGACATTAAATTACTTCCAAGTTTTTCTTTCTTTCTTTTCTGTAGGCTTATGTTACCTTGTTTCTTTCTAAAATTTCAAAGAAGGTTTGAATTTTTCTTATCGGTCTGTTACTATTCTTTAATACAATAAATTAATTCCTGTCTACACTAGCTCTGAGTAAAGTGCCATCTGTATTAGATTACTTGAGGGAAAAAATAACAGTAATTGAAAATAGATTAAATTCTGATAAATTATTTCTGGTTATACTTAAGACACTTTCTCTTTTTAGCCATTTCACAAGGATGGCTTTCTTAAATGCAAGCATAATTCCACTCTATGTTCCAATGAGAGGATGATAACTAAGCAACATCTAATAATACTCACATCAAAACTGGAATTTATACAATGAACTCTTCAGAATTTTAAAAATATCTACTGCAAAATTTTAAAAACTGAAAGAAATGCTGGGCCATTTTCCTACTTCAAAAACAACACCACCAAAGCCCAAATCTTAAATTCCAAGTTTATTTCATCTTATCTGCAGACTACTGGCACTTGCTTCAAGTAAACAACACAGAAAAGGAGGAAAAGACAAGGAGTTACTCCTCCATTCCATGTGGAATAGCTAAGTTACAGCTTGACATTGCATCCCGTAGACTGGGATCCAGTTCATCTCCGATGGCTTTTGATGGCTACAGAGTATAAACAACCTCAGAGTAAATTATCCACAAAAGGTTTTGCAATAGAAAGGAATGCAATTTACTGTTTGTAAAGTCATACAGCTTTATTTGCAAATCTGTCAGTAATTAATCATCTGTACAGAAAATCACCTTGTTTATTATGAGTTTTTCTCAGAGTGATCACTGACAGAAGGTAACACTAATTTTTTTACATTGCAAATAACAATCTACGGATATTTTTAAAGTTACATTTTTCCCTATGTGGTTATGTATGAACAATGCATGCAGATTTAAGCAAAAAAAAAAAAAAAAAAAAAAAGAGAACTATAATGAGCAATACTGCAAGTACAATGGCTTTTATTCTTGGAAATTCATACAGATCACACTGAAGTGTGAGGGAATGAAGACATAAACTAGTGTGGATGTATTGTTTCTTAATTTTTCAGATTATTAGGACTTTCAATGTTCAACATAAAGCACAGCTACAACAATATCCTATGCCATGACTCAAGAGAGTTTTTAATGTCTTCATATTTTCATAAAGAAATTAAAAACAATCCAGTCTTTACCATGATATGTTAAACAGCTATCCAAAGTCAGATTTTTTCCCATAGTTTTCTGAAGTATTTGAACTTTTCTGAGTTTATCAGGGAAGTGCCATATGATAATATACTTTTAAAACCACAGAGATTTTTAGGACCAACTACCAAAGGAATGTGCAAGCACAGTGAAAAAGAAGAAGCTCTCTTGACTTCTGAGAAGTAAACAATGAAGTAACACACAAGCAATACTGATATGAGATAGAAGTTATTAACCTCAATGTATTGACTTTGTGAGCGTGGTACAATTTGCTCAACATCTGAAAGGTAATTTGGATTACAATGTGACCAAATGGGATGGGCTGGGAGAGAACTGGATGAGAAAAATGGAGTTTTGGGTTTTCATTTATTTTAGTTTTATTTTGAGTCTTTTCCTCTTGATGCAGTACTGGCAGCCACCATCAGTTCTTGAAAAAATTACAAGTTAAAGTGGTGGTGGGCCAGCGTGAAGCCAGAACCTGCAATTCCTATTGCCAGTTGCCTTTTATTAGCAAAAGCATCGCCCCTGTCCTTTGAAAAATCTGCTTAATTTATAGAGGCCGTGTGTTTTCCAGGATAAGATAATTCACCTCCAACTAGTCAAATACCACAGGTCACACTTTCTTAAGATTAAAAAGCCTTTAACCCCTCGTATTTTCTTCTGTGTAAGAGAAACAAACAAAAAAATGGTTTAATTCAAAAGATTTCTAAGAAGACTGGCTTGTTTTAGATAACATAAACCAACTTTTAAGAATTTAAGCATACTAAAACAGAGCATACTTATTGTGTAATCCACACCCTGAACATATATTAGCTTATGTTGAAATACCTGTAGGCATAAATTTAGCCTATTTTATTTACGAGAAAAACAGGCAAAAATTCCCGAAGACAAACTTTATATGTAGGGCAAAAACTGAGACCTGTTTCATCAGAAGCTATCTAATTACTTCCTGCTCCAGTATAGTAGCAGGTCATGGCCCTGCTCTGTGGTTGATAATGAGACTTTGTGAATAGATTTGACTCAGCAAACTGGATCCTACAGTTATTTATTCACTCTTTCTTTAAGAGTCCAAAGATATGCCCAGACTGCATTCAGAAACAATTAACAACAGCAGGCATGAACTACACATCATGAATGTGGAAGTGTTGAAGACTATGAGTTTACTAGCCTAAATCCTAAATAAGCTAATCCTGAGGTGATAGATTTTATCCAGGTTCCTTAGTGTTCCTTAGTGAAGTTGGACTTCAAAGAAGTGGTGTAGAAAAATATAACATTATAGAACAGAAATAACACAAATGATTGATGGTGTGTTAGAAAAAGTGTTTCTGAGGAAAAAGGATTTATTAGCTTTCCATTTTTATGAGCATGGTCTTACTCGAATAAAGCACCACACAATCTCTAGTACTACGTATCTCCCTATATTATAAAAATCAGTAGCAGAAAATTCAAAGGGCACATTTATTAACAGAAATTTTAAAAAATCTAACATAGCAATATATAAACTGATGAGATATATTCTGTGACAAGGCTGTTAAAACTGACTTGGGATTATCCTACGAGAATTTCATGCAGTCTGTTAATGCATCATTATTAGGAATTTGCATCAACTTTGGGTTTACAAGTCAGTTCAGCTGGTACAAGAAATACAGCCAAACTCAGCCATATAATATTCAGTTATATGCTTACCATGAACCACCTTTGCTTTCAGAACTGTGCTGACTACAGTTAAGTGCATGAATACTCTTTGCAAAAGAGAATGGAAAAGGCCTGAACAGTCTTGCCAAGAGAGAGGAGAGGGAAATTTCAGAAGGCAAAAAGTGATTTTTTTTGAGTATATCTTACAAAAATTGACCAACGGAGGCACTTGCCTGATAAAGCAGGTTTCTGCAAGGTCTGAGGTCAGCAGTCTCTGAGGCACATTTTTCCCTAAAGAGAAAAAAAAAAAAACAACAGAAAAAATAAAGTAGATATTCTCCTTTTGCTGATGGAATCATGCTCTGCAAATTAAAAGTAAAGCAGCTGCAAAAAACAGGTGCAAGGCTGTGAGGGAAAATAATCCAAAATTAAGATACCATTCTACTGGGAAAACAAAATGTCTCAAATAATTTTTTCTCCTGAACCCAAAGCCACGTGGACGGCTTGGAGCAAAAACACAAATTCAATGCCTGCTTAGCATTACTATTTTGAATATCTGCCTGGGTGATGTATGACTTGTGTAAAACAATTCCCAACAAAGTTTCCCACCACTTCATAAGGAAAAAACATACTGAAAGGTATAGAGTTCTGAACAAACCAGAGGGTGGAACTGAATTAATATGCATATAGGAGCATGAGAAAGAGCCTGCAAATGCCTTCAGCTTGGATACCTGACTTTCCTGGTTGGACAGGAAGAAAAAGAAAATATTGTCACTTCGTTATAATAATGTTTGCTGGAATATGGTAGTACTTCAGCTAAACATAAGGAGACTTCAGATCTCTCAGGAAAAGTGCCCAAGAATTCCTTATTGTAGAAAGTGCTACCTCCACATACAACCTCATATATAAAATAGATAGCAAGGCAAAAAAGCAATACTGTATTTTTTTGTGTCAAGAAAAAATGCAAGCTACACCTCGTGGCAACAGACAAAGCAAAGAGTGGGAAATGAGACACAGAAAAAGATATGATAGAAAACCTTAAACAATGCACTGTACCTGTGAAAACATTGTTTGTCAAAAGTACCAAGCTTGTTGCTTAAAGCACACATTAAAACTCGGAAAGTTGGTAGTTCTGCAGTTTTCTAAGACTTTAAATTCATTCTGAAACTGAATGTTACCTTTAAATGAAGACAGATTTGATTTATACCTTATACGGTATTATACAATGTTATACAGTATTATACAATATTATACAATGATTTATACCTTATACAGTATTATACAGATTATACAATGAGATCAGTAAGAAAGTACTTTCCTGGAAAAACTTGAAAATTTTCATAGCTCCTACAAGACTCTTCAGTTCAAAAGAAGCTTGCATAAAGGGAGCACTCAGCTTTTGTCCATGTTACTAATTCATTACATGGAAAAAGTCTGAGAAAACAGGTAAAATAGTGACAAGTTTCCACATCTGTGACCCTTCCTGTTTATACAACCCTCCACTCTTATCCTTGTGCCTGCCACTCCATGTTGTTGCATGTCAGGCCCATTGTTAACTGATAAGGAACTGCAGAACTTATCATAATGCCACACACTCTCATTGCAAACTTCAAATAATCCAAAATCCAACACACTACGGACAAAGAGTTGCTCGAACTCCTCAGATGACCCATTTGCAGCATGATGGAGAGCTTCTCTGGCTGGGGCACAGCAAGGATACAGGGGCACTCTGGCCACAGACAAACTCCTTGTTTTTGAGGTAAAAAATTAATTTAATCACCTAAGGAATCCAACTAAACTGGAAAAACCACTGAGATCATCCAGTCCAATCTAAGACTGAACACCTCCCTGTCAACCAAGTTGTCATGTCCAGTCTTTCCTTGAACACCCATTGGGACACTGACTCCACCACCTCCCTGGGCAGCCCATTCCGATATGTAATCATCCTTCTTTCTAGCCACCATTTGCAACTAGTTCTGAGCAAGTAACTTATAGAATCGCAGAATGTTAAGAGAATGGAAAGAACCTTAAAGGCCATCCAGTCCCAACATCCCCATGTCACAGACAGGGACACCTCTCACTAGACCAGGTTACTCAATCTTATCCAAACTGGTTTTGAACATTGCCAGGGTTGGGGCATCCACATCCTCCTTGGACAACTTGTTCCAGCATCTCAACGCCCCTAACAGCAAAAAATTCCTTCCTGCTATATAGCCTAAATTTCCCTTCTTTAAGTTGAAACCCATTACTCCTTGTCACTACAATTCCTAACAAAGAGTTTTTCTCTGGCTTCCCCTTCAGATACTGGTAGGTTGCCTGTGCATTAAATTTACCACAGCAGGGCTTTGTTGAAAGGAAGGTAATGTCCAAAACAGAGAAAGTCGTCAAGGCTGCTCCATAAACAAGCGAAGCCATGCTAGATACTATGATATATCTGTGGGTGCAAGGTCATTTCCATCTCCAAAAGGAGTAAAAACCTTGTGGGGGCTGCTCCTTTCACAAACAGAAGTCTGTGGGTGAAAGGTCATTTCTCTACTCCAAAAAGAGACAAAAACCTTGTAGGGGGCTACTCCATCCCGAAACCACATTACACACCGACATGGGAACACCATCCTCACAAACGCAGGCTCCCAGCCCCGCCGGACATCTAACCAACACACACACACACACACACACACACACACACACACACGCACACACACACACACACACACGGAGCCGGGGAAGCGCTGCAGACTCGGCCCGGCAGCGAGCGAGGCGCCTGGTCGGGGATGCAGCAGAGGGGCTCGCATCTCCCTCACCATCCCCGGCCGTGAGGGGCGGCCAGCCCAGCCCAGCCCAGCCCAGCCCAGCCCGCTCGGCTCCGGCCCCCCGCCCCCTCAGGGTACCTCAGCCGCCGCTCGCCGCCGGCCCGCGGCCCCGGGTCGCGCCGCGGCCCCGCCCCGCTCCGCCCCGCGGCCGGCGGGCGCAGGCGCGGCCGCCGCTCCGCCAGGGCGCGGTGACGTGTCGGCGGCACCGCCCGGCCCGGCACGGGGCGGGACCGGCGGTACCGAGCCGGCCGCGGCCCCGCAGCCCCGCCATGTTCAACGTGGAGAGCCTGGAGCGCGCCGAGCTGGGCGAGAGCCTGCTCACCTGGGTGAGTGCGCGCTTCCCGCCCGCACCGAGCTGCGCCGCGTCCCTCGGCGCCGCGGAGCCGGCCGCGTCCCGCCCCGGCCAGCGCAGGCCCCGCGGCCCGGCCGTGCTTTGTTCACGGCTTATTGTGTCGCTTCGTGGGTGCCTGGCAGGGCCGCGCTCCGCCTCAGCGCCGGCCCCGCAGCGGGGGAACAAAGGCCCGGCGAGCTGCAGGCCGTGGCTGTGCTCCGCGTCCCTCCGGGGCCGCGGGTGTGTCAGTGCCCCGCTCTGCGTACCTGCCCGTCGCTCTCTCGGGCAGCACTGCCGCCTTTCTGGCCGGAGACTTGGCATTTCCGCCTGTTTGTTTTTATCTCTTGCTTTTTGAGCAGTGCTTGAATCTCGAGAGACAGAGTTCACCGATGAGGATTTTACAATATCAGCCTTAGAGGTGATATATTTATTCCTGGAGGTGTTCAAGGCCAGGTTGGATGGGGCTCTGAGCAACCTGATCTGGCTGAAGGTGTCCCTGCTTATGGCAGGGGGGTTGAAACCAGATGATTTTCAACGTTCTTTTCCAGGCCAAACCCTTCTCCGATTCTAAGATCTTATGATAAAAATTACTTTATACTACTTTAATGTTTGCAGTTTTTGCCAAAAACGTCTTTAGGTTAAGCTGTCGCTCAAAGAGCAGCCAAAATGTAGTGGACATTAAACCTGGGTTTGCAGCAATGACTGTAACACAGACGTGGAACTTGCATTTCTGTAGTAGCTGAGTTATTGGTTAGTTGTTTGAAACCACTGAATTTTGGTTTGAGGCTGGTTTGGGTTTTTCCCCCCTCTATACTCAAAATTGCCAAGTAAATACCTAGAATATGAAACTCTGCAATACAACTGATTATTGGATAGAAACAGAAAGTTTCAGACATTTTTTCCATGAGAAGCCAGAGCTGACTGAAGCTATCGTAGTGATGAGTAAGTTCCTGGGCAATAACAGGTTAGATTTCTCAATGAAAGTCAAAAAGGATGAGCAGGGGAAATGAATTTATTGTTAGAGGTGAGCAAGTGGCCTGGAAAGTAAAGAAGGCAACAATTTTGGGGAAGAGGTTTTTGGGGAAGTGCTTCATGTAGGTCTGGAATAAGTCACCCAGTTTCACTTTCCTTCACATTCCTGCCAATTTTTCCATCTTTGTTATGGACAAGTGTTGGCACCTTGTCTTGCTTTTGGCTTTCCATGCTTTCTCTTTAAGGTGCGGGGAATAAAAAGTCCCAATATGAGGAAGTCAATGTGTATTAATACTGGCAAAGAAAAGTTGAGTGAGCTGCTCAGTCTTTATAATCTGCAGTCCTGAAGCTGTACCTACCCTGTGCAGCCTAGTCCTGTCTGTAGAAATGGTCCACAGAGGTCCCTTTACACTTCTCAAATATTGAGCTAATGAGGAGATTAGCTGCATCTCTTTTGATTTGCAGAAATAGTAAATCATCTTAAACAGCACTTGAATGGATCAGCTTTATTCTGGGATGAACGTATGAAGTTAACGTGTTATTTTACAGTTTCGTCATTTATGTGGGAACATGGCTTTGAAACACAGGAAAAAAAAAAGAGGAAAGGTGGATTTATTCCAGCATACATGAAACTTGCAGAAGAGGCAGTGAAGCTTTTTGTTCCTCAGTGAAACTGAGTATAAAGAAGATGCTTTTTTTTTTTTTTTGCTTGGCTTTCTCTTAAGTCCCATAATTCTTGGGAAACCGTTCATTTAGATAGGTGGGTAGAGCTGTCTTAATAACAGTTTATGCACATCTGGGAAGGCTAGTCATTTCCCATTGTGCCAGAGAAGCTGGCTGTTCTTTAGAACTAGTTTAGCCTCCCAGGTTGCTTGCTTAACATTCCTACAGAAGTAATTAAACTGGTTTGTCTGTGTTTTGAATAGATAAGGCTTTCTACAAGTCTGAGAACCTGTTTGGCCTAACATGAATGTTTACTCAGATGGATATAGGGTGACAAAGAAAGTGTTCCTTCCTCTGCCAACTCATGATTTTAATTAAGGAGCATATCACTTAGGCTTTTTACCCTACATGCCTGTGATTTCTCCTGTGTTTAGGCTGGAGCAAGTTGCCTACCTCTGAATAGGGCTGGTTTATTTTTTAATATTTTGCCAATGCCCATTTTGTTGTTAGGCTTTAGCTCTAGCTAGGTTTAGCTAGCTTCTTATTTATTTTTCACCTCTTTGACAGTGTCATCAAATGGCTTCCTAAATAATTTTTGTTCAAGATTTTAAACAGCTGGGTGAGTTTTGACTTCCTACCATTTTAGCAGGTGACCATGATGTCATTTTGAGACAGCCACAGTAGTGGCAACTAGAGCAAAACTGAATGAAGAACTGGAGGCCTAGTACTGGACTCTCAAAACTGATATTTGCACGTTAGCAGTGTTTGCAACCTCCTGTAATTGCAGAATTTTTGCTCTACCAAAAATCTCCCACAAAATCTCCTCCGAGGCTATCCTATGCGCTATAGGATTGTTGTCCAATACGCAATTTAACCAAGATAGTTTAGAAAAATGTGGCTGTGAGGTAAACCTGCAATAATAATAAAGTTGTTTCAATGTTTCTAACAGAGATTGACAACTGATTTTTCTGTTTAAAAGTTAAGGCTGGTTTATATGTGAACACATGGGTTTTTAGTGTTTGGTTTGGGTTGTTTTTGTGTGGATGTAGTGGCAGGAGCACTCTCAACTCAGATACGTGTCTGAGGCATTTCATAAAATGTGGAGAGGTGTCAAACGTGGCTACTGAAGATACTCTTCAGTGTATCTGAAGTCATTGTGATAGCTACAGGCTTTTGTGTGTAACCTGAGAAATTTTCTAGCATAGAGCTAACATATGATACTGAAAAGATTGCCTAGCTTTGGTAAGTAAACAGGGGGATTCCTCAAAGAGGTTGCTCCTAAGTGGTTGTAAGTAGTAAGTTGATGTGGAGATGTCATGAACTTTATTTCATTATGATAAATATCGCTTATTTTAGTATGTGATGCCTCCACCAAACTGCATCTTGCCTATTTTCTTTCTTTTCCAACCCTCAAGGCCAAATAGAGTTTCTGTTAAAACTTTTGTGATAAGTGAGAGTTTTCTAAACATTGCAAGGCTCCTGTTTCAGCATCCTACACTTCATAAGCAAAACAGTAGTTTATATTAACCTTTCCCCCTTTTTGGCTGAAAAATTTCCTTGGTACAGTGTTTCTCTGTCTTCCTTGTCATGGCCTATCCCCAGCTGTAAGAATTTATCTGTGGTAGGATGAAGTATAGGGACCAACTACATGTTCAAGAGGGCTGCTTGCAAATGCTTGATAGGCACTCTATTCAAAGAGAAATTACTGGGGGAAATCTACTGGGAAGGCTGTTTTTCCTTTGTGTCCAGTTATATTCTTTTTAGATTATGTTGTTCTCATCCTTGTGCATTTGTGTTTTTAAGTCCTCTTCTGGTTTCTTGTAGATGCCAAGATTTAATATAATTGCCTCAGCATATCTTACCTCTTGAAAAAAAAAAAAAAAAAAATCAGGAGTGGTTGATTGTGCTGATGATGACAGGGAATCAAGAAAACTATTCTGTTTGATTACAATGTGTTGCTGTTCAGAGGGCAAAAACACTTGAGCTTATCAGCAATCATGGAATATGGCTTGAGGAATCTGGCAGATCACAGCCCTTGTAACTAATATAAAAGACCAGGAGGCTGAACAACCTATTTTTATATTTTATGACCTCTCACTAAGGTAGGAAAGAATCTGTTGCTCTAGGTTTTAGAGGGATAGTTTGCTATGACTGTGATATTCTGAGTGTAACATTCACTGTGTTTGAAGGAGCTGGAGTGTCTAGCACCATTATTGGATAATAGGTATTTTTAAAACATATTTCTGAGAGGTCAAGCAGAAATACTGAAGAGCAAGTGATATCTCTTCAGGTTATATGGAAGAGCAAGTGATAAATTGCTGATATCATAGGAGTGCAATAACTAAAGGTAATAGGGTATGGTTTATATATGTTCCTTGCCATTTCCCCCCACATATATTAAGTCAACCTGAGAAAGAAAGACTGAATGAAGAATTTAGAGCTGCTGGCATTATTCATCATGCATGCATTTTGACACTGTTAGATTTTCATTCTTTGGGGCCTTGTCCCAAATTCTGCTTTTTTCTGTTTTCTCCTTCCTGAAGAACTGTTCTATACAGTGTGCATTTACAGTAGTTCTCTGAAGAAAAAAGACGTTTTGATAGGATTTAGGATGTACTCAATTTCAGCTTCCAATTCTGCCCCCTCATTTTTTGGTGAGGGGTTGTGAGATCTTGGGTGGAAAAGAAACAGCCTTTGCTGCTAGGAACTATGAACCTTAGAGAGTGTAAAGGAAACAACTTTTCTGTTAGCTTGCTAATCTCAAAGTGGGAGGTGTGGAGAGAAATCTGTTTCTGTCTTCTCTGAAATACTTAAACACAGATGTTTCGAAGAGATTTAAGTCAAACTGTGAATTTTGCACAACTGTCTGTCTTAATTGTGACATTTTGGGGCTTGTAAAGTTTGAGGTCATATTCTGTCCTTCTTTCTGGACCATTAGAAATCTTTGCTACTATGTGTAGACATTCAAGTTTGGCCTTGGGCTTCTCCTCTCTCCCCTGCTATGCAATTGCACTTGCTGCTTTCTCCATTGTGAGATGACTCTTTAGTGTGGTAGGTTTAGAAGAGTCTTTGCCTGAATTTGGTTTAAGTGCCCCAGCTTCAGAACCTAAGTCTGGTTTCTAAAATAAGTTTAATTTGCAAGTCCTAGTGATTAATTAGAAAAAAACCCAACAAACAACTAGCACAAGGCTACAGCAGGAATGTATGGTTGAAAGTGAGGGGAAGAGAGAAGTAGTGTCCTTTCGGCTTTTGTTGACAGCAGCGTGGCTGGTCCTGCCATACAGGAAAGGGAGAGGGATTAACTCTTTCTTTAATTACTGGTAGTGGTTTACTGCCCTGCAGAGCATGCTTGTATTGTTTTTGTGTCTGCATTTGCCATACGTGACTTAGATCATTCCCTCCTGGGAGTTCCTTAGTACTGCTCATTCAGGGCACAGAACAAAGAGCATGGAAAGGAGAAGGGTTTCGGTGAAGGGAAAAGCTCTCTAAGGTTAAGGGTGGGGGAGTCCAGCCAGTAATCTGCTCCTGCCTGTGGCAGGCAGAAGCTTCGGAATGGGTACAAAGCTGGAGTTGTGTTTCACTGGACTAACTGGGGCCACAGAGGGATGGGATCTTTTCAAAGGGAGCACACAGGAAGTGTTTTTGAAGTGGTGCAGGTAGTGGAGCAAGTATTGCACAAGAAAGTGCATTGTGAATCTGATGATAATGTGCTTTAGCCCTGGGATTCCTAGGGCTCTTTCATGCCATTTTGCTGCAAGTTTTTTTGCAAAAGTGTCATGCTGTAAATGTAGTAGTGCTTTGTATCCTTTCTGGACCTCCCATTTTAAACTAAGTTAGGATACTTAAACAAGAAATGCATATTTAACCCCATGATTTATGTGTTGGGGACAACAAATCAGGGAAATGAGCATCTGTAATTTATTCACTGCAGTGTTGCAAAGTATTAAATGAATTACAGCCTTTCTACATTTCAGGATTACATAAGATAAAACTTTGAGTGAACTTGTTTGCCATGGCAGCAAGATATCCATAGTTTCACTTCAGTGTAGGAATAAGTAGAAATAAGTGTGTGATTAACTGCAACGGAATTTAGGTGTGGGTTTTTTTGTTTCTTGATTTATTTTTTGTGTGTTTTTTGTGTGTGTGTTTGGTTTTGGTTTTATTAATTTTACTGCCCCATTTGTGGCTAGGAAAAAAGGCCCAGCATGACCTGATCACTCTGGCAGGGTTAATAATTTAATTTTATGGGCAATGCCAAAAGATGGCTACCTGTTACATGGTGGCTAGTGCCTTTTTTAAATGGAATTTGGTTAGCCTCTGAAAAATCTTATTCTGCACAGAATTCCATGAAGTTCCGGTAATTGTTTGTTGAAATATAAATAAAGAAAAGGAGAAGACTTGAACTGCAAGATAGGCTAATTTTGCAGATTACAGATACATCTGTTACCAGTCCTAGAATCTGTGAAGTCTGAAATTTCTTAACCTGGTGAAAACTTAGTGCCAGCTTTCTCTTAATCCTATGTTTTAGTTGCTAAATCTTTCTTATTCATGTGATCCTGTGAAAGCCTGTGTTTCCACTGGTCAGAAAGTTTGTGCAGATGATATTTCAGTAGAACTTGATGTTCTTGGATTTGTCTTTCTGATTTTAGGGAAGAGAGATATTTCTTTGACCTGTCAATAGACACTGTTTCTCATCTGAATTATAGCTGCAAAGGTTGCAACTACAAGCTTTAAATAGTTGTTCTTCTGTATTTTGCAAGGGGAAGGCTATAATCTACTTTTACTATTTGTTGTTTTGGTTTTGTTTCTTTTTGTTCTGTTTGCTTTTTGTTTGGTAGATTTGTTTTGGTTTTCTTGTTTTGATGTTTTGTGGAGTTTTGTTTATTTGTTTTTGTTTGATGGTTTTTGTTTAAGTAATGTTAAAAATATGTATAAATTTGGAAAGTTTCTCTAGCCACTAGCCAAGAAGTAAATTGACTTTTCTTGGCCCTGTTCCTTCACATAAATGCTGTGTCTTGCTGCCTGGTACTTTTTTTAGTATGGATCCGTCTGGGCACAATTCGCCTGATGTTGTTCAGGTTTCTAGTAGCTTAGCCATGTTCATTCAGAATAGAAAGATTTTCACTCTTTCGTTCATTGTGCGCTGTTCTACTATTTGTATTGAAC
Organism: Lonchura striata; assembly: GCF_050655825.1. Classification (NCBI taxonomy): domain Eukaryota; kingdom Metazoa; phylum Chordata; class Aves; order Passeriformes; family Estrildidae; genus Lonchura; species Lonchura striata. The sequence goes on along the minus strand of NC_140740.1, from coordinate 83,026,335 downwards.
ACCTGCTTTTGCAGAAAGGTTTTATTATCCTTCTTTGGTGAGACTTAAGGTGTCCCAATTCTATGGGCTGGATTACCATCTGGGCTTCTGTGAGTCAGGGTGCTGAAGGTTGTGTTTAATATGACATCATTATTTATAAGTGTGTTATTTTGTCTCTTCTGGGCAGTAGAGATGGAAAATTTTGTACTCTGATTAGCAAAGGAAGCTACTGGTTCCTGGAATACCTACCATTTGTGTTTTGGATTGTTTTTTTTTCCAAAAAAGGAAAGAATATATTTCTAGTTTTAAAATGCACTTTTTAAGCTTTTTAAAATTCATTGGTGCTTGGTACAGTGTGAACGTATGTATCCCATAAATGTGGGTGCATTGATTTAATGTTTGGCAATTTTGCACTTTATTAGTAGCTTGTATTTTGAAAAGAGAAAGCATTGACTGATACATACTACTTTTAAATAAAATGTGATGAAATAGATGAAGGCTTGGAAAGGACTGCTGGTTTATGTTGCTCTTTTAGGCCTTCCTATTATGTATTATATATCTTCATTTTATCTTCATTACAAATGCTGTTTAGAATTCTTTTTCATCAGTTGGCTCATTTGGCTTTCAACTGAAAACAGGAATATGTTAATTTCCACTACAGGAGTGGATAGATTAGCTTGTGTTTTCATTAATGTTTCTGAAATGGTTAGGCCAAAAGCCATTCAGACTTGAGGCTCTGTTCATTGTATCTTAATACTTTGTCATAGTTGAAGAAGTCAGTTAGCAGCAATTTAGTGGCAATGCCAAGGCAGTGCAGTAGTAACTGGTTTGTGCTAATGTGGCTCTCTCATCTCTTAAATCCTTTAGTAAGTAAGCTTTAGTCAATCTGTGTCTTCTGCTTTCTGCACAGGAAATATTTAATAACTGGAAAAGTGTCACTTTGAATAAATATTTTGGTTGAGATATTTCATGGCTTTGACCTAGTCATATATTTGGGTTTAAACACAATATACATAAAATGAGAGGCAAATTAATAAAAAGTTAATACTCAAGTACTTGCCTAGAAGAATCCCTACCCTGACCAGTGGTGTAAAAACCTTGTCATTTCATTGTTGGGCTAATTGAGTAGCTAATATTACAGCTGGATTGCAAAGTAATTTTTGTTATTGTAGTAATGAAAGCCTGACAACGTAAAAATCAGTGGAAACATTCACAAATTCAAATCTTGGAATAAAGCTGCTGCTTGTTAGAAAATCTGTTTCCCCATTGTTTGTTTCACGCAGTCTGCTGTTATCTTGGAAAGCGTGAAAAAACAGCTTATGCCTTGAGTATGCAGGCAGAAGATAGTGTTGCCAACTGTGAGGAGAAAAATGGGCAAAGGAATCTTAAAGTTATCCAGAAGGACAAGATCTGCTTTTAGGATGAGAATGCACTTCTAATTTGAAAGGACTGTCTCAACCCAAGAATTTTGAGGAAGAAAGGACCAGAAATCTGAGGAAGAACAACTGTGTGTATTACTTAATTATCTCGTTATTGTGCAGAGAGTTATTCTGGTTTTCTCCAGGCATTGAAGCTGAGTAAATGTTGTTCTAGTGAGATTTTTGCAGATCTTATAGGTAATACAGGATTAATGTGCGAGGGCAGAAGTATCCAACCCACCTTACTCGTCTCTGCCAATGCGCTTGCTGCATCCAGCCTAGTGAAGCTGATTCCTTTCTTGTCTCCTTTCACAGCCACTTCTCCCTATCTTGTCTCTGTGATTTGTTTCTTCTGTACTGATATGGCATTGTTCTTGGCTCTGCATAGCACCCAGCTCTAAGCTTGCATAGTCAGTTCCAAAAACATAGGGAAATAGTGGATGAATAATTCTGAAGTAGTGGTGCTATGGTAAAATCCTTGTTGGGAATTAAGGATCACCCAACTGCTTACTCATTCCCCCACATTCCCCTGCCGATGGAAAGAAGAATGGGAAAGAAAAGATAAACATTGCAGGTTGACATAAGAAATATGTAATAATTGAAACAAAATAACACAATAACAACAACAGTAATAATAGGCTAGACATAACATAAATATAGAATAGTATGAATAATGAATATAACATAGTACTAAATATGCTAATAACAATAATAATTATAATAGTAAGGAGAGGCAAAGAGAGTGACAAAACCTGACAGAAACAAGCAGGTTGGTCAGAATCTGGACCTGTGCTCAGTTTGTCCCCCAGCAGTGAGTGGGGGGAGTGTTTTGCTTGGATAAATTGGGTGCTACTGTTTGTTGTGTTTGCACTTAAGGTAACCAGTCACATAGTGTTTTATCTGCTAAGAACCATTGACAACAATTTCAGGTATTATTCCAAAATAATACTTTGTTACATAACTGCATCATTAGTAAAAACCAGGCTGTGTATATAATCACTGTGCAAAGAGCAAGTCTTTCATTATCCCTTAGTGTTGAGAAGGAAAAGGTCATTGAGAATTTTTCTTGTCTTTGAGGTGGAATTGGTTTACTTTGTTTCATTTTTTACATTTTTTCTTTTTCTCAGCAAGTTTCATGGGATGCTGAATTCCCCATTACATTTTTATCCTGGTTTTCACCTACTGATTTGATGGCTGAGTGTTTGTCCAATTCACTGACCTTTATATCGAAAGTTTTTTTCATTAAATATATTTTTGTGTCCTATCCCTAGCAGCTAACAGATCCTCACTAGTCATATATATAATCAGGAACTGGAACCCAAATTTTCTAAGGTGTTTTCTTCCTGAAGCAATTTAGTCCCCAGTGATAGCCTCCTTTGCATTGTAACTGTAAAATGTTAGTTCTTATTCTAAGGTTTTTACAAAAATTGACTGTTCCTGTCCATGTGGATCAGAGATTTGATTAATATTCAGCAAAATTAAAGAACCCTTTTCTCTCATTGCATGATAGTTGTTGGAAATTATGAAGGCCTGCTAGACCTGGTGGTTAAGTCAAGTGGCTGAGGTTTTTCACTTTACCCCTTTCTTTTCTCCAGACTCTTGTGTGATAGGATCATAGACTAATTTGTGTTGTAAGGGACCTTTAAATGTTAAGTAGTCCAACCCTCCCCCTACTCTTGCCCCCCTGCCCCTTCCCCCTGGCTTTGTGCAGGGATATTTTAACTAGATCAGGTTGTGCAGAGCCTAGCCCAGCCTTACTCAGGATGGGGCATCCACCACTTCTTTGTTCCAGTGTTTCAACACCCTCATCATGGAATAATTCTTACTCATCTACTCTGAATCTATGATTTTCCAATTTAAAACAGTTTCTGCTTTTCTGGTTGCTACAGGGCCTATTAAAAAGTGTGTCCCCATCCTCCCTTTAAGTACTGGAAGGCCACAGTGAGGTCTCACTGAAGGCTTATCTTCTCCAGACTGAACAACCTCAACTCCCCCAGCCTTTCCTCATAGGAAGAAAGCCCTACTCAGGACCCGCTCAAACATGCCTGTGTCTTCCTTGTCCAGAGGACCCTAAAGCTGCACATAGTACTGAGTCATGGGGTCTCATGAGAGAGGAGTAGAGGGCGAAAATCACCTTCTTTAACCTGCTGACCATGCATGTTTCTGACTAATGTTCACCTCTTACCCACCAGCACCCCCAAATCCTTGGCAGGGCTGCTCTCAATCTCTTCATCCCCCAGCCTGTGTTGGTAGGGGGAGTTGCCCCAGCTCAAATACAGCACTTGGCCTTGAACTTCATGAGATTCATGTGTGCCCACAGACATGAGGTACAGGCTCCATACAACAGTTCAAGAAGTGGGGAAAAAGTTTTCAGTGTTGTGAAACTAACGATGAGAACTGCATCACAAGCACTCAAGAAGTAGGAGCAGAGGAGCAGTTTGTGCAGGAAAGGAGAGTAGTCTTCCAGGGGGAGATACATCACAATGCACAGGAAGAGCGCTGTTTTAACAGCTGTTACTGAATAGCTGTTCTGAGGCACACACACACAGATTCGCTCATCTCAATAGCTGGGACTCTGTGTCTCACCACATTCTTCTCATTCGCCACATTCTTATAATTTTCTCTCTTCTGGAAAGTGAACTCTCCTAGAGGGATTTAGCATATTCTAGAACTGGCAATGGTATAGGAGTTTAACTTTGATGTCAATTTGAAAAGCTATTTTGTGTAAGGTTTTTTGAAGAAAAAAATTTAATTTTCTGAAGGATATGAAAAGCATATAGTTCTTTATTTTTTAAGATTTGTGTAAATGTTTTGCAGTATGAATTTGACACAATTGAAATATAAAACCTAAATTTGAAGTTTTTATAACTAAAACTAAATATAAAAATATATAAATTAAATGTAAAAAAATTCATTTATTATGAAATGTAAACATGTATGCAGATAAAAGTCATGTTAGTTTAATTCTGTCTTTCTTTTCTTTGATATCTAACTATGTGAAACATTATTTTCCTCAATGGCAATCTTGCATGTGTGTCTATGGGAGGAAGAAAGAGTTCAGATACGTTACCGGAACCTTAATGTGTTGCTGTTGCTTGTTTGAAAAGAACATTTAACATTGTCTACTTCTGGAAAACTATAACAGTAGTAGTTTTCTTAAGGCATTTTTTGATTTGGGTCGTGTGCAACAAAGTGATTTCAATTTTCATTATTTAAATGTATAATATGCAAAATTAGAAGAAAAGTTTTCATTGTCTGTGCTTGAAATTTTATCTTTTTAGCATCTTAAACTTCTTCAAGCATAAGTATCCACAATGATCATTGCAGCCCTTTTTGTTGTAGCTGTAAACTATTATATATTGTTTAATATTTTGCTGAGTTGGGGACTCAGAGTTGTCTCTGTATTCCTTCAACAGTGTTGCCACAAATCAGAAACTACTGGTAAATTCAGTTTTCTGGCAAAATAGCAATTCAGTGTTATATCCTGTTATGTTGTGTTTTCATGCGTGGGTTTTTTCCCTCACCCACCCACTCCAATTTTCACCTAGTGTCCTGACAACCTATGATGGCTTCTTGATTTCTGGAGAGGCAGCTGTGGAGTTTTTTAAAGTAGTTCAGACCATGCTGTAAAAAAAGCTGAATCAGAAGTGCAGAAGTCACTTCTGTCTGTTTTATATGCCACTCAGTAATTTATTCATGTGCTTTTGGAAAATGGGCATCATTCATTGCTATAGAGTGGTCACAGTTGATGAGAAAATATGCTCTGAGAGCTCAATTTTTGACTCTTCGTGGATATAATGGCTTTTTTTTTCCTGCTTGAGTGTTAGGTTTTTTCCTCCAGAATAAAGGGAAGAAGGAAAATTCACCTAGGTGCCTTTACTCCAAATTAATGTTAAATGGCATTGCCAGAGTGCCTATGTGATTAATTTTACCTTGCATGACCTAGAGTACGTATACCAAAGGTATAGTAATATACTATTCCAAGGGTATAAGGAGAATCTGGCTATTGTGCACTTGACTTTTTGAGAAACTTCTCAGAGAAAGACCTTCAGAATTTCCCACTGAAACATGAATTGCCTTTTATTGTAATACACACATATAAAGAGTTTTTATTGCAAAATGACTAACAACTATTACTCTTTAAATGCCACTAAAGCATGAATGATTGTACATTATGTTCAGAAAAAAATGATTGATGTATCTAACATTTATATTGTCTTAAAACTCAAGTGCTCTTGTAGACTGCCTTATCCCTTGTGTGTATGAACAAATTTGCTTTCTACAAATAAGCCCAAGTTTCCTGTTTCCTGTAAGAGGAGGATAGTAGCAGAGAGCACTAGGCAGATACCCTCCAAATAATACCATAAAAATTATTTTTACAAACTCATCCACATCACTTAAAAATAATGTTACTTTAAAGTAAATGATCAAATAACCTAAATCAGTTAAAAAGATTGTCCTGAAGTGGACTGATTCTTCTCACCAAGAGAGCAAGGAAGAAGAGAGCTTTGCTGTGGACTGTGGTGCACTGTGTTAATACATCAGCATGAAATATTCAGAATTCTAGTAGTGTATAGACCAGTTAGAGTTTTACAGCATTGTGTTCTTCTCTTCCATCTGATAGTAGGGATTAATCAAGTTTGGAATATGTATGTCAATCTACATTTCATCTTCTCATTGTGGGGAGCTTATGAGCATTCTGTGGGATCATTGTTCCTTCTAAAAACTGAGTTTCTTTCTTTTGTTGATTGAGAAGGTGTATTTGAATATATACACAACGTATGGAAGTACTTGAATGCACTGATGACTCTCAGTAAGTAGAGAAAGCAGTAGAAAGTTTGCCTTTTGGAGAACGTAGCACTGGTTTTTGTAGCAGTTTATTGAGAAAACAAGGGTACTAAGCTCTCTTTGTTTCTTTGATGGCTATTAAATATAAAACTTTTTAAATTGAACACGTACACCGAATTTGTGGAGTTTGTCTTTTTGCTATTTGGCAGTATTTTTTTTTTCAAACTTTTCACAATTCCTTTATATTGAAGGAAACAAGGATAACTTTTTCCTTTCTCCCACAGATTCAAACATTTAATGTTGAGGCACCATGCCAGACCGTGGAAGATTTAACGAGTGGGGTTGTGATGGCCCAGGTTCTTCAAAAAATGTAAGTAATTGTTTACTTCATAAGTTAAATACAGAGATTTTCTGTACATTTTTGTATATTTACATGTGTTTTACCTGGTATATGTACATATTTTTGACTGGTATTCCCTAAGGATGTGGCTTAGATGGTACTTTAAAGTGGAACATGAGTAATGATTTTTCCTCTGTAGTTTACAGATAACTATCTTAAATTTAAAAAAAAAAAAATTGTTTTAGAGAAGAGTTCATTCAACTGTGAACTGACTGGAAAGTAACTTGAATTAAAACTAAACTTGCAGATTCACACTTAAAATTTAAATCAGTGCAAGGTAAGGTAATTGGCCCTGACTGTTGTTTGAAGCTATAGTCAGTAGTGTTAGAAGTAATTTAATATAATAAAACTTCAGTGATAAACTGAATGGAACTGTCAGTTTAGTTGTTTGCAGTTGGAAGTACTTTTCAGTTTGTTTCTACTACCCCATGTCTGTTCATTGGGCACCACTGAGATTATGTGAGGGTATAAAGAAGCAGCCACCATTGGGTTATTTTTACACAGGATTGGTGAGATCTTACTGAGCCTTCTCTTCTTGAGGCTAAACAAACACAGCTCACTCAGTCTCACCTCACTTGACAGAAACTGCAGTCACTTAATCATCTTAATTACCCTTTGCTGAACTCCTGTCTATGTCCAGGTGTCTCTCTTACTGGGGAGGCACAGATGCAGCAGTTCAGATATGGTTTTAACAGGTCTGAGTAGTACCTTCTTTGGCTGCTGGCAGCGATCTTCCCAATACAGCCTAGGTTTTGGTTTGCCTTCTGTGCTGCAAGGGCACAGTGCTGGAGTGTGTTCCGCTTGGTTTCTTGTCTGCGGAGCTGTTTTCCAGCCAGCTGACCCCCAGTATAAACTGGTGAATAGGGTTTGTTTGCACTTAACTTTTCTGAACTGTATAAGGTTCCTCTCAGCTTGTTTTTCCAGCTTACGGAATTTCTCCTAAATGGCAATGCAACTATCAGGTGTGTTGAACCCTCCTTCAATTTTTATATTATATGAAAAATTGCCCTCTGTCCCATCATCTGGGTCCCTATTAAAGACATTTCATAATATTCCTCTTTGGATATGCTGCTAGTGAACTGGCTTCCAGCTGGATTTCAAGCTTCTGAAGCCTTTGAGCCTAGCTTTCCAGCCATTTTTCAGCCTGCCTACAGTTACCCCTGTAATGCTTCATCAGTTCTTCTATGAAGATGTCATCCTGATCAGGCAGTCTGTAGCAGTAATCTGTAACAGTGTCACTCATGTTGATCTGCTTAGTCATTCTGACCAGTAATCTCTCAGCTGGCTCATATCCCTCCTGAGACCGAGCTCATGCATTCCCTCTGGTCTGTCACAGGGTGTCTTTCTGTCACTGACTTCTCAGCTTGTTCTTCTAAGGAGCCTTTATATGTTCATGGCAGCAACCTTGGCATGGGAGCCATCCTACCACGGATCCCAGTGGGTCTGTGACATTGTAATTACATGTAGAACTCTGTTTCTATTTGTTCTCCATGCTGCCTGCATTAGTGCACAAGTGCTTCACATATGCATCCACTCTTTCTGATTCCCAAGAATGAGGCTTTCCCCAGAGCGTTCTTTAGGCCTTTGTATATTTATGTGCATATCCTTGAGGTGATCCCACTTTACCCAGACCTGTTTTGTTGACTCTGAGGTGTATTTTGTTCATATCATTCCTCACCCCTAATTCTTCAACAGAGTTTGCTACTTTGGTTTTTTTTGTTTGTTTGTTTTGTTTTGTTTTTGTTGTTTGTTTTTTGTTTGTTTGTTTTTTGTTTGTTTGTTTTATAAAACAGTTCTTACCACCTTCGCCAGCCTGTTTGTAAAATTGCACCTGCTCACCATAGGCTGGTGGATTCCATCTCTTCCAAGCAGTCCGTATTCTGAATTGGGCTTAATGGTTATCAAAACCAAAACTTTGTTACCAGCACTATATCATAGCTGGTTGTTGACCTGCAGAGTCTGTCTGCTGCTCAAACCTCCTCCTCACTAACTGGTGCAACAGGAGAGAACACCACTTGAGCTTTGAACATATCTTCCAAAGCTGCATAATCACACTTGGCGCTTTGCAGGTCTCCCTAGCTGTACAGCTCGTGCCCAGGTGGAAGAGCAGAAGGAATAATAACGTGAGAGCTAGACAAGCTTTCAGCAGTCTTTCAACAATGCCCGGAATTCAAACCCCGAGCAAGCAACAGCCCTTCTTGATGCCAGTAAGAAGATGAGGGTCCTCCATCTTGTTGTAGTGTTTAGTACTTCCCTCTTGTGCTGCTGTGTGGCTCAGGTTTACTGGCCACAGATGATTTGTTTGACAGAGCTCCTAGGGCTGTAAATGCTGTGAGGACACTGAGTATGTTCTTTAGTTGCAGATTCTCAGGAGCAGGAGCCTTCCTCCTAGTGAGAGCAGGAACTGCCATTTCACAGAAAGAACAAAAAAGGGGAAAAGGGAAATCTCAATGTAGACAAATATTTCAAGGCAAGACTTTTTAGCATGTGATTCTGAGATACTGTTTTCAGCTGATGAACTGATACTTTAAAAACAAATATAAATGCAAATATTGCATTTCTGTAGCATGATTTTAGAATACGTAAATATCACCTAAACAATTTATAATTTTTTCTTTATGTCCTATATAATAATTTGAACATGCCAAAATTAGTATTCAACTATCTTTATGGTAGTTGTGCTTCAGATTTAACATTTTGCATATTTATGTAACAAACAGACATGTTCTCATGCTGAAATTTAGCAACAGTGTTGCTAAATCTTGACTGCATTCCTGCTGAGTTAAACTTGGAAGAGCAGCGGCCATCTGATCTTGGATTGTACAACAGGAATGATAACATGAACAATCTTTGAGAGGAAATACTCCTTTTTTGTTTTTCTTTTTAAAATAGAATAAACAGAAGGTAAGTAGTATAAGAATTGTAATGGAAGTCTAATTGATTTTTGTAGAAACCAAGGATTGTAGAGTAGTCAAACATTTTCTCTTTCCCTGGTCATGAGATTGGAATATAGGTCAAATACAGGGATCAGCATTTGTATAGCTGACTAGAAAACTGATCAGGAGCATGTCAACAAAGCCATTTTAAATATTCTTTCTTGAAAACAAAACCAAATTCAACACTAGCAGTGAAATCCTCCTGTTGGTCCTTTGAACCAAAACAACAGGAAGACTACTTCACTGGGAATTAGGGCATGTTCAACAACATGAAGCAAGTCTAGAACAGGCTTGTTTGCTTTTTTTCTTTTTATATTAGGAACACAGGTTGCCACTCTGCCCCAAGAAAGTAAGTAATGTATAATACAATTTTTTGCAGGAAGACAGCTGCATACTTAAGGTTATTTGGAAAAGTCACACAGTGATGTTAAATAGCAAGGAGCAAGCCTGAAAGCATCTGTTCAATGTGGACATAAAATTTGCAGTGAAAACTTGAATAGTTGTCTTTGACATTAAAATCTCTCAAAAAGTTAGTCTTCAAAGGAAAAATGTATTGTTTTGACTGCAGACTCAAGTGCCATTAGTCTTATTCTATGGAGAAGGATAAAGTACTATTTTTGTAATTTTTTAAGGAAAAATGAAAATTGGGTGTTTCTTAGTATAGGTGCTTCCTCTTAAAGGTTCTTTTTAAGTGTGTGTTCTTTGAGCCTAATAACAATGGGAAGTTGCTTAGGTAAAGGTAGGGAGGGGAAAGTTCTCACAACATTGTGTGAATCAGGATTTTACTGTAGTAAATGAATTCATTTTTAAAAATATTAAAGAGCAGATTACTATATCTAGTAAAGAAGAACATTGATGAAAATTTAAAGGTGTTGGAGTGGTCCAATGATCTGAATATATTTCCAAATAGGGGACTGAGGATAGTATTTCTTTCAAAAAACTTAAAGGTCTAATAGTGAATTCTGTTACTTTTAGGTTTATTTCCCTTACATTTGTGTTAGGAAAAGTCAACTGTACTTATGAAGATGAGAGGTAGTAGGTCATGATGAGGAGCAGTTTTTGAGAGATCCCTAGCTCAGGGAATTAGTTGTTTTAGACATATGTAAAATTTGCACAAAACAGAACTGTAGGATTTAGTCAGAAAAAGGAAAAAAGAGGAAAGAGAAGTGGAAGAACATTGCTTGCTCATCAGCTGGTAAAAAACAGCTGTGCCTTGTACCAAGTGGAAGGGGCTGACAGTTTCTTTTATGGTTCTTAATTTTTCGTACATCATCCTCAGTATTTTTTACTCCCACAGTAGCAATCCATTTGTAGGTAAGTGCCAGACATCACAAAAAATGCAGCAGAATTTTCTTTAACAAAACTGCTGGAATAAGCTGTGAGAAGAAAAAGTTACAGAGGAAGTTAGTGACACCTTCAGAATCTTTTTGCTATTGATGTAGTGTGTGATAGCAAATATCAGAAATATGTTCTATGTAACCAAGCATGAAAATTTTGCTTGCAGTCTCAGCTGTTAAAAAACAGGTATTGGTAAATTCCTGAAGGACATTTTCTTCCTTTATAGCGTTAAAAATTTATCTTTGAATTTAGCTTAAAATCCCATTGAATGCAATTCTCTAGTGCTAACTGTATTATCTTGGAGGAAGAAACTCAGTGTATGTTTTAGCTTAATTTTTGTGTGTTATTCTCTAAGATTCATTGTTTCTATTCAGATGAGGTGATCCCTCTGACTAGCATTGATGTGAAATATGGTAAAAAAAAATGCCTGTACACTTTGCAGTGTTGACAATTATTTTAAAGAATGATGTACTGCAGGAGTAAAAAATGGAAGCAAAAGAAAATGTTTAATTTTTTTATGAGTAGACTGTAGGCCTAAAACTGTGTAGCTTGTGCTGGTAGGAGTGCCATAGCTTGCTTCTGAATCACATCCTTTTTTTTGTGAAGCTTGACTGATGTTACTTATGTTTTCACTGTCCGCTGATATCCCTGTAATAGCAGGATTTCCTGTTTTAAAATTTTCCTTTCATCCCACTCTGGAGACTGTTTAATACCAGGTGTCCCTCATGTTTTGATTCTGTCTTCCTCAGTCATAGTGGTCTTGGTAAGTGTAAGAAATTCTGTCATCTGTGCATCGCACCCCTCTCAATGAATTATTCATTTGTTATATTATACATTGCAACACGCTGTATGCATTTTGACACACGCAAAACACAAAAGCCATGCTTTTGTATATCACTGGGGGAGGGAAATTTTTGTAAACACGTTTTTTGTAGCAGCTTACTGTACCACTGTTAAAATGAGTAATAATCATGAGTTATACTACATGCTCTGTGGGTTGGTTTTCTTCAGAAGAGTATTTCTGTCTCTTGGCATCTGTGATGCAGAGAGATGATTGCTTAAATAAAGGAAAATTTGCATACAAAATAAGATGCAGATGGTATAAATGAGCACTGCTGAAAACATCACATGCAGTAATAGAGCATTAGCAACAGCACAAGTATCTTGTGCTCTGAAGAAAAGTCCAAGTTATTTGCAGTACTACTGAGATAGTAGGCAGCAATCAACTCATATACAAATAAATAACTTTCTAAACCTGAAAGTTATCCACTGCTGGAGATTGTATAAGTTTGGATCTAGGCTCAGGAACTTAATGAATTCAAAATACTTAGTTCATGTATGAGTCATCTCCTGGTAATGAAGATGCTCCAGTTAATTTTCTGGTAGTATAGCTGCTCACTTCTCAGCCACACATTTTCATATTTGCTAAGGTGATGCTTTTTCAAACACTCTAAGGAGAATGCTGTTGCTTGCAAATCAAATAGCCTGAGGTAGTCTGAATTTGGTTGAATCCTGATCCCCAAAAATATAGTGAAAGGAGACTTGTTTGCAGCAAGAGCTGTGAATGATCTAATACCTGGAAGCCCCTTTTTAAAAGTATGTTTAGAAATACTTGTGGAAAAGCTTTTATTTCAGGTTTGATTTCTGATAGTTTGTTATATAGAGAGAGCATTGCTGTTGGTTCTACCTAATGAACGTTAATGAGACTTTTGAAGAGAAAGAAAATTATAATAGTGATGAGGTTGAGGAAAGGCTGATCATTCTAGATTTTATTGGCATTGATACCCAACCTTTTGCTTTTCTGCTTATTGTGGCCCTGGCAAAGTGTTTTTGCAGTGTACTGTTAATTTTTAACCTGCATGATGGTTCTCTAAAAAGAATTGTTGGTGCTATTTTGACCATTTTTACATGCTATTGATTTCAACTGGATTGGTTATCAGCTGCTGGACCTTGGATGCCTCCATGAGGTTTTTATATATACAAATGAAAAAAACAAATGGGATTTGTGGAAGAGGACTACCACACTGAGTTTAGATTTATTTCTCAGGGACCTTCCTTAAGTATGTCTGATGACATGTATCAGGGTTTAGGTAGCCTGTGACTTTCATCAAGACTGTCAAAGACAGTTGCTGTCCATTTTATTACAGTAGTAGCTGAGAAAAGCTGCTTAGTTTCTGCTGAATTTCAGGCTTTGAGAGTGAAGTAAGATGGACCTAACTCTGAAGTCTTGTTAGCGTTCCTCAGCTGATTCTCTTATTGATGCTGTTATCGTTGAAAACTGGATATGCAATATCAGCTACCTAGTCAGTCCAAATATAATTTTGCTTGTGGGAAATAGTTTATATACTGGCGTTGTTTCCTAGAACTATTGTTAACCATGAAAATGGTATATCAAAGATTGATATATTCATGGCATTACAACCTTGAAGTAGCTGAAGATGTTAGTGGCCAAGTACAACCCTTAAAATTATAAGATACAATCCTTAAGAGAGTCCTGTTGGGTTTTTTTTGATGGGGAAAGCAGAGGTCATACCTGGTCTCTCAGTTGCATAAATACTTTATAATTGTGAGTCTTTTGTTAAGCTATCTTACTTGTGTGTTTGCAATTCCCAGAAGACCCATTTGACAGTCATTAGGGTATTTTTTGAAACCCACACCTAAAATGGGATTTGAACTGTCACTCTTTTTATTTGTGTCCAGATGATTTTGTCGTGATTAAGTGGGAAATAGGCAAATGAAGGCTTTTTAATTAAGGCATATGGCAAGGTGAGCTATTTGTTTCATGTTAAAGCTGAATTACAACTTTTTTAATGTATCAGAGATCTTACATATACTTGAATTAATGTCATTCTTAAGTTTACTTGTCTTCTTGTGGCAGAGAGGTCATTTGAAAGCTATTTGAAAACATATTTCAAAACCAGATGATAGTCTGGATAAGACGTTACTTTTTCTGTTTCGTAACTTAAGATTCTGTCATCTGTACTAGACTGTACTGTTTTTGAATGGAAGTAATTTGGAGTCATCAACTTAACTAGTAATTAAAGCTGTTCTTCCAGATATATGTTTGCAGATGCCATGTCAAGGGAAACGAAATATGCTGTAATCTTCACCAGAGTCTGTAACAAAGTGTGTAAAAATATCAATGAAAATGTGTCAGTAGAGAAACATTGCTGTTCGTGATTTTCCTCCATTGCTGTGTATTATAGTTGTAATACAGTTTGCAGACCATGATACATTGTGAAGACTCTTAAGAGTTTGTGTTCTAATAAAAGTACTGATTTAATTGCTGGTTTACAGTATATATGATATGGATGTTATTTGACTCTCCAGGCATATTCAGAGTTTTCTTGAAGTTTTGCCAAAAGATCTCATGTCATCTTGTCATTGCAAAAAGAGCTCAGTCCAGAACCCCTTCTATGTGTAGAAGGTGCAGTTGTAAATCTAACAGTAGCCAGTGGCAAATGCAGCAGCGTAAGTCCATAAAATAGAGTACTTCACCTGAAACTGTAACACAAACTCTTAAGAGCATCTTGCTAACAATGGAAAGGTGTTTTTTGCATTCTGGCTGTATTGACTTCATATGTTGGATGAAATATGAATCTTTCCTTATGTTTTCCTACTCCTGTAAAACCAGTTATACATAGTATATTATTTCTCCTTAATTCTGATTATAGCATTTTCAAAATCCGCTATGATAAAGGGAAAATTTGAGCTGAGCAGTAGAAAATGTTAGCCTTTTAGATGATCTTCGAGCTTGGCAGCAGGAGAGACAGTCTCAGGAGGTGTCTTGAAGAAACAGCTTATAGAAGATGCTTTGAGAAAAATGAATAGGGAGAAGTTGTGCATAGAAATAGAAATAGTTCTCTGTTCTTTTTCTTGATTGCCTTGTCAAAAGTGCAGAGGATAGAAAAATTTCTAAGGAAGGGTGTTCACAAAAAGATTTGTGTAGGGTTACTGTGAAAAGAGGATCTCAAAAATATAGTGTTTGGTAAATTAAATAGTGAAGTGTGTTCTTAGTCATCAAAACTTCAGTGATGCTTCCTAGCTCTTCTCACTCTATCAAGACAGCATATATATTGTTCTGTTTCAGGCTTTTATTTTAGAAGCTGAATAGTTATAAGGAATGTACAATTGTAGGAATCCATAAGGCATGGAAAAGTAATAATTTTTAAGAATTTTAAGAAATGCAACTAAATATTGCTGCAATACTAGAGGAGAAATTAAGAGGTAGGATTTACAGAGGGAAAACTGGCAAAATGCATTCAAAATACAAAGAACCTCCCTCAAAAGAATAAGCTGCTCATGAAGCATAAATGAAGCTGTGCTGTCAAAATGGTGAAAGTTCTTAGAAAAGTGAGTAGTAACAGGATTCTGAACTACTATATTCAGGCCATGTGTCAGATACATGAGGTTGTCATTTTACTTAACTCAAACCTGAGACAGGAGCTTAATGATGAATGTGTACTCAAAATTTCTAAATGAGTTTTTAATGACTACACTTTTTATCTTTCAGCGATCCAGCTTATTTTGATGAAAATTGGCTGAACAGAATCAAAACAGAAGTGGGAGATAATTGGAGGCTAAAGGTATTTGACTTAGTTTGCTTGTCTGTGAATCTGTATTTGAGTACTTAATACAATATTGTGTCTAAATATTCTCACAATTCTGGATTAGGATCTTGCTTTATAGATTTATTTTGAACTTTAGACAATTTTAATTACACTTATTTGTTTTTATGTTGTATTGTCCTGCACAGTTTTAGCAAAGACATTTTGAATTTGTTAAAAGGTTTTAAGGATTTAAAAGGAGACTATTAAAGTAAATGTTATAATTACCTCTCGTTTTTCAAACATTGAATGAAATATTTTTTTAATGCACAGTGTGAAAGCAGCTTTTAAAAAAGCAGCTTTTTTGAGAAGTAACTGCATAAAAATAGGAACATAATAAGCAGTATATTTAAAGAAAAATGGCAACATGTTGCTTCCTTTTACTTTGTCAGCTCTGCAGAGCTACTGAGCTTTAAGAGAGGAAGTAGTGTTTTTTCTCTGTTTCTACTCAGCATGATTTTTAATCACAGTCTGTTTGCTGGGTCATTTGTATCACTTGGCATTCTAGATTTCTCTACAAACTTGAAGGAAATAGAATAGACAAGAACTATGTATGAGGAACATTTTGCTTTATAATCTAAGGAACGCAATCTCACATGCAGATGTTAGTGTAGTTTTTGACTAGTTTTCTTCAGAGAATGATCTGTTTGCTTTTTTAAGTTTCCATTTTCAGCCTTACTAATTTGGGGGGAAGAAAAGTAGTTAAGAATTTACTGTTAGTTCTTGTCTCCAGTAAAACCATTTTGTTCCAGCCACTAAAACCCATTCTGAGCATCTGGGGAAGGACTAAAACTGTGAAATGCTCTAGTTCTTACAGGCTTGTTTACATCACTTTCTGAATTGCAGGGGCACTTAGGAGGCAGAATGCTGCCTGAGACAAAGATGTAGCACACTGCTACTGTCCATGTTTTGACTTGGCCAGGAAATGTGTATCAGCATGGTTTCTGTTGTCTGACCAGCTGTGTGAAGTCTGGAATGCTTTAGAATGTTCTGTCTGCTAGGGCTGCCAGCAAAATTGAGGGTACATTGATGAGGATATATATTGACAGACTTCTGAATAAAAGACATGATCCCTAAAGAACCATTAGGACTCTTTTGGCATATGCTGTAGAGCACATAATATAAATTAATTTCTCAACGAATTGTATTGCAAGTGAACAGCTGGATAAAGGTCTTACTTTTCTGTCAAATTTTTTTTTAATGTTTTTCCTAAGGAGCATTGAAATCTTGGCTGTTAAATGTGGAGGATAACAAACTGAGAACTGTTGGTTATAATAGCATTTGAGTTGATTGAATGTGAAGCAGCAGCTTCTATAACTGTCACATGGAGTTTGAGGAATAAATATTTTATTTTTATGTCTCCCACCAGTTTGGCAAATGTAAAAGCTTAGCAGGTGTTAAAAAAAAAAAAAAAGCTGAGCAATCCAGTAACTTCCTTATGTGACTGAGGTTGGCAAAACATCAGGTCAAATTTCAGTTTTTTGCTGATGTCATTCCATCTTGTTTTTCAAGTGTCCATGTAAACAAGAACTAAAGATGGTTTGTTTTTTTGTTTAAGAAATATAATTCAGCTTTTTGTATGCATTTTTATAGACCACTTCCATTTTAATGAAGAATACTGAAAGGCAAAAGTGTGATACTTTAACTCTTGTTTTTTAATCTGGAAGTAATCTTATACTTTGCCAACTGTTCCTTATATGTGAGTAAACATTATTAGTAGTCTAGTTTTCCAAATGTCTATCATCCAGTCCTTCATTTAAAGTCTGGCTTGTAGGAACGCTTCAATCTGTGCATTTCTATTAATAGAATTGTTCAGCTTGGAAAAGACTTAAGATCAAGTTAACTCTACCAAGTCCACACTAAACCAGGACCCTAAGCTCCACGTGTACAGCTCTTCTAAACACCTTCAGGGATACTTCCCTGGGCAGCCTGTTCTAATGCTTGATAATGCCTTTGGTGAAGAAATGTTTCATAATAGCCAATTTTAACTTCCCCTGGTGCAACTTGAGGCCATTTCCTCTTGTTATGTCACTTGCTAACTGGGAGAGGAGGTACTGACCATCACCTCACTACAGCCTAATTTTAGAAATATATTCATTACTGGATTTAACGTGTGGGCATCATAGTTGCATGACTCTAGAATACAGCTTTCCCTCCATACTTTAAGAAGTGCCATGAGAAGTGATAATTAGATTATCTCAAATGTTGTGGTAATGAGCTGCATTATTTTCTTGTTGCTAAACATGGTCACTCTTTGTCTCTGATGCCATCTGGGCACCACTTGTACAAACTTTTGGTATTGTGAACTGCATAAAGGAGCTGGTCTAGTAGGGGAAATACAGAAAAACAATCTAAATGTAATGTGTAGTAAGTTTTCTGAAACAGTGGTTAGGAGGGCTGGTAGAGATTAGTGTAGGTCTTGTATAGCCCACCTAACCACTGTTCATGGAAGTACTCAGAAAATGATAGAATCATAGTGTTGTTAAGTTTAGGAAAGACCTTTAAGATTGAGTCCAGCTGTCAACCTAGCACCACCACTGTGTTCACCATTACCCATTATGTCACCAAGTGCCATATCTGCACATTTTTTGAACATTTCCATGGATGATGACTCTACCATTTTGCTAGGCAGTCTGTTCCAATGCTGTACAACCCTTTCAGTGAAAATCTTTTACCTAATATTTGACGTAAAACTTACCTGATGCCACTTGAGACAGTTTCTTTTTGTCCTGTCAGTTATTGCCTGGGAGAAGATTGTTAATTTTGAATTGTGTGTTGTCCTGTATGGAGAAAAAACAAGAACATAAGGCTGAGATTTTTGTGGGGAGGGGGCAGGAGGAGGATGGGTTTGGTTAGCTTGGTTTTTTTTAGCATTTTGCTTTCTGATAACTGCAATGTTTTTGCAGTTGCTGTACCACTTGAAAAAAAACCTCACAGGGATGTTTTTAAATTCTTGGTTTCAGGGCAAGTTGCCAGACTTGAGAAATTGAGAAGTGCACAGGAGAGAAAAAGGGAAATGCTAAAACTTGGGGAGCTTGCAAAATAGGAACCATTCAGCAAGCATTGTGGTTCTTAGAGCTAACCAGATCTTTGTGTACTGTATTTAGTAGAGAAATGTCATTTCTTCAGGGTTAAAATTTCGTGCTAATAGCATACATCAATGTACATAGGAGTTTGTGTTTTCTCTTCAGCAACAAAAGGACTTTTCACTGCTGCCTTATCCGCAATTTTATGATGGTTTACAAAGTAGAAAAGCAAAGCCATTAACTCTTTCCTCATGTACATTGAACACTTCTGTATAGTCAAAATTTAAATTTTGTACAAGATAATATTTAATGGCTGAGGAAGTTGACATCTTGAACATAAAACCTATACTGAAAATGAAAAGCAGCTTAGAAAATAATTTGATTGCCAGGATTTTGCAGGAATGAAATTCCCTAATCAAGAAAAAAATTACTGATTTGATACATGTGCATCAGTTTTGGCAATTACAGAATAAACTGTTGGTTCCCTGAGGGGTTACATAAAAGTCCCCCTTTCCCCCACATCGACTTTTATTCATGTGAAAAGCTTAGGAAGGAAAGGAAACACATTGTTCGGCTTGAGTTCTGACTTTTTCTTCTGAACTTTTCATTTTGGCATTCAGACTACACCATCAATTTAAAGTACAGTTTTATTGATGTTTATAGTAGCAAGCTGTGTTAGTCTTGTGAACCTTCTCTACCTAGTCTTTCTCTAGGTTCCACCTATTATCAGTGATGAGACATGTTCCTGCAAAACGCAGTTTAAATCAGAAACCATATGCCCGTGAGAGTGGTACAAGCAGTGAACACACGTGCTCCCTCCTGTTCTTGGTGCGTGCACACACACACCCCCACACGCCCATGCCCACCACCCCCCACCCCACCTGTTAACTGCAAATGGATAAAAATGTACCTTAATGAGATATCCAAAGCTTACTGGTTAAGAATTCCCACTCCATTTGAAAGTGTGCACAACATTTCCCGAGGTTATTCAAGATCTGAAATAAAAAAAAGAAAAAACAATTTACACAGAGACTCCAGCACAGAGTTTCAGTCATACATTTGATATAAGGGTGACACAAAATTGGAGGCTGACAGCCATAATGTTGGAGAAAACCCAGGAAATTAGATAACCCATGCTCGCTTTTTGTCAACAATCACAAACTTAAGGGCACTTTCTATTGCCCACATCATTGACCTTCCCCTTTGTTACACAGTCATATTAGCAAAGAGAGAAATCTAGACAAACTGCACTTACAAACCTGAGGTTGGAAACAGTAAGCAAGTTGTAATTAAAAAGGGATTTTATATGGCAAGTGACAATAAAAGAAAAACAGGAGTAAAAAACAAGCAACCATTAAGTCTTATGCTGTATGCATTAAGTCTTCTGCTTATGTTGGCAGATCACATGATCTCTGCTTTCATTCCAGTCAGTTTATCAGATTAATGATGTGTACTAAGGGTCAGTGTCATATTGAGCACTGCATGCTTAGTCTGTAGTGCCAAGATGGCTGTTAGCAGAGAGGGTAATGATAATTTAACATAAAGAACACCCACACAACTCTGGTGTGAGTATTTGTGAACTTTAGGTGTTCAAAGGAGTGAGAATATTGAGGTTGTATCAATATTCTCAGATGAAAAGGTAAAGAGGTTGAAAATGGATAGAGGTTTGTATAGAAGTACTTACTGGTCCATCTATTGTGAATTGCGACAAATTTCTGAGATGAAATAGAACATAGTTGTCACTTTTTTTTACCCCAGTAAACCTCACATTTTTTCCAGCAGAAGCATGGCTGTAGGGAATAAATGTTAAAGGTGTTGGGAGGGTAGCGTGTATGTTTTTATGGAAAAGCAAGAACTCAGGTTGCTGATGCAAATAGGCATCCCATGTGGTCATAGGCTGACACCTGAATAATGGTTTAATCCTTTATAGTCATAATCTGTTTTGGCAATTCTTTCTGTTGTGGTCTGACATGTAATTTAATGGTCATTGTTAACTACAGTTAGGTTTTTCTATGTGCTTTAGAAAGTGAAAAGTAATTCTGAACAACTGTAATCGGCTGAGACTTAGAATTCAGATCTAATTGGTTGTATTTAACACTTTCTTGGGCTGTTGTTCATTTTCATTCAGCTGCTTGAGGTCTTCCTTTCATATCCTTTGACCTCATAAATGTTGCTGGAACTAATCAGTTCAATTTCAAAGTACAAAATATTAGTGGTAGTTTCCCTGTGATGATCCTCTCTGGGGCGGTTAAAACCATTTAAGTTTATTGACTGCAAGCTAGTTAGGAAAAAAAATTGAGAGCTGTCTTAGTAATACTGAAGATCACAGTTAAGTTTAAGCCAGTCTTAGTCTTAAAAGAAGTCTATAAAGAAGCTACTTTAATCTCACAATTGTCTGATTGTGTGCCAAATACAAAGATGGTACAGTTAATTCTTGAAAACAAGCTACCCTGGTACTGTTGATTGACAGTGGAGTGAAATAGGACAGTAAAGATTTCTTTTTCAGTTTGTTTGCTGTTCTCTTCTTTCAAGAATGCTGCCCTATGTGCTCATTTTCATGATGAATTTTGATCAATATGGATTTTGTTTCAGTATCTTGACTCCAAGCGCTATAAAAGTTATACAGAGGAAGGTGGCGTTTTGTGTTTAAGGAATTTTAATTCAAAAATGCTTACAAGGAGAGAGGGAAGGAAGTATTTCACAGGTTTCCATTTGGTTTCTCATTTTTTTGGGATTATGTTCAAGTTCAAGGTTCCTCACAAATGTTCTCAGCGGTAAACTGGACTTAAATTCTGCAACATGGCCCTTGCATTTCCGTGGCTCTTTCTGCAGCAGACTCAGGTAAACTATAAACCAGAAGATTTTAATTAATCAAGTTTGAAAATAATATTCCAATCAGTGCAATATTCTTTGTGGTGATTTGATATAAAAATAAAACTTCTTGATTTCTTTAAATTCTTAAATCTGTTGCAGACTTTGGTTATGATTTCACATTGCCTTTGAGTAGTGGTCTTGGTTGCTGTTAGGCAGACACCTAAGAAATAGTTGCAGCTCTTAAAGGATCATGCTGTGTTGTGTGTAATAGTACAGAAAATGTATGTGCTTTGGTGTAGAAGGTGTAAACTGTGTATTACGCCATTTTGGGAGTGACAATAAATACATGCTATAAAGTAGCATCTCCAGTTCTCATTCTAGGTTGTCAGGGCATTTGATGTGTCACTTTTCAGGCCCAAATTATTTTTTTTTGTTTCTTGTATGACTTAAAATTCAGTGATTAGAGAGATAGTCAGAATGTTCCTATATCTTAATAAGGAATCAACTTCTGGCACTTCTTTCCAAAAGGGAGTAGATTAATAGTAGTCAGGTAATCAGATTATCACTTTGGTTTTCTTGGCAGAAATCTTCTAGTGTGTGTATCTGTTCCTTTCTTGAGTCTGGAATTTACTTTCATCACCTTGTTTTGTTTCTTGACCATATTGAAGTGTTGAGTTTGTCCCTAGATTTCAGTATCACATTTCCTAACAGCCATCAGGTAGTTTGAAAGGTAAATAATTTCTGTCAGTGGACAGAATCTCCTAACTGGGTATTTCTGGAATGTGGTCAAGAATATAAAATTTATGGTGGTCTTCAAAGGCAGTTAGAACTTGAGAGGTTTTGCTCTCCCTTCATTGCAGTTCCAAAATTTGCTGCTGTGGCTGTTGCTGTCAGTGAGAGAACTTTGTGAAGCCTGTTTCTATTGGTTTTAGTCTTTGCAGATCCTGTTTAAACATCAGTCATACAATCATTTAGGTTGGTAAAGATCCTTAAGATCATAGAATCTGACCATAAACTGCCAAGTCCACCAGTAAGTCATGTTCCAGTGTACCACATCTACATAGGTCTTTGCACACCACAAGGATGGCGGCTCAGTTGTGTCCTGGGTAGCCTGTTACAATTATTGATAACCCTTTCTGACAAAGATATGTATGCTGATACTCTTCCTTGCAAAAATCTCTTCCTGGCAAAACTTGAAGCCTTTTCCTCTTGTCCCATCTCTTGTTACCTGGGAGAAGAGGCTGACTCCCACCTGGGCTACAGCCTCCTTTTCAGGGAGTTGTAAAGAGTGATAAGGTCACCCCTGAGCCTCCTTTCCTCCAGGCTGAACAGCTCCAGATCCCTCAGCCACTGCTGTCTCAGGAAACTGTGCTGTTTCTATTCTGTAAATTCTTTTCTTAAATACTTGAACAGTAATTGGTAATCTCTGTCTAGCAATTACTTTCAGCAAAAATTCTTCTTTTTCCTCTGAATTTCACCATGTGAGACCCATGGGCATTTTTATAATTTTAAACACTGTATTTCCAGAGACTTGGTGCAAATGGGTTTTTTCTGGGAAGGGAGCAATACTCAGTACTAGAGGAATGTGACATACATTCTGTACAGCAGGAGGTACTTAACTGATGCCATTGGTTATGTGAGTGAACAGAAGATACCTTTGTATAGCAGTGAAGTCATCTTGGAGAAATGTGGGATTTGCCAGATACTGTTAGACAGACATTCATTTGTAAAAACTGGAAAGAGGGACAGAGAATGGCAAGAACAAAAATGAAAGAACTAAGAGGAATAATTAATGACAAAAAAAAATACTTATATGAGTTGAGAATAAAGGATGATATTGAGCAGTAGCTGGTTTTGATTTGGAAGAAGAGGTTTATCTCTGCAGAAAGTAGATTAATAGGATAGTTCAAGAGAAGAAAGGAGTGGAAATAATATTTCAACTTCTGGGTGCAAAGATAATCCTAAGATAAACAAGTATCTAAAAGCATTCATGGCATAGGATCTGATTTAAAGTCTATGTAGGACAATATTATATTTCTCATAAATTTAAATGGGTTCTGTGAATTCATAAAGATTTGTAATCACATCTGGAAGTCTCGTCCTAAGGGCCTCTTGCATAACTTTCATGTTTCTAAATTTATCTGTGCATAAATAGATGTAATTATATCCTTCTTTTGTGTGATTTTTCTGTGATTACCCACTTTATGATCATTTCTCTGTAAAATGCTCCCTGTGTTTATTGTATTTCCTCCTTCTTGTCAAATAGGTAAGCAACTTGAAGAAAATTTTGAAAGGAATACTGGATTACAACCATGAGGTAAGAACTATTTGAACTAATCTGCATCTGCTTGCCTTTTGAATCATGTATTTTAGTTAACCTGAGGAAGATAAATTGTATTCTGCAGGTTAAGTTCTGACTTTTCTTTTTGGCATATATAGTGATTCATGGCCTATTTCCTAGTCTTGGCCTTCTTCAAACCTTTTCACCTGCTTTATTGAACTCTCAGGAGTTCCAGGGAAGCCTGATACACAAATTTTCGCATGTGGAGAACAGATGGCTCTATTGACTATGTTCTGATGATGAGCTTTGTGTCTGATGTACTGTAATGTACCTGTATCTGATTTTTTTTTCCTTCCTCCTCTGCAGTTGAAGTCTGCTCTTTCCCTTACTTTTCTCTTGAGAAGAGTGAGTAAAGAGCATTTCTAGCCTCTCCCCACACTAATATTTAAAATTAAATATTTTAATTCAGGTGTATTGGACTCATTACTTGTCATTCTCTCTTATTTTTAGCAAACTCAGCATTTAATTACTCCAGAGGAGACAGTATTTTTCTTTCACTGGTGAACCTTCAGCTGAAATATGCTTTCAGTGATGTTTGAGATGAATTGATCTGTACAGACAGCAGCACAAAATCCATAGTATGCATGTTCTAGACATTGCTTGTTTCAAAATACTCTTCTCATAAACACTACAGAGATTATTTGTTAATAAATTGAAGTACTTTAGAAAGAAAAAATTAGTCTTAGGAGGTCATCTTCAGTAAATTATTAAGTATCCATGTTTAAATAAATGTTGAGAAGTGATGATTAAGCAAGCTGGTCATGACTGGGAACACTAAAAAGAAACAGATCAGGTTTTTGTTATGGAAAATTAATATTACTAAGACAAAATGATGCAAGCTTCTTTTTGGTTGGTTAGTATGTATGATGATTGAGTTTCTAGTGTCAAAACTTTACTGTTAGGCAAGTTCTGAGTGGATTCAAGCTGATTAATTTCTGTAAAGGTAGTGTACATTTATTAATCTCACTGGATTTCAGTTTAGGTTGGTATTTTTCCTGCTGAGGCAATGCTGGAGGTGATAGTAGGGGTATTGTGGATTCTACTAATAAATTCTGCTTATGTTTTCCTTAACATTATTCCCTCCTTTGCTACAAAAATATAGAGATGTATGTGGATTTTACCTGATGTAGTTAAAAGCATATGAAAATGTGTATGCTAATATTATTCACCCTCAAATTTGTATTGCATTCCAAAGAGCAATCAGTAAAACTGCTACATTTGCTGTCATTGTCCATTAAAGTATAGAAGAACAAGAAGCCTGAGTTAACTATTTATAGATTTCATGCTTTGTTCTGCATCAGTTCATCTTGCTGTAGGCCTCTGCTGCTCTGGAACTGAAACTTTAACTTTTTTGTAAATGTATCATTCTTTTGTCTTTTGAAAATGGTTTAAATGCTCTTTTTCATCTCAAGGTAGTTATTATACAGTCTATCCTTCATTTTCATACTGCCCTTGGTGTTTTTTTGCTTAGTTTCTTTAAATTGTTTATTTCAAACTCAATTCACACCTTCACATCCTTCACTTCTTACTGGTGCCTGCCAATTTACCTCTTCCCTTCAGCTTTCCTCATAGGAATTTTATTGTCAGTGATTAAGAGGTCACTGTAGTATTGTTAACTTAAACCCAGCATTGCATTTGAAAGAAATTCAAGAAGTGCAGATCAATATATAAATGCATATCAGAATCAAAACACATTGTATTTTCTGCTAGTGGAGTCTGTATATGATGGTAATATTTTTCATTGTGGTTGATGCATTCACAGAATTCTTTTGACCTAAAGAAAGTCTTTTCCAACAAGAGTGAATCTGCATGCTTTAAAGTACTCAGAGATTTTTAGTAGTGTTAAAGTTAATTCTTTGAGAAAACTGCTTAAAAATCCTGCTGTTCCACAACAGAAAACACTCTGTAGATAATCAGAACAAAACCTCAACACTTCTATGAAAGCCAGCCCTACTTAACTTCACAATAACTTGTTTTCTTGTATTCTTCTTATACGTTGTGTTTTTTATTAATTCCTTAACCTGATTTCTGTTTTTCTTGGGTATTGCACAAAAAGAGCATGCAGCAAACACATGACTGATACCCTCTATATAGTCATTGTTTCCATATTGTACCCTGTTTAAGAAGTTACAGTTTCTTTTTATCTGCAATTAATGTGTCAGTGATGTGTTTAATTCCAAATTTCATATTCATATTTTCAACCCTCTGTTCAGTAAAGAGCAATTTAGTAGAATTGTCTAGTTCCTTCTACTGCCAATCCTTAATGATCTTTAATGATAAATCAGATAACACTAATAGCGAGTCACACGGGCCTTTGTTTTGCAGGGCTTTTCTTTCTGCATGTGGGCTGTTTAATTACATATCATTGTACTACTACCTCAGATTCTCTTCCATGGAACAGCTTTCTTAGCTGTAAGACTTGCCAGATATCCTTAAATTTGCTAAAAGTGTGAGGTCTAGAGATCTGAGTTTTTTGCAGCCTTGTATTTGTCACCTGTCAGTGTTATATATATGTATTGTATAGGTGAAACATTTTCAACTTTTAGTTCTTTAAAAAAGAATCTTGCTAAGTGTTTACCTAGTAGTTGCTTGTGAGTTGAGACAGTAATGTTTATCTTTTTCCAAATATTATTTGTATCAAACAGTATGATTTTATAGTGGGATGTTATATTAATCAATTTAGTTTGTTTTGAAGGTGTGCTCAAAACTATAGTAGAGTAAGAGTGAATTGCTGTTTTTGATTCTGAATCATCTTCGTATGAAAGAAATTGATATGTGTATGTGCAGTGATACAGCCGTGTATGTACCTTGATTTTATGCAGATTCTAGGGCAACAGATAAATGACTTCACCCTTCCTGATGTTAACCTGATTGGAGAGCATGCTGATGCCGCAGAGCTTGGGAGAATGCTTCAACTTATTTTGGGATGTGCTGTGAATTGTGAACAGAAGCAAGGTAATAAATTTTGAAAACATGTTTTCTTGGTTATTGTGCAACTATTAAGGAGAAAAATTATCATTCTTGGGTTTCTGTCAGAAACAGATTTTAAAAAAAACAGTAATGACGACATTATTTTATTGTACAGATAGTAACTGTTTTTTGGTGTAATCTTTTGGAGACTCAGACTGGAATTGAATTTACTTCCAAGATGCATATTTTCCCTTTTGGTTTGCTGAACTGAAAAATCAGTCTACAAAGAAAAAACTATTGGGCACACCTTTTAACCATTTATGCGGCAGATCAGGATAGTAAAGATTGGAAAGATGTGATTATTGCATTATTCAGCATAATTCTTGATTGTAGAGATGCATTCCAGGCATCATTTTACTACATGGCCAAAAGCCATCAGTATGACTGGTGCTTGGTCTGACGATATGTCTGGTGTGAACCTGGGTTACTGTTGCTTCTGAGATTTTTCTATGGGTTGGCAAATATGAAAAAGTAATGCTGGCAACCATACCCTTTTGGGCAGCAGCTGAAGATGGAGCACAATAAGGTCATCCAAAAAGTTGCTTCAGACCAATTGCCAGACAATTGAATCCCACTCTAGCAGTGCCTGAAGGAGACTCTTGTCTCTCTACCCCCATGGCACTGACTGTAATTCAGACCTGCACAAATACAGTAGTAACCCATTCATCTTTCTTGGAGCTGCCAGAGAGGATGTGATGAGCAATGGAGATGTTTGTTAAAGTGTGCTACATCCCATGTTCTAAACTTGCTTCGGGCAAGCAGGCTGTATATTGTAACCCAGTTACCTTAAATTATACTTTGTTCAAGCCAGTTGAAGTTAACGACAAATGCAAACACCTATTCTAAATACTTTAAACAGGAAACGTAGTCATGTGTGGGAAAAATAGATGTGTTGGAAAATAAGACTTTTTTTACTGTATTTGTGTGACAGTTGCATCAAATAAGTGTGTCTTCTAGATATAGCTCATTTTGTGTTTGATGGCTGCCAAGATTTTACAGGAAGACTTTGTCTTCCTCTTGCTTGGTGCACTTAACTTTACAGCTAATTTTCCCTTTCCAGTTTTCCTAGGTGACTAAATCACTTTAGTTTCTCCTTCTGAAATTACTTCTATTCTCTTAACCAGGAAGTTCTGGAGTAGTTTTCTTCCACAAGTACATAAATAAGGCTGGTTTATTAAACTTCTTGTCATCTCTGTTTTATATAAAATTATCTTCTTTTTGTTGACTATTTGTCATTTTCCAGTGGGAAGTATATGTTGCTTTTGTGTCCCCTTAACTCTTTCAGTCTGGACATTAAAAATGCACATTTGAAATACCAGAACAATCTAATTTTATGTACTTTGAGCAAGATCCAGCATGACCAAATTTCCCACTTGAAGGTGACTTTTTCCCCAGCGCCTTTCTCTTAATCACATCATTAAAAGAATAAAGGAGATGATCTTTGACTGGAAATGGTATTTTACTGGGCAAGTCATTTACTCCTTGATTCAGGCTAAATGTCAGAATTTCTTCTTCTGAGTACTGTATCGTCTTACAAGGTACCTCTTGTGTAGCTCACATGTACACAAAATAGCTGAGAACTCAAAAAGTGGAGGGAACTTAATTTGTGATGTGCTACAGAAATAAAAACAAGACACCAAAAATGAACATGAAAACGCTTTAAAATGAGGATGCTGTAGGAAGTCAGGCTGTTACTGTTACACTTACAGAAAAGAACAACTTATACATGGATCATGTATTTCAAGAGCCTGAACAGTTTGGGAACAAAGTGAGAAAAGAATAAAAGCAGTTTTTTCAGAAGTGTAAGATGCCAGGGGAGGAAAACGGTAATCACGTACTTTTTTCATTGTTGCAGAGTTCAAATTAGCCTGAATTTGTATCTGAACAGGCTTCTGATAAAATATTGTTGAATTTGTTGGGGTGGGACTTGACTGATGTTTATACATTTCAGTGTCATCCATGGCATCTAGTAATTTTGTAGGAAGGATGCAGCTTCTGATCCTAACTTCTGTGACTTGAGTTTCAACATTGACATTTCAGAATGCTTTTATTTTCAGAGTACATCCAGACCATAATGATGATGGAAGAATCAGTTCAACATGTTGTCATGACAGCCATTCAGGAGGTATGCTGGGATGCCCATAGTGTGTGAAAGTTCAGTCTTTCATTATTTTACAGTAGTATGCTTTTTCTCACTTAGGAAAAACTTGGTTGAAAGTAAAGAAAATAAATGGGACTAGATTTTGCCTTTTTAGAGTGAAAAATTTCTTCATTTTCCTTAGAAAAATATTGCTTTATGACAAAAAACTCTGGTTGAATGTCCCACTTTTCTTTAAATCTAGAAGACTGAAACTTCTAGATATTTTTCATACTAGTTCCCTTTCCTTTTCTTTCCTCACCCTGTGAATCCTGAAGTGCACTAGATTGATTTTCTGTGGATAACCAGTTACTGTAGAATTTTGTCAAAATTTGTACCTTGAAAGAAGCAAAATTTCATTAACTGTTCCTTTTTTTTTTTTTTTTTTAAATTCAGTAAACAAGTGAAAAGAAAAAGAACTTGGTTACAGTGTTGTTTTGTCAGCTGTAGTATTATTAATTGGGTAATGAGATGTAGCATGAACATATATGAATACAGTGGGCTGGTATATTTTTACAAGTCAGTGAGTATACTGTAGTACAGTTTGTAGAAGAGTTTTTTTGTGCACTTCTACACAAAGTAGATCAAAACCACTGTTAGCCACTGAAGCCCTTCTGTGACTTAAAAGAAGTCTGAAGTGCCTGTAAGAGACATGCTTAGAAGTCTGTAGATGTTTACTGCAGGTAAAGCCACTAGCTAGGGGAGTCAGGAAACCACTAATAAGCCTGTTTCTTCTGAACAGGAGAAACTAAATTCCACATTGAGCTTTAGAGCAGTTTCTCATCTCTATAATGTCTGAATAGAGAAAGAATATCAGTGACCCCACAAGGGAATCTCTCCACAGTAATCACTTTGACTAGTGCTGTATCCATGCAGTCACACATTCAGTTCTCTGTGTGCGGACTGCTAGCAGTAACACAGCAGAGAGGACTTTGTAAATAAGCATCAAAAGAATTGTTGTCTAAATCATCTTTCAGTCAGTGCTGTCAAGAACCAGTTTTCTGGAGTTTTGGCACATGTTTTAAAAAAGTTTTGTAACTGTAATATGCAGTATTTTGGTGGTCTTTTCTAGTGTTTTTTATTAAACCCATATTGCAGTATCACTGTCTTTTGCACCACCTTGAAACAGAAAAATCTTCTTTTACCTTCCTTCTTTATATTGAAAATATAATCAATTTTTATAAAAGTCTCCTTTATTTGATAAAATAGCCTGTTGAAGAAGCCCACAGTTTTCAGCATTTAATGAGTAAACTGTGAACTTGTTTAGTGTGTGTGCCCTTTCACTGACATGATGAGTATAAATAGGGTAAGGGTATGTGCTTCTGGAAAAGATTTTTAAAATGCAGTGAATCAAAAAGCTTAGTATTCAGCTACTGGCACAGTTCTGAGTGATTTTAATACTACTTTGCAAGCTGCTTAGAAATCAAAGGCATTTCAGGACCAAATGAGGAGGATCTCAAGTGCTTAATGAAGAGGCAAAAAAGTGTCTAAGACTTTGAGGCACTTTGAGAGCAAAGCCTCTCTCCATTATTTTTCCATGGGCTTGGAGATTGGAGAGGTCACAGTCAGCTGGAAGCTAGCAAATATTCCAGTTTTCAAGAAGAAAAAGAAGACAGATGCTGTCAGTTACAGACCTACCTCAATTCAGTGCCTGGCAAAATTATGGAGAAGGTTATTCTGGGATTTTGATCATAACCAGCACAGATTGATACAGGAAGAATTTAAAGGGGTGATATTTTGTAAGGAGGTTTTTCTATTTCTTAGACTCATAGCAGCTCCTGCAATTCAAGTGACTTGAAAAGGAAGTATGTAAGAAATTAGCTATGTATGAATGTTTGAGAAGTTAGTATATCACCTAATCCAAGCATTTTAAAGCATTTGACACTGTGGATAGTCTTCAAAATTTTGTCAGAGGACATAATTTTCAAAATGTCAGAAGACCTCTCTAAGCTTTACTGATCTGTTATGTAATTCATTTTTCTGTTTCAGCTGAGCATGTACAAATTTTTTTGATGCTTCTTTGGTTATTGTAAATCATTTTACTCATGAAATTATTTTACAAGGTACAGTAGAACAAGTTTTCTCATTTTTTTATGAAGATGATTTTTCAATGGAAGAAGCAGCATTTTATATGCTAAATTTTATTCAGTTATTTAATTTTTAGTGACTTGTGGTTCTTCATAATTTATTTTGTTCAGTTATTTAAATGTTTAAAATATGCCTTGTGTTCCATAAAGGTTTTATAAATGAAACAATGATTTTCTGTTAGTTTTCCAGTGTAGTGAGATTGGTCTGGTGTATTGACTCCACTTAGAATCTGAGATGCTCATCTGCAGGTGTAGGTATCAAAATGCAAGTTGTGCACAAGATACAAGACTGAATACATTCATCTGTGTAATATAACAGGGTCTTTTTATTTCATGATTTTCAGATTTTTTAAAGGCCCAAAATGCTTTTTTAGGGAAATTATTTTGCCCATTATATATTTCCCTTTCCTCCTTCCCCTTCTATCATTTTCCCAATACCTTCCTGGAGTAGCCAAGTTCATTGTTGATGAAGGCAGTAGCTGAGGTAAACAAATTGGTTGCCTTTGCTGTTTAGAACATGTCTAAATTTGATCACTTAGCAGCTCTTTGTGCAGGTCAAGCTGAGAGTCAGAATAGCGTCAGGAGTAGTGTCAAAATTTGCCAAGGGAGGAGTAGGAAAAGTGCTTACTGTCTGGGGTAACACCAATGGTGTTACTTCCACTTTTTGGTTTTGTGCTGTTTTTCCCTCCTCTGTTTTGTCCTAGTTGTTTAAAGATTTATCTTGTCTGAAGTAAAATTATTTTTTGAATAGTTAGGAAGGATATAAAAGTATTTTATTGGGTCTATCAACAGATAGACTAGAGGTAGACTGGGTGTCAGCTAGAGGAAGAAGAAAGTCGAGCTGCTTTAAAGGATATACAGTGTCAAGCATAGCCATGACTCATAAAAACTAACAAAGATGTTCTAAGAAAGAAAAAGAACATGAATACAGAGGCTAGGTTTTGAAATTGCTTTGTAGGCACTTAAGTGAGCTTATAGAGTGTTGTTAACTGTAGAAAAAACACTTCAGATAAAGCAAGTTTTGGATTTAAAAATCATCAACTCAATAGAGCAACTGTTTATGCAAAATCATGTGTGGGGGGAAAAAAGCTTTCATAATTCATGTTATTCGTGCATGCAGGTTTTGTGATAGTTATACCCCTTCCGTAATCTTCATGTATCCATGACAACGCAGCTTGTTCATATTTTACAGTGAAAGCAGTTAAAAAGTGAAGGTTTTAATAATACAGGATTAGCAGACCTACAAGTATTATGTAAGATATCATACTGAAGCTATAAGCATGCAAAAATATAGATGTAAAGGATTAACAGGCAATGACAGCTACTTTTATAAAACTACACAAACAACTGTAAGAATTGTCATGCTGTCCTGGAAATGGCACCCTTTAAAATCCATACTGACCGCTATGCAAAATAAACCAGAAAAAGAACAAGCCTGTAAATGCTAGTTGCTATCTGGAAAGCTCTTAAGCAGTATTTTCTTTCTCCTGTAGAGGCCTAATGCAATTGCTTGAATTTGCAAGCACATTTTTAATGTTTCCCTTTTTACAATCTCTGCACATCATCTTCCATTTAAGTTACATGGGAAAATAGGTGATTATACTATGTTTACCCTAAATGATGAATTTGGAAATGAAAGCCAATTCCAGTGCTGCAAAATTGTGGAGGTAAACCTTTATTCCCTTTGTAGACTGGTCCTGAAGAAAACTTAGAGATGTGAAGGACACTTCCTCCTGCTTTTTATTCTGTTGACTGATTTGAAATACAAATTAAATGAAGTTTGTCCCTCTAAATTCAAAAGTATTACCATTGCGTAACACCTTTCAACACCACATACTCTAGTATCACGCTTGCACATTGCATATAAAGCTCTGAAATTACGTGAGTATTTAATGAATTTTTTCTGACTGTGAGCTTTTAAATAAAGGAAATACATAGAAGAAAACAGTTAATTTTGCTTTCAAAATTATTAAAAAGTTACTAGTATTGTAAGATTAGTAATAAATAATGCAGAAAAAGCTGATGTGCCATTGAGCAGATAACTGATTAAATGAGCATTTTGCAACTCTAAATTTCAGTAATATCAGAGAATGCTGATTGACCAGAAACAAAGTCAACAATAGGGAAAATGAGGCAAGCTTTGCATTTTTTAGGTGGATGGAAGGTGTAGTGTGTATTTCAAGTTGATATGCCTAGCTGTATGAAATCTTGCCTATCTGTATGAAATCTTAAAATATAGCATTCAGTAAAACTTTTCTTGAAATTTTCAAAAAGTCTAAATGAGGAGAGAGAAGTTTGGGTAGGTGAGTGGAGTTTTGTGCTCTATTGGCTGTTCTATTTATGGTAAAGTTTTTGCTTCTCAGTGGAGATAAACTGTGTACAAACAATCCTGAAGCAGAGCATAGTCAAGGCATTTTCTTTTATAAACCATTTACATACTTACAGTATGTGAGGAGATGTGTAAGGAAAAGATGGAAACACTCCTTTGTCATGATAATTCTGCCTTTACATCCCACTTTTTACATTTTTTTTATAGTTAACTGATGTTCAGAAGTTTGATTCCTTTTGAGTTATCTAGTAATCTCGTTCTTTGTCCGATTGTGGTACTAGACACAAAATGATCCCTTAAATTTCATCTTTAGCTTTTCCACTATACATACCACGAACCATCCAATTTCAGGGTGCTTTCTATTGCACATGAGATACATTTGCACATGTATCTGTGGCTCTTGCCCTTGGTGCCTCATTCACATTTCCCCATAACATTCTCAATGAACCCCGTGGAGTGAAATTTACACATGCAGTATGCATTCATGGTACACCCAGAATATTTATCTCCAGCATCTAATCCTACTCCAGATAATGTCCTTATTTGCCGGACATTTCTGCTAAGAGTTCTTCAAGGACAGGATGTTTTGGGAGAGATGGCAAAACTTATTGAAGAAAATAGGAATTATATTATTAGCCATGGCCTGCCTTATGGCAAGTCACAGAAAGCAATGACACTACAGTGGCCTCTAGTGGGTTCTGTGGTCACTTGTCATCCTTCTACTCCAAGTCTTGGACAGGCCTGTTAAACTGGTTTTTCAAAGAGAAAGTTGTGACAGGGACAGAAAGGGGCGGTGGTTGTTAGGGCCACGCTGTTGTACACCCTTGCAGGCTGCATACAGCATGGGAACTGCCTGTTGGAAAGCACTGACTTAGCAGGGGAAACTTACCTGTATGTGTGTGAGTAGCTGTGTCCAAAGTGTGTTTGTGAACAGCGTTGTGGAATATAAAATACTGAGAGGAGTAGAGTATTTGGCTAATATGGGATATCCCTTTTAGTCACCTGGAAAAGCTGGTGAAATGCAGTGTTCAAAGTGTGTCATGAGCATCACAGAGCAGGGAAGGATTGGAAGGTTTTGTTTAAATGATAATCAGCTTAGAAAATAGGGTTCTAAATTGAAGATGTTTCAATTTCATGGTATTGAAAAAGACAAGACTTCATTTTTCAGGGGACAGCTCTGAGGCTAGGGATTTTCTAATTATTGTTGCAGAGTTTGGGCTTGATGTAATGCTTCTTCATGGAGTAGTTTGCCATTGTAAAGGTGTAGAAGAAAATGGAAAAAATTTGGCAAATGTTGTCAAGGTGTGAGGAGGACTGCTGAGGAGAGATAGATTAATCTAAATAATGCAGCTAAATCCTAGTTAAGGAAATGGGGAAAGTGAGAAAAATGTGAGTATTACTTGAATGATGTAAATGTCTAACAGATTTTTCATTTGCACATGATGATATAAGCAGGGTTGAGAAGTGAAAGTCTGTGTATCCCACGAGACCTTGCTAAGGAAAATAGTGCAAAAGCACTGACTTCCAGAAGGAATAAAGTATTGTCTCTGGAGA
The DNA here is from genome assembly GCF_050655825.1 of Lonchura striata. NCBI lineage: Eukaryota > Metazoa > Chordata > Aves > Passeriformes > Estrildidae > Lonchura > Lonchura striata. The sequence goes on along the minus strand of NC_140740.1, from coordinate 82,991,611 downwards.
GAGTTACCAGGCTAGACAGGACATTCCAGGGAAGAAAATGTATCCTGATTTTGGTTAGGATAGGGCCTTTTTAATTGTAACTTTCATGAATTGCATCATTGGCAAGCTTTTAGGAGATTATGAGTTTGGACAGAAACCATTAGTGCCGTTCTGTAATGATGCCTTTTGAATTAGTTACAGCGTATTTCTCATTTGCAAGACTGTTCCTGTATTTGCCGTACAACTTTTAGTGAGAACATTACTTTATTATGTTTGCTTGAGCTGTGTGGGAGGAGGTTGCTGAGCTACAACTTTTGCTAGGTTTTATTTCACTTTTGCCAGCTGGTGCAGCTGATTGTTAGGTTGCTATAAGAAAACTTACCAGCTTTTTTCTTTCCTTTGTTCAGTACATCAGTCACTTTTGTAGGATTAATTTGAGGATTTGTGTTGAGGGTTTGACTGGGTTTTTTTTGTTTTGTTTTGTTGTTTTGGTTTTTTAAAAATCTAGGCCAAAACCACTATCGGCTATTCCTGCACTGAAGTAGTACACAAAGAATTGTAATACTCTTTTCAGGAATGCACTGTACTGAATTACTTTTTAAGGTTGAAAATTACAGACAACTCCAGAACAGAACTTCTGTCACCTTTGTTTTGCACTAATAGTTGAGATAGATATGTCCTGGAGTTGAGCAGAATAAATAATTAAATTAATGTTAATATCTAGATAATGGAAATATGAAAAAGCCACTCAGTAGCAGAGAAAAATTAAAGCTGGGTCTCGCATGGTGTGTTGATATCTACTATCATTCCAATGCTACTGCAGTAAAATTTTTAGTGGGATGTTCTGTAGGCTTATCATAGACAAAGACTGTGCATTGTCAAAAAGAGATAATGTAAGGTTTCTTTTATAGCACTCTAAATATTGCAAATTATGAAGAGTTTCTCTTGTTCTTGTTTCTGAATATGTTATATATAAAAATGAACTTAAAAACTTTCAAATTAATTCAGATTAAAGCTCCCAAAAATAAAAATCAGTTTGGTATTTCATTGAAACTTAAGCTTTAATATAAAAGTAAATATTTGCTTTTTCTAATCCACTGTAATCTAATTGCAGTTGATGAGTAAAGAGTCTCCAGTCTCTGTTGGAAATGATGCTTACGTTGACCTTGATCGGCAGGTATCTAAGACTAGATGTTTCTTTTCATTCAACCATAGCATGTCAGTGGGCATGTTAAGAACTCAGTCTTTTTTTTTTTTATTCTTTAATTATTAAGGGTGTTCTGGAAAAGTAAAATAAGAAGTGAAAAACTAAATCTCACTATTTCAAATCCTTTAGCTTTGTAAATTGACTTTACTTCTATTGTGTATTTAAAGGATATAGAAGTTTGGTTTGAAAAACCAGTCTAGCTGTATGACATAATAGTGCAAAACTACAGATTGATACAAATCTTTAGGCATGGAGAAAGATAAAAATATGTACTATTTGACTAAATGTTTTTATCTGAGTTCCTATTTCCAATGTCAGTTAAAAAAAAAAAACAAAAAACAAACCAAAAACAAAAAGACCTGCTTCTATGGGAATCCTGGAAGTGCTGCAAAATAGAAGTTTTCAAATACAATCATTTCCAGTCTGATATATCTAAAAAAAATGTACAAACCAAATTGTTTTTTTACTAGCTTATCCTCATGCTAACACTGTCCTACTTCCTCAGATTTTTTTCGTTATAGTAAGAAGAATAGTACAGTGGTGCTCACTCTATTAATCCATTATGTTTTCTCTGCAGAAATATGTAAATTCTTGCAGATGAAATTAATTCTTTGTATGTAAACAGGCATGTAAGAAGTAAACTTGCAAATGCAAGGTGTGGTGATATTGTTTGAGAAAGCTCATTTAAACTTCATATATATATAATAGAACATATATATATATTCATATATATATAATAAAACATATGTATCTTTATCTATATACATAACATGCATGCACCTATTTTATCAGACCTATTTTATTAATTTGTAGCTTTGTTTTCTGTTATCTTAACTGCATTCATTTGCAAACCACTGAGACACATATCTTTAAACATTCAGCCTTTGAAAGGAAGTATCAGAATATTTCCCACTGCTTATAAGATTCAGTGCCCTTTTTTAAAGGGTAGGCTCATCTGTTACATACTAGTTTTATTCCTGTTGTGCACTAGAAGTAGCTTCCAGAGACTAGAAAGATTTCACCCTAATTGTCCATTCCCTGTATTCCACCTTCCAGTCCTTTCTGTATTTGAAATGTAGATTGAAAATTGAAACTACATAGTCTTTGTGTCTGTAAAGAAAAGTGGTATTGACAGGTTTTTTTGATGTAGAGATTTGGTGAGTTCTTCAGACCCAATTTCTCCTTGAGTTTTTAACTCAGTTTATAGAGTAGATGCAATAACTCTAATGTAAAAGCAAATACTACTTTTAGATATGTTTACTTTTTACAGATAGACAAACTAAACAGTATTCACATCGGCTTTATTTTTTTCTTTATATGAGCAGAATTGCTCAGTTTTTAAAAATTTAATGTATTACCTCAATGTAAAAATAAATTTACAGGCTGTAGTTCAGAATATTTTTAAATGGATCACAAGGAGTGATGAAAATATAAACATTTCTTGTTTATGGTAGCTGAAGAAAACTACAGAAGAATTAAATGAAGCACTTGCAACAAAAGAAGAAATTGCCCAGAGATGTCATGAGTTAGATATGCAGGTAAGTTTGCTACAGAGTCTGTATCAATTTTGATATGGAGAAAAGATGTGTGAACTTTTAGGTGGCTGAAAATAAGCACTAGCGTATTGAAATGTAATTTTTAGAAGGGGGGTGAAAATGTCACAGTAATTGTTTTGGTTTCACTTGTGCTAGCAGAATGAATATAATTGTTTTCTTATCTTGTTGCTGTCTTGTCAGTATTATGAAGCAAAACTTCTTTTCCTTAGGTTAGGAAGGGTTTGAGCTCTGTGGTAGAACTGTTGCCGTGGAGAACTAATAAAGTTCTGCTGCTGTAATGGTTCCAGCTAATAGTTAAATCCCAGTCAGAAGTTGCTGTAGACCATTAAATGAGTATGGATTTAGACTAAATCTTACCTGTAAGTAAATCAGTGCTCATCTGGAAGACATGAGGAGTGTGAAGGAGGAGCCCTGGACTGATATTGCAACCCTACTTTGGAATACTAATTCAGGTTTCTTGTAGTTCAGTAACTGTTGGAATTAAAAGAGCTGATCTTTGTTGTGGTTAATATATGAACTCATGTTTCAGGTCCTGGAGCACTTTGGGTTCTTTCCACTACCACCTGTTTTCACAGTGCTAGTGGGAAGTGAGCTATCTTCAGGACTGTGTTCCTGTTTCAGCCTGCTTGCAGATGGCCTTTACTGTGAAGAGCTAGTTTTATTTGTTTCTAGGGAAATTATGCAGGTTTTATTATAATGAAGTTACCTGCTGTCATAACAGACTTTTTCTTTAAATGCTTGTGTGAAATACATTAAAGAATAATTATGTTTCCTGATAGTAACTCTGCACCTAATGTTGCAATATGTTGGTTACATCACATAGCAATTGAATATCTATTAAATAATACAGTGTATTCTTGTAAAATGTGATTTGTGAAGCCTGCATGTTTCTGTTTGTGGCATCTGTTGATACTTCATTATGAACATGAAAAAATACTGCTCTCTGTACCTGGGTAGGTTAATTATTCCTCTTCGTACTTTTATTACAACAGGTTGCAGCCCTTCAAGAGGAGAAGAGCAGCCTGCTTGCTGAAAACCAGATTTTGATGGAACGTTTAAATCAATCTGATTCCATTGAAGATCCCAACAGTCCTGCAGGTCGTAGACACCTGCAGCTGCAGACACAACTAGAACAGCTCCAAGAGGAAACATTCAGGTAGAAAAACTACGCTTGGTTAGGTTGTTTGTAACTGGCAATAGAGATGACTTAGATGTTTCTAAGATGGTTCTGCTGCAAATGTGAATTAGCCTAATGGATGTTGTATAGCCACAGTAGTACAGTTTTAAAAGTGATATATACATTATCATTTTGCTCTTTACAAGATCCAGCATTTTAAAAAGTGCAGTTTCTTAATGCTGAAGTGCTTTATACGTCACTCTACTGTGAGTTGCTTTAAATTGTTTGCGTGCAGTCATGTCACCCATGTTTTGCAAAGTCAGTGAAAATGAAAAGCGGCATGCTTTCCTTTTTGCAAATTATTCTGATTGTATTTTTAAGGTCTAGTAATTTCTAGATGAAAGTTTGCTACAGGCTGTACTGCTAGTGGCATTATCAGAGGGTAAAATATGTCCTTCTGTGAATTTGAAAACAAATTCAGAGATAACGAAAGATGCAGATTATCCATCTGTGAGTTTATTTACATTTCCCCAGTGTGTGAAAATACAGTTCCTCTTTAAACATCCTTCCTGGTACTCTTGACTGTTGTGTTCAGGCTGTGTAAGCCTGTTCTGCTGAAGAACACTGCTTCACTTCACCATAACCTTTTCATTCTCTTTCCCATACTTTCCTTCTCCTTTGTGAGTGAATTTACAGTATTTCTTTCTTTACACTGCCAGTTTTTCTTTTGCTACCTTCTTCTTATTGCCTTTTCCCAATTCTATATGCTGCACTACTTTCCTTTTTTTTCTATTTTGCCATTTTTCCAATTCCTCTTGCTAAGCCTCCTTTCCTGCTTATTCTGACATATCATCTCCCATTAGTTCCATGAAAAACATTCCGTGTTTCTCCATCACAACACTTAGTGCCTGGATTTTTTCTTTTTATACATCTCCCATGTAAAGGAATAAAGTAATGGTGATGTCCCCTTTAATCTCTTCTGATTCATCTCCATGCTCTGCAGTAATTCTTACCTGAGTCTGGTGTCAATAACTGTTGAAACAGATTTTGTCCCTGTGTTCAATATCTGCACCATCTGTTACTGTAGTTGTCAGGCTCTGAAGGTCGTTCTAAACTGTTTTCTTATGTGAGACTCATTTCTGGTCTCCTTTACCTCCTTCCCTTGTATTCATATTATGTGGTTCCTAATGGCTATTTGTATGTGTTGCTTCCAGCTCTACCTGATCAAACAGGACTTATGTACAGCTTAACTGGTGCCTAGTGTGGTACACCACTTTTCTTCCTACTCTTGCCTCTTTGTCCTTTGACTGTCCTGGTCTGTCGTGATCCAAATCTTAGTTGTTTCCAGTTTGAATGACTCAAAGATTTTCTCTTGTTTCCATTCTTGTAGATTGTTCTTGGACTCCTTAACTTTTTATTTCATCATGCCCTTATCTCTTATCTTGGATTGTTTATGTTTTAATTTCAGAGCAAACTCACAGTAGGACTTTCTGTTCTAGGTTGTGTCCTCTTCCATTCATTCAGAATACACTGAAAAAGTTTGTTACTTTCTTCACTGCCAAGTTAATAGAGCTTTGGCTATGCATAGTGTATGCAAGCAGTTTAACAACTTTGGTCAGAGTTGTTTACTTGCTAACTAGATAGCCTGGTTCTCCAGATGTACGGGGCATACACAGGTTCTTTATGAGTAAATAAATAAAGCCACTTCAGTGAGAGGTCTATGGCATTTATAACATTTTACAATCAGATCATTGTTGGAAGTAGATGAGTGGGGTAGCTGAACAGAATAGAATAAAGATGTCATGTTCAAACTCTGAGTGTCTGAAGATGAAAAAATATTAAAATTTCTCCTTAAGCTTCCCTTGTGAAAAGCTACTGTTATAGAAATAAACCTCAGGTTTTGTTTTTATGAGAACATATGTTACCTTGTGAATTTTCACATAGAAAGACTGATATTAAATTGGGAGCATTGATGAAGTTAATCTGCTTTTACATTTTGAATAAGCACATTGTGTTGTTGTTTTCCTTCACTGCAGTAGGAGGCCATTTTGTGTGTTCTTAGAGGGGATGATGAGGAAAAGTAACTGTGGCTCAGGATGAGAAATTATTTTCTCATCTGGATTTCTTTTCATTCTTACAGATTAGAAGCTGCAAAAGATGACTATCGAATACGCTGTGAAGAACTAGAAAAGGAAATTGCGGAATTGAGACAACAAACAGAAGAGCTTACTACACTGGCAGAGGAGGCTCAGTCTTTGAAGGATGAGATAGATGTACTCAGGTAAATTTTGTTCCATTAACTCTTTTTTAACTACTACCTTTTAATTTGTATGATTTGTGTACTTAATCTACATTATCTTTTGTTTTAGTAATTTAATATTAAGTGCTTTTAATGGCAAGATTCTTTGGATGCTCTAGTTATGTACACAGACCTACACACAATTCTGCTTGAGTACAGTAGTTGCTTATTTTGTACCTAATCAATAACTATTGATAAACTTAGTAATTCTGTGCCAATTCATGGTTATAACAGGGCACCCACTGGTCTCTTTGAGTATGCAGTATTCACCTTCATCATACCTCAGGCATCTCAACAGAAAACTAGGCTGTTTTCTTTCCAGGATTTGTTTTGTTTGGACTTGGGTGGTACTTTTGGTTTATCATGTAATATTAGTGTGGAACAACATCTGTTGCAGCTCTTATTCCCACTGGATTTTTAGCAATGAAAGTTGTCATGATTTGATGATACTATGTATTTATGGAGTGGGACAGCCACTTTTACTATGGAGCATATTCCTTCAGTATTTGCATCTATTGCCATGGGTTATTCAGAGCAGTTACTCATTCTCTTCAGCAAGGCTTATTTAATACTGCTATTCCTGATTCACTAGCAGCCTTCTACCAAAGCTATCTGTTTTTATCCCTTCTGTCACTAATACAAGGAAGGAACCTATCAGGCTGCATAAATTTTGTAGGAAGCATGGGTTCAAAGAGCAATTCCTTGTCCCAAGAGAGAGGCCCTGCACCTCACTGAGGATTAAACTGGCGTACCTCAATGTTCCATAAACTGACACATTAATTCAGTAGGAGATTCCCTAGATTCCACAAGAAATTGGGTCTGTAAATTGGTTGATTCTAAAATGAAACTGGGAACAGTAATGGCAGAGGTCTTTGGGGGACGTGAGGTCCATTGTAATCTTGGAAGTGCGGCAGGTAGATTGATAAAACTCTGAAAAGCTGAAGCCTGGTGTTTCTTTTTTTTTTTTTTTTTTTTTTAATAAGGAATCAAGTTTCAAAACTTACGGTGCTTCTGTGTCACCAAGTACAATTTGTCTAGCAGAGAGATCTTTATGATTTTAGTCCTGGTTATTATTAAAATGAACTGAATAGCAGAAACTATTCTTCTTTACCCTTGAAAAATTTAGGACAGAAGATAATTTAGAATTGAAAGGAAATGAGTGGGAGTGAGATTGTTTTAGCTATTATTTTAAGGTTGGAAGCAGATAAGAAAGTTCTGTTAGGAAGAGAGATAGGGCCTAAAAGAACCTTCAGCATCAGCTCTTGAGTTGACAAACAGTTATGGGAAGAAAACAGACAATTAAAAGTGAAAACATCAGTAAGAGGAGGATGTGATTGCTATATTGTTCTTCCATGCATGTCTTTTGCATTAAGAAAAAACTGTGAAGAAGCATTTTAAATTCTGTTAGTTTTGTTAGTTTCCAAAGTTCAAATTTGATACAAATCTGTCCCTTCAGGCACTCTTCTGATAAAGTAGCCAAGTTAGAAAGCCAGGTAGAATCATACAAAAAGAAATTGGAAGACCTGGGTGATTTGCGGCGGCAAGTGAAGCTTTTAGAAGAGAAGAATACAATGTACATGCAAAACACTGTGAGCCTGGAGGAAGAACTAAGGAAGGCCAATGCAGCACGCAGTCAGCTGGAAACATACAAAAGACAGGTGAGGACAGGCATCATCAATGCTATAGTACTCTGTATTGTTCAGCACTTTTTCTTCATAATATGGCTAATACCTCAAAGTAAAAAAAAGCTATGAAAAAAACAACTCTTGTTTTAAAAACTCTCCCATGCTTTATAGGTGCTTGCTACCTTGTCCTCCTTTCCTTTCCTCCTGCAACTCCTGTCATGACTACAAGTTTGTCAAAAAGCAGTATTTCTTGCATTTAAAAACTCAGCAGATGTAAAGTGTTTGGTTTTTTTTTTTCCTAAAATGATTCCAAATTTATATTCAGTAGCGAGGCTAGAACAGAGGCTATCCTTTCAGAAAAAGTATCCACTTTTCACTTATAATTTTCCAGCAGTAAGGAACACACCACAGCTGAGGTAAGTTGTTCCTGTGGTCAAATAACTTCTTTTTTTAAGGTTTTAGTTTCTCTGATCCATCTGGATTTTTCCACTCAAGAAGACAGAAGGACACATGTCATCCTTGTTGTTTATATGCACCTAGTGGAATAAAAAAATGTGTCAGCAGCACACTGTGTGGTGTGTTAGGCACCTATTTATCCTCCTGCTTATCCAAGTGCCGTGTGATGCTGCTTCTGTAAAGGTGGAAGATGTGCTTAATCTTCTTTCTGCTTTTGTACTTCAGGGACACAATATCGTTCTGGTATTCTTGTTACAGGGCTAGACAGAGCATGGTTTATTAAAGCTGTAGTGCCTGCTCTGTATTTCTGCCTGATCAAATGATCAAGCACAGGGGTCCCTGTATGTCAGTTTACTGTAGAATAAAGTATAGAAATAGGCACTAACAATACTGAAAGCTCAGGAGCAATGTGTCTCCTAAGACTTGATAGATTTTTTTCCCTGCACTTGGTGATCTCAGTGTTTAAAACAAATTGTTTCAGCCTATGTGAACTAATTTTAAATACAAATGATTTTAAAGCCCAAATGATTTTACCAGAAAAAAAGAACTTGTGCAAGAAAAATTGTCCAAGGGGGCAAAGATAAATGCAAATATAGAAAGAAATGGCCTTCCACACATGAATAGTATGAAGTTTACTGGCAATCTAATATTTCACTCGGTTAAACAGCTGAACATGTGATATTGTTGTGTAACCTCAACATCTGAATTTGATTCTTCTTATTTCACCAACCAAAAGGATTTTGGAAGGGCCAGTTCCATCAGTGCTGTTAAAGTACTTATTTTCTTCAGTTTTATTCTATGCGTAGGATTTCCTGTATGAGGAGCTGTTGTTTGGTACAAAACTGTTTACTGACTGAGACTGGAAAATTAGCCTCAGGTGTCCTGTGGCAGATCTGGTTTTCTTCACTTAACTGTGGTGTCTCAAAATGAACACTCTGTGTTTGTCTTCAGTGTCTTTAAGACCAGGCTCCTTTTGAGACCTACCTTTGAGACTCCTAAGCCACAAAATTATTTTTCTGGGAATATTAAATTGTGCTATTAGAAGGAAGCTGATATAAGGCTTGTGATGTTACGTCACTGCTGAGTACTAGTGTGCTCCTGTAATGGAATATGTCTTGTCTGGTGTTTGAAGGATCTAACCTGACTCATGAGGACACCATTAGAGAGTTATTTCTTTGGCTTAGAATCATTATGCTATGCAGATGAAAGTGGTTCATTCAAATTCCTATAGTAATCTCCAAGGAAATTTCATCTTCACCTCACAGTCTCTGTGAGGTTGAGTGGTGGTGTTTTGTTTTCACTCTTCTGAGAGCAAGCACAAGCCTTTTCTAAGAAACTTTATTTTGGCATAAATATTAAAATACAGAGACTGCAGGAGTTTTTTTTTGTGATTTAATTCAGCCCCTTTGTGCATGTGCATTCTGATGCATAGTTAACAGTATGTCTTGCTTTTCTTTGTTGCAAGATTCCTGCTTTATTCATTCCACATGCAGATAATGCTTAGTAAATGTGATGGCAGTTCATTTTTTTTTTTTAATCTTCTGCATTACCATGAAACTATATGTTTTTCTGTACATTCACAGGTCCTAATTCAAGGCAAATTTATTTCTTGCTGTGTTTTTCTACATACCATTACCTATGCATGATTGGTTACAAACATAAATGTATAAACATAAATTTATTTCCATTTGAGGTGAAAATACTAATATTTTGCAAGTAATGGCACTGTCACTGATGAAGGCCTGCAGTTATTCTGATACCCTCAGTGATAAATGTCACATCTGAAAAATTAAATATTTTCATATTTCTTTAATCTCAGAATAGGCAGGTCTGTTTTTGCAGCTTTTAATTTAGGAACAACAGCAGCAAAGTCCATCTCTAAGACTTAGGACCATGCATATTTTAGGTCTTGTAGTTATTTTGCTATAGTTGTACATGTTGAAAATAAAAGGTCATTAGAACCACCGGGGAGTCTTGATATAGATATGGCTACTGCTTTAGTCACTTCCTTTGTAATCTAAAAGCCATGAAAAAGCCTTCTTATAAACTGTTTTAGAAGAAGCTGTAGGTCTTTAGCTGAGTCTTCATTCAGCTTTTGTATTTGCAGGCCAGTCTTTATTTAGCTTATTTGCTCTCATGCTGTCTGCATTATGAGGTTTACTAGTGTTCTGGGAATTAATCTTTGCTAGTAAAGGCTGAAAGTGTTGAAAAGGGAAGACTTCACCAATTTACCTTCTGTTGCGCACACTTTCACATGTCTGGTCACTTAATTTTAAGAGTTCTTTACTGATCTGTAGTTGAAAGCATACATATGGTAGCGTTTCTCACTGAAATAAAGAAAACTTTTTGGAGCCTGTGACTGAATATTTGTGTTAGTGCATTAAAAATTACTAGGACATCTCAGGGAATGTTACCTGGCTGCATAAACTAGTAGCTGAATTCTGAGTGAGGCTTATGAAGTAAAGTTAAAAAAATATAAGATAATTTGTTTTCTTCAGAGTCTTTTCTTTTTACTAGGCTTTTCAGAACACAGAAAGATTTTTCTGCTGTTCCTAATCTTATTGATCCCTAGAACTATATGGGTTTTTTTTCTGTAAACCTTCTTGAGCTTAAATTATTGTTTTAGATGTACTAAAAATACTTCACATTTTTTCTATCTTTTGCTTGCACTAAGACCATTTGAATGCTTTTTATTTTGCTGAAACACAGAACAACTGATGAAAGAAGTTTTTAGTATGTCCTATAAGTAACCATTTCACTTGTTTTACGACATGACTTGTGGTGCACTGTAATTGGCTACTTTGTCTTGTGTATTTTGTTTTAACATTTGCAGACACGTTATTGATTCTTGTTCTCACAGGCAGTTGAACTACAAAACAGGTTATCTGAAGAATCCAAGAAAGCTGATAAATTAGATTATGAATGCAAACGACTGAAAGAAAAAGTAGACAGCCTCCAAAAAGAAAAAGATGTAAGTGCCAAGGTGTTATTTTTTTGTTAGTAACAATAGAAACTTTGTATCCTTTATAACACAGAGATGTGGTAATTATAGTTAGCCATCTTTTTGAATTAGGAAGTCTTTTTCTTCCAAAATTTTCTAATGTTTGTGTACAAGATAGTTTTTAAACCTAAGAATTGTACAGCATGGAATAAAGTGACTGTACAAAATTATATGCAACCCATTTTTAAGAGGAATACCCTTGATATTTGGCATCTGAAGTTGTTTCCTGACCGCTTGCAATGAGAAAGTTAATAAATACCCAGGGTGATTACTATGTATTCCGAAAAGCTATTTACAACAGGGTTTCTGCAGTATCATCCTAGAACTAAATTCCTGTTGCTTTTTTTCCCTAAGGCATTCTTTCAGGTACCATCAACATGCTTCTCTTTCTGGAGTTATCAATAGTGTAGCAAGGGGCTTAGTAGCTGTGTAGAGGGAAATGTCCTTTGTGGCAATCTCACCTTTTATGACAGCTCCTTGTTGACCTATCTTGTACTGCCAGTGTGGAACATTCAGGGTAGATAGCAATTTATCCCCTTGCTCTTGTGTCATTTGCTGCTAGTGATTCTGTGATTAACTGCTCTGTACTCTCTTGCTGAGACTTACCCTTCAGACTTCACTTATGCACTGTCATTTCTCAACAGTTAATTTCAGCTTGTTTCTTAGGAATGTATATACAGGTGGTTCAGAGTACCTAAAATGAATGTCAGCAATTGCAGCTAGCAGTTTCTTAGGTGTGTTTTAATTATAAGTCCATTGATCCAGAAACTCTGTAGGCTTTTTATGCAGTAGTCATACTTCATGTCCAGTTATTTCCAAGATTTCCAAGCCCAGATCTTAAATATTTGAACGGAAACTTTTCAGTTACTTTATATTCATAGGCCATGATTTCCATTTTTTATTAAATTTTCAAGCTCCAATGGACACTTGACTTTCACATCACTTCCATCTGCCCTTCAAATCAGGCTGGAATGCTCATAATAACTGTGTTGGTATTGTGCTTTGGCTTTCTTTCCTGCTTTTTGGTTTTTAAATTGGGTTTTTTTTTTCCCAATTCTTTTATGTTGAACAATGGTAAAGATGTTTCTATGGCTTATCCATGGCTCAGTGGACCATTTCATCTTGCACAAAGGATCTGAATTGCAGGCCATTGTCATATAGTTTTCTGATTTACTGCCTGGCAAATAGCTTTTTTCTTTTTTGAGCTGGATGTTGTTCTTAAGTACATTCTTTTGAATGGATATGCACCTGTGAGAAGTAAATTACAGCCAGAATTCCCTCATCATGTGAGTTTCATGATTCACTGTATGACTTTTTCTGTTCTCTGTTGTCAATATGTATCAGTAAAGTAGCCCACCACGAGTTATAACTAGGTAGTGGTATCTGGTCAACCATATTTTGGAAATAGTTACTGAAACTTATTATATTCTTTTCCTTATGTTCTGGCGAACCATGGTAGTGTTTGATATCTTCATCAAAGTAGCCTGGAATTTTACCTCTGTGGTGTGTTAAAAGTACTACAATAATTATTGAACTGCTTGTAGCAGTGAAGCCCTAGAGCTTTTTGTAGTCATTAAAATATTCTGGCATTTGGCAATCAAGAGTTAGTAAAATGAAATGCTATCAGCCAACACAACTCCGTACCTATACAGAGGAAAGGTCTATCTTGGACCATTGAGTAATACTGAACATGGCTGATTTTGGAGCAAACTACAACATGAATCATTACATAGTAGCCAGTTTCTTTCCTTTTTTTGATTCTTGGCAACCTTCTGGAAAAAAATTTGGTGCTACCTGTAGATTCTCATTTTTTCGCCAGAAGCGTAGTTGTGCCAAATTTAAAGAGTATTTGCCTGATGCTACTGAATAGCACATCTCTCTGAATCCCGGGTGATCCAGTCCTGTTCTTCAGTTCTCTTTGGCCGAGTCTTATGCAACAAGTTTTCTTTCATAGCCAAGATGCTGGTGAATGACATGGACAGCTGACACACAGGAGGAATGTGACATGGAAATGTTGCTTACACTTTCAGTGGTAAAAGACAAAAAACATGGAGTAAAAACATTTTGTTATGTTGACTCTGTACTTACCTGCTCTTTATTTCACTCCTGGCTGAATCTTTGATTTGTGGTGATGAAGAAATATATGGTCACTCAGCTGTCTTCCATTTCCCTTGGAATCAACCCTAATGAAAGGAAAACAGCTGAGTGGTCCCGTGGATACTGTTGACTACCTGGTACCAGAACTTTGTGTCACTAATAACTTGATTTTGTAAGCTTATACCCATTCTATTTTTAGTCCAATAAGATCAGCAGTCCTTCTCCTGAAAAACCCCCAAACTACTGTTCCTGTGGAATATATAATACTTATATTTATTCTGTTATGGAATAGACTGAGATACCTTAAGTTGAATGTAGTTTCTAGAATTACATTAAATAATTTTTTTAATTTTGAAGGCTGTTAGAGATAGATTTGGACTGCCAAGACTGATATTAATTCTCTTTCCAATTCTTCAGAGATTAAGAACAGAAAGGGATTCTTTGAAAGAAACTATTGAAGAACTTAGATGTGTACAAGCTCAGGAGGGTCAACTCACCACTACAGGTAAAGGACAAATAAGGAGATTAAATGCCTCTTTTCTAAAGTGTGCACAAGTTTTCTGTAGAGTATTGAATGTGCTTTTGTTTAGCACAGAATAAATTTAAGCTCTTCTAAAATCAGCAGTGAAAAACTTCAACTATTCATAGCTTCATAAGCAGGCAAAAGCTTTGAATGTTGAGTCAATCAGAAATTTTAACTCTCCTCTCCAGTGGGATATTTTTATAATGTATATCTAATTTCTATGTAGTTACATTGTTTTCTTTAGAGACATATTTTCTCATGTTTCCTGTGTTATAGTTCATTTGTATGTGTAATCGTGTGTACTTTTGTAGTTCTTAGATAAGATTAACAAGTAGGAAATAAACTGCAACATTATTTCTTCAGAATGGGTGAAATCAGACATAATGGTTCACCAGATTAAATGGTGCTTATCTGTCTGTCTTGCTGTAGCCTGGTTTTGTGTCATTTTACATTTTACATTGCAACATTATTTCTTCAGAATGGGTGAAATCAGATGTAATGGTTCACCAAATTAAATGGTGCTTGTCTGTTCATCTTGCCTGATTTTGTATCATTTTACATTGTTGAGCAGTAGTGTGAAACTTCTAGAACAATGTCTATTTCTTGGCATGTGAAAAAGTCAGTGGTGTGCTTTTCCTTACTCAGGATTGATGCCTCTGGGAAGACAAGAACCTTCAGACAGTTTAGCAGCAGAAATCATTACTCCTGAAATAAAGTAAGCTAATGCATGCTTTGTTTTTCTAACCTCTACAATTGTCAGTGCCAAGTTGGATATTAATTAGCCGTGCCCTGGCAGCCAGGAGGCCCAACTGTGTCCTTGCGGGCATCAGGCATAGCATCACCAGCCAGGCAAGAGAGGGGATTGTCCTGCTCTGCTCTGCACTGGGACAGAGTCTTGTGTGCAGTTCTGGATGCCACAATATGAGAAAGACATAAAACTCTTCGCATCCTAAGGAGGGCCACAAGCATGGTGAAGGGCCTTGAGTGAATCTATATGATGAGTAGCTGAGGTCACTTGATCTGTTCAGCCTGGAGAGGAGGAGACTGAGCAGAGATCTTAACTTTCCTCATGAGACAAAGAGGAAGGACAAACATTCATCTCTTCTCTGTTGTGACCACTGACGGGGCCCATGGAAATGGTCTGAATTTTTGTCAGGGAAGGATTAGGTTGGATATTAGAAAAAGGTACTTCTTGTTGCCCTGTTCTGATTGCCTGTAGCTTGGTGATGGTACCAAGAGAGTTGAGTATTTATGAGTAAGAATTAAGGGGAAGGCCACAAGGCAGATATTCTGGTGGGCACGTTATAGACTTGTCTAGGATACGATACTATACTACAAGGAGCTGGGAGAGTTCTTGAGATTGCTGGCCCTTTTTCTTATGGAGGACTTCAGATTCCCAGATGGCTGCTGCAAATGCAGCGCAGCAGAAAGGGATCAGTCTAGAAGGTTCTTGAACTGTGTGGAAGATAACTTTCTAACACAGCTGCTGAGCAAGCCAACTAGGGAAGATGTGGACTCGCTGTTCGTGAACAGGAAAGGACTGGTGGATGATGTGATCAGAGGACATCTTGGGCACAGAATGAGAGAGTTTTTGATTCACAGAGAATTAAGGAGAGAGGTTGGCAGAACTTCTGCTTTGGACTTCTGTAGGGCAGACTTTAACCCATTTAGGGGTCTGGTTGACAGAGTTGCTTGGAAGTCAGTCCCTAAAGGGCAAACGAGGAAGGGAGGTTAAGAAGGAGCTGTTAAGATGCAGGAGCAGGCTGTTTCTATGAGCCAAATGGTGAGCCATCAGGAAGACTGGCTTGGCTGCACAGAAAGCTTTGTCCAGAACTGAGGGAAAAAAGATTGTATCGTGTTTGGAAGAAGGGGCAAAGCCACTCTGGAGGACTACAGAGATGTGCTGTTATGCAGGGAGAAAATTAAATGGGCCAAAACCCTACTAGATCTCATTCTGGCTACTGCCAATAGAAGACAATAAAAATTTTTCTATAAATACATTCACAATTAAATGAGGGTTAAGGAGAATCTCAGTCCCTTACTGATTGCAAGGAGAACCATACCAGTAAAGGACAAGGAGAAGGTTGATCTGCTTAAAGCCTTTGTTGCCACAATCTTTGGTAGTAAGACTGCTGACCTGGAAGACAGATGCAAGAAGCTGAATAAAGCTGCCACAATACAGGAGGGAACAGCTCCGCTGTGCCTGCTACAGCTATGCTACCTGCTGTGCCACTTAGACACCCACAAGGTCCATAGGGGTGGGTGGAATCCACTGAAGGATACTGAGGGAGTGGCTGCAGACAGGTGTAGTAAAATACACTGAAACAGCTTTTGATTGTGAAATAGAGCATCTAATTTATTACTGTAGTAAGTACGGGTAAGAAAGAACCAAGAGTCAAGCCAAGTGGGCATAGAGTGACTCTGCCAGAGTGCTTCACTTTTAGAGTCTGGGGCAACCCCTCAGCTCCTGCCCCACCATTCTATTTCTCAGCTGCGGGAAGACAGTAACAATTTTGGGCACAGATAGATATGAATGCAGTAACATTTTGAGTTGCTCAGGACAGTATTGATCTGCTGGAGGATTGAAAGGCTCTGCAGAGGAATCTGAACAGGTTGTATCAGTGGACGGAGGACAATTGTATGAAGTTCAGCATGGTCAAGGTTTTGCCCTTGGATCACAATGACCAGTACAGTTCTGCAGGATTGGAGAAGAGTGGCTGAAAAGACGCACAGTGGGAAGTAATTGTGGAGTCATAGAACAGCTTGGGTTGGAAGGGACCTTAAAGATCATCTTGTTCTACCTACTGTGCGATGGGCAAGGACACCTTCCAGTAGACCAGGTTGCTCAATCTCCATCCAGCCTAGCCTGGAGCACTGCCAGGTATGGGGCACTCAGAACTCCCTTTGCCATTGCCTCCAAACCCTCAAAGTAAAGAATCTCTGTTTCATATCTAATCTAAACCACCCTTTTTCAGTTTAACACTACTCTCCTTTGTCTTGTCTCTCCACCTTCTTGTAAGAAATCCCTCTCCAGCTTTGTTGTTGGCTCCTTTCAGGCACTGTAAGGCTGCTCTAAGGTATCCCTGGAGTCTGATCTACAACCTCAACCCCAGCTTTCTAAGCTTGCTTTAATAGAGGTGTTCCATTCCTGTGATCCCCTTAGCAGCTTCCTCTGAACTCACTTGAATTAGTTGACATACTTCCTATGCTGGGACCCCAGTGCTGATGCAGGGTTCCAGGTGGGCTCTCACCAGAGCAGAGCAGAGGGGCAGAATCCCCTCCCTCCCCTGCTGCCCACGCTGCTCTGGATGCAGCCCAGGACACGTTTGGCTTTTGGGCTGGGAGTGCCCATGGCTGGGTCATGTCCAGCCTCTCACCCACCAGCACCCCAAATCCTCCTCACAGGTCTGCTCTCCATCTGCTCACCCTCAGCGCAGATACCAGGGGTTGCCGTAGGCCAAGTGCAGGACCTACACTTGGCCTTGTTGAACCTCATGAGGTTTTCATGGCCCAAATCCTTCAGTTTGTCCAGGTCCCTGTGGGTGGCACCTGTTGTTCTGGTGTGGATTTGGTAGTGTTGGTTGACAGCAGCTGAACATGAACCATTGAGTGCCCAGCTGGTCAAGAAGACCAATGGCATCCTGGCCTGTATCAGCAATAGAGTGGCCAGCAGGACCAAAGCAGGGATTGTTCTCCTGTTACTGGCACTGGTAAAGCCACCCCTCAAATCCTGTGTCCAGTTTTGCACCCTCTCACTGCAAGAAGGACATTGAGGGGCTGGAGCATGTCTGGAGAAGGACAATAGAGCTAGAGAAGAGTCTACAGTTAAGTCCTATGAGGAGCAGGAAGTTGTTAAATATTAGGAGGTTCAGGGGTTGACCTTATCATTCTTTACAACTACCTGAAAGGAGGTTATAATGAGGTGGAGGTTGGTATTTTTCCTGAAGCTGTGCTGGGGAGGTTTAGATTGGATATTAGGAATCATTTATTCACCAGGAGGGGTTATCAAGCATTGAACTCAGGGAAGTGATTGAGTTGTCATCCCTGGTGGTATTTAAAAGATGTGTAGTCATGGTGCTTAAGGGACATGGTTCTGTGGTGGACTTGGCAGTGCTGGGTTTATGTTGGATCTTGATGATCTTAAGAGTCTTTTGAACCCAAGTGATTCTGTGATTCTGTGTAAAAAGACCAAGAGTCGAAATTACTTGCTCAGTTTTATGCAGTAGTTCAGTGGCTGCTGAGATTACAGTCTTTCTTCACTTGGTATTAAGTTTCGCATTCTCTATTCTCCCTATGTATTTGTTGAGCTGTACTCTGAGATCTGATGGGGAAACTGAGGTAATTCCTTATGTTCTGTATTCTGCAATTGCAACTTAAATTGGATTTATATTTGGGGGTTTGAAGACATGATTATTGTTGCAACATTTGCCTTAAAAATATTATATTTATGTTGTTGTTTTACTTCCTGTGGTCAACTGTTTTATTTGTTATTGATACTGGTATTCTTTTTTTTACAAACTGTGTTCTGTGTGTTTAGGGAGAAACTCATCCGCCTTCAGCATGAGAACAAGATGTTAAAATTGAACCAAGAAGGTTCTGACAATGAGAAGATTGCCTTGTTGCAGAGCCTTCTTGATGATGCAAACTTACGGAAGAATGAACTGGAGACAGAAAACAGGTAAGAAATTTTGTTCTGTGCTGCAGTTGACCTTCCTACAGGCATCCCCCAGAGAAGAAAGACATGGATTTAATGGAATCAGCACTGTGAAAGTCCTATTATCACAAGAATGTGATTATAGGACTGCAGAGTCTTTTGTACGAGTGAAGTCTGAGGGATAGGGACTATATAGCCAGGAAAAGAGAAGCCTTAGGCTTGATCTTTTCAATGTATCTTATTGAAGTGTATGATGGGAGGGTCTAAATAAAGTGGAGATAGACTCTTGTCAGTAATACTCAGTAATGCAGCAAGAAGGTGTGGCCAGAGCTTAAAACACATTATATTTCATCTGAATGTGAGAATGTACAGTTTTTTTCACTGTGAGGGTTGCTGAACACTGGAGTATGTTGCCCAGGGAGGTTGTCTCCATCCTTGTATATATTTAAAACTCAACAGGACATGTTCCTTGGCAGATTTCTCTAGCTGGCCTTACTGGATTGAGCCAGTCAGCATGCAGACATATGTGAGGCCAGACAGAGTGCATCAGAGCATGCCACAGTATTGGCTGTTAGTGATGTGAGGCTGCTTTGTATCTAAGCTTTGAATCTGTTCTTTATCTAATCTTCCCCTTCAACTGGGGAAGGTGCCTGAAGCCTGAGAAAAGGTAAATACTGTGCTCACCTTCAAGAAGGTCAAGCAAAATGGCCTGAAGAACTATTGAGATTGGTGAGCCACATCTTGCTTTCTGGAAATTTCAGAAAACAAGTACATCTGGAATCTATTTCCAGCTACATGAGGGACAGGAAAGTAACTGGCAAATGTCAAGATGGATTTATTCCAAGCAAATCATGCCTAACTAATCCAGTTGTCTTAACAATGATAAGACAGCACATGTGAAGAAGGGTGAAACAGAGGACAATGCTTAGCTTTAGCAAAGCCTTTGATAAAGTGCCCCATGGTATCCTTATGTTCAAAATGGCTAGATATAAACTAAATAAATGGACAGTAAAGAGAGCAAAAAAAATTGATTGGACAGTAATCAGACACCTGAGCCTAAAACAGTATTAGTGAAATGAAACCCAGCTGGTAATGAGATCTTCATCATCAGTACCAGTACCAACACTGTTCATTACTTATTATTAACAATTTCACTGATGAAAGGGGCTACACTCTTAACAAGTTTGAGAATGATAGGACTTTGGGATGTCCTGAAAGGGAAAACTGTTACTCAGAGGATCTCAACAGTCCAGAGAAATGAACTGATGAGACCCCTGTCTCTGGCTGTGGAGCAGCTCTGCTGCAAAAACTCTGGGGTCCTAGTGGGTGGCAAAGGATATGGGGACCTTGCAGTTGGCTGTGATCTGGACAGTCCTCACTGAGGTGTAGAAAATGATTGTTCATTGCTCATCAGTACTTACTGTATTACCTCTGGACAGAGCATGTAATTTTTGATTCCACAGTATCAGAGAGATGTGGACATGTAGAAGTGCAGCAGAATACTGCTAAGGTGAGAGACACTGTAATGTGTTGATGGAAGGGATAAAACTGAGAACTGTGTTTGTCCAGGCCAAAGGACAGAGTACTGTGAACTGCATCTGCCTGATGGGAAGGTAGAAAGAAGACAGATTTGGGCTGTTGTCAAGAGATTATTAGTGGAAGACAAAATATGGGGTATGGGTCCGAGCTCTAGAAGAGAAACCCAAAGAGACTGTTAGATTCTGTCCTTATAAGTGCTCAAACCTGGTGCTGCATATGGTTCCCTGCAATCTGCTGTACGTGCACCTGCTTTAAGGAGGATGTTGGCTCTAGGCAGCCTGTGGACATCCCTTCCAACAGATTTATACGGTTCTGTAACAGTGTAGAAGCATAAACTAGTGGCTCTCACACAGTAAAACTGACTATTAAAAGGTCTTCTTGCATGTACTTCTATAACTGATTTAACTGATACAACTGATTTCTGCATGCATTTATGTTGTCCTTGAGGAATATGATAATGTTATGAATGAACATCTGGATGTTATAATCTCTGGAACTGCTGTGAGCTTTTAACTACTGCTGTAATTTTTTGTGAATAATTTACAATATTGCATTTTTTTTTGTGTAGATGATCTGAAAACACTGGATACTAAAAATCTGAGACTTCCTCTTGCAGTTCTTGTTTGTTTTTTTTTTCTGAAAAACAAATCATGTCTCTTTCCTAGATTGGTAAATCAGAGACTTCTGGAAGTACAGTCCCAGGTTGAAGAACTACAAAAATCTTTGCAGGATCAAGGTTCAAAAGCTGAAGATGTAAGTAGAAATGTACATCAACCTTACATTCAAGTAGTTACCATTTTTGAAACTTTCACCTTTTTGTAAACAAAAGAAAAGTAAAAGATTATACAAACTGAGATTTTGAATAGTTTTGTGTATTTACTTGTATGGTCTTGGCAATAAATTTTGCTTCTCTAGGGTGTAAGACAATTGTCTAGAATAGAAAACCATCCTATGTAGACAAGGTATCACACATTTTATTTGAATAGTTGTGTCTGTTGCAATAGAAAACTCATCATTAAAATAGAATAGAGAGCTTTGCAGGAAACTGAGGAAATGTTGATTCTCCATGAATAAAGCATCTGAAGTTGTTTTGGTTTAGTTTTCTTAATGAAAGTTAAGGCCTTTCCAGCCATTGGAAGGTCTTTAATTCTTCATGTAAATGTATCTCAGAATAAAAAAAGCCAGGCAGACCAAAACTAAAAAAGAAGTCAAATAATTAGGCCCTCAACACAATGTAGCATTTTCTGTTTCTGTATACAGGGTTAACTTTATTTTAAATGTAAGAATACACATCTAGCTGAGTTAGTGTGGAAAACAACTTTCAGGCTTCCACTCAAAAATTGTTTATTTTCTCCTGTATTTCAAAAAAGAAGCTCTAGAACTTTCTTGAAAACAGAGATTTGTTGGACTGTACGTGCATAGTTTATGCTCACAATCTCAGTGTATCATGTTGCTAACTGGCAACAAACTATAATGTGCTGCTTTCTATTTTTTGTGGGTTTGTTTTAACTAATTTATATACAATAGTGAAAGTTTTTTTATTAGATTGTTGTGTTCATTTAAGAGTTTGTTAAATTGAGTTTACCCTTTAAATTTTCAGAATAAATGGTATGCATGTTAAACACTGGGTTGATTTCCATCAAGATTATTTTCCTGAGTAACTTAGAATGTGTTTTAGAATGCACGTTAAAATAGGTCTATTCTGAGATATTCTTTGTTGTCTTGATTATTGGCCAAAATCTTTTCAGGGTGAAAAAGAATATGAAAGAATTCTTTTCAGATACTGAGTATTGTAAATTATCTCTGTCAAATTGTATTCAGCTTTATTTGCTGCAGTTTTAATTGTGTCCCTTTGAATGGTCTGGTTGGGTGAGTGATTTAGTGTGTGACTGTGTTGGTCTGACCATAGCGTGGTAATTTATAGGTACTGATCCCATGGCCTATTTTGCTGAGTTTGATCTGTAGGATTTAATTTACTCTTAAGGAAGCAAAAGAGTGAGTGTAGATTCATTGAAATGTTGAAGATGCAAGAATCTCTGACACTGTGGTCTCCTCATGCAATCTCCCTTGTAAAGCAGAGTAAATCCCAGAAGTTAAACCCAGCTGCTCAACTAGGTGGAAGTTGGGCTGAGACTACTTGAGTTATCTGTAGGATAGGCATACAAAAAGAGTGATTCTTCAGAAGCATAAGAAAAAGCAATAGGAGAGACACAGTATACAGTTCACCAGTACATAATTTTCAGCTAATTTCCTCTGGTTTTTGCTATTTTTCCACACAAATGCACTGAGATTCATATTTTTACATGCTTACACGGTAAATGTATTCAATCCAGAAAATTCATTTTAATTCAGTCCTGAAATGTATGGTGAGAGCACAGGTTTGTTGGAGGATTTTGTTTGTTTGTTTTGGTTTGTTTTTTTTAAGTTTTGTTTTGTTTTAAAGCTGAAGTTATTTTTAGACATGCCCAAAAAGGTGTAGAGGTAGTGTTGTAATGCAAGCAAGTGCCCTTGTAGTGTTACATGCTCTGTGCCAAAGTCCACAAGGGCAAACAGTTTTGATTTTGTACTGAAGTGCAGTGGAAGGCAGCTGTGTGCTGCTAGGCTGTGATGGGCACTGACACATTCTGTTGGGATGCATGATTAGTCCATTCTGAGTGTTACTTACCTTGCTAGCCAGGCAAAGGCCTCCTTACTCCATTCTTTCAGACTACAGAATCAACTCAGATGTGTCTGGTGTGCTCAGAATAGGTTTGATTTATTGTCCTCCAGAATGCAGTAGTCATGTGGGACTACTCAGAAGTTACCTGAACAGTTTTGACTACATAATTTGCATGTCTTACTACTGTCTTTTATCATCTTTGTTCTCCTGTTCTCTGCCCTAATCCCTTCCTATATAAACACCCTGCCTTTAGTTACTTCTGCCCCGCTTGTTAAATCCATCCCACGCCTAATGTTTTCCATAATGTAACACAGGCAGTCTCGCTTTACATGCTGATTAGCACCTCCCTAAAAGGTCCCCAGAATTCTGTTACCTCTTCAGTTAGCCATGAAGTTCAGCCATTTTTTCATTTGGTAGGACCCTGGAACAAATTACCCAGGGAAGTTGTGGGTGCCCCCTCCATGGAATATTAAAGGCAAGGTTGGACAGGGCACTGAGCAGCCTGATCTAGTTGAAGGTGTCCTTGCTTATTGAAGGGGGTTGGACCATGTCCATTCCAACCCAAGCCATTCTGTCATTACTCTCAACATTCTTGAAAATCTGACCATCCATCATGGTGCTGTTTTGTGATTTTCATCACCTCACAGTGTTATAGATGTCATCCAGCAGTCTTCTGACACGATGACCCATAGTTTCCCACACCCTGCCAAGTTAGTTTAACCTCAGGCCAGAACTGTACCATCTGTCCCTAACTTTTATCTAAAATAAAATCAAATTTTGCTCTGAAAAATGGGACAGATTTGTTCCTTTGGTTTGTTTAAGCATGAAAGGAACTTCAAGCAAAAAGACTTGTTCTCTCCCTATGAGAGAACAGCAACTATAGTAATTACATTTTACATTTGTACAAGTCTTTAAAGCTTACTGATACTGCAAAAAAAACCCAGAAGTAATATTTGCCCATTTTTAGAATGATCTGTCTGACTTTTTTCTGCTAAGTATATATGGGATGTTTGGTTACCAAGAATGGTACATTGAGTGCTTTCGTCTCTTTCTTAATCATGTGTCTTGAGTCAGTTAATGTGGGTAAACTCATTTCTGCTTCTTTTAGTCATTTGGGTGTGAAAACATGATCTATCTAGCTGAAAGAGAGGTTACTTCCTCAACAGTGCAGATGCTAGGTAAATAATACACCAGTGGAGTCAGTGTTGTTTAGTAGTTGTGTCTGTTTCAAGATAAACCCAAGTGCAAATAAAGGATTAAAAAAAAAAAAAAAAAAAGCTGAGTTCAATTTTGATGTTATTACCTTAGGGAAATGGGAACTGCTTCCAGGTTTTTCCCTTTCTTGTCAGCCAGTAGTCCCCTAAATGATCAGATACGAGTGATGGGGACAGTTCAAATTATTTGTGACTGATAAAGAGGCATACAGATATTTTTTTGTTACATAAAAGGGGAGTTTTGCTGCAGCTGTTCAGAAGACTACAGAAAAAGAAAAAAGCCAAAAACCTGCAGATCCTTAGGTGCTGCAAATTTCTGACTGTGAAATCAGTAGAGCTGTGTTGACTTGTTTTTATGGCTCCCCACCTTTCTTGTCATGCAGTAAGAAAATCTCTTTTGTAGTAATGTGAAAACATGCCCCAGGAATGTGATCAAAGACAGTATTTTGAAGTAGAACCAAACTAAAAAGCTTTTTGAGTGCACACTGTAATTTTTTCTGTTAGCAAGGTGATTAAATCTTTGTATAAAGAACATCGGAGAAAAACAATGAAGTAATTTTGTTGATTATTTTATCTTGTATTTTGATGGTGTTGTGGACCATCAGTCACATGCTAACCCTCCCATGTGATTAATACTGTACAAACACAAACTAAAAACACAGCTGCAGTTTTAAATATTCTACATTTGCTTTGTATTCAGTCAGTGTGGCAATAACACAATTCAGCATCACACCACAAAAACACCTGCATCTCTTAATTCTAGTTCTAGCCCAACAGACTGGCTGTTTTCCTTGTTTTTTTTCTTAGTTACATGATTTTTGTTTTAAAATTACTTTCCTAAATAGCAGTTGCTTTCCTTTAGAATTCTGATTTAAACACAATGATTTGTAAGTGTTCTTCTTTATTATTTTTATATTTTTGGGTTTAGTTACATGTTTTAGAAAATGTTACAAGATGAAAGTTGCTCATGAGAACAGAGGAAGAAATTGCACATGCGTAAAAAATGCATAGCTTTAACTTTTTCTGTTCATGACTTTCTAAATAGTTTCTTCTGTTGGCTGCTGTTTTGCTTTATACTAATGTCATCTCTGTTTCTTGGCATGGGCTTCTGCTCAAGGCTATTGTGAGTATGGCTTTCTATTTACTTAACACTACTTTCAGTTCATAGACATTTATTGAGTGTGGTTTTTTTTTTTCTTTTTAAAAATACTCACTGTGTATGAAGTGAGTTTAAAATCTAAAAATTACTTCAAAGTTTTTATTCCAAGAGCTTATCTAAATGTGGTTAAATCAGGAAGTGGAACACTGTAAGTTGTACAGTGATTTTTTTTGTGTCTGTAATCAATAAAAAAAACACAAAAAAAGTGACTTTTTTGCTACACTGCAGTTAGAAATACTCTACTCTTAGTTTCTGTGGGGATGGGAATTTACTTCAACTAATTTGCTACGTCTTCATGCAAGTTGCAATGCAATAGCTCTTCTTGCAAATTTTGCTGCACTTTCCAATACAAAAGACTGAACAATTTAAACAACTGCCTTTCAATTCTGTCATTTATGGATCTTGACTTTTGTTGATCTAGTTCCTGGGAAAATATTTGTAAAGTTCTAAAGGGTTCTAATTTTTCTGAAGTCACACAGCTGTGAAGAGAAAGGTACCACAGAAACTTTACAGTTGTAATCTAAAACTAAAGTTAAAAAGTTGGATTTTGATTGGAATGTTAAAATTGCATGTTTGAAAATAATTTTAAAAATACATTAATGCTTTGCAATACATTAAAATAAAACATTTAATTTTCTATTTTAGTCAGTTCTTCTGAAAAAGAAACTTGAAGAACATCTGTAAGTATTTTTGTTTGCGTATTTTGTTTGCAGTTTGAAATCGTGTTTTTCCTTATAGTGAGAAAGGCAGACAGTGATGGATCTGGAAAATATGCAACTAAGAGAAATTAGATAACACAAGAATATTTGGGAATCTGCTGTTCAGATTCTATTTTTTCCTGTAGAAAACCATTGTGAAATTAAGAGTGATGAGGGAGCCATCATCTTGTGTTGGGTAGAAAACTTTGCTTAACATTGTTCAAATCTTTGCTCAGGAGAACTAAGTAATTTTATTCTGAGGGAAGGATGTTATTATAAACAAAATTAGTTTGTTTACTCTTTGATATACACTATGGAATAAAAGTAATACTTTGGGAAGTGCTGTCATTTTATTGTGCTTTTTTGCACATCTTTTACTTACCTAAATTTTTGATTGTCTTGCAAAAAGCAGTTTCTGTTGCTTTTGGGTTTAGCGATTCTTTCCTCAATGTAATATCAGTTACAAGTATTAATTTTAGGCCCTCATTGTACAATTAACGCTAAGTTCTAAATTAAGTACAGTTATTGACAAAGAAACTGTTTGTTGTTGCTGTTATCCATAAAAAACAATGCTTTTCATGTTAACTAACAAGTATTTCTACTTGTTAGTTAACGATATTGTCACTTGTCCTCATGCTCTGTAGAAAAGAAAATCAATCATACCCCTAGAAATAATTGCTCTCTGAGGATTTTCTGTTCTACTTAGTGCTGATTCCAAGCACAGTAATACTGCTGGGGAAACAATATGTGCTTCTGTGATTTGTAACAGTGAGAAGCTCCATGAAGCTAACAATGAGCTGCAGAAGAAACGAGCTATTATTGAAGATTTGGAACCAAGATGCAACAACAGTTGTGAGTTACCTATGCAGTCCATTTTTTTTCTTTGTAAATTACTTCAGGTGCAACATCTTTAATTATAATACCTAAAGGAGGTGTCAGGTAAGCAAAATGTGTGTTTTTAGTGGAAGTGACACGTATGTTGTTAATATCTCTGGAAACTAGGGTGACCAAAAAGATGCTTTTAACACTTGAATTGCATGGGAATCACATTTTAGAAACACTGTAGTAAGAAATCATAGAATCACAGAATTAAAAGGTTAGAATGAACCTTAAAGATCACCTAGTCCCAAACCCCAGGGACATTGGTCATAGAAAAGCCAGCTCACTGCTGTTGAACCTCAGCTGTCCATAATTGCCATGTCTCATAAGACCCTAATTTAGAAGACCCTTGCTGTTGTCACTGACTCATTTTTACTTCCAGTATATATTCCTCCAATGTGTTTTCAAAAATGTGTTGTAATTTGAGCAAATTTTCTTTTACTGGTCAAAGAGAATGTGAGATGTATATCATATTGCTCAGAGGATATGCAGAACCCAGTGTCTAGTTGGATTTTAGCACATTATTGCTACGTTTTTTCCAGAGAAGTAATGAAGGAGGTAGTCTGGATTTTTCAAAAGACTAGGTATTTTAGAATGGGGCAAAAGACTGTAACCAATGGCAGCTTTTCTGGTTTGTGGTAAAATTATTTTATTCATAGTGGGATGGAGCAAAAAAATACAAAAAATATCATTTTGTTTTCTGAGATCTGAGAAGTTGTATAGAAGATGTAGAAGTAGTAGTGGCTTGACATAGTCTTATACCAACACAGGAAAAATCTGTGCAATTAAATTGTCCTACTGGTCTCAATTGCTGCTTAAGAAAATGTTAAAGGGAAATGAAATTTAGTATATTCACGTTACATTTTAGTAGATTTATGCAGGAGTTGTGCCTCTTAGGAATTATTTCACTTCCGTAAAATAATAGAAATAATATTTGCCTGCAATACATGCTAAGATATTATAGTAGCTGTAAGTCATTAGTAATACCATTTTCTAAATGTGTTCAGTGATGTGATTGCTTTATGATTCCATTTCTCTTTATTTTCAGAATTTTAAAAAGCAAAATTATATCCCAAAAAATCTTTTTTGAGATTTTATAGGAGTATATATTTTTAATGTGTTTCTGAGCTATACAGTAATTAAATCTGTGATACCTGCCACATCAGATTTCTTATGTCAGCTTTTCTTAACTGAAATATGTTTTAGCTGTGTCTGATGTGTCTGTTGTAAAATATAAAAATATGCATGATATACTGATGTTATTGTCCAATGTGTGCATCTTTTGACATAAAGCACTTAAAATTGAAGAATTACAAGAAGCTCTACGGAAAAAGGAGGAGGAAATGAAACAAATGGAAGAACGATACAAAAAATATTTGGAAAAGGCCAAAAGCGTAAGTAGATGTATTCCACACCTGTCAAACTGTATTGCATGCCCACTGTGTGGGAGTAAAAATGAAGGAGGTAGCTACATACACACTAACAAGTTAAAGAGAAGGAAGCTCCATTGGTTATCATCTTATTGTTTCAGTATTTAATACTGATTAATTATGCAAAAGATTACCCCATTTTTGAGACTCTTTAATTGATGCTTTTTTGCAGTAAAGTCATCTTTTTGACTGGATTGCCTGCAGTAGTTGTTAGATTTCTCTGCTGATGTTCAGCATTCTCTTTTGCCTTTATTATTAAATATATGCTTCTGTCAAAAGGTGACTAAGTACTAGGGATAAGAGTATACTATAGCTTTGAAATGGCAATATTGTGGTCTTAATCATAGTCCCATTTCTTCTCTTACTATATTTTGCTATTTTGAGTGTCTTAAAAGCATATCTGAGTCTTTAAAGCCATATCATTACATTGGAATCTGCAAGTAGGTTCCTAATTTGGCAAAAACTTGATTTCTTCCTTTACTTCTGTGGAGTTTCCTGAATGACTTCTTGTGAAATGTCTCAGGAAGAAATTTCCCCTCTGCCCTCCCTACCCTTGCATTTTATACTGGTTGTTGTGTCTTAGAGTATATTCCCCTGAGAGACAGCATTTCCCTTTTCAGTAAGATTTGTACATTTGTATATTTGTATGTACTGTGTTACTAAAGGGTGTTTTATAGGACAGTAGCATTAACTACTTAGATTGATTTTTTGTAATCTTCTTATCAGCTTTCATTTTATTTGTGTTTGGTTTGTGGTTGGGTCTTTTTGTTCATTTTTGTTGTTATTGATGGGTTAGGTGCAGGGTTGCTTGGGAGAAGAGGCCACAACTCCCACCTGGCTACAACCTCCTTTCAGGTGGAGAGTGATAAGAGCTCCAGAGTTATTTCTTCTTCAGGATAAAAACCCCCATCTCTCTCAACCACTCCTCATAGGATTTATATGTTTACTATACTGTAAAAATATCTCACTTACTTTTAAAGCACTGTTTTATTTCAGCATCTGGACACAACTCTGAAATAGGTAGAAAGATAAAAGAAGAGATGTCTATTTCTGTATAGCCAGAGGTTGTTAAAGAGTTTCAAGCCATTTTCTATTAAAGGCTTAATAATTCAGGCAGTTTGCTGGATTTGTTCTTGGTTTAGCTCTGTTTGCTTGCACTCGTGGATGACACATACAACTGTAATGATGTCCCTTCATCTTTTTAGTAGCATAACAATTATGCACAGTACCACAGAGTACTTCTTGGCTTAACAGGGCTACCTAGAAGCACATGGTACCCCAGGCAGGTGAAGCATGGCAAATATCCATAAGGACAGAAGCAGTTCTTCCTCAAGCAGGAGAAATTGACAGGCAGGAAAATCATAGCCATGGTAAGAGAAACCTTATAGAAGTTATTTCTGCCACTATGGCCCCAAGGAAATGTAGCATCCATTAGGAACTGCAGGTGTGCATCTGGGAAACTGAATCTTTTAGGTATCACTTTTTCTTGTCAGTAGTTTTGTTTCCTAGTCCTGTAAAAGAGGGCCCTGTTCAGATGCTCTTAATATGTCACCGTTGATGAGAGAGGTAGATATATTTTAAGTTACTTTTTTTATTTTTTAGCCTGACTTTAAAGGTTTTAATTCCCTAACAAGATTGCTTTTGCTGAATTTAATAAAAATCAAACTGGTTTTCTCTTACAGGTCATCCGCACATTAGATCCTAAACAGAACCAGGGTGCTGCTCCTGAGATTCAGGCACTGAAAAATCAGTTGCAGGAGCGGGACAGAATGCTTCATTCCCTGGAGGTAGTAATCATTGCGTAAAAACTCATTGTTTTTTAGTTAGAGACTAATACTTCTGTTATACTTTGGCTTTAAATATATGGATTACTTTGTTTTATAGAAAGAATATGAGAAAACAAAAAGTCAAAGAGAAATGGAGGAGAAATTTATCGTTAGTGCCTGGTACAACATGGTAAGAATCTCACAAACCTTTTAATTGAAAATTAAAAAACAGGAAAGAAAATGTCGATATTTTTCATTTCTGGCATGTTTATAACAGCATTTATTCATTTATAGTATTTTTGTTTGAAAAGCATTTTCCAACACAGAAGCAATTTTTAGTAATCTTAAGTTATCTCTATGTAAGAGTCTGTTCCTATAATAACCTTCTGGAAAATAAAAAAATAAGTTTGTAATTTTAAGTTTTAAAATCAGCAATGGCTCAGACACTATTTTGTGATCCCAGCCCTTCACTTACACAAATTACAGACCTCAAATTTACTTTGATTCACCACTTTCCAGTCTTCCATTTTTTTTCTAATGAAGGTGAACAATCAAAGCAATTCATCTTACTTGCAATTCAGCTGGAGTGCTCTGAGGAATTGCATTTTTGCCTGATGAGAACATGCTGTCTCTCAAGATGTGCTTCTGACATAGGAGTTGGTGTTTACACAGATGATGACAATACCTAAACTTTATTCAGAAGAAAAGTATTTTTTTATGTCAACATGCTGAAAGGAGCCAGGAACTGGGGGAAGTCCTTTTGAAAATAATTGTCCGATTTCCATGAGAAACATATATTGAGTTATTAGGTGGTTACTAAACCTGGAGAATGACAGCAGGGAAGGGTAAGAGTTCCACACAAAGTATTAGGAAGAATATCTCACCTTTGTCCTTGAAAATAAAATGCTTTGCATATGGAATTCAAAATGGTTTAGTCAGTGTGAAGATAAGTAATGAACAAAATGTAAATGAATAAAGGTGTTTTGTATTGGTATTCACTGAGAAATTCTCTTTGTCCACAGGGGATGACTCTGCATAAAAAAGCAGCAGAAGACAGACTGGCTAGTACAGGCTCAGGACAGTCCTTCCTGGCTAGACAAAGGCAAGCCACGAGCACAAGGAGATCTTACCCTGGTCATGTCCAGCCAGCAACTGCAAGGTAGAGAAGCCTTGCCCTTAGAAAGAAAACTGCCCTGTGATCCAGGCCACTTCTATTGCAAGTGACAGCATTCAAGGAAAATAAACCAGCATCCTTTCTCTTTCTCCCTTGTTACTGCTAATATTTTGCTGTTCAGGAAAGGGATTTATTATGCTTTCTCATTGCTCTGTTATGCCTCTTGCTTATATTTTTTGGAGTTCATTTCTCTCCGCGTTTTCTGAATGTGCCAAAATTTTGAAAGCATCTAGAGGAGTGCTGTATAATGACAGTCTTTTTTGTATGAAGCCTGGTCTCTTACAAAAAACCTCATGTGGGCCATATGACAATATAGATTTCTCATCGCAGTTGGTACTTTTGTGCCTGTAAGAGTTGTTATGCTTTATAAGACTGTTTTTTTCAAAGGGAATTTGCTTTTTATTTCATCTCCTATCCTGTTGCTTCAGAAAAATGCTGAAATCTCATTACAGAAATACAAAGTTGGATTATAATATTATTGTGAAATATGTTTCATACTAAAATCTCACCAATGCGAAAAAGAAAGATTGAGGTTTTTTTAATCTCCTAAGTGCAAAGTTTGCTCTTATTCTTGGCAGGATGATCTTTTTCCAGGTTTTTCTTTATCAATTGGTGTTACCTCTTTTGCTGGGAGAGATTAATATTTTCAAATGGTTTATTCCACTCTTCTTTATCAAGCGTTTGCTTAAATACATATTCTAAAAAGGTGACGAAGTATTTAGGATGGGCTAATCTGCTATTCTATCATCCATTTAAAAAGGACATTTGTTTTAAGATTTTATGATTATGGATGAACAATAATGGATCAAGGCCCCAATTAATATTGTTAATGTATTCCAGTTGTCATCCCCCACTAAAAGACTTGCTTTTAATATATTGATTCAGGGTATAATTGTATCCGTTGCCTTACTAATGGTACCAGTGCCTTCAGGTGAGTTTATTGCTGACTTTGTTGGAAACTGGTTGTGATTTGTTGTACTGCCTTTTTAGTGCATAGCTGATTAACTGTTGTAACACCTTCATGTTGATCAGTGGATGGAGGCTCCTCCTATTTAGGTCCTGTTTCTACAAAGTTGTGCTTTTTTTCCTGACCAATTCTGTGCATTCCCTATCATTTTTGTCAAAGAATTGATAGACACAGAGAACCTGAGTATTGGCTGGAAGTTCAATATTTATACATCTTGTTGTGAGTCAGTTTTAAATTTAGAGACTGGTTTTTATTTAGAGACTGTTTGGACTCTTAATGCACAGGCAGTCCATTTATAAATTTATTCTTTCATCTGATCTTAATGTCCTTCTAAGTGGAGACGTTTCTTTTTGCATAAATCCCTTTAGAGAAAAGATACTAGCATTTATCAATCATCTGAATGTCTCTTTTAATTCAAAACTTGGGTAGAATGAGCAATGGATAACTAAAACAAGCACACCTAGATTAAAGGCTAATAAACAGGTGAATGACATTTTTAGGTACTGTTGTTTTATCCTCAATCTGTTTTAATCTGGGCTAAGAAATGCATTCAGTATGTGTCTGAAAAATATTTCAGTTCCTATTACACCCCCATATGCACCCCACCCCTTCCCTGAAAACAGATGCTGAATTCTACTTAAAGTTTTGTATTTTATTCCTCACATTTGGGAAAAAATGGTTTTCTAAAAATTTTCTGTACTTTTGCAGTATATGACTGTTACGGGCTTGCAAAAATGAGATGGGACATAGCAAGTTTCTTGTGTGCAGAAAGATAACAATGCAAAGGAAGTTGTGGATTATTTCTGTAGCTCAGTGAGGTGGTATGCTCAGTCTGCTGTGTCTTACTGAGATACAAAGTGCTCTGTATAGAAAGTGCTTTCTGTAATCACCTAGATGGTACAGTTGGTGTGCCATAGCTCCTACGGATCTCATTGTGCAATCAATTCTAATGACTTGCAGAACTCCATACCACATGCTGTATGTGAACAGGAGCAAGACCACTCCTCTAAGGGAATTTGAAGTTCCTGTTTGAGGTTACAACATTTTATATCACCCAGAGCAAGAACCTAAGAATACCTAAAGCTCCATTTTAATTTTAATCTAGCTAATTTTTCTGTTACAAAACTGCCAAGGGCTATTTATTAAAGAAGGGGATGGAACCTTAATGGGAAGTTTTTTCTCGGATTTATCTAGTAATTTAATTACTTTCTGCTGTTGGGTGCAGATCTAAAAGAACTTGAACACAATCAGCACGCTAGAATAAAAGTAATTGCTTTGATTATGTTAATATTTGTTTTACTCTTTTGCCTCCAAAGATTTGATCACAGGCTAATTCCAGTGAGAGTTAGGAGATGAACAGATGCTGGTTAGAAACCTTGTCTTAGGCTTTTACTTTTCAGTATCTCATAGCTTCTTTTGCTTCTTGGTGGTTGTTGGCTTTTCTTCTGTTTGTGATTCTGTCTTTCCTTTTCCCTTGAACATAAGACACTGAAGTGTTTTCTGTAGTTCTCTTCAGAAATAGATAGCATCATTATGTAGCATCAAAGAGCAACAAAACTCCAAAACTCATATTGCATCTGAGCTTTATTGTGGCTCATAGTAATTGTTAGGTAAGTGAACAATTATTTTATCTTTGAGAACTTACAAATGTGTAGAAATTCTGGTATTTTCCAGAATTCGTGCTGAATATAGAAACCTAAAAATGTACTGCACTCTTATGTCTGGTTCTAGTAATTCATTTGTTATGTCTTCTGTTTATAATTAGGAGTTCAATCCTCTTTTCTTCAGTGCTTTACTTCTTTAGTTTGCTGCATACATCCATTCGTAATCTTTGTGTGTGGATGAATGCAAGTGGTGAACATCATTAAACCTTCTCTTTCACAAGAACAGCTTCTTGATTCAAAGGGTTCAGCTTCATTATTTTGCTTGCTTGTTACATATCTTTGTAATCAGCGTGTATTAAGAAAAAGAAGGAGCTCAGACTGACTCCAGGGAATAAACATTTATACAGGGGAGTTACCAGTGTATGTTCCCTATTTGTCTTACCTTGAGTAATTAAAGTATATGAGGAAAAGCCCCAGCCTATGGAGCAGAATTCTCTCAGTTCATTAGATAGTTCTGAGAAGTTTTTTAGGAATACCTTTTTCCCCTGAGGCAAGAATGACTATTTACATCAATATTGTAGTGGTAATTACTACACCAGTGCTGTATTGTCCTGACACACCACAGAAGAAAGACCCTATAATTGAGCTTAAAGAGAAAAGGTTCTTCCGATCAGAGGTAAAACAGCTGAGGAGTTTGTGAGAGTACTTTTCTGGACATGTGCTGAGGATCTGCCCAGAATAATCTTTCTGACAGATTTTAATTAATGGTAAATAAAGATAACAGATAAATTCTGGTGGGTTTTTTAGGATTAATATTTTCATTGTTTAGAGCTGAAGCTTAGTCTCTGACCTAAAATGATGATGGGTTCAGATATGCAGTCTACTTCATGTACTTCTGTGGAGAGTTGAATTTTTAGCATATCCAATGAGACATTAGAGAAAAAAAAATTCAGGTTCCCTCTTTTCTTGATAGCAACACATAACCACTTGGATCATAACATGTATTTTCTAAGTGGTGTGAAAACTGAAGTAATTTAATTTAAAGGTTGCGTGTTCCATCCACAGTGCAAAAGAGAGAGAAATTCCCTGAGAAAAAAAGAGTAGCCAGATGCTACTCTCCTCTTCTGACTCCAGCCACCTTCTTTTGTCTTTCTAAAGTTCCCATAAGTATTCATAAGTACCAAGTAGTTCATTTCCTAGCAACTTACTAGGAAAAAATTCTATAAGTAAAAGAAAAAAAAAATAAAGAAACACAGCCCCCAACAAAAGGTAAATACGTGTATGGAATATACACAACTTTGTGTATTCAAAATTAAATAAATATATAATGGCTACAAGATGCCTTTCATTCTGTTTGGAAATAATCTAATGGCAATCTTGTCCTTTTCAAGTGTCACTCATTTTATTTCTCTCTTCTGTAAGGAGCACTGGCATTTTTATATGTGTATGAAAGAATTAACAGTGAATATTCCTATTACTGCTTTATTATGATATCAAATAGTAAATGGTATGTGTAACTGTCAAGAAAATTAATATTTTTTTTTCAGTTTTAAAGTCCTTGGTATTTTGACATGTGCAAATGGCTTTTGCTTTTCCTGTGCACTCTAGTATATGAGACTATCTACTTAACAGCTTCCTGAATGATTTTGAGTGGGTTTAATTTTCCTGATGTGTTGACATTTTCTGTAGATTTGGTAGTTGTAAGGTATTTTAACGTCACCATTTGATTTTCTTCATGTTAATGATTTGGAGGAAGACTACCCTGAATGTGGCTAACTTCCCTTTTTCTTATGAAGCAAAACAATATTTCCATTTTACTTACTGTATAGAGATTTTTTAATTCTTGCCCAACATATTGACTTTTTGCAAGGGTTGATGAGGGAGGTATTTTTGCACTCAGTCAGCTATGCAATACTGACTTATGGGGTTTTGCACATGTGTTTTAGGTAGAATGTGGACTCTGTTTTGTAGTAAGATTGTACTGATAAACTTCAGATTTAGCAGACATTTTCCTCAGCTGGCATTGCATAAATAAATAGCTAAAAGGAGCTATCAGGATATGCTTCCAAGTGGTGAGGGTTTTTGGAGCAAATACCATATTCTAGGTAGGATTCTAGCCATGCCTCCAGTTTGTCACTCTTAAGGAATCAAGAACATATCCTGGCATGGCTGATTGGATTGCCTTACTCCTGTGGTTTCCTTCCCTCTATAAGTCCAGAAAAGTAGCAGAAGTTTGTCAGTGATCCTGACAGGGAGGATCAGGATACAGCAGGCAATAACTAACAATAAAGTGTGATTTCTTCGATCTGAATGTGGAGGACGCAGATGCAATCAACTAGTCAGTACAAAAATCAGAAGAGCATTCTTTCAGCATTTTGCATTTTGGTTTTCATTTCAAAATGAATGAAGAAGAACCTGAGCTTACTGAGCTAGAAAGAAGATTTTTGTATTTCTAATTAAATTAAAGTCCTCATCTGCTGGGGGTGGTGTTGCTGTCAGCTCCACTATACTCCAGATTCTGTCTTCACCTTTGGGCCATGCCAAGGTAGTGCAGGACTATCCTGAAGCATATTTCTGTATTAATTGGCTCTGGTGGCAAATCAGGAGTTTGCTGCTGTTTGCTGTGTATATAAAGTTGTTTGGAAAATTGCATATCCTTCAGTCTCCTTTGCATATGGTGTCATTTCCAGACTGAAAACAGATTCCATTTGTCAGATAAAAATTTCTTGCAGCTGTCTTGCTGCTATGGGTGTCAGAGACTGATGCATACAACATGAAAAATACTGCAAGTAGAGGGAAATACAGGTCAGTTTGGCAGCCTTTCCTCTCTGGTGCTGACTTTATTCATTGCTTTGCATTAGAGAGGTCCTTTGCAATCAGATGAGGTGATTTCAGAAAGAGAAACGTTGTTTAATTGTTAAAAAAGCAGACATCAGTCAGCACTGTGAAGAACTGCTAACTACTGTAGCATGGCACAAATCTGAAACACTACAAAAGAAAGTATTTCCAGTTGGGGTAGATTACAGTATAGAGGTATAGAGTAATTTATTCTGGAAATGGAAATTGAATCCCTTATAATTATACATAACTTGAAAAGAGCTAACATAAAAGCCCAGTTGTTACTGTTAGTCTGCTCATGTTGTTAACCTGATCATGAAAGTGGATGGAATTTTAGGAGAAAATCCCCAGTGGTGTAGTATTTATGGACTTATAAAATAGCTGTAATGAGACCATCAGACTTTTGATTTGGATTTGAATGTAACATAAGCTATATAATTTAAAATATTGTAAAGAAGAAATTATTGTTCACAGCCACAAAAGGTTAGTAAGGTGGAGAATAAACATATTTCCTGGAGGCATCAGTGGTTTTGAGACAGTTTTTAAAGCTTTAGTTTAGCAGTATTAGTCAAATCTTGGAATAATTCTAAGCATTACATCATAAGGCCACAATTTTTAAAATTTATAATCTGCTTTGTATTCTCTTTGTCACTCCTTAGACACATTGTCTGTTGCATAATCTGTCTCTAAGATGCTGCAGATACAGTGACAGGTTATGCTCAGTGAATTTACCCTCTCATCTTGCATTTCTGTTTTCTTGCATTTTCTGTTTTCTTCTATGTGTTGCTACCTCAGCAGGTGGCTTTAAAATAGAGAAATTGGCAGACAACTATTTTTAGAACGTGAAAAGAATTACTAGTCAGGAAGGGGCACTAACAGATGATTTCTTACATCCTTGAAAGTTAATACAGTGTCCTGAGTTTACAAGACCTCTCAAAAATACTATTGATTCAAAGAGAAGCCTGAAGTGTCACTTCTGTGTATGTGCAACAAACACTTGAAGGACACTTGAAGTGCTACAAAATAGTAAGTTTGAGCTAAATAATAGCCAGATGAAACTAAAGGACTAGATTATATTCATTTATACACAATAGAATAGGTACATGCTTATATAGCTTGAACTTTTTATTTTTTATAAAACAACTGCAGCGATTTTCATATTAATCCTGAACTGTGTAACTTTATGCACCAAGCAGTGCCAAGCAAGCTTAAAAGACAATGATTGCTCAAAATACACCACCCTCAAGGTCTTTGAATGTGTTGAATGTGTTAGATTTTTTTATTCCATTTGATAATGTGTCTCTGTGTTTCTATTTGTTTTTCTATTATGATTAGTCTTCTAGGTGGATGAATGAGAAGGAAAAAAAGAGGGATACACAAGCTACAGGACTTGTAGCATAAATACTCTTTTTTATCTATTTAACCTGGATTTTCCCATCACAAGAAGCATTCTTAGAATCATTTTTGACCAGTGCAATAAAATAGGGAGAAGGAAGTGGGGAAACAGGCTCTAATTTCAGTCTGGTGAAGCCAATTTGCTCTTTGCAATATGAAAACAAAGATGCCAATTCAGTGCTGTGCCAGTGCTGTGGAGGGACACGTGTGTTGCCTGGGGAAAGCAGGTGTGTCAGTAAAGCATT
The DNA here is from genome assembly GCF_050655825.1 of Lonchura striata. Lineage (NCBI taxonomy): Eukaryota > Metazoa > Chordata > Aves > Passeriformes > Estrildidae > Lonchura > Lonchura striata. The sequence continues at coordinate 82,953,530 of NC_140740.1, read as the reverse complement.
CCATTGCCAGGAAAAAGGGTGCATCAGTGAGGATGGAGAGCTGTGCCAACCTCTCCGATTCTCCTCCAAACTTAGACTCCCTTCCACAGCATCGTGGAGTGCTCTCTTGACTGCCCGGTGACTGACTCAGATTACTGTAACAAGAACATTCTTTTCTGGCAATTCAAACCTGTATTTGCATGCAAGGGGTAGAACTTGCCAGTGCAGCGGGGCAGTGATGCTGAGCATTGTGCACAGAATGAGCTCTGATAGAATATAAATGCCTTCAGTGTCCCTCAGAGCTCAAGACATTTATGTGACTCTTGATTGTCTTTTAGCCTGTAAACACATGCAGAATTGGGTGGGCACCTTTCACTTTATTTTGTTTTAAAAGTTGTACTCACAGACAGCAGGAATGCCTGAGACTTACTCATTGCTGTGTAAACTTACTTTCCATAGCTTTATTAGTTTAGAATGGTGCCCTGAAGAATTTTACTTAGAAGTGTGTAAAGTTCAGTTACAGCTAAACTTAGATATTGAACAAGGCTATTCTGTTGCTTTTCCAATTATTGGCCTGTAACCTTCCTGTTAATTTGAACAGTTGCTTGACTAAGGTATTTCCCCATGAATTTGCACAACTCTTAAGTAGAGGTGGCCTAACTAAACTGCTTTTAAAAGACCTGTTCTGTTCTCTGTTTTGGTTTTTTTTTGTTTGTTTTTTTTGTTTTTTTCAACAGTAATATGTTATCTGCTTTTTAACTTTCTTCTTTATCTTTTATTTGCAGTGATGTGGTTGCATGACCTGCAGCATTATTATAACAGGGACTGTTCAGTGCATGACTTGCTTTTCTGTCCAGACTGCATAACCAAAACTTAACCAGTTCTACACTTAAGACTCATGGCCATCTGATTTCAAAGGGGGATCTACTTGCAGAGAAGCTTACCACCCTGGGGAGTGGCTTTCCCATTTCCCACTTCCACTTACTCTTTCTCTTCACAAAAAGTCTCCTATGAGGCTAGAAGAGAGGAAATCCTGTATTCACAACTCAACAGGAGGCGTTCTGCAAAGTGACAGAGCAGTGTCAGCTCTCCATCTTACTTCCACCTGTCCACTTATTTAATTCTGATTAACAGTATTAACACACAGACTTCCTGCAACATTTTCATATACCGAACTATAAAAATCTAGTCTTAATGAGTTCCTAAAAAGGCCTTTTGGTTACTGTTAAAATTTCAAAGCACCTGCACCCTTAAAGGATCCACTTGGAATCTTTAAACAAATAAAGTAAAGCGAAGGAGGTGTTTTACCAGGAGAAATGACTAACGAGTTGCTGCTTGGCGATCCCATCTTCCTTAGAAAACCAAGCAAGTTTCATCTGATAATCTCCGAGCCAGGCAAACTACCGGGTGGTATTTTGTTCACAGGCACTGCCTGCTTCCTTAATATGTATATACACAGTAGTTTGTGGCTGTTGTATTTTTCTCTCTACATTTGAGCTGTGTTGTTGGTTTCTTTCAGAAACTTTTTTTTCCAATCTGTATACAATTGTTAAAAACAATCTGAGGAAAGACCATGAATGGAGATAAGTATGAAAGTCACCTACACACCAGTATTATGCAGACTGTCCTTGCCAGTTTATAATTTGGATCGTTTATCTTTCACCTGTACTGTTTTTTTCCTTTCTTTTTTTCTTTCTCTTGTCACAGTCTTAGCTATTTAATTTCCAATTGCACTAGCTTGGCTGTTTCTTTGTATTTTAAAGTTTAGATATAAGATTTGCCATATGTAGACAGTGTAACTCAAAATGCTTTGTACTGCCTATATTAATTTAAAAAGCTGCTTATTTAATATTCCTAAATATCTGCACATTTGTACTACTGTATCTTTGTTTTGTATTGGACATCCAGTACTGGCAAGATTCAGAAGACAAGGGAGTGCTGTAGTGTTGTAAGTTAAGAGGTTTATTGTATAGGAGTTAGTACATAACAAACAGGGAAAGGGGCTTTCAAGCCATAGGATTTGCTGGAAAAACTGAGAAGTCTGAATGCTGAGTACCTCAGGTGGTTTGATTAAATCCAGTTACAGAGAAACCCCATTCTTGCTCACCTGGATCTTAATCCTGGCAGAAACATTGATACGAACTGTGCTGCCTCCAAGAATAGTTTTACTTGTTTGGGCAGTGGAAGAACCCCCAGCCTTGTTTGCTGTGGGGGCACCCCCGCTGAAGAAGTGTGCCCACTTGTCTCTGCAGTCTCTTCTGGTCACACACAGTGCCTGCCTCGTCCCTGGCCTGCCAGGTGGGCTTTGACAGAGCCACCCCTCAGGGGCAGAGGTGCCCGATGGTGTCCAGTCCTCAGGGATCCTGATCCCGCAGTGTCCGTGGCCTTGTGCACAGGGACGTGGAGCAGGGATGGACGTGTGCCCCGCCAGAGCACGGGGGTCTGTGCTGCCGGGGCTGGGCGGGCAGGAGTGCGCTTCAAGCAGGCAGCAGAGTGAAGGACAAAAGTAGGATCCCAGTGAGAGCTGTGGTGTTTCCCTTCTGGACACTCTATCAGGTACTGTAGCTACCAGGTGCTCTGGCTGACAGCTGTCCGTAAAGGCTTCAGATGGGGATATATGTTTTTCCTGGTCCACCAGGGCCAGGGACAGTGAAGTCTTACGTGGCCTGCAGCCAGGATCTTGGGTTTGGTGATAATGAGTCCAGTACTTGTGCAGCAGAGGCAGCTGCATCTCATCAGACTGAGTCCAGCAGAGAGCTGAAGGATTTGTGTCTTTCCAGATCCTAGACATTGATCCCTTGTTATGTGTCAGGGCAAGCGTTACTAGTAAAACTTCTTTTAGTCGGGTGTTAAAGGCATGGTATGTTTTTCATTTGCTTGTGCTGCTTCGGCTGGGACCACACCCTGCCCAAGCCAGGCTGGGTGCAGGATCCCTGAGCTCAGGGCACTGTGCTGGGCAGGAGGGGATTGCTTTTTTTGTGCACCTGCCTCCACAGCTGTCCCAAAGCGATGCCGAGCAGTACCTCATTTCTCCAAGTGGTCTGTGCAGATTAGAGACTAAGTATCAGTTGTTCTTGAACCTTGATGACATTTATATGTAAGTGTGTTTAGCTTGACAAAAGTTGTTTGAGTTTACTAATGCAACAGAGAGATGCCAGGTGGAGCCAGTCAAGGAGCTGGCTACTTTAACTAGATTAGCCTGGCATCTCTGTCATGAAGTGGTTGTGAGCTCTCAACTCAGAGCTGATCTCCAGCATGTCTCTGATATACTAACTTCATTTGTGCTGCATAGAAAACTCTCTTACCTTCTTAATAGCAGCTTGTTTGACAGTCCTGAATTAAATGTTGATCAATTATCAAAGTAATAACTGTTTGTGAAGTTGCCAGTGATATATTTTCTGTAAAAGAATTCTTAGAGTGTCAAAACATTAATTTCCCATTTCAGTTCATCTACAAATTGTGTAACTACCAGATTGTTATGGTAGCAATATTAATATACATACCTGTATATAGACGAAAAAAACCTCATTAATGATAATTGGAATCAAAAAGTTTAATATTTTTTCCCAGTCAAATACACTAATGCTTCCAAGGCGATAGAAGAGTGTACAGTTGTTAAACAAGTTGTAAATAAACGCTTATATAAAATGTAAATGCTTGTCTCTCCTTTATTGGGTACTTGCTTGTGAACTGCATTTCCTGGGGCTCTGCAAAGGAGGGTGAGTGGCAGGGGGGCAGCACCAGTGCAGCAGAAAGCAAAGCATCCTCCTGCTGCTGGCACACACCCCAGCCGCCTGCCTGAGGCACGTGTGCGGTTTGCTGCTCCAGGGGCCAGCCTGAGATCGAAGTAAGAAAAGCTTCCCTTGCCAATGGAAGCTTCACAGCAGCTACCACCAGAGGTGGGGAAAGGGACACTGCTGCTGCAGACAGGAAGAACTGTCCTTCATCCTGCACTGATGGACAGCTCTGGCGCCTGGGGAAGAAGGAGGCCTGCGTTGGTCTCAGGATGGGCAAATGCTGATTTTTGTGAAAGAAGGCAACAGCCTGCAGGAGATCCTGAGCCCATGAGTGGTTCATGTGTGTGGGGGACAGCATTGTGTGTGGTGCTGGGGTTAAGAATGATGTGCAAAGCCTTGGCACAGCCTTCCAGGGGCTGCTCTGTAAAAAGAATAGGATCAGAAAGGGGAGGATACCCTGGTGGCAGCACTGCCAGCCTGAGAGAGACTGGAGAGCTTGTGAGGGTGAGGGCGAGCTGGGCTGGAGTTTTTGCTGTCTGGGAAGGGCAGGAGAGCCCCAGAGGTGGTGGCCAGCATCCTGCTGCACCACAGGCAGTGAATGGTGGGAGCAGGAAAGCTGCCAGAGCCTCACTTACAGCTGCTTGTGATTCACTGTGGTCCTTTGCCGTCCTCAGTCCCGTCACTCCTCTTCATCTTTGGCATGACTGTAGCATTTTCTGCTTCTGAAACATCACATCATTCCCTGCCCTACTGTTTCCCTCACTCCTAACCTAACTTTTGCTATACATCCTTTTCTTTTCCCACCCTTGGAATATGCTGAGATCCACATTGGTATCCCTCCTTCTGGCGTCCATGTCCTGCTCTCTGCTCTGCTCTCTGACAACTCCTTCAAGGCCGTGACTTACGCTCCACATGGTATGGGGGGAATTGTGCCCCTCTCCCCACACTTCACGCTGCCCCTTCCCCGGTGTGGCCCAGCAGGGTGGATGCAGCTCTGCAGGGGCTCTTCCAGTGGTACCTCTCCTCCACAGCCCACAGCTGCAGGGCCCTGCTTTTACCCACAAGAGTCTTTATGTTGCATTAAATGTTGCAGGAGGTAACAGCCAGTGCTGAGTTGAAAAAGTGTGCTGGAGGCACACTCCAGAAGCTGAACAATTCCCCCTGCAGTTCCCCTTTTCTACTCTTTTTGTCCACAAATAACTTTTGAGCACCTATATACTATGCACATTAAATACAATAAACACTGCAAATAAATCCTTGTGCCCACCAGCCTGTCTCAAGACCCTTTCCTCTTCCTTAGGAGCTAAAACAAACAGCTCAAACCAGCAAAGTACCCATGTGGCAGAAGAGGCTGACTGGCAGTGAGTCAGCTATGCCAGGGAAAAGAAGATTCAGTGGTGTAACTGGAAAAGCTTCACACGGAATGTGCACACTGCTCCTGGGTTAGGTCTGGGAGCCCTGGGAGGCAGTGGAGCCTCTCTGCCTCCTGGGACTTGTGTTGGTAGCAGGAAATGGCCCTTAGACCCTCACAACAGACAAGTGTCTCAAAGCTGCAGCTGTGCACACATCTGGATGTTTGGTTCCTGCACCAAACTACACTGTCCATAAACTTAACAGGGAGCACAACTCTGTGCCAAGATGGGAACCCAATCTGAGTGAATGGCAGAGAATGAAAACTTCCCCCAACCCCCAGTGCTAGGGAATTGATCAAGGCAGTCACAAGTAAAACATGAGATGGGTACATTTTCAGTGTTCATCACACCACCATGTGCAAGAGTCTTTCTTTGTCCTTGACAAAAACATTAAAAAGGTTTCAGAAAACCAACCCAGACCTCTTACTAACACAGATCAGAAGTTACAGACAGACCACACCAATATTCTGAAAAGCTTTCAAGGGACTTCAACTCCACTGTTCCACCGTTTCCTCTACCACTTTAACATCAAAATACGGGAATGGCTGTGTACCTTTCTGACTGCCCCATCCCCAGCAATGGTTCTCAGCAGAATGGAACATGGTAGGCTCAGGAGAACCATCAGTGATGCCAGGATCACAGCTGTAGTGAAATAGTATTTACTGGAGTTTTGAGGAAAATTACTGACCTCGATTGAATCCAGGATGGGGAAGCTCACGGAAGATTTAATCCAAGCATCTCACAACCTATGATCAGTGTCCCATGGGAGGCCCTTTGAGGTCCCATGCCCCGGTGGCTGTGCCAGCACATCCCCTGGAGCAGGATTTGCCTCTCAGTTCTCACCAGCCACAGGTTTGGGACTCAAAGGGCTCCCTCAAAAGCTGACAGTGGGGCCTGGGCTG